>NC_049186.1:2592062-3887896 GCF_009769625.2 Cygnus olor | reverse complement strand
TTAAAACAAAAAAAAAAAACCACACTTTGAATTAGTTATTGTATTGTGTCTTGTAAACCCAAAGGACTAGGACTCATTTTTCATTCATTTTCTTAATAAATCAGGCTGTTCTGAAAGCACTGAAAATTTTAACACAAGCACAAAGACTTTTTGGGATGCATTGTGTGGTGATCACCATGGTGGTTTTCAACCATGTTCTCATCTCTCCTTCCTTTAATAAATAGGTGCTGTTAATTCTGTTACAGGCTAGCAGGGAAACAGATGGGTTAAAGCTATTGATGGTGAGTGAGCTGTTAGTCCTTGCAGGGGCTAACAAATCTAACTGTTGTGATGTATTTTTTTTAGTTGGGTATCAGCATTTTCTTGGAATAAAAATGACTTTGTACTAGGGCCATAAATCATTTATTGTCTAGGAACATTTTTTTTGTATCAAATTGCTCCAAAAGCAAAATGAAGATCCACTGACATAGGATACTATGAAGATTAAGTGGGTTCTAAAAGGCATGCAGTTCCTGGAGTATAGGTCTTTCCATACCTGTTCAAGGTAATGGTTTGGATTCAGCCTCTCGTCCTCAGAGTCCTTAAATCACTGATAATTGGAAACTGTGAGAATAAAACAGATAGACGATCAAGCATCCCTATGCATTCTGGAAACAGGCTGCTTAGATAGATAAACTCTTTGTCCGTGTATTTTTTTAATGTATTACACAGATAAATGACTTGTATATGGAGAAGTTTGCATTAGCATTTACAGGGAACAGTTTTACATTCCTGTTTCACAAATGTATGTAAAATGTGAAATAAGTGGGGTATTAAACATTGCTGAATTTACTGATTGCTCTTGTAGCAACATAGTGTATTTTGTATTGAAAATTACATGCCTCATGAGACAGTAGGCTTTGTAAGTTTGTAAAGTACATTACTGCTGCGTTTCTATGCTTACATTTGGAAGCTAAATATGCAGGAAATCAACAATAATATGCTTTGTGCTGGAAACTAATGATGTGTAGTAAAACATCAGAAAAAGGTGATAATAGAGCCAGGATTTTCAGTGAGAACTTGATGGTAAGAGGTGGGGGAGAGGGAATAAATATTGAAGTAACGTAGCGGAGAGACTGCTGTAAACCATGTAAACCTCTGAAACTCCCGCATGGCTGCAGTTGTGGTTCAGAAGGAGGCAGTATGCTGCAGCTGGTGCCCTCAGTTAGATTTCTCTGCATTGCTACGGAGAAAAACGAACCTTAACCTTTGAGCCTGGAGTATTGGCTTTGAAATTTCATTCCTAAGTGGCAGCTGCTCCTGTTTTGGAACGTACACCTCATTGTACTAGGAATGCATGTTTAAAGGACTTGTGTGAGACAGTTCAGGACAAAATATAAAGCTTACTGATGTAGACATCCAAGTGGTAAAATCAACATTAATGTGAATATTGGTGGGATTAAAACCATTCCCTTGCTGTGACTGTCACTTACGGCAGGAAGGCTCTGCAGGAGGATCTGGATAGGCTGGAGCGATGGGCTGAGGTCAACTGTATGAAGTTCAACAAGGCCAAGTGCCGGGTCCTGCACCTGGGGTGCAACAACCCCAAGCAGAGTTACAGGCTGGGAGATGAGTGGTTGGAAAGCTGCCTGGCCGAGAAGGACCTGGGAGTATTGGTTGATAGTCGGCTGAATATGAGCCAGCAGTGTGCTCAGGTGGCCAAGAAGGCCAACAGCATCCTGGCCTGTATAAGAAGCAGTGTGGCCAGCAGGTCTAGGGAAGTGATTGTCCCCCTGTACTCGGCTCTGGTGAGGCCGCACCTCGAGTACTGTGTTCAGTTTTGGGCCCCTCGCTACAGGAAGGACATGGTCGTGCTCGAGCGAGTCCAGAGAAGGGCGACCAAGCTGGTGAGGGGTCTGGAGAACAAGTCTTACAAGGAGCGGCTGAGGGAGCTGGGCTTGTTCAGCCTGGAGAAGAGGTGGCTCAGGGGCGACCTTATCGCTCTCTACAGTTACCTTAAAGGAGGCTGTAGTGAGGTGGGGATTGGTCTGTTCTCCCACGTGCCTGGTGACAGGATGAGGGGGAATGGGCGAAAGTTGCGACAGGGGAGTTTTAGGTTGGATGTTAGGAAGTACTTCTTTACCGAAAGGGTTATTAAGCATTGGAACGGGCTGCCCAGGGAGGTGGTGGAGTCACCATCCCTGGAGGTCTTTAAAAGATGTTTAGATGTAGAGCTTAGCGATATGGTTTAGTGGAGTGCTTAGTGTTAGGTCGGAGGTTGGACTCGATGATCTTGAGGTCTCTTCCAACCTAGAAATCTGTGTCTGTGTCTGTCTGTCACACAGTCAAAATGAGGTGAAGCATGCAAAGTTAATACTGGCTAGCAGACCTCCTTAATGAAAGGAACATATTAATATATATATATTTGATAAGATACAGCAACTTCTTAAAAGCTTTGAAATTTTTCAGTGTAGTTCATGACTGAGAACACAGACATGCAGCTTTATTTTTAAATGCTGTTTTTAACTTTACAAGTGTGCTTAAGAGCATAAACTTGCTTAAGTTACTAAATTAGCATGAAAGGTGAGTCACTACATATTTGCTTCTGTTTGGTAGAAAGAAACAGTGTTAGTATCCCCTTTCTTCTCCTAGCAGCTTTGTGATTTTTAGATAAACAGGAACTTAAAAGCACACAACTTTCAATAGTTAACACAGTTCTGTTGTTTGGAATGTAAATCTATACAGATAATAACTATATTTGTCAAGGAGATCAGAAGAAATAATTATAAAAGCCCCTTAAATAGCCATATTTCTTTGTGAACATCAGCATCAAATATGTATTGCACATAAATGATGGTGAGAGAAGAGGAATTCTTGCATATTTTATATGAAAAAGGTGAAATACAAGGGATTATCTTTACATATGTTCATCACAGAGAATTTGTGCAATTCTGAGCAATTCTAATTAAACCCATAATTATACTACAATAATTATTTTAAAGCTTACAGTTCACAATTAACTTTCACTGAAGTGAAAATCTGCTGACATTCTGCTGTAAATGATTAAACATAATGACCTGTATTTAAGAACATAGTGTCTTTTTTCTTTTGTTCTTTATTTTCAAGTGAAATCTTTTGATATTTTTTTTTACCACTATTTACTTTACTTGGGTCAAGTTGTTCAGCAGAGGCAAATAAATGCTTCTATATGCTAGAATCGTTTTCTATATGCTAGTCATCCATTAGTTCTTAAGCTAACCCATTTGACTTATTATGGTGATTCTATTAAAACTGCCAGTAGAAATAAAATTATTAAAAAATGGCTGGTGCAATTGTCCTCATTGTTTAGATAAAATTACCCAGAAACATTGCTAGGAAATCTGCTTTGTCTTTTTAGTCATTCATATAAAAATGTCGTATATGGAAGCACTGAGAAACTGGCAGAATGCCTGCTCTGTGTAATGCCTTTGTTATAATACCTTGTGACAGCACAGGTTCTACATTTTAAATGTTTAATTTTCTTTTTAGTGTAATTTATTTAATATTTCCCTTTCAACACGTAAGTCAAAATTCAAATGTTTCCTGCTGCTCAGGAGAATATTCTAGTTTTGTCCCTGAATCTGGCCTTTCAGAAGGTAAAATACAGTTTTTGCAGTTCATACTGGGAAACGTCACTTGGAAGAACATAATTTTTTTGTTGTTTATAACACCTTTACTGAAGTTATAAAAGGCAGATTTAAAGTTTTACCTTTTTATTTTTCCTGAGTACTATTTGATCAGCCGAAACACTGCTGTGTGGCTGTGACACGGCTCGTGAGGTGATGGGTCGCCCACCAGTATAGGACAGAAGCCCAGTGTCACCAGTTGTAACTCGCTTTGTGGCTGCCACTTGTTACCTCAGCATCCTTAAATCCTAGAATCATTAAGGTTGGAAAAGACCTCCAAGATCATCTGGTCCAACCATCACCCTACCACCACTGTCACCCACCAAACCATGTCCCCAAGCACCACGTCCAGCCTTTCCTTGAACACCCCCAGGGACGGTGACTCCACCCTGGGCAACCCGTCCCAATGCCTGACTGCTCTTTCTGAGAAGAAATGTCTCCTCATTTCCAACCTAAACCTCCCCGGTGCAGCTTGAGGCCATTCCCTCTAGTCCTATCGCTAGTTATCTGTGAGAGGAACCTGACCCCCAGCTCCCCACAGCTTCCTTCAGGTAGCCGTATGCTGGGAGTGGATGAGAGTGTAATTAAGCGCATGCTTTAACATTTTAAACGTGATTTTAACATTTTAAAAGGGAATTTAACATTTTAACAGGGATTTTAACCCTCAAAACCGTTACGCGCCGTTATTCCCCGATTTATTTCCCCATACGAGCCCGGCGCTGAAAGACAGCCGCGGCCCCGCCCCGCGCCCCTTCACGGGCGGCCGCGCGTCATCAGCGCGCGCGGGGCAACGCGCCGGTCACGTGTCCCGCGTTTCCCTGAGGCGCCGAGCGGGCCGCGGGTGAGGGTCGGGGGGGCCCGGCCGGCTGAGGGCCCCCGGCCCGCTCCGCTCTGACTGGAAAGTGCCACCTGGGCGGCCCCTTCCCGCAGGGAGCGGCTCGGGGGGACGGGGAGGGAGCGGGCGGAGCTCCCCGTAGGCCCGGGCCGCCGCGGTTCCCGTCAGCGCGGCCGCGGCCGCTTGGGACTGGTTTCAGCCCCGTACAGCCTGGCAGGGCCTTAAGGTCGTGGGAGGGGAGGGCTCGCCGTGGTGGTGTCTGAGGGGGGTTGCAGGCGGTCACCCGAGCTCGCTTAACGGCCTTTCCTCCGTTTCTAGGCTCGCCATGTCACTGCCAACCAAGAGATGCGGAAGGCCCCCCGTGTTGTCTTTTTTGGAAAAGAAAAAGAGAAAGCAGAGCCTGGATAGGAGGAGGGGGAAGACGAGGATCTATGTGGGAAGCCACATCGACCGCTGGCTGATGCTCAAGGAGAAGCTGGACTTCAGGAACGACGCCGAAGTGGCGGGGTTTTTGTTGGACTTGTGAGTAGGCTGTCTCAGTTCTCCTCTGTTTACCAGTCCCAAGTAAATAATTCCTGGCATTAATTTAACACCAGCTGTATGTTTTCTTTCTAGGTATGACAGTTACGACCCGTTGTTAAAAGCTTCGATCTGTTCCTACCCAGGCGCTGTGAGGAGAAAGTGTGCGAGAGATGAAAAAGCTTTGTCAGACAGCACTTCCTTAATAGCAGCTGATGGAACGTTAGTATTATGTTCTCCTTGTGTGTGAAGGGGGCAGATTAAATCTTTTTCTTGATGTTATTTAGAAGATGGCAACTGCTTTTAAAGAAAGGGGGTGGGTCATAAGCAAGATAAAACTATACAGCTAATTTTATCAAATTATATAATTTGGAGACCCGTTGTAGAAGCTTATCTGTGTAGTTTGTTGTTTGCATTGTTAAATATCTAATAGTCTAGACAAAATAGAACTAAAACTTCTTCTGCAAAAAAAAACCCAACAACATTCTAATTAGAAATGTGCGTTGTATTTGCAGGTATGACAATGATGACCAGCTGTCTAAAGAGTCTGCTTGTTCTGAACCTGGAGACTTAAGAATCGTTACTGTGAAAGAAGAGAGAGAGAAGCCACATGATTGCTCGTCAACGGAGACGGATGACACGTTAGTGATACTATGGGGTTCTTTTTGCACGGTTTACATTTGAAAATATTTTGTATGGATTTTAATTTTCACTTTTAATTTTGCTTATTAGAAACTCATGTCATTCATGCTCTAATTCCTTACTTAAAAGCATTTCAATAGTTAATGGTTGGTCCAGTCTTTGTGAGGCAAGAATCAGTGAGAGATTTTGGAAAAGTTTTCTCTTGGAGTACACACAGCAAACTTGCTTGTTCAGTGACTGCCTTCCTTAATTGTATATAATTTGTGAGTGGAACAAGAAAATAGCTGCTCTACGTATATTAGTCACTTTAGTAAATAATGAGACTTCACAGTGATGCGGTCTATAGGCACATGTGATTGTAGTGTGTGCTTTAACTTTTCTAAAAAGAAAAATGTTTCATTGTTGACTGTTTGAGTAATAATACATACAAAGTGACATGTTAACCTGTTTAAAAATAGTGCCGTGCTCAACGAGGCAACCACACCATCAGTCTACTGCTGATTTCTTTTACTGCAGTGTCATCAGTCACTAAGGCATTCACAGTTCAGATCAGAGGAGCCTCAAATAGGTATGCTTGTCCATTACTCTTTAGGTTTCAATTATCCACAAGTATTACTGAATAACTGTAATTTCATCCATGTCTTAGTTATCAGACATTTAAAAATGTATCTTTTAATGTGTGCAGGGGGACACTGAGAACCTAGGACATTACATTGGCATTGCATGATGTGTCCAAACCCTTCGCTAATATGAAGTATGTAATGCATGTAGCATGTTTGTCTGAATCTTGTTTTCCACTGTTCTGTTTTTTTGTGACTTCCCTAATTCTCCTTACTTTTGATTTTAGTAGGTGAACGTGTTGGGGTTCTGAAAGCAATTCAGTGGCTCAGAAGAATTCTTGGAAGCTAGGTCAGGAGAAAACAAATATCAGTGCTGATGAAGCCGAAAATTTCAAGTGCATTCTTCAAAATAACATTTTTCTCTGGCACTATAGCTTTAGTTTGGAGTGCAGCCAACAATAATTGAATTCCAGGGATGGATTTTATACAGGTGAGACAGAAAGCTTGTTCTTACTTGATTGCTTATTTCTACCTTTTGAGCTGTGAGAAATAATGTGAAAAGTTGTTTGGTATGAGAAACTTTCTTTTCATCTAAAAGGCAAGGTATGGGATACTTCATTACAGACTCATGGTGTGTGTGTGTGCGCACGAAGATACCAAGTCACACTGATCATGTAAAATGTTGGACAAATGATCAGGCATGGATGCAGTGGTTGTACAAAGCCAAGGCAGCTGTTTAAGAACAAAGAGATTCAAAAAGAAGTAGTATTTTATAGGGCAAATATCTTAGTGCATACTGTGTTGTTCTGTGGAACATTCACCCACAAGGAGTAGTTTTATAGCTTGTCAGTGAGGATAAGAATTCCTCTGTGTTTCAGTCTCTGAACACCACATCCTCAGTAATGCTTTTGTTTTTCATTCACAGTATACTGATGAGGTAGAGTGATAATGTTACTGGAGGATTCTTATTAGCTGTGGGAAATTCATACAGTGGTTAAGTGATCTGCCTAAAGTCATGTTGGTAGCTGAGCTTAGGTCTTAAAAGTAAAACTGAACTCAATATTAACTCAGTGTTTTTTAGAAGGTTGTGGAAGATTCTTAGCTATTTTAGAAAATACTGGTTTACCTTCTGAAAGGAGCAATGGCTATGTTGATGGATTAAAAAAAATAAAATAAAAAATCCAAGAAACCTACACTCCCTGTTGAAGGGTGGAGATGAAGACAGGTAGCTCCTGCTTTCCAGGCATTTGGGTGTCATGTTTTTCTGTTGCTGTTACTGTTTTGAGGGTGATGGAGTAGGTCTTTTCATTTTGTACAGCCAGGAAAAGAACAATTTGAAGTATAGTTTCTGCAACAAGGTCTTGTTGAAGGTCCTTTCTTAACAAACTGTGCATTAACAATCATAATCATAAAGCGGCTGTTGTATTTTAGGCCTTTCATCTAGTCAACTAGGTTGGCTAAACACTAACTGTTGAGGAACTGGAAATAGCAAATGCAATGGAGAGGAAGAACACTTAAATTCACCTGTTTCTTCAGTGGCTTTAATATTTGGTTTGTCTTGTTTTTGGAGTCTTGCCCACTGGTGTTAGCTTTCAGAGGTTGCTCTTGCTGGAGAGAAGTTGTTGGATAAACAGTGAGGGAGTCAAGTAGTGGAGACTCTGGGATTTCAAGATTCTTGCCAGGTAAACTGGTATTGTATTTTGAGTTCTGGCTATTGTGAAGAGTTGGAATGTTGAAATAACACAGGAAGAAAAGAACACACGGAAATTGCTTTAAAGCATTATTGGCAGGGCGTAGCCAAAGGGAAGTATTACTGAACCATGTCCAGTTAGGTTCCTGAATACATTCAGTTCTTCTATAATGCTTCTTCTATTACTTAATTTCACCTAACCTTTCAAATTTAGAATACTGACCAAGCTAGATTCAAATTGTTTTTCTGGTTTTCATGTGAAAAGTGCAAAACTGTTGAAACACATAGCGAACTATTTATTGTTTTTTTCTTTATTATTTGTCACTTACTGTAAAGATTGAAAGTAAAGATTGAAGGTTGAATTAAAGTAGTTGAGTAGGGGGGTTTCCTTTGTTTTAAAGGAACTGTAGGGGATTTGGGATTATTTTAAAATCTCTGGCACTCAAGTATTTCAGTAGTAAAACTCCTTTGGCTGGACTTCTGTTACTGAGACATTGTCTTGATAGAGCTGGCTTTCCTGGAATTTGATTGTTCAATGTATCTTTTACCTTGATTCATTAAGAAATAAACCAAGAACAATATATACGAAGAATGCAGATAGAAAATACTCAAAAGTGCCACAGCAGTTGGATGAGGAAGACTGAAACCTGTACAGTGGGTTGGTGTCAGTCATTAGTAAATGATTAGTTGGGAAGCCCCTTCTTTGAAGTAGACTTCAGCTCCAGTTCCTGTCTTCCCTGAAATGGTAGTGGCAGCTCCTTTTTGTAATGATTTTTGTTATGTAGCTTTTCTCACAAGCAAGAGAGTCTGTATTGCAAAAGTTCTCTTAAGTAATCTGTTGTCTGAAAAGTTGTATGGCTGCTGTCCAGACAAGGCAATTGTAACTTACAATTACCTAGCTTGAAAACAAAATAAGCAATCTTGAGGAAACTTCCAGCATACTGTTAATGCTGAAGGCTTGCCATGACAACAGTATGAACAGCTGAGTGATGGAAAATAGAGTGGAGTTTCTTAGCAAGCAGGAAAGTAAACCTTTTAAATTACATTTTAAAATAAATTAATAAAATAACCTGCTTAACCAGGAGAGCTTCCTGTGTTCTACCAACAAATTGAATTTGAATCCTTTTTTTTTCCAAAATTGTTCTGACTAGTCTACATTTAGACCCTCTAAATATGACTGAAGTATGACACAACAATTCTTGATTGAACTAAAAGACTCTATGTGTATTGGTTTTGGTCTTCAGCGTTCACAGTTTGTTTTTAATTACACCAAAAAAAGCAAACAAACAAAAAAGACAAACCACAATCAGTGATTATTTCTCTAACTTGAAAGTGAATGTATAACAGTGCTTTTCCTTATAGAACATTGAATGATTAGTCTAAGACACGGTACACTTAATTAAGTAGTTGACTATTGTAATGCTAAATGTTGATCTGTATTTTGCTCTAATCAAGTCATGTGTATAAATCATATAATCAGACCAGCATCTTTTATTTTATATATTGCAAGTACAAAAGCACAAATGGATTGTTTGTAATTTTCCATCATTTCAAAGTTAGACAAAAGTATTAGGGGAATGTATTAGTCATATTTCTTGAAATAATGCAAGCATACTTTGTGTTTAGATACTTGAATGTCACATAATAATTATAATCATTGTGTTACTTTTCAGGGTAACCAGTAAGAAGAAAATCAAGCACTTGAATGACAATACCAGGGCAGTTTTTGATCCTTTTTGATTTTGCTGTGAGGGTATTGTGAACTATAAAGAATCACTGTAAATTCTAATATGAAATCCCATGTTACTTGTTGAACAGCAAATTAAACTTAAATAACTGAAGTTTTATTGTGTTACCTTAACACTAATAAAGCGTGTGGAGTGTATTTATTTCACTGTGAGAGTCTGTACATGGTTTTCTGAAATGGCAACAAGAAAAAAACAGTAATGCTAATAGGTACATCTCAAGCTTATTCAGAATTTTATTTAATTTCTGTAGTTTGTATTAATGAAAATGTTCCACACATTTTATTTAAAACTCAAAGGGTTAAAGTAGAAACAACTTTCTAGTAGCAGTTGCAGCACCAAGCATCTTTATTTCTTGATGTATTTCTTTGAATGCTTTTTGCTAGGGAGCAAATTTAAAATATTCCACACAATGGAAGGCATTCTTAGAGGCTATTTTTATGCACTTAATATTGATGGTTAAAGTAATGGACTATATATAGTGTGTTATTTCCCTCTAAAAAATAAGTAATCAAGATTAGATACCATGTTGTTTATTTAAGTATATTTCATTACTGAATAAGTTGATCTCTTGCTTTGGCTTTTGACACTGTGAAAGCTGATATGTAATGTTATTTACTATGCCTCTGATATGGTGCATTTTAATTATTTTCTCTAAAAAAGATAATTAAATATGGAGTACTTTTAGTAATTGAAGTTCAATAGAGTAGTGTTTGCAGTTCTGAATTTGTTTTGTAGCTACTAGATATGAATAATCCTGGAAAGTTTTTAACTGAGAGATTACTGTGATTGTATTCAATATATGTTTGTCAAAAGGCCAAAAACTCCCAATCTTCAGATTTTTTTTCTTTAAACCACACGTTTTCATAAGCGTTCAGGTCTCAGTCTTACACTACTCGAGCCAGCTGGGATTTCCCATTGACTTGCAGCAGAACAGCCTCTCTCTATGGAGTAATTCCCCCAATTAGGTCTTTATATTCAATATTCTGTATTTTTAATGAGCTACTTTACCTACAGTAAGAAACTTCTGCTCTTAAATATTCTTCTGTTGCATTTGAAATATAAAAGTTGTGTTAGCTTATATCTCTTGTCAAATGTTGGAAAGAGAATTTCAACAAATGATCTTCTCCAGTTTATTTATAAAAAAAAAAAAAAGGCTTTCTTAAAATGAAAATGCCGTTTCCCATGCCTTTGTGTTCTCTTTGCTCTGTGCCGTTCAATGTTTTGACTACCAAGCTGTCACTTGTGTAAGTGACTCAGTTTGGCCCGTGGAAAATAGCATGACTGGTGATACTAGTTGTCAGTTACGTGACTTTCAGCACTTGCAGATTTTGTATTGTCAGTGTCAGTGAAAAGGGAAGAGGATTCAGCCTTCAGTAGAATCGGTTATGTTTACCTCCAAAGTCGACAAGATCAACAGAAGAATGTGCTACTGCAAGAGCTAGTTGCAGTAAGGAGCTCTGTCCTTCTGTGGCATTTGAGCACTGTTTGACAGTCTGTTAGCCTAGTTCTTGTGCCTTTATAAATGAACAGTCAAAGTACTATTTAATGACATTCTCGTGGAAGTAAACTAATGCTGCAAATGCGTTATGTTTTCAGGTGTGTTCACTATTTAAAATCCTTGTAGAATGGTTATTCTGATAGATAATTCTTGAATCTGGTATGATTCAGCTACTACTACCGTGTTTTCCCCAAAAACATTATATTGAACTAGCAATTCAGGCTGAAGAAAAGTCAAGAGAAAAATAGACTTAACATTTCCTTTTGTAATGTTTTAATATGCATGATATATTTGGGGTTATTATATTAACATGTTTAAATATGTCTTGTCTAGAACAGAATATTATCATTTGTATTGTCCAGTAAATTTTGCAGAATAGTTGAATTGTAATGATTCTGACACAGATTTGTGCATCTGCTGAGAACAGGATGAACAGTGGCTAGCCTTTTGTCAACCATAAAACAGCACAGTCAGTTTTTCTGCATCTGTGTGTCTGTGGCAATTGGTGAACTAGAATGTGCTTAAATGTAAAAATTAAATCTATAAATACTGTTTACACTGTTGTTCCAATTATGGGTTAAGAATATACATGTAGAATTACTCTAAGCAAAATAGTTGGGGTTTTTAGCAGTATTGAGTATAGATTTCTAAACGAAGTACTGTGAAAATAAGGAAATTTGCTATATGGGTTTAGAATGAAAGGCAAACAAAGGCTGTAAAACACAAGGGGTTTTTGTTCTTTGTTTATAATGTGGCTTTGCTGTCCTATTTGTTTTCCTTAGGACTGTGGCTCTATTAAATCTTTGAAATGTGATCAAGTACATAAGCTGAGGAAATCTAGGAAACTTACATCCAGATACGGACAGGATTATGTTGGAACACAAATTTCAGCCATTAGCCAAAAAACTTAACTGACAATATACCAGTTTTCATAATGCTAACCTCATATCGCATTATTTTGCCTTGACAAGGCAAACTTTTTTAAATTGCAGAGTTAAATTTCTTAATTGTCTTAAATTGCAACAGTGATTATAGTGCTTTTAGCTGAATAACAATATCAAACAAAAGCTTCATGTGTGTATTTTTTTTTTTCAGGAAAGGTGATCTGTTCTATATTACAACTTAATTTTGTAGTATTTAACTACAAAATTTGAGACAAGCTTATTTAAAACAGCTCTTGTGGCTCTTTTTCAAATGTAAAATAAGCAGTTTTGTAGGTAGCTGCAGACAAGAGAGAGAGAGGTAGAGCTGAGGTGATAGACTGGTGTAGGTTACTGTAGAAAATAATTGCATTTCAATACCCTTTTTTATTACCATTTAGAGTGGCTGTTTAATTCTGCACCTCTTTTTTAGAGAACAAGTCTTATGAGGAGCAGCTGAGGGAACTGGGGTTGGTTAGCTTGGAGAAAAGAATGCTCAGGGGAGACCTTATTGTGCTTTACAGTGACCTTAAAGGAGCTTGTATTGAGGTGGGGATCAGGTTCTTTTCCTAGGCACCAGGTGATAAGACGAGGGGAAATGGCCTCAAGTTGTGCCAGGGGAGGTTTAGGTTGGATATGAGGAGAAATTTCGTTACTGGAAGGGTTGCGCTGCATTGGAACAGGCTGCCTAGGGCAGTGGTTGAGTCACCATCCCTGGAGGTCTTCAAGAAACGTGCAGATGTAGAACTTTGTAGCATGGTTTAGTGGTGGACTTAAGGGCTAGGTTACAGATTGGGCTAGATGATCTTGGAGGTGTTTTCCAACCTGAAGGATTCTATGATCCTTTTCTTATTCTAAATGCCTGTTTATAAGCTTGATCGCACAGCCCCATGTTCAGGATGAAGAAGAACCCTCCACCACATTGTTTAAGAATACAGCAGGAATGCAGGAATCTGGTATTCTGAGTTCTTTAGGCTCAGTATATAATTTTATGCAAGCTGTTTCTCTCGCTCTAAGCCTTTTTTTTTTCCTGTGGTAAAATAGGAGTAAATTCCAAGTGTAACTTTTATAATACACAAGATTACCTTTTTGTAAGAAAGATTTAATAGTAAGAAATACTATCCCAAGTGTGATATTTTACTTTTTCAAGAAAGTCTCAAGTCCTGTGCCTGTTACCAGTGACATGTTTTTTGGGTTTCCGTATCAACCCAGAAGAGTTTCAGCAGTGTGCGATGTTAAGTACGTTCTCATGAGTCACTGCTGAAAATACTGGTCAGTGGATGGCAGGAGGGGAGAGGCATCAAAGGAGAAATTACGAAGGTAGGAGTAGTGGAGTTTCAGTTTAAGATGTGTAAATGAAAGGTGGGTTAGAGAGGAATGGTGAACCTGAACGTCTTTTTGTGGTTTGAGTGGTTACCTGGCTCAGGACAAGCCTGTTTCCTCTCTTTTCTGATGTCTCAGCAGGAGCAATTACTGTTTAATCCCTTTATAATTCCGGAGAGGTTCCTCACCACTCTCGGAGTCAGTGTCTGGGTAGTAAGGACTGTGTTTTCATGAAGCCAAGGGTTTGACAGATAAATGGGGTACTTCTAAGATAGAGAAGTCTTAGATCTTTGCCACCTCATTTAGGTCATAACGCAATACTTCTTTCTGTAGTTCTTGTGTATATAAATGTAAAATTGATGTCTTTATAAGATAAGTCTACCACTCAGGGATATTTATAATCTTGCTTTACATGCGGTGTTTGGTGCAGCTCTATCCACAGACTGGCTGGGGTATCTAGAGGGAAAGAGGGCAGGAGTTTGTGCATACATATGCGTCTACAAACACATTCCCACTCTGATTTTATGTCACGAATGAATGTGGGTTGAAAAGGATCTCATGATGAAAGATCATCTCATCCAACCTTCTGCTCAGCATGGGGCTGACTTCAAGTTTGGATCAGGCTACTCAGGGCCTTGGCTAGTGAAGTTCTGAAAATCACCAAATAGTTTATAGCGTTTTGAAATGTTGTTTAATAGATTTTAGGATCCAGAATGTAAGACTTCTGTTACTGTTCTCCCTTTTCTGTGTATTCTTTCATTTGTTATTGTAGTAGTCAAAGCATTGACTTGCCTTTTTTAAGGTACGTGACCTGACAGTATGGGGATGTTTAATATTTATTTGGACACATGAATTATATAATTACAGGCAATTTATTATTTTATTAGCTTTGTGCTAAATAAAAATATGTGCACATAAAGCATGATGTGCCAGAAAGACCTTATTTTCTCGGTCTGTAGGAGGATATGCACTGAAGTGAGATAACCACACATACTGTGTGTGGCCACATACTACAAAAGTCCTCTTTCTTAATTATTGCCATTATGTTTGGTGTTTGCAATCAGGTCATACTTACATTAATGAGAAAGCTTCGGTGAACGTGCTCTGAGCATGCAGTACAGGCATAGAAAAATCAAGGTATCTAGTATGGAGATAGGATGCTACTTAAAAATTGATGCTTGATTTTAAGTTACGTTTCTTTGCCTTCTAATGTGTTAAGTGAAAATTTGCATATGCATCTTTTGGGGAAAAGTTTTTTGGACATATTAAAGCTAATGATTATAGAAGACATTGTTTTTCAAGATAGGATATTGTACCTTTCTGAAGTTAGTGTGTTTTCCTGTTCTTTCTCTCCATCCTCAGTGGTAAAGCATCCTTAAGATATCTGTGAAATTTTCGAGTAGGAGGAACCTCGGCAGTTTAAGTGATGGGATAAGGTCAGGGCCTGGAACTAAACCAGAATGGAGACCCTCTTCTGCAGTGGTTGATGGCTGCATTTTTCTTAAAATGCCTTTTGACAGGTCCAGCTTAACATGTGTATCAGTATCAGGCCTTACCTTTTCTATTTCGATTAGGTATTTATGCCTACTTTCTTGTTGAGGCTCTACAGAATGAAATAGACAATAGGTTCCCTGTTTGCGTCATAAATCACCAAGGAATCCACATGCATCTAAGTAACCAGGATCACCTACAAGTCAGCCATTCTTAATGGCTGTCTGCATCCCCCGAAGTCATTTGTGTTGTTCCAGGGCAAAAAAGAGAAGGAAGATTAAAGGCAAGAGCAAAAGTTGAATAATGTTTAAACTGCTGAAAGGTTCTAGTGCTTTTCAGCATTTTTTTTCTTTCTCTACGTGATTCTTTCCACAAAGTTCTTTTCTATCCAGTATTCTGCTGCTTGGATGGTCAGCCTTGCTGCAGACTTTAGAAGACGTTCTGTTAGAAGAATTTTATCTGTAAGGTTTGTTTAAGCAATCATTTCAAAAAAGTTTTTTGAAGTGGCGTGTTTTTCAGATGAAGACTTTGTGTCACTAGGGCAGTAGGTGGTATCTTCAGTGGCAAAACAAAACAAAAAACTTCTGTGATAGGATTTTACTGTGGTTTAAAACTCACTTGTATTAGATAACCTCAACCTGGCTTTGAGATTAGTACAGTGGTGTTTATGCTGTGCTTCAGATACTGATCTGAGATGACTTGAACTTATTCTGTGCAGAGCAGCTCTGATGCTTTTTGTGCCATTTTTCAATCACAAATTAGATACACCTATTTGTGGGATAACTACAACATATTTAGTATATCCTAGTAACTTGACTTCTCTTTTCTCACAGCTGAGAACCTTTCTTGTCTTTTAACATCCTGACACTTGGATTCGATATATTACTGTGGTCTCACAACTATCAGCTTTGTCAAGTGTAGGTTTGAACACAAATACCTCAGCAGAATGCACTTTGTGAGGTTTGATGTACATTAAGACAGCTGCAGGCATAGCATTTTGTGTGTTTTCATGTACATCTAGAAAACAAAATTGTTCTCTGATTCATGTAGATGCTGCCTACCTATATCTAAAGTAGTTCTAAAAGGGCATTTTTTGTTTAAGTCTGGCCATAAGATCAGGGTTTGCTCAATTTTATTTCAAGATTGTTCAGTTTATGACAAATACATATATGAGAATAAGGTACTTGATTTTTCTCTTTTTTCTTTAGATAGCTCGTGAGAGTCGTAGTCTCTAGCCAGAAAATGATCCTTAAGCAAAGGCTGAAAATGCTGCAGCGAGCGTACATAGTGTTCTTGTACGCTTTTCATACCGAGAGCGTATACTTATTACAAGGCTGTCTATTCAGGGTAACTGGAATACAGCTACTGAATGGAGAGGCTGACGTGCGTTTGTAACAGGAGGCCAAGGCTCACGTTTCAGCAGCACTGCTGACGCAGCTGCTATGCTCCCCTCCTTTTCCTGGGCATTTATTCTGGGCTCACCATGGCCTCTCCCACTGGCAGCACAATTTCTGAGTCCATGGGGTGAACCGAACAGGGGAACTCATCTGGCTACAAAAATTCACCTTCAAAATGGTGTTGTAATTTTTCTTCATTCCTGTCATTTTCTTAATCTGGTTTGTCACTTAGTCATACAAACATTTGCTGGCACAATGGGAGGTGCTGTAAGGATGGGAACTAGTGGCAAGAACAGGAAATGACACTACCGTTGAACTGTTGGCTAAATATTTATCTTTGACATAAAATACCTTTTAATCTTGTAGTCATTCATGAAAGTGTTGAGGAAAAGGCCGATCCAGTTACTTAAGCTACACTGGAATTTTAGACAAATAGTACCTACTTTCAATGACAAATTAAAAACTTGAACATTAGAAGCAGGATATGAAGATTCAAATTTAAAACTGAGCTTCCAAAAATGCTGCTTTTAAGAACTTTATTTTCTACGTTTCCCTGCTTTGCTTCATCCTGTTGTTAAAAGGGAGGGGGGAAAAAAGAGTGGGGGGAAAAAAAGGGGTTTGGGGATACTTTGTGGATGTTTCAAGGTTTCAAATTAACTTATTCAAAACTGATTACTCTTTGATATTGTTAGCAAGATAAGATGATTTTACTATATAGATCTTCTTTATTGTGTAAAATAGCAAAGGTGACTTCCAAAATGCAATGTTGTGCCAATGCATTTAATGGTATAGTGAAACCATGAGTCCTCAAAGAGGGCAAGTTTTCTATTTAAAATTCTCTCCTGGGAATTGAAAAGGCCAAGAATGATGATTAGATACGAGTGTGTTTCTGTTTGGATGTCTCGTGATTCTTTCTCCTCTCCTGCTTACCTCCATTCCAATCTTGTTTTATTCAGTTACAGTTTCTGTTCCTGTTGAGTCCTGTTTTTCAAACATTTAACTATTAGTTGTTTTTGCCAACTTCAGACCGCCTGTTGGCTCACAAAGGAGTTAAAATTGACTGATGAATAATAGTACGCTGTATGTTTCTGTGATCATTGTACATGTTTTTCTTCCCCTCTCGTGTTCTTATTAAAAGCCTGGCTCAATAATTGCCATAGATCCTGTATTGAAAAAAAAATAGCTTTTCGGTCTCTTCTTACAAAAGAAAAAAATGGAGTGATTTTGAGCTACATTTACATTTTTAAGTTTGCATAAAGATAGAAAGAATCACAGGTGTCCAATCTTCAGAATAAGTTGAAAACCTATGCATGGAAAATGGTATCTGGATATAATTCAAAACTTACTGCTGGTAATTTTAGGGTATGCTCTAATCTCTATTTTCATTTTTTTGTTTAATCAAAATGGAGAAATGAACGAATGAGAGCATACAAATCTTGTGACATTACAGAAACACACTTTGATTGTACACGGGCTATTAAAAAGGATAAGAGCCCTAAAAGGCATCTGAGATAATAGGTTAAGAACTGCAGTGCTTAAGGGTATTGTCATACTGACACAAAACGAATTCATAATGCCACCTTCAAAGCATGTCCAACCTGAGACCAGCCTCTTGGGATTAGTGTGAAATTAAAAAAAAAAAAAATTATATTGATCATAATTTCTATTAAAAGCTAGAGGAAGTAAAACACCATAAAACATAAAAAACCCACTCACCTCATGTTCAATCTGACAAGACCATGAATTTGCAACTAAAATCATCACTGGGAATTGCAGTAGGAGTATGTCAAAAAGTAATTTCATTGTTATTTATCTCAGGCCAGATTGCATAATTGTGCTTACATCAGTAATTATTTGATTCCTGAGAATACCTATTTGCTAAATGGGTTTGGGTGTTCATGTTTTTTTATTATTTTTCGAGGGAGGAGCTTTATTGAGCAAAATAAAGGCAATTTCATCCAAAAATGGTATTAGTGGTGTAACGAGGAAAAATAGTAATTTGGGACTCATTAGAATAAAGTTAGAAATTCAGTTTAATCCCTGGAGCCTGCCAACACACTAACTGAACCATTGAGTTGCTGGCATCATATTAATTGAACTTTTAAAAGTCACTTACCAGCACTGACCAACCGCAAGGAAGTGAAAGCAGTCTGCAGTGTAGGATTTGGGTAGCAGATATATTTATGGGCATGCTCTAAAAGTAATAATCTCATAGGGAGACATGTTTTGCAAAAATATTTTGAATTAGATAAGTTGATAGTGATGTAAAAGCTGATTGATTTAAATTTTTAAGTTTGTGCACTTGGGAGAAAGGGAAATACGTATACTTCAGCTGCTCCCTACTAGTATGACAGCTCTATTTCTAATCTGTTTTTGGTTTAGTTTGTATCTTAGGGTCCTGTTAGAAAATTACTAGATTTCTTCCACCATATTTAGGTTCTATGGTTGTTATATTACTATCTTCAGTAGTAAACTGCAAAGGCTTTGCACTCAGCAAGTTTCAGGTTGCATTAACAGCTTCTGACTGGTAGAAGCATAAAGCCCCATAGCTCATGCTATGTATGTCGTTTGCTATGGAGTTGATGCATGTTACAGTTTTTTCCTCCACTGCTGTAGTCTAGCCTCAGAAAAGTTTTAAATATATATTTTAAATATTGTTTATTATTCTGTATATATTAAATGCATATAAATGCTTCTGTTTATATTAGTGTTCAATGGCTTCTGTTGAGAAACCATTTTTCTCCTGCTGCTTCTTTTTTGGAGCAATGTGTTTATTTTTCCTTGATGCATCTTTGCATCTGACAGAGTTATTAAGTAGCAAGTAAATGAAGGAACTGTAAAAATAAGTGAATTGCTTCACATTTTCCTTCTGTTCGGTTTTGTCCAAACAGGCAATTCCTGTTGGCAATGGGTCTGCTTTGCAGAACGCTGTATAGTAAATGTCACAAGAACATTGGTAAGAAACTTCAGATCTGAGTCATGAGGAGGATTGTTTATTTGCTGCTTTGAATAGTCTGTTGCATGGATCCTTTTCTAAGAATGAAATGCAAATAGACCAATATCACCTGATATTAACCACAGACTCATTCAATTAGCAAAATAAATTGGAGTAGAGTAGTTGAGCTTTAGATATTTTCTTAAGTGCTCAGAGATGAGAGATTTTATTCCTCTGTTGAAAATCTGTCAGTAATCTGTGGCTTTCTGATTACAGACTCTGGTTGGCTGTTCTCTAACACACTGTAGTGATCTGACTGCTGAGACTTCATTTTTCTGCTCTTAGTCTTGATATTTCAGTGACTGTATGTTGGGATTCTGAGTATCTGCAGAAGGGAAACAAAAGGATTTTGGTACTGATGTTTCGACAACCATTAAAAAAAAAAAATCTAAGACCAGTCTATGCTCTCTTTTATGTATTACTTTCCACGTTAAGATGTCCCTGAATCTTGAAAAGATCCCTGCGTGTTAGAAATGTTTGCAGTTTGCCCCCTCTATGATATTTCTGGAGGTTGGTTGAACACCTGATGACTTGTGCAGGACTCAAATATAATCAGTACAGCCTGGCATTTGTTTGCTTTTTTTCCTAAAGGATTTTAAAGTGTTTTTTTTTCTGCTGTTCAGATCATTTATATAGTCTTTTTGTTGTATTCTCATCATCCAGTTTGGGAGAAAAATAATCATTTAATTCTGCCACATCCAGATTTCCGTACAGCAGTTTGTTTCTCTAGTTGCCCACAGAGAAATCAGTTTATGATAAGAAACTGTTCAGGTGTTCCCCTCCTCAAAAGAAGTTAATACTCTCATTTTCCTCCCCTCTATCAGATCTTTACACACTTGTATTTATAATTTGAAGATTAGGTGTAAACTTCGTTCAGTTTCGCAGAAATACTCTTAAATGTGAGAACCATACCGGTTATTTTGAGACTTTATTAGGAACATAAGAATGTATCTTGGGCTAGACCCGAGGCTTATGTACTTCAGTATTTTGTTTATGTATTCAGGAGAGAGATCTGCAAACAGCTCTATCTTGTGTCTGTATTACTTAGAAATGCAATCAAGGACAAGACCAAATCTTGTTAGGTTTTATATATACCTGGTAATTGGATGAAAATTTACTGTTTTAAGTTGCTCAGTCTTTGGCTACACTGTTAAAACTACTAAAACCAAATACATTATATGGATATGAAAAATACTGTTACTATCATCATATTCCTTATAGCATATTTTTGGGTGCTTTGAGTTTGAGTCTTGAGCCATTTTTTTTACCTTACAAGAACCTTCTAACATCTGTTTATGGAACGTGAGATGTTTCTCACTGAGCTTTGTCCTTGTTAAATTATTTTGATAATGTTTGTCCCTTCACTACTGAAAACAATTGCAATTTCTTAACCTTTGTGTGAAAGTATTTTCGTACTTAATCATCTCAGCCACTCTTCTCTGAATCTTGCTTAGTTCTGTAGTTATCCTTAGGGACAGGGTAAGAAGTATTTCAGAAAAGGCAGATGCACAAAAAAATACATCTCTGTTTTTAAATGATCTTTTCTTTGTGGTTTTCTATTGGCTTAGGGAAAGGCACTGATCTATTTTTCAAAAAAAAAAAATAACCTTGATAAAACTTTGATTTCTGAAAAGACAAACATAAATTAGAATGCTGTATCATGAAAAGAATATTTTCAATTACATTTTTCTTACTGAACTTAATTGTACTTTGTGGGTTTTTATTTAAATTTGCCTTCAGCTTTTTTTTTTTATTATTTAGCTTATTCACACTTCTGTAATTTCTCTTTGATTTTTGACCAATGTAAAGGATTTTATCATGTACTTGTTTGGCTATAGTCTTACCCTCCACTCCCAATTGTCAGCTATTTTTCTGCCACCTAAACCACAACTTTTATTATTGTTTTAGTAGGATCTGCATCTGGCATGTATGATATTGGTACCACTACAGTTTCCTCCTTCAGATGCCAAAAACATGTTCCAGATAAGCTGGACCTTGGCAACTTAATCTGCTTCATTTTCTTGGAAGGTTAGGTTTATTTACAATACCATATCATAAAGTTATGTGATGTGGGAGTGCTGGAAGGAGACTGAAGAAGAGTTCAGTTAAAAGTTAAAATTCTTCCATGGTGGTGAATAAACTTCATGGATTGTAATGGTGATGTTCCTCTAAAACAGAAGTGCCAGCCTTTCTGAGTTTTCATAGCAAGTTACATAACTTTATTCAAATACCTACAGCTGTGTATGCGTAGCAAATATTCTGTGCAATCGGAGCTCTCAAAGAAACAAAAATCAGCCTTTGCACAGTGATGTTCTAGGACTGATGTAGTCTAATAGCAAAAATGGAGAAGTCATTTCAGTCTGAGGTATGTTTTAACATATACTTTTAACTGTTTACTTTGAGTTATACATGTCCTGACCAAGCAAACAGGTATGTAAAACATACAGTGGCAAAAATGGCAAAATAACGTGAAGAAAAATCACAGAATTTTGCTCAGTTGCAGTTATAACTAATAATAACTGTGATTCTCAATGTTAAATACAGTAAATGTTGCATCTGGTAAAGGTCAGCTTCTCTGATTATTCTTCAAGCCTAGTGGTAAAACCACTATCCTGTTTGGAAGTGGGCAAATAAACTAAAACAACTGTTGAATCATCAGGTCCCATTTTTACTGAGGTGTTTATTTTAAACATAGAACAGCGGAGATTAATTAGTAATTTATTTGGCAAAGATTGTATGTCATCCAAGGCTGAGTTGCAAAGTAGTGGGGGTTTTGCATTCCCAGTTAACATGCAGTACTGCTGCTGTGGCTTTTTAAGAAAAAAAAAAAAATCCTTCTGTGGTGTTAAGTTTTTAGAGCTGCTGCTTTGTGAATAATTATCTTCTGAGGGTGAACGGGATGTTTTCAATTTAGAGCGTTTGTCTGAATTTTGTCGTCTGCTGTTGCTTGAAACAAACCGAGGCGTTAAGGTTGCGTGCTTTATCTTTATCTTTTTTTGGTCGCCAACAGCATCTTCTCCAACTCCATTGCAGTTTCAGGCGCGTGACCGCTCGCTTCCCAGAACCGCTCGAGGGTGACGGTCTCGCCTCCCAAAACTGCTCGTACAACCCAAGAAAACGTGTTTTAACCTCAGCCGGCAAAGGGCTGTGGCGTAACCGTGAAATAATCCTGTCAGAAAACGCCGCTACGCCGCCCTCAGTCCTGCCCGGACAGAACCCTTGGGGCGGTGCCGGGATCGCGCTCCCGGCGCCGCCCACGGCCTCGTAGTGTTTACAAACAGACGGTGGAGCCGAACCCTGCTCCGTTCCTACCGTAAAATGCACGGCCCGTGGAGCTAAGCCCCCCCCGCTGCCTGGCTGCGGTCTATCAGAGCCCGGGGCGCCGCCGCCATGAGGCATTGGGGGCGCGGAGCAGGCTGGGTAGCAGGGCGGGAAGCGAGCTTTCCTCACGGGAGGGACCCCGCGCCGGGGGGGGGGAGTGGGGTGGGGTTTGCACCGGTAGACCACCGTTGACAGGGCTGTCCTGGCTCTCGAAGCCCTTGTTTCTGTTTCTTCGAGGTCAATAGGATGCTGTAGAGTAGGGAGATGGGGTAGCGGGCAAGGTTAAACATCCAGTTGTGGTCTCCTGTGGTGTGGCCACTCCGCACCCCAAAACCAGACTCTGAAACTAGGGGAGAGATGTTAATCGTGGGGTCATTTCGGATGGTAAAGACCCTTAAGATCAGGCACTTTTAAAAAGTGTTATGCTTTCCAGTCTTTTTCTGTTATTACTTAAGTAATTAGATCTGAAAGACTCCTTGGAAGAAAAAACCAAAACTCTTTTGAGGTAAAACGCTATCTTCTATTAGTTCTTAATTTGAGGTAAAACATTATCTTCCCCTTCTGTTCTTAATTTGAGAAAAAACACTATTTTCTATTAATTCTTAAGTCACTTCAAGAGTTGGCTGAGTATTTAACACAGGAGCTTCACACCATCTCCTGATCGTTTGCTATTTTTAACATTTTGCAGTAATTACATGATGCTTTTTTTAATACTTACCCATGACAAAAAAATGTGTTTGTGAGAAAACGACCGAATCACAGCATGAATCCTAATAAGTTTTACACACACTGTTAAAGTTAAGCATGTAAGGAGTTCAAGTGCGGTTATCAGGATTACTTAAAAATGTGGTCGTGCATAGCAGCAGTTTTGAGGCTGTGTTGGAGGAAGTTTTTACTGCTTACTAAGGTCTTCTCACCTAGTAAATAGAAAAAAATGTGTGCTTGGCAGGTGCTGAGGAAGGGGATATAAATATGTGAAATCTTTATTCAGTTGCACAGGTTTTGATATTTGAGGTGCTTACCTTGTTAAACTGCACGTGAATGTTATTGAAGAGTGGTTTTGCAAATTTACTTCTTAGGTTTTTGTTTAACAAAAATCAAATCTTACTGAAAGCTTGTGACACTTGCTGTAATAAAAAGATTATGGATAGCCCCTAATGGCTTTTAAAAGCTGTTTAATGCTGCTTGTGTCAAAGTAAGCAATTAAGGTCACTTAATCCATTTGATTATTCATCTAGTTGCTCTGGTAGCATCCCATGTGTTTGGATTGGTGAAAATGTGCGTCTTGAGAAGGCTGCTTCACAGCTTTGTAGCCCTCTGTACAGAGCACGTGTGTAATGTGAAAGCTGAGGAAGGAAAACTCCTGGTTATATGACAGTTCACTAGCCCCAAGCACAAGCAGACTGTAAATGGACATCCTTGTGTTGCTATAGCATGGGCTTCAGAAGAAAAGATCACATCCAATGTAGTCATTTAAATGACTTTTAAATTAGCAGCTTGCTAATTAAAATAGTATTAATAAATTAGACCTTATATAGTGTTTATACGTTCCCGTTAAACTTCAGTCAGATTGTTGTAAGGTTAGAGGATGAAATAAGGTTTGCTGAGTCTCAGTTTCTGTGGTGCAAATACGCTGCTGCATAATTTGATGTGAACTGGAGAGCATTTGGCCACTTGGCACAGAGGGCCAGGAGAGACAAAGTGTGGAGACTGCTTTGAGACCTTCGTTTGCTTCAGTGGCAATGGCGGCGCCTCAGAAGATTAAATTTTGGTCAGTAGGTTGGAGCCCCAGTTCTGTCCTCAATAGTCAAAGTAACCATAGGGCAGATGGGGGAGAATGAAGTCTTTTTGCTTACCCTCAAAGCTGATGGAGGAAAAAATGGGTGGAATAATATGTATCTGCTGTGCAGCTCCAAGATAAGGACCAGGTTATGTTTACTTGGTGGATTTCTGGGGAATGCAGAGGCTCAGAACAGCTCAGGCGAATTGTGTGTAGATTGAATGGTTCTTCCACTTCCAACTGCTCTGCTCCCCGCTTTATCCAACAGAAAACAACTACAAGTGGGGAGGTTGGAATGACCTTAAAACTGTGATTCTTGTATGGTCACAAAGAAAGTGACTAAATCTGCACCAGTTTAGAAAAACATTGGCAGAAAGATGTCAGCAAGATCTTAAAATGAGTATTACTTTTGACAACAGAATTTGTTGTTTGCTCTACAGTGTTGGAAATAGGAAAGTAAACAGACTTTCTGCTAGACACTTTCCATAGGGTAGCATACTGATCGTTGGACACTCAAAGTATTTTCAGTGTATATTATAAAGCTCTACTTGGCATTCTGTGTTAGCAACTGTTCCCTACCCCGTTCCGTTATGAAAAGAACAGGAACTAATATCAGCTTGTGAGTTTAGGATCGGATGTTATTAATTAACACAAATTAAACAAAGTTGTGATTCACATAATAGAAAACGTTAAAGTATCATTAATGCTTCGAAGTTTTGCAGACTGAGCAACCGTAAGAGTGGTAGAAAGTGCTGCTGGCCTGATGGGAATCTACCTGGCTGCTGTCCCAATCGGCCTGTTTCCTCTAGCCGTGGGTGTGGGAGTGTGTTAGGAGATGGAAATCCATTGGTAATGTTCAGCCAGCATACCCCTCAGGATCCCTCACCAATTGTTAGCAAAGCAGGCACAACATTGCTATAGTCAGACCACAGCCAAGAGATTAAAAAAAAACGTTGAGAATCTGGGAGTCATAACTGGCTCTCTGATGCTGCATCTTTTCTGTGCCAAACATATGTTGGTATAGAAGAAACTCTGATTCTAAATAACAAAGTGTGGGCAAGATTTAACTGAAGTTTTCCGTAAAAGAAACCAGCTCTCTAAATGTTGCTATATTTTTCACTGTGTCTGATGTGATAATGCAATCAGATAAATGGACGTAACTATTCTGGAACTGTATTGTAGTTGTTTATAGCAAGTGTTGACACAATCCTAGGAGTAAAAATAAGGTTTGCCAGACTTTGCAGGTAGCGTCCACCGTGTGCTGTTCTGGCTCATACACGTAGGATTTCTATGATTAAAGCTCTGTTGGCTCAGACGTGCAAAAGCAGAAGTTTGAATTTCAAATTTAGTACTGGGTGTTTGTTAGTGAGTTGATTGGTTTTGACCAGAGCATAAGAATGTTTTTAAAGATTATTGCCAATACTTGCAGAGCACTTATGTACCACTGAGGAAAGCATTTATGTCTTCTGAATTAATAAATGAACTCCAGTACTGTCTGGGAAACAACTTAAGTTGGAAATGTAAGGCTATTTGGGCTGTTGCGATGAAGAGTGTGCCGTGTATACATCTGTTTATAGACATAGATAATTTCTAGCACCCACTTCACCGTTTATAGGCAAAAGTGCTTCTTAATTGTTTTCTTCTCAATCCTGACAGTGCCTGGCCTTTGTAACAGAGGAGCACTGCAGACGTGTTGACAGGGTTTTGGTCAGGTACGCTGTTCCCGATGCAGGTGCTACATTTGCGTAAATACAACTAATGCCTTCCCTTTGGGAACCTGTAATATTCTGAAGTAAAAAAAAGCTGATGTGGGTTCTTGATCACTTTTTCATATCTTCTGTGACATTTCTCTCTTTGATGTGCTCTGACCCTCAGCGAGGAATCTGTTACAGCGATTGGAGGTCTAATTCTGTTTTGTCACATCAGATCGCTTGCTTACTTTCTTGTGCCCTAGTTCTTAGAGAAAACTAGGGCTGAGTCAGGTGTACGCGCAAATAGACTGTCTCGCCTGAAACTTTTAAAAGCACTGCACTTGTATGATGTGGATGTCATAGTGCCCAAGATGGGGAGTTGCCTCTAGCATTTTCCCCCTCTCAAAAGGCTGTCAAATCCCTGTGGTGTGCAAAACCCTATTTTTTTTCTGTACTCAGTTGAGGCTGACGGGGGGAGTTACAGCCCCCGGCTTCCCAGGTGCCACCCCCCTGCAGCGTGGCTGGGTGCCCCCCCTGCCTGCATTCCCGGTGTCGGGCTGTCTCCCCCCCGCTCGCTGCCCTGCAGCCAGCCCCGGGCATGTGCTGCCCGCCCGACCTCGGCTGCGGGCGGGGCCAGCGGCCTCCCTCCGGGGCCCGGGGCTGCCTCCCGCAGGTGTCCCCGGCCCTGGGAGGAGGGAAGGGGCTGCGGGGGGAAGCCGGCAGCACACGGCCCCGGCGGGCAGAGCGAACGCGCCTCGCCTCGCCTCCCGGCCCCGTTCTGCCCCGCCGCGGGGGCGCTGCCCGCTGCCGGCTCCGCTCCGGGCTGGGGATTCCGCTCCGCGTTTTCCAGCCCTCCCCCGCGCTCCCGGCCCCCGCCACCCGAACGTGCAGCGCGGCTCCGTCCTCAGCGCCGCTCCTCATTGGCCGCGTCGCCATAGCCCCATGGGCGTGCGGGCCGCCCATTGGCGCGGCGCCGCCGTCCATCAGCGGGCGGCGGAGTGCGTCAGGGCGGGCGGGGGGGGGGGGAGGAGGAGGAGGAGGGGGGGGAGCGACGGCCCCTTCCCTGCCTGTGGCTGGAGGCGGCTGCGGCTGCGGGGCCGGTGCGGGCGGAGGGGCGCAGCGGAGGGCGGCCTCGCTGCCTCGCGGCCTCCCGGCCTCGCTCCCTCCCTCGCTCGCTAAGATGGCGGCGGCGGCGGCGGCAGCGGCGGCGGCCGTGGCGCGGCTGGAGGGCCGGGAGTTCGAGTACCTGATGAAGAAGCGCTCGGTGACCATCGGCCGCAACTCGTCGCAGGGCTCGGTGGACGTGAGCATGGGCCACTCCAGCTTCATCTCCCGCCGCCACCTGGAGATCTTCACCGCCGCGCCCCCGCCGCCGCCGCCGCCGCCGCCGCCGGCCGGCTCCGACGGGCCGCCGCCTCCTGCGCCTCAGGGCGACCCCGCGGCTGCTGCCGCTGCTACCGGCGGCGGCGGGGGGGACTTCTACCTGCGCTGCCTCGGCAAGAACGGCGTCTTCGTGGACGGCGTCTTCCAGAGGCGGGGGGCGCCGCCGCTGCAGCTGCCCCGAGTGTGAGTACACCGGGGCCGGGCCTGCCGCCTGCCCCCGCCCGGCCGCGCTGCCCTGTGCTCCCCCCGGGTGTCGCGGCGGGGTGCTGCCCCCCCGGCTCGTCGCCGTTCGGCAGCCACCCGGGGGGTGACAGCGTCGCCGTGCCGGACGCCTCCTAGGCCTCCTTCCCCGCCGCCCGCGCTCCCCTTGCGGCTCCAGGGCAGCAGCCCCTCGGCCGCGTCCTCCCCGCCTTGTGTCCGCACCGCCGCCCCCCGTGCCTGGCCCTCCGGGCCGCTGCGGAGCCGGGGAGCCCGGGGCTGGCGGCTGATAAACGGTGACCCTGCTCCAGCACCCTGTCTTGCACGGAGCTGGTGTGAGTCTGGGAGCAAAGCTGTCTGCAGCAGTGCTCGGAGGTATTGTAATGAGCAAACAGAACTGGATACACCCTTGAGTATTGTTTACGTGCTTCAAAGGGAACCAGTCAAGTGGTTATCCGCATATCTGGGATTTTTGAATTGAGGATCGGTGCTGAGTAAACCTTGTGACACCCTCGGTGCTTTTACTGAATGTAGAGGGTTTATGTGTGTGGGGGGATTGCCTTCAGATTTTTTGTGGCCGTTTCTGCTCGTTGCCGGATTGTACCAGTGATTTTTTAATGGCTAAACTGAATCATCCACGTGAAATACTTTTGCTAGTCCTAGTGTTTTAAGATCTGTTTCTGTATGTGACAGTAAATGCATCAGGAGGCTTTAAACGGTAATACATTCCATTGCCATTAGCAAATATTAACTGTCCTTGCAAAATAATTTTCTAGAAGAGTACATGAGGCCTACCTACCGTGGTTAAGGCTATGTTGAGCTGTAAATAAGTGATCTGTGTTCTGAGGAGTCTCGTGGGAAAAGTGAAAGTGTTTTGGCTCAGAATAATGTTAGGTAGCTTGACTAAGAAGTACGTAAAAGGTTATGAGTTTTAGCTTTACAAAGCACGTGCCGTTGGTGACACATTCTTAACGTCTTACAAGTTTTTAAACTTTCTTTAGGCCTTTGATGGTTTATATTTTCCACTTTGACGTCTTAGCGTTAGTTTCCCCACCTTGTTTCTCTGTAAAAAATCAAATTGTCTTACCTTTCTGCTTTCTAGGAAATGCTCATTCTGAAAGGCTTTAACAGTGCCAGTATGTGTGGAGTTGTATAATCATGAATACAGTTGGATGACTTGTTTGACCTTTAACTGTAACTTCTATTTTTGCTTTCTGCTTTTTAATATTAATAATCGTTTGGCATGTGGTTAGTCTATATTTTAATCTAAAATGTTTATGAAATACAGAACAAATACTTCCTTCTTTATAAACAGTTTGGTGCAATACACTAATTGTAAGTAAGTCATTGTGCATTACATAGGTTGATTACAAACAGTCTAGCATTAGTTTGAGTAATTTAGTCAGTAGCGTTCTGTTAAATGCTTAATTCCTCAGGAAAAAATTACTGTTGCTTCGTGCTGTCCATGTAATTGTTGACTTGTAATTTATTTTTTTCTGTCAGTGTTGTCTTTTTAAGGGAAAGAGAATACTGAAGGATTTTTTGTGCCAGTTTTTTAGTGAACAGTGATGAAAACTTCTCTGCAGTTAATTTTTTTTTCACGAGTGTACGTAGGTGGTGCTTACAGAAACTACACTTGCTTGAAACTTACTGTGCTCAGTGATTACACCATTTCTTAGACTGCATGCTTGTAGCTTTCCGTTTCAAGATCTGTAAGCTGGTTAAAGTAGTTATCTCCTTACAAAATAAAGGTGTGATCTTCCAATAAATCATGTAAATAAAAGGTGGCATACCTTCAGTCCTGGCTAGAAACAATGGAGCAGTGTGTGCACCGAATGTACTCGGATTTCTTTAGTCAACAAGCATGGGGACGAGTTTTAGCTTGAAGGGCAGGCACATTCAACAGGGTCATAGTTAAATCAGTGGTTAAGCTCAAATGCTGCTTTATTGCTTTTCTAAAAATACAGAACTTCATAAGAGAAGGAAAGTCTTACTGGTGTTCTATAGGGAAATAGTAGTTTCATTATTTACAAAGTTTGTTTTTTTTTTTAGCATAGGCGTCTTCAGACAAATTCAAAGCAGACGTTATCTGCTTATGGCAAGTCATTACTGTGAATTGCTGATGACTAATAATGTTGTAGCTATGTTCTTGAGTTTCATTGTAGATTTAACTGGTCACACTGAAGATGATCTCCTGGATTTTAAGAATCAAACTTAGTTACTGTGTAATGTACTCATTAACTGACACCTGAAACGTGACTGGAAGGAAAGCAGTTTTGGTGCGAGTTGAAGATTGATGGTTGCTAACCTCCAGCTCAAGTAATCACTAGATCTATTTTTGGTGGTGGTGGTTAATCCTGCAGCGTTGCCAGTAATATGCTTTGCCTATGACTACGCAATCACTTGAATTTTATTTTCTTTAATGGCAGGTGAGGTTAAAACAAAAAAACACAGAGTGGCCTGTTCTTTCTGTTGGTTTTGAAGCAATCTTGGAAACTAAGAATGAAGCATCCATCTCTGTCACTAATAAATAGTGACTTACAGATGACTCCAAGTGAAATATTGTTACAGACTTGAACTGTCTTATTTAATTGTCCCTAATATTTACATGTGATTCATGTCTCCTTGGCCTTTTTTGATTTCAGCACAGTGTTTAAACATGATTGCATTAATAATGTTACTGAACTTCCTGTTTTTGAAAGGGAAAAGCAGAAATACAACTCTAGTCTCCTGCAAACCACACGTTTTAAACATCTGGGGAAATTAAGTTATTAGAGTCTGCTTATACATGCTCTAATAAGGGCATCTTTCTTTCTACAAATAAAAATGCCAGTAACACAGAATTACTGTGCATTAAGATAACTGTTTTGGTCGCTATTTTTAATGTTTCCCTGGAAGCCTCACTCACAGTTCAAACATTTCAGTTATCAAGCAGGAGGTAATATCAGTGGGAAGTGTGTTTTTGTTTTTCTGATTCTTGACAGACTCACATACGTCCTTGTGTGTATACAAACCAGCTGTCATCTTGTTAGATGATTAAAATGGACGCTAGGGAAAAAATAGCCATTTTTTTTGTTCATGTCCAGTAAGTAGCTCTCCTGTCAAGGTCATAATGCACAGAGGCATGGGATTGAACAAGCGTTAGAACCGCATGTTAAATGCACACAAATCTGAGCAATTCAGTTAAGTCTCTTGCAGCTACCTTTAAGATCCATGGACTGTCACCGCTGCAGCTTATAAAGTCAATGTTTTTTAATTGTTTTCATTTGATGCTTGTCAAATTTCCCCTGACTTCAGTAAAAGCATTTTAGGATATATCGCTAGGTAAATAATAACATTGATGCTTGACTTTTGAGGTACTTGTTTTGAAAAATACCTTTTATGTTGGGCACAGCAGCTGTTGGTGACAGAGCTCTTGTATACAGCTTTTGGAGAGGCAGGATTGCAGACAGATGTAACTGTACAGCCAGAGAAAAACAGGCTGACTTTTGGGTACAGCTTAGCTCTGAAAAAGGTTTGTTGTCTGTGTCGTTCCACCCCCTTTTTTTTCTTTCATGTTACAGTCAGTAGCTTGGATGTACTTTGCATGGTAGCATTTGAATTCACAAAGATCCTGACATTTTAGGCCTGACTGTTCTAAGACAGAGACTGTTCATTCAGACAAAAACATATTTTGTAGATTAATGATTATTTTGGCTTTGGTCTTGTGGAAGTAGATTTGGGAATCATAAGACAAGATACCACTAGCACTGGAGCAGTATCTAAGGCAGAGCAAAGATGCATCCAGTCCGTTACCTGTCTTGAAGAGCGGTCAGCAGCAGATGCCTAGGGAGGAGTATAAAAATGGACTAAAGGAAATAGTTATGCTTCCCTTGTTTATTCTTTTGGATCCCAGTTAGGTTTGATTTCTTTCTGAGTTTAAAACCATTTAATGTTTACATTTTTTTTAATGACTTGCTCTTTTTTTTCCCCAAATTTCTTTAAACTTCTTACATGCACATCACTTTTGGTGGTGAGTTCCACAGCTTAATTTGGAGCTTGCGATGGTCTTTTTTGCTGAGCTTTTTGAGCTTTACACCTGGCAATTTCATTTGATGCAACTCAAGTTAGCTCTTTTATAATAAGAAACTGTAAATAATTGTCCTATTCTGTCATTCATTTTATAGTCTTCTTTATGTTTCCTGAGTATAGGAGCTCTTATACTAAACCATGTCGAGTGCATCTCACTTTAGCTTAACACCTATTGACTAATCCTAAGGCAGGTCTATATGGCTGAAAACTAAAAATACATCTGTTTGTGTACTAGTGCTTTTCCCCTTAGTGTACAAAGGGCTGAATCAATGTTTTTAGTTTGGTGTTGTGGTCTGGAACTACAAAGTGCTTTTTAAGTAGTTGAAGCTTTCCTGGTGATGGAAGCCAGTAGATTCTGAACAAGGATCAAGTATATTCAATAAGTAAACTCTTCAGGAAAATTTTTTGTGTTGAGCGTTACACGCACAGGATACTGCAACAAATTGTAAAGAACCTCTAATATATCAGTGTGCTTTTTTTTATTTTTGGCAGTTGCTTAAATTATATGCAGAGATGTGATTGCTATATGCATTGTGGTTGCACACGTGCTCAATGAAAATTTTTCGCTGGAAATAGCTCAGGTTTGGCTTACCAGTTGAGAGGAAAGGATTGTAGTATCTCCTTAGATAGTGCTAGCTGCTCATTTAGGAAGAATGTTGTTTGCTTTTTCTTTTTTTTTTTTGGCTTGAGCTTGGTTCATGTTTTAAAGAATTGCTTTATGAATATAAGTGTTAGGAAATCAAACAACACTTTCTTTTTCCCAAGGAATATAGTTGTTAAGGATAGATCAATTACCTCAGGCTGGATTGGCACCTGCTTTTTCCCTTTTTTGATAACACTTCTGATAGATACAGTTGCTTGTAAAGAAGACAGCTGGCTGAATTGTTTGTGAGACCTTCTGATTGATTTGGGTTTAGAGGAGCATGAAGGAGTTCCATACTGGAATTAAAACTATGAATTACTTAGAGGTTATCTCACAGCAAAGAACTAAAATATTGGACTTGGCTGTGACTTACAAATCAGACTCCAGAAACTTTTATTTACTTTCTGTAGCAGACACTGTGTCCCATGGCATAATAAATAATAATCTTAACTGGCTTATGTTTATAGGTCTTTTTTTGGCTACTTTAAAGTAAGATTCTCAAACGTCAAGCTCAGTGGCAGTAGTGTTCTCACTGTAACCGGATCTGATTGAAAGGAATGTAGGAGGAAGAAGGTAGAACGTGTACCATTTGAAATGAAAATAGAGATGAGTATGAAGTTTCTGTAGTCATCATTTGTGTAACAGTTGTTTCTGTCATCTCATTTTTTTCACGTTTCTCTCGCAGCTGAACACACCTTATGAGTGAAATGGCTTTTGTTACTGAGACAATGCTACAAATTGTCAGACACCAGTCAGGTAGCTGAGGTACAACTCACAGGTTTGGATTTGGATTAAGTTGTACTTGCCTTGCGTTTTCTGTTGGTCTGATTGATATGTCAGAATTGAGTATGGACATCTTGTATACAGTTTTACTGATCTTAGGAATGTTACATGAAATAATATAAACCGGGAAATCACCGTACAAATTGGTGGCTTCCGTCTCATTGCTTTCCAGTTCTGACGGAAGCATAATTAGTGTTGTTGTGGTGTAACGGTGTGAAGTAAGGATTAAAACTGTCTGTTCTATGAATCTGTAGTTGAAAATGAGTTTTGAGATTCTTACCTTCAGTTACATTAATGAGGCAAGAGCTGTGTAAATTAAACCATTCTTTGCTCTGTACTAATTAAATCAAAATACAATCCTGTTTGTCTGTTGTGAAATACCCTAGTTTTGAACAGGGAGAGACGACTTCTGCTATCAGATGAGTATAAGGAAAGTAAGATAATGTTTCACTCTTGCTTTGCAAAATGAATGAATGTGATTAATTTGCTTATAATCAGGAAATGACATTGTCTTGTAAATATTAGTCCTTCATGAAGGTACATGTGTTTTAGCAAATGATTCTGCTGTGGAGGAATTCTGCTGCTGTTTGTTTTTTTTTTTTTTCAAGCATATGTAATTCTCATGCAGTGAGCAAAGCATTTTTTGCCACGGTCGTGCCTAAAGTATTCAAAGTAAGATGACTGTGCATCTGATTTACTGTATTTTTCTGTAAATACAGCAGTACCCTCAAGACCCCTTAAGCCCCATTATCTTATGTAAAATATGTACAACACTGGGAAAAATCAAATGTAATTTCAAAGAACATTGCAGATTTGTCATGTAGCAGTGTGAAGTCATGTGTTTTGCAGAATATGATGAATTTTCACAACAGACTTGAGTTTACTAATAAGCTAGCGTCCTCTATGGAACTTCATACTGAAATACTGGGAAGGTGGTGGTTGTGTGTACTGTCTTGCTTATTTTCATGATAAAAAGTTGATGTGTAGTGACATTTGTTTCCTGCGACTTCCTGCCTTCAAGGAATTTTTTGACCTAGATAAAGCAGTTGGGAGGGGAGGAACCATATTTACTCTGCAGCTATTCCACACTGGATGGCAAGAAAATAAAAATTAGATTCTTCTGTTTAGATTTCATCAATGTTACCATGTCGCTGAAGAGTGCTTGGGCTTTACTAGGTTACTTGAAATCTACTTTTGTGATAGATAGTTTTTTATAGGGTTAAAGAATGTCTCTCAGTGATTGGAGTCTGTGTTTCTTCGCATTTGTTTGTGTGGTGCTGCAGCTATTGATTGTGCTTGGGCGGTGTTCTGTACATTCTCACCAGTACTGCAAATTGTAAACTTTTACAAAGGAGCGTCTTTGTGTGCTGTAGAGCTGAGTATTTGTGGAAGTAAAATTTTCAACATTCAAAAGCTTCAGTATTCAATAAACAAATCTTTATATAAACGTATCACCTTTTTGTTTGTCCATGTGCATCAAATACAATGAAAAACATGAGCAAATTGACACAATTGTGTCCATGCTAAACTGCAAATATTCCGGCGAACTTCAGCGATACAGCTCACGTGAGTAATGATGCACATGCAATACAACATTTTTAGAATAAAAGCTATAAGTTTGAAAAACAAATCAAACCAGAGACATGTCATTATCAAAGCTTTATGAAGTACAACAAAATTAGTATAAAGTTGACTGGAATTAGTTCTAATGCAGTGTTAATTTAAGGTTTTTAATTAAAAATTAAGGGAGGGACCTGTAGCTGGACCCCTGCTGGAAGCAGAGATGACTTCAGCATCAGATCAGATGGCTCAGCACCTTGTCCATTTGAGCTCTGAGTATCTCCAGGGCTGGGAAATGGTTAACTATGAGGCAGTAGTTACACGAAACATTTCATTTTGAAAAAATATTTTCCAAGCAGAATTTTGGGAATACACAGGTTTGCTAGCATAATGTAAAACTTCATGCTAAGTCATGAAAAAACTACTTGGTCACTATTTGATGTTTCTACTTGATACTTTTATTGGTGATCTAAGTAAATGCAACTGCTGATAAATATTTACTGATATTTACAATGTTGGTAAGTCACAAATAATGAGGGAAAAAAAATGGAGTTGTGCAATCCATTTAAAAAGAAGGAAAGAAAGAGAAAATGCATCTGAAAAGATATGCAGGCCAGATCAGGGTAGGAAGCTGGTCTGAAAAGTAGAACTAGAGTACATTTGAAAGTCCTGACTGAAGAGAAATTGTTTGATGCTTATCGTGAGATGTGTCAGAGCAGAGTGATGTGATGATTGTGTAGATATAAGGGAGATGCAGCGGGGAGCAGTGATTGACGGTGGAACTTCTGGGGTTCTGGAACCAAAACTGGTATCCAAGAATCTTGGAAAACTGCAAGGTTTTAGGGGGGCAGCTGCTAAAAAGAATTGAAGGCTCAAGGATACACCAAGCAGTGAGGGACTTAAGGTCAATATGTTTGCCTTCTCAAAAAGGAGTGCAAGACGATGTGGTATATACCCATTTATGGGGAGGAATTAGACTACTGAAAGGCCTGCTAATGGATCAACACAGGATGAAACCCCAGAGGGTGTAAACTGAAGTCTCAAGGTTTGAACTAAGCACGTATTTTTAGCAGTGCTGGAAGACAGCTTAGAGGAGGGATTGAATCTCCATTTCACCACCTTCTGCTGATCAAAAGTAGAACCTTTTGGGAAAAGTTGCTTTAGTCAATAATAACGATGATGATACACCTTGCTGTAGTCACACCTGATGATTGGGTGCAGTATAGGTATGGTTGGATGAAATTTAATGCCCTGGGGCTAGAAGATGTCCAAGTAGGTGAAGCTTCTTAGCTCTTCAGGCTTCACTTCTAGAAGTCCTTTTTTAATAGTCTTCCACTGGGTTAGAGCAAGAGGCTTTTTTATTATGTGTTAAGAAGGAGTCAGTACTTGGCTTTTTTTTTTCTAATTAAAATTGCTTCTAAAGCATCAAACATCTAGTTGGGCATCTATTTATTTGCACTTGCCAGCAGTATTGTTACATGCAAATGATTTTGATGTTTTTATTCATTGTCATCTTAGTCTTCATATTGGAGCACACCATAAAAGTAGTTTTCTTATAATATCCAGGGATTCTCTGAAAAATGTTCTTCCTCAAGTAAATCTTAGATAATAATTCATGGGGTGTAAGCCTCCTAGTTCTTGTGTTTGTAAGGCAGGTTAGCAAGTAGTAGAAAAAAGAGTTTACACATTCTTTTGAAATTATATTCAGATTTTCTAAATCACTTAAATAATGTAAGATGAATATGTAATTTTGGTTCTGAGATGATATGGGTGAACTGGCACATTGATAGAAGTTGCTTTTAAATTCTGCTTTTTATAGACATTACAATATGGGAACAGATAATTTGCCTAACCTTTTCCTTCTTTTTGAAACCTCTTAAATGGGGATAACAGATAGCCCCTTCAGCAGCACAAGAATGAATATATGCTGCTTGGAACTTCAGCTTACTGTTGTGCACAAAGGTTTGTTGTTGTTGTATTTAATTTGCGTTTTTAAAATTACTTGTGTGTTTGTTAAAACAGCTCATTTGTACTCGGAAATAGAGTAAGTGATATAAAGTGCTGGGTTTTTAGATAAATAATTACATATTCTGACTGTGACAGCTGGGAGAAATAGTTTAGCTTTCACAGAAACATCAATTTCCTCAAAAAATCATATATCTGAAATGTTAGTGTCTTAACACTGTGGACCCCAGTGCATGATACGTTGTCGTACAACGTATAAGGTAAAAGTTTGATTATGAAGGTACAAACACATAATTACCTGTTCTGTTTTGTTTTTTAAGGCTGAGAATTAAGTTAAGGACTACAAAGACATCTAGCCTCTGTCTTAATGTGAGTACTGTATAAACCTCCATACATGGAAAAAATTGACTTAGCATTTTACATTGTGTTATGGGCATATTTGGGGTGTTCTAGCCCAAATATAATGTGAGCAGAGGAGGAATGTACACACAGGCTGTATACCTTAACTTAGCCAAGTAGGCGGGTGTGTCGATTACAAGTGTGGTAAACACAAAGAAAGTAGTTGGAAAGTATGAGCGATGGAAGCTGACTGTTAAAGAAAAGATTTCCCTCCGTAGGTGATATCCTCTATTCCAGTCTTTGTAGGGGGATGAAGAAGGCCTCTGTAGCACTTAAGGGAGACGGGCTTTGAGAATGACATGAAAAAGCGTAAGGCTTAGACGACAGAAAGGTGAATGTACTTGTGCAGAATTCTGCCAAAAATGCTGTAAGAATGGTAAAGAGGACGATAGCATCATGCTAGGTACAGATTAGAAAACTGGAAGAGGAGAATTCTGTTACTACATGGGGAGGATCAGGATGTTTGGCCAACGTGTTTTGCACTAGGAAATGGACGGGAGGGTATTCATGGGGTTTGGAGTTACGCAAGGAGAACTGGAAGGGTTTGTTGGCAGGCTTGAAAAAGGCTTGGATGGAGTTGAAGATCACCTCAAGTTTAAGAGCTGTGATTGAGAGGTAATATAGTTATCATTACAGAAAGTAATGAGGCTCTGACTTTGATGTTTAATTCAGCTAATGCAGTGATTCAGAAGAATCTTGGGTCTGACTTTGCTAAAAAGACAGGCTGTGCTGTCATGAACGTCTGAGCTAACCTGGCATTTCGCTTGTGGAGAAGGAGCACAGGGGAGGGGAAGCTCTTGCTTCCTGTAGTGCTCCCACCTGCAGGTTATGCTGGCCTCGAAGCACATCAGATGCTCCAAAAGTCACCGGCGTCTGCTTTTTTTGGGTGTTCTGGGGAGTCTTCTGTTGCATTGAAGTGGCTGATGGGAAAGGTCTGACAAGCAGTGGAGCTGGCGTGAAGTATGTGGTGGCCTTGAACAGTCTTCATTCAGCTTGCTGTGTCTCGTGGAGTCGTATATAAAGGAATTGCTTTCTTAAGAGCTGTTACGCTTTATGAAGTAAAAATGGAAATGAAAGGAGGATCTAAAACAGTGTAAGAGAAGACCAAACAAGTTCTTGTGAGAATATATATTTTGATAGAGGGGTATGCTAAGTATTTGTTTTAAGTGAAAAATAAAAAAGCAAATCTAAGTAGCCTGCGTGCTGAGCTGACTCAGTTGTGTTATACCTTTTGGCTAATATGTGCTTTCTGGCCCTTTTTTCAATCTCTGCATAAATGTAAATACATAGAGAAGACCACTAGAGGAAAAAAAAGCACAAGTTCCTTGGCTGTGGATTATTTCACAACAGAGGGACGGCATTAACGTATCGTCCTCATTCCATATGCTAAATCATCGTGTCTCTGCTTTAAAGGTCATCAGTACGGCTGGCAGTTTAAGTTACATCGTAGGACTGGGGAAGACACGAGTTGTAGAGATTGAACATTAAGGATATAGTAGAGATAAAGGACCCTTAAGTTTTTGTTTTTCTTTCTTTCTGGAAAACCTTACCTCAGAAAATGGATTTCTCTACATTTAAGACAAGTGACTGACTAGAGTTTGTGCAGTGTTCTATCATCTGTCTGAAAGAAGAAATGAATGTGAAGAAAATTCTAAAACCCTTCTGTTTTTTAAATGTCCCTTATTGCAGAGGCCACATGTATCCTTTGCACTTTGTCAGGAAATATGTGAATCTGCTGCAGTTGACTCTGTAGGTAGGTGTGATGGGGATTTCCTATGTTGGCTTTTGAGGTTGTATTTAATATCTGCTTGATAGGAGGCAGAAATATCTCAAAAAAAAAAAGTGTTTTTTTTTTTTTGAAGAGAGCTTTTTCTTTCCTTCCTTTATGCAAGATAAGTAGCCAAGAAATAAGTTCAGTTGATCCAGCCTTCCAAAACAACTTTAGTGGGCTTGAAAGTAGCTGTGCATTTGGTCTCTGTTCTGATTTATCTGACTTCTCACTGTCACTCTGAGACTTGCTTCAGAGGAGATGTGGTGAAATGTTTAAGAAAAAAAACAATAATTTAGAAGGGGATCAGATTATAGCAATTTTTTTTTTGATTTCCCATACATTATCCAGTGGACTTGGGTGCTGACAAAAGTCAGTAGGAGTGAATTACATAAATTATCATCAATCCAAGCAGTTTATAACTTCCACGCATCTAAGTGTTAAATAACATTGAGCAAAGACACGTTAAAGGAAGCAAGTTATTTCCTTTCCCTAGACGGTGTGAATAGGCTGGGTGTGGCTGGGTTAGGCTCAGATAAGTGTTCGGGTAGGTGTTGGGCCTGACCTGTCTTACACGGCCATCCGTTGATCCACTCGTTCTGGGGCAGTCACCAACTGAAGTCCTTTCTCCTGCATGTGGTGGGAGGCCTGACCCAGGGTGCTCTTCTATCAGGTCAAGGGGGTTAAGGGCTTTGGTCCTCACTGCCCTCTCATCTTACTGAATGTATTCTCTTTCTTAGTAGTATTTAAGGGTTACAAGCCAAACTGAACTGGTCCGCAGTTCAAATGATACGGAAACATCGCTTTGCAGAGTTTGCAATCTATTGTTAAGTAACTTTATTAAAATGACTAGATTGGGTAACAAGATTCTCACAGAATGATGAAATTCATCCTCATACAGTCCAACTTCCAGTGATACTATCAGGAGTTAGAGCGCAGCCTTTTTCCTGGCAGCACATTTGTGACTACATCACTGAGTTGAAGGCTACATGCAGTAGTTTAAGGTGGTTACCCTTTGCGATGAATGTGGGTTCCAAAATGAATGCAGCAGTGAATTCCGTGTTCAGGGTGGGCTCCACAGTTTGTGGTTGGTGATAGGCTTATTCATTTAGCTTTCTAGATATTGATAATCACTGCAAACATTTTGGACCTGGAAACCACAGTGTGTATGTCAGTTGAAATGTTCAGATGACAGTCACATTTAGCAACACAGGAAAGAGATGCAATAGGTAAAAACCACAGTAGAACTTCAGTTGTTTATCTTCTTGAATTGAAATTCAAGCCTTTGTTTTTAAAATGTTTTCCTTGCATTGGTCCGTCCATAAAGCTGAGAAACGCAACAAGTCTGTATTATCAGCACATTCCAGAACTGTTTAACAGTGCTCAAATGCCTTGTGGAACTCTAGCAAGACAAAATAACTTATAGTAACTGGTACAAAGCTGTATCATTTCTTGGCTGTTGCATCACTTAGTTCTTGACTAGCTGCATCTCTGCTTTTTTCTACCCTTCCTGAAGGACTCTTGGCCTCTGAGGAGTGCTGGTGTTTGAGCAGGATATGCAGAGTGACTTCAGAAATTCTTATGAGTCATTAAGCGGAGGATTGGGGTGAGATGGAACAGTAAGCAGCAAGCTGACAACAAAACAGGCTTTTCTGGAAGTGTTTCATTTGTAGCATGTCTTCTTTGCTTGCATACCCAATTCTATTAAAGTCCAGGATTCTTGTAACAAAACCTGCTTCATTATAACTCAATAAAATGCCAGGATTCAGTTAGAATTTCTTTTAAAAATAATTTTAGTAGCTATTTACTGGTTTGAATCTTTTTTCTGTGAGCTGAAGTGCTGTTTCTTCATAGTCGATTATCCTTCGCTGTGTAAGGATGTAGGGAATATTACTGGTTTCAGAGAGAAAAATTTGGCAATTATTAAACGTTAAAAGAACTAATCCAAAGATGAAATAGGAAAACTCATTCATGGTTAGGAGGAGAATTCAGATCCTCTCACCTGTCTCAGTGTTGTAAAGGCATAAGTTAAATCTTGATCATAAATTCTTTTCAGAATTTTAGATTTCCTTCATGAATTTTGGCCTGTTATGAGTAGCTTTTACTGTCTTCTGCAGTACAGGCAGCCAGAGCAATCATCAGCAAGCACACCCTAGTACACAAATGTTTACTTTTCTGTCAGTAGTGAAATAACCCTGGCTGTTTTATGGTGTGGTTATTCTGAGGTTGGAAGATTGTCGAGCCTGGAAGAGATCACTAACCCCAGCTTGCAACTTAGCTATAAATAAGTTTGGTCTGCTGTGGGTTAGTAAGTACCAAAGATTCTTATGTGAGGTTGTTAGCTATTATCTAGAGTTATCACCAAAAGGGGTGTTTTAAAATCATTTTTAAAAAGCAGCATGCAGACCATGTTAATTATAAAAGAAATGTGACTGTAAATAGTTCAGTCCTCAGTTAGAAGGGTTAAATATTAAAGATCTAAAATTTTTGAAGTTTGGGTTTAATATTTTAAAGTTCTCTTGGCTTAGGAGCTGAAGAAAACGTACGTAATGTTTATGTACGCATGTCGTTTGTGTTAGCTGTAATGTAGCTGAGAAGTGGGCCATAACTTAACTTCATCTGAAAAGCTTAAAAACATGGTTATATTGAATACAAAATAATGATAATGTGAGATGGTGTGGTTTTTGACTACTTGGAGAAATACCACGATAGTGGAAAGGGAAAAGAGACCGAGGAAGGTGTTTCTATGGAATCAGAAGTGGTGCTTTAATCAGAAATGTTGGTTGTAGGAATTAGGCTTTTCTACAGTTTTTGAAATTAAGAAAAAAGCTTCAGTTATGGCAGTAAACACGGGAAATGGCAGTGTAGAAATGTGTTGCCCACGTCTCTTTTTGTTGAGGGGGAACTTGAGAAGGTAGGATGTGTTTTTGGTAATTTTCATAACACTTGCTTTGATTCCAAATCTCGTATTGAAATGTCTAACAGCTTATCTGCCTTATCTCCAAGGTAAACTATTGTCTGCAATTTTTTTTTTCTTTATGAAAGAACATCTGATATTAGTAGCGTTAGGTGATCTTGTTCTTCCAGTTATATTTCTTATCTTGAAGGTGTGAGTAGTTTAGGGTTAATGACTTGCAGATAAATATAGGTAAGCACCAGCGGGGCTGGCTGCCTGTTGCGGTGACATTGCACTTCGACTTGGAGCTCCCTGGGCTCCGATTAAGGAAGTGTTGGCTACTGTAGATGTGTTACACTAATGCAATTTTGTCCTACTTACAACTGTTTTGTTGTTGTGGTAGCTGCTTGTTCAAGCTTTTCATGAGGGATTTAGAAAAGAGAATATATATGACCGCCCTGTGTTTTTATAGGGACAGTTTATGGCAAATAAATTGTTGGCTGAGAACATAACTGACTGTGTCTGATACAGAGAGAGCAAGAAGTTGGGCTGATAAAGTCCTTCACTGAGTGAAGGAGACTTTTATTTTTAAATACGACAGGTCCTCAGATACTTGTATTGTGATGGTTCGCACCACCTCTAAGTCATTAGAATAACCCTCTTAGAGGTGTTCTAAATGGAGACAGGATTTGACTTGTGTGGGTAATGATTTAATACAAAAACACAAAGGAAAGAGAAATCGCTCTAGGGGCCTTAAAATTCAAATACTACAGGATGGGTATTTAAAAGGAAGTAAATAGATCTAATCATAGCCACTGATTTGAATGCAGAAAGGGTTGATATGGTCGGCAATTAACATTACAGTAGTGAGGCGGTGTGCCTTTCTCAGAATCTGTGTCAGCACCAGAAGCACCTTTACTGTTACAGCTTTCACAGAAATGGAAATGGCTGCAGACTGGGGAGCCAGAGCTGTCTGCTACAGAAAGCCGTTATTTGAAGTTGCGTGATTGAACTCTGACAGAATTCCCTTCCTCCCCCGTATTTTGGAGTCTTGAAGCTACACCATTGTGTGTAATTGTCACCTGGGCTAGGGGCTGCATCGTGCGTAGTATTGCTGTGTGCGAGACTGCGAATGCACAGAGAAATTGCACACAGCATCAAGGGATATTGCAGTTCTGAAGCCAATAGCACGCACGTCTGATCTATAGCATGGATCCAAGCAGAAAGTTGCCTCTTAAGAATCACCGATACCACAATAGCCGTTTTATATAATCTTGCATAAACTGAGTCTACTGGTTTTAAAGTTGCTTCACACTACCACTAGTTCTATTTAATGTAAGCTCTTCAAACGAGTTGGTGCCAAGCAAAGCATTGTTTGGAGTATGGAGAAATAACCTGCAAGCCAAAATTAGCATGTATTCATTTTGAGTGGTGTGTGTTTCGTCAGGGCTGCCCAGATCATGTCATCCCTGAAGGCAGCGCATTTCAAATTTAAATGTTTCAGCTATTACAACATGGAACATGGCGGTGAGCGGTGCCAGTAACACACGCTGAACATATGACCAACACACGCCCCCCTCTTCGGTGTAGCCTGTGAACTATTTATTTTGTGTTCCAAACAGTTTATTCTTGAGAGCTGTTTCACCCCTTCAGTGTCAGGCACTATGCCTTTTGTTTCCTTCTTTCTTTCATTTTCTTCCTACTGTTGCTATTGATTCTGTATTTCCAAAATCTTCTGTTGTGGTTGCCACCACCATCACCCCTATTTTGTATTAATTCTTTCGGGATGTGGTCCTTGGCGTCTCCTGTGCTGGTGTCATTAAAACAATGGAGACCATCCAATTATTTCCAGCTTGAAGTTGAGAGAAAATGACCTTATATTCAATCTTTTGGGACTTGGTCTATATGCAGCAGTTAGCTGTGATAACTGTTCTTTATGTAAATTATTTACCATAATGTTTAATACTTGTGAAATGGATTCCTTTTTCCCTTCATTCCTTGTCATCTTTGGTTAGATAAACAATGTTAAGAATCATTTGTTCTGATCTTTAAAGCCATTTTTGCTCAGAGCTCAGCTTCTCAGACTACTTGTGACTCTTCAGCCACAACTTTGGGCCGAGGCTTCTGGTCCCAGACATCTGAGGGAGCACTGACCCAGACTGGCAGTCTGGGGAGGACTGGGGAGCAACAGTAAACAAAACTGAAGTGTATGTATAAATATATGCATCTTTGCAGTGTATTTTACAGCATTTTAGGGACTGTTACTTCCCTGATGGGGTCAGGCTTGATACAAAATTAATTTGACTTGCACAGCTTTTCAGAATGCATCATCTCTTATTATTTGTGTATGCTGTGGGTAATGCGTTTAAGCATTGCATGCTTCTTTAGATAAGTAAGTTTCTTAAATTCAGCTTTCTGCTGAGATAATGCATTGAGTTAAAGGACACGCTGCTGTGGAAGGCTTATGCTTCTCACCTTAAATATATTGGTAAACTTTATTAAATATTTAATACATCTGCAATAATTGTATCTTTTGTTTCTAACAGGGAATTTCTAAAATCTTCACATTAGATGTATACAGTAGTAAAATGTTATTAAAACAGGAACAGCAATTTAATCCCTGGGTTTTGAGCATACCTGTGCACAGGACGCAGGCAGTGAAGATAAACTGTAACTAACCCTTTGGTTTCAAGGTCAGTTAAAACAAACTAATTGGGAATTAAAGCTGAAAGAACCATCCTGTTATGTCCCTTGTGTTAGCTGTGGTATTCAGATTGTGTGCACAAGTCAGATTAGTTTACTGGTAGACTGAAAAACAATCCCTTAGAAGAGGAGAGACCGAGGCTCAGGATTACTTTTCTGTCAAGTCAGAAGTGCAGTTTTTTTCAGTTGCCAGGTAGGAAGAAATCGATAAGATTGATAAAGTGTCTTCACAATATATTACGTATCAATTTAATCAGCGTTTGAGCTGATCTAAAGGTTCTCTGCTCCTGAAAGGTCTTGGTTATTCTCTTTCTAATTCCTGATCCTGGCCCCGTTGGTCCAACCTTCCCTTTACACTGGCTTTGGCACCCGTTAGGTCCCTGGTTACCCAGTTCACTCCGGCTTGCCCCAGAGAATACTTTCTTCCTCTTAAAAAAGATGGTTTGCTGCATTAGTTGGTGCTGCGCTAGGGAGTTGAATCAGCTCATTGAGGAGCCTGACAAACCTTCTGCTTAGCCAAGAAATCCCTGGCACCCTACTCCACAGGCAAAAGAGCTGCATAATGTTTCTGGAGACTGCTTCTGCAAGGAGCATAAATCCGGAGTAAAAGATCTGTTCAAGGATGACAACCAGGTACCTGAAGAGAAGAAGAAGAAAAAGCAAAGGGTGTCCACTGTGGACAATGAAGATGGACAGGAAAAGCAATGAAACTGTGCTCATACTATTTTTAGTAGTTTCCACAATGCTGGTATGACTGCTGGTCCTCATTTTGCACTTCAGCACAGAAATATCTTCAGACAGATATTTGATTACTGGTTTCTGCTGGTCTCTGTTGTGCTCTGTTTTTTTGAATAGAGACGAAGAGTTTTAAAGGTTTCATGTCACATTCCGAGTTTTGGTGTCAGGTGATGGTGTACTTTCTCATTGCCTTTACAGTTCTTACAGAAGAGTCACTAATTCTTGTGACAATTTTATATAAACTGACTATTGTTTTCTCAGGAGAGAGAGCAAAACTTGGTTGTGAGATACAGCTTTGTAACTGAACTAATTAGCGATCTTAAGAGCTTTGTGATGTGATTCGTGATGATGATTAAAGGAGTCATAGTTTAGAAGTAACTGGTGAAGAAACTTCTTGACTCTAACAAACTTTTTGTGCAGAAAAGTTAATAGTTAATGACAAGCATTGGGGGGGATTCCTGATTCTTTCATTCTTTTGGGAAGGATGTTAAAAAAAACAAACTGTTTTATACAGATTGTTTTTAATCATCTGAGGTGTCTGTTATATTTTTAGCTTTTCTGACTTCAAGCCTTTACATTGTTTTCTATATACTGGAAAAGTGTATGTGCTGTTAGAGTACAGGATAAGGCTGTGCTTGTGCCTTCCACAACTTAAAATGTCTCTTAGATCTTCATATTTTAATCTTCTTTCCCATTTTTGCTTTGATTTTTTAAAATAGAATTTTAAAATAGAAGTATTTAATCTTACTTTTCCCTATGGGTGTTTCTAAGATCATGAAATAATTTGTTATGTATGAGTGAAGAATGAGGGAAATGGGCTCCAAATGTGTAGTAGTATTTGTTGCTGCTTCTGTATTTATGTAACTTTAATTTAGGGTCCACATTAGATATTATGGTAAATAACACATTTTTATGGTGTTTCCTGTACTAATACATGGATTTGAAAAAAATATTTTCAGGATTTTTGTCGTTATTGAAGAAAGTATAATATAATGCCTTACACATATAGAAATTGTGGAATGCTTTCTGTAGGGATTAACATTTCATTTCAACATAATACATCTAATAAAAATCTGAATATTTCAAATATTGGTTGATTGGTTTTCAAGATAAATGGAAACATGTTAATTTAAGTGCTGGGAAAATTAGTGTTTGCAGTTCTTTTTTCAAGCAGTAACATGTGCACAAAGCAGTTGCATCTTTTCACCTTTGCTATAAGAGTGGATTCTGCAGCAGAGCTCTGAAGAGATCACATGACTGATGAAGTTGTCCTTAAATATGGAATCCCATGGTCAAATTTTGTTACAAACATTGTTTTTATAGCAATTGGTATTTGTGCATGACAGAAATGAGGTAATAATGGTGAATGGGTGTCTGAAATAGAGAATGTCCAGCAGATGGATACGTGGGGAGGAGAAAGCGGAGAGTTTTTCTTCTGGTCTTTTGAAGCGATCTTTTTATGACAGCTCTGACAGTTCCATTCAGGGAAGAGTGATGCTCGGCTGCCAAGCTGGGGAAGCCTGACTCAACAAACTGCACTTTCCTTTTGAGGGGGTGAAAGTCAGACACACTGATTTATATATAATATATATATGTAATATAAAAAAAAGCTTTGCAGTTTCTGCTCATCCAGGGAAGTTGAATTGCTTGAGCAGCTCAGCAGCACGTGTAGCTGTGCAAGAACCTCTTTGCAGTTGTTTGCGGCAGGTATACTTCTTTGACATTTCAAAGCATTTTATAGGCTGAACTATATCAATTTGGCTGTACAAGCCGAAGAGAAGACTGGAGTTGACATTAGCTTGTATTCTGGAAGATTTTACCCAATGTTGTGTCAGTTACTACCTATAAAGTTGGTTTGGCTGCAGCATATCTCAAGGAAGGACCAGAATTTAAAGCAGAATGATTCAACGTGGTGGGAGTCTGATATTTAGGATTAAAAATGCACGAGTGTGTGGAAAGGTGCTACCTCTGCCAGTGTGCCTTCATCTCCTTTCCTGTAGCACAGAATGGCTTGAGTGGCTGCAGCAGCATTTTGAGTTGCCATACCGGCATCATGGTCATGCCCCACTCACTCCCACTTCGTATACTGAAACAGTGCATGGTGTAATGGGACCATTTTTTCTGGTTTGAGCTTCTGGTTTTAGAAAACTTTATGGACTGGAAAAGCTAAATCACAGAAATACATTTTTTTTTAAGTGTGGAATTTGACGTTAAACAACAAAACCCCCACTCTTAAGACCTGGTTGTTTTAATATCGGAAATCCTCAGGTTTGGTTGGGTTTACACAACCAAGCTACGTGCTTTTTGTCATTACCCTCCTATCGAGTGTTCTTGGTGGCATAAGATCGATCCAGTTGCTGCAAACTTTGCCGCCTGTCTGTAGGAATGTGGTTAAAGCAAAAACAAAAGTTGAATAGTGTACAACAGTGCTCTTGGTTTAAATAGGACCAGAAATGAAAAGTGAAGATAGTATTTGCCATATATCCCAAATTTGGGGCAGTTATTATTAAAAAATAAATATAAAATCTCTTTTTTAATTTGTTGTTTTGGCCTGTGGAAGTTTTCTCAATTTAATTACATTTGTATGAGGTGACATTGGAATATGATTAATTAACAGTAGCCGAGAGAACGTTAGATAAACAAAATTGAAGTAAGTCCTTCAATAGTGCAAGCAGGTAGGACTTCCTCTGTTACTTTCCAGCACCTCCAGCTCTGCTTCACTGGGACAGGATCTTCTTCACTGGTGCAAGTACAAACAAATCAGTAACAGTTTTAATGGCTTGACAACTATTAATGATCATGACTGAGCAACTCTTGATTATTACTAAAGCTTGTGTAAAGGAAAGTGCAAATGAAGAGTCCTTTTTCCACTGATACTTTTCAGTATTCAGGATTAAAATGTTAATTTTTTTTTCTTAAAAAAAAAAAAAAGTTTTTTTTCTCTCTGTTTGATAATGGAAAAAATCCTTCTAATAGATACATAGGAAATAAGGTCTGCATAACTTAAAATCTTCAATTACTTCAGAATATAACTATACAAGTTACATGTACATACAGTAAGTTATACTTGAGTATATAACTATGTACAAGTTACAGATCTTAAAGGAGCGGCTTGGGGGAGCTGGGGTTGCTTAGCTTGGAGAAAAGAAGGCTTGGCGGAGACCTTACTGTGCTTTACAATGACCTTAAAGGAGCTTGTATTGAGGTGGGGATCAGGTTCTTTTCCCAGGCACCAGGTGATAAGACGAGGGGAAATGGCCTCAAGTTGTGCCAGGGGAGGTTTAGGTTGGATATGAGGAGAAATTTCGTTACTGGAAGGGTTGCGCTGCATTGGAACAGGCTGCCTAGGGCAGTGGTTGAGTCACCATCCCTGGAGGTCTTCAAGAAACGTGCAGATGTAGAACTTTGTAGCATGGTTTAGTGGTGGACTTAAGGGCTAGGTTACAGATTGGGCTAGATTATCTTGGAGGTGTTTTCCAACCTGATGGACTCTAAGATTCTGTAGATTTTAATTAGAATGTATGCATCTAATGTGTAGCTTTATTGTCGAGTTTTTGTGGTGTAATGATAAAGGGCTAATGAACTTAAAATCCCTTTAGCTCGTTTTCAGAGACACAATATATTGCTAAAGATAACTTTCCATATGCAGATTTGGTGTTTGCCGTGTAGGCTTCACAGCTACTTCTGGTTTTGTTCCTTAATCAGATACTTGTGTGCGACAAACTGATCGAAATAATTCAGTCTTATTTAAGGAAATAATCTCCGCTTTACTGAAGACGTGAGCGTTTCACCTGATTCTGCCTCTTCAAGTGGTTGTAGGAGAAGGAGGGCATAAAAGAAGGGTCGATCTAGTGGTTTAAACAAAGATTGGGTGTTGGGGGGGAAATATGTTCTGTTCCTAGCTCTGCTGCATGCTTGCCAAAACGACTTGGCCAAGTCACAAATCTGTTTAATCTGTTTTTAAAAATGGGGATAATGCTTCATGGGCGGAGGCAGGGGGGTATGATGAAATTTCAGTGCTCTTTTCTAGCAGTTTTTATCAAGAACTGTGCCTCGCCTTTTAGAACTGATTCCACGCATTTTGAAACAGCTTGCTTCATGTCTGTAGCGCAAACACCGTAATTCTCTCCCTTTCCTAGTTCCCTGCCTCCCTGCTCTGTTTCTGAGGGCTACCGGTTCTCTTTGCCGGTGCTCCAGGCTGTCTTACATACACAGCTCGGGAGAATGGTGCTATCCCTACATTTTGGTGTGCCATAGGGCTGCAAAGAACATGTGTAATGTCTTCTGTTGATTTCTGTTCAATCCTTCAGTGTTCTGTAATGCAGGGTGTTACAGAAGTGCAGAACGATACGTTTGTTCAGTTATGGTTGAGACCTTGAAAATTGTATGTATGCATTAGTTTTTTCTAAAAGATGGTATATAGTTGTTATTATTCCAACAAATTTTATTCCTACTGTAGTTTCTACTACATCTCTGTTTTTGGAGTGATAGAAATGTTTTTATAAGGAAGGCTTAAGGGATGACGATCCATTCTGTTAGCAGTGTCTGCAGTGAGAATACTGATACTCTTGGTCAAGCTGAAAGGTCCCAAGCAAACCCATCCTTAATTCTGTTGAAAAGCGTTGAGCATGCACTCTTGTTTGCTGAGTTCTGTACTTCCTTTTATGACTAGTGTCTTCTGGAGGCTTATTTTTCAGTATTAGATGGTTCAAGTTTCAACTTTCAAAGAGAACAGTTGGAACAATTGCACAACAGAACGTTTTTTGTGTAGTAAGTACTGTATGGCTTTTAAATTAAGCTGTCATGACAGTTCTGCTTTACCTTTGAAGAAAGATTAGACTGTGAGCTGACTTAAATTTACTAAAACATAGCAAACTTCTACGTTTTGGCTGGAGTGGTTTTCTGCTGGGTTAGTAAATTAACTGGAGATAGCAGTGGCTCCTGGCAGCAGGTACCTGGTGAGCGGAGGAACTGTGTCTGGGAACAGAACTGGTGCAAGAGGCAGGGAAGAGCTTTCCCCACGTGGCAGTGCTGAGCTCTTACGTCGCTGTATCCCATGAAACCTGCCCTAAGATCAGGTATTTATTCAGCCTAATCTGCACTTCTCAGGAGTCGCGGCCTTGATTTTTTGTTACTTTACTAGATGCTGTTTGGAGGGTTTCATTTTGCTTAGCAGTATGTGTATTTGTATCTGGCTGTCTACACCTGGACTCCATTTCCATTCAGTGACTAATAGGCAGCCCTGGACCTGACTTCTCCAAACCGTTTTAGACTTTTCCCTTCTATGGGATTTGCACCTTTTAGTGCCTGCTCTCTTTAATTCACTGTAAAGATAGATGACTAACGCAGCTACAGGTTTACACTTGGAGAAGCTAATCCCATGCTTCGTGTTTGTTTGCTGTACCCTTTCGTTCTCTGTGCTGTTGTTCCTTTATCAGAACAGTGACAGTGGTTAACATCCATTCTGACAAAGACTTTTGTTCAGTGCGTTCTTCTTATTCCTGGACAGATTTCCACTTGTGTGACTATCTGACTTGTTAAATCATGTCTGTTGTTCTTACTAGATTTTATCCTTCTGCGCTTTCCTGCTGCCCCTTGCAACATCCCACAATCTGAGAACTTGGCACGGGCTGAGAGGAACAGCTCAAAAGGAGTGCTTCTTGAGGAATATTTTCCAAAAACAATCTGCTTGTTGTAGATTAAATAGTTTCACTGCTTTGCAATCTTCACTGTCTTTGGAGTCCTCATTGGTTCTGGAGTGCCCCCGTGAGTGATTAAGGAAAGTAAGTCCCTGTCTGCAGTCCATGCAGACGCTTCTAAAGGGTCCGGACCTTCACTGAAAAAGTTTTAGGAATTTGCAAGTAGAAGAAGAATCGAAAATTGGTTTGAACGACCGTTCTGCAGTGTGCAGCTGGTTAAGAAAACAAACAAAATGCTTTCAGAATATGATTTAAAACGTTGCTTTCCAATGAGGCAATGAGCCCATCGGTATCACTAAAGCGAGCCACGTATGGGATCGCCCTCGGACACCAAACATCCTTGGATGGCTGTGAAAGTAATTAATGCCCATAGCTTTTTGCGAGGGCTCTGAAAAAACTCTGTTCTTTGACCAGGGAAGCAGATTAAGGGAGGAAATTAAACACTGCTGTGTACTCAGAACAGGAGTTGGTAGGAAGCAGTTTTTGTCACTTCTCAATGGCCTGAGTTAGTCATGGGTTTGTAGGTGAAATAAAGGACTGTGCTGCTCTTGGAAGCAGAGCTCTGTCTTGAAAAGCCCAGCTAAAATAAACTTCAGTGCCTTGATTCAGGAAGTCTTTTCTGTGCTGCCTTGCCCCTTTGGGTAGCTGTTCTTTTGGTAGTGATCGGGGAGTTTTGGCATAATTCTGCAACAGAGAGCAGGTCTCTGATGAGGTAATAAACGAAGTCTTTTGTTACTGAAGTAACTGATGTCTGAGTCATGGGGGGGTTGTTTTGTTTTGTTTTTTATGATTATGCTTATGTCAAAACACATCATGACAGCACTTGTTCACTGTACTTCCCCCTACTGTTTTAATAGTAAGGAATAGTAAAATGCCAAGTGCCGTATGTTTGGCTTTAAGCAGTTTTGTCCAGTTTGCTCACAGCTTTCAGTGAGCACTGAATGCTGTTATTATCTCTTCGGTGTTTCCAAATGAACTTCAGCACCCCCACGAGTACCCCACAGCTGAGGGTGAGATGCCAGGCACCTCTGTAGCCAGCTAAGCTGGTAATAAAGCATCTGGTGGTTTGGGGTTGTCTGCTCCAGCTTAGCTCCAACTGTAAATCTTCGGCCTTATGAACAGTTCTTGAATGGTATTTACTGTTGTGGTGAAAGTTTGCGCTTGCTCATTTGGTAATAGGAAGCCATTGTTAAATGCAGCTCTCTGGAAGGAAGGAGGAATGATGATTGATTTTCACTTTCCTGTTGCAAGTGTTTTGTTTTGTTTTGTTTTAAAACAGGAAGCTATTGTGTTATAGAGTTATGTATGCTCTGCTGGGACTCAAAATGGCCCTTTGAAATTTGGCAAAGATAGAGGGGCAATCTTTTGGACAAATTTTAATTTATTTTTACAGTTTAGAATGAAATTTAGGGGTAGAGACCACACAACCTGACTCTGCACACAGCTTTTGTGTACAGAGATGCTAAATACCCGAAAATGCAGTGTTTCCATAGGCGGAGTTTCTTTTGTATTCACAGGCTGGGGAGCCTCAAATTCCAGAGGCATTACATGAGCAGTTTTAATGAATTAGTGTCTGGTTTTCCTGCAGCAGATGTGACAAGCAGCTTTATAAGCTGCTTCCCATCGATCGCTGTTTTCCAGCTCTTTTGTGTCTTTCTTTTGCTTAGAGAAAAGCAACGAAGAGCTTGGTTTCTACAGTAACTGCTGCCTACATTCTTGCCTGCAGGCCAATTTCTCTCTCAGTTCCTGCAGCCTGTGCAGGGCTACTGTATTGAATTTCTTTAGGGTTTGTGTTTAGTTTTGTTTTTGTTTTGTTTTGTTTTTCTCCTTCTTGCTGGTTTCAATGTTGTACTCTGTAAGAAGAGAGGAGAATGCAGTGGGAATTTGTGATTTTGAGATATGTATTTTTAACTAACCATAGCACCCTTCCATGTCTGTAGGATAACCTAAATGTTTTTGCTACTGATCAGTACCGGTATTTGTGTGGTTGGTATTTAAAGAAAGTGAAAGGCCTGACTGCTAAAGCAAGAGCCTTTGAAAATTTGTAAGGCTGCTTGCATTAATGCCTGGTCTGTAGCATAAACGTGTAGGGGAGGGGTGAGGTCAACGATAATAGAATCATTTACATTTGCAGCAAAATCTGTTGTGGTTGAACAACTTCGAGATGTGTTGTTTTTTTCAGTCTTGCCTCTTAAATGCCCTTCAAGAAACAATTGTGAACATAGGGTTAAAACTGCCTTGTTTCTTACAAAGTTAGCTTTCTAATCAGCAAAGGAGTATGAAGCAGCATTTCAAACAGGAATGTGTGCTCATTACTCAGTTTCTGTTCGCTGTGAGTGGTTTGGGAATGTTCCCGTCGTCGTCATCAATATTCTGTTGTCATAGGATCCGTTTTTGACGCAGACAGGCTTGTTCCAGAGCCTTCTCAAAGTGGGTTAGCACCATTCCTGTAATGACTACCGACAACTTTTCAAACTTCTTACACAGTTGCTGAAACCTGAAGGAAGATGTATGTAAATGAGGTTTCCTGTTGGGGAGCCGTTCATTACAGCTAGATCATGTTTCCAGCCTTTGCTTAGAATTTGGTAAAACTATAATGTTGGCCAACTTGAATTAAGATGGGGCTAAAACAATATTTTGTCACTTCTGATGATGCATAGGTCTTTGCTTTTGAATTGTAAGACATCTGAGTGGATACAAAGATCAGGGATTTCTTTTCTTTAGCGCAGTTTTCCTTGGTGGTTTATGGCATTGTGTAGGCGATGGTGGCACACCTGAAAAAAATACACGAATGCTCATGAAAAATATACAGTGCACAAAATAAAAAGTCTAATTCCTGGTTTAAAAATCTGAGCATTTCTGTTGTTGTTTTTCATGGTATTGGAGGTTGAGATTGCTACAGAGCCCTCACATCTACTGTTTGTGGAGGACATGCTTTTCAAGCATCGATCTTTAGTCGACAGAAATCAATTGCAAAGGATACAGAGAATTAAGGGAAGCACACACGAGGCCATGATTCATGCCCCAGAGGAAAGGGTTGCCACTTTTTAAAGAGTGGTTGCTTTTCGGCTAACCTCTAGCGGTGTCCTGACTAGTAATGGCCACAAAGAATTGAATGCAACTTTGTGGTAAATTAACCAAACTGGGAGGTAGCTTAAATCATGGGGGCACCTTTAAATCCTGCCTTTAAATCAAGGAAGCTGGGAGGAGGAATCTATACCAGGACAAGGTGTGTGCGTCCGTGTGTGTACACGTGTACCTGTAGGAAGTGATGCTGGTTCCTGCTGGGAAAGTTTTTCACCTTGCTGCACAGGGTGGGGTCGACTGCAAGCAGAAAAGCCTCAGAAACTTCCCCTCTAAAAGCTGGTAGAGGAGTCGGGCTTCGTCTTCCTTGAATTTAAATTCTAGAAGTAATTTTAAAAAACTTTTTATCCCCTAATAGTCAATGGGGGGAAAAATGGATATTGCTTTTCTTCTGTTACGAACAGTTAGGAAAGGTTTATAAATGAGGCTAGAGCTTTTATAAAAGGTTAGAGCTAACCTTTGTGGTAGGAGCACGTCATGTAGGTGAACAAGTGTCTGTATAAAATGTTGCCCAATGAAAAGGTTGTCTCTGTTCAAGACAATAAGAAAATAATTGTGACCTAATTGGTGTTACAACACGCTGGATCACTGTGCTTCAGTGTACCTGTTACAAAGTTGACCATACTCCCAGCATTTTTCTTATTATAGGAAAATTTTACAGGAATACCTTTTTGTGAACTCCTAGAAAATACTTTGTAAAAGAAATCTCTGAACCGTTATTTGTGTTTAAAAACTCAAGGAAATCCTTACTATAAAAATTGTGCAAGTTTTTTTAATAACCTATATTTTATTAGTAATAATAACTTCTTAGTTTTATTTGTTTTCAGGGAGCTTTCACTGTGACTCTTTGATGGATTTATAATTCTACCTTCACTGTTAGTTTGGAAACCCAGATTTTTAACTGGTGGGTACTTTTCCTTAGAATTTTGACTGCGTTTTAAAGCAGTTCAGTTCAATTTGTGTTATTAATAAGTTTTGTTTCTGTTGCTTCTGTGTAGGTCTAAAGAGGATGATTTTGTTCTGGAAAGTGCAGCAGTACTGACTTCAATTAATCTGAGTTCAATTAATCATAGACCAAAGTCTTAAAAATAAATTCTGAAAGTGAATAATTTAGTATGCCTGTTCTTGGTGTTGAACTATTGGAAAGCTTTTGGTATAATATTCAGAAGATGAGAAAGCTAGGAAAAGTAATCGTTTCTTCTGGAGAACGTAGAAAACACTTTCTCCTTGGCAATGGAATTACTTTTCTCTGAGCTGACAGGGGTTACTGCTTTCAGGTTTCTCCAAGAGATGGAGTCGCAGCCCTTCTTACCGATTTGTGAGTGTTTTGCACGTGTCACTTTGAGCTGCGAGAGGAGCCAAGTTCAGCTCTTTCTGCAGAGACTCACCTTTTCTCAGGATGCGAAGGCACAATGCACAGACTTTACAGAGACTGAATTTGTATGTAATTGTGCTTCAACTTGCTGTCTTTTTTTTTTCTCCACTGTATTATGGCAGTATTTATAAAGACATCTTTTAAGCCTTGCTTATTTAAAAATCTGTTAAAAATAACTGTTAGTTCTAGTTCAATACATAATTAATTTCCTAATAATCTGTTGTGATGGAAATAATAAATGGAGCAGCAAATGGAGAAAAGATGGAATTGGGGACCGTGTTCTTGCATGCTGACATTTGCCCATTAGCAGGAGGCCACACACACAATTTCTAAATGCCGTGTTCCCATGGATGTTTGAATGCCACCCAGTTTTGACTTGCAGGTCTTGGATTTCATTTGCAGACGTCACTTAGGACAGCACAGATGAAGCAGGACCCTTGTGTAGCTTTCTGACCTTGCAGGACTGGGCTCAGTGACCTGGGATGTGGGGCAGAGAGCACCCTGAGCAGCTTGCAGGCAGCACCAGGGCAGGGCTGGTGCTCAGAGGGACAGTGGCAGGCTGGAGGGAAGGACGACGGGCACCTTGTGAGGCTCAGCAAAGGCAAAAACCAAATCCTGCATCTGGGGTGGGTTCGGCTGGGAAATGCCGGCCTGGGAGCAGCTCTGCCGAGGAGGAACCGTGGAGGTCCTGGCAGAGGGGCAGCCGCACACGTTTCAGCGCTGCGCCCTTGTGATGATGGAGGCTGGCCTTGTGCTGGGCAGTAACTGTGTCTGCTTTGGGGCCCCCAAAAATGCAACGACAGCAAAAAGACAGACTGGAGGGGGTGGTGGAGGGCTGCTGAGGTGCTCTGGGAACCAGCACACGGCATACAAGGAGAGGATCTGGATTCCTTTTGCGTGGAGAAGCCCAGAGGTGGATCTCATTGCAGTCTGTCCCTGCCTGAAGTGCAGTTATGGGAAAGATGGGGCAAGGCAGCGCCGAGAGGATCAGAGTCTGAGGATGGATGACTGTAACAAGTTGCAACTAAAGAGTTATACCCTGACAAACGGGAAAAACCTTTCACCATTAGGGTGGCTAATTACAGGAATGGATTGCCCAACTCCATCTGTTGAATGCTTCAAAATTTGATAAGCCAAGGCCCAGAAAAACCTGATGTAACTTGGAAAGTAGCCCTGCTGTCAGCAGGAGGTTGGGCTAGAGACCTTCAGAAGTCCCTTCCAAACTCAGTTTCTCATTTGTCCTTTGTGAATGATGTAGAAAACAGTTTTTGTTTGACTTTTAAAATGCAATTGAGTCAAATATGCACTTGGAACTGTGCATCATAGTATCTCACTGGCAACTTAAGCTTCAAAATGTGCGCATCTTCTACCAGGAGTATAAATTAAGTAATTGGTCGTGTAGATTGGTTTTATTGGAGCGATGGGGAGAGAGCAGCTAGGACATGGGTCTTAAGTGAGAATTAGGTAGGCAGGAGGCATTAGAGAAGGGGTTTGTTGTGAATCTCCCTTCCCTGGAAGGGAGGCCCTATCTCAAGGTGCGATGGTTTCTGTTTTCCTAGGCTGCTGGTCAAACTGGGGAGGAGAGGGAGGAATGAACAGCATCATATTGGCCTGCTGTATTGTCAAAGGAAGCCTAAGCTGGAGGAAGTCTGGTGGTTCAGGTGATGTTAATTACCTCAGTTCCTCCTGGAGGTGAGCTACCCTGCTGCCTATGCTTGATATTTAAAGCATTTGAAGTCAAAAATTGACAATAAATAAATAAACAAATCTCCCAGATGCTGGCTGGGTTCTTTTTTTCTTACCTTTTAAATGTGAAAGTTTGAGGCTTTCCTTGGCTCTTAGTAAGCAAGGGTTTGGAAACCTCGCATCTTGTTGTTATTCTCAGTCTGTTTAAAACTTAGGGGGATCCTTGAAGTTACTGGAGTTCAGTGGCATTATCCAAGTAAAGGAATTGAACAGGAGTGTTGGGAGTACTATGACGTACGGAGCTATTAATGTTGAGCCCCCATAATCTATTTGAATGGAGAATCTAGAAGTGCTGATAGTAGGACTGCAGGAGAGCGGCTTCTGTCCAATTTCTGCCTTGGTTTTTAAGAGGCAGTGAGAATGGACTGATTCAAAGGATACCAAGGCAGTGAGTTTAATTGCAGGGCTTATGGAGGAAATTGAATTCTTGCTTCTGTGTTTTAGCTCCCCAGATGGAGACAGAACATTTCCTCATTTCCAATCAGACAGTAATTTCATACAGGCAGAACTACAGGTGTATAATTAGCTTCTCCCTGCAGTACAGACGGAACTGCTGAGGGAAAGTGAGGAAATATTAGAAATACGGATGTGACAGAACTAGAAGTAAAGACAGCCAGCACCCTACAAAGTTGCTAAGCGTTCTCAGTAGAGGTAGTGCCCGGATCAGCAGGTCTCTGTTTTGCTGGGAGCTGTACAGGTGGGAATGGTTTTCTAAGGAATTGTTGGAAATGGCTAGATGCTGCTCATCTGTCCTCCCCGTCTCACCTTTTCCAGTAGTTAATCCAGAAGGAACTTTTCTAAAGAAAATTAGGATCATGAGTTGCATTTTAAGTGTGACACCTTTGCTGCAGTTTCCTAGATCGTAAATATCTGCCCTCCTTTTTGATGCTCTGTAGGAAGTACAACACAAGAACTTTTCATAGTAAACACATGAAATTACTCAAATGTGGGTACTGTGAGTAGTTGTTTGAAATACATACAGTGCAACAGTGGCACATCAGTTAAATAGTCTGTTTGTTTTCTTCACTTGGATACCTACCACACAAGTGTTTCATCATGTAACTCTTTAGTAACTCTTTAAACACAGATGTTTTGTAAACTTTTTTTTTTTCTGTTGGTCCAGTGGTGGCTCTGTTGATTTCCTACCCTGAGTGGCATCAGCCTGTAAAGGAGGAATAGGGGTTAGTTGAGTAAGTGATCTATAGAGTGACAGTTTGCAGTACTACGCATTTATTTTTTCAGTTTTATTCTTTTAAAGTGGGTTGTATAGATGAGGTTATTCTATACCAACCATCATGTGCTAGCACATCATAAAACTATTGTAAACACTTTAAAAGAGTGAGTAAAACCTACTTCAGCTTGCTATAGACTAAATGTTCGAGCAAGTCTCTGCCTCTGGGTGTGCTGTGGGGTTTTAGGCCATGGTTTAATTCAAGAATATGCCCAAACCAACTTGGTTCTGATTTTGGAAGTAAATGCAGTATGTTTGCATTACTGCAAGTTACATAGAAAATCTGTTGGTTAGTAGACGCTTCTTGTTTTGCTTTTTGGCCATATTCCAGTTATTAAAAATATGCTTCTATTAAAAACCTGCTTGCAAACATGAATCAATTGACAGATGTGGTATTTGATAACACGATTCAGGTGCTCACATGTTTGAGCCAGAGAGCGATGTGTAAGCAACGCCTCAGCAACGCTGTCCTTCGACTCAGCGTGTGAAACGTGAACTATAGTAGTGACAGCTTTGGGTTTGGTATTAAAACTGGATTCGTGGCACTTTTATAACCTATACCTTTTATAACCTATACTGTACCTGCAGGTAGTCAAAGCTCCTCCTTTGGTTTTGTTTTCTTTCCCAAAGCCAGCTGACATTTGGGACCAGCATTTGTCAGCTATGCTTTGGAATCTCTGCCTTAGTCTCATCTATGAGCAATCCTCCCTATCTTTTTTGCAAAAGATGCCCACAGGGCAGATAATACCTGAGGGCAGTGCAGTAGTGTGAGAAGGGAGCTGTTTGTGCGCATACTGATGCGGAACATTGGGAGCCTTGTGTGTGTGTATTTCTGGTACGTGTTTAAGCTCTAAGACCCACCTTCTCCCCACCATGCCCAGCACCGGGGGACACCGGCTGGTCCTTATTTGCTGCTGGCCCCAAGGCCCTGAGCCAGTGAATGAGAATCTAAAGTCACGTCCAGTTGCCTTCTGCGTTTCTTTTAGGTTGAAATAAGCTTGGTCTGTAGTAAGTCTGCAGGTATGGACTAGCCTTGTAAAATATGTCAAACAGGTGATTCTGAAGTTTGAGCCTGTCTCTGTCAAAGAAATATTGCTGTTGAGTTTCCCACAGCGATTTTTACTTAATCTCCCTGATTAGGTCTTCAGCAAAAAGGTCCCCTTTGGCTGCCCTCTTCTGGCATAAACTTGGGGAGTGGTGGTGTCATTATTGCTGATGAACTGAAATGTTTGGAAAACATTTTTAGTAGCCAAACAGCTGAGACCTCTTTCAATGATTGCTGAAACAATACAGGCAGAAAATACTTCTACTGGAAAAAGCACGGTAGTGAGCTGCTCCTGAGGATACTAAATAAAAAATAAAAAAACACACAAATTGGTCCACAACTTTCCCAGTGAAATGCATCTATGTTTTTTTTGGTGTGGATTCTGTTCCTAATTTAGTATGTTGAGCATGTTTCAGAAATAGGTCACCTGTTAAATTCGGACGTAGCCCATACTGAGAAGTAAGAGGGAAGAGGAAGGTCGTTGTTGCTCCTTTCTCTTTTTCCTCATGCTTGGGTGTGGATTGTAGGAAAAAAGAATCATTGCAACATGTGTGTGTTACAAGAAATGTAGTAAAAATCAAATGTTTTCTTTGTTTTCTAAACATCCTTTAAGAAACAGAAACCAAAGCATGTGAGAATTACTGTTTTTAAGACTACTCTTCAGCTTAATGTTCCTTCCAATTCTTGCATCATATTCACGTTCAATGTATTTTTTCAGAGAAATGATGGCTTTTGTTTGCAGTCCGTATCTTGCATTCATAGCTACATTTCTTAGGTCTGTTCCAGTATCATAGCTTCCCTCCTTTATAAAACCAGGTCTACACAAAATCACTTTAAAAACATTTTCTAAGCTTTGTTTCTAGGTAATGTATGACTGGAAAGTCCTCTTCCTCATGTGGAAGAGGTGTGTAAATACAGTCGTGGGATTTAGTGCTGAGTGTAGGCTAGCAGCTTAATTAAGAAAGGAGATAGTAAAGTTATTTGAACTGCGTTTCTGTAAATGCTTTTGTTGAGAGAAAATTAAGTTTCTTGTTTGCTCAACCTGTTTATTTACTCAGAAGTTATAAATAGCCTGTTCCCTTTAATTGGGTTAACTGCTAAATGCTTACACAGAGGGATGAAAAAAGGAAAATGTCCAAAGGTGCATTAATTGCATTTTATTTTCCACCTGTAAAAACAAACAAAAAAAACCCACAAAGTTAATTTCAATCATATTCCGATTATAATAAGTCTTTAAATTTGGGGGTGCAATACTTGGTGCTATATGAAATTTGAAAGTTTATTGAATTTCGCTTTTAAAATCACCTTTACATGATGGATAGTTGAATGTGGCGCTGCAGCTGCTGTATACCCTGAAAATGATCAGAATTAGGACTGCTAGGAGTTTAGTTTAACGTGTTTAAGAGAGAAGAAATCAGAGCTTTTAGTTAGAGCAGTCTGTGAAGCTGGTTAGGCCTCAGATTTGCAAACATTTATGCTCCTGATTAATTTTGATTATCATGGACATACTTGTTGGTTTGCAGCAGCCATTCTTTGACATCACAAAATAATAGCTTTTTGTCTTCAAAATAGTACTTCTTTTAGGGATAGCTGCAAGATCAGGATGAACCTCAGGAAATTTAGCAATTACAAACAAACTGCCCTTGTTACAGTTAATTGTATTTACTTAAATTTATTTGCAAATTCTAAAGTTATTTACGTGGGGATCTTTTTCTGGTCACGTTGATCTTTATGATTGGTAAAATGAAGGTGGATACAACTAATTATGTAAATAGCATAACTTTTAAATATGGTGATACGTGCAAGTTATGCAAAAAAACCTTACTCTCTGTAAACAACTGGCTTACATATTTGTTTTTAATTTTTCAGCTGTACTTTCAGGTTTCCCAGCACAAACATAAAGATAACATTCACAGCTCTGTCCAATGAAAAGAGAGAAAAACAGGAGGCCCCGGAGTCCCCAGTGAAGCCTGTGCAACCCCAGATCTCTCCCTTAACGATAAACATTCCAGACAACATGGCTCACCTGATCAGCCCTCTCCCTTCTCCCACAGGAACCATCAGGTATTTAAACCCCGCACATTGAATATAGGGCAATACGTGTTTACAAAATTAAAGCAATTTTCTATTTCATTTTAAGTATTTTGCTTTTGCAGTAAAAGTTAAGTTCAGCGTAACCTGCCTTGGAGAAAACTACCACTCTGCTGCCTGTGAAAATAGTTGCATGAGCAGCCTTTAGTATCCAAATGTCATTTGATCAGTGTGTACCAGTTTGCTCAGGATTCTTGCAACAAAGGAACATATGTTTTATTTGCATTCCAGATGATTTAGATCGCTTTTTGCTCTTGAATGCTTATGGGAAGACTTGAAATAAGTCTCAATTATACCATTTTAAACATCCTGATATTCACTGTCCCCCTGGAAGTTTACCAACAGAAAAAATATTTTTTGGTTATCATTAGAGTGTGGAAAATAGACTGATTTCTTACTCCAAAAGCTGATATAGTTTTGATCGGTCACTACTGGAAGTAAACAGAGGATTTACTTAAAATGAAGTGTAACATGAGAGTTCACTGTAGGGAGGTCTTCTGCAAGGGAGGTTAAATTGGGCTTTTTACTTGCTTGTCCTGCTTAATTTGATAACTGTAGCCATTGTTTGATTTGTTATTTGGGATGAAATTCAATTAAACATTAAGCTAGCTGTGCTCACAAATTGGTAAAATTAGTTTAAATAGAACTTTGAAAATTCACAGCAGGTTTAGGAGCAAAAATTTCACTTACAGTTATTTTTCAAAACCACACACATGCTTTTGAAGGTTGTTTAACTTCCTTTATCTTCATTTGAGTGAAGGGCTGTTAATGACTGATCTTTAAAAATGTAGATCCTATTAATCAAATATGAATGTAAGGATAATTGACTTCTTTCATACTTGCAACGAAATTGACTTATTTTGTTCTTGCGATCTCAATACAACATTGAGATGTTGTAGTGTTTAATGTGATCTGTATAAATAGTGGAAGCAGAGAGAAAAGGGATCTAGACTTGACTGTATAACAGGTTTGCGTTCTTATTAAAATTCAGGGAAAACATATTTTGCCCAAGAAATGACAGAGCAGCTCATAAATATTTCAGATAATATCACATATATCACCACAGTCTTTGCCTCACTATGAATTTTGTAATTCTCTTTGGGGCTTTCATGCACCTGTTGAGTACAGTTTATTACGAACAAAAAAAAAATGACAGTTTTGAGTCTATTTTGAGAGCAAAGCATGACAGTTTCTCTTCAAATCATCCTGTTTTATAGAAGACCTGTAAACTTGCTTTGATTATACCATATGTGTCGCTTTGTCAATATATGCTAAAGTGAGCTCAGGAGAAGGATGTTGTCAGTTGATATGTAAAAACACAGAACAGCAGTGACCTATATTTAAAAAATAAAATAAAATAAAATTGCATGTTCTGGCTCTAATCAAGGATTCTTCCATACTACACATCAAAAATCCAGTCTCCTTTGTATAGCATATCACTGGGGGCAAATTATTAGTGCTGGATTTCCAATGATGTGAAACTCAAGTCCAATAATAATTTCTTTAAATATATTGCCCAGTCTGTAGTGCCTGCCATGTTTCTTTACGTACAGAGGGAGATAGCAAGAAACCTTAAGGTCAGACATAAACAAAACTTGGCAGATGTCAATTTATTAAAGCGTTATTGTGTAAATCCAAATGCTGTTTTCTAGCTTTATTTTTTCTTTGTTTGAAACCATAGATTCAAGTTAGGTTAAAAATTGTCTTTGGGGATAGGCTGGTTCTGGGGGCACTGCAGCCTTTGCCATTCTAATTCTTAGTTACGTTTTAGAATTACGTTTTAGACTCTGCTGAAATCAGTTGCAATACAAATCTCTGCCAAGTATGTGCCCTTGTAGAGAGCTGACAGTGTTTTTTCAGGGAAGGACGCAGACATTGCCCACTGAGTGTCTCTTTCTTGTTGGCAAAATGAAAGTTGTAGAAGGAAGACCATTTTTGTGCAGCTGTAGTTCCTGTGAGGCAGGGGAACAACCATTAGGAAAATATTCAGTGGAATTAACACAACTTTAGCTTTGTTTTTCTGTGACCCATGGCAAAATGTGAGGTATCCAGATCCACTTCTTTCCTTCGATTGGTAGTTTTACTTTGTAACAGTGTATTTGCTCTGTTGACCTAATACTGAGTGAAATCAGATTGTCAGTGCTGAAGCAGCCTATTTATAGAGTTCAGAATTTTTATACACATCTATGTTTGTGTATGTATATGAACACACCTGCAAACAGTTAAAATAATGTTTTAGATTTCAATGAAAATCATTTTTTGCCTCACTGCTTGTTATATTTTCTCAACTGTGCAAAAATACTGCACAGGAGAGGATCTTTTTTGAGCAGACTAAATACAAACATATGGCAGAAATTTCAGGCAAGATATGTTTCTTGTTTCAAATGAGGGGCTTAATACATAAGCAACCGCTCATTTTAAAACGGACCTTTCTGTTGGCAAATCTTACACGAATAAAGTGCAACCTAATAGATCAGTTAATCCTTTTTCCTTTGAGGAGCAAAGCCTGAGCTTCATTTGACAGGTTTCTTCCCGCAGTGATTTTAATTCTCATGGATGAGTTAGAAAGGCTTGGAAAATGGGGGTTTATATTGGAAATACTGACAGGCCTTTAACTGTGCTCTGGAAGTGCTGGTAGTGGCCTTTTCTGCAATAAGAGCTTTTTGATTAAATATAATGTGGTGATATACTGTATAACAAAATAGTAGGATCTTCTTTTTATGCTCTACAGTGCTGCAAATTCCTGCCCATCTAGCCCTCGTGGTGCAGGCTCTTCAGGGTACAAAATGAGTCGTGTAATACCATCTGACCTACATTTAATGGCTGACAATTCACAGTCAGAAAATGACAAGGAAGCATCGGGTGGAGATAGCCCAAAGGTAAGCATTGCTTGAAATCAAAACCATAAATTAAGTCTTAACTGAATGCAATACTTTTGAAATACTAATTTTGTTACCAGAGTATATGCACTAAGTCACAATTCAACTTCTTGTTTTTTCCAACTTTTAATTTTTAGGGTTTTGTGATTAGACATGACATTTATTTTGACACCTCCCTTCCCCCTCACCTTTGGAGAGGGGCTGTATGTGTATACAGTTACATATCTGTTTATAGGCGTTTGAAAATTCTTTAATGTTTGTTTCTCCACGTTTTAGTCTTATCTTAAAATCTACTAAACAGAAGAGCACAATTGTTGTAGTTTTTCTGCTTGAAGATTTCAGTTGTCCAAAGTTACCTTAAATCAAGTTAATTGTGTTTTGTACCTTTTAATTTATAAAAGGATGTGTACATTTTGAAATTTTATTGACCCAGATTTTCTTTTTCTTCTGTAGGACGACTCTAAACCACCTTACTCCTATGCACAGTTAATAGTACAAGCAATTACAATGGCACCTGATAAGCAGCTTACACTAAATGGAATTTATACGCACATAACTAAAAATTATCCATACTACAGGACAGCAGACAAGGGCTGGCAGGTAAACTTCATTTCTAGAATGTTTTTTGTTGTTGTTTCAAGAAGTGCTGGCAGCTGTACCTTGTCATAAGTCAATTGGTGAGCCTAGCAGCCCTTTGTAAATAGGATTTGTTAAATGAGTGTTCATTTAAATTGTCTCTTTTTTTCTGATTGTAACATCTCCAACAAAGTAGGGAATACACCTTACTTGATATTTGAAATATCACTTTATTCATGTTATGGTATTCTCTAAACCTGTGGGAGCAATACATACAGACTTCTGGGAGCAAGACAGTTAGCATTGTGGATTTAGGTATATGTATGCTATCCAGGAATGTGGTTATGCTTCGTAACTTACTGCATAAGCATATGTATTGTTATCTCAGGATAAAATTAAGATATTAAATATGACAAGTTCAGGTTTATTTGCAAAAGGGGCATCTTGACCATGCAACACAGTGAAGGAGCAAGCACGTGTTACCTGTTGTGATCTTGCACTATGTGCCTTTTATTTCCACAGTAGCCCACTTGTGAACTTGACTGATTCTGTACTGAGTTAGCCCAAACCTTTCAATTCTGTAGAATTAATTTCTGCTTTCTTTTCCTTTTTAAAGAGACCAGCCCCAGCATTTGCCAGGATGACTAACTGAGTATGAATCAGTCTGGCATAGTCTTTCCAGATCATGTAAAGGTTCAATGCCTTTGCTGCTGTTTTTAGTTTCAGTGAAGGACAGAAGAGCACAATTAGCAGGACTGGCCAGTTTGCCCGTGTAACGTTCAGACTGCCCTGTCGATCACCAAGTATCAGTTTCACAGTGTTGCTCTTAGTACAGTCATGATCTGCAACAGAGGCATGCTCTGGAGTTATTTCAGGGAAATAAAATTTGGAGAGACTGGGGGAGGGGGAAAGCGAGGAAGCGTTATTACGCTGCTTGCCCTACAATAGAAGACTAAAGAGTACATGACCTCTCATGGAGGAATAGATTTTAAATATTAATCACATACTTATTTGTCATAGAGTCTATGTGAAAGTTGAATCATTCTTAACGAGAATTCTAAGGTTAATGGGGAATGTCACTGCTACAAACTTTTTGCTTAATGGTTTGGCTAGTGAAGGACTTAACTCTTGTTCTGGCTAGGAAGTACCTAGAAGATTTTTTTCCCTTTCTCACATAATGCAGAATTCTGGCTGCAGTCATACTAACAGATCTGTTTTAGCAGTAGGATTCTGTTTATGAAATGTTGGTCTGCTTTTTGCTTCCTGTTCTGAAATATGTTGAATATCTGTGTGTATAATGCTTCCTTATGTAAGCATCATGGAACCACGCATACATTACAACGCACAGTTAAAGAATTCCGTCTTAGAACAGTGTATGCATTTAGATGTAGAATGCTTAACAAAGCCAGGATAATAGACACAGCAGACGTATGTTCTGGAATAAATAATTAGCACCTGTTCCTAAATCAATAAATAAAGCTGAAAAAAAAAATAGCTGAAAATTAGATGCTGTTCAGTCACTAGTGGTATCAAACACTGCTGTAACAGTAACAGGTGTACCTCATGTATCAGCGGCTCTGCTAGCTTTTAGCCTTCAAGTATCAGATTATAGTTAAGGTGATTTATCTGATTGATGTTTTAAATAATATTTGAGGCCATATATGCATATTATTCAAACCAGAGAGTATACACATGTGTATAATGTCCAAATCCTATACCTTAATAAGTACTGTTGAGGTATTTATATCCTTTAGTATATAAAACTCTCATTTTGACTAGAGGACTCTTTGTGAATGTATTTTAGCAGGTACTTTTGGATCTACTCTTTTATTCTAGCATACGGAGAAATAAATACAGTTTATAGACATGTTCTTGGCATCTTTCTAGTTGTGTTTCAATTTTTGGCAACAAAAACCATTTCTGGTTTCATCAGTTTGCATTTAAGAAACCATACATGGTTATCATTTCTTTAAGTTTTCCAAATTTGCCTTCAGGGTCTTGAATACATACGTCTAAGAAGGATTTTGAGGAGCTTTTGTTAATGTAAAGCCTTTTCTCCATTTTCCCCTGTTCTCCCACAAGTATGTCAGTATGTATTCTTACACTTACTTTCTTCTGCTTCATTGATAATGTTTTTGAAAGATTTTGGGTTGATGTATTTAAATTTAAAAAAGCATGTGCACAAAGTCGAGCATAGATAGATACTTCAGAGCGTTAGCAGTTTTCTGCATCTTTTTGATCAGGGTTGTGTGTGTTACAGCAAAGTGAGGATAAAGTAATGCGCAAACTAGAGCGGAGTGGCAGAGATCTTACTGAAGAGCTGTTTTAGGACCCACTGCCGTTTGTTGTTTTTCTAGACAAACTAAATCCTTGGCTCCTCTGTTGAGACAGACTGGACTGTGGGTCAACTCCCAACAATCTAGCTGTATTTCGATCTTGTGTAATTTAACCTTCTCTTTCTGTATTGTGGAACAGTAACAGAGGGGAATCGTGTAAAATCAGAATCAGCATATTCTGTATTTTGCTGGCCCTCGTGGTACAACCTGATATATTCCTTGACACCTGGGGAAGGGTGGTTTATGAGGACTGCTAATTCTTGATTTTTTTTTTTACACTGCATTATGCTCAAGTATTTGTAGTGTTCTAACAGTTTGTTGCAATCACCGTGTTTCACGTTAACATACTGTTTTTTTAACTGTTGGCAAAGATTTGAAAAATGCAAGAGTCCTTCCAGGTTTATGGCACTGCCTTGGCAGTGCTCTGACTCCTGTTGAATTAAGGAATGAAAGAGCTGAACCCCAAGTCTCCTGTAGTACAAACTGCTGCAGTAGGCCACATTCTGACTTGAAAAAGTTATATGAATTCTACATATTTTTTTATGTTCCATAGAATTCAATACGTCACAATCTCTCTCTGAATCGTTATTTCATCAAAGTACCACGTTCCCAGGAAGAACCAGGCAAAGGCTCATTCTGGAGGATAGACCCTGCCTCTGAAAGCAAATTAATAGAGCAGGCTTTTAGGAAAAGGCGGCCTAGGGGAGTACCTTGCTTTAGAACCCCTCTGGGACCACTCTCTTCTAGGTAAGGAAAAACAGATGAACAAAAAGACTATGGCTGTTGTTTAATCTTCAGGCTGATACAGACTTGATAGTTTTGGATACAGTCACAAGTTTAGTAATTTAATTTCATCCAGACTCATTATTTGAATTCTGTATGATTTAAGAGGAGGCTGCCAAAACACTAGGTTTGTTTTTATTGATTGTTTTTAGTGTTAAAGAACTGACTCAATTTGCATAACTAACTGTCAGATTGTTAATGTAAGCAAGCCTTGCTGTACCTTTGGGTTGTGTTGTTGTTGTTGTTGTTTTTTTTAACAGAATTATAATTTTAATTTCTAACTGCCATCTACTCCACTTTAAATCAGTCGGCAAAGAAAATTATCAAAAACCAGCTACCATTTTGTTGAACTTAGAAATGACAAGTATGCATCTAGTTTGATAATGTTCAAGCAGAATTTGTGATGGGAAAATACAAGGGTTTTACTTATTCCCTTTGTGAAGTTATGGCCTTTCTGCTGGTGCATTTTTTTGGCTTGCCCTTTAGACAGATTTGCTCACCATCCTTCTCCACCAGAAATGTTCATGTTTCACAGATTGTGTAGAGAGTCACATTAAGAAGGCATCCAGCCACTTCTGTTCCATTAACTATACCTGAAGTTTGCTTTTAAATTCTGTTCTTGTTTAACAAGAGCTTTTTAAAAGATCATCAAAACTGCTTTGGGTTGTAACTGTACTTGCCAGAAGGCAGAGGTGCCCTCCTGTGGGCAGTGTGTGTTACAGTCTCTGTAGAGGAAGGTCACTGTCTGTCACAGTTCAGAAGTTAAAACACATCAGCTGCTGCTTTCATTTTTAAATGCAGAAGTGCCCCAGCCTCTCCTAATCACTCTGGAGTGTTGTCTGCGCACTCCAGTGGAGTCCAGACCCCCGAGAGTCTGTCCCGGGAAGGATCTCCAGTCCCAATGGAACCTGAGCCTAGTGCTATCCAGCCAAAACTAGCGGTAATACAAGAAGCACGATTTGCACAGAGTGCCCCAGGTGAGGAATCCTGAAATAAGCATTTGGGGGTTGGAGATGGGAGAGGGCTAATATATAATATAAATATATATATATATGCACACGCTACCAAGATTTCACATGTACACCAAAAATCAGTAAATATTTAAGCCCTTCACATTTAGAGCAATCACTGTAAAGCATGTAAACGTAGTGGGTAAATAACTGTTTGCAGACGTGCAAGCTGCATTATCTGTGTGTATCAGAACCCTTAATGGCTTTATTACTAAGCAGGGATTGTGCTTCTGTCCTGTATAGGACTGTCCTGTCTTGCAATAGTTGTCAACTTCCTTTGGAAACAATGTATTCTTTCTGGTTTAGAAAAATAAATAAATTAACTGGGGGTTACAGAAATAAGCAAATTTCTTGCATACATCTGTGGTCATTTCAACCTTTCAATGCTGGGGATTGAAAGAGTTGCAAGGCTAAAGAGAGTGAACAAATATGCATGATAAGAATTTTCCTTTTTTTAAAAAAAAAAAAAACACAAAAGAACAAAAAACAAAAAAGTGAGGGCAAAGTGTGATGGAATACGTATCTATTTGTTTAGATGATATACTTTTGCCATCCGTTTTGTTGGTGATGCACCTACAAAAGTAGCAGTGACCATTCTGTGACAAAGGCAACCAGTCCTTAGCAGAGACTGTGCATCCCCAGCCTAGGAAGCTGTTAGTTCTGCCACTGCAGAGGTCCTCCACACAGTACATGAAGCACACGTTAGTTCCCATCTACGGAAGGTAGTTTTACGGAATGAATATTAAGCGTAGCTTTGGCAGTACAGTTGCATTTGCAGGGGCATGGCAAAGGGGGCTTTTGCCCAAATGGTTACAGCTTGTACCAAGCTAACCCAGCACTGAATAGCCGTGTGGCATCATCTTCATTGTCCATTTTTATCTTTTGGATCACTCAGGCATTAATGAAGAAGGTTGTTAATCTTATGAGGCTTTAGCATTAAGTTAAAAGAATGACTGGCTTAAAGGAAATAATTAAAATTAGCAGTCTAATTTTTGTCTCTTTCTTGATAGGATCACCTCTATCTAGCCAACCAGTTTTAATTACTGTACAACGGCAGCTACCACAAACTATTAAACCCGTCACCTACACTGTTGCAACTCCTGTGACAACATCAACATCCCAGCAGCCTGTAGTTCAGACAGTTCATGTTGTTCACCAGATACCAGCTGTGTCTGTCACAAACGTGACTGGATTAGCACCAGCAAACACTTACACTGTAGCTGGACAGGCAGTAGTCACGCAAGCTGCGATGGTAACCCAGCCCAAGGTAGAACCTCAAGAGAATGGAGACCACAAGGAAGTAAAAGGTGAGAACCTGGGGGGTTAGTTGCTCTGGGAGGTCTTTATACAGAAGGATTATTATTTGAAATTTACTTCCAGATTGAAGTGCAGTACTTGAAATGCATCGTAATTTCTCATGCATCTTGTAGCTGGTAATTAAATGATATACATCTTCACTGAGGGTTGATGTAGTAAAAGTAAATGAATTTTTAATGCTTTCTTGTCTTTACCAATGTTTTATCATCTGTTTTTCAGTTAAAGTGGAGCCTATACCTGCTATTAGTCATGCTACAATAGGAGCTGCTAGTCGTATCATTCAGACATCTCAGACCACCCCCTTACAGACAGTTACCATAGTGCAACAGGCACCTCTAGGTCAACACCAGCTACCAATAAAAACTGTAACGCAGAACGGAACGCACATAGTACCTATCACCACTGCGATCCAAGGACAGGGCAACGCTGGTATGTATTGTGTCAAGATGTTCTGTTGCTTTATACAAGTGGTTGCTGCTGAATTTTTGAAATGTTCTCGTGTATCTTGTAGTTGTACTGAAAACTAAGTTGTACAGAAAATTTTGATTATGGCCTTGTATGAGTTCGTTCTCTCCCTCTTGGTAAGAACCAGCATTTCTCTTCAGTGATGATTACTTGAAGAGCTATTTATTCTCTTTGTAGTCATTACAGCCATGTATTTAGTGGTGACCAACCTCTCATCATTAAACCCAGGATATAAACAACTTTTAAAAGAAGTTCCTGTAAGACAATGCCATTAAAATGGTATCTGCTCCCCAGATGATTTGTCAAGAACCAACCAGCAAGAAGGCAGGACAGACTGGCTTTTTGAGCAGTTATCTTTTTCTTCTGTTTTTATTGAACCTGTACAAGAGCAAGGCACTAAAATGAAGGAGAATTCTCCAAGATTTTGAGATTCTTCTTCTGTCTACATACCCTCTTTCCCCTCTCAGATGCAGCAGTCTAACTAGGTAGCAGTACTTTTATCACAATTTTCATTGTTCAGGATTTATCATAACTTAAACAGATGTATTCAGTTTTGTTTGGTCTGCAGGTGCATAGAGATTGTTTCAACAGTTTCACTTTGAGATGCTATCTGATGCTGCAGTAGCTTTTTTGTCATAAAGTACGCTTACGGAAATTGATATGAGATAGCCTAAAACTATTTCTACATGTATTTCTGCTGTAAAATCTTAATAATGGAGTAAATTATTTGTTTTGTTTCTTTTTTACTCTTCTTCCATCTCTGACATTGGTTCTCCTACTAAAGTTCAATATTTATAGGTCAGTGTTCTGTCTGCTTCCACTTCATTTCAGTGTAAGTAAAGCAAAAGCAGTTACTGCCAGACCTGATATGCACCTTTTTCGGTCAGAATTGAGCAGAGAGTCACATGAAATATTTTCTGAAGTATTTGTTCTACAAATGCATACTAAATACAAAACAGTTTGCTTACTTGCCCTTGTGATAGTCCAGGTATTCTCTAGGATAGTTTACTAAGAACAAATATAACAACTTCCTTGTACATTTCACGTTTCAGCTCCTGCAAAGCTGTGGTGCTCAGGAAAGGGAACTTGTGTGTGCAAAGCAGGTTGATTGATAATGTTTAGATAATTTTTTTTGAAATGCAATGAACAAATTAATATGTTGTTAGTATTTTGTATTTGAAATTTAAATGAAACTGACATTTGAATAGTTGGTTTAATAAAGTCAGAGTTGATAGCGAGAAACAGACTCCTGTCAAGTAGAGGGAAAGAACCTTTGGACGTCTCAGAAGATCGAGGGGACTGCACTCGCCCGTTAATGGTGACTGGTGTACTGTTTTGTCCATGTAATGACAAAGATTAAGATCTGGTGTAGCACGTTTGAGCTATGTACATCTCTGTCAGTATAGTTCAGTTGTGCTCTTGAATCTAATCAGGTCATTTCCCAACCCTTCTTGTAAGGAAAAAGGCAGTGGTCTAACACCGTGGGTAAGTGCCTATCTGTCAAAAAAGAATTGATGCTTGAGTTGTCTGCATCTCCTGGCAGTGTGGATTGCATAGCTTTCGTTTAGTAACTCGTGGCTAGAGATGAGTGTGGCGTGGTGCTGCTCTCCTTCCCAGCCAAGCATTCTGCAATGATCCGTAGACATGGCCAGACCTCCTCAAAGGGGATCTTGAATTCCCTTCCCAGGTCTGTCACAAATTACTGTGTAGATTGGCTTTAAATCGTTTAATCTTTGTCTGTCTTTAGCTCCACATTAACAAAATTGAGATACTTTCCCTTTCTCCCACCTTTGTCCGTACCTGTATGGTTGCTGAGTGATTTAGAGCAGTGTCTTCCAGGTTTGTACAAAGGTTAAACAGAAGGACCTGAATCTCAACTGAGATTGCTGATACCCACCATAGTACAAAGAAAGGAACTCCATCATTTTGATGAAAATGCAAATTTGCTTTCAGTATCATCTGTTTTGACAAGGATTAGGGTGCTGAAATTTCTATTATCTTTTTGCAGCTGCTGCAAGTCCTTTGCATATGTTAGCAACCCATGCGTCTGCATCAGCATCTCTTCCAACAAAGCGCCAGAACGGAGACCAGTCGGAACAGCAGGAACTCAAACGTATCAAAACAGAAGATGGAGAGAGCATAGTCATAGCAGTTAACGTGGACACCCCGTCTGTGGCAGTGAGCGATAAAGGCAGCCAGAACTAGAAACTTAGAGGAGTTTTCTTTTTTCTTTCTTCCTTTTTTTTTTAAATAAACTCCATGGTGCCAAAAGGAGACACTTAAATATAACACCTAAAATGTTGGAACATGTTCTCACGCAGTGGGGAAAGGGGCCCTGTGATCAGACTTCAACTTTCAGCACTGAAAAAAACAAAAACAAAAACAAAAAACAAACAACACAGGTGGCCTTAAAACTTGGTAATTTAAAGTCAAACTGCAAAACATCTTGTTCCAGAGGCTGTGACCCCCGCTCCTCCCTGCCCCCTACTGAACTGTGTACACTGAGAAATACAGTGTTGGGGAGGGCTGCAGCTTTAAAAAATCTTTATCAGATTATTTTAAGGACTGAGTATCTCAGTGTAACGGCAGCATGATAAGCGCTTAGTGTGAACTGGTTTCAAACGATTGTATATTCCTTAAAGGGAACAGAGGCAAGGAGCCATTTCCTACATCTTGGCAGCTAGCCTTTCATAATGACCTACCCGATGCAGTTGTTGGTAGATATGCAGTATTTTGTTGTTCACATGTGGAATTAGAAATTTTTGAGGTGTATTTTCATTTCTTTGCAAAATAATGGGGTCTTTGACATTTCAAATCACTCCATTTCTACTCCGGAAACTTTGGAATCACACAATACTTTTCATGTGAAATTTTGTTTGGTAAAAAACTGAATGTAGGGTTTTTTTAACCAATGGAATGATTTACTTTTGTCTGTCCTGTTAAAGTTCAGATAAAGCTACTTTATTACATCTGCAAATTTTCATATTTTAGCAGTTGCCTGATAAATTTAATCAAATTTTATTACCATGTGTAGTGATCAAATGCTTCTTTGGGCTTGCATGTAACTGATTAGAAATTACAATGTAAATGAGCCGTTAACTGACGTTAAAGAACTGCTATGAATTTGACCAGAGCTGCACTTATCTGTTTCTCTTTCTGCTACCTTTTGCTGTTTGTTACTTTGTGTTGACTTTGACTGTCCCTGGCATATTTTTCCAGTCTAAAGTAAAACAAGAGTCTCGCTTAATATTGTGTATGTTTAAGATAACAGACTGTTCTTCATTTAGAAAAGATAAAATTCTTTATCACGAGTCCTTTTAAAAAGAAAGTAAAATTATCTTGTCAGAGGTATATTCGATATTTTTAAGCTTAAGCACCCATCCGTAGAAATTAATCTGACCAGTTTCTCCGTAACACTTTTGATGTCATACACTGACCTTTTGGGGTCTCCATTAAGAGTAGCTGTTGTGGTTTTCTAACAGTGGCTACCATATTATTATAATAAAAACAAATTTTTAAGTGTGTGTTCTGCAGTTGAACATTTTAAAATGTATTGGAAATTTCTCACTTTTAATTGTGGTAATAGATTCCACTTTACATTTCAAAATTAAATTGAAACATAAGGCTGCTGTTCAGTCTTCAATTCACATAATGTCTTATTTCTTCATGCAGTAAGGTGAGTGAAAGCTAGATAGTTGGCTTAATTTCAATCTCATTTTTGTCACTTTCTGTAATAATGATGCATTATTTATATTTCCTTTTCCACTACAAAAGGAAAAAAATGTATTTTCTTGATGGACTGAACAGTTTGGAGTGGTTTATTTAGGCAGCTTTTGGGAACTATTTACCTAAAGACCAAATATGAGAAATCTGTACAAGTTTTGTGTTCATCCACAAAATGGAACTGTTACAATGTCTCTGCAGATAATACATATTAAAAATCTATGAAAAAAACCAACTCTACACAAGCTGAATTTATAACAGGCATTTAAAAAAAGCATAACCTGAAAAAGAAACGTTTCTGTAAAACTGCAAGATTTTCTTTAGAGGTTTTAAAAAATAAAAAAGTAAAGTTTTAACATACTTTTTTTAAGAAAAAAATCCAGTACTAGTAATTTAATTTGGTGTTGAATGAATTGACTAGAATGTGGTTTATTTTCAGAAGTGAGAATCTGTTCACAACTAGGGCTAGGTGAATAATAGTGTATAAGATTTTTTAAATAAAATTAAATTTTATTCAGCAAATTAACTAAGTTGAAATTACTCAACAAGCGTGTTTGAAATATGTATGTATATTTTGGTGATTAATCCAATTTATGTTGGCAGTGCCAAAGGAAACGGTATCCGCCCAAACAAGCCAAGGTGATGCCTCCTGTCCGATAATGGTAGGCAAGCTGTGAATTGTAACTGCTCGGGTAGAGAGGATGTGAGAACGTGCCTGGGCCCCATTCTGTAGCATGTTGTTGTTTTGTGTTTTTTGGTGCCCGTGGAATTTGAGAGAAGAACGCACCTTTGTTCTGATGGGTAAACCCTTCGGAAAAGCTGTGCAGCATGAGGACACTGCTTGGGTTCTCGCATAAGCAGCGTGCTCACCCCTGCTTTTGGTGAGACTGAAAAGTGACAGTTTGGGATAATGTCTGGTCTTCCTGACTATTGCAGACTTGTCTGTCTTACGTGTCAGGCCTTACTAAACTGAGTAGTGGAGTGTTTCAAGCAGCACTGTTCCTGGTTTGTGTATGTATTTACGTGCTTCCCACTACTGGCACAGTGACGATTGCTGACTAATACCAAAGGCTGGGTGGGACTGCTGTCTCACTGCTGCTCTTGCGGTGGTGCTCCTGACCTTTCTTCGGTTGGTCGTATGTGCTGATCATCCTGGACTCCTGTAGTCAATAGCATCTTTCGTGTGCAAACAGAAAATTTCTTCAGGTGATTCTTGTACATGGAGATTTGACCTCTCTTTAGGACTGACATAACCTGTCCCGTTGTTTGTGTTTTGCGGTGCGTGGTGTTATTTCCTTTTGTGCTCCATCTAGGCTGCCTGTTCAGTGTTCTTTCTGTGTAAAGCTTTCGTGTAATCTTTGAAAATGACTGGGTATAAGCAAACAACATGTGATGTTCCAACCAGGATTTAAGGACAACATCCTGAAATTTAACCCAGTTTAATTTTCTTTACAATTTTCTGGACTAATTTTCATTGCCTGTCATTGGGTTTTCTGTTATGTTTGAAAGATTCAGGAAGCTGATCTCATTTTCCTCCCCTGTCCCAGTTTTAACGTGAAGACCTAGACATGCATGTACTCCTAGCCACAGAAGTGTTTATCTCCACTGCCAGCATGTCATGTCCTTCTTGCCCGAGGTGTCCCTGTCCTTAAACCACTTGGGTTTTGATGCAGCTGCCTGTTGCGTTGCCCCCAGGTCCCAGCAGGGACAAATTCGGGGTTGGGAAGGAGGCAGCTCAGCACCCTGGGCAGTGATATGTTCTTGCCTTTGGATGCTCAGTTCTGTCTTCGTGCCAGCCGTTGTTACAGGAGCTGTGGGGTACCTTGGGACATGGCAAAGCAACACAGAGTCTTCAAACAGTGAGAGGGCTGTGGATGGACTGAATCAGAAGGACTGATTCTGTTTGATCAGTGTGTTCTCTCCATTCTGAACTGCTGCCTTGCCTTCCCTCCTACTCCCCAGTTATTCCAGCATAGTACCGTGTGGTCGGAGACCTTTCTATACTGTTTTTCCTTGTGGCGATTTAGGTAAATACCTTGACTGTGCTAAGCCCCAGCATGCCTGCAAAAGCACTTCTGCTTCATAAAGCACTTCTCAGTGTGGATTGCTGTGCAGGAGACAAAACTGGGAAGACTTTGCCTTCACTTTCGCAGTGGTTATAATACAGGTTCATTTAAAACTGTTAGTTTTTATAATTATATCCAAGAGTGGAACGTCAGGTAACAACCTGTGTTCAGGTGTGTTCTGTATCTTGATTTCATTTTCCCCGGAAGGTAAATTTTGAGTGGTTGATAGTCATTAATACAGGTCGTGATTTTATATAGCATGCAGTTTTAGAGTTTTTACACATATATACATATATATATATACACACACACACACATATATATAAAATACATATATATGTGTATATATATGCATAATAGCATTTACACCATATTGAGTGCTTCTATTAACTTGAGTGGTCCCTTTCTATACACTTAACTGCATTAATATTCTTACTAACAATCTTACAGTTCATAAATAAGTTCATAAATGAGGCCTTAATTTATTAAGACTTCAGCTAGATCTGGTTAGCTAAATGTGCCGATACCTTTAGAGGAAAGTGTTTAGTTGTTTGTTTTAAAAATCTGACAAAAATAATTGATAGAGCATCTAAAGTTGGTAGGTGCATGGGTTGCTTTAACCATCAGGTTCTTCTTGATCTTTCTGGACTGTAGATGAAAACAAGCTTTCTTCCTGCTTGTGCTTCTACTTGTTTCTTTCCCAACTAATATTCAAGCCAGACTTCGATTTTTTTTTTTCTTCTTTTTCATGTATCAAAGAGTTTGTTCTGCTAGAACCAGTGTTAGCATTTGAGGCTGATATCAGGTACGTAGTAGGCAGGGATTTGCAGTAACTTCGTAGTTTGACTTCTTAAAAATGTTGGCTATAAATTACAGATTTAACACCGATTGCCATAATTATTTGTAAATGTATTTGTAGATTTAAAAAATAATAATAGATGTGTAGTTCCTAGAATGGATTTGCATTAATGTTGATTTAGTTTCTGATCCTCTTTTTTAGTTATGTTATTTTTGTCTGATCAGAAGTGGGAAAATGCCTAAAGTACTAGAAAGATTTACAGGAATGCTGGGTCTTGTTTTCATGTCAATACTTTCTTGAAAGTCTTGGAAATGTTGGGCGGAAATAAAAGGAGAGCCACGAGACAGCCGTAATGGATTAGAGTATCTGAAATTGAAAGAGCATAAACTGTTTCTTTGAGAAAAAGAATGGACTTGTGTGAAATTCCACAGGATCTCCTACAGATGAGAACATCACCATCAGTGGCTTGTTTCAACAAATAAAACCTTTGGGGAAGAAGAAAAAAAATGGCAGTGAAACTGGGGCATCCAAAGGGCTTAATAATAAGGAGATGGATTCAATAGTGTGTGACTCTAAAACAAGACAGCCTTTGTATTTAGGTCAGCAGAGGCTGCCACAGTCCTTTTGGCCCATATATATATGTAGTCCTGTGTCCAGCATTTTCTAACTTTACTGATTTATCTTCTACTTTCTGCTTTAATTTGAATACCTAAAGGCTTGGAAATAAATACTCTGTGGCTCCTGCTGCCTGCTGGCAAATACCTGGAATTACCACTTACATTGCAGGGGCTAATCTACTTTTCCTTTCAGGATTTAGAACTGTGACACAGGCAGTATGGAAAGAGATAGGAAAAGAGGGGGAGAGGAGGTGTTTTGTTCCTTTTAAATAACAAAAATCCATTTACATAAATAGCTGCTGGTGGTAGATGTATATTGTTTTTCAGGAATAGTCATAATTTTAGACTTAATTGCAAAATGTGCAACTTCCTCATGGCTGCCAGATTAACACAGTCTGCCCCACTGGCATGTTGCCCTCTCAGTCAGCGGGCTCCTCTCCCAAAGCCGCATGTCCCTAGCTAAGAGTTAAAACAGCTGTACTGAAAGGAATAAATGCCATTGGACCTCTAGACTATAATACTCATCTTAAGCTAACAATTTGTCATTTTTAAATCTATTTAATCCTCTTTTGTCACGTAACCTAGACTGCAGACAGTTTGCCTTGCCTGCCTTTTACTCTTCAGCCTCATGTAGAGCCATGGTTATGCTCAGAATGCAACTGGTTGCTTATTCTGGTATTTTAAGACTTGCCTTCAGGTAAGCGCGCCCTCCATTTGAAGAAACTGAATCTTTAACAACCTACCCATGAAGACTGTGTCTCTGTGTAAGGCCCAAAACACGGGTGAGTATTACTGCTGTGTATCACAGCACAAGTGAGCATGCTCATGCCAGTCTTAGTACTGAACTTTGCGGTGTACCTGGTCCCTTCAGCCATGTAGTGTCATAAATAAACCAACGTGCTGGATAGGTCATCTGTCTAACACTTAAAGTACTGTGTATTTACCAAAGAGTAACTAAAATTCTATTACATTTGATTGTAGAGATCTGTTTATCCAGTATTGCATTTACTGCAGATTTTGGTTAAAGTTACCTGCATAAAGCTGAACAGCAGCAGAAAGTGATGTAATGACGTATCGGCAGAGCAACGCGGAGCCTACAGCAGGTGGGAAGACACATTCTTTTATCTATTTTTCAGTCCCTGTAAAACACACTCTAAAGATTCGCAACTAGTAAAATAAAGCAGCACGGGAGATGAAGTATGATTATGTACGCATTAAGGCTGCAGGACTCCAGTGTTAGTACAGCAGTATTATCTGGGAATGTAGTTGGTGTCACACAAGAACAGGTGTTCAGAGGAAGTTTTACATGTTTGGAAGAGCTTTAATCATCCAGGAAATGCTCATAGTCTCTCTGGTCACCTCTGTGGTTGCTTTAATGGACAAGGGGATGGTGCTTGAGCAGATTAAGATACGTAAAACCTTCAAAGCAGTGTGCAGAAGGCTTAATGTTTTAGTTGGAGTAGTCTCCTTGCTATTTAAAGTGGGTGCAGCTGACTGGATCATAAACAGCTTACAACTGCACCAGATATTCTTGCTGCAGAGAAAAAGGATTTAAATCATCCGTAAAGAATAGTTTCTAATACCTTCCTGCACACTCACTTCTCTGAGGAGAGTGCAGTTTGTGCATTCTGCTAACACAGCAGTTTAAAAGGTAAGCTTCAGCACAGCTGGTGTGAATGGTGTGGTAAAGGGTGATAGATGAGCAGGACACACAAACAAATACTGGTTTCCACTGGAAGTCAGACTGGGTCTGAGCTGGTTGTCTTTTGGTATAAACATCACTGTGTACTTGATGCCCTATGTTAACATGTCCCAGGCAGCATGAATCAGTTTGTCTTTCAACGGCCACTGCCATTTACTCAGTTGAATATTCTCCCAAACCTGTGGCAATAGGAACTTCATGGGTGATTGTAAGTGAATACAGCAAAATTAGTCACTTTTATTTAAAAGAAATAACATATTACAAATAAGTGTGCAAAACAATTTCTGTGATTAAATACACATAAAAGCAACATGCAACCTTGACATCAAAATCTGCGTAGAAGTTAGTCCTCAGTATGTTACATGATATTAAAAGAAACTTGACAAATTTAGAGAGTTTGCAGCTAAACAGTCTTAAAGTGAACTGGGATGTCAGATTCGAAGCATCTGTGAAATAAAATTTCAGAAGAGCAAGACTTACCTCCCCCCAGATATTTAGTGCTATTAATCGAGAGCTTGTGTCTATTTCAGTTTCTAGTTTAGTATCTTATGCCTTAGTTCAGCAGTAAATATTAATTGCTGCGTAACAATTTAGAGGAAAGAATTTGCAATTGGTTTAGTCTAACCTAACTGTCTTTAGGCAAACATTATTTAGTATGCAACATCTCAAAGAAAAAAAAGTTTGCACATTTAAAGCCATTGCAGAGAAGTATACTTCGTGCCACCTCATTCATGTATTGTGCTGGATGTGTAAGTCCACTCTTCCAGTTGAAGCACAGGAATTCTAGAAGCAGTCAGTACAACTGTGACACCAGTACCAGCAGTGTTTTTTTTAAACCTGGAATGGCTGCTTTCCTTACAGGAGGAATTGCCTCTACAGCTACAGGAGTGCCCCGTGCCCGTGGCCTGGGTACTTGCTTCACACACCAAGGGGAGGGCAGTTGGGTCAGCAACTGCCCAAATGTGCCATCAGCTACTACATACAGACAATTAGTGCTGACCATTCAACTTAACTAACAGTGGTGTGGTTACTACACAAACAGTAGTGTATAGCTGCAGGACTACCTCCACCCACCAAGCAGGGATCAGGCTACAGTCCTCTGTGGCTCCACACTTGTCCTCTCTTCCCTGCTAGACTAAGGTGTGTTGGGGAGAGAGGGGAAAGGCAGTACTCCTGGTCTGAACAAGGCTGGTAGAGTTTTGAGTATGATATTTGAGTATTTCCCCCACTTCCAGCAATGCCTAAAATCTTCTGTTTTCACATCCCTTTTTCCAAGGCTAGGCCTGACATTTGTACAGCCCCCTGCAGATCTCTTAGTTGGCAGGCACTCGTGTTTTATCTGAAGTCATTTCACAGTTTAGATTGAAGAGAAACCCAATAGGCACAAGCTTGTTGAAAGCCACATCTTGAAAACTTGAGTTGATGACAGTAACCCAGAGAGATTTTAATGATGAATGCTTGCAGAAATGAGAATAAACATATGTAGTCCCCTACTTCAGAGCTTGTTCTGATCACGTGGGACCAGGCTTCTCAGTGAGGTCTGCTGAACATTTCGATCAGTATTGGACATTCATATACTGTCCTTCCAAAGATGCAGAATAGCCAAGGCAATACTTTGACCTGTGTACTCCCTCGATTCAGTCAAAGCTTGTCATCAGTCATTTCTAGAAACTGAGCATAGACATCCCTTGAGCATTCCCCTTTTTGGTTGAATAAGAACTTGTAGTAGCTGCCATCTGCACATATTGCTGAAACAAAAACAAAGTCACTTTCAGTTCAGCTGTTCAAGCAGCACTGTTCTCTTACCTTAGCTATAGTTTAAGCTGGCCTTTCAAGCCAACGGAAGACACAGAGGTGTTCTGGAGGCACCTGAGGAGCCTGAGATTTGGTGTATCTCATGCGGTGTGTGTCAGCTAGCCCGGAGTCTGCCAGATGGCTTAGCACTGCACCCAGCCTCACTCCATTATATCCAGCCTGTGCCCAGACAGCTTACCCTGGTGCAGCATTGGGCAGCGATGGCTCCTGGTCACAGCTGACACAGGCACGCAGCACTGCCTCACCTGAGTGCTCCTCACAGCTCAAAGCAAGTGTGGCTCAATGGCTGGTTCTCCAGCCAGAACCTCAAGGAGCTGCTGTTACTCACCTAAGACAGCATTTGGCTCTGTTCCAAAGGCACAAATGCATGGAGAGCCTGAGGGAACCTGAAATTTGGAAAAACTCCATTTGGAACTGAAGTATTTGGGGAGAAAGCTGGCTGAGGCCAAACTGAAAGAAAAAAAAGTAACAATTTGGTAAGGTGTTGATTAAAGTCAATTTAGAACTGCTAGCATGCTTGTACAAGTCAGGGTCCCGCTAACTGCTCTTACACCGCCGTCTTGTTTTCTTCAATTAAGTATCAGGCAATATGAACAGTCCTGCTTCCATGGAAGGGTGACCCTATAACTATCTTTTTGTTACTTTACATGTTTTTTAAGTGACTGCAAAAACTGCCAAAAGGATTGATTTTAGTAGAGTGTTTTTTTAAGTAGAAATTGTAAAAGTTACCAGAGAAGTATGTTAATGCAGAGACTAAACACCTCACTAGAAAACAAACAACCCACAACCTTCTACGGGAAGAATTCTACAACTCCGTAAGGGACAGCGGAAGCAGGACAGTTGCTAAACAGTCCTAAATTTGCAACTTCATTCAAGCAGCACAACAGATTACTGTTAGCAGCTCAAGGAGCGCAGGTATTAGCTGCTGCTACTGCCAACGCTTTAAACCCTATTAAAGGCCAACCAATCCCCCCAAACAGGCCTCAGAATGGCCCAATCCATACCTTGACTGCTTATTTCTTTTGGGGTCTTCTGCAGCAAAAATATGTACTGTGCCATGGTCACTGGATACGCAGATTAGGGAAGCATCCTGATTGAAGTTAATGCTGTGGAGAATAAGGATGGTTACTGGAAGCCACTCCCCGGTTTCCTGTGTGTACAATCCCCGTTCTGGGGTTGCCTGCAGCAGCTGCCAGCCTGCCAGGTGAGGTGTTAATTGCTCCTCTCAGGGAGGAGATGGGACTTCTCCAATTCACAGCAGCTTTGCTGACAGGAATGAACACCCCTTTTGGTGGTGAGCACCCATCAGAACATGGAAGACCAGGTTTATCAGCAGCAGCCAAGCAGCAGACTGCCCTGGAACAGACACTACTGGCGGGGTCTGTGCTGCCACCTCTGCTGAAAGAAGGCAAGGGCTCCGCTCTAAGGAGCAGGCAGGTAGGCGTTAGGTAAAGTGTGTAACATTCCTACCCCGATAACCAGGATTCAGTGGAAGAACGCAAGTTACCCACCTCCCCCGGGAGTGCATCAAGCAGGGGATTGAGTCAAACTTTTGCATACAAGCAGCACTGAGTTACAATAAATGTTAGACTCACCCCCAGGTGCCTCAGCCTCGTCTCTGTGGGAAGCATTACACTGCAGCACTGCATTCTCTGTATGCTGGTGTCAAGTATCCACCCAGCTGCAGTGCACTCAATGCAGAGAAATGAACCTGTCAAAGCACGTGTTTCCTCCCGTGCCCTGTAACCCTGCCTATGTTCACACAGCTGCCAGCTACAGCTCTTCTAGCACTGGGCCAAAAGGAAGAAGCACAGCCCGATGCCTGGTGCAGCACTGGCCGCTCTGACTGCCTGAGTCCTGCTTTGCGCCTGTGGCACCGCAGCTCTCTGCTTTCCCAGAGAGACTCAGGTGCCACTTACCAGGCTGCTTCAGCACCACACTACCCGCACAGACACAAAGCATAAGCACTTAAACGTACCAGTATATATTAGCTGCCTGTGATCCTCTTCGCAGCTCCTGGATTAAATGCCCTGATGAAGTATCAAATATTCTTATGAGGGTCCCCTTGAGAAGGAATCAAGAATTAGGAAATACAGAAGACTACTTGGACAGCTATCTTTACATCTGTGAATACATTCCAGCATGCCCCCAGACAGACAGTTGGGTTTTTCATCTCAGTAGATTTGGAAGAACCTCTTAAAGTTAGTTTGGGGGAAGAATATCCATTCTCCCCCCCTCCTCCCAATGCAGTGTTATAATGCTTTGGTATACAATCTTAGTAACTACTCAGTAAGTTTTATCCAAGTTATATTCTAAAGTACTAGTGCAGCCCCAGCATTGGTTCGCATTAAGAGTAGATATGGGGATAGCTTCTCATGCCCAGGTTCTGCAAATCGTTTCTTGCGTGTTCCCCATATTCTGTACTATTTTGATTACTGATTTTTTTCCCCACTTGAATATAATCAGGTAGTTTTGGTCTTACCTTACAATTAGTTCTGTTGAATTTACCTAGAATAATTATTTACCTACTTACTACATGCTCATTATCTGTGTTAATCCAAATCTAAGAGACCTCATAGACAAGTCAGGTTACAGATAGAAGACTGCATTAGAAAACTGTACTTCAGAGAGTAAACTACACTTGACACCAGAGACATTAACAAATTAGCGTATCTCAAAGCAGCCAACAATTTAGTAGTGCTTTCATCTGGTGAAGAGCACATACATATTGTCAGCTGCAATTCACGTTAGACACCTGGTTAACAAATGCCTCTCACCAATCTCACATCAGTAAATAACATCACCCAACAGAGAAAAATTAAGTTGATGCTTGCCTCAGTTTAAGATGTGAACTTGAGACGTTTGTTCACAGTGTGTTCAAATGTGGCGTTCTGCCTATATACTTCTCTCAGTCTGCAAATGGTGTTTGAACTTACTCTATACAAAAAAAGTTCTCCTAGCATCATCCAGTAGATCATGATTCTATTTAGCAATGGTGTTTGCAGCTTAAGAGCTTTGTTTAGAGGACTTAGAGTAGCTTTGCCTAGTTAAGAGAGACTATGGCTGCTTTTACTTTAAGCTTCTTGAGCTATTGGCTCTGTAGTAGAACCTAATCTAAACAGACTTCTTGGATTAATTTAGCTCATCCTTTAAAAACTCATTTTAATTGAGTAGAAGAAGGTAGCAAGTACTCAGCTGTCCTCATGCCCATTTACTTTACATTCATTTGGACACTTTGGAGCCAGCCTTTGGGAGATGAAGCTCACTAGCAGATTCCACTCAAGTTCCTAAGGGGAAGGCAGGTCTATGACTTGCTTTGCAAAGAAACTTAAGGGTTTTTTTCAGTGTATTGCAATCTATAGTCCTATGAAACTCAAGACCACACAAAGTGTGGTCAATATTCTAAGAACCTTTTTATTGTTACACACTGTATGAAAACACCTGGAGCGAGCGTATGAGGAAAACAGTTATGCCATAGCAGAACTCAAGTCCTCCAGTATGACAGTCCTATTTGCAAGTATTTCTTTAACAGTGGTTTTAAAGTTAAACAGAAATTAACAAAGGTGAAAGACTGCAGATAAACATTTTTTTTCTTAAAGAAAGAAAGAAAAACTAAAAGCTAAATAGTATTTTTTGAAGAAAACATGAAACACATGAACTGCTTGGGCCAAATCTTGTTCAAGTGCTACTGAAAAGTCACAGCTACAGTCAGCTAGAATAGATATGCTACCTCAAGCACTGCATTGGGATTACTGTTTGGGTATCCCGAAGAAGCAGTAAGGATGATAAAAAAAACTGAGAATGCATATTTCAGAAGACAAATTGTCCAGTTAGTTACTCCTATGCCTTTCCTATGAAAGGATGCGACTTCCTATTTTAGGAGGAGTTACTACACTAGAATGCATAGTAAGTCAGAGGTAAGAGGATATTCTTACTTTTTCTGATGCTGTTGCAATTCTTGTTCCCTGCAGGTTTAAAGCTATACAGCTCAAGACTCCTTCATGAGCTGGTATGTCTACAGGAGGCTTCTCTGTATTAGCCAGATCCACTATCTGCACGTGCCCAGTATGTGTTCCGGGAAATGCAAGGAGAGAATTATTACTATTTGGACAAAGGACACAGAGACCTAAAAGACAAAAAAGGAAAAGGAAAATAACTGTGTAGTTTCCGTAACCTAATACATTTTTCAAACAAGTTTCTAAGATCAGTAATTTAAAAATAAACAAACATGCACGTAGCAAATAAGAAGTTAAAATTAATGGCTACTGCAGTATCCCAAAACGTGAGCCATCCATAAGAGCAGAGTACTCCCAGGATCCTGGTGAAGCCAAATACATTTCTGCCCACTCAGTCCACAGCTAGCAGAGCGATGGGTGGGTATTACAAGAACCAACATGCTACTTTATCTTCCACCTTATGCCTAACAGCTTGTAAATCAGTGGGCCAACTCAGCATTTACATTGTACCACCTTGAATGGAACGAGAAATTCCAGGTTTGCTTCTAGCAGGCTTGAAAACCTCAGAAGATGGGGGTTCCTGAGCTCCTAGCAGAGAGGACATTGTCCTTATGTCCAAGCTGATCCTCCCAAGATACAAAGCAGGGCCAGTACCCCTTGTTACTGTGTCCAGCACTTTCAAGAAGAGTTTAGCTCCATCCTTTCTGTAACTGTCCTTCAAGTAGGCGTAGGCCACCAGCTGCAGATAAGCCCTTCAGTTTCCTTTCTGCAAGACTAAACAGGCCCAGCCCTAAGAGCCTCCCTTGCAGGCCATGTGCTTTGGGACCCCAACAGCCATCACAGCTGCACACAGCCGTGCCTGGAGGCAGAGAATCACAGCCACTATTACCCCCCTCCAGGATTAGCCCTTCACTTACACCGCTTGTCCTAAGTGTGCAGCTGATCCAGAAGCGTGCGCATCTCCTCATTCCCAAGGCTCTTCTTCCTAAAAGCACCTCCCCTTTTCTATAAGTAATGCCACTGCAAAGAACCTATTCCTCAGGGTCAAACCTGAGCCCTGTCCCAGCCACACGTACTCAGAGCCCAGAGCTGGCAGCACTGCACTAGACGGTATTTAGCCTGGGGCACTAATACTCTGCTTGGTTCGGGATACTGCCTGACATTTCAGATTCAGCTCGTTTCAACAACGGAGAGGTCATTCCTTGCTAATTAGCCTCTTCTTGACACCATAGAGAGTAACCATCTAGACAGCTCTAACTTGATTAGAAAAGAGGCATGATGCACTTTAATAGTTTGTGTTGACAATTAAGCTTTTGGCTCAAACCACAATACGTTTACAGATTCTTTACCTAAGAAAGCACACAGCTCCTCCACAAATCAAACCTGTAACGTAATAGGAGCACATGAAAAAGCTTTTCTGTGCCAAGCATAAATATATTTTAATAACCATTTCATAAAAACAAAAACATCTCCAAAGGGCATGGCTGTAATGTTGCAAGTAAACTGTTTAATGACTTACTAAGTGAAACAGATTCAGGCATCTAAACGTAAATAGCATTAAAAGAACAGAATAAAATTGCTTCCATCCCCCAGCCCGTATACACCACTAACCTTTAGGGTTGTAGCAGGTTTCGAAGACGTGCAACTGGTGGGGATTGTGTGTGAACGTGAAAACCTTAATCATGGAGTCCAAGACTACCACAATTCTGAAAGAGACAAGAAATTCCTATGACTTGGTGGGGGTTAAAGGTTAAAAGAGGGATCTGTATATTAATTCAGGTCTGCAAAGGCTTTCAAGATTTAATGGCTATATTATTTCCTCCCACTCTACAGACTTGCAAAGAACACAGCTACAAGCCTGCAAAGCACTTTTAGAGCTATGGCAGCAGAAACCCCCCACCCACACTTACACAAAACTCCAGCTCCTAATAACAGCTCTTGCTCTAGAGATTCACTTGAATTCCCTTCACACTCCATACATAGAAAAAAAAACACTGTCAGCAGTAGCCACTCAAGAATGTTTCCCTTTATTAGGGGGCCGAAAAGTCCTACAGGCTTTTCATCAAGGTTTCAGATACTTGAGTTGTGATTGGTTAACACACAACGCCTGCCCCTGAAAGCCTGTTTTAGATAATCATCAGCAGTTAGAGCTAAGAGTTAACCAAAATCTATTTCTACATACAGTCAGAAATGAGTGCACAAGGCCAATCTGTGCATTTGGAACAAGTGTGTTGCACCTACCTGTCTCTTCGCAGCTTAACTGCTTTGACTTCTGTAGAAAATTCTATCTCAATGACAGTCTTCTTCTTCAGATCATCCCAGATCATTACTGGAACAGTGCAGAGACTGCATTAGTTCACCAAGGCATATCTGAAGATCCAGCATCTGCATTACAACAACTTCTAGTTTCTGAGAAGACTAGGAGGTGCATCCAATAGCTAAGCAGTTACAGCTTGGCGTGCTGCTAGCCATAAGGTATTTAGCGACTGCATACCAACCCATGGCTCCTGCAGGTAGGAGCTGGTAAACTAAATTCAAAAGCTGATAATAAAAAATACCTTTTTCTAAAGATGAACAATTTTTTCTTTTTTTTTTTTTTTTTGGGGGTGGGGACTGTTTCTTTATTTCACTGACAACCCTCAGAATAAAACGTAATGTTTTCCTAATAAGCCTGCCAGCCAGGACCCCCTTCCCCCCTCAGGCTGCTGAGCCACAGGACGCCCTTCGCAAAGTTAATAGAAGCACAGAGGGCTCTGCTCTCAGAAAGCAGTCATTGCAGATCCCTGCTTGTTAACACTGCAGCAGCAGCAGCAATACAACAAATTTCACCACACCTACCTAGACCTGCTGCAGCCTCCCTTCCCACCCAACCTTCAGAATACTGGACCCCAGCTCAAGGCTGGGATTTGGGAGTTCTTTTGACAGTTCCACACAGCCTAGCAAGGCACACACATTTACAGACAATTCCTGGAGACTCAAGACAGTACCTTTGTTAGGTGGGTACTTCGGCTTTTTTCCTCCACCTACTAGTGCTAAATAGTTGCAACGAAATAGCATTTCAACATGGCCAACACCGCCTTCTAGAAATTCTGGAAGACAAACATTTTATTTAAGAACGTCACAGCCTGTTAAAATGCCTTCTAATTTTTACTGAAGTTACAACAGAAGTTTGCATTATCTAGCACGCTGCTCAGACACCCAAAAAGACTTCTTACCCCAACTAACTTAAAAACAACAAAAAACACCGCACAGAATCCTCCAGGAGTGGAGGTGACAGATATGAGATATCTTTGTTGCCCTAACACCACATAACTAAAGGTTTTTGTTTTATTTAAGATTAGGATTTTCAGTAAAGCTGTTTTATTCCTCACAGCAAAGATCACTACTGCCGTGGTCAGAAAGTTGGGACAGGCCTCGTTTCATAATATAGAGCAAACAACACAGCAGCGTTTTAAAACACTATAGAAACATTTTGTGAGAGTAGGTCAAGCAATACCATGGTAGCTTAATCATTTCTATTATACAGTGGCTTTGTAAAAACATTTAGAAATGCTGATTAATTCATTGCAGTTCTTTCCCCAACTAATTCCCCTCATGCACTCTTCAAGTCTGGTGTTGCTCTCTTATGCTAAAGCTGTGCATTTAAAATAAAGCCAACACTACGACCAACAAGACCACGAACCTTTTTTTTTTTTTTTTTGCAAGGGGCTTTGTCTTTATAGTCTTGGTGGATTTGAGGAAAGAAGACAAAAAACACACATACACGTAATACGTGAACCAGAATCTCTAATTCTGTTCTCTGGAACATCCCATAGCTGCTAGAACAGTAAAGTATGGTCCAGCTCCAGTGAGCCTCCATTCAAGTTTTACACGATGCAGGAAATGTAATGAAAGCAAATCAGATCAGCTGGTACAGTCAGTTTCTTAATTATAGTGCTAGGAAATTCTTTTTTTCTTCTTAACCTTATCTGCAGAGGAAGCAGAATGAGGCACCATGCCCATGGAAGAATAAAGCATCAACCAGGGAATTTCATAATAAAAGAATTTTTCTATCTGATGACATTTGAGCGTGGTCTTGGTTTTGTTTACGTAGCTTAGAGGGAACCTTGACATTCCACAGAGGAAGAGGGAACTGAACTACCAGGAAGAGAGGCCATAACTGTGGCCTTCAGATGATCCGAGTCAAAAACCAAACCTCTTCCTTTAACAGACTGTCAAACACCTCCACCCAGGGACAGGCTCCACTAAGAAAGACGGATGAAACTAGGAGCCTACTTCAAAGCTAGAGGGAAAGTCGAAATTTCAGAAGGAATCAAGAAAGACCTACTGTCAGAAACATAGATGGGAGAAAGAAAAAAAGAAGATATGGGAGGAAATACTACAATGGAAAGATTTCAACATACACATGAAGGATAGGATGAAGGGAGATTCAGACATCAAGAGGCACTACAGCACATCTGGATGTTAGGGCTTGGCCATACAATGCTGGAAATAGATGCCTGGAAAGATACTCATGTTGGAGCAGTTAAGCCTTGGATTTTGTACAAGTCGTTGTGGTTTCTTCAACATGACTTTTGACTGCTGAATTTCCATCCTGAACAGATGTATGTGACCACTACCCCCGTCTCCACCAGATCCTCCCCTTAACTCCATTAAAGCACTAAAAGCCTAACAGCACATGCTGTTATGAAGTACTATCACTGGCAGTCTGAAAATACTCTTAAGTATGATAACTTGAGACTTTAAGAACATGTGATAAGGTGAACCTATGCTAGAATAGACACTTTATTCATTAGATTTACAGCTCTGACTGGTGACGCTTAGACGAGTGACTTTATGGAAATCCGTAAGGGACACAAGCCAGGGTGCAAGAATTAAGACTCTGTTTCATGCTGAGTTACAGATATCAAACAAGTAGATGAGTTCCACCTGGGACTCGTTGCTCCGCTGACTCATAGGGTTAAACATACCTGAGCGGTGAACAAGATTGATACCGAGAGGTCAGACTCTGCAGGATGTAGAAATACACAGAACAAAGTGTGAAAGGGAATCCGACTCATAAGAAATGAGTCACAACAGTTTTCTAGAGTCCTTGAAAAATGTTCAAAGCTACCATCAGGGAGAGTTTTGGCAATGAACTCAATGGGACTTCAACCTGACTTCTGATTCTTTTAGCACGCTACCACAGATGACAGCTCCAAGACACGATGCTCACAGAATAATTTACTGTTAAAAACAGAAAATGGCTTGTCAGCTTTGGCCACGTGAACAGTGGTTTCACAGGAATTGCAGTGCTATTTAAAGTACATTTTCCCTTGTCTAAATCTCCTTTCTAGTTTATCACCACAGACTGAAAGCACTGGGAAACCTGTTTAGCATGTCAGTTTTCCTCCTACACTTGGAGTTAGGATCACACTGCTGGATTTCATTTTCCCTTATTTTGACTCAATTACATTTGCTTTCTGGTGAGAGCTCCATTACCTGTTAACACAGCTCACCTAGTCTTTTCTGTTAAGACACAATAGGTGCTTTACCACATTGAGATCAGCCTAGATTTTTTAGAAATATAGAGAATGCGTAGTATAGAGCATTAGAGGTCTGAATTCAGTGCTCTTGCAAGCAGTAATCTAAGCAAGTACAAAGTGTTACGCTCAGATCTCTGGCAAAGTAGTTTTATAGTCGTGCTAGATCACCCACTGCACAAGAACAGAACAAGTTCTCTTGGTGACACACAATATTGCTGCAGCAAGCAACCCTTCTCCCACTTGTGAGCAGCCAGACAACTTATCTCCTACCCAGGACAACAAACATCAGCAACAGCTACTGCAGTTCAGCTGCAGCAAGAAGGTGAGAACTTCATCAGCAGCCAGCTTTATGCAAATTAATAGCATCTGAACATCTGACAAGGCAGTGGCATAAGTGAGAGTCCCTCTGAGACCAACCTGGATTTCCTTCCTGAGGTTTGATTCTAAGCCTTCCAGTGATGTAAAAGCAAGAGCTAGGCAAGAATCTTACGGGGGGGGGGGGGGGGGGGAAGAAGCTCAAGAGGCTGAGCTTCCAACACAGAACTAGCATGGTAGAAGAATTAAGCATTTTTACCTTGTTTCTCTTTTTCTTTGAGTGGATCTGCATTATAAACTCGGAATCCATTTTCCATTCCACATGCAAAGCATCCTGTAGTAAAAAGCACATACACAGATATATACACACACACATAGTCATCGTGAGGTCCGCTGAAGATCTATGCCAGAACCAGAAGGTTAGGAGAGCATTACTCAATAACTGCAGGGTTAAAAGTAGGCCCACGACCACTTGCCAGCTTTGTTAGCATTTGCAAGTGAAAAGCATTCAGAGTTGTTGTCCTCTGTGGTGGTTTCTATTGAAAGTGGAAAGTTCTTGGTATTCTTTTTTTGACAGGTGAGGAAACAATGGAAGGAAAGGGGAGCGATTCACAACCCATCTGTGTCCTACATGCAGTGCCAAGGGAAGGAAACCTGCCTCTTAACGGTTATGGTCCCCCAGTTGTTATGAAGCAAAACCCCTCCTTTCTTACTAGGTCAGAATTTACCCCGTGATTACAAGATATCAAACACGATCCATTGTTTGTGTTTCTGCAGAAGAGAGCTTATCAAGTGTATTTTTTTAAGGAAGCTCCAAGGAGAGCCCAGGAGTGTCAGATGCCAATAATGACATGACAAGAGCTTAAGTCTAAACCAGGAAAAGAATTGGAAAAGTTAAATTTTAGAACTCAAAAAGTAAAAAAAAATAAAAAATAAAAAATAATTTGAACAGTAAAATTTTACCTACACTTGCATACAGAAGCACAAACGTGCCTTTTTAGCAGAGTCCAAACTACCAGCATCCCATCCTGCTGCTTTATCTGCTAGTGGGTGAATGCAGTTACTAACATAAAGAAGTGCCAGTGTGAAGTCGGAGCAATTACAAGTCATTAAGCAGCAGCAAGCACCACCGCGACAGACTGACAGAACATTAGTTGCTATGCAATTTATATACACTGCATCAAAAATTCTGTAACAGTCTTCAAGGTACTGGAAGAGATTCAGCGGAGCCCGGCCTCATTCACACGCATTGCAATGGCTGCAATGGTTTAACCCCTAACTGAAAACCGGGGAGATGTGTCGAAAGGCCCCTGGAGGGGAAGGAGGCCCTCAGGCCCAGCCTGCCTGCGGTGCCCACACCACCTGCTTGGATCCATGTGCCCAGTGCCTTCCTCCCAGCGCCTTCCTCACACCGCATTGCTGCGGGGCCATGCCTCAGAGGCTGCCACAGGGACTCAGAAGGGTCACACGTGGCCAGACGAGATGGTAGCAGGCCTGGCTGTGTTGTGGGCAAACCATATCTGCACGTAAGGTCAACAAAGGACAAGGCGCGTGTGCTCACTGAAGGGCAAGCAAGCATCATTCACTACGTCTTCTGCTGCTCGTGTCTTGATACAGTTTAAGATGTCAGAAGAAACAATACAATTGATAACACCTTTTTCTACACAGATTGGCCATCACAGCGGTAGCTGTTATATGGGAAAGCCACAACACAAAGAATAATAATTAAAAAAAAAAAAACAGTGTTCTCACATAACAATATAGGAACATGTAACAAACTTGATCCTGACAACAGCACTAACTTAAAACCCCCACAGCTTCAGGGGGAAGGGGGAGAAGATGACCAAAAATGCCAATTTGAGGTTCTTCCTTAATACTTCAGGAGTTTCACTCCAAACAGTACTTAAAGAACAAACCAAACAACAACAGAAAAAGCATTACATACGTGCTCTGCTTTACAGACCAGTATCTCACAAGTGCGTGGGTGTAAGCTTGGAAGCATCCTTAGGGTTCCTGTTCACTGAGCTCATACATACAAAGGAAAAACTCCTCTAAGATCCATCTCTGCAAGCCTCAATGTAGAAAGGGAAAAACCCTTTTTATGTATCATCATTAAAAGCAGAGTCGCAGGCACAATATACTAATCTCTTCTAACAGCACAATAGTCAATGAACAGGAAAAACAAACCCAAAACAAACCCTAAAACAAACAAAAAAACAAAAATCACAAACCCCTAAGCCCAAAAGACTCACAGGCACTTTACCCTGTCCAAACTGCTGTAATGAATTAAGTGTGAAAAGTACTTCTTTACCAACGTAAATGCACAGGAAATGAAAACAAATCAAACACACACATACAGGAAAACATATAATAATTACAGAAAGATTAATAAACATATTGAAATAGATATTTTTAAGTAAACTAAATTAATTCCCCTTCTCCCTTCCTGGTGCATCACTCCTTAGCTTGCTCTGACAGCTGAATACGTAAAAGCTCCCTGCGTGGAAACAACAGCACTAACAAGCTGCCACCTCTTTCAGTATACTTTACTGGGATAACTAGAAGAGAAATGACAATGGAAACATTTCTTGCTACAGGAAGTAATACTGCACAGGATGAGAACTAATCTGCTTCTGGTACCTGCAGTGTGTATCCACATAATTATTTATCCAGTGACAGTTTTAAATCAGCATATCGTATTTCCAGGAGAGCGGAAGAAGGATGGTGAAACTGTTCTATACTAAAAGAGCACAGAAGTTTTCCTTGTGTTAATACCCGAAGCTTGTAACAGACCCAAACAGAACACGCCTAATGCAATAAAATGCAGACATAACATTTCCTGTAGCACTGCTACAGCTTTTTTGCAGGGCTAACCTTGTGACAAAGACATCAGCTGCTTTTCATTTCTTGGGAATATCTCCATTTTTAACTGGCAACAACACAACAAAAAATAATTAAAGAGAGAATGGGGTCAATGTTGATATTCCACATACAGTTGATTGCTATTGACAGATACACAAAGTTCTTAGTCATGGCAATCTCTAAGCCAGACGAGGGGAAAAAAAAAACAAAAAGATGACTGCACATTTCGATTCCAGGTTATGGAACCAGTTTTGGAATCCAGTGTTTCCTCCCTGATCCCAGTATTTATCAGTGGGATTACAAGTCCACCAGTTCACCTGTACCGTCATGACTTGTAAGCTGTATGTGTAACTGGGAAGGGGCTGCCAGAAGCAGAGTGTGGGAATTGTTGCAATAATAGCTATGCTTCCCTCGTCAGGAAGCCCACATCTCATTTTTGAGAAGGGACAGGCATGCTGTCAGAGAGCCACTGACAGAGAAGACAACTCAGACACTTTTAAAAGTTTTGATTCAGATTCAAGGTAAAACTGAATTTCCCCAGCATTATTACCCTAACCTGCAGCTGTGCCTCTTTTTGCAGTGAAGTATTACTTGCCAACAATCCCTGTGAGGCCATGGAGGCTTTTGTCTGCTCTTCTAAAAACAAAGAAAAAGAACAGGTTAAATTCACGACTAAGCTAGAAGATGCCAAAAGCTGACAGAGAGACCTGTAGGCTGTAGGGCCTAAGATCCATAAACCACCATAATGAAGCCTGGGGACATTAGTATGGCAGAAGCAGTTCCTAGCACATTCATTTTCCTTGCAACAGAAAGTTTTGTCTAAAGCCATAAAAGAAAGCACAGAAACCTACTCATCCTAATTTGTGGGGTCCTATAGCTGAGCATTTCGGTTCACTACATGAGCTCAAATGAATAAGCCAAGTGTTTCGACACCAGAACAAGTCCATGCCTCAGCTCTCAGACTAGCTTTAGACTACAGCAGTGACAAAAGAGAAACCTGTCAGTAACTGACAGGTATACTTTCTGGTATGGAACTTATTATCATGGTTTCTCTATTCATTTCTGAGAAGTGCTTTAATGTTCCTCTGAAAGCATTAGAAAAGTGAAATTAAGAACTTAAGAGCCTTCTGTTTTCAAACACCAGAGAACACCTTGCAACACAGGCTGTTTTGTCTGCTTCGAAATTTAAAAACAAAAGATGGGAAGGGTACCCAGTATGAAGACACAGGATTGCTCAAAACAGAGCAAGGGAAGTATGCCTCAGAAAAACTGCGGACGTTAGCTTTATCACTCGTCAGCCACGGAAGTTAAGACTGGAAGAGCCTTATTAGATCATTCCTTCCATCTTCCTATCGTTATGGGATTGGCTCGTCTTAAATTACTAAGAAATTAGGTTATTGTGACAATATATGCAGACACCCACACTACTAAGCTTCAGCACTCAAGTGACTCATATTTCTATTTTTGGGAGAAGCAACATGGAAGAAGCGAGCTTTTCCTCTTATCAACTTGCCTTTGAGCAGCCGAAGACTTGCCCTTCCAGAACACTTGGAAAAAGGCCCTAAACTAACACAGAGTTCGCATACTACCTACAGTCCACAAGTCACCACCACAAGTCATCACCACAAGCACGAACAGCTGCTGGAGCTTGCAAATGAAAACCAAACTTGTTTTTTGTTCACTTCTTTTTGGTTGTTGTTATCCAGGTGGCTGGCCAGGCTATGTGGGACAGGACTTGAATACTGTTGGGAGTAAGCACCTCAGTTCACACAGCACACAGATACCACAAGTTCCTTAACATGCTTTGGATTCAACATTTCAAAAGAGTGTTTAATTTGTGTTAACTGCTACAGAATTTAGGGAAGTCTTTGCAACAAGTTTTACATGGTAAAATGACGTTCTAAAGGCATTTTGCAGGAGAAGAGACTCCTGCCTTCTCATATAGTTCTTTTGTACAATCCAACCCCATCACAGGCCAGGTATCAAACACCACAGATTCATTACAGACCCCCACAGATCTGCAATGAAGCACGTCCTTGCTAATCTTTTTCCATCTCTGCTGTAAACGCAAGACAAAAGCACGTGCAAACAGAGTTGCTTGAGAACAGACTATGCTATTGTTTTTGAGTTAACAGGGTTGCTTGAGCAGAGCTACCCAGAAGCTCACTTCATTAACAGCTTGATATACTACTGACAAAAGTATCAGCAGAGATGTTAGCTTGGAATCGCTGAGTAAGTCTTGTTAACACATCACTTTGAGAGCATCAGCAACAGGTATGGGAACTGCCACCTGCAGTGACAGAGGCTGCAAGACTGTCTTAAGCAAGAGCACTATTTGGTAAGACAGGGGGGTGTTACAAAATGATGACTTTCCATTCCTTTTTCCACAAGAGGACACTTATTCATAGGACCAGTGCTATTTTTATGTTGTAAGAGCAAGACGAGGCACGGGGAACCCCTCTCTAGCACAGGGCCTCTCTCTCCCCTAACAAAGAAGTAAATAAACCAAGCACACAGTTCTGCAGCTCTCTGATGGTCCGCAGACAGCACCCTGTGCTCACCTACGGGTACAATTAACGTTAAAAAAAAACAAAACATTTTACAGCTCAGGCCAGACGCAAAGTCACAGCTCGGATTTCACACCCGAAGCGTTTACACCCAGAAAGCCACACTTCGCGAGTTACCCTTCCAGGCGCACGGTTTCAGGACACCCCTTAAGCCCACTTTTTGGGGTAGATGCGAGGCCGGCTGCAGCCACGCACCCTGCGGCGGGGCCAGGCCAGCACCCAGCCGCTGGGGCACCCCAGGGCGCCCAGCACCGGCCCCTAGCCCACTCCCGGGCCCTCTGAGCGCCGGCAGAGCACGGAAAGGACTGAACCCCCCTCACACGCGGCTGGGAGGATTCAACCGAGGGCTGGCCGCACAGCGGCGGCAGGGGCCAGGCCCTCACAGGGCCCCGCTCCCCTCAGAGAGCCCCCGGCCCCCTCAGAGCGCCCCGCTCCCCTCACGGAGCCCCCGGCGCCCTCAGAGCGCCTCACCCGGCCCCTCCCTCACCGTGGTCCTGGTTGAAGCCGGCGTAGAGCAGCCCGTTGCCGTGCGGGTTGGCCGGCAGCAGGTTCATGGCTCCAGCCCGCTGCCCTCCTTCTCCCCCCGCGGCCCTTTTAAACCATGGCGGCCCCCGCCCGGGCCGAGCCGGGCCGAGCCGGGCCGAGCCGGGCCGAGCAGACGGCGCCGCTTCCGCCCCGCCAGGCCGCGCCGCCGAGCGCCGAGCCCGATCCGGCCGGGCGGGGAGCGCCGAGCGATCGAGCCGCGCCCGTGCGGAATGGCGGCGGGAGCGCGCCGCCGGGAGGGCGGGAGGCGGGAGCGCGCCCGCCGCTCTGAGGGGAGCTGTGGGGGTTCTGAGGGGGCTCTGAGGGGGCTGCACCGAGCGTGGGGGACGGGGGGCGGAGGGAGCACTTCACAGAAAGTTCGCGTATGTGGCTGACCAAGTTAAAGACAGGATCTTTGACTTGACCCTGCCCCAAAAAAGGGCAAAAATATCGAGCATCATGACTATCAAACGGGGGGGCAAAATTCTTGGAGGTTTCAAGACCCAAAGCCCGAGCAAATTGATCTGAGTCGTACAGTGAATTCAGTCTGAGCAAGACGCTGGGCTGCACTGTCCTCCAACCTGAAACGCTCTGGGTGTGAGAGAAGCCTAAAGCCCCCACTCAGTGGCAGCTACTGCCTGCCCTTCATGTGCGTTTAATTCCCTTTCTGTACTTGCTCTGTGCCTTCCACATCCATGGCTGGATGACGAATTTCAGATTTGTGACCTACTTTTCTCCAACATTCAGCTGGAAGCTACCACAGCTGTTCAGGTTAGTGGCTCACCGGAGTCCAGGAGCTGTGTCAGGTGCTGGCCTGCAGTGAGCCACTGGTGCCCTCCTCTTCATGCACAAAAAGTCACTTGTACCTCCACAATACTTTGTCTTCTCAGACAGTCACGATATCTGGTACCTCCTACATGAAAAAACACCCTCCACCCCTACTTTTTTTTTAAGAAAAAAAATAATCTCTTTCCACCTAAAGGCTCAGACTTTACTTAGTACGTTTGGGAGTTCTGCTCTAGCTTCTCTTTAGCATGTCTTTACACTCACTAGCAGAAGGAACGTAGAATCTGACCTTGAATCACACATTCTGAAGACACGCGTTCATATTAATGGTCTCTCCTGTTAGGTCTTCAAACTACACCGTACATACGGAAAGGATACAAACTATTGACCTGGTGATTGAAGGGACCAAGATAATGATTTAAACAAAACTTAATCAAAACAGGATACAAATGTGCACAGCAGAATTCTTCATCCAGCACACAAACATAGCCAGAACAGTCCCAAAGAATGGGTACCTTGGGCTCAGCTCTAGCTTCTTGTAGCCGGAGGCTGCTATGTATGTTTCCTTACGCTGTAGGGATGTAACTTCTACAGCACAACAGCTTTGTCCGACACCTGCAGCACTTCTATGCATGGTCAATGTACGCAGCTTTCCCTGTGGAGTTCACACCAGCAGGTGGAGCCTGCTTGTCACCGAGGGAGTGGGAGCAAAGAAAGCAATCCGACAAATTCCTCACACTGCACTCTATTTTGCCGTTTAGTCTTTAGATATGAGAAGATGTGGTTTTGATTATGCTTTTCTTTTCAAGTAGTGTTGCATTTATTGGTCTAGGTGCTGACATAACTAAGCCCTTTTATAATGGTTTTAATTTTCTCTACTCACATACAGAGGCTGTGGAGATCCAGTCTGGTTCAGGGGGAATATCGATATTTAACTTGATGGTATCTCACATTTGTGAAGACACCTAGAAGAAACTGGGGTCAAATCACACCATCACCTCAAAGGCCTCTTATTGCTCAGGAGAACAAGTCACGCTATTCTTCACAAAGAGGGGGAAGACTTGACCTGTGTATTATGCTTCCGTACTTGAGCTCACACTCTTGAAGACAGATGCATCAAAAGCATTACATTATTCTTTCAGGAAGGCTTCATGTTCCTGGCATCTAATTCATGTATATTGTTCTTCAAATTCTTCTAAAGGAAGATACAGACAGCCTTCTGCAATTAAAGAAAGCATAAAAGGATTTCTTTTCCAGAAACATTTATTTATTTTTAAATAGTGCTCTTTTCTTATAAAGCAGCAATTCAAGTCATGTTCCCTTAACTGCAGTGTCTTTGGCATTTTCCTCCTAGAACTTTCTTATACAGTGGTATAAAATGTATTTTATTTTTTCTTTACAGAAAAATAAGTATTTAAAGCACAAATTAATTCTCTGAAGTATTAAATAACATACCAAAAACTTTATCAAATCCATTACATACACTAATGGGACAAAACCTTGTTGTGTATGTGCATAGTAATTATATACACATTTTTAGCTTAGTTAAATTAGTGCTTTGAAGTTATCAAGGAAGCTTTACAAAATATCCAAATGCGCAATTGCAGTATTACCAGAATTTGTCACACTATTTGTAGAATTTACAATGTATACGTTGCATTTAAAAACCTCTGCCTGAATATGCAAACCAATGACTTTTTTATACATCTATTTTTGAATTGTTTGCAAAATGACAGGATTTTATACAATTACATGGTAAGTCACTTCCCAGATTTCATGGAATTAAGAACTCAATGTAATGATAATTACCCCCTATAGGAAAACACATCAAATAGTGAAAACAGTGGCATCATGCACAACAGAAACTAAAATACAGTATGCGAGTCCAACAGCAAAATGTCCCATCCTTTCAGTTGCACTGAACACGTCACTCATTCCAAAGCAGCATTACTGTAGTGAGCAAGCTCTAAAATACGACTTATTTTTCTTATTTTTGTCAGTGTAGTAGGATACATACATAGAGTATGCTCAACTATTAAACCAGGAGTCCTTACATTCAACACTTCACATGAAGGGATTCCATCCAGGTTCCTTTTCTCACAGAGTTTAAGAAATTTTACAGCTGTTTCTTGTACAGTTTTTTGGTGGGCTCTGTGGCGGACGGATAATTTTAGCTTTCTTTAAGCTGTTCCTTTTATTGATGTTGCTGGATGTGAGGGAATATGAGCGTCCGTGCATCATCCTGGCATTAAGGCCGTTAGCCATGGAGAAGGATTTGAGATGGCTTCTTAAGGCAACAGGAAGAGGGAGCTTGTCAACAAGATGCACAGGGGTACAGGAAACTATGGCACGGCAACAAAGGTCTTGCAGACTCAGTACTTAAAAACAGACATAAAACTTGCATTATAATAGCACGCTTTTGTCAGCCACATGGCAGTAGCATACCCAGCACTCTGCATGCATGCTTTACTTCATAGGATGAATTCTTGTTTCTCCTCCCACACCCTTTCTCACATCTGTATTATTCAAAAAAATCTACTGCTTCAGTTTCTTAGCTATGTCACAATACTTAGATGATTGAGAATGCAAGATCTAGGAAAGATATGTTTGTTACCCCCTACAAAACCAGAGCAGGTTATACCTGCATATATATTTTTTCTGTTTATAAAGCTAGTTGTACAAGATTCCAGGTTCTACTTATTGGTGTTTTTGAATCAGTCAGCCAAGTAATCATACTCTGGAAATTATTTTGTATTAAGGGAACCACAAGCCTTTGCTAGGACTAAATTTAAATATTTTCAGTGTATTTTGCTTACCCTTGTTTGGCCTCCACAGTCTGTCCATTCCATGTCTCATCAATACTATTCTTGCTAGCTCAGTAAAGGACTCTGTAATATTGAAATTACAAAGTGGACTGACTTCAAAAAAGTCATGCCCAGCCTCTCAGCGTAGGCTTGTGCTTGTTCAGTAGATACTTGGCGCTTGAAAGCTAAGTGAAGGCGGTTTCCAACCAGGATTTTTGGTACACCAGGAGCATGCTGAGGAAGAAGCAATAAATAAATAAATAAATAAATAAATAAATACAAAGTTTAGCACATTTCCCCCTTCCATCAATTAAAACAAACAAAAGCTTTTTCAAGATTTAAAGACCAAGTGGCAGGTTGGACAAGATGATCGCTACAGGTCCCTTTCAGCTTAAATTATTCTATGTTTCTCTGATCAAAAAACATCCCTTCCCCAGAGAAAAGAGACTTGCACAGATGATGTGGCAAATCCATAGCAAGAGTGGGACTACAATATGTAATCTTTGCCCTCCATATGCCTACTGTCAACACCTTTAAAGAAATCAGACACTTTAGCCGATATGTTTCCTACGTTCTAGAATTATAAACATAGAAACAAAATGGTAAACTTGGCATCTTGGATAACTCTGTAGTAAGCATTGCCTGCAAATGCCAGTAAAAACAGCAGAAAATATCATAAGCAGTCAGTCTGAGTCATCTGTTACAGACTAGAGACAGTCTGGGACCGTACCTTACCTCATCTATTTCTTTTATCCATCGATCAATTCCATCAAATGACCAACGATTGGTAATGTCATACACTAGTATTACTCCCTGTATAAAATATATATATATATAATTAAAAAAAAATCAAGCTTAACAGAGTCACAACACAGAAAACACTACCTGCAAATTCTCTGATTCTGAAATTATCTTATAAAATGCTGAGAAAACCCTAAATGGAGAAGAAACTCAACATCCTAAGAAACCATGCCATCTCTCTGTGTAGATTACTGATACGGTAAGGGGCAGAAAACCTGACTTAGTTTTGTGTCATGTGTGTTGGTAACTGTTTCTTTTTATAGCGGACAACTTTTGTTGATCATACACACATCATGAGTCACAGCAAATAAATATTATTGGTCACAATCTGTAGCCTGAAGATTCAATGCTCTGTACAATTCTGGAACATAACCTATGCAACTCATCAGAACCAATACACGTAATGAATAACAGCAATACTTTGAAATCTGAAGCTACTGTGACTTTTAGTGTGTCTGTTTTTCAAACTCATTTCATTACAATTCATTACACTTCATTATATTTTTTGACTTCTCATATTCTCCCATTACTCTTGACAGTTCTGTGTTATCAATTTGTCTTACCTGGCAGACAATTAAAAAAAAAATAGTATTAGCATATTTATTTGCATGATTAAAGTATGGTAACAGGCTTAAGTTGTTAATATAGCCAACAAGAAGACCTGAGAATATATATCAGCATGCTTTTTTTCTGGTTCAACCTCATTCTCAATCTCATTGATTTTTGCCCCTCTCTCTCCTTTCAGAAAAGAGAATCCCGCCCCTTATTATTTCCCAAGGTTCATGTTATCTTCAGTGTATTAGTGGATCTGCAGACAATCTACAAGTGAGCTACAGAAGCCGTCACAATGGTTTGCTAACACCGCTTTCATTCATCCAACAACCATTACCCATCACTGAGATGTACTTAGCTTACCTGAGCACCTCTTGAGTATGACCGAAATATGGTGCAGAACCTCCCTTGCCCTGATGTATCCCTAAAGAAAATAAATTTAAAATATATATTTAAAAGAAGTAGGTGACCTCCTACATTAAGAGTTCAGCTAGATTAACTCATTTGTACTGATCAATATCAACTCTTACTCCATTAGTCATGCAATAGCAATCACTAATGTATAAGAGCTCTTCTTGCTCTCAGCAGTTTCCCCCCACTGGCATTCTGCCCTTTCCTCTACATTTTTCAGATTTCTCAGGATGAGAGGACAAGAACATCAAATTTTATTCATGTGATTGCCCTTGGAAAACAAAGGCTACTAGTCAAGTGTACAACATATGCCACTAGACATTGCATTTAGCTCAGCTTGAAGAAAGATTCTGTTTTCACAGCAAAAGAAAAGTGGGAGGAAACAATAGCTATCACCAAGGAGACTAATGAAAAACACAAAATTCTTGATTACAGTAGCAATAGTTTATCATGAGCCTAGCATGATGAAGGAATCTTTACAGAGACACAGAGAGCATAGATTTTTGGAAAATCACGCGCACACAAAAAATCACTGCATGAAGTGTTCAGAAGCAAAATTTTTAGGAGTGCAGAATCAGGTTGATAGTGAAGGGTGTAGTAAGAAACAAAATTCCATACAGAATTTTTGAGATAGATTACAGATCTTCAAATGCAAGGCACATATTTTTGTATATGGTCAACTGCAGAAACACTTCCAATCTGTTATTTTCAGGAGTCCAAAGAACAACCTTTCCCTTCACAGAAAGGATTAAGACATCTTCCTGCCTGCTTCTCAGATGAGCTTTATGTTACATTTTTACTAAGCTATATAAAATGGAAGGCAGAAGAAGAAAAAGAAAGTAGGTGAACAAAATATCAAGTAATCAAGACACCATATGGCAGAGTACTATTACCCATCATTACATTTAACATTTGAAATGTTACCTTAAAATTCTTAAGGGCAAAAACAACCAACATGGAATAAATTAAAAATAAATCTGACAGGCATCCAGACATTTAATTCAAGTATTTAAAAAAAAAATCAAAAATAAACACCAGCATGAATTGGTACAAGATCATCCATTTCTTGGAGGAAAATGATATAATCGTAACAAGTCATTTTGTATTCTTTTGTGACTTCGTTCTGCATTTATTATGCATCTCTCATAGAGAGAAACTGTAGTGTTCCCCATTACACATGGAATAGGTGGAAAAAGGAGGTAAAGACTAAGTAAGTGACTTGCTCAAAGTGCTAGCTATCTGGATCGTTCTTCCTCATTTGGCTAAATATTTCTGAAGCATAACAGAGACCTCATGCCCACAGGCATGTTATATTTGTTGTTTCTTTGAAGTATAAGTTATGAGGCAATGCAGAACACATACCAGAGTTGTAGCTTGATTCGTCGGCCATCCAGAAGAATTGTTGTAGTCTTATAATCTATACCTGAGGGGAAAACAGTCATGGAAATCTTAGATCAGCTTGCACGTGCACAACATACAGACAGTTACAGACTTTGAAGAAGCTGACCATAAAATAAAACATTTTTCATTAGTACTTTATGAAGTGAATATGGAGAATAACTTGTTCATATAAAGTTCTGAAGACCTTGTATTACTTAAGCAAGGTCCAGAAATCAAAGCAGATTTCTCGGGCTGCCTTCATGTCGATAACCAATCTGTTTTATTCATTATCATGACAATATAACATGCTTAAAGTTTTATTTCTTTTCAACAGAAAAACGTAGGTGTTAGCCTTTCCTCTCAAACGTATGTTGCAAACTAAATGCCATTCTCTTCCTCTGTTCCTCAGCTTTACTGCCTCTATTATTATTCCTTTCTTATCCCCTCTAACTCACAGACAGCTCTTACAGAGTTGGTGTAGAGGGGGTACACACATCCCCCTCACATAAAAGCAGTAGACAGTGCAAGAAGCAGATGTATCTATACATGCACACATTACTTAATCTATTAATGTAATAAACAACACGCTGATGCATTTAGCTTAGCTTACATCTTTATTGTGCACCTTACAGCCTTTGCAAACAATCATCAGTGACATATGATATTAGCTTTTTTAACGCTAACCTTGCATACCCCAGGTTTTAAACTAAGTAAAAATAATCTGGAGTCTAGTTTTGCTGTTTTCCTGGTCAAAACAGGCAAACAGGTGTCTCCTGTCCCCCCCATTAGATTAGGTAAAACTAATCAGCAGCAGTTATGTAGTTACAGTTGAACTCAGAAAATATCCACCACCATGCCAATGGTCAATGGCTTTGAACACTGGGCTTCAGTACTGCATACACAAAGTGCATAATTATAAACATTAAAAGAAAGAGAGGCCTTTATTTTATTAAATGCTATTTGGAAAGTGTGCATTCAGTATTCACATTGTGCAGCCAAGCAACAGTTTCACTGGTAGATATGTTCTCATGTTTTCTTAACTGTGACAAAGCCAAGTAACTTCTTGAACTGAACATTTATTCACAGAGTCCTCCAAAGGAAGTTTAAAAAGCATGAAATCTCTGAAAATGTACTGAAATGTAACGAGACTCGTGCTTTGAAAAACAGATGTTTTATTTTCTGAGCATAAACAAAATGAGGTGAGAAAAACACACTAACAAGGAAAGACAAATGCATGGGGAAGAGTGTCCTAATTACTACTAAAGATTTCAGCAAATCTTCATTAGAGGAAGAGGGATGACAGTGGTGAAGATGATCCTGCTAATTACCTGTATCCTTGCTGCAGGCAGAGAATTACAAAACACTGTGGGGGCGTGGAGAAACTCACTGCATCCCAGGAGAGTACTGGTGGGTAGGAAGAAGGCAACAAACTGATAAAGCAGTGGAAGTACCAGCACTTGAAAAAGAAAGGAACACCTCAAGTGCCTGCTGTGCTGCCAGCCTGCCATCCTGCTCCAGCCTCGGCAGCAGGCGCAGGAGGAATGGCAGGAGCCTGGAGCTGCCAGGCGAGCAGCGCTCCTGGTGCCCTGACACTTCCACGTCCAAACAGCGACAGCTCCGGGTGATCTGAAAGCATACCCATCAGCCAGACAGGAGGGTCTGCTGGGGCACAAATATAGATTGCAGTAGTTGCGTGTAGAGGCCAGAGGGAGTCTCTGCAACTACTGGATACACTGGGTTGTGGTAAGACAAGCCTAAGGTTCATCACTATGGGTGGCATCAGCATCCAGACTAAAAAAATTAATCTATATATCAAGGTTTGTATTGGTGCACATATCAAATGCTTACCAACAAGCTTTTTTAATTTTATTTCTTTGCTGTATTTAAGTGGAGAAAAAGAAGTTTGAAAGTTTAATAAGAATCATACCAATTATTTATACTGCTCTCCCCAAGAAAGAGTTCAGCACAGCATGGCACATGAACAACACCAGACAACCTGTCCTGGCTGCCAGCACAGCTCTGCAGAGACACCCACCACGCAGGAAGTTTGCTCTCTGCCTGCAAAACCGTGTGGTCACCACGTTCACAAAATGGACTTCCTGCTGCTCCTTCACGTCGAGTACTGCCAACTCCTGCTACCAGCTGTCATGAAGAGGCCCCAAAAGCAGACACTGTTAGTCAGTTACCTCTAATTCTACCAACAACAAATAATAGGTTTAAAGGGCTCTGACATGATAAGCAATCACAGAAAAGGAAGCTGTACCTGTCTCCCTTTCCACAAAGACAGGACTTTAAGACTAGGTCCGGAATAAAGAACTGGTGTTAAATTACCAAACAGAAGTTACTGCAAGGTAACAGCTGCCATCCGAGTCAGCTTTCCTGGTAGCAATAGGCAAAGAAAAGAGATGCTGCTTTTCACAGAATCACAGCATCGTCTAGGTTGGAAGAGACCTCCAAGATCATCTAGTCCAACCTCTGTCCTAACACTAACAAAACCTCCACTAAACCATATCACTAAGGACTACATCTAAACGTCTTTTAAAGACCTCCAGGGATGGCGACTCAACCACTTCCCTGGGCAGCCCATTCCAATGCCTAACAACCGTTTCAGTAAAGAAGTTCTTCCTAATATCCAACCTAAACCTCCCCTGGCGCAACTTAAGCCCATTCCCCCTCGTCCTGTCACCAGGCACGTGGGAGAATAGACCAACCCCCACCTCTCTACAGCCTCCTTTAAGGTACCTATAGAGAGCGATGAGGTCTCCCGTGAGATGTTGTTGCGCCCCAGGTGCAGGACCCGGCACTTGGCCTTGTTGAACTTCGTACAGTTGACCTCAGCCCATCGGTCCAGCCTATCCAGATCCTCCTGCAGAGCCTTCCTTCCCTCGGGCAGATCGACACACGCACCTAACTTGGTGTCATCTGCAAACTTACTGAGGGTGCACTCGATCCCCTCGTCCAGGTCATCGATAAAGATATTAAAGAGGACCGGCCCCAGCACTGAGCCCTGGGGGACTCCACTAGTAACTGGCCTCCAACTGGATTTGACTCCATTCACCACAACTCTTTGGGCCCGGCCATCCAGCCAGTTTTTAACCCAACAAAGCGTACGCCAGTCCAAGCCGCGAGCAGCCAGTTTCTTGAGGAGAATGTTGTGGGAAACAGTGTCAAAAGCCTTACTGAAATCAAGGTAGATCACATCCACAGCCTTCCCCTCATCCACCAGGCGCGTCACTTGGTCATAGAAGGAGATCAGGTTCGTCAAGCAGGACCTACCTTTCATAAACCCATGCTGACTGGGCCTGATCGCCTGGTTGCCCTTCAAGTGCCTCGTGACGACATTCAAGATAATCTTCTCTATGAGCTTCCCTGGCACTGAGGTCAAACTAACAGGCCTATAGTTCCCCGGGTCTACCCTCCGCCCCTTTTGTGCTTCTTCTAAAATTTGCACCACTCTAAGCTGCTCAAATAGCATATTTTTCAATTGCACATGGCAAATGCCATCTGGGGCAAAGGAGATCTGAGCCCATTTTATGAAAGCAATCAGAAACTTGAAATCACTGAGTTAAAAAACACAAGACACTTACTCTTTGAAATAAAGGAAGGATGCCCTACCTCAGGAGATGTTCTCCTAGTTAAAAATTAGGATAAATTCTTGCCCAGAGATCAGTGCACAGTTACCCAGTGCAGCCATTTCCAAGTTACAGTTTCAAGGCAACTCATTTGTACACAGCCATCACCAATCTCTCTTCCAGATTAGACTCCAAGGGACTGTGAATGCTTTTATTACATAGCACAATAGTGTCGATTCTTTTTCATAGGATACCTGTTGTAACACAGGTACTAAGGCATCCACTGAACCAGGTTCTTTATCTCCACTACAAATAACTCCACTAATTTTCTGGCTTCCTAAGTGTAGAAGTTTACATTTGTAGAATAAATAGCTAGTAGTCAAAACAATAACAATATTAGCAAAATGCTTTTACTTCTATATTGTATTTGCAGATATTATTAGTAGAGTTAGAGCAACTTTGGACTTCATAAGGTGAAAGATTTTAAAACAACAGATTTCAAAGGACAGTTGCACTGTAGTACTATTAAAGTATTTTTAACTATTAATTGACATAACTTGTTGCATAGTTTATGTCATTTCTAGCGGGAGCAGAAACCGTTAAACATCTGCCCAATCTGAAGGCCAAGCACAACAGAGGAGTAAGTCACCTTGCCGTAGCCCTAAAGAAACGCATACTCATAGTCCTGAAAGCGAGGGCATTTCTTAAGAACCAGAAGGCAAGAGGAATTTACTGTTACCAGGGTCCGGGGAAGGAAGAAGCTAGCAATGACCAGAGAGATGACAGAAAGCAAGCTCAAAGAAGCCCTCCTGGTGTGATACGAAGACAAGGTAAGTAAGCAGGAAGACAGAGGCACTAACATCCGTAGTTCAGTCACACGTTATCAGGAACCGTATTTCAGCGATACCACTTCACTGCCTGCAGGATATTTCACTTGACTCACATCTGCCTACAGCTCCACTCCTCCCACTTCTTACAAACTGATGAGGACATGCTGCTGTCAGGTAGGAGTATATTAGAACGAGCTCTCTTGATGCAGCCCTTTTTAGGCTCGCAGCAAAGAGAGGGAGATGAGTTCTTCTGAGCATGTCCACCCAAATCAGAGACTGGTTTGGTGCCGTACCAACCTGCAGTTCCTGGATACACACCGAGCTGAAAGGCCACCTACAGCAACAGTGGGCATTTCAAGCCTCTAGCTTGCTGCAGGAATGTGAATTGAAATGTCTCCTGCATCTAGTTTAGGCTCTCATCTGTGCATTTGAGAAGAGAATTTAAAAAAATAAACCAAAACAAACAACAAAAAAAATCCAGCAATTTTCTGAAGATTTATTTTCATTTATTAGTCAAAGCATTCCAGTTCTCCATCAGGATTAGGAAACAGTCAAATCCACAAACCACAAGCAGAAATAAGTATTTTTAAAAGTCAAACCTACAGACAAAGCCTGGGGACACTGAACGGACCAGGACATAAAAATTGTTTGTGCACTGAAAGAACAAGTGTCATCATTTCAGAAATTCTTGAAAACACAAAACATAGAGCATACCCTGCATATCACTACAGCACTTGTTCCAGCATCTTGATATTTCTCAGAGGGTGAAATACCTCCACTAGTTTCTTTAAAGTTAATGAAGAGGCACAGACCATCTTTAGCAAACCGTGACACATCCCACACAGGGACTAGACATCCATCATTCTGTTTAAAGACATACCAAACACAGAAAAATCAGTACTGCATAGCTGGAGGATACACAGCTGAGCATGCTCGGCACTACGGACCACACACTACTGCAAGTCATTCTTGTTTAGCTGCATATAAAGCAAAATATTACATCTTTTTCCTTAGATGACATGCATAAGACATGCCTGAAAAATACACTAGCCATCTTCTATGGATTTCTCTTTGGGGTTTGTGGGTTTCTCAAAAGATTTTTGAAGAGGTAGATTCAGAAACGTGTTCTTCAGCTGTTGTACAGATAGAAGCAGTTGATAACACAACCTGCATATCACTGCAATTAGCATTTACCACTGATTAAGAATCAAAACAAAAAGTCTTTTCACATGAATCATCAGGAACAGCATGCAGCTATAACAATGAGACCAACAGATGTGGATTGTGCTGTTGTACAAATCAAATGTCCTTCCAGAACATTATTCACTCATTTAGTAAGACAGAATAGCTTTGTTGGGATACACAAATGAAAAGCATCTCCATAGAGAAAAGGGGAGAAAAAGGCAGCTAAATAAATAATTCAACTTTGTGAAGTGAACCAGAAAAACCTCTCAGTGCTTAACACTTCTGTGTAGTTTTTCAAATCAAAATTATCTACCTGAAGCCACAAGTTGAAATTAAATAACCTCAAACAAGCCGCACCCCTTGCTGGAGGGTTTTTTAAATCAAATTGCTTTTTAATATTTTTTTCCTCTCAAACACAAAATGAGTAGCTAGAGAACTGAAAGAAATATTACCAAATCCAGGAATGGAGTAAAATTTACAAAAAAGCATTTGGCTGTTTGGTAACAACTGCACTAAACAGGAAGCCATCCTCTCTACGCTACTGCCTTGTAGCCATTGCCGTGTTATCACTTACGCTTCACTGCCTACACCGCAGTCATGTCAACACCGATTATTTGAAGGTCTCTTGTGAATTCCTGTTTCTCTTGAAGCTTATAGCAGTGTTCCTGAATTTCCCGACGTGTCTCTTTAGGGCAGAATCCTGCAATCATTTACATTGCTCCTTTTGCATTATAGCAAAGGCAATGTTAGTTAGCCAAAAATCTTTTCTGCTTGGTTTAATAACGGAGGTTCGATGATTGACAGTGTGACTACCAGCCAGTCTTAGCTTTGCAGCAGTGAAGAACTGGCTCGACTTGAACAAAGCTTGACCACAACTGACTACAGGCAAACCATGGGTCATATTTGGATAATAAGACAGGTAGAATAAACCCCAGACTTGTCCCTCCAATTTTTCAAAGGAATTAAATGTTAGCCTAATATTGTAATGTTTTGGAGCTTGTTCTGAGTTTTCTTTGGATCTGTATTTCAATTTAACAAACAAACCTTAACCACTGCTTTGCAGTGAAAGATTTCATTCAGTGCTACATTTGTCCCTACAAACAACACTTTGCATATCTGAGAAAGTACAGAACACATTACTTTGTCTCTGAACCTGGGGTACCCTTACATTTTACTTCACAAATACTACAAGAATTGGTTTTATTGTTTTCCACTTATTCCACCTTTTATTTCCTTTCAATTTATCCTTTCTTTAAAGATTTATCCCTTCTTTAAAGTTTAAAGCATGTTGTTCCCTGGAGATATTTAATGTAAGATTAGCAGGTTTGGGACTTAATTAAAATGCATTTTCATCACTTCAAAATAACATAAACAACAATACTAAACCACCCAAAAAAAAAGAAAAAGAAAAAAAAGAAAAAAAAAACACCAAAAAGCCTTCCATCTCCCTGCCTCCATGGCCTGACAGCCTTCCAGAGATTACAACACGCTAAACACATCCTCCAGCAATCACTCACTCCATCAGTTTGTCCAAATTATCCATTCAATACTAGTTATCTCGAACACAAATTAACGTCTCCTTCCCACTGTCTGATTCTGTGTCTAAAATTAAGACTCTACAAAACAGGGGGGGAAAGGGATGGACTCTGGGTCTGTGTTTAACAAAGTCCACTGAAAACATTCTTCAAAGACTGTTGACCACACCTTGAAAAATAGTTTTAGGTTTTGGAGAGTGCTTAAAAACATTTTCTCACAGGCATGATGAGAATTCAGTGGTCCCATCGCTTCCCATGTTATCTCCTTTTCATATACATTAAAAGTTACAGCCTAATGTTTCTCTTCAGAACACCACTGTGACTATCTCAAATATATTTGACAAGTGACAAAGTTTCCGACTCCATTCATCATCCCAAGCAAATGGATCCACATCGTGCTTTTGATTCAAAATTCATTGAAGCTTTAAAAACTAAGCCCAATGTTTCAAACCTCCTGCTGCAAAGATAAACTCCTTACAATAAAACTGGTCCGTGTCTTTTGATACGTGAGCACAAAGGTCAGGTTATCTGACAGTCATATTTGCCTTCTGCTTGCCATTTCAGAATAACCATCATTTTCCAAATTCCAGGCTCTTGTATTACACTTAATTACTGCAATAAAAGCCATCTGTTTGAAAAGCACAGATTGCCTATTCACATTGAAATGGGGACACTGAAATTCTGGATACAAACTGTCTTCTTCAACTCATTAATCAAGTCATAAACCACAATTACACTTAAGTCTTACACATAATTCACTCATTTTAAAGACGTGACAATTTTCCCATCTATTTTCAAAAGTAAGAGATTTTTATCAGACAGCTCCAGCTTTATGTTTAGCTTTGTTTACGGTCAGACATGCCAATAAGAAAGCCACCTTTAAAAATCCAAGTGATCCTTAACGATTACACTGAAGCTTTCTATGGTTGCACGTTTTTAGGGCATCAGGTCAGAATCGGAAGGTCTCTGAGCACTTCTAGCTGGCTCTAGTCCAGATGGTTGTCCTCAGAACCAAAGCAAGCGGCACGGCAGTAAGAAGTTCGTCGTAACTTTATGGCCTACCTCCAGTACTAATTTGGAAACCAAATTAACAACTGAACCACTCCAAAACCTGTACAAGCCACAGAATTTAATTAGTCAGAAGCAGTACCTGAACAAGTGTCTGCTCACTCTCTTATTATCAGCATTAGCAAGTAAACTGAAGCCCGCACTTTGCATGTTTAAATCATGCTCTCCCCCAAAAAGGATATGCAAACAACTTTTTCAATACATGATTTCCTTTCTTAAGATCATACCTTAGTTTGCAGTATTTCTGCTAAGACAGCTAAATGAAAAACTACACATTCAAAGCAGACAGTTGCTTGGAAAGAAGAAAACACTATTTGACATCAGCTAACAATCAACTTTTAACCAGAACTTGTGAACAATTAGTTTCTATTCATGTTAAGCGGAAAGGAAAATAAAGATTCTGAGATCATACTCCATTTTCATCTGTCTTAAAATGCACTTGTCAACAAATAAATAGCCTCTTTTATAGTCTAAATTTATTTTACATGAAGAAAGAGAAGTGTCCCCATCCTCCAGGTCAGGAAGAAGCAGCAACTACAAGTTTCAGTTCATCATTTCCTTTCTCCCACTCCTCCAAAAGAAAAGGATATCAGAGGCATACGGTAAGCTTGTTAACTCAACTGTTTGCTACAAGTTGCAGTTTACATCCTCAGATGAAAGCTACGATATATAAACATGTTATTGTTTATAAACAGGAGCACTGCAGGAAAAGGGAATGCTATTATTAGCATTATGGGGAAGGGTGTCATCCTTTACTTCAGCGTATTTTATTAATAAGTTTGAAAGAAGTTGGCAAGAGATTCATCTATCAATCCCAGGAATCTCTTAAGTGAGATGTTTATTCCTCATCCCCTTATTTCCTCCACGGATGTGAAAAATTAAATTCAAACAAGGAGCCCATGGTGCTCAGTGATCCCAGAACACCTCCGGTGCCTTACAGATCAATCTTCTCCTGCATCTCGATGCAGCTGCTACTGCACAGCCCCACATGACAAACTACTGACTAGCAAATCTGTGTGAAAAGTCAGGGTCTGCAGAGCTACAGACCAGACTCGAATGGCTGTCACTAGTTCGACACAGAAAAGAGGACCTGACAGAACACTACATTACGTGCTAAGAGCGGTCTGACAAAGACACAGGGATGAAGACGGAGCTAAAGCAGGGACAAGACACTGAGGCAGAGAGGCTGAGCTGGGGAGCTGACCAGAAACACAAAGCAAGGAATCTGGGAGAACAGCCAAGAGGCAAAGGGCAAAGGACAGGTAGCGACCAAACTGTAACTGACCAAGGAAAGGAGCAGAGGCTTTCAAAAGGATACAGCTTGAGTGAGGTGATGAGAGAAGGAAAACAGGTTAACAGTCAAATTCTAGAAAAGGGAGCATGCCTTCCTTCGACATCAAAGGTGTAGGACTTCTGGTCCATTTGATGGTCATCTTTCCTGTGATATGACACAGCACCAGTGAAATTGCATTAGAAATTAAATTCTCTATTATCAAGCACAGTTAAAAAATGATAATAATCCTTCCCATGCGATCTTCTCACTGCTGCTGCTGTTCACCAGTTCCTACAAGAGTTGGACTGTATCATGAACGAGGAGCTCCTTTGCATATATCGGGCATGTTGTTAGCAAGCACCCTCTCTTCCTAAAAACCTGTTCCATTACTTTCAGAGAGCATCAGCTCTCAAGGGCAGTCTATCATTCACAGTCTCACCATGTCCTCTACACTCCCTGCAATTCAATAAAGTTTCAAACATGATTGTTTCACATCTCTTGAAACGTGCTCGTAGCTCAAGCAATGGCTATGACGTGGAGCTCTGCACACCCATGGAAAGTTTCATGATGAGAAGCTTGGCCAGGCTACGATAACTGACCAGAAAAAAAGTGGAATAGGTTTTAGGTAAGAATTGATCGTCCAATGCTCCTAGTGCTTGTGGATATCTTCCTGGTGCAGTAATTCTTTATCCCACAGCTTAGCAGGTAGGGACAAATCATCCTGGTGCATGAGGAAAAGAGCAGAAGGCAGGGTACATATCTTTTACAAAATCTACAAATCAAGAAAGAAATGAGAAGCAGCCATGCAGAACTTGCTCTCACTTATATGTTGAACGCTAGGTTGAATTATGGCCAGAATCTGGAAGGAAGAATAGCTTCAAAACTACTATAAAATATTAAAACCAGATGCAGTATTTCACAGTTTACAACGTTTTCCAAAAGAGAACAATGACCTTTTCTGTCTTGACATTTCATTAGCAATAAACCAGTTCAAAAATACTTGGCACGAGAAGAATCCCAAGACCATCCAGTAGCCGTTATTATGAGTGATGGGCCTAGGAGCTCACTGAGAACAGTTGCAAACTTCTCCAGAATTTCTCTAGGCTTTAAATCAAGTCTCAAATAAATGCTTCTGAAAAGTTAAGCCACCACTAGCAGTTAAGCATATCAATATATCATACCAATTATAAAATCAGAATTCTGTTTCAGAAGCATATTGCTATATATTATGAAATACATGTGATATAACCAAGATTTGCAAAAAGAACTCCCAAAAAACAGGATGCCATCAGTCCTCCCAGAATTCACAGCAGTATTTGTCACCAAGTAGTAAACTTTAACAGAACAAGATATCCAAAGTACCGCTGTAGGGAGAAAGTGGGGAAAAAAAAGGTAATTTCTTTCCCCACCCCATGAAGCACTGCATGTTCAAAGAGGGAAAAAATTTACTTGAAAAATAATTCTTTGTGCTGAACAAGTAATGAATTCTGTTATTACGAATAACTAGAGATCAAAGCTGGAATTCACAGCAAGTAGGTGTAAGTGCAATAATTTTGCTTTAAAGATACCAAAGACTAAAATTAATAGCATTATTTAAAAATTACTGTGGCTTAAAAGCTATATTCCAGAAAGCATACAGCCACCATTTCCAAAGCTCTGATATTTGAAGAGCTTTCAAGCTATGCCTCCAAACAGAAAACCAATTGCACTTCTTCAATTTGAAATTCCATGCAAAACACATGCTGCGGTAAAGTGGGCTTTATAGGTAATGTTAACAAGAACTTGGGGAATTACCAAGTCACAATGCATCTTCCATTATGAAAATGAAGGAAATTAAGTCTGACTTGGATTGTGTTTCCAGTTCTCTCCTCTTCTCCTCTTCTCCTCCCCAGATATTCCAGCAGAAGAGCTGCCAAAATTATAACTGTACTCCTTTTCCAGGAGAAAAACACAAAATGCTAGCAAGCAATCTTTCTTTGGATTTAAAGGAGAAAGACAGGCTATACGTTACTGATACAAAGTTCTTGTTCCACTCATCATTTAGTTGGTTTCAATTTTCCATGACATTAAAATAAACTGATTTCATTGGAATAGAACAAAGGAAAGTTCAGGTGGGAGCAATCTCAGGAGGTCATCTAGCTCAACCTCCTACTCAAACCAGGATCAACTAAGAGAACTGGAGACCCCTCTGCACAACCTGTTTCACAGATTGACCGTCTGCATGGTTAAAAAAAGTTTTTTCCTCTTACCCATTCTGAACTTCTCTTGTTTCAACTTAGATCTGTTGTCTCCTAAGCTCCCACCACGTACAGAGCCCATCTCTGTCCTCTCGATGGCCTCCTTGTGGGTACCAGAAGGCTGCTCTTTGGTCCCTTGCAAAGCCTTCTTTTCTCCACAGAGGTGACTCATTAGTCTGTGGCCAAACTTCATTTAAGTTATTAGAACTGCAGACTTTTCTTCACTCAAAAACTACGTAATTACTTTTCTCGTAGTCCTCTGCATAAAACTACCCTATCTTGCAGATGCTGAAGTCAAAGTGAAATGACTGTCTATAAAATTCCAGTTCTCAAACACCATTGGATTAAACTCCTGTTTGGAGACAAAAACTAGTATTTATATGGAAAAATTATTATTCTACGTGTATTCTTGGACTCTAGAATCTTCTTGCTTCAAGACTAGCATCTTTCTATATAATTGCTGTTTCTCATCTGAACTGAAAAAGAAAATAAAGTTAAAAGTTTAGAGTTTATGAACTTGATTAAAATTCCATTTATCACACTTCTATTTTATCAGGTGTGTGTTCAAGTTGAACCATGATTTTCTAATTCTGAAGTGGTTTGAAAAGTCAAGGTTGTGCTTTATGCAAACATCACTTGGTGTATTTACAAAAGCAAACACAGAAAAATGAGAACAGAGCCCTGACTGACTGAGGTGATGCAGAGTGAATAGGGATAGCATTTCCTTGCTAGAAACAACTAGAATGGAAATATACATTTCCAGCTATTCATGTAAAGATTTTGCACCATAACTCTCCTTATATTGACTCAATTATTCCACTGAATGCATCAGCTACATGAGCTTCTTTTCCTCAGTCTGGACTTGAGTGAGCATTAAAAAGGCTGCCAGACCTGCTGGGTCTCTTCTGGGTTTTCCAGCTGGCAGCTTCATATTTCACACACTTAAATATCCCATTTTAAGGCACCACATAAAGTCAGCTTACAAATAAAGTATAAGGGCACAGGAGTTACATTAACACATTACTGTCTCTAAAATTTTGAAGGGATAAGTTATTTTGTTTTGAAGTCTATGGACTAAAATACTCCCCCCCCTTTTTTTTTAAATTAAACTGTTGCTTTTTTATTAATACAAATATATTTTCTGTTTCATACAAACATCTATAATGGTTCATTTTCTATAATAACAGGCAAATTAAACATACAATCCTCAAATAGACTTATGACCTTTCCTTCACCATATTCTTTCAGAGCACAGAAGCATTCTTTGCTGTTTCAGCTTTGCTGACGCAAGATCACAACAAAACCTATCAGTGAGGTCAGGGCAGGGCTCACTGCATGAAGGCTTAGGCCAGAGGAAAAACAAGAGCAATGGCAGGAGCATAACGGTGAGATGCGAGCTGCCAAGTTGTGCTGAACATGCACAGGATGAAACTGCAGTGAGGGCTGGGGAGAGGTAAAGTCTGAACCACAAGCCTGGAAAAAACACCCAGTAAACAAATTATGGTCACTAAACGCAAGTGGTTAGGCTGCTTCTGAACGTGTCAGAGATCAGCTGCAATTCATCTGGGGCAAATGTGTCACTCTTGGACTGCAGCTCACTTCTAAATGTTGCTGCATGTTCAGTCTCCTCTAGCTTTGCATAGTCACACATGTGGGACTTGAACGAGCCATATATTAATAACTGGGGCTTTTTATTAAATAGGTTATCCTCTTCTGACCCAAGAATGAAAATAGCTTTTTATAAAAGCTATTTCTCCATGTGTATAAAAACATATTCCTCCACACAGTTTTGTGTGCAGAAGCACACTTAAAGAACATGTACTATTTTAACCAACACAATTAAAACAGATATGGATGGCATTGGGAGTTTGTGTTATATGAATATGAAACTGAGATCCAAAAATAACTTACTGGGAGATACTCCGGATAGTTTGATTTTTCATGAACTCAAGCCATCACTTCTTAAGCTATTTTAAAAACAGCTTCAGGCACTTTGTTATTTTGTGCCTGATAAGACGTGCAAATCTCCATTCTAGAAATTCTCAGCACAGTTACTCCACCTCTGTATGTTAAACTAGCAGTTCCTACTTCCAAATCCAATGTTCCAAAAACATTTTAATGTCCAAGGTAACTCTGGAGTAACAGCCTTGGCTCTCCTAGCTACGCCATGCTCACCACCTATTGCTTAGCCACCTCCATCTCCAGACAACACTTGTTGGTTCTGCACAGTGCCTTCCCTTTGATGGCAAATCCCATGCAACAAATAAAAACTGCAAAGCTGTTATATCGGCTTTCAGCTTAGCACAAAACTGTATTTCACAAGGAATAAACAGCTTTCCCATTTCCATGCTTCTGATAGTAAACATGATTCCCAAATCCTTAATCTTCCCTGTTTACATGCCTACAGAGCAGCCACAAATTACTGACCTGACAAATGTTTCTGTCTGCATGTAAGGGTGTTTCCACTGCTAGATCCTTCTACTTCCCCAGATGGCAAACAGTTACCTTTCTGTACGATAGGATTCTCACCTTGCCTTGAGCACGCTTAGGAGATTTGGTCCAGCCAATCTGAACACTGTAAGAACCAGTTCCTTAGAGTTTTACAGCCCTTAGGGCTCAAAAAAACCCATGCCTCCTGCAAAGAACTACCAACAAGATCCAGAGAAAGTCTCTGCTGAACACTGTACACGTATTCCTTTTACCAATATGCAGACAGATTTATGGTCTCATCAACATCAAACAAGAAGTCAATTACACCAAGAGCGGGATGCATCATATTAAAGCCTTAAGGCAGCTGTTCTTCAGCATTCTTTGTCACTTGGCACGACCTGTTATCGATGGCACTCTCCTCCTCCTACCCCACCCAGCTCAAAGAGGATGCTCTCCTGCTTGCTGCAAGCTCCTGTAAGATTGGGAGTGATGCTGGTTTCTGGACCTTTAAACCCTCTCCATTCCTGGGCAACGTGAGAGTGTAACTTCCTAATAATTAGCCTATAACTTTCCACAGATTTGAGCGGCAGTGTAGAGACATAACCAATTGTGAAAAACAATATATTTTGGGGACTTTGCCCCAAGTAAGTACTAGATTATAGTCAGTACTGAGTTTATTTTACCCTTCTCGAGAATGGACATTTAATATATGTCAGTAAATCAGTGTTTTATCTGTAACAGCTTCACATAGCCAATGAACTTGCAGTTTGGAGCATCTGCCTACTTAACCAGTTCATAGTTTCATGTTGCAACATATGATAACATAAAAAGGGAACAATTATTTGTCCAGATGTGTTCCACTGTATCAACAGATTTAGATATGGATGAAAAAAGCATAGCAAGCGCAAAACAAACATGCTTGGTGTATTACATTTGAGATTTTCCTTAAATCAAACTGGCATAACAAACACTAGCTCATGTCAAGTATTTTGTGTAAATACTGCATCAGTTTTCCATATTTTCAGTCTCACGTTAAACAAAATCCAGAAGAGCTGAATAAAATGGCATGCAAATATAACTTTTAACACTAGCCAATTTCTACTCTTAATCCCATTTTCCATTCTCGTTACATTCCCAGAACAAAAACAAATTTAAAGCAATATGTAAATGTAATTTAACCAACATATTGGTTATAAAACTTCACCCTGGCACAGGCAAACATGATTTTGGTTAGGCCAAAGCAGCTTAAAAGGACTCAATTACTTTGAAGTCTGACCACTTTTCAAAATAACCTGGACTTTTTGTTTCATGTTGCACACCTGTCTGGGAGCCTCAGGGTATTGTTATTTTTTTAAGTCACTTTCCCACTCTTGCATATCTGTGAAAAATTAGGGGGAAAAAAAGGACACCAGTAGCCCAAGGGAAATGGAGACAGGCAGTACACAGAGCTATTGAACAGGCATGAGAAAGACAAAGAATAAAGTAAGCTGTAGTCTCTTTTGCCACAACAATCTGAAGTATTACTTGTAGCAACAGCAGATATCAAATTCAGACACGTGAGTACACGCTGCTCTTAGGCAGGAATCTGAGAAACATTTGCATGATTTGCAAGATTTTAAGGCTTCTTCCTTCTGAAACCATACAACACAATAATATGCTTGACCAAAAATTATGTTTTCTTTGGTCTTTTTTTGCTGTTGCTGTTGAATAGGCTTTGTTAAGAGACATAAAGGACACCTATTGAAAAAGAACAAGTTAGACAAATATCTGATTTGAACATATGCACACAGCGTCAATTTCTCCCCACCCCTTGCAAAAATCCACCAGCATTGGTAGGGTAAAGAGAGAGCTAGGGAGAAAAGTACTTCAAACCTACTGAGTTCAAAACTTCCCCATAAAGTGACCTAGCTCCTGACCTTCATGAAATTGTAAGACAGTAACTCTTGCTGACCATGAGATGGATGTAAGCAGGACACCTGAGTTGCTGAGTCAAATTAAGCCAAAGAAATATTAATAACATATTAAGTTGAAGAAAGCTGGTTGAGTAGAAGAAAGTGTGTAATAAAGCAAAACTAATTTTGGAAAGGTTCAAAGAAACATATGAAAACCCATAAACTGCTAAGCAAGCCTAGGATCAAGCAAGGTGAACATTCATTGTTTCAACAGATGCGCAAGACCAGCTAACACTACCAACAAACTAAGAAAACCAACAACATTGGACCTGACAATCACAGAAAATGCTAAAGGAGCCTTTACCACACTGTTTATGAAGAACGTAGACAAAGAGTTAAAGAAAAAAAGTGGTGCTCAAGTCTGCTGCCACATATCAGGGAAAACATTACGCACTGGCCTCACGAGACGGGCAATTCTTAGCATGATAAAGTAACGCAGGAGTTAGCATAAGGCTCCAAACTTGAGATTTGAGGAGGGAGAAAGGTACATGAAAAGTACCAAAGAAGAAAACCAATCTCAATTAGATTATAAGCTTTCTTCTCTTACAGAGGGCAAATTTTCTGTCCAAGTAAGAACAAAAGCAACAGAGACAAGCTGGGATCCACATTCTCAGCTACCACACACCTCTCCTAAGTGACTGCATATTACAAAGTGTTGCTATTCTGCAGTGTTGTCCCCTGGAAGAGACAAAATACAATTAATGGTGGTGATAAAGGGGGAGTTATTTCTATTTTTCTGTTTCAAACACAGTGAAAGGGAAAGAGCAAGTACAGAGCAGGTAGCTCTTTTTGTTTACTGAACTTTCTTGGCATTCAGAACAAGCTTCAATCTAGCATTACCATCCTCTTCCAGCAGTCAGCACAGCTCCTGTAAGGTTACACACTGAAGGGGTAGTTGTAACTAACAGACGTGGAGCCAGCTCCATTAGTGCTGTACAGGCTCATCCCAAAATAAGTTGGATGCCTTATTTGAAACAGGTATTTCTTTCCAGCAATGCCACAGAAGCCTATAGTAATGAGATAAGAAACCAGATGTCTTTTAGGCACTTAAACTTGGCATATGAAAGCAAACCTCACCTGCTTTTCCTTGCACAAGAATGCAGGTTACATCCTTTTTTACCGAGATCGTTGGGCATATAACAGGATTTTAACAAAATTTGAGGGAGGAAACATTCATACATATTCAACCTTTTAGAAAAAGTTACTTCTTAAGAGCTAGGTAATCATTTTTTGATCTCCTTGCACACTGAGACAAAGCCTAGTCTGTTTGATAGGCAACCATAATTAACTTGGAAGTATGTTTATTTACCCATAGAATGATTCTCAGCAAATTCAAATAACTCTTCTGCTTGAGAAATGCTATAGAACTTCCTCAAGCTTATCCCCAAAAGTTGGTGCGATGTGCAAAGAAATACTGAAACCTAATGATGTTGCCATCAGTTTCTATTGCAACCTTTAGATCACGTTGTATTTAGGAAAATGTAATGGCTTTGAAGTAAGTCAGTGATAAACAAGGCATATTATTCATCATTACACTGGTAAGAAAACAATTTTATTTCCCCTTCCTTTCAGTCAAGTTACATTTTCAAAACCACAGTTTTATGAAGACAGAACAGATAAACTTAAAAGCAAACCTGCGTGGGAAGCATTTTACCTCCATTAGTTCTGTCTTGTTGGGGGTGAGCTCACAAATCGAAGCCTTTTAATTTCTCATGTTAATAGTATGGCCATTTCCTAATTTTAGTTAGAGTGAATTCCTTCCTTTACATTGAAGAACGGTTTTCACCTCTGCATTAGGCTTGCAAGATACCAGGAAGGGCCAACATGACCTAAAAAATTGTCTGTGTGGAGGTAAGCAGCAGACAAGCATCCCAGCCAATGACTAAAGCCAACAACTATTAAACACCAGCATCTTTTTAAGCATTCAAATAAGACAACCCTTACCTGGGAAGTTCTCAACCTAAGGACAGGGGAAGACAAACAACTGTGACAGGAACTTAAGAGGACATAAAATGGTCACTAAGTGAGAGAGGATGAAAGAATTTATCAGTTTTAACCTGATGTTCCTGCAAGAAAAGGAGTAGGAGTACATAGGTTTGAGCAATCGTTCCTTTCAGTCCCTGCACTGAACAGTCTCACTGCAAGCACAATTTTCTCTATTTTAATATGAAAGCAAAAACAGAATCGAGCTGAATAAAAATCTGTTAGCCTAAGACATCAAAATATTGTTCTACCTAGTGACAGCACATCTCAGGTATTATGTTCTAGTCTAGAAGCAATTATTTCCTCTGAATATATTCTGCTGATAGATTAATGATACCTAAAAGCAAAATTTCTGCAGCTCTCTAAAATCATTTTTGGGCAGTTAGGTGAGAGACCAAGCGTGTCCAAGCTATTGTAATTTCAGTTTTGAGCAAAATGTGGGAAACCCATGAAGGCAGGTTATCCAGATCACTAACCTTACTGCTACCCGCCCATCTCCAGGATAACTGCTTCCTAAATCATCTCTGTCAATCACGCTCACCAACGCATCTTCCACGGCAGTCTGTATGTACTTTGCTACGTTAACAAAGCTTATTCCCTTCTTTCCAACCCAGAGCCCTTTGGTCATTAAGAAGAATTTAGAGACCAAGAGACTGTATTCCTTCTTAATAGCTGTACTGTGCCAAATGCTTTCATGCCATGGGTCGTGGACCAGCAGCAGCTTGCAGGGACTTGACTGATCACATGATGCTGGCTTGCCTCCCGACCTCCAGATTTTATATCACTTTTGTGTACCGACAAAAAAGGAGTAAGACATATGATGCTGTATTTTCCCAGGAATGAGAGAGATGGCAGGTTTATTTTTGACAAGTTAAGAAAGTGTCTGCGAAAAATTAATTTGTTGTTTATATGATTAAAGTTTGAGCCCATACACACAAGAAGTGACAGTTACATAGCTCATAGCTAAAGAAAAAGCCTTCAGGCATCCCACGGCTAAACAAAAAAAGCGAACCACCACATCAAAACCAAAACAAACACAACACACGGTTCTAGTCAGCTCTGGGTTTTACTTATCTTCATTCTCCTTGTCTGCTTAACTGTCTTTGATGCTGCTGAAGACAACCAGCAGCCCTCTTCGCTGAAGTGTCCACCCTCACTTAGTCTTTCTTCAACCTCTCGTAAAGTCCTGGGGGGCTCACTTGGATTCTCCTCCTTCCCCAAGGAGCAGTCACACACTGTTCAACACCTTGTCCTTGCCTACAATTCCTTTAAAAATAGTCTGTGTCTACTTCTGAGAGCGCTGCAGTGCATCTTGCTAGTACCTTCCATCGCTTTGCACAGAAAAGGACCCTAACACTACACCAAAGCTAAATTCTAACGTTTCTTCCTCAGCTCTAATGCACCGCTGTCCTTCCTGAAACCCAGCACTGTAACCCCATGTCTGCATCCCAACCACCCTTTATAGCTCACTCTTCCCAAACTTCTCAACATTCATATTCTCACCTTCAATTTTAGGAAGCTACTGCAGCAGGAAGAGCCTCTTTCATGTTGCTGTAAACAACAAATTCTGTCTTGAATGTTCAAATTCAAACTGCTCAAATGCCCTTCCTTCATCGCGTTGTTCCTTCTCATTTTCAAAGCTCTTCAGAACTCTTCTCTCACCTCTTACTGCATCATCTCTCCCCTCCAGAGCATATCAAACTACTCCCTCTCATCAAGCTCTGCAACAAAGTTTTGTCATTTCAAAGCTTATACAGTTGGCACATTTTGACTGGATCCATCATACTCCTAGACTTTCCAATTCAGAGACCTAGTTCAATTATGAAATTGGAAGATCCTAGCCAGTGAACTAAGGACTCGAAAGTGGTCAAAAAAAGTCTGTTTATCAAGCTTTTAACTGAAATTAAATAATAAAAAAAAAGAGTCATAACACCAACAGGATGTTTAGTTCTCTCCCTTTCCCTGCATCTCTATTTTCATAGCCTGCACAGATTCCCTGCAGCTGCATCCTATGTTGTCACGCTCAAGTGATGGAGAAAAGGCTGAGGGGATCCAGGCAGACAAGGGCTATCAGGTACAGAGCCCCAGATAAACTGGGCGATGTTAGGCAAGTTCAGAATCGTTCCAAGTTTGGTGCATTTGAGAACATCATACATTAAAGAATAAAGAAATGGATTAAGAGCAAGACAATATTTTCTACAAACGTTCACAGTTTAAGTCAACATCTTTCCGTAAGTGAGATGCACTGGTATGGTACGATCGTGCAAACACTGGAGCTCAGTATGCTAAGAAAATCCTTAATTATGACACTAGTTGCACAAAATGTAAAATCAGATTATATTCCATTACAGTCTCCTTTTACATCCTCTGCTTTACCTGCCCTGCTCTTTTAACTCCCAGCGCTCTTTTCAGACATGCTCATCTTCTCCTGGCTAAAAACTCCTTTCACTCTCTGTGAAACGTAGACCTTTGCATAGCACAGCTCATGAGGACCTGAATTACCATATTTCTCTAACCTTGTATAGTTAAGATTGATAAATAAGCTGATGAAAAGACTACAGTCCATGAAGCTGTGCATAGCACTTACAACCCTGTATGCATATATTTTAAAGTTATTAATAACAATGAAGAATTTCCAAGCTGCACATTAAATACTTGCTAAATAATTCTAAGAGAACATTTGTATTTCTTGGCTGTCAAGAAATACATTCACAGAGATAGCATTAGCCACGCAATTTAAACATTGTTTAAGAGCAAAGCACAAGTATCACAAGGTTTACAGGCAGAAGACCAAAGACCTATGAGCCTGGGAGCAGGTCAAACATTCTCTCTCTGTTACGTCAAGATACATTGGAGACTAAAGTGCTTCTTCAGCAGAAGAATTTATAAACTTAGACTGCGTGAACAGAAGGAGCCAGACTCAGCACGCTCTCCCCAAGCTTCTATCCCTTTTCTCCAACCACTTGCAGAGCACAACAAACTTAAACATCCCAAGAAGTAATTTAGCAAAACTACTAGGCAAACAGCTTTAAACGCATGCTGATGCCTTCAAGGTGCAATGTGACTCACAAGCAATCATCCAAAGAACTCTCCTCCCCCACCCACTCCTTTGCCTTGAATCAGTACTATGAACCCACCATAATAACAAATCCTGAGTCAACGCAAAGCCTTCCAAATGAATTAACCAGTCACAGACTCATGCTAGCAGTAATTTAAAGCAATGGGTAATTTTACAACATAACTTGCTTTTTAATATCCCACGCAATATTTTTGCATGGGGAAGAAAATTGTGATTAGAGAGTTGTGCTCTAGGAAAACAAGACTGGGGAAGTGAAAAGACTAGGAAGAGATAGAAAGTAAAAATCCCTTTCACCAAAGCCATTATAATCTAGTTTTACATCAGTTTTTTATGCGCACAACTCTTTATTTTGCAGAGAGAACACATCTGGCGTGGAGGAGGCTCTTCAGTGTCGCCCTTTAAAAAGCTGAAGCAAAAGGACACGCTGCAAACATGAACCTTGGTCTTAAAGGGCTGCTCTTCTGGTACGAAAAACATGACGGGGAGAAAAGGGAGAGAAAAACCTCCTTTTCTGCTCTTTCAGTGAAAGCAATCCCACAGGATATACGGTTGCTGATTAATAGAGCTCCTTTACTAGAAGATTTTTGTCAGGATTTCCATTTCGGGGGCTGGAGCTGGCTGACCTTTGGGGTCCCTTCCAACCCGAGCCGTTCAGCGACCCTCTTCCCCCAAGGTGCACCTCAGCGATCCTCTTCCCCATCTCTCCCCCGAGGTACACCTCAGCGCCTGGCCCCGGGCGCTCCACACCCAAAGCCGCCTCCCTCAGCCCGAGCCGCCCCTTCCCCGTTAGGGGGAAACCCCTAACCCCAACCCCAACCCTAAATCCTAACCCCAACCCTGACGGCGCTCACCGGCGGGGTGCCCGTAGGGGGACTCAGCGGCGCCGCCCTGCAGGCTGCCCAGGATCTCGCCCTTGCCCACGTCGCTGTCGCCCACCAGCAGGAATTTCAGCAGGAAATCGTAGGCTCTCGCCGGGCTGCCCGCCTGGCTCATCCTCCGCCGCGGCTCAGCTCCCGCGGCCCATGCCCTCGGGGAGCGGGGCTGCCGGGCTGCCGCATGCCCGGGGCTCGCTGACGGGAGGCGGCGGCGGCGGCGACTGCCTCGTCCCCCTCCACCGGCGGCCTCCCGCCGGCCGCTCTCTGACAGAAACCGCAGCCCCGCCCCCCAGGCTCCGCCATTGGACGGCTCAACTCGGCCCCCCAGTTGCTAGGGGGATCTAAGCATGCCATTGGCTCTCTAGCCCATCAATCGCGGGGGTCTCCCCGCCCCAGAGGGGCGGTGCACCGAGGCCACAGGTTCGAGTCCCAGCCCAGGCAAAAGAGCCGCTAAAATGAAGTATAGAGAGAGCAGGCGGGGAAATGCTCACTTTTCATGTACCACGAGCAGCAAAATACACTCAGGAACTTTCCAAAATTAGGTACAGTAACGCATAGTAACCTCTAAGCCCAGATGTTGACAGGAAAATCTTATTTCTTACACCTTCCCATACTGCAGGTGTTCACCACTCAAGCTCTACGCTAAGCCTTCGTGACCGTCTTGTCGTTGGCTTGTAGCCTATCTGCCAAATATGATTTGAAAAATTAAAAAAAATAAAAGCAAAACAGCACCCCAAAAAGGCCTCAAGCCTGTTAGCCCTATATAATTCCCAAATATGAAGAGAAAATTTAGTATAGTCAAATCTGTACAAACACCCATTTGGACAAAGACAGAAAGAAACAAAAAATATTGCTGCGTGCACAAGGTGTCACGCCAGGTGGAAACTACAGCTACGTGAAATTTAGGGATTTCTTTTACTGGAACAACCGCCCCACACAGGGGCACACAAACTTTGCCCAAATCACATCTAACTCCAAGGAAGTATTGCATACACCATGCACAGTGGACCTAGTCTGCATTATCTACAGCCAAATATAAACCTTAATTGAAATATGTATGTATGCATCTTATATTTCTACTCAAAATAAAAACCAAGGCCTTGACTAAGAAAATCTGTTTGTATGGATACCATGCAATGTCAAGTTATTGATCTCTGGCAAAAAAAAAAAAAAAAAGTCATAATGTGCTTATTTCATGATTGTAAAGAAAGCTATCAACTCATAAATACCCCGGTATCGTTCCTTGCTGTTATTAATACAGTGCAACAAAAAGATGACAAACAAAGGTTCCTGCACAGTTCATCCGTGGACACGAAAGTATCACATTGCCCACATAAGACAGGCCATTTTTTCAGTAACATTGCTATGCATCCAATAGTTACGCATTGTTTATAATCCAGTCATTATTTTATGGAACCAAAGTCCTGTTGGAGGTGGGGACAATACATTTGCAACAATAAACTACAGTTTCACAGGCTCACGTGTTTTATTGTCAAAGGTCCACAAAAGGATGTGCACTCCTCTTCCAGATGCGTCATCTGTCTGAGCTTACACTTCATTTTAAATTTGAGACAGGCTAACTGCAATCATAGAAGTCGTTTGTTCTTTTCCTGTGGAAGCAACTTCTAGACAGATGGAGCACAGTCCTGGGCACCAGGAAAATAGTACTTGAATCCCAATTCTAACAAGAGATTTCCTTTAAAAACTCAGCCAACTTACTCAAAATTCTTTATTCCTTAGCTTTCCAGACCTATCAAAGCTATTTGCCACAGCTAATGCAAAGGAGTGTCATGGGATTTGAAACACACATTTCAGTGGAGTGCTTAGAGATGCCATTAGAAAAAGGATGAAGTACAAACTAATCACTGTATCTTGTTTTACTGAAATTGTGTTTGATTTTTCCCAAAGTTCACTATGGAAGAGAACAAATAAATAAATAAAAAAAAAGCATGTTCATAACAATAAGCTCATAACAATAAGTTTGTGGGTTTTTTTATTTTGTTTTTTAAATATGAAGTTTTCAATTGTTAAAAAATAAAGAAAATGCTTTTCAAGTGCTTGTTTTGATGCCATAAATACTAGAATTCTGAAATGTTTTGATTTTTCTGAGTATTTCCACTTATCTGACATCTATGTGTAATCATGAATAGAACACAGATCTGTGCCAAGCCCAGGTTTATTTTGAGGGCAGCTCGTGGCTGTACTTTATACAGGAACTAGGAAGCTAGAATACACCCACAAATCCTTAACCCATCATCTGACTGAAAAGAGAAGAAAATGCATTTTCTAACCCACTTTCAAGCACTAAGACAACCTGTTCAGGAGCAACTGAAAGTATTCTTTTTAAAAGAAGAAATAATGATACACATTACCACTCTTTTACTGCGCCACACACAAGTAGGCTAGGCTCAAGTCAGAACTGCAAATAATAACCTCTTGATCAGGGTTTATTAAAACATCCAAATATCCTCTCAAACATCCAATTGGCAGCTATACTTATTGAAAACAAACAAAACAATAAAAAAGCCAACACTTTTTTACCTTCACTTATTACTAAAATGTTTTTTTTTTTTAAAAAAAGAAAAGAACATTCTCAACTTTTTGTTGATGAGCGGAAATTTCTGAACAACTAAACACATTGGCAGTATGGCAGAGTCTGTATCAAAAACTGAGGAAGACAAAACCCAAAAACTAAACCCTGGAAAAAAAAATCTATTTTCTCTTTCTGCAGCAAGTAACAATTCTTCTGGCTTTGGTCTCACTTTCATTTAGATTCTACCCCAAATCAGACCCATGAAATAGATACAGAAACTGCTAAAAACTAATCCAGGAAGGCATTAATTCCATAAAGAAACAGACACAGAGACACTTACTCCAATGTCTCTGCATAATCAGAACAATGGCCAAATTCTGCTCTTAAGGTCTATTCCAGTCTGTTATTTTGGTAACAGAACTTCTCCGTTCATTTCCGTTTATCTGCTCATACAGCTGACCTGAGAAATTTTTAAAAAATATATTTCTCTCTCAGGGCAAATTACCTTTAGAGAGAAAGAAAACCAAGCAATAACAGCAAATGTCAATGACTGTCTTATAAATCATCTCTTTCTGTAATGGAAATTCCTACATCCTTCCTGATCCACCCTCTCAGCTTATCCATGGATGTGGGAGAGGAAAAAAGACAGAGTCAACAGCACATTTCTCTAATGTTCATAGAAATAGAGGCTTGGAGCCTGAAAAACTCTAATGCATATTTTCCACTTATATATATAAACCAACCAATAAAAGGCTGCACATACCAATTACCTTTTCTTTTCTTGTACATACTGTCAAGCAGTAAACAGAAATTAGCAGCTGCAGTGCTTTTCTATTCAGGATGTGTATATTAACTGATGAGTCACCAAATAATTTGCAGCCCAGCATGCCAGTTGTCTTCTCCTCCACAGAAAGAAACACTATTTTAAACAGAAAGTTAACCGCTGTGGATCTTGCAGGCAAGCCAACATGTACCAGAACGTGATAAATATTGTTGGTGAACCCCAAGAGGGCAGAGGAAAGGGGGTGGTTCCAACAGCATATAGCAAGTTTTTCAAAATACGCAAATAGTAATGAATGATACAGGGGAGAAAGAGTGGAGGCAGGGAAGAAAGGATTATTGCAAAGTCAACCCACACTGCCACGTGGCCTTTTGTGGTATACGCTGTCTTCGCTCAGCAGGCAAGACCTGCACTGCATGAATACCTACAGTATATGGCTAATGTGTTGTGACTTTTTTTTTATCCTCTGTGAGTACATTTGCAGCCTTTATAATCTATGGCTTAGTCATAAGTAATCTATGGCACAGAGACCAAAGATGGCACACAGCTGTCTTACGAAGATGCTGAAGACAGAACTCCCACTGAAAAGGATGTCTATGAAAGAACAGCTTCCAAATCCTGGTTCTCCAACACCTGCAGCAGCTGAGAGCCAGTGCCTCCTGCAAACAGATGCCCTGTAGTGCCTTCAGGAATACAATGTCTTGTGGGTCTTACTTTCTTCCAGAACAGTTAACCTCTAATTTGTAAAGCAAGCTGACAGTTGCTTCTTCCGATTATGTCCACCAAGTAATTAATGAGTGTGGCATTATTATTTTAGCCAAACTTCTGTTACATCCTATCTGATCAGATGCAATCAGAAAGAAGTATAACCCAATTAAATTCTATGGAATTAAGGGCAATTGCTCTCTACTCCTACAACATTCTTTATGCTGTTCTTTAGCATGGCATGAAGAAAATTCTTTACTGACAGTTTAGAAAATCTACTACAACTTAGTATTTGAAGACTGAACCACACATTTTCATTCGATTTGAACTCCATTAAGTCTACTCAAAATAAATTCTAATTGATTTATAAATGCTTTGTCAAATAAATAAATAAATAAATGAGACAACAGGAATTTTCCAAAAATTGCACACATGTTATTTAGTAAAAAAGGGTTTGAATCCTTCCAAATCTCATACTTCTTTAAAAACTACAGAAGGAAAAAGCAAGTCTTCTTGATGAACATTACTCCTTTATTCTCTCAATTAGACAGAATAATAAGAAAACTCACAGCATCATTTTCCATAGTATCCACCTAGACTCCAAATGGAGAATTAAGTCTCCCTCAGCATGACCTCAATCATTCTTCATCAATCGCTACAGTCATCTGAATATCACCTTTGCAATGCAGGCTTAAGGATAATTTTACAAAAAGTCAGGAGATAAACAGATTCCAGCACACAAAAACACATTCTGTTTGTGTTCCCATACTCTTGTGGTAGTAATTTATCCCTCGTTCTGAGTAAGCCACAGGTTCTTGGGCTTTAAACTATCACTGTCACAACCAGAAATTATAACGCCCTCTACAGCCAACACTGTTTAATGAAGTACAGCTCCACTGCACAAATAGGCAAGGTAATGTATACTATTCAACCAACCTTCTGCCAGCAAAACTTGGCAAGCTCTTGACATACCTGGAGTGGCTAAAAGCCCAAGCTGTGGCCATCATGTGTCAGTGCAGATTTTTTTAGACTGACAATGAACATGCACTTCTAAAAAGCACCAATTACATTACAAACTTGCCATGTGAGTAGTCTTGGTATATGCAATAAGTCTGACAAAACTGAGATGCCAAATTTCTTGTGCACAAAATGTGCAGTTAATTTGTTCTTAAAAGCATCTTCACACATCAAGTGCTTTCCAAGAAAGTAAATACATCTGGCACACAAACAATTATGGTACAGCTGATCTCATAAGACTAAGATACCTCACAAGTTTTGGATTTGGTACAAACACAACACATGAATGACATGTGCAGGCTCTATAGAAACATATAAGCAATAGCCAAAAAAAAAAGTAGATCCAGACATCACACAAATTCAAAATATCAGTTTCTCCACAAAATCCAGATTTAATAAATAAATAAATATATATATATATATATATATATAAGAACTCTTGAAAATGTAAGGTAGAAAAACTTCCGAAAATAAAGAACATCAGCCCTTTCAACGCTTGTCATTTTGCTGCTGCAAAGGGACTATTAGAGGGCTCTAAGTTGTAGCAGTCCTGCATTAAAACAAACAAACTGTCCAAAACAGAATCTAAATTAAAATTTGAAAATGCACATCAATTCCTCTAAATTATTCTGAACTGCTATTTGTCTCAGCTACAACATAGCAACAGATGCATATCCACAGGTATCTAAATTGCTCAGCACAGAAAAACACTTACAAACCCCAAACAAGACAAATCAGCGTAGGAGATGAATGGGGATGCTGTCAGGAATAACAAAAATTGACCTTGGTGATTGCAATAAACAAGAGCACAAACACTTAAGAAAATAGTAGAAAATCAAAATATACAGTCGTGTCCTAACAAGGACATGAATAAATGATCAGTAGGAACTCTTCCAACTTCTACACTAGGAAATTTGTATTTTAGATACAAAATTACTTGCTAAGTAGGCAACAAGTTCCAATGGGGAGAAGACTGACTGACTTCGGACTTACGCTGGCCAGCGTCCACTGTCAGTCACTGTTCTTATTATTGTTGAGTAACAGAATGAACTTGAGTGTGCACCTTTATAATGGCCAGAAAGCCCGCTGCACTGAACCTAAATATTTAAAATTATTACCTTTATTATGTATGTTGCCCTATCACAATGTGTTTTTCCGTGACAACTGCATCTTCTGTATGTGTAGCAGGAAGGAATCCACCACACTCAGGGAAGATGCATTCAAACAGAAGCAGGCTTACAAGCTCTCTACAGCACAAAACACTTTCCAGAAAAGGATTTCTGCTGCCAGTATCTTGCACCCTGCCCAAGCCCGCCGGGACTGTCCGCATCGGGCAGAGCAGGCAGCAAGGATGGCGAGGCGCCGCCTTCTTCTTCTTCTTCTTCTTCTTCTCCTCCTCCTCCTCCTCCTCGGCCACAGCCACATCACTCCCTCAGGCGAGGGAATTTTCAGAATTCTCTGAGGAGGAATTCCGCGCTTCTCCCTCCCACACTGGGGAAGAAGCAACTCCTTCTGTACTCCTCCCAACATTTACAACCGAACCCTCGCCTTCAGCCAGTCGCCTTAACCGGCGATGTGCATGCCAGAACGCTAACCAACCACCCCACTTCCCCGCCGCCGCCATTTTGTGGGCCCCGCCTCAGCTGCTCGGCGCAGGCTCGGCGCAGGCTCGGCTCCGCGCGGGGCCCGGCTGGCAGCATGGAGGCCGCACTGAAGCGGGAGCTAGGCACCACCGTGCTGCGGGCAACCGGGCACTCGGGCGGCGGCTGCATCAGCCAGGGCCAGAGCTACGAGACGGACAGCGGGCGGGTGTACGTGAAGAGCAACGCCAAGCCGGAGGTGGGGGCGTCAGGGGGGAACGCGTGTGGCGGGCACCCGGGTAGGGGCAGCGGGTTCTGTGAGGGTGGCTGCTCTGAGGAGGCGGGCGGCGGGCTGGGCTTCGCGCGTTCTTGGGGGAGGGAGGTTTGTCGGCTGGCCTCAGGTAATAAAATGTAGGCAGGCAGGTGGCCTGCTGCAGGGGTGAGAGGTCTGCTTCGTTCGCTGGCTTCTGCCCTGTGAGCCTGTGGCTGGTCAGCGCTGGGTGCCTGTAGTGCGTAGGACACGGGCAGGTTGGCGTTAATTGGGGCATTGCTAATCATAAAATGGCCTGGGTTGGAAGGGATCTCAGAGATCATCTGGTTCCAGCTCCCCTGCCATGGTGCAGGTGATGGTGCCATTGCTCCTGTGTACACTGGAAGTGTTAAGAGCAACCTACAGGAGGGATAAAGTTAGTGCCTGAGGGTATGCACAAAACCAATATTTTCTTGCAATATGAAAAAGCTTTTCTCAATAAATGATATCTTCCATGACTGTTCAAGAGTTTCTGCTTTGTCCTTTCAGTATTTGGTACCAGTTAACGTAGAAGGTAGCAACCTGTGTTTGATAGTGATAAGTATAGTACAACATACTTGTATGACGTGCTTATTGGAAAAGCAAAGATGGGGTGGAATTTACTTTAAAGGTACTCTGCACTTGTAGCTGTCAAGTGAACAATTTCTCTGGAATAATTGAAGTCAAAGCTTGTATTTACCTTTAATAGCAATAAGCCTTTTTGATGTATGCTACTATACGTACTTCGAATTTGTTTACACTGCCTGGTCATTATCAGGGGGCTGGATGGAAGATCAAAGGCACTGAGGTGATAACACGAGGAAATACTGAAAGGTTATTCTCTACATAAGACTGAAAATAGTTTGAATTGATAGCAGTGTAGCCATTCCACTTAGGCTTTTTATTAATGTGTGTTTAGATATTCAATCCAGCTATTTACAAGATAGGGCTGATGAAAAAAATCTGGAAAGATTTACTACTTAGTAATCATTTTCTATTGTTTCGTCTTAGTCAGTGGATTCTGAGTGCTGATTCAAGCAAACTTTGCCAAACTATTCCAGTGCTGTGCAGTGTATGCAGCAATGGATGCATATCAGCAGTTTCTTTAGAAAAAATAAAGTTCTTTAGAAAATGCTATTTTTTAAAATTCTATTAAAGTTACCAGCTGGCTTAAACTAATTATAGTGGTTTATATAGAGATACAGTATTTACTAATTTTCAAAGGTATTGCAAGTCTCAGTAATTCAGCAATTTTTCCCGTAGGCTTCAGAATTTTTATCCAAACCTATTGTAAACAGTCCTCTGACTGTATCTTGTGTATTAGTACTAGAGGGTAATAGTCTGTTTTATTCACTATATTTCACTGTTTTTTCTTTCAGCAAATACTGTAGATTTTCTGTATGCCCTCTTCTGTGACCTCTGTAACTGTTCTAAAGAAGCATTCATGTGACAAACACCACTGATGTCAGTGGAGCAACTCAAGAGAATAGATTTTACTTAATGTGAATAACAGTTTCAGAAAAGGGTCCTGAATTAAGAACGTGTTCAAAGCAAATGTTATTGGTAGTGACTTGGTTTCTAAGAGCTTCTGTGTGCTAGTGTGTTATGGGGTGTTTGGCTGCTATCATTGATTTTTATTTTATTTATTTTTTTTCTAATGAGGCAAAATAAATAGGTCAGGGAAAGCTGTAAATTGTAACTGTAAATTGTTTTGAAGATCATCCATCTTACTAAGCAGTTTGTGCTAGGAAAGCCATGAAAAATACAAACACCAGCACTACCCTTCTAGACTCTCAATGATATCTGTGGCACATATGTTTCTAGTTATTTGCTTCATAATCAGTTAATGATATATTGCTTACATTTTGTGTATACAAATTACACTCCAACAGATGAAGTTGTTTTGGTGTTCATAGAGAATGCTATAAACTAAATCGCTTTAATGGAATCAGTTTATGAAGTGAAACTTCTGTAATTCTAAAATGGGTGTCAGGTCTGGTGGCATGGATTTATCTCTATCTTATACATGCGGTAATCCGTTTTCCCCTAGTTTTTTATTTAATGTTTATAGCCTTGTTTGGTTTTATGAAAGTCTTGTTTATCTGTGACTGGTATTAATAGAGATTAATACTTTCCTTTGATATTTGGCAGGCTAGAAGAATGTTTGAGGGAGAAATGGCAAGTTTAGAAGCCATCTTGAAAACGCAGACAATAAAAGTGCCTAAACCCATCAAAGTTATAGAACTGCCTGGGGTCAGTACTCTGTTTGTGATGGAACATTTGGAAATGAGAGGCTTAAACAGGTAAAACACAGTATTTTCATTGCTCTCTTTCAGAAATTTTTACTGTTATACCAATTAAATCATTTGTTTTCAGAGGGGAATTTTTTGTTTGAGACAGGAAAAATACCATAATTTCATTAACATGGGAGGCAACTGGCTCTACAAGTTGCTTGTAGTTACTGTAAGACTTTTCCGAACTGTGTAGATGATAAGCTTTTATTTAAAAATAGATAAATGAGGGCCATCTTACTCTTCTGCCTTCTACGCATGTTAGAGAAGACAGAGTGACTGACTGAGGTGTAAAGAAGAGGGTGATGATTCTTTTGCTCCATCTCCCAAAGAAGGTTTAACAAGAAAAATGCATAACGTGCATGCTTTTCTTTACAGATATCTTACTTAAATTAATACAGAAGTGATACCACACAGAAATTAGAATTGATGAATTCTTGTTATTAAACTTAGGATTTCTCTCACTTCCATTTTAGTGGTGTTATCAGAAACAACCACAGAAGTATATTTTGTTCAATGTTAATACGTAATCTTTTTTGGAAGAAGAGGTGTGTATGGCCAGAATATTTTGAAAACATACTTTGGTGGAGATGCAAAACTTTCAGTTGCTTGATAAAACTTCCCAAGTAATTCCGTGAATGTTAAGAACAGGATTAATTCACGTGTCTCTGTTGCTAAAAATGCTTTTGTTTCTTAGACATTCATCAAAGCTTGGAACACAGCTGGCTGATCTCCACCTTCATAACCAGCAACTTGGAGAGAAGCTGAAGAAAGAAGAGAGCACAGTTGGTATGGTACACAGCTCTTTGCAAATTTAACCTAGTTAATAATAATCTACAAAACAGTTAAATTAGCTCCTGTTACTTCAGGATATGTTTGTCTTCTTCCACTAATGATGTCATGAAAATAGATTTGGAAGAAACTCTCAGGCTGGGTGGGGAGTGGGGTCATCTTTTTTGCTTTTGTTTGTTCTCTTTTGGACCTATGTAAGCAAAACGTTTATTCAGTTTAGGATCCTAAACCACAGTTTCTGCTAGGACATGGTATCAGAGGAGATAATGCTAACTCAGAATATAATTTCAAAGATTATAATGTAGTTACTTTATATTTAAGCTTTAACGTTAAAAAAACAATAGCAAAAGGCATTGTGACCAAGTATATTAAGGCATGATTTTTTATATTCTCAGTAGAAAAAATATGGTACCCTTGCATAGTTTTTAAGGTCCATTTGTATTTTAGATACTTAGAATCTTGTCATTGGTATTGGATTTTTGTCTTTGGTTTGAAAGGTAAAGGTCAAGGGCAAATGGAAGTCCAGTTTGTGGATCAATTTGGCTTTCATACAGTTACCTGCTGTGGCTATCTTCCACAGGTAGGTTGTACTTCATGAGACTGACAGTCAAACTTTAAGTTTATCTTATTTTGCCTTGAGTCACACACAAAGGGCCAAAAATGCTATAATGGAAATGCATTTATATCTATGGCAACATAAAAAGAAGAAACATTTTTCAGCCCGCAAAGGAAAGTTGTGCCTTGGATGGCACATAGAGGTGCATCAGATATGCTTACCTTTTGAATTTTTTGTCTTTTATTGCTCCGTGAAAACTATTTTTCCCATAACTTAATGTTCTAAGGTACTATTCTATTAAAATAGTAGCATTTAGTGTTCTGGATGCAACCAGCATAAAAACTGTATAATCCTCCAAAGTTTTATTTGATAAAAGAAAATCCGTCTTTTCCATGGTATGGAACCAACATCTGCAATCCTGTCCCTTCAGGTGAATGACTGGCAGACTGACTGGGTGACTTTCTTTGCCAAGCAAAGAATCCAGCCCCAGATGGACATGATTGAAAAGAATTCAGGAGACAGGGAAGCAAGAGAACTTTGGGCACAACTTCAGGTAGAAGATCTCTCTGTTCTCAAAATAGCGATAGCTAAGTATCAATCCTTTAGATTTTCTTTTCATAAAACAAAGCTCCTGTTTGTTGTTACGCCTCAGGTTCTGTTGGCAAGAGATTCCAATTTTTAGGGATTATAAAATTATTCTAAGTTATACTGTCTTTGTCAAGTCACCCTAAATTCCAAAGTGAATGTGTGCCAGACAGCGCTTTGCCTTACTGTTTGGGAAATACTAGATCAAGTTCACATTCTCATTCCCTGGAACATGTTCAATGTGAGAAATGTATGTAGGGAATGCTGTTCTGCACATCCTCTCTTTGTTTAATGTTTGCATCTGCTGAAGTGACAGCAGTATTGTGTATGTGTGTGCTAGTTCGTAGAAATTTCTTCAAGGTTGATAAGAAATTTCTGAGCCTTCTAATGATGAAGTGGGTTTTATTTTTCATTATTTATAAAGCTGATCAATATTACAGCACTAAATGGAGTTTTACATTTTGAATTTTTTTAATGCTAGAAAAACATTTGGATGAAATGTCTTCAGTTGCTGGCTTTTATGTAAAAAGAGAAATCCTCTTGATTTTATCAGCATTTCTTTTGACCAGGCCCTGTGCTGTTTGAATTGAAGTTTTTTGTTAACTGACTTAGTAGAACTTTGAATTCATGCTCTGCAACCTTTGCATGCATGTGAATAAAACCCTATGATCATTCACTTTAAATTTATCATTGATATGTCTTGCTTTTTTTCCCCTGCAGTTGAAGATACCCAGTTTGTTCTGTGATGTAGAAATTGTTCCTGCTCTCCTGCATGGAGATCTCTGGGGAGGAAATGTAGCAGAGGATGATTCTGGTCCAATTATCTTCGACCCAGCTTCTTTCTATGGCCATTCAGAGTATGAGCTTGCAATAGCAGGGATGTTTGGTGGCTTCACTAGCTCTTTTTACTCTGCTTATCACAGTAAAATTCCCAAAGCTCCAGGGTTTGAGAAGCGTCTAAAGCTTTATCAGCTTTTTCACTACATGAACCATTGGAACCATTTTGGTACAGGGTACAGAGGGTCTTCTCTAAACATTATGAGAAATCTGGTCAAGTGACTTTCTGCTCAAGCAGGATACTTCCTGTGTTGCTTGGCAAACCACATACTTGGTGTTGCAGCTACAGGAATGGTAATGTTAAAATAGCTGCTAGACCCTTGACCTTGTTTGCACAACTAAAGACCCAGAATCAGTGAGTCCTGCTGAATACCAGGTATAGCATATTCATTCCTTTTTAGCATAGTTGGAGAGGGAACTATCTAAGGAAGGAGCTTACTCTGTTGCATAAAAGATCCATCAGTGTCAAGAAGGCATTGTATGCTTGAGACTAGACAAGTTAATAGAATCAAGCACCAAAGCATAAATGATTTGGAATAGGTTCTGTTAGGGACCAGTTGTTCTTCAGAGCAGAGAAATGCTGGAGTTTGCATTTGCACCCTAGTGGAAAATGTTAGAGAAGCCATTGTGAAATGGAAGATTGCTCTTCTCAGTTACTGAGCAGATGGCTAAAAGAGTTGTTCATTGCTTTTTGCTGTTCCTCGTCTCTTCCATGATTGATTGCTCAGATTCGATAAGCTCTTCATTTCCGGTTATGTGCATGGGAACAATGAAGTATTTTGAAAGTCAACAAGACAACTGTATAATTGGAACTGTAAAAAGTGATTTGGACTTGCTAATCATTTTGTTAATGTGATTCTGTTGGATGGAGACTGCTTCCTATTCTGTTGCAAAGCAGTGTGAAATTGCTTAGAAATTTTTCTGGCATATACATTTTGGTGTCTCATGGCATTCTTTCAGGCTCTTCTGTGCTTTCTGCTCAGCTAGTTCCCACTCTAGAACAATTTTGTTTTTACCTGAACTACCTCTGTTTTCTTTTCTGGATTATGCTTTTGTCCCGTAGCATGCATTCTTAAAGCAGATCTTTTCAGGTAAGACACTTCTTTTATACACCATGTGAAGATGTCCTCTCTCACTAATAAAAAGATGCACTTTTTGATTGCTGTAGTTGCCGACAGGACAATGCCATCTGATCATGGTATGGTCTTCATATAAATTTTCTGTAATTTAGACTACAGATGCCATAAGCTAACTTACTTTATTGCATTCCCCACTAAGTGCACTTTCTAGGTCTTAGGATAAGAGACATGAAACCAAAAGGAGTTAAAATGTAACTCACAGAACAGCAGCTCTCCACCACTATCAGAAATTCTGTAACAATAGCTTTGCAGACAATAGCTATTTGTTGTACTTGCAAGATAATACTAAAATTATAACTGCTGTTTTTGATATAGGCTGGTAATGATATTGCAGTGCAAGCATGCCAGCTAGGTGAGAGAAATGCATGATGCCTAACATGAATTTTGAGTGTTTGGGAATGACTTAATTAAAAATGATTTTTACAGGATATACTGGCAGATTACCAAGGGTTTTCTAGTTGCTGTTGTTTGCAAGAATATGAAGCAATTTTAGAGAAGACAATCACTTGATACAACTTTTCCTTAGTTCTATCCTTCTCACTGGCTGTTTAACTTTTGCTATGAAAAGTTTTGAAGCTCTGCTCAGTAGAATCACTTTTATCTTGTGGCTTAAATAAAAAGTTTCTCCATTGATCATTGTTGTCTCTGTTTTCTGAATTAAAACTTCATGGTTTGCTTTCATTCTTGGGGGGCTACTTGCTCTAGCCTTTTGAAAGTCCCTAGCTTGTTAGAGAGTTACGGTCGAAGTGGCTGATGGGAGCACAGTCATAGATTTTAATCAGGGGCAGTGTGTCATTGGAGAGAACATACAACATGCAGATAGGATCTAATGATACTATGCCTTCAAACTTTGTGTGTTTTGCCAGCTCTTTGGGTACTGTTGATGAAATGTTCTGTCTGTGTCCATATCCTTACACCTTTCACACAAATTTAACGCAGCTTAGTGCAACTAGTTGAGAAAATGTAGTTAGCAGTCAGTCTGATTAGATCCCTTAACAGATCATTTCCATGTCTTCATAGGTTGGGTATTAAGAAAAAAAAATCTTATCAGAAATAGTGGTCAGGCGTTGGAACAGGTTGCCCAGGGAAGCAGTGGAGTCACTGTTCCTGGGGGTGGTTAAGGAAAGGGTAGATGTGGTACTTAAGGACATCGTTTAGTGGGCAATATTGGTAGTAGGTGGACGATAGGACTAGATGATCTTGGAGGTCTTTTCCAACCTTAATGATTCTAGGATAATAAAGTTAGAAGTTATTTAACAAAGTTACTCGGTTTACAAATCTTCGACAAATCATGTTTATTTTGCTTAAATACTTGTTATCACTGGAAAATGAAAAGTAATAATGAATGTGGATTTTCTGTCAGTCATGGGCTAACGTGATAAATACTAAGTCTTGAAAGATCACCTTTTCCCAGTAGAAGAGGTACAAAATATTTTTTGTGATTGAAGGAAAATTGAGTTGTATGCAAGTTATGTACATAGAAACAGTTGTGTTTAGAATTCTAGGGATAGTAGGCTAATTTTTTTTTAAATCTGTTTTGTGCAACATCTAAAAATGATAGGTGTGTAAGGAGGAATGCGAATGGGATGTAATAGCAAGTTATACTGTGGATGCCTTAGTTTTGAGTTCTAATACACAGCAGTTTAATTAGAAGATAAAGAAGAGGATGAGATCTTCTTCTGAAAGCAGGCTGCTAGTGAACCCTAAAGAAGAAACCGCTGCAGTTCTATAAGGTAACTTTTTAAAATTATGTATTATATAGCTCTTTTCCACTCTTACAATTCTCTTTGATCATTTTGTTGTGCTTTGTGTTCTAGGCACGCCTTTGTTAATTATCTTATTCTCTCTAGTTTAAAGTTGATGTGTCCTGCTTTTTCTTCTGATGTATTCCTTCCTCTTGGCTCCCTCCACACATTCTGAATGTGGCAAGCCATGTTTCCTTTTACCAATGTTCTCATTTCATATTTCCTAGTTCTGTGTCATAATTTTGCTCGCTTTCCATGCTTATTTGGACAAGGAAAAGGGATAAAAGAACCACTCATTTTTATTTATTTTTTAGCATGCAGTGTACGTATACTTCTGTATTGTAGGAACATCTTGAGAGTGTTTTATAACTTAAGTCCCTTCTCAAGATGGATCACATCTGGTAATTAAGGCACACCAGAATCAATGAATTATTATTGTTGTTTTTAAAAATAATTATTTTCAATGCACTCTTCAATGAAATCTCAAAGAATTCACTGGAATTTCCCAAGGGGTGGCTAATATTGTATACTGAACTACAGCCTGTGCAATTGTATTGAAAATCAGATTTACAGGATTAAAGGAACTCTGAATAATTTGTCCTTTGATAGCTCTTCATTGAGCAACTGTAACTTTTATCAAAAGAAGGGAGATGCATGGGAATATCTGTCTTATGTATAACCTGAGGTCCATTGGAAAACAGATGTTAGAAGCAGAACAAAACAAGAAGAGTAGGGCAAGTGAACAATTACAAACCCCACTACAGCATGATCCTGAGGAGGGCTCTCAAGCTCGGAGCCCAGCAGCACTCAGGCACTGAGTCCTCTGCAGCCCCTCACCGGTTCCCCGCTCCCTTGCGATGCGTTTTATGCAGTCGGTGTCTTCCTGCGGGCCCTGGCCGTGGTGCTGAATGGGCTGTGCGGCCAGGATTCGTGGAGGTCCGCTGGGTGTTTTCAGACTGGTCCTTCAAGCCCGTATGGGATGCTTATGAACTGTTTTACTTCCTGTTTGAAATGATGTTTGAAGCTGCTTAGCTGGGAACTCTCGACAAATTTTTTTGCCGTGAGGGTGGTGAGGCACTGGAACAGGCTTCCTAGAGAGGCTGTGGATGTCCCATCCCTGGCAGTGCCCAAGGCCAGGGTGGATGGGGCTTTGAGCAACCTAGGCTGGTGGGAGGTGTCCTGACCATGGCAGGGGGTTGGAATTGGATTCTATGAAACAGCATGAAAAGAAATGTTAGGAAACTAGGCAATTCACCTTGTTAAATATTGATTCAGAATGGAAGCAAACAGAAATCTGGCCTATCTCTTGGCTACTCTCTATATGTGATGCAATATATTTGGATTAAACCAGTCCTTTTCCTGGTTTAAACAAAAGTGAAATATCAGAGTGTTCAGTGAGGTGTTATAGACACCTATTGACATCTTCACTGGAAATTGTAGAAGTGATCTGTAGTGGACTGGACTGCAAAAATTTGGGCTTCAGTAGGAATGTTGTGGATGAACACTCATTGTCCTTGTTCCCCCCCTCCCCTCCTCCCCCCCCCGCTTCTTAACAAGTAAATTGAAGAATGTGAAGAAAAAAAAGTTCTTTGCTTCTTGGCTATTTTGTTGCCAAAAGACTTCACTCCTTTCCCCAGGTGCTCAGTTGCAACCTATGGCATGATTCCTTCTTTTCAGCAGTTGGAGACCATTGGCCTAAAGATAGGGCACTCTTTAGGGCATTGTATATCTTGAAATCCAAATTGCTTTGCATTTTCACTATCTAGTCATATGATCTAACTGCCTCAAACTGCTCAAGATCACAACCATAATCAAGTTGCTTTGAGTGCAAGTGCACGTGTTTACTGTGATTTAACTTTGTCTCTACCTCACCCCAACACCACTTTCTGTAGCTCTTTTGTCGGTAATCTATTTGACAGCTAGTATGTAAGTGATGTGAACAGTATAAAATATTACAACTGGACTTCATAGAAGGATTGCTAGAAGAGTCAATACTTACTTTAAACATATAATGGAAAGGTCCAGCTAAGGTAACCTGGAACATGGCTTCTCACCACTTTTGAGTACTTCTCTGTATTTAAATCAGTGTTTCTGACTCCAGTCATGAGCTGCATTTTTCCAGCCTGTGCTCTTAATGTATAAGCAGCGTTCTGCTCACATAAATCTGGATGTTAGAAAAGTTTCTTCGTAGCCAGTCTGTAACTTTGAGAACCTAAATGCCTTTCAGTGCTAAGTACACACCTCCCATGAATCTCCAGTCTGCTCTAGAGTATCTGCATATCTACCAGGGCCTCCCACTGTGCTTTAGCTCCCCCTGAGAGTCTCACAGTTGCCCCTAGTGTCCTCTAGGATGCACTAGAGGCCTCTCAGTGCAGCCCTGAGACCTCCCATGGCCCTCCAGTGCAATCTAGTGTCCCCTGGATGCCTCCCAGTGCACTCTATCACTTCCACATGCCTCACAGCACCCCCTAGCCCTCCAGTTTAGGATACTCTAGAGGCCTCACAGGGACCCCCAGTGCACTCTAGAGAGCACTAGAGGCCTCCCAGTGTGCCCTAGAGGCTTTGAGGACCTTCTAGTGTAAGCTAGTACCCCTAGGAGAACTCACAGGGCTCTCCAGTGAGCTCTGGCACTCCCTAGAAACTTCCTAGGGTACTCTAGAGACCTCCAAGGGTCCCCAGTGCCCTTTAGTATCCCCAGCAGGCATCCTATGGCCTCCCAGTGCACCCTAGAATCTTCCAGGGCCTCCCTCTGTGGTCTGGCACACCCTGAAAGCCTCCCAGTTCTCCCTGTTGTGCTCTAATACCCACTGGAGACCTTTCAGGGCTGTCCAGTGCACTCTAGGATTTACTAGGGACCTCCCAGGGCCCCCCAGAGAGCTGCCTTGTGTACCACAATGAGCTATGCTCTGGTTTTGCTTGAGAAATAACTTACTATACCCATCTTCTGCTCCACGTAGGGTTATAACCAGTTGTGAGTGTAGTGAGAAGTCTACCTAAATTAAACGAGTATTTGTCCAGTAATCATTCCTTTCTTTGACTGACCCAAGTAGCTTGTACAAACAAATTCAAACAAGTAGTAGCAGAAAGAGAGAAATGCAGTGTGTCAGTGGTAACGATCCCGAAAGTCCCTGCAGGGATGGTAGGCATACATGCTCCAAGTAGGAACAAGAACTGCCAGATAGTGACGTGTGAAGATTTGATCATAGCTGCGTAACCACGGGCATTATCTTATCTTTATTATTATCTTATCCATGCATTATTTGAACAAATACTGTAGGGTCTGGGTTACAAGATGTTGTACTGAGGGTGTCTGTGCCCTTTGTCAGTATTAAGTGATTAACTCAAGCACAACCAAAGCATCTTCCTGGGTATAACAGAATATGAAATGAGATTAAAAGGTGAAATTACTTCTTAAAAATGACATTAAATCAGAAGAAGCATCTAGGAAAAGTAACTGTCCCAAATTAATTTACCAGTTTGAATTTTACTATGAATTTTCACTTGATAATGTCCAGAAATGGTCACCTTAGTATCTCACTGATTTGAGGGAACTTTCAGACAGTAAAAAGCTCTTGTTTCTTGCCAGAGAGTGCATTGCGTCCTGAGACAGAAAGCATTCTAAACATTTTAGTAATGACAACAGAACTTCTGTCTATGCAACGTAACTACAAGCAGAGAAAAAATAAAATATTCTCCCTGTATTTGTGTTGGCTGCCTTACAGTCATCAGCATGTTTTAATCGCGTCCTGATGGACTGCAACTTTGTTTTTCATACCTTAAAGAACCGCAATAGCGCAACAAATGTGCACGGATTGTATTGTTGCATTTAGTCTCCCTCTAGTGGATCGCTTGCAAAATTACCTCTTTACCAAAGCAAACACAGAGCTTAAAAAAGAAAAACGGCTTCAAACTACAAATACCAGCAGCTCTCAGCACAGTTGAGAAAGGACCCAGGACACACCTCTCAGTCTTATTCTCACAAATATTTATTTCTTGTCTAGCTATAAAAGCCAATGTGAAACTAAGCATTTTGAAACATTATCTCTGGATTTACTTGGGAGGTGCTATTTTGTTATTATTATTTATTTGGTGAGTGGCCCTTTCTACCTCATAGCAGAGTGACAGAGAAAGAAGGACCCAGACCTTTAATCTTGTTTTGCAGTGCAGTTAGCAGAAGGCAGCTGCAGCAGCCTGGAAATTACCATGGAAGAGATCCTGAAAAGAGAATTGAAAACTTCGGTTCTGAAAGCCTTTGGGAGCTCGGGAGGAGGATACATTAGCCAAGGCCAAGGTTATGAAACAGACAGTGGAAGAGTATTTGTTAAAATCAACCATAAGCCTCAGGTTAATGCTAGTAGATATTTAACTGTTAATATTATTGCATGTTGAGAACTTTTTCTTTTCAATGTGGATGATTGTTGATGATTTTGAGTTCTGTTTTTTTCTGGCTTACTTGTAATTATTCCAGCTTTCCTTTCAGTTTTCTTTTAAAAGCTGTAGTCTATTTTACATCAAATTTTAACGGAGTGGCTTTGGTTAATGCAAAATGAGGTGTAATGCTATATGATAACCCTCAACAACAGGACTCAGTCTTGCTATATGTAAATAAGGGGCTGAATACAGAGCTGTTATTGTACTGCTTAGTCTAGAAAAGCCTAAAGCTGAATTTGCATTCACTGCTTTCCTTTTCATCTTCTATTTGTGAGAATAGAATAGTGCTAGTGAGGGAGGAAACAAAGGGTGCCAGTGCTAAAACTCTGTTTGTTTGTTTGTTTGTTTTAAGCTAGAGGTTTCAAACTTCCTCTTTGTCCTTTGGGTTTCTAGCAGTAGGATTCTTGCAATATTTCAGGCTAAGCTCTTGGCTTTTCTATTACTAAATGAATACAGTACTCAACTGTCTTTTGCACACAGGACATCAGAATTTTGCTTTATTAACAAGAAAAAAAAAAGAAAAAAAGCATCCTAAAACTGCTGTGAGGAACAGCACCTTCACTTCAAAAATGCTGAGTACAGGCTTAATTTCTGTACTTTTATTTCTATCTGGTGGCCATTGACCTGCATGGAGAGGAGAACCAGTTTAAGGATTCAGACTTTTACTTCATTTAGTAGCGGCCACCTGTAATTTTGAAGGAGGAGGTCTTGGGTTTTATCCGTAAAGATCCTTTAACACCTGAGTAATTGATCTCCATAAGCAACTAGGAGTTTCAGGTGAAATATTACATATCCTACTACCATGGAACAAATTTGGGAAATATAAAAATAATATTTGAATTAAAGTACTTGAGTCTCCCTGTGTGGATTGAAAGCTACATTCTTTTATCAAGACTAATTAAGTCTTTGTAAACAGCGCTGTTTTTTTCCAAAGTACTTGTTCCAGATGTCTGTAGTTTAGCCTCAGGATATTCTTATTCCTTAACAGGCTAGAAAAATGTTTGAAGGGGAAATGGCAAGTTTGGAATCAATTCAGAAAACCAATATTGTGAGAGTGCCTCAGCCTATTAAAGTAATTGACCTTCCTGGAGGAGGAGCAATGTTTGTCATGGAGTACCTAAAGATGAAGCACCTCAACAAGTACGTTTGTTCATCTTGTTCTCTTTACTGTGTCTTTGCGATATTTTTCTTACGCTTGGTCAGAAATCTTCCCGAGAAGAACCTCACTGTTCTCAGAGATACAGCATGTTATCTGTCAAGATCCACATTTCTGTGCATGTATACATATTTTATATATGTATATATAAATATTTATGTATATATATATATATATATATATATACATATACATATATATATATATATATATATATATAATATATGTATATTTGTGTGTGTGTGCACTCCAGCCCCATGCTTTGCTCTTCCCTGGCCCTCTGCCTGGAACAAAAATGACACACTTCGCCACTCTAGCACCATGTATGCTGCCTGGTTGACCAGTCTATCTGCACATGCTGCAATGCTACTAAAGTGAATGTGAGAATGGCCAAGTATAGTCCTTCTTTCCCTGGTGAGGTAGATAATGTATTAATTCCACTTTATCAGTCACCCAGCCTGAACATGGAATTAGGCTTTTAAGAGTCATCCCCTTGTTCCGCTGCTCTAAGGGAACATAATAATACCTATGTCTCCTCTGGCAGTTGTTTGTCAAACCAATCTATTTTTACTGGAAGGACAACAGTATGTCCACAGCCTCCGCAGTCCATTCCAATCCATCCCACCTGTTCCTAGGAGAGATTTTCTAATGTCTAACCTCAGTTGTCCTTGCTGAAATTTTAAACCTGTTAGTTCTTTTCTACACATTCTGGGCATGGAGAAGCAATTTGTTTCCTTTCATGCAGCTCCTGTTTAAATACCTGCACAGTATTTAACTAGTTTTTGTTCATTTTTTTTCTTCTACAGTAAGTAACCTCAATTCGATCCTGCTTGTGGCTTTTTTTTTTAATTTTGCCATGCTTATTGCTGTCCAACTGATCTGTGTGAGACTCCAGAGTAGATACCATGTACTATTCTCTGTTCTTTTTATGTGGAATTGACAAGGGGGATTACTTGATGGCTTGCACTCTATGCTCTTCTTTATGCAGCCTTGTGTTTTGTTTACTTTTTATTGCAAGAACATTGATTTATATTCATTTTTATTATGTTATAACCCATATAATCAGAGTCACTGTCTTTTAGCCATTTGCTCCCTATTATGTACTTGTGAAGTTGATTATTTCTGGCAAATTTAGAACTTTCAACCATACTATGCTAGTATTGGTCATATTGAATTGAACTCTTTCCAGTTTTGTTTTGTTCTTTGTTTCTATAGATACTCTTCAAAGCTTGGAAAGCAGATAGCAGAGCTTCATCTTTATAACCAGTCACTCAGAGACAAGTTGAGAAAGGAGGGAAACACAGTTGGTAGAGTATAAATATAATGTACTAAAACAAAAAATGAAACAGTAATTTGTCTGTGGTGTAATACTGCTTTATTGTAATTTTAATGGTTACAGTCAATACTGGGGCACTGTTTCATGAGATATACTTCCTGTCCCTATGCCACACTTCTCAAATGTGGAGATCATATACAGCAGCCATAATTACTATTGTAAATTTTAAATATAAAGTCCTTTTATCCTTCACAAAACTAAATTAACATATCTTTAATTCTTTATTTTGCATATGTTTTGTGTATAAAATTATGCTGATACTGAAATTTAGTATGAAATAATATTTGATAGCTTTCAGCATTTTTTAAGTCAAACTGAAGATTTAGAGAAATGTCTTTCTCAGCATTAGTTAAACCTTTCAGCCTCATGTACAATCACTGTGTTAAAATGTTCTTGACCTTAGACTTTTTTTTTACTGTTGGTTCAGACAATTAACTTTTACAAAATATGGTCCTAGTTATTAATTTCCATTTAAAGAAGTTTAAAGGGGATTATATTTTTGAACTCAAATATGTGGCAAAACAGACAATTGCTGCTCCTTGCAGACAACTATAATTCAGAAGTGTAAGGTCATGATCTGGTTTCTATTGACTTCCATGAAATGATTTCCATCATTCGTTGAAAATTGGATTAGGATACAAATGAAAAAAATAGGAAACCATACAAAGAATTCTTATTTTACAGTTGCTAGTATTAAAATATGAACCACCAGTTTGTACCTGCATGTTTCCCACAATTTCAGGGATGTACAGAGTTTGACTCTTAGTGGTGTACATATTATATTTTGTTGTGTGGTTGACTTTTTGTTTGTTTGGGCTAGATTACTGGCAGGTCACAAATGTGTGGATCAAAAATAAGACATGTTGAATGACGTCCAAGAATTGGAAAGGTGGATTGAAAATCTGATCTGGACTGTTCTTGAATGTGCAGCTCATTTTATCCCCCCCAAAAAGTCCCTAATTGTGACATTTCCATTTAGAACCTTCAAGCTTAAGATAGTTCCTTTCATTTTTAGAGAATGTTTTGACAGTGAAATAAGTGTAACTTATAAGTTTCCATGCTTAAAATTACTTCTTATGACTATTATCTGCAATTTAGTTCTGTGTTTGCAAGCATGACTATGTAAGAATCTCAAGATTCCTTGTGTTTATTGTGTTTCTTAGGTAAAGGAGCCAGTCACTCTGAGTTTCAGTATGTGGATAAGTTTGGATTCCATGTAGCCACTTGCTGTGGTTACATACCACAGGTATGTTCCACATCTGTGAACGCTAATGTATTCTTAGAGTTCTGTTAACTCCTTATACAAAGGCTTGGTTTGTTGGCCATCAGCTTTATGATAACAGTTCTTTCACAGTTTCATTTTGATCTGATGGTGAAGCAAATATGATGGCTCTTAAATGTGTGTAGCTTGCTACCATGCATGTAGCAAGTAGAACGGATTGAATAAGAATTTGAAATTATTTGGTGGTTCTTTAACTTGGTGATACTTAACATAATAAGTATCCCTTTACAAACCATGTCTTTGTTTCGGGTTTTCTAACCCCCTGCTATATGGATTTCAAATGCTTACATCCACTGTTCTTAGAGGGCCTCATCACATAAGACGTAGGAACTGTCTCTGAGATAAATCAGTTATGTGCTGGCTCTGCACATGATAGAGTTTCATTCTGCTGCTTAACTGAATGAGTGTTCTGTATTTCATACACTTTGTGAAGTACAGCTTTTTCCCAAATTAGAAACACATTACCTAATAAAAATTAAACAATCCTTTTGCATTTCCAGAAAGAATTTGGAATATAATATGGAACAACTGAAATGGACTCATCAGAAACTGTACCTATAAAACACATTACAAAAATTTCAGTGAATGAAAATAGACAGAATCTCAACCTATATCTCATGTTAAAGACAGCCCCACTAGGCATGGAATAGAGCGAGACTTAAAACTCAGCAATTGACTAAATGTTTAACAGCATTCTAATTAGCATGTCTAATAGTAACATTGTCTAGACCATTGTGTCAGCATCAAACATCTTAACTTGACATGGATTATTAATATTGACTGTGCATATGTTAACATTGTTTATTATAAACCTCTGCATCATATTTTCTAGGTGAATGAATGGCAGAGTGATTGGCCTTCTTTCTTTATTCGTCACAGACTCCAGGCGCAATTGGATTTGATTGAAAAAGATTATGGAGACAGAGAAGCAAGAGAACTTTGGTCACAGTTAAAAGTAGGAGCCATGTCTTAAATACTTTTTTTAGAAAGTTAGAAATTATGTACAAGTGGTATTTTGAATGTGTTTTATAACAGATTTACATAGCTTTTATTAAACAGCTGTAACTAAATTAGTTTCATGGCAGTTAGCTGAAAAGAATTCATGTTGCTCTTCCATTTTTTAATAGATAGTGAAAATAAACCTGCAAGTCAACACTGACATAAATTTCTTTGAATACCTCAAATAAGAATATGTTAAATCCTGTCTAAGAACTTGGTGTTGCAAACTGGGTAAGATTCTGCTGCCCTGGCAGATTTTTTTAATTGGTCCAGGCTCACAGCTGAGACTCTGGTCCTGGTCATACTCTATGCAGTGATTAAGAAACAACCAGGAAGGTATTCCTCTGCAAGTTGCACAGCACAAACGTGTTCCCAGATGTTTCCTGCTGCCCCTTTTGTCACTGACTCCATTTATTTTATGTCTTATGATCTCCCATACCGTTCATCTCTAGAAACAATACATTAATTCCAGATGTTGATAGAGTGTGCATTAAATGAGTTGCTAAGCTGAAGAACACTTATTACTGGCTTGCAGTTTAGGTTTATGCACATAGCCATCAACTTCAAAATTGCTCCATGAAGACTGAAAACAGGTAGCATTTGAGCAGCTTAGTCTCATATAAACTATGCTACTTTGTTTATTTAATATTTTGTTTAAAGTTCTTTAATTGTTGCATATTTGTTCTTGTTCTTTCAGATAAAGATTCCTGAAATGTTCCGTGATGTAGAAATTGTTCCTGCCCTCCTGCATGGGGACATGTGGGCAGGAAATGTGGCTGAGGATGACTCTGGGCCAATTATCTTTGACCCTGCTTCCTTCTATGGCCATTCAGAGTTTGAACTGGCCATTGCTGGAATGTTTGGTGGCTTTAGCAGCTCATTTTTCTCTGCCTATCACAGTGAAATACCCAAAGCTCCAGGATTTGAGAAACGAAATAAATTGTATCAGCTCTTTAATTACATAAACCACTGGAACCATTTTGGGACAGGATACCGAGGGTCTACCCTAAATCTAATGAGAAAACTTTTAAAATAATCAGATTGGTATGAGAAATAATGACCCAGTCCCTTAAGTAATTAGCAACCCATGCTTATCAGGAGTAATACAAGGTAGAAATCAATGTTGATGCTAAAACACCGGACATATAAAAGGCTCGGAATAATTTTGAGCCTCACTAAATGTTGAGAGTGATTGTGTAATTTTTAACTCATACACTGGCTTACTAGCACTGATTCATATCCTGCTGAAGGAAAAGACTGCATTGTTTATGAAGTCTCCACTAGGTTGGAAAAGTAGCGTGACAGTCAGCCTAACCTTACTCTCCATACAGAGTCTCACATCTTAGCTGCTGCATATCCACAGTTGTTTGCATCTTGCCACTCCTGCAGCAGTTCATTATTGAGAGTTACTGCGGTAGGAATGTGGTACTGGAAGTAATCACTGGTTTCCTATCTCTCCCCTTTTTTAATCTGTTTTAGTTTTTCCTTCCATCTGTTTCCACCCCTTTTCCCATTTATGTTTGTTTTTGTTCCTTTCCCATGTAAGAGCTATGGTCCAAAATCTAAATCAGATTCTATGAATCTTAAAATGAAAACATTCTCTTTTTGATTTAAAGGTAAACAGGGCCCTTTCGACTGCTTTTGGCAAGCACATATAATAGCATTTCTAATATTTATTTTAATTTAATGTAATTTACTTGCATGCTTTTGTTTTTCTCGCCATATGAGAAGTTCAGTCACAGTGGTATTTCTTAAAAGGGATGTCTCTGGAATTCCTTGGTAATTAACTGTACAGTCAGAAAGTGGATTGTCACCAACAAGTTTGACAATGTCATATAGTTTTAATATGATATGTCAATGTGTTGTACTATGATAATAACACCTAAATAACTGTAAAAACAGCAAACAGTAGGAGGGAGGTTTAGTTGTTTTCATGACAAGAAAGTATCTATTTTGCTGCTGTGTCAGTTGGTGTTTGCTGTATTTCAATTTTAGAAAGTAATGTACAGTAGGCAAAGCTAGTCTGTTCTGCCACTGCAGTTTTATTGAACAGTGTCAAATTGGATGGCTTTATACTGTTTTATAGTATTCCTGTTTTATTTTTTTAGAAAACATAGGCAATGAGGATGTGGGGAGAAAACTGTGCAACAAGAACACTGGCATACAATCTGAGCTAGAGTACATTAACAAATTCATGTTTTTAATGGAAGAAAGTGGTAAAGAAAGTAAATTTAAGTACAGTCCAACATATACTTACGTGAATCAGGATATGTGAATGAGAATCAAAGGAACCTATGTCTTTAGGATTCAGAGGGCTGTAATTACTAGTACCTAAAATGTTATATTCAGAAATGCTCAAATATTTAGACTTTCTATCAGCTTTAAATGGCTGTGCTATAAAGAGTTCTTAAAATTATATTTTGTAATTTACACTATTTAAAAATATTTTAGTTCTTTGTAATATAATACAATACGTTTAATTTTTTTACTTCCTTTGAATTTGGGCTACAATGAATGGGGTTATAACACTTGATACAATTATAGCAGTGGAGGAGTGGAATAATAGAGTGAGAATACAGTTGAAATTGTAGCTGACAGCTAGAAGATTCAGGTCTGACTAAACAGCAAAGTGCATGAATACTAGTATTAATTTTTGCAAAAATGCAGGTATTGCGTTGCAAAGTACATATGAACTTAAGAATTTTAATTGTCCAATAAAATAATTGCACTGCAGAAACTAGCTATTTTGTCTCTCTGCCTTTTGTGGTTGTGATGATGAATTTGAGCCTGAAGATGGATATTTGAGTATGAATGGAGGTGCCAGATACTGGACAAGAAGCTACTTGGCCTTATATCCAGACCAGATTTAAATGTTTCTCTGATTTTCCTTTTGTGATCAAGGGAGAGGAGGGACCACCTCTGAGGGCGACTCATCTCCCCCCAAACACCGGTGAGGTCTGATCCTTGGGAGTGCATTTTCTACCACGTGAAAAGATAATCTGAGGTGATTTACTCAATGTCTTACTTTAGACTCTGACTTTAGTTTTCTAGAGCTGGCAACATGCCAAGACAGAAGTGGAAACGTAGTGCTGCTATCTGGTAAAATATTCAGTGGCGGAGGAAGATGTGTGGTAAAAGATGAGGGGATGGAAACGTGGTACGTCTAGGGGTGAAGTATGGCCAAGCATCTTCCTCAGGGACCTTGCAGGAAAGAATCTGACCCAAGAACTAGTAAATGCTGTAAGGGGGCAGCCATTTCTTTTCCTTCCCCGTTCTTCTGTAGCTTTCACCATTCCAACTTTGTTTCCAGAATTTTCTGTGATTTAGATTTGACTTGACAAATACCCTGCCTGCCCCAAAAAATTGTACAACTGTTAAGAAACAGAGGTGATGAGGGATAACACTGAACTGGGTGCCTTTCACATGCCATTTTGCAACCTGTGAAAAATGCCTTGAGGCAAATCCCCCCAATTTTTAGGGCCACAAGAAAGCCTTGGTGGAGGCACTGTGGTGCTGAGCCTGTTGAACCCTAGAATCATAAGGTTGTAAAAGCCCTCCAAGATCATCTGGTCCAACCACCCCACTACCACCACTGACAACCACTAAATCATGTCGCCAAGCACCCACCCTTTCCTTGAACACCCCCAGTGTTGGTGACTCCAGCACCTCCCCGGGCACCCCCTTCCAACGCCTGCCCGCTCTTTCTGAGAAGAAATGTCTCCCAGTTTCCAAGCACCACGGCCAAACACCCTGCATTGCCTGTCAGCGCCATCCCCCTCCAGCCCCCCTTCGGGGCCGGGCCTTCCCTCAGCAGCCCGCCCTTCGCCAGGGGTGGGGCCGCGGAGCCGTCCCTGCGCCTTTCGGCCCGCGCGGCGCACCGTAGCAGGCAGCCTGCGGCCGGCGGCGCGCGGGGAACGGAGCGGGGAGCGCGGCGGTTGCCAGGGTAACGGGGCGGGGAGGGGGTCCCGGGGCCGCCCGCGGCCTGTGAGGGGCGGCGGGGCCGGGCTGGGCCTCGGCTCTGAGGGGCGGTGGCGCCTGAGGGCCGGGCGGGGAGCGGAGCGGAGCGGTCGGGGCGGCTTCAGGCCAGGGCAGGCGTAACGCGGCCGCTGCCCCCAGGTGCCGCTGCCATGGCTCTGGGCGAGGCGGACGCGTTGGGCCCCGAGGCGGAGGAGAGCAGGGCCCAGGAGCTGGACGTGATCGCCCGCGGGAGCGCCCTGGAGAGCTTCACGGAGAGCCAGGAGGTGCGGGGGCTCGTCGGGGGCCTGGCGGCCGTGTGCGGGGACCGGACGGCTCGGGAAACGGCCGTGGAGAAGTTCATAGGTGAGCACGGCGACCGGGGGCTGCGCGTTATCGTGGCCTTTAAAGGAGGGGTCTTACTAAAAAAAGGACTGAAACATTGATTTTGGTTTAATTATAATACCGAAACTTCTTTCAACAGGTACCTTGGGTTCATTTTTTCTTCACGGTTTTCCAGATGCACGCATGTCCTGCTCACACACACCACTTAAAAGCTGGGCCTTGTATTTAAGAGATCTCAGCCTTGTATTTAAGAGATCTCAGGAGGCCTGTGTAGCCTCCTGTTCAAATGCAGAAAATAGTTTAGCAAAAGTTAATGGTCAAAAAATTAGCCAAACTTAATGGTCAAAATACTGTTTCATCATCTGTTTTTGACAAAATAAAACTAGGTAGGCACACAATAAACCTGAAAACCATAAATTTGGAAATCTGATCCTGCAGAAATTATCCTATTGAATGAACTGACAGTGATCTGTCTAAGGAGGCTAACAGTGAACATCTAACTGATCAGAGAGAAGTAGCAAGAACATATTTGTGTTGATTGTTCAGTGTCACAGGTGAGATGGCAGAATGTGATGGCATAAGAAAACGTATTGAAAAGCCTTAGCCACTGAAAAGCCATCTCTCCTCCAGCTGATCATCCTGCTGTGCCTCTTTCACATCATATGTGCTGCCTCGGTTTATTTAGACTGTATGGTCTTCCTGCACGCATCTCCACTCTATCACATAATATTTTAGCAGAAAAATTGTATTGCTACCCACGGAAATACTGACATTTGCACTTCTTGGGAACATGTCATTTGAAGGTAGGGGGGTGTAGCTGTATAACAGGTATCAGTATCAGAAGTATCATTGTTCACTAAATACAGCATTAATGTGTACTTTAACAGTACTGATACACATCATACGCATTGCTCAAAACTTAGTTCTAACATTTCATGTCATAGGGAATCGTTTGACCTTTAATAGGCAAAAAATGTCCCAAATATGGTAACAGACTAAATGAGTGGGTTATAAATTTGAAGGTGAGGAAACATCTTAATCTATGCGCAGATAATGCAATAATAATCAGTTAATGAGCATTTTAATGCAGGTCTCCGAAACACTCACAAGAGCATGTGATGCTTTTTTATGAACTGTTAAGAGCAGAAGTCTGGATTAGGTAGTTTAATCTGCAACAAGTTTTGCAGGAAAATGTAGGAAGATCTTTCCTTGAAATAATAATACTAGAATCACTTTTTTGTGGTTCATCCTTTTCACTGTTTTGATCTGGTGGTTTATTTTAGATTACCAGACTCTGATCTGGGAAAACAATTTGACAGGATAATGAATTGTAGTTAAATTCCACTTCTGCGTTTGAGACTTGATGGAATTTCTTGTACTCTCTAATACTGTTATTTGTACACAGCTTAAGATATTGTTAATTACAGCAGGGAAAGTAGTGATAATTAGGAGTGCAGGCTTCCCTCTTGATTTAGACAGCACTATGGAATACCAATGCAACTGTAGAAGTTAGTGTAAGGAGAGTGTTGGACTGGCTGTGTCATGAAGGTGGTTATGCAGTGTCATCCAGTGGTCAGCGATATGTCCTGCTGGCAAAGTTGTGTTGCATCTTCAGAGTTTGATGTGACGAGGAGAAAGGGATAGAGAGAAACAAATGCAGGAAAATTAAAGATTAAGAGGATATTTTAGTTTTCTAAGTAAAAGCTATTTTCTGACCAAATATCTAAAATGACCTAGGCAATCACCAGTTGATACTGGATCATTTAATGATCTCTCTTTGAAGCGTAGCTTTCATTTCTGTGGCTGCATGGCATTGATTCTAGGTATAAATTGAAATACTTTAATTTCTAAAATCTGTGGCAAGTTGGTCTTAGTATTTGCAATATACAATTTCAATTTATCTTTCCTCAAGCCCATTCCCAAAAGGAAGATAATATATTACTGGCAGCAGGATGAAGTAATGTGGAAAGTTGAAGAGCACGGGATTTAGGGATAGTAATAGCTACAGTTTGTGTTTGTCCAGGTTAAATTTTGTCAAGACATTTTTGTTCTTTGCTGTATAATTTCCTTTGTTCTATTTCAAAATAAAAAAGCCTAGTTCTGAGAGTTGTGAAGAGCACCTTTCAATGCAAAGTACTATGATGTTTTTTGCTGCTATGGTCAGGAAGCTCAAAACAGAGAAGAATTTTGCAGTGCTTATGTCCTGTTTTCAGTGGTGGAACTATACCCTTAAATATGTTCCAAGCATGGCAAGGAAGATAGCCTTGTGATGAAACCGTGTGTGTCCAGGTAGAATTTCCCTATGACTGTATTAGCTTAGGGTTGGAAGAGTATCATACTACTATACTTCGTGATGTTAAGATATCTTTGTGTGGGTGTTTTAAAAAGAATCAGAAACTTGACGTGCTAACAAATAGAATAGCGTGTAGAAGTAAGTGGGATGTAGTATGTTAATGGAGAAGATGTGAACAGCAAGCACAATTGTGTAAAGCAGCATTCAGGTTGCTGACTAGGTTGGAATGCAGTGTAAGGCTGGTTTGTCTGCAGCAGCTACGGTCTGTTCTGGTTTAATGTCCTCTGTTTGCAGAGTTCCATCAGAAGCTGGTAAGTTGTTGGCAAAGGAGAACCACAAAGAGCTCTGCAGTGAGGGGTAACAGCAGACTCAGTGCTGGCGCGTTTCATTTAACGGTGAGATTTGTCCACAGTAATTTGAGAGATTCCTGGAAGAGAGTTTTTGATGAATTTTAGGTAAATGATGGCATGACAGACAGCCTCTATTTTTACAATAACTGCTCTGTTGTCTTCTTGCTTTTTGACCTCACTTAAAGGTGTGGCAGTAGTTAGCACAAGGATATTGAAATTTTAAACTAAAACTGTCTAGAATCAAGGGTGTATCTCACAATTGATGGCTGTAAGGGCCTTTCATTTGAATAGCTGGTCACAGATACCTTTTCCTTTTCAGTTATAATGGACAAGTACCAGGAGCAGCCTCACTTGTTGGATTGCCACTTAGGTAGGAACGTCATCTTGTATATAATACTTTTTTGTGTATATACTTGAAACTCTCTTAAACTAGAAAGTTCATATTTGCATTACATGATTGTTGTGGTTGGTAGCAGATATATGACGATCATCTCCCTTTCTATTATTAGAAATATGAGAAATTGTAAGCTGTTTTGTTCTCACTTTCTTTTCTCTCCTTTCATTAGAATGGATGATGAATTTGTTGCTGGATATAATACGGGATAGTGCATCTCCTTCCGAGCTATTTCATCTGGCTTTTAAGTTTCTTTACATCATTACAAAGGTACAAAACCCCAAAAACAAATGTAACATTCTGTAACTGAAAGTACGTAGGTTTCCAATATTCAAATTGCAGTGTGAAAGATTAGTTCTTTTTCATTCTTTTTTTTCCCTCATAATTTTCATGATACCTTATGCTATTCAATGATCCAGAGTAGTAAAAACCAAGGTCAGAATGCAAAAAAAAAAAAAAAAATCAGATTTTGAGATACTGAGCGGACAGGCTCGAGAGGTAGGCCTGTGCAAACCTCATGAGGTTCAACAAGGCCTAGCGCAAGGTCCTGCATCTGGGTTGGGGCAATGCCAAGCACAAATGCAGGCAGGGCAGAGAATGGATCGAGAGCAGCCCTGAGGAGAAGGACCTGGGGGTGTTGGTTGATGTGAGCCGGCAATGTGCACTTGCAGCCCAGAAAGCCAACTGTGTCCTGGGCTGCAGCAAATGCAGCGTGGGCAGCAGGGTGAGGGAGGGGATTGTCCCCCCTCTGCTCTGCTCTCGTCAGACCCCACCTGGAGTCCTGCGTTCAGCTCTGGGGTTCCCAGCACAAGAAGGACACAGAAGTATTAAAAGGAGTCCAGAGGAGGGCCACAAAGATGATCAAGGGGCTGGAGTACCTCTCCTATGAAGACAGGCTGAGAAAGTTGGGGTTGTTCAGCCTGGAGAAGAGAAGGCTCCGGGGAGACCTCACAGTGGCCTTCCAGTACCAAAAGGGGGCCGCAGGAAAGCTGGGGAGGGACTCCGTGTCAGGAGCTGTAGCGACTGGACAAGGCGGAATAGATTTAAACTAAAAGAGGAGAGATTTAGATTAGATAAAAGGAGGAAATTCTTTACTCAGAGGGTGGTGAGGCCCTGGAACAGGTTGCCCAGAGCAGCTGTGCCTGCCCCATCCCTGGCAGTGTTCAAGGCCAGGCTGGATGGGGCTTTGGGCAACCTGGCCTGGTGGGAGGTGTCCCTGGCCACGACAGGGGGTTTGGAATTAGATGAGCTTTAAGTTTCCTTCCAACCCAACTCATTCTATGATATATTAACTCCTCAAAGGGTCTTTTCTTTTTCCTCAATACTTGATGTTGACAGATGGCTTACTAAATTTTGAAACTTCATATTACAGGTGAGAGGATACAAACGTTTCCTCCGATTGTTTCCTCATGAAGTTGGTGATTTACAGCCTGTTTTGGATATGCTTGTGGACCAGAATCCAAAAGACTGCGAGGTGAGAGCCTGCCGTACTTCCTGTTTAATTTTTATGTCTCCTACAGAAAAAGTCGAAGAACAATGTAGAAAATAGTTCTGCAAAAAATAGCATGTAAAGCTGCAATATAACCTGCTCAGTGTTAATTGAACAGCTAGAATTAACGTGAAAGTCACACATTTCATTATGTACCCTCCTGATTTAAAGAGTTCTTTAGCTGGGAGCAAGAATTTTGATTGAAACAGTATTTAAGAAAATAATTTTTAAGCATGGATTGAGATACTGTAGTTCATATTGTTATATTTTTTGAATGAAGAAAGAAAGAATTCCAAAAATTTTTTTAAGATAGATTAATTTTAAGAGAGATCATCATCTATTAAAGGTAACAAAAATCATGGATATGAAGACTAATTCTGCTCAAAATTCAGATAATTTTTAATAAATTTCTTGCAGCAACATTTCTGTTGGTGTTGATATAGTTGTACAGCTTTTATTTTTTAAAGACCAATTGCCATAAAACTAAGGTAATCTATTTTTTGTACAACTTTTTAAAGCTTAAGGATTTTGCAGGTGAAGGACTTGATTCATGAAATATCTATTTTTATTCTGAAACCTTACCGTAGAAGCTCTTTAGAAGTTGCTTCTTGTCTGTCTTTCAGAACACCTAAAGTTTTTTCAATAAGACCATGAAAGGAATACATAAGAAATTAGGAAGAACATATTTCTCTCTTGGTCTTTTTCTGTTGTTGCACTTTGTCTAAGAACATACATTTTCTTTCTCTCCTTTCCCTTTCTCCATATGGGGAGTCACTTTCCCTACTAATTTAGAGTGTTTTTTTATTTGTTTGCATTTATTTTTTTTCTGCCTGACTGGACTGGAGGCACAAATGGACTGAGGGAAGGAGAAAACAGGAAAATAGGAAAATGCAGTTTTTCTTTGGAAAAGAAAGAACTATCTCTAAACTTCAGATTCAGGGGGGAGGGTCCATTGACTTGGCTACAGTTTTCCGATTTGAGATGTCTTGTAGTTCTGTCTCCTTCGGTGTTTCAGAACATTGAGGTTCAAAGTTTTCATCTTCTTAGTGTAGAAGTTCCTTGGAGGAGATAGTTTTGTTCTCCAGGCACCTTGCTGGAATACAGTCCAGAAAACAGAGTTCATATTTTGTTTCACTCTTCTTTTCCAGACTTGGGAAACTCGTTACATGCTTTTATTATGGCTCTCCATGATATGCTTAATTCCTTTTGATCTGGCCCGGTTTGATGGAAATACTGTTTCTGAAGAGCACGCTCGCATGCCAACAATGGATCGCATACTTAAAGTAGCAAAAGTAAGTATAATATGTCACGTGATATCCTCAGACCTATTACATTTTTCTTAGGCTTAATATTTCAATATGTAGCAAATTCTGATCTTTTCAAAACATTATTTAATCCTGTATTTTCTCTGTCTACTCTGTAGAGAATTTCTACATAGTTGAAGAATCTTTAGTATGTTATTTAATTACTTAGTGTCTGGTTAGACAGTTTATTACTTCAGGGAGAAAGAATCATCAATCTTATTTTATGATGATCTGCTCTGAATGTATGCCTTTGACTGTGGTAAGAGCTTTTAGAGTTTAAAAATACTAGCTAGATTTTCTGAAAGTCTTTAAATATTTATATAGGAATTTAGTGTTTGTCAGGATGAGTAGCGAAGCTATGACTGCGGGAAGAATTTTTGACAAAGATAATGAAATTTCACTTGGCGTGAACTTAAAGTGGCTAACGTGTCATCCCTTTAAGATAAAAATAATCAGCCCCCATCCCACAAATAACCGAACAGCTTATGCTTATCCTTTTGACACTTGCAGCACTTAAGTGGTTTAACACTTGTAGAAATGTAGTAACACAAATATGACAGTACTTTAAGGTTACGGTAAAGGTAAACTTGCTTTGAAAGACATTAGATGCGAGACTGTCTCAGATATGGTTTGTTAAATGGATTATATGTTTTTTACTATCTTAAACTCAGTATAATGTTGTAATTGTAAATATTAAATAGTGTATTCATGTAAAAAGTTGTTACATAGTTGTATTATTAAGTCTGCATATTTGAATTCTTTTACAGTTAGTTCTGTTTTACTTCTAGTGTTACTTGGTTGTCAGCGATAAGGCTCGAGATGCAGCTGCTGTACTGGTTTCAAAGTAAGTCTCTTTTTTGATTTTTGACGGAAAGGAAAAAGCTAGCTCCCTTTTCCCCTGTCATTTTTTACCCTGACATATTACCAATGACGCTGTTGGGAGCACTGGAAGTTGCCAACTATATGTGGGGTGTTAAACTTGCTTGAATCACGCCCAATAGCCTGTTTATTGTATTTCTTCTGTTAGTTGAAAGAACAGGGATACATTACAAGTGATACTTAAAGTTCTTTACTGGTAGCAGAATACTCTTCAAACTGGTTTCTAGGGACTGGTTTGTGCTAAAGGGTTTTAAAAAGAGGAAGTTACCCTGTGTTGCTGCTCATTTTTTGCAGTATGTTGCATAGAAAATAGACAAATCTAGTATTAACGTAATGACAAATCTAGTATTAATGTAATGTCTCCTAGAGGTACTTGTTACATAAAAGGAAATAGTAATGCTAGGTTCTTTTCTTAATATACCTCCTCTTAATTTTCTGGACCAGACAAAGGTACTGTTGTTTTCGTAGGTTTATTGTCAAATAGTTCATCAAATGAAATAGATTTAGGATAATGGAACTTTGTAAACCGTATTGTTTTACAAAGGTTGGTGTTAGGTACCAAACTGGTTGTGAAAGAGGTGCAGTTCTTATGATATCTTTTGTGTCACTTCAGTAATAGGGTTTTTTATAAATTTGAAAAAATGAAGTTCTCTTTTCTTTCTGCCCTAGTGTGTTGGTGGAGGTTGGTTTCACTTACTATACATATGAAAATAAATTATAAAGAATGCAAACTGTGCCAGCGCATACATATCTTTTCCCAATACATATCACGTTACATATCTTTATTCTAGTATATTCTAATCGAAGAGAACTTCAGTCTGCTTTGTCTGTCACATAGTTTTTAAAACAAGATCAATGGAGTCTTTATGCTTGCATATGCTCTAAAGTACGCCAGGGGGCTCTGCCAACATAGTTTTGTGACAGACACAGGAGCTGTGTGGGGTGAACAACAGGAAAAGATTTACTGGATGTGGGTAGCTAGTCTGAACGATAAAATCAGTTTTAGCATTTTTCTCTGGATTGAAAGAAGCACAAAATTTACAGGCCTAGTTGTGTCAAAATAGTTGTTAAATATAATTTAGTAGAGCAGATTCTGTCTTTTGGGGAAATAGCCGTCGATGTACTTATTTTAAATTTATTCTGAATTTCAGTCACAGGACCCAAAATGCTTTAGAAGCTTGTATTTACTGAGTATAATGCTACACTGGTGAATCTGATGACAAAACAGACACTTTTTGTTTTGCGTCAGGCAGAAAATTCATGAAGGAGTTGGGACTAGAATATAGTTCTCCGGTGACGAGTCTTGTACTTTTATGATTTATTCTGAAGAGGAAAATTTAAGTGAATGCATGCGTCATTAGAATAGTCTTTAATAAATAATCTTGTTTATTGCGTACTTATTTCCATGTGACAGAATGTGGGTTTGCCTGCTTATCTTAATTGTTTTTTTGCAGTCATTTTGGAAGTGATGATTGGAAATTGCTTTTCTAGGATTTCTATGTATCAGCATTGGTAATCTGCCTTGTCACAAGGCATGCAAATTGTGACATGCAATGAATTATTCTTAAGGGTGCATATATGCCTGAATATGTCCTTTTACCATCTTCACTTCCTAAAAAAAAACCAAAAATCCCTAAACCAACCAAATGTGGTTGGATTTTTTAAGGTATATTCTGTATTTGCTAGCCTTCTCAAGTAGGGACAGCGAATTTAAAATACTCTCATCGCTTGAGATTATTTGAATTTACATGCCAGGGTATCTGTAAAAATAAATGACTACTGGAAACATCTGTATAGTAATGTGATTGATTCTAGCATTACATTCAGAAAAACTTTGCCTGAACAGGCAGTGCTTAACCCTGGATTTCAGAAGGATTTCATAAGTTCCTTTCATCCTGATGCAGAATACTATGCAGGCATGTTGTTAGCAGTTGTATGGTTTTTCTCACATCCATTTTATTGGCTGAATTAATTTTTATTAAAAGCATATGCTCATAACAAATGAGGTGATAGAATACATTAAGGAATATTAAGAATATATTCTAGTGCTAGCTGGATCAAGGTGTGTAAGACTAATGGAAGCAAAATTACTATTTAGTGTAGCTGTAATTAGTTTACTATGAAAACACCATTTTAAAAATAGCCTAATGATTAAAATATTTCATGAGGAATTAGGAGACCTGGGTTCAATGCCTTTTGGCCTTGGTGTACTTGAATTCACTGCTTTCACATCCCAAAGCAGTTCTGTAATGAGCATGGCATAGATATTCTGAGGTAACTGTTTCATCTTCTTGAAGTTAGACTGTTAGGGAGGCAGGAATGCAGGAGTCCTGGGGAGATAAAATAGAGAAGTTTAACTCTGTAACCTGCTGAGTAGGAAACGCCTTATAGAGAGACAGAGGAGAGGAGGGAGAAGCCTGGATTCTTGTTCCTGCATGAAGGTGCATGCATTTCAGGTAAAATTCAGAAACATCAGAATCCAAGACTTTGCATTTTTCAAAGTCATTCCCTTTTCTTAGGGCAGAGAAGCTGGGGTTTGTTCCAAGAACTTTCTGTCTGCTCAGTGACCTGGCTGCAGTAGGAGGAGATGAGGCTTATCTTTGTCTTGCTTCTAGTCTGGAGGTTAGGACACTCCTTAGAGTAATTAAGATTTAAACTCTTTTGGGCTGAGAAAGGGTCTAGGAACCAGTTCATCTACTTTACAGGTTACTTCTGTTACCTGTGCTATTGTGGAGAAGGATTTGTCTTTGGTGCTCTATTACAAAACAAAAAACAACCCCCCTCAACTAACTCCTCCTCTAAATCCTCATTATTTTTTGCTGAACACAATAGATCCAGCCTTTGAAGCCAATTCAAGTGATCACGTGCTCAGTGTTTCCTGTGTTCTCTGTATTTAATATTCCCCGTTAGTTGGCTCTTGATGCAGTTCCCCATTTAATTTGCAGGTGTATAAAGTAACCAGATGTAAGCTCCACACACATTCTACTTTAAGCACTATGAGTTCTACAGTCAGGGCTTTCCCATGTACCTTTACTCTGATTGCACCGAGGAGAAAGTTTCTTAATTAGTCTGAATCTCTGCTGGACTAGGAACCTAGTTTTTACAAGACTAAATGCAGGGGCTGAAGTAGATGTCCTAACTGTGGCTTGGCTGGCACTGATGAAGACAGTTTATAGGTTTAGGGAAGTAGTTTAACCACGATAAACCTCTTCGGTCCTCTGTAAGAATGGTAAAAATGCATCTCTTGACCCATCCAGTATGTTAAATATTAGGTGTTTAACCTAAACAAATACCTGAACAAACAAATACAGCGCTGATGATTACTCTTACGGGCCTGGAACAGGATCTGGCTGATAACAAGTGCTGTATGGACCCATTGCTGAGTTATGCTGGTCTTCTAGCTGTTCTTGGTGAGAATAGTAGAGAATCTTTGTATTCATTTCAGTTTTTCACTAATTGTAATGGAAATTATTTCTATGTTGTAACTGTAGAAAGTTGTTTGTTTTTGCAATTAAGCTGGGAAATCTTTAGAATTCTAGCTTACAGGTTGGTATGTTTATAAGTGAAAATTGTGTCAGAGCCTTGCTCAGAAACGGAAGGACTAAACTTAGGAAGATTTGTAATGTTCTCTCCTCTGCAATTTAGGAAAATCCTCATTGTAGAATTGTCTTCAGGAATTGCAACCGGTTTGGGTAGCAGGAAAAAAAATAATTTCTTTGACAGTTGTGAAGATAGTAACTGCAGTGTTTTGTTTTTGTTCTTTTTTTTCTGTGACAGATTTATTGTTCGCCCTGATGTCAGGCAAAAAAGGATGGCAGATTTTCTGGACTGGACTCTTTCAATGTTATCTAAATCCTCCTTTCAGACTATGGAGGGGACTGTTGTTATGAATGGCATGCTGCAGGCTCTGGTAAATACCATTTTTCTTCTAAAAGATAGATGATTATATTTATATATATATTTTTTCCAATGTAATACTGTTGTGGTAGACCTTTAATAGAAAATGTACAGAGAAATTCCTGTTGATTAAAATGGTAAGATAATATAAAGCCAGAATTTCCTCCATAACAGTTTTGAAGGTACAACTTCACACGTGTCTTTTTTCTCTGAGTAGTGTTTTCATCAACAAATGAAAGGGAAGTTGCCAGTACAGATACTGATAAATAACTCTCAAAAATGTATCTGATTGTATATTAATAGTCATTTCATACCTCAAATTTTGTTTGGCTTTGTACCAAACCTCTGGAAAAAAAATGAAATAATTGGAACTATACAAAATGAAGAAGTTAGGCTTTTGATGTAGCAGTGGCCCCTCCCAGGCTTTTCAGAAATGGTAGGCAAAATGCAAATGATTCATGAAAGTTTTAGCCATTCTGATAAATTTAAAGTTTTGTTCTCAAGAGTTTTAATAAGACATACTAACATTGCTAGACTGTGTAGTTGAGTAGGCTGAAAAAAATACACTCTTAATTTTGCTTGTTAATATGAAGAAGTTCTTCATTTAGTGCTCTTTATAAGAGTGAAATCCTCAGTTCAGGTTTTAAAAGTAATACACTATATAGTTGTACAATCATAGGACAGCCCAGGTAGGGGAAGAAAACTTGAATGCCTGAACTAGTGCTATATGATAACACTCCTCTTGTACATTGTAAGAATATCTTTCTATAACAGCTTTCTTGCAGTTTTATACTGTTAAAGTATTCGTGTGTATTTTGAATTACTTGCATTAACAGTTCTGGTATCTGTTCCAATTGTGATGTCCAAACACTTGCCTGGAGTAGGGGAATTTGTGTGTGGAGTTGTTTCTTCTTTGCTTTGTTGTTAACAAAGTTGAGATAGCACACACAAAGTCAGATGGCATGCACTTGGGTAGCCTTTGTCCAGGTTTAAGGATTTGCTGGTATTTGTTTGAGTTTCTATAATTTGCATAAATTTGCAGCTCTTTTTAAATAATTGCTCTGAGGACTTGTATGCAGTACTTTACTAAACATCAAAGCAAAGTTCTGGAACAAGTGTGTGTGTGTGCTGGTGTGTTTTTTTTTTTTTTTTTTAATCTATATGTTTTATTTTTTTCCTGTAGCAGCTCTTCCAAATCAGAAGATAGGAGAAATGATCTATATTTAGAATGACTTAGGACTTGCTGCTTAAGCAAGAGGAAGCATTATTTGTATGCATTGCAGTCTGTTTCAAAAGACAGAGTGATGTTTCATCATTTTATTGTCAGATCTGGAAAGGGAGACTGTTTGCCATTCTAGGTGCATGATGAGACCTGTAGGATGTATAATACATTAGTGTTTTGTCATAATTCTTTTGACTTTGGCTTTGGCTCTATCCACCTGTTCATTAGTGCATACTAAGCGAAACAGGTGAATACTTAACAAGTCGAATCGAAACTAGAATGTGATACAATATACCTGGAAGCAGAAGCCTGCCTTCTTGCATTTGTATGATTTTTTTTCCTCCTATACATTGTGGAATGGGAGGAAATATTTATCAAGCCAGTTTCATTTGTATCCTACAGCTCATAACTCTTGTTCTAGTTGGTAGCCATGAACAAACTGAATTTTTAAAGCCTTTTTCTTGCATTTAGTCTTGAAATATTAATTTCAGTTACTGCAATATAAGCACAAATTATATCGTTAGGAAATAAAGGTTTTCAGAAAGATACATATGTAGGTATATGTACAGAGACATGCTTAAGTGGAGTAGGAAATATTTATTTCAAGAGTTTAATATAACACTTAGAACAATAACATGTAGTTAAACCAAAAATATTAGCTGAAAATAAAAGCAGTATTCAAAAGAAGTAAACCTTTTCCTTTAAACATACAAGATTTCAGCAGTCTCTACAGAAACAAAGCAATAATTGCTAACTGCGTAAAGCAAAATGCATCCGCAGGAGAGACAACTAAAACTTGTCTCACCAAGCTTCAGAATTCTTTGCCCTTGAATTCCTCCAGCAACTGGTTACTTTAAGAGTCAAACTGCAGTTACCTGGTATTTGTGTCTGAACAAGCAGGAGAAAAAAGACAATTTTTCACTTCCCAGTCAGTACAGCAAAGCAGGTTTCGGGGAGGTAACGCTGTTTGGCCACGGTGGGTGAAACAAGTCTCCCCCCGCCACCCGGGATCAGTTTGGAGCTTCCCCTGACAGTGTGGATTTCAGCGGGATTATGATATTAGGCTGTTTATGGTCTGCATTGCTGTGAGATTGGCATGGCAAAAGTGTTTTCAAGTGACATTAAACCCTTGCATTTCAATGAACTGAAACTGCAACTTAGGTACGCAGTGAGTAGTTCTGTGTTGCTGCACTTTGATCTGCCTCTTCGTGGCCTTAAGTCTCGGTGATTAGGTATGCTACTGTTTAATCTAACTCAGCATTATGTGTAGAACAAGTACTACTGTTTTGTGATTCCTGTTGAAACACGCAGCCTGCATTACACATTTTAATTCCACTGATGCTTTTTTCTTTTTTTCTTTACACCTGTCGTCAGTAATATATCATTTCACAACAGGTGTGCACTAGCAGGAATCTTTGCTTGCTGTGCTTCAGATTCAGTTTTCAAAACTGCTTAAACTGCTTTCTTTTGTTGAAACTAAAATCTCAGTGTTGAATTAACTTCATTTTTGTGTTTGGACACTATGTATGTGTAGGTAATGTGAAGGATTATAAATGTTGGATTAACATGAAATTGCTACTTTTTTATAACAATTGTTTACTTGAAGGAAACATCTAACCTGTTTCAAGAATCTGCATTTTAAATTCTCTTGGTCTGGAGGTTTGCTTTTAAACCTGCCATTATATCAAACAGCTTTTTAGTTATTGCTGCAGGGTGTAGCACTCCCAGTTCTTGCGTGACAGAGATGTCATCATGTTGAGGTAGCCTTGGGCATTGAAACTTATTAAACCTTATTTGTTTTATAAGTGATTCAGTATACAAGTGTGAGTAATAATTAAAAAAAATAAAACGCCCTACACAGTGATCTGATGAAACTCGAGAGTCTTAAGAACAGGGCATTTCCCTGAGCTGTCTCTAATGCAAAGGTTATTTAGCAATAGCTGCATGCTTATGTAAATTTTGCTCCAGGGAAGAAAGAACTCTCCAACTCTATTCTTTCAGACCCAGAGGCATAAAAATAGAATATTTCCAAATAGAATGTTTCCCAAGTCTCTATTTTTTTGGCATTCTTAAAGAATTAGCGATGCTAGGATTGTCCATTGGCGTTATTTTTTAAAAAGATGTTATTGCTTGATGGTTTGGTGGTAAAGGTGCCCAAAAAGCAAAGCTGATACAAGGAGAAGAAAAAAAAATCCTTTCCTATGCAAGGGCACTGACCTCTTTTTGGTAATACTGCATCTCTTCTCTTTCTGAATAGTACAGAGTATTCCAACATGACCTTGTCTGATTCCTCTATGTTTGTTTTTTTTTTGTTCTCACCAGAAGTACTGAGGTTAGTTCAAGGTTCAGAGTTTCTGTTGGCATTAGACTGATTTTTTTCTTCCTTTTCGAATATAGTGTTGTGTAAAGCTGCTAATATTATTTTAAGTATTTGAAATCTATTTTGGCAGTCTTGTTAAGATGAAAGTCCTGATGTATTAGTCTAAATTTTTCAGGCTTTCAATCGACAAATAACTAAGATCATATGAGAACTTAACTCCTTCTGCCAACTGTTTAACTGTGCTGTGTATCAAAGCTTGTCAGAGTAATTACCATGATCAATACCCTGACACATACTATTTCTAGTTGTGTTGAAGATGTATAAAGAACAAGGGTTTTAACTCATCTCTTTCACCATTTGTTGCACTTATAGTGCATTCCATACTCTCCACTTTCAAGCAAATTTATTATTCTGACAGCACGTCCTCCCTCACCTTGTTTACCTCCCCACGTCTAGCCTGGAGGCAGGAATGAGTGATAGCTTTCCCTCGACCTGCATGCTGTACGACTACTAGGGGGTGCTCCAGAGTAATGAAAGATACCATTTTCTTCTCTTCCCGCAGAGGCTGAAATTATCCTCCCAGTCCTTGCCTTGGTTGGTTACAACCAGAGGGTAGGTTCAGACCTGTGACTCCTGCTCAGCAGGAAGATAGACTTGCTGCCAAGCAGTCAGGCCACCCTTAATGGTGATTTGTATAGCTTGGGGAACATGTCCCGGAGATGATCCTGATTGATATATCTCATAGAGGTCGGGCCTAAAGTGGGTTATGTAGACAATTGGAAGGTGTGGTGTATTTCTTCTATGATTACTAAGAAACTGGGTTTTGTTTTCCTTGCACCATGCTATTTCTAAAGCAAAACCAGACTTGACAGTCGTCATTGCTTGCACACCACTGATTTTCTCTAATTTGTAGGTGGCTTAATTATTTATAAGAGAGGGAGTCACATACTTTTCAACAGTTCAACAGGTTGGGTGAGTTGGTGTATGCTCTGTGTCCTCATTAAAGCGGAGGGACCAGGGTGTAACTCCGATTACCTGGATACTCCAACAGGCAGGCTCCTTACTTTCAGTATTATTACTTGCTGACACTAAAATGTCTATATGGGTGGCAAACCAAGCTTATTAATTATTTTGTTTGTATCAGATTTTTCTGAAACGGTGTGCCTCGGATGTTTTTCTTCCTTCAAGGCAGGAAGTTTAAGCTAAATACTGCAATGCTGATTTGTCCTTTTTTCCTTATTTATTTTTTGTTTGTTTGCTTGCAGTGGTGCATCATGCACTTTGCTTTTTAGTATATCCTCGGTATGTTCTAGTGTTGCAGGATTTTTCTGAGACAGTGACTTTGCTTTGTGTACATGAATGTTAGTAGCACATTCCTAGAAAAATACACACATCTTTTATTTTAGAGGCCAATACCAGGTAAAGCGCTCTTTTATTTCCCCAGAGGAGTTACCAATGAAGCTTGAAAGTTTGACAAATTTTGGGCTTGTGAATGTTTTTACATGCTCTGATTCACAAAGAAGTCATGAAAACTTCTTGTCTTGATATTTCAAAAAAAAAAGGGGGTGGGGAGGGGAAAGCAGAAGCTGGATTTATAGCTTTCTTGACTATCCGAAGAGTAGTGCTCAGCAGTATGGTTATTACCTACTTTTATAAGAATTGCTTTTTGCTAAAAATGTCCATTAGATTTTCTTTGAGAGAAAGAAATACTTAATGTGTCACTTGCTGAAACACCAGTAATCTGGTAGAAGGTTATGTTCCACCTGCAGTGTACATTAGTTGGTGCAAACAAAACTTTTTCCATTTCAAATGTACCTCTTTTTCAGCTGTATTTATTCCAAAATCAATAGGTAACATTTTGTTTATCAAAAAACATGTAAATATTAAGTCCCCATTTTTAAAGTTTGTTTATTAACTTGTAACACACTAGCTACAGTGTTATTTGGTTAATTCGTACTTCCCCTAAATCTTGTACCAATGAAATAAAACCCCTTAATCCATATTTGAGAGTTAAGGGAGAACATTTGAATCAGGTACTAAACTTGTCAAAGACGGGAATAAACTACTATAATTTGTATAGCTGAAAATTTCCTATATTAGAATCTGCATATTTTTCATACTTTATAAGGAAAAAGGTTCATATGGTATGTAAAGAGAGTGTATTCTTAATGGAAGTTAACATTATGTGTAACTTTAATTCTCAAGTTATACAATGCTCTTCCCTGAGATTTTCTTGCGTAGACCTGTCTAAATCTTGTCAGAGTTCTTGTGATGGGTTAAACTCTTGCTACTGAATGACTGAAGAGAGGTTTAGGTTCAAGGTGTGGAGCCTGATTTGTTTTCTGAAAAAAATAAGTAACCCAGCTAGCTTGTAGTGTAAATCTCAATGAATTACAGCTGTTGCTATAATGATTTTAACATCTGAAAGTACATTATAAAGTCTTGCTGTATTTGTGAGTAGATATTCTGTGTTGAAAATCAAATATGAAAATAGTTTGTTATTTAAGTATGTAATGAAACTGTTGTAGGAAAACAATGTGTGTTTCACTTGTTCAGTAAATCTTGTTCAAAAATCTTGTTCAGTAAATTTCACTTGTTCAGTAAATTCACAGAGAAATGTGTGAAACGGAGTTTGAGTTCGCTGTTCTAAATTGACGAGTGAGGCTGGTTTCTTAGTTGTCTTTAGAAAAACATTAAAAATAAGTCTTCTACAATATGTGAAGAGTTTTCTTATTTCCTGCTTTTCTGTTGGTTAATTTCTTCCCTCATCTTGCTTTGAGGCGAAACACCTTCTGGTTATGTTTTTCCCAAGGAGTCAGAACTGAATTCAAAGTTGGCCTTGAGGACGTGAAAACTCAGGAAGAAACTTGCAGAAAGGTGTTAGAATTAAGGAACTACATAAGAGTGAAGATGAGAGCATGTTCTGAGGCTACTATTCCATCTTTGCAGGAACTCCTTGACAGTTTGCTGAGAAGTGTGGGGCTAGAGCTCCAAATGTACTTGTCCAGGAGCGTTCCCAAGGCTATATTCAAAGCTGTTTCTCTCAATTTTCAGTACTATAGGAGTTATACTATGTTTTGATGGAATATGCTTTAACACAGTCCTAATAAATTTGAGGCAGTCCATGAACAATTTAAAACAGTATTTGCTCTTACCTGGGCTTGTGTGCAGAGAGGAGTACTTGGGAAGATGAGGTGCTGCAGAAATGCTGCAGTGTCTCCTGGCATCCACTGCCAACTGGCTAACATTGGGAAGAAGCCATCTGTTCTGAACACAGGTACAAAGTGATGAAGAAATGAGCTTACGCACACTTCTGCAAAGAGAGAGAAAAATTGGAGAGGCCAATTTTTAGGTTTGTTAATACTCTAGATTTGTAGATTTGCTACAGAACCTACAGTGGTTCTGCAGCATTTCTGCTTTGTAAGTGTACTTTTTATAGGATGCCTTACAATTGCCTGGTTACTTCAGGAAAACATTAAAAATCTCGAATAATTCAAGATACATTATCAAGTTCCACTATGTAGCTTGTAGTAAAGCCGATCAGAAGTGCTAATTTAGGATTCTAAAATGTAATTTAGTTACAAAACAAAACAGAATGGGTACATAGCCTAAAGGTGTTTTTATTGCTTTTGTTGCTCTTAACCACACCTGCAGTACAGGAGGCATGTGTATTTGGTATGTGTGAGAAAGTACATATTTTTAAGGTAAGTCTGTTCTTGTTTAACTCCTAGGCATGTTTATTGACGAAGGTTTTCCTTCTGGTGAATGGCAAAGTTCAAGGAAAACTAAGTGGCTGAACACAGTAGTTTTGATACATATGAAGTGGACTGGGGAAACTTTAAATGTGTAACATGTTTTTTGTCTGGTAGTAATAGTGCTTTCTTCTCCCTGTAGAGCTGAGGCTTAATCGTACTGGGATTTTTAACTGTATATAAAATTATTTTGGGGGCTATTTGCAGGACGGAATGCTTGAACTCTTCTTTAAATCCCTTGGCACAGGAATTAAAATATGTCTGGTGGAGGTATATTTGCAGTCAGGGAATTCTGTATTTTGCTTAGTTTAACAGGGAGTTCTCAAAAGCTGCTGGAGAAGCAGGGTAAAACACTTGGCAGTGTAGCCTGTGCTGTGTCCTGTCTTGTCTGAGTTTGATTGCTACCAACAACCAAGCTTGCTCATGTGTGTCCACCTGTCCTGCTTCTCACAGCGACTGGAGCATTGATGTGTTCTGTCTAAATTACGAGCAAGGCTTTGTTCAGTTCGGAGAACCCTTCGATGTCATGTGGTCCCAAACAGGATGTAGAGTTCCACTTATTCGTGATCTGCAGATTCATCTTCAGTTCTTGGAGGTTCAAAGCAGCGTGAGCTGTTATATAATAGCTGCTGTGGTTGCACCTGCATTGAACTGGTGTGACCAAGCACTGAAGCACTGAGCTGGATGGATCAGGGAGCTGAGCTGGCCGAAGAACGGCTCTCCAACCCCCTCCTTGAGCGTGTGTTTTTCAGCCAAATCAGCTCCCTGAACTGGCTGCCTGCATGAGTGTATGAATGGGAGGGGCAGGCTGGGCTACAGTAGCCTTGACTCGCATTGACTTACAAAGAAGTAGAGCTGCACCCTGAGACTCTTCCTCTTAGCTATTTAAATTACTAAATAGCTTAGATTATTGCAGGGATATTAAAAACTATTTTAGATCTATATGCCTGATATATTAAGCTTTAGAATCTCTATATTCTTATATTTATTTTCCCTATTTTAATTATAGGCACAGTTATTTAAACATGGCAAAAGAGAAGACTGTTTACCTTATGGTAAGTTTGTAATATCCTGATTTTTGTTTTTAAAGCCATTCCAATTTAAAAAAGGAAGAAAGGACACACTGATAAAGAATGAATGGTTCTGTAAAGAGTAAAATCAACAGAGAAGTTTTAAAACATGCAAAGTAAAGGAAAAAAGAAGAGATGCCAAAGTGAGGGAGGAGAAGATGCAGCTGAAGAATGTTATGTTGGAAAATCTCATGAAAGAATTAAAGATTTGGCAGGTGATCAGGTTCGCCACTGGGCTACAGGGGCTGAGCACAGAACTTAAGATGTGAAACATTTTAAGAAAATTCATTAGAACATAACCTGGTGTTATGCCTATTAGTGCTGAAAATTTTGCAGAAAATTTCCAAGTCCTAACATAAGCCCAGGAGTTAGGAAATCCCAAGTTTAAAGAACCTGCTGTATATAGGACCCAGCTGGAATTGTCTGGTGGTACTGTTGAAAAGAGGGAAAGTTTCAGTGGAAAGAGATTATAATGGATTAAATTAGGGATAGACAGGTACTTGAAAGGAGAACACAGAAGTTTCTGAATATTGTATCTTTATGTTGGAATTACGTTCTCATGGTGAAACCTGGAATTGTTCAGAACTGACTGCACAATACTGGTTTGCTTTATATTGGTAGTGGTAAAGAGAGGTACAGAGAGATAATGGCTAATTACAGAACACTGCAAAAGAGATGATCTTTCTTGTGGAACTTAGCAAAACACCAGAAATGTGGTCTGTGCTATTCACAGGAATCAAGCAATGATGTAAACTCACATTAGAATGCTTATAACTTGATTTAATGGAATGATTTTGACTTCAGAAGAGAAACTGTGTAGATCTAGAGCAGGAAAGAGTTTCATTCTCCCAGTTACTAACTATGACATGCAGACCCTTCCTTACTACAATTATGAATGTGTCAGATAACCAGAAATATGAACAGGCTAGATAAAATATGATACAATGCAAAATAATTTAAAAGATCCATCTGTACAGCAAAATATTGTCATAATCAAAATAAAAATATTTGGCTCATGTTGTTAACCCTGCTGGTAAAGTTAGATGTTTTGGCCTGTGGCCTCTGGTAGTATGAGGAAAGCCAGGCACATACCAATGAATAAATTTACCCCAGAAAAGACAGAATGCTCACAGCTAAGAAGCAAATACTCAGACAAAAATTGTTGAGGAAAACAAAATGTGAGAGGTGAAAGAATCAAAGATTGTTAGTTATTACAGGGTTATAACAGAACTGAAGATAAAAAAAAAAAGAGGTGGACGTCAAAGGACAACACTGTTAGAAATCTTGCATTATAGCACTGGAGTTAAAAACGAGCACAACTTCTGAGACCATTTGCTTGGATCTGTGGATGACCCAGAGTGATTCAGTAGTTGGACTTGGAAAAGGCTTATATTTATATATTCTTATTTTTTTTCTCTCTGTGAGTATTGATATTTCTGCAGTCTCTTAAAGCATTAGTGTCTCTAGTTTTTTAACAGTTGCAAAAAAAAAAATCCAGGTTGCAGGAAGATACTGAAATAAAAGTCATTATTGGCTTCACCATTTTGCCCGCATGTATCATTTTACTAACATTTCAGCATGTCAGCCTAAATCATAACGCTGCTGAAAAACTGAGTCGATTTTTAAGTCATGTGCCCTACGATTTCTCAGACTTTGAAAGAATTGCTATACCCTTGATCTCTTAGTATTTTAGAAAACCCATTATGAGACTGGATTAGAAAGTTCCAGAAGATGTAATTCTGTATCTGCAGTGCTTATAGTAAGAATGATAGGTCCTTCAGGGTCTGAGTTGTTAGTTCATATTAACTACTGATAAGTTGTAGGCTCTTTCTTTGAGACAGTCGTTTCAGGCTGCAAATGCAAAAGGACTGTTTTACTTGTAGCATGGATGTGTTCCTTGTGAAAATTTTGAATTCTGGACTCATTAATCCAAAATTCTCCATTAGTCTATGTTTTTTACTTTGCTGGACAAATAACTTTGTTACCTTTGATGTGCCCAAATGAAAGGTTCTGTTGCTGATTGTTCACGCATACACATTATTTTTCATGTCTAAATGTTTATGGACATTCATCATCATAAAAATTTTCAGTGCAGAGGAGTTAAGTTGGTGGTACCTGAAAATAGAAAATGAGGAAAATGAACACTTTTTTAGTATGCAGAGACTGGTCACAGCGTAACTGAATTGTTTTTTCTGACTTCTGGTTCTGTTAGGCTACTGAAAATTCTTAGACCATGAAAGATACTTAAATACATTTCTTCCAGTGAGAATGAGAGGCATAAATGCTCCCTCACGATCTAGATTCATTTTGATTTTCATAGTCAAAAGTAATCCTTAAAGTAATCCTACCTGTTTGGTAGGTGAAGGATATTACCCTTATTTGGCCATTGCCAAAACTATGACAAAGTAGGTAGTACAGCATTTGCATTTCAGTAACACCTTTAAAAATCTAAATCTTCTACAGATTTTTTGAGATTTTAAACATTTTTTTTTTACTGAGTCTTTTTTAAAGTATTTGTCTTAACGTGTTTCTTTTACAGCTGCTACTGTACTTGAGTGTCTTGATAACTGCAAGCTATCAGAAAGTAATCAGATGGTTCTTCGCAAGCTAGGGATGAAACTTGTTCAACGACTTGGACTGACATTTGTGAAACCAAAGGTAGCGAAGTGGAGGTTAGTTTAAAGCTGAAACAGTGTTGTTGTTGTTTTTTTAAAAAAAGGAAAATGAATCTTAAAAAAAAAAATCACAAACACTCCAAAACCTTAAAAAGTCTTAAATCCATCCATTTGATTACCAGTCTCTGCCCTCCTGCCTTCCGTCCCCTAAAAAAAAAAAGAAAGAAATCCTTGTGTTATTTAAGACTTGCATACATCCTTCATTTGAACACTTTGGAAAATTAGATTTCTTCTGCTGTATTTATTTTTCTTTAGTTTTTCAATTTTGGTGTAGTAAACCAGCGTTGTGACAACCCAAGTCTTTTAACGTTTCATGTTGCACATTGCAAACAAAGTCTCTTCCTGTATAATGCATAACTTGTTAAAGATGGGAAGATGGTGAACTTTGTTACTGAAGTTGATTTAATTCAATTTTGTGAGAGTGAACTTAATTTTTCCATTACATTTTTCTACCCTGATTCGATAGAAGATTCACAGGGGAAAAGTGGTTTGTGATCCCACTTTAGTTTTGCATATTAGTCAGGTTTTGGTGTCTGGTTTTACTTATTGCCAGAGGGCAACCTCTTTTTTAGATTTCTCGCACTGATATTTTAAAATTGCAGGCTCCATTGGTGACTATTTTTTATTGTAGTTCTTTTACCAACTTTTGAGAATGTCCTTAGGCATAGAAAATTCTTTTTAGGTGGAGAGTGTACCTTGCCCAATGGCAAGAGTCAGTTTAGCATGGGAAATACATCTTTTGTAAGAATGTATCTATACCACAGGCTAAATATCTGAGTACAGCTTGTGAAGAAATTACTGAGCTGGCTTTAACATTTAAAAACAATTTTTCATAAATTGATTTTTTTTAAGGTTTTGGAGAGTGTTTTAGGGCATGGGAATTTTGCCTTTTTATTGTCAGTAGTGGAAAGTAGGTTATATTGAAACAGGAAAGGGAGAGAGATGATGAAAGGTACAAAACAGTTTTGCACAGGATCCATTTAAATAGTCTAGCTTTTCTCAACCTAGAAAACAGACAACTGGGTCAGGAGGAAGGAGAATGGGATACTTTTCCCTTTCCTTTAAAGCAACCTCTAAATAACTGGAAAGCTGTACACTGGGAGGTGCAGTAACTTGAGAAGCAGGCTTTATGACAGCATATACCTATTTCAATTGGAACTTTAGTCAGAAAAAAATTATTAACTGTCTCTTTTTTTTTGTGCAGGTATCAGCGTGGCTGTCGGTCTCTGGCTGCCAATCTGCAAGCTAAGGGTTCAGTTACACAGAGTCAAATGATAAATGTTGCTGCTAATGAAGCTGAGGATGAAGAGGCATATGACATTCCAGGAGAGATTGAAAACGTTGTAGGTGTGTTAAAACCAGACAGAAGTTATCATAAGGCCCGCAAATTAAGCGCACATTAGGAAAACGGCTTGCTTAGTGCGAAGAAAGTAATGTGGGTATCTGCACTAATGTGAACAATTGGAAAGACTATAAAATTTCAATCTGTGCAGCTGGTTAAAATATACCATATTTTTGCCAAATGATTTGAATTTTAGCATCACAAGTAGAAACTCAGTACTTGTAACATTTTTTGTGGGGTTGGGGGAGGGAGTTATTGAAATACACTTTCCCAGTAATATGAAAGCGTTATCTTGAGCCTTTCAGAGATGGAAGGATGAATTAAAATTCATAATGAAAAATGAAGTAAATGGCATTACATGAAAGCAAAAGAATTATGTGGAAGATTTTAACCTGTGGTAGTATCGAAGGAACAACATTTTCTATTAGTATGTATTCATAAAGGAGGTTCTCTGCTAGCTTGCTGGTGGGTATGCTATAAATAAATAGACAAAGATGGCATCAGAAAACTTTTATAACTAAGTAATCTAATGAACCTCTGAAAAAAAAAACCATCATGACCTCTATTTTGAATCTGTCAGAGTAATTAAAATTTTAAATCAAATTTTCTGTTTTAGAAAACAATTTCGACATCTTTTATGTTTATTTACTTTCAAGTCATGCTTGTGTGGCCTGTATAAGAAATCTGGAAACAAATATTTTTGTTTGCATATTAATATATATAAAACATATAAATTATACATATAAATTATATAAAACATATTAATATGTTTTGTTTAGGAGGCAGCTATGTTAAGAGGAAAATGGATTTTTAATGTTTTAAAAAGTATTTCTCTTGTTAAATAAATGAAAATAATTGTTTCGTTTCAATAAATTTATCTGCAGAGCAATTGTTGGTTGGGCTGAAAGACAAAGATACTATTGTCAGGTGGTCTGCAGCAAAAGGGTAAGTTTCTTATTGTTACTCTAAACTATTAAACAACAAAAATACAGTCTAATGTAACCTGTGATTGATAATTTCTGTCTTGTCAATATTCACAGTTATTTCAAATGGCCTTAGGACAGGTCATGCTGTAAAGCTGTGTTTATAACTTTTTCTGAGTGCATATGAGATGGGGCTAGTCTACAGGAAAATTACAGCTGGGTTTGGAAATAGACATTTTGTGTAAGATTTGACTTAAAGGCTATAAAGTAGTATTTCTTCAAAATGTCTTTTTGCTCCTCCCATTTGAAAAAAAACATATTTCTGTGTTAAATTCTTTACTTCGTAGCTTTTGCTTCAAGCTTGAGATTGGTGTTTTAGGCTAATGGTGTTAGCATGATCCATTGTCACCTTGAATTCAGTCATCGTATTGTAAGCTTCCAGTAACTAAATTTTTATTGGATTTATTCATCAAATGGCAGTACTAATGAATCACTGTATGCTTTTTTATTTTCTTCTCTAGAATTGGTAGAATAACTGGAAGACTTCCAAAAGAATTAGCAGATGATGTGGTTGGGTCTCTGTTGGATTGTTTTAGGTAAAAATCTTATTTCATATTTTATGTGCATGTGAAACATGTCTGTTTATGAAATAGGAAGACTACAGTTACAAAAACAGGTCTAAAAATCTGTAGATTTTATTGTCTTTCTTCTCCCAGATTTCAGAATCTCCTAAGGCATAGGTGTACTGCACTCAGGGTGTTCAATAAACTATTCCTAATTCTCTATCTCCACCCCATTCTAAATTAATTTGGAAGGACTAAAGTTGATCTTTGAGAATGAATAAATAAATAAATAGACTTTATAAGCTCATTAGCTTGCTCCCTTAGAAATTCCTGGTGTACTCATATCTTGAGTGTTCTGTGCAAATAGTAGACCTGGAAATGATATTCCAAAAGGATTCTGAAGATCATTCGAGTTAAGAATCAGCCTCTACATGAGGGGAGGCTAAAACATCTAGGAAGAGTGATGAATGAAAGGGGTATAACAGAGGTTTATGACATTGTAAATGACAGGGAAATGATTGCCCTCTAGATTTTATATTATTAGAAATAAACTAAAGTAGGAGGTGACAAGTTTGGGTTACATAAAAAGTGGTTATCCACAGTACACAGTAAAACTGTGTAAGTGTTGTACCACAGGATGTGGATGCATCATATATATGCCTGATCAAAACAATAACAGCAACAACAACAAAAAACAAAACAAGACAAACAAAAAAACAACCAACCAACCATACAAAAAAACCCACACCATTTTTCTTTTCTGCACACTTGTTGTGATCTGCCAGAGACTGGGAATGTTTTGGATATTGTTACAATATACTTGCCTTGTTCTTTTACTAGGCCAAAGGAGTGTAGTGTTGGTCATGGAGAGGCTTTTAGATTAGCTAAACCCTCAGTCTGATCAGTTATAGCTGCTAGGATGTTCTTCTGATGAGCGTTATTGCTGGATGGCTTGCTTCTGCATGCATGTAGAGCATGGAATGGACTAAATTGTTAAACAAGTATCATATGCTTTTTTATATTGAGTTGCTCAATTCTGCACATAGTACCTGAGCTTTAAGATCTAAACAACTGTTTTTGACTAAGCTAATAACAAAAAGAGTAATTTCTTTATTGGCAAAAAATACAGGTAATCTTTAGTTTGACACTCATATCTACTCTTTAAAAAAAAAAAATAATCCCACCTTGCTTGACAGTGCAAATTAAAAATTTCAGTAAAAGGATAATGCAATAAAAAAAGAAGCTATGGAGTCTTAAAAACTTGCAATGTGAAAGTATCTACTTAGCCAATACTTCCACTGCACTACTGTGATTAATTTAAGAAGTGCTGCTGATCTCAATTATCCCTGGACCTTCAAAGACCTGTACTCGTAGTGTTTTCTTTCCTTGTTTTTCAAGTCATAGGGGTGAGTAACGCAGCTAGTAATTGAGTGACCTGCTTTCTCCAAAAGCACTTGGGAATGAGTGTAGACAAGACGAAGGAGAATCTCTTCTGTATGCTTTGCACTAAATATCTACTGAATAAAATAAAAAGTCAGTTGCTCTTTAGAGCCACTTTAAATTGTATCTGTCAGGATAAGAAGAAAGGATGTCTTATAGATAAATTCAGACAGGAGGCAGGGAAGAAATAAATGACCATTTATCGCAGTGAGACTTTCAGCACAGTCTGCAGGGATCCATAGGAGTCCTGTGCTGTTCAAGATACTCAAAAATTATCCTGGAAAAAAGGTGAACAGTGGGGTGATGAAATTGATTGATGGTTTAACTTAGCTAATACAGTGAAAACTAAAGGTGACAGAAAAGAAAATGTTATATAAGCCTAAATAAAGTAACTAGACTGTAAATGGCATGAAATATAATGTCTAATGAACGCAAACTAATGCACATAGGGAAGAACACAGCAAGCTATAAAAGTTACTACTACTCAGGAAAGAGATCTTGAATTTACTATTCATAGTTTGATAGTTTTGTGAAGGTGTCAATGGAGCAGCAGTCAGAAAATAAAGAAGGCAAATGGAATGTTAGGTATTATTAAGAAAGGAAGAAAAAACTGAATCATCAAGAATTCATTTAACTGACGTGGATTCTTCCAAGTGGAAAGAAAAAGTAGAGGGATCTAATAGAGATACATAAAATCATATATATAAAAGAAATAGGGAAAGCGAATAATTGTTTACTATTCACTCTTCCTCAGAACGCGACACCTGGGAAGTATCAGGAAGTACATTTACACGCAATTAAACTGTGGAAGTCATTGCCACAGGATGTTATGGAAGCCAAAAGTGTAAAGGGAGTTCAAAAAGGGATTATCCAAATTAATGGAAGAGAGTCCCATCAGAGGTTATTAAATGTGACATTCTGGATGCAACCTCTGGCTTGGGAAGTCCCTGTACTTGGGATTGCCAAAGCCAGGAGGAGGCTAATGAGGGAACAATCCTTTGTGCTTTGTCTCTGGCTAAGCATCTGCTATTGGCCCATTTCAGAGACAGGATGATTGGGAGAGATGAAGCTTTGGTGTGACATAGTTTAGTTGTTTAATGTCTTATTCTTAGGTTCCTATTCCTAGTTTAATACAAAATTAACTTCATGCGTGTTTAGTCACACAGCATACAAGCTTTCCTCTTTTCACTCCTTTACCTGCCAGTCCACCAAAATCTGTGTACCGCTTTTGAAATTCTTTTTGCTGTGTTCACTATAAGGCACAGTTTTGGTCTGTGGTTTTGTTTAAACGAGCAAACAGTGGTGTTTAGACATCTTTGAAATGCACAGGCTTGTATTATACATTTGTTGTACTGCTCGGACGTCTTTTGCTAGTTAAGGATTGTGTTTGGCATTCAGTTCATTCGTTATCTCGGATATATTTTGTAAACCTGCATCTTTGGCAGTGTAATAGGAAGTTGTTTTCCTTTTCTGGATGAGTGTTTTGTATTGCATTCTTTTGTAAAGAGGGTATGTTTATTACATTTATATTGATAAGTGGTGGTTGTTTTCTTTTTTTTTTTTTTGCTTGTGTCATTGCTTATTTGATCATGTTTACATCAGTATTTATGTTGCACAAAATGGGAAAGAAAACATGTTCCATTCACCATTCTTATGTTTTAAAAATCTAACAGGAATATTAACACAATAAATACATGCGGGTTGGTGTCTTTTAAAATGTTAGGAATTCACCATGACAAATGAAATCCAAAAAGGGAAGGCTAGTCCTAACAAAACTTGTTCTAAAATTAGTTTTCAGGAAACAGACAATGCATGGCATGGTGGATGCCTGGCTCTGGCTGAATTAGGCAGAAGAGGATTGTTACTCCCTTCCCGGATCTCAGATGGTAAGTTGCAGTTGCTGAATGTTACTGTGCTCGTGAATTAACAGGTTGTAGTTTTAGAGACTTAATATGTGGCAATAGACTGGAATTTTCTGATGTGTGTTGAATAATGACTGTAGTATTGAATTCTAGAGTAAAAAGTATGCCTATGGGGATATTTAATGTGCTCCTATCAAAAGTACTGTTTTGGGTGTGCCTTATTTATACTTAATAAATTTTTCTTTCCAAAATGAAATTAGTTTCTTGGGTTTTTCTTTTTTCTTCTTCCCATGTTTCTTTGTGCAGTTGTATAAAAAATAATTCTGTATGTCTCTATATTGTGTCAATGTCATTATTTAAATGGAATATATTAAATAATTGATGACTAACTTGCACTTTAAAGCTGGTGGCTAACTCTGTTAATGATTAAGTTTCAGAGGAAAGTTTGATATAATTTATACAGTTAAGGGTTTTAAGTTTTTTATGTTTTTTTGAAGTATGAGAATGGAAAGAAATAACGGGGCAGAAGAAATTGTTTTTGTGTGTTTTCTATGTCGACATTCATTGAAGCACATAGATATTAATGTGAAAGTAGTAGTTCTATCTTTCATGGTTTTGTTTAATTTGCTTGAAGTGACAAAATGTAATGCAGTAGCACATATCCACCACTGGGCACTTTTAAAGCTGTATCTTGGGCTAGGTGGTTCTTTTGATCTCACCATATATTCTTGCATTGTTGTAGGAACAGAGAGAGGGAACACTAATTTTCAAAAATGTTTCAAAACTGGTATTTTGTATTAGTGAGCTAGGTTGCTACATCTTTTCTATTCTGGCTATCTGTTGACTTTGAGAAGAAAATGTAAAATATATTTAATACAGTTTATTATTCAGTCCCTGTGAAAAGAGTGCATATGCCAAATAGTATGTTTTGAATGTGAGAATTTTTGTGCAGATAGTGTTGTGTAGTAGGTTTCCCTTTTCTAATTACTTTTGCCCCTTTGCCTTTTAAAAGTTTTCTTAAAAACCCTTTAAGAATAGGAAGTCATCTAAAGGTAACTCTATTTTAGTTCAAATTAGATTGAAACTGTATAGCTTTATCAAGGAATCAGAATAGCCTACTGTAATAGATTTTTTTATTTTGGTGTAAACTAAAGGGTTCATGCAGGTTTGATATTGTGTAGGAGTGAGAAAGACATGAGTGAATCGTAGCTCTGCCTGTGATATTACCTGTGCTGTGAAACCATCTCTCTTCACTTTTTAGGTACAGTTTTTGTGTATGTGGAGTGAGGTTGAGAGTTGTATCCTTTACACCCTTCTTTTTCTACACATGTGAACTGAAAATGTATTGCTGCCTGTGAAAGTGATTTTAGGATACGTAGGCTTATGTGCAAATTTTTAATTAATCAGATTGCTTAATATAGCCTTCTACTACTAGGGTAGAAGAGCATAAAGCTAAGATAGGGGAGGAAGGGAAGGAGGGAACACAGTCATGGCGGTAAAGTCTTTCTGAGAAGGAGAGAGGCATCAAGGTCTAAGGAAAAATATTTGTTTTTATTTTGAAATTGAAAGTTTCTTAATAAAGCATTGCTAAGAATTCAAACCATCCTCCTTTAAGAGGATGAGCAAGAAACCTAGTCAGTGACTATCTTGACTAAACTGCAACTCCTTCAGTTATATGATATTCAAGAATGAATTATACATAAGGCAGAAATGTATGATGTGAAGGATGTATAAAAGAGGACAGTCTGAATTTGCAGGGATAAAATTTGAAAGACATGGTCATACAGTGGGATGCAGCTAGTGAAGAGTATAACAGGTAATGACAAAACACATTGTGTCTTTGTGAGAATTATTGGTGAGCCTATCTAGGCAGTAGAATAGGCACAGCACACTTGAAATTGTGCCTTCTCCATTTCTTTTGTTTTAGTGGACCCTTTTTTTCCCATTTAAATTAATTTGAAAATAATTATACTAAATGCAGTATATTCCTAATTTACGAGTCTCCCTTCTGTAAGTTTTGCTTTATGCAGTTTATCCAATCCACTATTAATGTAGAAACTCAAAGTCAATTACAATAATTTGGAGTAAAACAAAGGAAAGAATTCTGGAAGTCAGAAGCTAACACAGTGATGTTAAGAGGAACTGTGCTGTACTTTGAAAGCCAGACTTAGGTTCAGATTGTCCTTCACAAAATGATCTAAGAAATGAGGACAAGTGCAAAGTACTAGTCCTAGTCAGGAATAAGTAACTACGCAACTGAAGATACAAGAAGTGAATCCTGGGCAGTAGTGTCATGTGAAAGGATTTAACAGTTCATGTGGGTCACCCACATCAGTCAACAATTTTATTTATCTCAATAGAACAAGGTGGTAAAAAAAAAAAGTCAAAATCACAGTGCAGTAATCCTTCTGTCTTACTTGATATGAAAATTATGAGTCATACGGTATTCAGTTAGGGACATCACACCTAAAACATTGTTTAGAGGAAGCTAGCCTAAAGCAGCTGGAGTTTTGAGAACAGAAAATAAGACTGACAGCGAAAGCTTGTAAGAACTAAGGTTATTTGGATGAGAGGAGACTAAGCTGAAAGTTTATTCTCTTCCTCTTGAAAGACAGCCTTTCCTTTTGACAACTGTTTTCAGTGATAAGAACAAGACTACAGCTAATGGGTATAAGTTGCAGCAAGAGAATAGGTAGGTAAGTGTGAGGACAGATTTTGTTGTTCTAAAGGAAGTGAAGCCCTACAGTAATTTGTTTATGAACACTGAGTGAGAGGGATGTCTGTTAGGAATGACAGAAATTGAGTTAATGAAGGTAGCTGACCTAACGTTTCTCTTCAGTGTAGTTTTGGCTCATTTGAAGCATGGAGATGTGGTGTATTTCACCACTGGAGCTAATTTGTGAGCATTTTCCTAGAGATGGTGAAGAATAAATCCTTTAATTGTATGAAAAATGACCAGAAGGCTTTTCTTCCATGTTGACTTAAAGGAATTCCAATTAAAAAGGAGGGAGAGATGAGAGTTTTGAAAATTATGGATAAGAGGACCTATGAAACTTTCAGCTTCAAGAGATTAGTGAGACAAATAGCTTCATGTAATTGGAAGGGGAAAAAAAAGCAGGGACGGTAGACTCTGTAATTTCATGGTTGGGAATTGTGGATTTGGTAGCATTCATCCTTAATCTTGAAGCCTTAAGCTTGGCCTAGAAAGAATCCCTTTCTCCTTGTCTCATCAAGTACTGATGTACAACTTAATTCTTACTGCCTCGCCATCATGATTTAACTGGACTCTTTCTGTCACCATATTCCCTTTGTTCAAACTTCACGTTGGTATTTTTGTCTTCTGATGATCTGAAAAGCTTTCTCTATGAAATATTAGAGATCTGTGCTGTTACTCTTTTTCTGTTTCTTAACTCAGAAACTTAATGTCTGTAATAGACTGTTTAATGTTAAGTTTAGCCAGAGCATTCTAAAAAGTTTGTCTCAGAACACCAGAGCACAAAAATTACACTGTAAGTTCTGGGGACGTTGCATTGAACACATCTCTGCTTCCTTATAAATGTCTATGCCTACTAATAATGCTTAGGCGCACAAGGATCTCTCTTATCTGAATAATGACTCAGTGAGAAGCGTATACCATATTTTTAAGTCAATAATGCTTAGCCTGGGTCTGTTTTACTTAAGACTGATAGTGCACACTGTTCAAGCTCAGGCCAGGTGTTTATACAATGAACAGCCTCATTTCAGTTATACTTTTTGTAGAAGCCTTGGATATGCTGGACAGCAGCTTTGTGGAAAGGCCTGTCATATGGGGCTAAAGTGCAGATGAATTACTCGGCATAATGAACTTCCTTCACTTAAGAAAGTTCCTTTTTCAGAGTTGTTTGGTACTCAATACCTCATTCTACTTGTAAATTGAAAAGTTAGCTAGCAAGTTCTCTGCTGATATATTTTTTAATGTGTGTTACAGATAGTGTAGTGAATGCTTTTGTGTTCATTAATGACTTTCCATATATTTTAAGTATAGGTTACAGATTTATTTGAAAAATTACAAGTTTATATACACAGTTGTAGAAGCAGTAAACAGTTTTAGGATCTATTTATAAGCACACTGAAACACATAACTGGTGACACATTTTTTCTGAAATAAAACCTTCACCGGGAGAGTTTTCTCAGGTGAAATAAATTATATAAATATCCTTCTAGACTTGGAGTTTGAAGGTTGCCCAGTGTCTGTCTTAACCTCAGAGGATTAGGCACCTAAATTGTTGACTTTCATATTTTCAGTATTGTTTTTATAGTGGTTCAGTTAAAGATAAACATAAACCGCATTTGTTAAATTGGTGCAGACTTTCTTTGATTTAATGTAAGTCTTGTTCTTAGCCAACAGAAGAGAAGTTTGTTTTTACAAGGTTTGGATCAGTCTATTTAAACTGGCATCTGCCTCTAAGTAACTAAATTTGGTCTGTTTTGCATTATGGCGTAAAGGCGGAGTGCACAGAACAGTTTTTACAGTAAATTCTAAATAGCCGGGTTTAATCTTAAGCTTATTTAAACTACTGCACAGTGAAATAAGTTTTCCAAAGAAAAAAGACCAAAAGAAATTAAATGAAATTAAGCCTGAAAAATACTGACAGTATGTTATTGAACAGTATTGTTTCTGGAGCTTAAACATCTTGTAAGAAAAGAAGTTGTAAAAATTATTTTACATTAATACAATTGCAAAAAACCTTAGAGCTTTGTCTAATGTACTTTGGCTTTAGTAATGAATGCAAAAATTCACTCATCAAAGTCTGAGCTTCTACAAGGGAAAGCTCAATTACTTAAAAACTTTAATATAAAAATATGAACATTATTTACACAGGAGAGATTGAATGTATCTTGTCATGGACCAAATCCAATAAGAGATGGTTTATAGACATTTTCTGATGTAGCTGGTCACTAACTTCTGTGACTAGAAACTCACTGGAAAGGGAAGCATTAAGATACTCTTGTTCTCTTCCTTAAAGTAAAGACTCGGCTACAGTCATTTGGCCTTACTCTTTTAGTGCCTTGCTGTGATTTTGCTGATTCTTTTTGATTTGTCCTTTTTTGTCCTTTTACTTTTTGATTGCACTGAGTATCCTGAGTATCAGAAGAATTAAGTGCAGGTTCTGTACACGAAGTATTACAGTCCTGAGGACTCTGCCCTTCGTTGTCCATTCTAACTTTGCTAGGGCTGTATGCAGCCAGCTGACAGAGAGCTACGGCTGCTGTTTGTTTCTGTTCATCACAACTATCGATTATTCGTAAGTCTTGAGCTTCGTTACGGTGAGCCAGGAAAGATTTGTTGCAGACGCTGTTAGTAGGGTTCTTGGGGTTACACACATCTGCGCCAGAGTTTTCATTTTCAGGGTTCGGAGAAGTAGCAGCACCATTATCACGAGATGGACTGTGGGATGACGTTTTCAGGCTTCCTGTGTTGCAGGAATCTTTTACCGAGAGGTTCAGAGGCATATCTTGCAGTTCTAGAAAGTTCTGACTTTCTGTTTTGGATGTGGTTTTGTATGCATGTTCATGAGCAGGTCCTGCATTTGTGTCAGCCTTTTTTGAAAGATTAAGGGGAGCTATTCCTGTGTCTTCTTCGGTGTTGGACAGTGAACCTTCATTGTTAGGGCATTCGTTAGGTGTGTATGAATCTTCATCAGTGACATTAATGCTGCAAGAAAAGAGGACAAAAGAGAATTCGCTATCAGTTAATCTTCTAAATTGGGGCTGAGGAAGTGGACAGAGAAAGAGAAAAAAAAAAAAAAAAGGTTATTAGTCTGACCACTTTGTTTTTCTTCCTTTCCCTCCCCCATGTCCCTTTCACTGTAGGTATCACTCTAATACAGGTGTTTTCCCGAAATACACAGATACATACATAGTGATGTTACAGATACCCGATGCACTTCAGGTGAAGGAGTGCTCTACTCACTATCTTACTGTGAGCTTTACAGTTGTGTGTATCTGCTTTGCAGATATATCAAATAGAACAATTATCTCAGTACTATAAACGTAAATGTACTTTAAGGGCATTGCGTGAAATGTATACGTGCTGTCTTTGTGTGCCCCTAAGAAGTCTGACAAGAACTCACAAAGTGATGTTATTATTTTACCTGGCAGGTGAATCGTCACGATCTTGCTGTGTTGGCACACTTTGAAGTTGAGTTGGTTGGTCAGTGCTTTTTCTCACAGGTCTGAAAGCTGTGAAGTTTTCTTCTGGTTGATCATACTTGCCAAGCGATGTGGAAGATGACTTGTTGGAGAGGTCAAATAAGCCCTCACATGCGTGGCTTGTCTGGGTGAAGTTGGTTGGGCTAGGTCTACCTGGGGAGCCTGTTGCTGCGCTTCCTGCCAGAGGGCTCATTTTAGCATTCTCGCGTTCATTTTGGTCATCTTTGGAATGACTTTTGGCATGCAGTAATGTCATTTCTTTTTCATAGTCCGCTTGTTTTTTATGCGAACCTAGAGGGTATTGTTGGGATGGACTTAAAGAAGCTGGATACAACAAGGTAGTTTCTTCCATTAGATGAGAGCTTTGATCCCTGTTAATACCAGCTACGTGTGAAAATCGGTAAAACGGAGGATCGGTTGGCCTACAAAATCCATACGGTATAGGAGGAGCGGAATGATATTGTTGGAATAATCGATAGTGTTCATATGCTGATGGATTTATGGGTTTTGGAAGTGGCCCAGGATGGGGAAGAAAGTGTCTCTGGTCTTGTGTGCCGTAGACGGACAGAGCAGAGCTTTCACACTCTGAATTACCTGGAAGCAAGTAAGGTGTGTAGATGGCCAGCCTATGCTCATAAAAATGGGGCGAGTACTCTGGAATCATTGGCTGCATGTAAGGTGAGATGGAACCAAAGCCTTTTGTGGGAGGAACTTTATGTGGAAATTCTGGGAGGAAAGGAGAGCCTGCTTTCCAGGGGTGACTTGGTGCATGAAATGCAGATTTAGTGTGAAAAGGTGAACTTTTGTTAGGGAGCGATATAATTTCAGATACTTCACTAGTTTCTGGGCCTTTGCTATCTCTGTGTTCTCCTACAGGAACAAAAGCTGAGGGCCGTACAATGCTGTCCAAAAGAGGCTGCATGCTGATGGCGCTTTCTGTTGTAGTACTGGCAGGGGTTAATTCCTTCTGAATTGCAGTTTTTTGTCCTTGAATTGCTGTGGTTGTTGCCTGGTTTTGTAATTCAACGTTTTCCTTGGCATCTTCTTTTGGAAAAGCGTATTGAGGCTTTGAATCGAGATTTGACAGTCCATTGGTGACAGATTTAGAAGAAGTTGCTTTGACTGCAGTGTCGAGCTGATTGATCTGTTTTGGCTCCAAGGAGCTAGCCTTTGGACACTTGATAACGCGATCCTGCTCTGATACTAAAGTAATGGAGTTTTTGCAGAGGCCATACTTCATGTGGTTAAAAAGATGGGATTTCTCATTGCAAGTAAAGGGGCACTGAAAGCACTTATACTTAAATGGCTTTCCTGGTGGTCTTGGGATGTAATGAGGCTTCTTTGGTTTACGTTCTTTGAGGAGACTCATTTTTTTTGCTGCTTTAAACAATTAAATGTAATGGTTCTTTATAAAAACTTTCTTGTGGTTAGCTTTCCTCAGTTTTAGCCTCTTGATGTTTCCAGTTTTTCAGGTTTCTGGAATCCTTCTTCCCAGCTGAAAAGAGGAAGCCAACTCCCGTGGTGTCTCAGGGAAGAGGGGGTGACGGAAAGCAACTTTCGGAATTGGTAGCACAGGAACTGTAACACAAAGGTTAAAATTAGGTGTACTGGAACTAAACACAAACTAAGACATCCTTTTAACTCTGTTCCCCTTAATATTATATATAATGTGTTTTGTGTTTGTGTTTTTTTTTAAACAAAAAAATGCTAGATGCCAGCCTTAAAAGAGACATATATTAAAATTTAATGTCCTTCAGCACCTAAACATACTTGTAGAAGTGTCTTAATTTTCAGCAGTGCTAGTCACTTGCAGCTGCTTTGGGCTTGAAGGAGTTTTCTTTGAAAACTGAAGGAACATTCATTCAGAAGATGAAAGGAGAAGTCTAGGTGGAGCTGTTGAGAGAGAAGTGGAGGTGGGTGAAATGAGAAGAGGCAGGTCCTGGCAGCAGCTAGATATGGGGCAAGCCTGTCAGGCCGGTTGGGGAAAGAGAGGAGGGAATTTCCTGCTTGGTGAAACGAGGGTGGAGTGGATTGGTTGCACTTGGGTAGCTGACTTGGCTCTTTCAGACACTGACCAACTCCCCCTCTTTTAACTGGCATGGCATTTCCTAACAGCTTAATCTCAGTGGATACCTCAAAAGTGGCCAATCTCTCGAAGGATAAAACCACACCAATTTTCTTCCTCTTCCTAATTCAATTAAGAGAAATGAGTCCTGCAATATCTGACTAATAGAATATTCTGCTTGATAAACACATTTCACATTCTTCTGCTGTGCAGCACCTTACGTATTGCATGTGGTTAACACAGACACACAAGCATATCAATTCACGTAAAAAGTGGCAGACAGCAATTGATTTACAGGGGCATGATCTATCTGCCTTTCTTCAGAAAAAGTAAGGTTGTGGATACTTTATACAGCCTAATGATTTGCTCAGTAGATAAGTCAGGAGGGCTTGTATCAGCTTGTTCCATTATGTTCACTGATTCTGAAGGCGTGAGAAACTCTCAGAGTCAAGTTCTCATGATTTTATAGGATGTGTTATGGCAGAGATCTAAAAACTGATGATTTCATCATGAACTATAAGCATCATTATCAAAATGATGACTGTTGCAAAACCACGTACTGTATCTATTGTGTTACCCGAAACTGCAGGAATACTAATTGTAGGAGTGACTAGTATAGCTTGCTTTTTTAAATTATTTTTTTTAAACAGCTTTCTACATAGAACTTTGAATTAGTACTATTAAAATATCAAGCTTATGAAAAGAATTGTTGGTGATTATGTGCTGTGAGATTTTAGTTAAAGTACAGATGTTTTTACATTTCTTAAACAAGAGATTATTTACTAGAAAATAGCATGCAACACATTATGAAAACTGAAGGCAAAGCTACAGAACTGCTGCTTGTTTTACCAGGTATAGTAATTCTAGCAAATTGTAATACTTTTTTTTTTTCTGATGTGAAAGAGATATTAATTTGTTAAAATAATAATTGTGAAGACATTCTAACAAAAAAAAAAGTGTACCTGCTTTATAAATAGGAAAAACAAACTTTCTTAAAATTAACAAATAATTAAATGTGACAGTCTAAAGAAATAGAAATATTAATAGCTTTTCCTGAATTTTTAATATAGCTTTTTTTTGAGTTGGAGACTAATAATGTTACAATGTAAAAGAAAATCACTAGAAATATACAGCAGCATGTTAAAGTCTTGTCATTGGAATCTGATTAAAATGGAGCTCAGTAAATTTAAAAAAAACACATAGTATTTAAAAATTATTTTAAATAGCGATAACCAGCATTCTTGTGCAAGATTAAGAATAACACTTTTACTTAAAAAATAATTAAAAAATATATATAAAAATATTGGAGCAAAGGAGGCTTAGCTGGTCGTCTTTTTTTTTTTCTTTTTTTCTTAAGTGAATTTGTTGTATTTATTTTTGACTAATGATGTATAACTGACTTGGAGTTTGTGATGGACTTGATCAAGTCAGTTTGTACCTGTTGTTCCTCATATCATCTTGGAAGTACTTGTACTAATTGTTCTTGAAAAAAAGATATTGTTGTCAAAACTCCATTGCATTCTTAGTTTAGCCATTTATGATACAGTCTGAATTTGCATTCAGGTGCAGTATTTATAATAAAGAGATGTTAATTAGATTTTCTTGTTCTTCTAGCTTTCCTTCGCTTAATAGTGTAAATTCTTGTGTGTCCTGTTCCCCCCCCCCCCGACTTTGTACTTGGTATTTAATTTTGATTCAAGTTATTCCTGTTCAACAGAGTATTAACTATCATTTCTTAACAAGATAAAATGCATTGTTGCAGTTCTAATGTTATAAATTTAGAGCATTGGCAGCTTTTTTGTGATGTGTATAGCAGGACAGAATTACAAACACTTTTTTTTTTCAATTCATTATTTCTTTTGATGGCATGCTCAGCTTGCAGACAGTGGTGCTCCCACTCCGTGCTGCTTACTTGTGAGGTGTCAAACGAGTAGCTTCTTTTAAAGGGTGTTTACCCTTTAGGAAATTTAGGCTAGTGTCAGCCAGACGAATATTCTGTTCGTCTCTTTTACTGGTTAATCCCTTTTTTTCCATACGGCTTAAAAATGCCAGTAGTAAAACGTTTCTAAACCAAACCAAGGAAGACAATTTCTCTTCCCATTTCTAAGTAAAACACAGCAGTGTCTGGCAGAGGTACATGTTTCATAATTAAAAAAAATTAAAACTCTTTGATCGCACACATAAAACTGGAAAAAACAATAATGGTTTAAAATAGCTGCAACCAATTAAGACTGCCTCTATTATAAATAATGCCAGTTGCTTATAGTTGTACAGTGTATGTCTTCTGCTACTGAAATTAAAGTTTAGTATTAGCAAGAAAAATCAAAATAACTAGCTGCTTTTCCCTTAAACTTGAATACTATAACTTGTAATATCCTTTTAAAAATGGGAAAAATCTTTCAGTAGTAGGATGATAATTTTCATGCAACTTTATTTTTCTTTTAAATTGAGAATTTACTTCCTGAATACCTGATTTTAGAGGTGTGGGTATTTACATATTATCATGAATTTCTCATTTTAGGTTTGAAGTGTAGTGGTATTTATTTATATTCTTACTGAAAATAGGTCGTTCAGATAATATGGGTTAAACTTGAGGTTGTATTAGCTGTTTGTTCTGTGTCGACAGCGTTCCTCCTTACAGCGTCCCAGTCTGTAGCCCTTTCCAGCCCGAGATTGAGAGCAGCATGTTTTCGTCCAGTTTGTAAAGTGTGTTGTTGCTACCTCTTTGCTTTTAAAAATGCTAGCAAGTCCAGAAAGTAAGAATATTATTTAGCATTGAGTGCATGTATGTGTAAATACATAAACAAAAATGTTTTTGTGTATAAGTATATCCATACAAATATACACCTGTGTATTCATACACATGCATACACACACATATATATGTACATACATATATATGCTTCTTTTTTTTTTTTTTTTTTAGGTTTTTAAGTAGTCTAAATTGTTTAAGATGTCCGGCTGATCAAAGGGGAAATTTCAAAATGTCTTTTATTACAAGCAGGGCTGGTAATTATGTTTCTTTTTAGGACACTGCTTTAGCAAACTGCGTAACAGTTTGTCATGCACACTCCATTATTACTGCAGTATCCTTTGGTGATGTTGATCTCTCTGACCAAGAGCACTCACTGGGGTGGAACATTTTGAAGGACATGCTATAATTAAAATATTGTGATGTGGCATTATTGCATAACTCAAGGACATGCCATTGTCACCTACCTAGAGTGTTGCAAGAACAAGATTTGTGAGTTTTATTCTAGCAGAGATTTTCCAGTGATTAACTACCACTCCCTTCTAAACTTCCAGTTCCTTTAAACTGAAAGATAAATTTTAACACAACTGTTTGTTAATTAGGAGGAAACATGGGCGAGAGGAGTGGGTTGGTGAGGATTGGGAAGGAAGTGTGTGCTGAAGGTCCGGACCGGAGGACTGCGTGCTCCTGTGTGTGTGCGAGTGCGCGAGAGGAAGTGCAGCGGCAGAGATAGCTAACTTGCTCAGGTGGTGGGGATAAGAAGAAAGAAGTATCCATAAATATTAAGTTAATAACTCCACATCTTAATATACTTTAATTAGTTAGAGAAAGGATAACTTAATCCAATTTTCTTTTAGTAAATTTAGTCAATTCCCACAAGCTGGAAAACTAATAAATCAAAACCGAAACTGAATATGTCATTGCCATACAAGCTTTTCAGATTAACACAGTCCTACTATATAAAGGAGAGTTGGCAGACTAAACGTAGCAATTTCAAGCAGTACAGCTTTTTGTCATTCTTCAGTATAATACATTAACTCTCCCCATGGGAAAAGGTGCTTAAAACACTTTTCACCAACAAGTGTAAGTTATTGTAAAAACTTCTCAGAGTCACTTAGTCTCACAGACTAAAATCTTTGCCGCTTCTGTTGAAACTTTCTGCTGAAAGCTTAAACCAGTGCAGTAAATGCACCTGTTAGGAGGAACCTAGGCTTCTGAGACAGCTGAAAAATGCATGCCTCTGACTGCCTTTCTAATTGTTAATATAAACACATTTTATTTGAAAAAAATGTCTAAATAAAGGCACTTACCAGAGAGAGAGATGTCTGAAAGCTTCCAGGTGATCCCTGTTGCTAACCTGTAGCTGTCACTGCTGAGAGAGAAGTACCTGTTCGCTGCCCGATTGCTAAGTGAAACTGCAGGAGGTTGTTTCAGGGGGAGGGACTTAAGAAGTGTAGGAGTTGAGCCCTGAGGGTGTAGAGATGCACCTGATATTACTCCAGCCTGAAGCTACGATTCATTTGTTTGCGTCCACTGCTTTCATTCAGTATTACCTCAGCATCTAAGCTATCGAAGAGAGCTTTTGTCGCTTTTGTGCCCTCCAACAACCAAGTTTTACTCTAAACTTTTGTGTCTGTTCCTCTGAGCACTAATCTACAAAGTGGGGTCAAAAATGGCTAGGCAATATACTGAGCTTTTAATACATTTACCTTCAGTAGAAATTACTTGTGAGCAGCAGAATCGACCGTACACAGGGGGTAGCAAAGCTTAAAAATAGTAATTACACATTCTTAGTAGAAACAGACAATTTTCATTAAATGCCTTTGTAGCTTTAATATTCTTGCTCTTTTTTTTTTCCTCCCCCTCTCCATTTTTATTTAAATCTTTGTGTCCTTCATGAGTCTCCTCTCTGAAGGCGGGACTGAACTAACTCCAAGCTTGCCACAGGAACCTGCCAAAGCTTGCCTATAATCAGCAGTCAAATGTACAGATCCTGTAAATGGAAGGGAGTCACCTTGGTGAGAAATTGATTATCATGTCCATACATTTGCTCAGGAGCAGTAAAACTGCATGGTGAAAGGAGGAAGTGTGACGATCATCCACTGATTAGGGCTGGTACTTGCTCGTAGTTACATTTTACTGAGAGTTTACAAATGACAAACTTATTAGTGTATTTGCCAGTTACCTAGTGACAGTGCAAAGCTGGTTAATGAAATGTCCCGCGTGCTGGTCCTTGAAAAGGAGAATCTTTTGGTACCATTCCTATTACTGAATATGAAACCTACGTGTTTTTTGACTACTATTTCTGATGGTTTAGAGACATTAAATTTTTGAAACATTTAAATACATAGGTATGATGAACTCTGTACTTGATATAGTTGTTTCAAAACTTGTCTGTAAAGCAATGCCTTAAAAATCATTTTAATGATGTGGCCTTTATCTTGATCAAATGACGTATGGACATCTACTTTCCTGTCTAGGTGTGCAGATTACCATGCTTCCTGTCGCAATGCCAATGTAACTTGATGGAAAAATGTTATGAATACAAGCAATTGCTAATCTTAAGGTAGAAAGGTGGGTCTTGGGGTGTTTTTTTGTTTGTTTCCTTTTTGTTTTAATATTTGCTTTCGTATGACACAGCTTAGCAGTGTAAAGAGATGTCATATTACTGTCTGGTTGTTTGTAAATCCTTTGGCTTTAGATGGAACAAAAGTATTTGTAGTGCATCGTTCTTCTGTTTAGTTTTGAGGAAAAGTAGAATATCAGAAAATTTTAATTTCACAGAAAGACGTTTTAGTGTCTGCATTTGGAAACTTCTCTGAGAATACCTGAGGGGAGAAGTCCTTTGCCTTCTTCATTGAAGATGTTATTAAGAAGTCATCATTCGCTAGTGAATAGCCTTTCTTTCATGTCAGTACGTTTGTGTGCCATATCAAACTACACGTCTGTCATTTTTCTTCTGCAAATGTGGATCTGTAGCTCGAGGAAATACCATCATTTATTTTTTATTTTTTATTTTTTGCATGTGATGGGGTGGAGGTTGGTTTCCGTGAATAGAATCAGATATTTTGTTTTGAAAGAAAATTGCAAATTTTGGCACCTGAAGGACTCCTGTAATATATAGGTGACTGAATTGGGTTAAGAGGCAATTGATACTTGAACTTCGATTTTTCCCCTCTGTCCCTATCCCCCTTCCCTGATCTGGTATGTGAAGGGGAGATGGGATGACTGGTTGCTGCCTTGGTCCAAGGACAATATGGAGCCTGCTTTAAATCCAGCTATTCTCTGGAAGTTGCTATTATTAGGCAGGTCAGCTGAAGTCTGTTGTGAACAAAGTAAAACTGGAAAAAAACAAACAGATAATTTAAATGGTACTTTTCTGGGTGCTTGGATGATATTAAAAATCCAAATCTGTTGCTGATGGACACCAGAAAAGGAGCAGCTCCCTGTTGTGTATGCTTCTGGAAGTAATAAATCTTGATTACAGTGATGTGGTTTCATCACTTACTTTTGTTAACTCATTATACTTGCATCGTACGTATTTGGTAAACTGAACCCAGTTGCCTGTTAGCAACACCCTCCTTAGTTTACTTGAGCACAACACTCAGATTAATTGAGTTGAGTACCAGGATGGACATAACATGTTTATTGGTATTTTTTTCCTAAGTCGTTGGTTTTGTTTGTTTGTTTTCCAGTTGTGATTGTTTTTATATCTCTGACGGTCTGAAGCTGTAGTTTTATAGCTTCTTTGTGTAGTTTAGTATATACTTATTTAATCTAAATCTTATTTAAAATACAGTCTCCTGGGCATTATCAAGGAAGTGTTGCATTGCAGTAGTTGAATTTCATATGTTTAATTACTTAGCATGAAACTGCCCGTTCAATAAATGTTGCAAACTTGTTTCTTTATGTTTTTATATGATTTTTTTTCTGAGCTTTGGCATTAAGCAGAAGACAAAGTGTCAATAGCAGAAACCATACATGCAATTGGGATTAACTTAACCCGTTCATGATAAGCTGATTACCTAATTTTTGTTTTCAGTACTTGAGAATTCCCTAGATGTATGAAAGAGTGTCTGGTGTTGCTCTGGTCAGTTATCAACCCCTCTGTTGATCAGATAATTCTTGGTTTCTGCTCTAAAGCAAAGAACAGCCCCGATTACTGAATTGTTCTGCTGTTTTGACATTGGCTTATATCAGCCAGAACTGGTACTGGCTTTCAGAGGATGTCATAGAATAATAGAATGGGTTGGGTTGGGTTGGAAGGGACCTTAAAGCTCATCTAATTCCAACCCCCTGCCATGGGCAGGGACACCTCCCAGCAGGCCAGGTTGCCCAAAGCCCCATCCAGCCTGGCCTTGAACACTGCCAGGGATGGGGCAGGCACAGCTGCTCTAGGCAGCCTGGGCCAGTGCCTCACTGACCTCAGAGTAAAGAATTTCCCCTTTATATCTAATCTAAACCTACCCTCTTTTAGTTTAAAGCCATTACTCCTTGTCCTATGTCACTACGCTCCCTGATAGAGTCCCTTTCCAGCTTTCTTGTAGGCCCCCTTTAGGCCTGGAAAGGCCACTGGAAGGCTGCTCTAGTTTCTCCCCAAAGCCTTGTATTCTCCAGGCTGAACACCCCCAACTCCCTCACCCTGGCTCCACAGGAGAGGGGCTCCAGCCCTTTGATCATCTTCGTGGCCCTCCTCTGGGCTTGTTTTGACTTCCATGTCCATTGACTGTCAGTCATCAGCAAGATTTCCGTATCTCTCTAGAGATGCTTTATAAATGTATGTACTTGTTATTCCAAGAAAGAAGAATGATCAAAGATTAATGAGAATAAAGCCATTTAGTTGAGCACTGATAGACGTGTAACTAGTGAAGCTTATCTCGCCTTATAAAAGAAGTGCCGTAGAACTGTGTGCCTGGCAGTACTCACTTATGTGTTTATCACCTTTGTTATGTGTCTAAATGAATGGCTTTGAGCTAAATGATCAAGAAAGCCCTTTTTCTTTGATTACTTGAACTGAAGTTATTGACAGATTTTGCTGTCTGTATCAGCATGTTTGAACTAGGTTGTTCTTAAATCCCAGAAGGGGGCAGATGTATTTGCACTGTAATTAGTGTAACTCATGCTGGGCCCCAAAACAGTTTGTGATTCTTGTACAATATTCTCATAACTATTTTCTTCTATCCCATATGAATAGTTATTAGTCCTAATGCTTTTCAAATAACAGCTTTGAAATGTGCCTTTGTTTTTCATAATGATTCCAGTCCCTGACTTGGGAGATATGTCTGGGCAGATTACCTTGCTGATGTTTGTGAGCCACTTGTTCTTGATTACTAGAGCAAATTATTTGTATGGGAAAAGAATGAAAGCTCAGCAGTTAATAGCAACAGCAGATTGTATTTTCAGATATTTATTGTGGCCTGTATTGTTAGTGCTTGGGCTGGAACTAGGATGATCTTCCTTCTGGTTCCCATCCTCCCCCTTGGGCAGTGAAACATCTCGGGGGAAGCAGGTAACATCAGAAACTGAGACTGTAGGCAAAACTATGAACTGTTTATAAGAAATGTTTTTTAATGGTCATTCTTTTCATTATCAGCCCTTTTAACAGAGATGTAAAATATGCCTTTCTTGAGTTTCTACTAGATGCTTTGGTTATAATTCCTTTTTAAATTTATTATTCTTAAAGCGTTTTTCATGCAGAGTGGTTTTGCTTTGATTTAAGACTTATGCCAGAGATTCTAAGACAATTCTCTCACCTATGTGAAGTCAAGTTTTTCTCAAGGAATCCAGTAGTAGAATCTGGGTTGTACCATGGGCAGTTCCAGAATATATTAAATTGGTCCCACACGTTTTCTTTGAGACATCAGCAGCAGTGTGCTGCACTAATGCCAGTCTCATGAAGAAGAGAACAATGAGACATGCAATCAATATTCCTAGACTTGAAAGGTTTTTAGCTTTCAGTTATTCTTTGGAACATGTCAAATTTTATAAGGATGTATATGATTAATATATTTTGTCTACTGCTTTAATTTTAAAAGTGAGGAATATAGAACAGCAAGTGAAATCTGCTACTTTATTCTTTAAAAAAAAAGGCCAAAATTATTGAACTGCAGTTTATCTGTTAAGTTTTTGAGTTTGAAGTTGTGTGTTATCATTTAGCTGTAAAATCTCAGCTGTTTTAATATGGGTCATCCAGCTGCATGTGCATGTAAAGAAAACATTCTTTTGAGCAAAATGGCAAAAAGTTATCAAAAATTCTAAGGTCTGATGATGTATCTGTGTGAATTTCTACATTTGGAATTGCAGCACTCTTAAATGAAATGTGTACAGGGTATGTGTAATGGCAAAAAACATATTTTAGTGTGGTTTCAGTATGATTTCACATCTTTTGTTTTGTGCTGTATTTGTGGTTTTGTAGGCTTCAGAGTATTATTTATAGTTTTTTTTATTTATTTAATTGGGTGGGGATAAATACTAAACAAACAAGAGAATCCTAGTTTACTTGAATTTCTGGTTTGCTTGTGAAAGGACGTTATTAAAATTTCTCTTGATGACAGCATAGTATAAACTTTCTAGCTAATAAGGTGTGTCATATATAGGAACATGAAACTTCCTAGGCGTTCTTAATATGTCAGTGGTGAGACTAAAAGTGTTCTCATGTTAAACTCTCAACAGCTAGGTGACCACTGAATATTCACAGCTGTATCTGTTAAATGGCAAGGGGTCTAAACTTCCTCTGTTTAAAGCCAATTAAAAGTTTGTGTGTTGTTTTTTTTTTTTTTTAATGAAATCAGTGGTAGAACTGTTAATGTTTCATATTCGAAGATAACTTTTTTTATTTTTTCTTTTTGTGCATTATGTGGTTATGATATTTTTGCCATAAAAACCGGTACGTTTAAAGTAAGGTTGGAAATGTTTCCATCTCTGGAAAGCAAAAAGAGGAAGCCAGGGCAGGAAGATTGGAAGAACTGCGTGGTTAAACTTGCAATGGATTGGTGCATATATTGGAAGGATTCCAGCCAGGAAGATGTTATTTTTGATCCGTTCTTATACCCTGACCTATTCACAGTGAATAGACAGAAAGAATCCCTCTCCCCTCACCCCACTTTTTTTTTTTTTTTTAAACTGTGGCAGCAGTGAAAGCAACATTTAAACAGAAGCTAATAATGCTGATGAGATGCATAAACCGTGGGTAATACAGAGTGTAACAGTGGTGGGTCAGTGTGAGTGATCCAAATCTTGAATTAGATTTGTCACTCTCAAAATAAATAGAAAGTGTAGGGAAAAAAAACAGCTTATGAAGAAATATCATTTATTTATTCTGTTTATAAATGACCATCAGAGTAAAGGGAGGAAAAAAAAAAGTGTAAGAAAAAAATAATAGGTATTAAAGTCCGGGGTCAAAAGTACTGTTAGTGAGGTAGTTTGAGCAGGGACTTGGTAGGTTAGGATGCCTTGTTATTCAGTGTGGAAATCAGAATGATTTCTACCTTTTCAGACAAAGAGGTCAGACAATGCTGCCAGTATCCCAAAAGACCCTGGAACAGGGAAATATTTTGTGTATTATTTGTGCTGAATGGTAGGCACCTTGTTTAAATAGGAAACACTGGTTATTTCAGTTGACGTTTCAACTGTTTTAAAAACGTCCCATTGTCATGTATATTGTTGGCAAGCAGTTGGTACGAAATGAAGTCTCTTGTGCTGTCAGAAGATTTCAGATAGATGCAGCTTATCTCAATGGCAGATGTTACGGCTTTGAAGGAATATCTCTATATACACAACTCTCTGCAGTTCTGAAATTCCGTTGGTTTCTGTTGCAAATACCATATAAATTGGGTTAGAGCAGGTATGTGCTCTGTGGTAGTACCAGGTTATCAGTGCTGGTGTTTCTGGTACAAGAAAATGCCTGTGAGTTAGCTGGTATTGATGAGACAGGAGATTCCTGTACATTTTATTTGACAGTAAGGAGAATGGTGCTTCCTGATAATTATATTACTGAAGTTGGCATACTTAAAAAAAAAAAAAAAGTCTGAAAAACTATGTATAGTGAAGAAGGAACATTTTTCTTGTCCAGTGTCATTGTGCCACCTATTAAATGTAAAAAACTAACAGCAAAATAAAAACAGTACTGATTTCAAGAGTGTTCTAGAATGAGGATTTAAATAGTCTTATAGCAATGTATTATATAACTTCTTAAACTTGTGTAAGTATTCTGGCTTTAAGGATTACCTTCTGTGTTTTCGTATTCCAGAATAAGATATTTGGTATTGATTTGCAGCTGCCTCGTTTTTTGGAGGAGGATACATCGGGAAATCAGGCTTCTGAAGTGCGCTACTTTATTCTGTAGTGGTAGTTAATTGTGAGGCTTTTGGCAAGCATTCAGGTACTTTTCATCATAGATACAGGAAGAAATGAAAAAAGATCTACCTGTCTTAGGTGGACGCTTAGAAAATAGAGAACACCCAAACCTGAAAGGCTGGTTACAGAGGAATTTTTTTTTTCTAACACCCAGGTGAACTTTAAAAATGATCCGTGGTATTGATATTGAAAATAATATTTAAAAACTTTAATGTGAATGTCATTTTCAAATTTTCAGTTTTCAAATTAGCACGGAGTCATTAAAAATAGTGCAGATTTGTTTTTTTCTATCAGAGAGAATAAATACCATAGCTGAAGCTGTAGCAGGAAAAGTCCCTCCTCCCCCAGTGCAACTGAGAAATGGTATAAATGCTAAGCAGGGAATAAATGACAATGAATTGCTTCTAGCTTTTCACTGCAGGGTTGATCTCAGTATTGCACAACCTTAGCCTAAAGGTTGGGGTTTCTCCGGTGATTTTTCTTTTCTGCCATGCAGCGTTATGAATTTGCAAAATTTTTATCCTTCTTTAGAGCAAGTCATTCACTCACTTGGTAGGATTCCTTCACAAGCCTGCTTCTTCGTGTCCTTAAACTGCAGTTTGCGACTGCTTAAGGTAAAGGAAGAGCTGTTAGCTGTAACCTGTATGAAGGTCTCTGTTAAACTCTCATATGGCCTTGGGCATGAGTGGGTAGGTTAATCCCTGAAACGTTTAGCACTCGGTGTTTCAGTGTTGAAGGGAAGGTAGATCAATACTATCTTAGGTCAGCTGTAGTTCTGGCAGTGTAACCAGGCAGGGGGTGCTTACAGATTTGGAGATTTTCTGGCTGCATTACATAATGACGTTGAGATAGACTGGCCAGAATCCAGATCTGTCTGCTTCTGCATTGGCCCCTTGCCACGCTCAAAAACTTGCTCCAATTTCAGCGTTGTAGCACTTCTGCAACCTGCAATTAGTTTATTGAAGCAGATACCTGGGAAATGAGAGCCAGCGTCCATTTCTTTAAATACTGTATTTAAGTAATGTGAGTGGTATCAAACAGTAAGTCTTTGGCGGAGATGTAGTTAGAATGTAGTTCTTTAGGGCAATGTCCAGCTTAACCAGCAATCCCTTCTCCCTGCCTGAAAGCCAGTCTCTGCAGTACTTATTTTCCACCCTCAGCAGCGAGGCAGACAACAATCTCCTTTGGTGCCCAGCTGTGATTCATTGCCGGAGCAGGTCTTTCCTGTGTGCTGACTGAGATAGGTCCATGGAAAAAAAATATCATGTGATCATATAATTAAAGACTCTCTTAATTCATTACGTAGGGAGAGACTGAACTGAGATTGCAACCAGACAGACACAGTCCTTCATAGTCACGGGTTAGAAAATGCTTGTTTGGTCTGCGGACATACATACATATATATATATATATGTATATATATATATGTAGCCCTATAGACATGGGTCAGCGTTCAGAATTGTGAGAAACTTAGGGCAGCTTAAGCTGCTTCAGCTGTCAAATTCAAACCTATCTTCTGAGTGTGCACGAGCTGTGATACTCGTCCCTTCTCTGGCAAGCTCCTAACTAGGTCAAACTTGGGTGCAGGAATGAGAGACGAGAGGCCACCTGTTGACAGTTTTTAGGCACTTGCCCTACAGGCTGCAATATTAGAGCTTTTCACAGAAACACTTGAGAATTTTCCAACAAAGCAGCACATGCTTTTTCTGATCCTTGCTGGAGAACCTATCCTCTGGCTGAAATAGTCTTCTAAAAGTAAAGTCTGAAGGAGACAGCCTGTATAGAAAACAGGAGAACAAATCGTAGATGTTTGGCTGAGCTTTAAACAAATATTTATTTCTGATAATCGACCTAACCTAAAATTATCTATGTTTGCATCTGTGTTGATACATTAAATATTAGTATAACAGCCCTAATGAAGTTACGATTAGGACCTGCCTCTCTTTCTAAAAGAGCTTAGAGTGCCATGCAAAAGCCTGTGGTCCCAAATCTGATTTCAGTTTTTTTTTTTTCAATAAAAACAAAGCGTTCTTCTTCTTTTTCCGTTTTTTTTTTTTTTTTTTTGCATATGAATGATAGTGATAGGCATGCTGTTTAAAACATGGGAAGCTGACGTGCTGTAGATACAGCTGTTTACGCTTTTTTTTATGCCTGAGGCTCACAAAGAAGATGAACCTACTGAAGGATTCTTCTGCAATCACTTTGTTTTGTTGAAGAAAAATCTGAATAAAACTATTATTCAGTAATTCTTTTTATTGATGCTTATAGTTTTGTTGAAGCCTCATAATTCATGAATAACTAGTTTTTTTAGACTTCTACCTGTACACAATGTCTTACTCTTCAGTAAGAGCAGACCTCCATTACTCTGAAGTACTTTTTCTTGTATTTTATCATTCTAAAATAGAAGACTTTCCAATAAATTTATTATGATTTGAGAAGGTTTCTCTGCATAAACAATCCACAGCAAAATGTAAGACTTACCTAAAAGGTAACATTAAACTCTGTTTTAAGACTGGCATAATCTTAGTTTCAAATTGAATTCAAACAGTTTGTTCTGAACTTGAGATTCAGTGCACAAGTCTGTTCTAAGTGAAGTAGAGTTGACTTGGACTTTTGCAATTTTCTTTTGTAGACAAGACCTCAGGCTAAGGAACAGGTTTTTGTTTGTTTGTTTAATTGCTGTATTTGTATGTTTTATATGATAAACATTGCAATAAATAAAAAACATGACGATCTGAAGTAATATAGGAGTCCTGATGGCAACGGTTGTAGTCTAGGTAAGCGTATGGGATATTTTTTAAAAGTACTTTTTTAAGGAAATAGTTTTAGTTATAGGGGACCTTTCAGTATCCAATGTCTTCCTTTGGTTTCTTTACTAGTTGTTCAGTGGTTATCATCTGCAACTAATCGATGCTAACCATCTGATTGATTAGAATCTCTGTTCAGAAAGCCAAGTGTCTGTGCAGCTCGTCTCTTGTGTTAGAGAAAATCGGTTGTTTGCAGGGCTTTGAAGCCAGAAGTTTTCTTCATTTTCACGAGGCTTGAGCAAAGCGCTGTGTTGCAACCTGCAGTTATGTTGTTAGGTAAGGCAGGGTGGAGCGTAACAGGTGCTTATTAATACCTCTAGGCTACGGGTAAAGGTGACTGTATTTTTTGAGCATTCACAGAACTAAACAGGTGGATATTGTTTTAGTATTCAGCTTGAGAGTGGACACTACTTACCCTCTGTATTTAATGGCAAACTTTTAATGCAGAACTATGAAACAAATTGTGACTTTCAAAGTTAAGTAACACTTCAGGTCTTCTCTGTGGTGTATCTCCCAACTCCTCCTTTTAAATTTAAGAAACAAAACAACAACAAAACCTTATTAATAATTTCAAACATAAATTTATTTCTGCTCTTCTTTTCGTTTTGGATTTTCTCCTGGATTTTTTTTCTCAAGTTTTTTCGCTTGTGTTTTTTGGTGGAATACATCTTAGGTATGTTTTGAACGTGATTTTAAATCTGAAAATTTGAAACAATAAAGAGCTTCGCAGTCCAACACTGCCCACACTGAATACCTATGAGGTGGTTATAATGGTGAATAGCTTAACAGGTACAAAATGCAGGAGCTGGCTACAAAGCTTTGAACATCATTGCTGTGTTGTGTATCAAGCAAAGCTCTGGAGGAGTGCAAATGCAAACATTTTAAATTGGAGAAAAACAAAATTTAAGTTAGGATTTTGTTTAGACTGAAGATGAAAGGTAGTGTGCGTAAGATAATGCAACCACAGAGCCTACCAGCTGGGGATTAGGAAGGTCTTTTGTAAGGTACTTCAGTTACAGTGGGCTAGATGCTACGGGTGTTTTGCCTGTGCTGCTCCTCCATGACTGCAGGCGGGCTCTGCTGGGACTGCAGGAAGCCACAGCCGAAAACAACTGCATTGTTTTTGACGACTCCAGGGTAAAGAATAAAGGGAAACCTGAAATTTTTGGTGGTGTTTCTTTTGTTCTTACGACTCTTAAATATAATGTAATGCTGATTCTGAAAGGAAATGTAATGCTGGTTGTGAAGTTTCTCTTATCTCCTCTCCCCCTTTTTCAAGCACAGAAACATTTGTCAGGAGCAATCGTTACACACCATTTCCCAGAGTTCCCAGTTCACCAGTAAATATTCTGCCAGTGTTAGAATGCAAGCTTAAAGAGAAGACCCTGACCTCAGTAGGGTTCCCGTGTTGAAGTATTTGTTTTTACTTAGCTCTGCCGTGTACCTTACCTTGTTTTCCCCTTTTCCTCCTGTATTGTAACTGCCCACTTTTGTATCCTTCCTTTGCACGACCTGTCTTTGCTCTTGACTTGCAGTCATGCTGTTTCTTCTGCAGCAGCAATGCTGTGAGTCCCAGACGCAGGAGTACAAAGAGGTGCAAGTCCAAATCACTGCTGCATGATAATGGGGAGGTCCTGAGCTGCTCCCAGTAATAGTGCTGTTCTTCATTGCATTTCCTCAGTTCCTGTTGTTACAGACTCCTGGCGGCATCTCCTCTGTCTTGGAGACTGACCTGAATAAGCTAGGGGCCAACTGGTGTTGCGCCTACCATGGAGAAAACGAAGGCCCTGAATTGAAAACCATGTCAGACAACACAAATGCAAGGCACCACTTGTGGGTCCTTCTGCTTTTTGTTCAGCCTGCAGAGAGGTGACACCATGCTCACAGCTGTCTGAAGTAGCTGGAGAAATCACCTCACGCTGAAGGAAATTTGCAGCAGCTTTGCAAAATTGCCTTTGGCGTCTGTTTTAGTGTTCCTGTAGAACCAGCTAATTCCATTTTTTTCATCAGTTGATGTAGCATTTTTCAAAACAAGCCAGTCAACATTTTTAAAGATTTTTATTGCAGTTTCTCTCAGAACTGAGAAGTGCCAAAATATGCATCCATCTTTGCTGTATCATTGTTCTTGAATGGGAATTGCTTTGCTGTTTTTTTTTGTTTTTTGTTTTTTATCCACATGTAGTGCTTGCAGTCCTAGTAGTCATATTTTGGCCATCCTTCTGCTTACTTTTTTGTTCTCATTAGGTTAAAATGAATCGAAATGGTATTTTAACGCTTCCCTAATCCACTTGTGGTGCCTATGTTTTGATTAAGGTAGCAATACATTGATGCTTAATTATTTAATGATTATATCTGCTCAAGTATATCTAGGCACAGTTTGCTAGTGAAATTAAGCCCTTGTTCAGTGGGACAATGGGATCATCTTGTGACAAGTCTTTTCTAAGGAATAAAGATGTGTTTGATAAATTTGATACTATAAAGAAATTCAAGATAAACCCCCCCCACACCCCAAAGGCTTTTTTTTTTTTTCCTGGCATTATTTACTTACCAAGGATGTGACATCTCTAGAGAGAGAGAAATATTCAAATTGTATTTCTGGATTTTCAGATACCAGGAGGAAGCCCTCCAGGGAGCCTTGCATACATACAGTATTTGTTAAACTGCCACAGTGTGTGTTGCTAGAACTGCAAAGAGAATTCTTCTTCAAGTTTTTGAAGGCTCTCCTTATCTGTAGAAAAAAATGACTTCTAGAGTTTTGATGGACCTACAAGCATGAAAGTGAAGTTTTCCCTCTGCTCAGTTTCCCAACCTTATTTTTGTTGCTTATAATAGTACCTGTGTTATAACACCTTTATGGTAAGGTTCTAGGATTTTCATTCGTCTTCTGTTTTACTACCCTATTTTCTCTATTTCCCCCAATATGATTTAAAACTAAAGAAAGAGAAGAAAAGAAAAGTGTCATTTGTTTCCAGTGCTTAGTCTGGGCTTACGCTGTGTGACAGCATCTTGTCTGGGGCTTCCTCAACAAAATGTGGCACAGAGATGTGTTATACCAAGGTCTATGACTTGTAGGCCTTTTTGCCTAAAACATCTTCTATCTGAAGTCACTCTGGTTATCCATTAAATCGTTGCTGGAAACATTAATGGACACGTTAATTTTTAAAAGCTGCTTGATTCTCAGAGTGGACCTTTTCTAGTCTGGGATTTGGTTTAGTTTCTGTTAAATCTCGGGTGTGGAAGCAGAAGAAGCGTGTGGAAGTTTCTGTTAAATCTTGGGTGTGGAAGCAGAAATAAGAGCAAAGCCCACCTGTTTGCATTTCTAGGTTGCATTGCATTTTTATGCAAATTCTGTCCTCATGCTCTGTGCAGTGTGGCAGTGCTGAGAGATTTGAACTTAAAACACTGCATTGCAGTCGCTCGACAGCTCTACGCAGAATAATATATCACAAGTTGCTTAACGAAAGAGCAACGGTGAACTTGTCACTTTGATTTAAGAGTAAGCAAAGAGTGTACTTAAGTCCCTTTCAAGATTGATGTATTGATGATTCACAGGCATTGTTAATCATAAGTATTTGTCAAGGTAGGACTTGTGCTGTGATAAATGGTGGCCGCTCATAGATGAGTACTGAATCTTTTGTTTTATGGTAGTTACAATACTGTGTTTATTAGGAAGTATTTTTTTCTAGCGATAGATGCTGTTGTTACGGTACCATTTGTAGTCCAGTAGTTTAACAATTTGACATTTCAAAATTTTGACTCTAAAATTACCTAACCCTACGAAAATTACTTGGACTCTAAATTGACTCTAAACATGTATTGCTGAGTAATAAATGATATCAGTCTTCCTTAAATAAACAAAGATACACTTGAAAAATAGTGGGCCTAAAAGGTTTACTTTATAAGAGGAGTCAACATTTCAAATACTTAGTAATTATACTTGGTCAAATCCTTCTACAGGCAAATGAGGGTATGTGGATGCAGATATTTGTTTTCCAGTGCAGCTGTGACCGGACAAGGCTTGGTATTGATACTCATATATAATATATTTATAAACCTTTGTTAAAAATAATCAGCGGGTACTCTAATTCTCTTAAGGGAAATTCCCAAACACAAGGCTGTTGCTAAAAAGCATTTTCTGTGAGGCAATTCTAGATTTCTAGCATTTTCTAGAGTCTACTACTCAATTCTCCTTTTACTTGGGAGAAAAAAGAGAAATAAACCTGCTCGTATCTGTATTACATTTTTATCTTTAGCAGCATATTGGGACTAAAGAACATCAAGTTTTTATCATGATAGTAACTCTGATGGAAATGGTAGATTTTTTTGAATAACATGCTATAGAATTAAGGTGTAACTTCATATGGAACCCCGTTGCTTTAATCCTCATTGAACTATATGGGATTGGAATAAAAAGTAAATGGCTACTGGCAAAGAAACAAAAATGGTGTATTAAAATGAAAATTTTAATGCTTTTTTTCTTTCAGAACACACACGGCTCACCCTGTGTCTTTTCTTTAATGATCACTCTCATACCTTTCTTCTGGTTCACTGTACGGTCCTAATTGTTGCTTTTGTGCCCTTTTCCATTTCACAGTGGTTCCTGTCATTTTGAAAGCTCTGACGTATGATGAGAAGAGGGGATCATGCAGCGTGGGTTCCAATGTGAGAGATGCAGCATGCTATGTGTGCTGGGCCTTTGCTCGTGCTTATGATCCCTCAGAACTGATTCCTTTTATTAACCAGATTTCAAGGTAAGCTGCTGCGATAAGAAACTGAGCGAAATACAGTTAACTTTTAAAATCTGTTCAAAACTAAGGAGGAACTAGAAGTTAATCTAGTAGTCTCATGCTGTATCCTCTAGAAGTTAATAATGTGGGAGAATAATACCCTATCTTTAAGACATTTAAAATTAGATATTGGCCACGCACACACACACACGCTCTGAAGTTGCAGAGCTGCTTTATGGGATCAAAGGAGAAGAGAAAACTTAGAGAAGTTACTTCTTACTTTTTCAGATGCACACTTGTATCTAATGATCCAGGAGTTTTGGTACTTTGTCAGATTGTATGGTGCAAAGAACATAGCATGTCATATTGACTTGCAAGTTGAGCTGATTTAGGTCTAAAGGAATAAACTAGACTTCAGATCTCCTAAAAACCCATTTCTGAACTTCCAGATACTTCTGTATGAGTTGTAGTTTTCCTTCTGAAATGTTGAAGATCAAAGTTTAAGTAAGAATACTCTTAAAATTAAATCACTTCCAGTTTATAAAAGTGGTAACAACTTGAGGTGTACGTGGTGATTTTGAATTCTTAGTAATATATCACTTCTGAAAAAGCATTTTTATTACAACTGTTAGCAGGTTCTCATTAAGTTTAACAAATACATGTGAGAATTCTTTTCTCTTTTGTTATATTTTGTTTTCATAGAGTACCACAGTCTAGAATGACTACTTCGACAAAACAACTTTTAGTTGAAAGGGTAAATATGCAAGTACTTCTTTTTCAGTCTGTTCTTTCTGTTTCAAAAGACTCAGAAGTCAGACTTTCAGAAGGTACCCCAGTCAACATCTGTCATACTGTAACGGTGGACTAGAACTTTGTGCAGGTTCCCCCAACACTAAGGGTATTTCTGCAGCTAGAAACTGGTTCTACCTTTTCCTTTTTTTCCCTCTTTCTTCTCATGCTTTTCCTCCGATTTTTGCTAGTCTTGTGGGATTCTCTCTTCAGTAGGTAGTCTTTTTGTTGGCAGCGTATTTGCTGACATTTCCAGGTGTCTTTAATGGGTGATTTGCACTGTAAACACAGAGGTAGCTTCTCACAGTTTCTTGGCAGACTTTTAGTGTGCTCTCATATCAGCAACTCAGATATCTTTGTCTCCATTGGCAGATTTTTAATCAGTAGTCATTTAGTATTACCTTTAAATATATATATATATATATAAGGACTGTATATTTATAGGTCCTGGAAACCTAGTCCTAGTTCTAGTGCTTCCTTTCTTCCAGACTGCTGGCAGAACTATTTCAATCACACCCAAACAGCCTTGTTTGGAAATGCAGGACTGCTTACTTAGCTCAACAGGTGCCCAAAGAAAATGTCTTGTTCCTTCTTCTTTAAAGCCAGTTTTGAAGGTTCCTTGGGACAGTCTGTACACTCTACATATCCATTTTTATTCCTTGAGCCTAGCGCACCTTCCCCTTGCTTGTCTTTGCTGTTTTTCATCCTTGTATTCTTACTTTCCAATGCTGGCCTTTTCACGTAGGGTCACAGGACAGTGTCTCCTACCTGTGTAGTACCTGCTCCTGGCATTTTTTGAGACCTTGATAAAATCTTTCTGTCTAAGAATCTGCTGTCACATTTCTGGAAGCCAAATGCTGTTCTTCTTCCTTCCTTTTTAATGCTGTTATATCTTTTCTACAAAGTAAGCAGGCAAAAAAATGCTAAGATTCTTAGCATTGTGTCTCTGGTAAAGCATTTTCATGGTATTTTCATCATGTTTCATCCACAACAGTCTAGAGACTCAAGGAGAGGAGTCTTGTAACACCAAGCTGTTCTGGAATGTGAGGCCATCTACAGCTGCTGGATGATTTTCAGAAAGAGAATTGGGACTCTAGGAAATGCGTGATTCAGTTATAAGCATGCTAGAAATAGTGAGTGATGCTCGCCCTAATAAGTTATTAAGGAAATATTTTATTTTCAAGGGTCATGTTTAAATGGTCTTCCAGTTGAGTTCAATGTAAATTATTAATATAAAGGTACCTAAAGATATGTTTGCACAGTGAAATAGTGATTGCATTTTGGGTTGTGTTTCTTTTTTTTTATTCTAGCCAGCTTTTTAAAATCCAACCAGCACAGATGATGGTAGCAATGAAGACAGAGTGACAGAATGAGTATAATGTTACCAAATACTTCTAAGAGGGTGTTAACGGCAGTGCAAAGTTATTTACTGCTATCTTTAAACCAGGAGGAATACATTTATATTCAGGCTGCAAGCAAAACTTGAGGAAGAGTGTGGCAATACAATAGTAAGGTCTTGTTCAAAGCAAGTGTTTTTTGTAGATTTGGTCAGCAGCCCTATGGAAGTAAATTCTCTGTTTCCATCCTCTTAGTTAAACAACTTTAAGGTTTGTTTAAAGGTCTGGAAAGCTTGTTCCAAGTGAAACTTTAAAGCCAAAATGCAAATTTAGAAACCTTCAGTTTATCAGCATTCTGTTCTGTTCTTCCATTTTTCAGAATTTTTCTTCCATTCATGATGCTTAGAGCAATATATTTCTTTTACTCCTTTTGCCCTACCACACTGCAAATCAATGTTGCTCTCCATATGTAGGTGCAAGCTGACTATTTTGATTTTACATGATTTGTGGTACTTTGTTTTACTGTTACAAAGCTTTTGCACAATTATGAAGAGTGCTGTGTTTCTGAAGAAGCTCCCTCCTGTCTTTTAGCTTTCAATCTGTTTTGGAAATAAGTTCTATTTTTTTTTTTAGGAAGACTCCAGGTGTAAATAATTGCTGTCTTCTACCTAAAGTAATACAAGTTACCACTGTGGCTTTGCCAGTTGCAACTTCACCTATGCGGAATAAGTTGGTGGAGTGGAATGAAACAGAGGGTAGACAGCTGGGGGGAACTGAAAATTTATTATTTTCAGTTGTAAAGTGTTGTGATTTACACGTATAGTTTTATAACAAAGCTGCACAATGTTTTAGCCAGTATTAATGCTATAGTAAGGCTCTAAGTAAAAATCTTTGTAGTTATGTTGGCCATACCTTTTCTTAACACAATCAGCTCTTGAAGGTAGAATTGCCACTGCAAAGAGAAACAGTAGAAAAAAAATATTCAAATAGGGTATGACACACAGTTTCACCTATTGTGTCAGCAAGCCAATAATTACATACAGCTCTTTTTTTTTTAAATCTAGCCTTAGGTGTGTCACTGTTTTACTTAAAGAAGAGTCATACTTCTAGCCACAAGCAAATTGTTGCTACCCTTAAAAAAAAATGCAGAACTCAGCATCTTGAAACAAAGTACATGATATCCATTGTAAGGTGAATTACACAGCAAAAATACCTGCCTATATGAGAATACAAACTATTAGGTTCTTAAAGAAAAATAATAAATTGTTTACCTGCAAAGAAAGCTAGTACCTCGTTAAAAAGATGTAATAAGTGATTGAGATCCTGAACTGTTTGCGTTGTCTTGGTGCTAGAAATTGCAAATGGTTTATCCTTCGTTCACAGTCTTTAACAGTGCTGTTGAACTGGCTGGAGATAATGCTGAACTTGGAGCATAAGTAGCTGGTTGCCTGGTAAGAATGCTCAGGGTCAAGAGACAAGGTGGCCTTCGTAGTAGAGTAAGTGCACTGAAAAACTGGTGGTAACTAGAAGGTGTTGAGTGGGTATAATGGTTAAACAGTGACCACTCTTCTTACTGTTCTTCTTAAGAAAAAAAAATAGACAGAGGATGCTTATTAGAAATACTTGCCTGAGAATTTTAATTTTTACATATCTGTTGGTATTTTTCCCTATCCATATTTCAACAAGATACGCTTACTAACATTTGTTTATTTATTTTTTTAGAAGTCCAGTTAAACTGGTTTCTAAAACCTTGCATGATCTATTCAAGCTTCAAGACCACGAAAAGAAGATTCTTGGCAAAGTAGATGAAACTTCACTTTTAATGCAGGATCAGCTTACTACATTTTGAAATACTTGCACATACTGAAGTTGCTATTCAGGCATATCTTCATAAAAGCACTGCTTGACTGAGATGTTTTTTCTCTCCCAGTCTGCACATGCATACACTCTTTTTAAGCTTACCTATGAGGAAAGTTAAATATAGTTTAATAACTTGGAAATGCAGGTAATTTGATTCCTGCCCCCTTGGGTGTGGAAATTATTGTCTGTAAAGTGGCAGGTGCACACTGAGAAGCAGAGCTATTTTGTTTAAAACCTAAACAAAAACTAAAGAGGAAAATATACTTTTGCTCTATTATACAATTAAAAATTAAATTGTTGCTGCCTATCATAATTATATGAAACTATTGCATGGTCAGAATATAGTTTTATTTATCATTTGATTGTTTAGTTAGGTAATCAATAAACAGATCATTATTTAGAGGGATCTGAATACGTGCATACAGTGTAGGAGTACAGGCAGCTTTGCCTTCCCTGCGGTGGTGTGTTGTTTTTGAAGAGGGAAAAAAAAGGAAGGTGTGGCTATGGATAAATGATGTAGCTTGCTCCAGGGCAAGATTGTCCTGCAGAATTGGGGAAATCTGAAGCATTGCTTTGAGCTACATCTTGTACCATGATGAAATATTAAGAATAGCTTTTTCTTTCATGTATGTGAATGTTGCCTTCAGAGGAGGGCCTACTCTGTGCCTACTGCGTCTTGCACTTGTGTAAACTTATTTCCTGCAGGGGCATCATATGGCTTTTTTATTTTTTTTAATAGCAGCATTTTAATTTGCAACTCCCGAGCGTTTTCTTTATTGCTCTCTTCTATATGTGTATTTATTTTACTTCCAATGTTTTACTCCAAAACTTTGGGATTGAAGTAACACGTAGAAGATGCCGACATTTATCTCTGTGTAACAACAACGTGCTAAAAAGACTGTAACTGACTGTGTAACTCTGGATTCAAAAGTGGGGGGGGTTTGGCTAGCAGAAAGTAGTTGGGTTAGAAGGGACTGCAAGTGTGCAGTGTAAAAGTGGGACTGGTCACTGTGTTTATCATTTTCTTCTATTTTCTCCTTGCCTATCTAAACAGAAGGAATTAAACCTGAGACTGGTCTGAAGGGCTTTTTCCCCTACTAATGCTGGCTGAAGCAGCCACTTTTGTGTGCTTCATCTCTATTGCTCCTGCCATTGAGGATAACACGGCCACAAGTGATAAAGTGAATGGGTAGCTTCTCTGATTAAAAATAAATGTATAGTTGAGCCTCGGTCTGTTTTCATCATCCAGTTCACCAGGTAGCCACAACTGGGGTACTGGTACAACTAAAGAGGTATGAGAAGGCTGTTTGCAACAGCCTTTTGCTGTGTTTTTTTTTGCTGTTTGCAACAGCAGTTCTCAGCAGATGCTGGTCTCGCCTCCTCTTTTTAACTTGCTGGGATTGTTCAAAACCATTTTGCTTGTGATGATTGTTAAGCCTTCCCTCCCCTAATGCTATTAGTAAGGAAGAGAGTTTTCTGTGATGTTACAAGTCAGACTTTTCCCTTTTTTGAGTTCAGGAAGGGAATTTGTTTTTGTGCCAAATTGGCAAGAGGTTTGAGAGTTTATTTTTTCTCTTCCCACAGCTTCAGGGTGGTATGTTTGAATTAATAGTAGTAAATTCTCAAAGGTTAGCAATAGTATAAGCTGCTTGTGAGTATAGTGTACCTGTCACAGGTGATAAAGGAAATTCAGACTTACTTGGTGGTACATCCAGTACTTACAAGCAGAGGGAAACCTGATATTTCTGTGTGCTGATGCCCATCACCTGGCTGGCCTCTGCTCTCTGATTATTTCTGGCTTGTTGGGGGAAGGAAATGAAATCAATGTTGGGCTGAAGAAGTGAGCTGGTAACCTCCTCTGAGTCCTGTTAACTTTCCCTGAAGCCAGTTAAGTGAGTACGTGGGGTAAATTGAAGGGAGCAGGAAAAAAGCAAGAATGATCAGTAGACTGATAAAATTGCAGCTTGCTTTTTAAAATCTGTTTGTGTGCTTATTGTACCCTTAGTTGCTTGTCGTGCTTACAGGCTAAATATACCTCAAGGAACTACAAAAGGTGTTTCATAGAGACTGCGAGATGCAAAACCACTCTTTGCTCTACCTGTTAGTAGTCAGGTGTGGTATATTTCAGACAAGTCAAGACATGATTCTTTAACTAGCTTAAAAAATATCCCACTTTGTTTGACATAAACAGTTTCTTTATGTTAGGAAATCCTGGTGGAGTATCACATAAACTCCCACGACAAAGCAGACAGGTGAAGACACCTTTAACATGTTTCATCTTAGGCATGTTGCTTTCCTTGCTAATCCATGTGTTGCAGCAGACTGTGCCTGCATTTTAAAACATGAATTATCTTGAAAAAATTATTCATGTAGTTTGATAAGTTTAAAATACTTTTACTGAAAGGATTAACATAAAACAATGACTACAGTATGATTTATGAATATAATATGGCTGGGTGATAATGACAGAATTCCTGTTTGTTTGTTTTTTTCTTACACGTTTTTCAGTCGCAGCACTGAATAGCTCAGGTGGCATTGCATAGACAGTATGTTGTTTTGCTGGTTTTACCTATACAAGTTTTTCTTGAGATAACAGAAGAATAAGAAAAATTGAAAAGTACTGTTTAATTATAAGCAGAAACATTGGCCAGAAACTCATGTTGTATATAACAATCTGAAACTGTTTTCTATCATATTTAATAAACCAAATTTTAAGTGTAAATATGAAATGCAAGGAGCAGTATTTATTCTCCAGTGACAAACTTTTAATGTTTGAAATTTGGAAAGACTTGCATAGCTATTAAAATTAGCATATTAATATTTAACATGTACGTGCTTACACTCAGCCCGAAGTGTCCCTTTTCACTACCACTGGAGACAAAACAATGACCTGGAAGAATTTCAATCTGACCCAGCAAAGCTCTTCTGAAATACTCTGCAACACTTAACGTCAGGCTACCTTTGACATAGTATGGGCAGCTCTCTGCTTGCTGAGCTTCCCGGCTTGATGAGTTTTTTGGTTTTTTTTACTCAGAATAGAACAATATTGAACTTTTGCGTAACAGACAAAATCATGTTTTATCATATAGTCCATATAATTGGAAACGTCCAGCAGAAATTTGCTTCTTTTTGCTTTCCAGGATCATTTCTAGCCAGTTCTTTAGTTTTGAGTGTTCTATAATTAAAATGAAATCCTTCCGAAATGTTCCTATAAAAAGATTTTTAAGTTTCTCTGTATGCCAGGGAAGCAAATTAACGTATGAAGATGATGTTCGACCCAGCACTCTTTCTACAATTAGCCATGTAAGCTTCTTCCTAATGGAATGCCTCATAAACATTTGCTCTTCCAGTTGCTATCACATGGATGACCTCCTTTTGTCTTGTAATTGCTTGATGCCTTTGTGTCAGGGAGAGGAATTGTTCACGCAAGTAGCAATAAGAAAGGATTTACTGTCTTTAGAACAATTTTTACACCTCTGTAGTAAAATGTTACATTTATTGGGTTTTATTTTCTATTTCATTCTTTCTTTCTGTCTCTTGTTTCCCTTAATGGAGGTAATCACTACTGCCTCCGTAAATTCAGTTTATGCATTTCAATGAATTTTAAGAACATAGTTCCTGCCCTGTTAGGAAACTGATAGCCATTACCCAGGGAAGTTTGATATTATCAGTGTAATTAATATCTTTATGCTAAAGCAAAGCTATATTGGAATTACTTTTCAGCCAGTATTTATTTCCTGTTTTGCCTGGAGTCAATAAATAATGTAATGAAGAGTTTCAGAGTTTGAAAGGAATAATTTTCTGCTTAAGTGATTCTCCTGAAGTGATATTTATTTGTCACTGAAGTTAATTGAATGCTGGAGGTGGATTTCTAAAGCTGTAGACTTCATGTCCTGGGATGTATTCTCTCTGTTGTGTTCTGTGGCAGGTTTTTAAATGTGGTTCTGTTGCAGTAAAAAGAATTGAACTGTGGAGGGTTGTCAGATTTCATTCACAAAGTAATATTTTTGTATAATCACACCTGTATATCTACAGGTCAGCTTTTTCAAAAACTTCTTTGCAATTTATCCTAAAGTGTCACTTTTTAAACAGAATTCTCATACTGTTTACTGTTTTTTTGTTACTTAAATCGTGTGATCATGCTTGTACAGATAGCTGAAAGCTTCCGTTGCTTAACTTTTAGTTTTGCTTAAGCCTTACCTAAGACTTACTGTGTATTTGGCTATTGAGAAACTGTATTTCCAAGTTTTAATTTAAAGTTGCACTGTCTCTCATTTGAGATGTTAGATATGTCCAAGTTTATACTCGTGCTATATCTAAAATATAAAACCTTTCCATGTAGCTAAATGTATTTGTATATTCCTTAAACTGTTTTGCTGTAGTAGGATGGCAGTTGTCTGTTTATGCCATGGAAAAGTCCACAGCAAACTACAGAAACAAGGAAGTACATGGTTGTTTCAACACAAATTTTAGTTTAGAATTATATTTAAAAAAAAAAAAAGCTAGTTAGAGAATATTTTGAATGTTTTGCTTGGAATCCTAAATAATGAAACGATATTGCATGTTTCTTCTTTTATTTTTGGTACTTATAATCAATATTTTATTTCCTCAGTGCGTTGGTTATTGCTGCAGTATTTGATCGTGATGTTAATTGCAGAAGAGCTGCTTCTGTAAGTTACCACATCCTAGCCTGTGTTTGTTATTTTTTGGTTTTGCTTTTTAAGTTCATAATTTGTAGCATGTTCATCTGAGACTACAGTTATAAGCAATATATGTGTGTGTAGTGAGCGGAAAAGTGTTTTCTTTAAATCCTTTGAATTATGATGTGAATTTAGATTCTAAATTATATAATCCATGGTTTCATATCTTGATTTATGGACACAGTTTACAATACAGTCTGCTGTATTTTTGTCATGTTGGATAACATAAAGTATTTAAGAAAGAGTTACCTGGTGTTTTCTAGTCATAGTGTGACAAAAGGTTTAGTAATATACAGACTCTGTATCTTAAGAAAGTCACCAAGGTGGTATGTTTTATGAGGTTATACTTTTCTAATTGTTCATCCACTGTTGCTGCATCTATAAAGATGCAGTAAGCTGCAAAATTCTAGAATAATCTTTCTCCTTCAAACTAAACTTCAAAATATTTTCAGTTTTCAGTTTTACAGAACTCTTTCCACAGGACGGGGAATTTTGTTAAAGAAAGTGATACACCTGTTAGGCAGATATCATTATCTGGTTAATAGGACTGAAACCAAAGTGAAATCACTGTGTAGAAGATACTTGTGCTGTTGAAAACTGAAAAAAAATGCATAATTCTTCTCAAGAGAAAGGGATTATCGGAAGATAGGTTAGAGTTGAGAGGATGAAAGAAGTAACATCTCGTCTTTGAAGATGTAAGTCAGTGTTGTATGTATTGCATTAGCTTTCTAAAGAAAAAAAGTAAAAAGAAAAATTGTATAACAGATTAAAAAAAAAAAAAACACAACTCAAACTGAAAAAAAAACCCGGTAACTGTAGTAATAGCTGCTCCTATGAAGCAAACACAAGGTCAAACAATGCCTGTCAAAGGCACAGGTGTCCATATTCCTAAAAAAACAAACTTCCCTATGAATTCCTTTCAAAAAAAAAATAACAAATAAATCAGGGATACCTGTACAGCATCCTTATTTTTTCTAGCCACACCCCTGCTTGAGAGTTCAAGTTGTTGAATGAAGGAGCAGCACAGTTGCTAGGGAAATGAGTCCGTTCTTGTGTAATCATATCAGGAATCATCTTGTCTAAATAGGTTAAAACCAAAGCATGGAAGCTAAGATGCTGTAGGTCTCTGAGTACTGGTATATCCTTTGCATAATGTACAACTGAAGAGTAACAGTACTGCTACTTACCCCCAGGCTTCAACTCCTAAATTATAGAAACTGTAGAATTTACCATTCTTGGCTAATTTAAGTCACTTTATTCAAATAAAATCCTCAGAGAAAAACAAAGGTAGCTTTGCCTTCCCTAAGAACCGTGCAAGCCATAAAGGAATGTAGAATAATAGAATCACGGAATAACCCGAGTTAGAAGGGGCCTACAAGGACCATCGAGTCCTCCTCCCGGCTCCACACAGGACCACCCAGAAACCAACCCCTGTGTCTGAGAGCGTTGTCCAAACACTTGAACTCTGTCAGGTTTGGTGCTGTGACCACTGCCCTGGGGAGCCCGTCCCAGTGCCTGACCACCTCTGGGTGCAGAACCTTTTCCTATCACCCAGCCTGACCCTCCCCTGTCCCAGCTCCATGCCGTTCCCTCAGGTCCTGTCGCCGTCCCCAGTCCCCAGAGAGCAGAGCTCAGCGCCTGCCCCTCCGCTCCCCTCGTGAGGGAGCTGCAGGCCGCCATGAGGCCTCCCCTCGGCCTGCTCTGCTCTGGGCTGAACAAACCCAGGCACCTCAGCCGCTCCTCACACATCTTCTGCTCTAGACCCTTCACCATCTTCGTAGCCCTCCTTTGGATGCTCTGTAATTAGTTTTATGTCCTTATATTGTAGTGCCTGAAACTACACACAAGAGTCAAGGTGAGGCTGCACCAGCACAGAGCGGTGTAATAGAGTAGACGGTAAAAAGTAAATTACTTTATTTGCTCTATAGGAATTGTAGGAGTCAGTGGGTAATGTGTATAAAGAAGATACTTTTAACATGATTCCCACTGCAGGAGTACTGCTTACCTTTAGTTGCAGTAGTCTTCATTATGATTCTACGCTTAAACATAAACTGTTTGACCATGAAATATGGTGCTAAACCAGATACATTTACTAATGCTATAAGCTTAATGAAGATTGTGCTTATATTTCAAGTAAGTACAACATCCTACAGACATTTTTTCACTTTCTTGTTGTAGTTTAAGCCAGGATATCAAGTATTCTGTAATTTGATTATCTCCAGTCAATAAGTGTTTTTTTTTATTTTTTTTTTCCCCTGTTAGTACATTATAATTTAGAGCTGGTCAAAGTTTGGAAGTTTGGGATTGTTTTGATTTGTAGTTATGAAAGTATTAAAATCTCTTTACTCATTTTAGAAAGTCAGGCAAAGAAATATTTTGTTTGCCAGGCATTACTACAATTTTGAAGAAAAATACCTGGGAGTCCTAATTATTCCCAATCATTACTACGGTTAAATGCATGTTTAAATAAACAACATGTTTTACTAGATTTTCCATCTATTACAATATGTGATGTATTATAATGTGGAGCGCCAATAAAACACAATAGCATATAGAGATATTTTGAACCCTGAGGTTAGGGAGAATAAAACAAGACTGTTCTTCTGAAGCTCTAAACGCATTCTGAGCTGACTTTTGCAACTCTTTCATGAATAATCATTATAAAGAATGATCACGTGAATAAGAGACCTTGGATAGGGCTGTATTCTGTTCTGACATGTTAAAGAGAGGGTTTTCTTTAGACATGGTTGGTTGATACTTTTTAAAATCATGACTTATACAATGTTTTAGTACTTCTTCAATTTTTGTGGGAACAAACAGAACTTTTTTAAGGGCTACTAAATTGAAATTGATATTAGCATTGCCTTATAAATATTTATCTGGTTTTATAAGCAGTGGTGAAAGTTGTATTTTTTTATAGATAAGCTATGCAATTAGGTGTAACCCAACATCTAAATTAGATATTTAATATAAGTCAGATGATGTGAACTATTTCTGCCATGCTGCTGGACTTGTATCTTCTACACCTTCATGATCGTCTTTCTAAATGAGTTAGAAAATAAAATGGTGATTCAGCACTGGAATTTTAAAATTCCTGTATTAACTAAAAAACTTGGTGAAATCTTTATGAACAGTAGCTGTTTTCCTTCTATGTTGTATATAGGCCCCTATAGATCTTTTCCCAATGATTTTGCCACAGTATATCTTAGGCCTGGGCTTACAGATGTATTGCAAGTAGAATAAAACTTTCACTGTACTGAGACCAGAATTACATTCTTTGGATAGCAAAGTTTCTGCTCTTAACAACAACAACAGAACAACAAACAAACAAACCCACCTTTTTACATTTGTATCAGTAATGCACATTTGAGCAGTAGCTTTTTTAAAGAAATTAAAGTACAATGACGATAAAGTCCAGGACATTGCTGCAGCTCGCGTTCCTGTTCTGGAAGGCTGCTTTACATGTTGCCCAAGGGTGTATCTACGCTTCAGTTGCTGCGGAGGATAGCCTCTACCTGAGGTAATCCTAAACCAGCTAGCTTGGGGGCAGTGCTGGCAGCATGGCTATGACACCACACCGCACAAACTAAGGTGGGCTCCTAAACCTGCCTGCAAGGTGGATAAGCAGCTGAAGTTGGCCTGTGTTGGGTGTCCTGCGATGGATGCACTGTGAGCAGGAGCTGAGCTAGCCTGGGCAAGTCTACAGGAACTGCAGTCATTATCCTAAGCAGACGTAACCTCAGAAGTGCAGTGGGAGACTGGCTTCATTAGGCCTTGCTTCACCCATGTTCTGAGTGCTTGCTCCATATGTAGAATATGATACCTTGGTGAGCTTAACCTTTTGTTTTTACAGGTGGATTACCATGTGTATTGTATTTATGTAGGAAATACAGAAACTCTTGTCTGTCGAAGTTCTTGTGACATATTCAGTAGAGATTGGGACTTCAACATTCCCCTGTATATTAATATCAGTTGTCAGGTGGTAAATGCTATCCATTCCTGGAGATTTGTGTTTGTTGATGGAGGGACACAAAAGAGAAGTGTCCAGATAATGATGATCTTTTCTCTCTGAAAAGAGTTAAAATTTAGAGAAGTTTTTATTTGTACTTATGATTATATTTTCTTTTGAGAAAAAATAAAATGGAGACTTTTTTGAGAGAAATTTCAAGGCCTAGTAAGGAGTATGGAGTAGATTTTATTCTATATACAGTACAGGTAGAGAGATTAACTTTATGGTCATATTGCAGTTTGAAAGATTTTTAGTTTCTTTCATTAAAAACATGAGAAACATACATGAATTTTGCCTTCAGATTTTGTAACTTTACTGTTTCAATGTGGTTTCAAATTGTATGTTTCAAATACTTGTTCTTGATATTTGTCTGAAGTTTTCACTGAACAAAAATCAGACTTGGCCTACTATAAACCAGTGATGTTGCAGTAGTCAGGCAAAAGCAAACTGTCTCAATTTCTGTTGTCTCCAAGTATTGACTTCCAACTCTAGTGCAAAGCCTTGTGTCAGTACTCAGAAGCACTCTTCTGGGTGTGACTAGTTTAATAAACTTGCATTCTTAAACTGCTGTCATGCAACATACAGCTTTAAGAACACTAGAGCACAGAGACGCAGAAACAAAAAAACCCTGTAGGCTTGTTCTATTAACAAAGCTTACTTTATTTAAAAAAGAAAAGCCATGGGTCATTTATATTGCTGTGTGTTTTGAATTCATCTTGTGTTTATCAAAAAGCAAACCTGACTCGTTTTGGTATGTTTGTTCTCTGTTCTTCAGGCTGCCTTCCAGGAGAATGTTGGGAGACAGGTATGGTAACTTTCCTGAATCTTCATTCATGAGTGTGCTCTGGAGATGAGTGTAAACGTGTAGTACCTCAAATCAAAATTAGACGCTGTGGCTTCAGAGAAGATGAGTAGGAGAATGTTACAAAATATGTATTTTCACTACCAGAAAGCAGGTTCTTGTGCGATATTTTCCCGAGATATGAGTTTTATTTTAGTACTCTGGTTTTGGAAGAAGATGGGCTATCTGGTAATTGTAAGTCATTTGGAAAAGCAAAATTCGCAGCCATTCTACACCTTCCAAGCTGCAATGCCCTTAAAGCAGGAAAAGCACAAGTTTGGGTTATTCTTTTGTTCCACTGGCATTCCAGTTTTAAAAAAGTGGAAGAGCTGAAGTGTGCTGCACAATCTTTGCTGTGGTTTGGTGATAAGACAATGAGCTAAGCTTAAGATTCTTAAACCCAGTATTTGGGTTTTGCTTGCTGTATCGTAATGCTACCATCTAGAAGCTCTTGAGAAATCCATTAATTTTAGAGGAATCTAAATTTTTTGAAAAAAGTATTGTGGTAGGTTCCTATGTAATTTAGCAACATTTACGTTGTTAAAAAGCTCAAAGAACTTTGATTTGCAACCTTGACGGAGAAGCAAATAGGATAAGAACTTCGATTTCAAAGTTTTCTCGTTTCTCCTCAGGAATTAATAAAGCTGAAAATACAATTTATAGGGTGGAAAATGATTCAGCTAGTGAATTCTTCTGACAAAGCAAGGCATGTAGAGTTAAGAGCATGGTTCAAGCAAATTTTTATTTCAATAAGACGTTCTTTAAGGCATCTTTGTTAAAATGCTATGTCTAGCTTTCCCAGATATCGTTCCTGAAGATCTCTGTTACGAGCCAGGATATTATTCCTTTAAAGCTATGGTTATTAAGCAATGTGTCCTGAAGTAGTGTCTGTATTTCTAGATAGAATGAGGTTAATAGCAGAGAAAGGGTGCGAGAAGTTCGGGAGGAAGAGGGTAGGTATTTCTGATGACCTGACCCAACTAGGTCTGTGATAAGTAGAAGCCAGCCTGATTCTTCCCTGGGTCTATAGTTACTGCTCAAAGAGGTTAGTCATCACAAAACTACTCATCCTGATTCCACGTCATGAGGCACTGAATGGAGTAAACACCTTACTCTGCCTTCAGTTCCAGGAGAGACAGGGCTCCTGGGTGCTGTAGGCTTAGAAATGCTTTCATGTAGGAAAAGTTCCGTGGAGCTTTTTTTTTTTTTTTTTTTTTTTTTTAACTTTTTCAGAGTTAGTTTACAACCAGAAATTAACAATACTACTTTGATGCAATTCATGTTTTCCGATGCTGATTGAACACACAATTTCAGCATCTATGTTGGACTGCTAAGAAGGAGTTAGTAGTAAGATAATTAAGTTATGGCATGAAGAGCAGTATCAGTCTCCCAGCTAGTTCCTGCAGAAGTTCAGAAGTTTTTATTTGCTAAACTATTCCCTACTGCCTAGGAAAATGGTTACCTAATCAGTGGATACACCCTCTATATAGTCCTTTACCTGGATGTAAGGTGTTGAAAGAGTCACCCTTTCTCTGAATTGGAAGGAGCTAAAACGTACTCTCCGTCTGAAGTAACAATGGTGATATGAAATACGTGGAGAAAAAAGTTGACCTTGCTTACTTCCTTGTTCCTGCCTGCTTCACCTTTGCAATGCAACTTGACCTAAATCTGAGAACTTGCTTTTATGGCCTCAAAAGAACAAGCCTTGTAAATTACATTTCATGTAAGTGAAAACACTGACAAATTTGCAGAATATATATATAGTTAGCATAAACATTGGCAAAAGCCCATACTTCTAATAAGATGAACTTTTGTATTGGAGAAGTAAGTTTCAAGTATTTTGACAGAATGGAAGTTGTGACCTCTGAAGCCATGACCTCTGTACTCTTGAACTTGGTTTTAGGAATTTTCTTGTCTCACTGACATGCACTGTGGCACTCTGACCTGTGATGAGACGGCATGAAACTGGCACACAGTCCAGTTATAAAGAGCATGGTCCAAGTACAAGCTAGAATTGAAATTGATTAGCTGTTATTTTTCCTTATATACAATATTGTATATTCTTACATATTTTACATTTCTTACACGTTTCATTGTATGTCATCTTGTTTGGCTACAAATCATGGTTAGGTATTTCTCATGTGAATTTTTTTCCCAAATTGGTGTTTCATGAGGCTTTTCGAGAGTGCATTCATTTCATCTTTGAGTTATTAGGGCTTGCAGGTAGTCTCTTGTATGAGCCATACATATTCTGTCTGCTCCTTTTGGTTCAGTCAGCTTACAGGCCTTGGTTTTTGGACAGTTGGCAGTACGCTACCCAGCAAAAGACCTCCGCAGCAGCTGACACCTTCCCACTGCTTGTGCTGTATGCTTCTTTAATTATTCAGGCTTAGATGTAAAGATATTTTTTACTATTTTTGCATGGCTGTATCCTAATGTGGAAGGGATGAGTGAACTGTAAACAAACAAAACTGTATCATATCCAGAACCTGTACTTCCACATAGCCTTATTGCTTAAATATCATATGATTGTCCCTTTTGTAAGTAAGCGTAGTGTCTTTCAGTTGGCTGTTTTCCATTTGCACTTAATTATGGCTTGTGGAGGCTATGCTGCCTCCTTCATTCCAAAACACAGCCAGGCTGCATAGTACTATATTAAGTCAGTTATAGCCAATCAAAATTCTGAATATCTGACATTTTATTATATTATTGATGTTTTAAAAGACAAATTTTAGGTGGTGATTACATATTTAGGATTATAATTAATTTTCTGAAACTATAATTTTTTGAGCATTGATGTCAGAAGCATCATACTTCTTAAGGATTCAATGTGTCAGGCTTTGCTAGGAGCCAGTGCTCTTTTTAAAAACAAACAAACAATTCTTTAGTTCATTAACAAATAAATCATAAAATATATGTATAAGTAGGAACATAAAAGTATATGAGCTCCCATTTATTCTACATGTGATGCATTTTTTCATGCCCAATTCCTAATTTTACACTTCAGAAAACTTGCAACAGAAGCTCATTCCTTTGCATAATCCAAAACACGTTTACATCTATTTAAACTTTTTAGAGAATTTTTTTTTGTGCATGCATAATGCAATCAACAAATATATACATGGCTATGACTTGAAGGTGTTAAAATAGCTATTGCATAGTTTATTACCTTCTGCTGTTTACTTTGCTTATCATTGACTCACAAGTGAAGCTAGACATTTTGCTGCTTCTGTATAATATCCTTTATCTCTTTAGCGCAAGTGATTTTACTATAAATTAGAAATTAAATTGTATTTTTTCAGTGGTTGTACAGTAGTAGGGGATTATTTTCAATACATTGTCTATTCAGAAAGTACTTTACATTTTTTAATATTATTTTCTGTTTTTTTCCTCTTCTCTACAATGTTTGTAGGGCACTTTTCCGCATGGCATAGACATTTTAACTGCAGCTGATTATTTTGCTGTTGGTAACAGAGTTAACTGTTATCTGACTATCAGGTAAGTTGTTTTTTTTTATGCTTTCCTAAACATAAAGGACCTCTTTTATTTAATGAAATATTTGTTTGATTGTTTGACCTTACAGTAAACATAAACAATAATCATAAATAATAAAATACAACAAATGTAATACATATAAACAATATTATGTTTATTGTTATTATTTTTCTAATAGATGAAAACTTGTTTTTTCTTCTTTCTGCGTCAAACTGCTAATTACACATAAAACATGGTGAAAATGCGACCAGGATGTTCCTCCAACTTGTCTACGTGATCTATTACTTTATAGATGCGCTGAAACTGGAGGAAGCAGCCAAGAGGCATTATTTGTGGGTGTCACAAAACTGTCTAGGCTGATTAAGCTTAGATAAGATTAGGGAATTCTGAAGAGCTGGAGCAAATGGAGAGGCTGTTATGCCGGCAGTTAGACTCTGATATGGGTAAAAAAAAAATAATAAACTAATGTCCATTTAAAATAAAAAGTACTTTGCACAAGTTGTTGAATTTGTAGACCCTTAATTTGAGTGCTTATATTTTTCATAGAAAGCTCAGTGAAACTCTAAACACAGTGTGCAGCAATTCTGAAAAACCAAACTGATCACTGCATTATGGAGTCTGCACAGAATGTTATGGGAAATACCGATGCTGGTGTGGTGCTATTATAAATCAGTGGCTTTTCTTGGAATACCATGCTCTGTTCTGGTCAGCTATCTGAAAGTACAATAAAGCTGAAGTAAGGGGAATTCAAAGGCAAGCTGGCTGCACAGGGTGACTAAAATGAACAAAAGATTGCACTTCCTCATGAAAAGATGAAAAAGGCTGAGGGCTGGGTTCTAACTTTAGTTAGATGTCTAAGACAGACAGTCTAGCCTAGTTGTCTGGCCTCTCTCTGTAGTCAATGCAAAGAGACAGGCACCTACAGAAGGTGATTCAGACCATTTAAAGATACATAAGATAAATTGCCCTATGGACTTGCATGGTGCTCTGAGAAGCCAACAGGTTAGAAAAGTTCGAAGAGATTAGATTCTTGGGGAATAGAAACAGCAAAGAAAAAAGGCTTATGCTTCTTTATCAGCTTTGTAACTTCCAAGGAACGTTTTTTAAAGATAAATTGAACTGAATGCCTGTCTCTCCTTGAGTATTTTTCACTCATTTGGCCACCACCATATTGTCCCTTTGGTGCATAATCGTTCCAGTCTGTACATATCTTCACCTTTTACCTACTGTCTTTCCTCTATGGTCCACACCCTCCTCCTACACTCTTCCTCTGAGCTCCCGCCTACTGAGCCGAGATGGGGAAATGCAGGTGCTTGGTATTCGCTGCTGCCCTGGATTGGTAGACCGTCAATGAAATTTTTGGAAGTCTGGCTTTCTATACTAGTGAAAAATTGAATATACTCAAAATTGGCGCACACATTTTTTATTCTCTCTCTCTTTTTAGTTTGAAAGTTAATTATGTTCTCCTTACTTCTTGAGAGCTGTGATAATTTTTCTCTCAAATGTTCATTTATTACTCCTTTCATTGTGATTTCCAGAGGTTTTGTTGGAGTGTTACTTACCTAAGTGAAAATATTTGAGGGTTGATTTTTTTTTTTTTTTTTACTTCTTGTGCTTTCTTTAAGTTATGCAACAGAAAGAATAAATTTGCAAATTCTTTATAAATAATCTTATACAGTTAGTAGCATGATTCCCTGAAACCATGTTCAGTGTTATTAATCGAACTCTTCTTTGTAAATTATTTGTCATCTAATACATTATATTACTTGTTAAAATCTTCACCACTTTGCTTTTTGAGCAGGATGTAATTATTTGGGTCGATACTTAATTATTTCCTTATTTTTGTCTCTGAGTAACATCAAAGCAAAGTGCATAAGCATATATTTGGCTGCACAGAAAACATGTATCATTATGATGTGGTAGGAAGAATGAACCTTTCTGATCGGTATGCCTTAAGGTGGTGTAATTGTTTATGTAGCTGGAAAAAGCTACTTGAGGTTCATATTGCAGATCTAGAATCTTTAGCTCTCTCTCTCCCACCCAGATAAATAAAATCCTGGTACACTGTTTACCAGCGTGTTGCTGCTATATGAAAGGACACTGTGCAGGTGTGAAAGTCTGCGCTAGGGAATCTACTTTGAGCAGCAAAAGCTCAATAAATATGTGTCAGTTTCTACAGTTGAATATTTTTTTGGTTAATAAATGATTTATGATACTGCTTCTCTACAAGAATATAGGTTTTTAGATATATGTGCTATGTATGTGTGTGTATATTGTTGCTTATCCTTCTAAATCCGGATATTTTTATGCACGTTTTGTATGCTAGCTGTCCTTTGGAAACTTTTTGCTGAATGTTCTTTGAAAGATTCAGCTCAGATATGTTAATCTATTTCTGAGGATGAACGTGGAGGAAGCCTATGTCCTATTTTGTGTGAACTGGGAGTAAAGAGACTGATTTCAGGCGTTCTGGGCTGTGTAAAAGTAGAGTTAAGAAAGAAACTTCTTAATCTAAATAAAGAGCAACATTATCAGGAAGGCTAGAATTGTATAAAAGCCTACTTATATAAAATACTCTGTAGGGGTCAAAACCTGAGGGCTCCAGGTAAAGACAGTTATCAACTAAAAGTGGAAATGAGAGTGGGCTACCGACACAGTCCAAAAGATCCAACTTTGAGCTGTGCAACTAAGTTCAGAGTAAAATGGCTTGGAAGAATGGTGGGTGCTAAAACAGATCCAAAAAGCTATCGTGAAGAGAAGAGTTTAGCTATATCAGAGGGAATTTGCGTGTTCTCCCAAAACAGGGAAGGGAACAACAGAGCAATGAATTTTACTATTTCTCTGCTGGCATCAACAATCCGTCAATCTATCTGGCAGCCTGCCTGTAATCACCCTCCGGGGCTAGTAGCAGTAGCCGATGGTACTTCTGTGTTGTGTTCAAATGACTGAGGTTGTGCTGTGGATTTAAGGATTCCAATTCTTCTGATGAATTGTGTAGATATCAGTGCGTTAACATACAACAGCATTTAGTTTTTACTTTTCTAATTACACACGTGTATATTAATGGAACACTGTTATGGTTGCAAGGTTAATCACTCAAAAGATATGAAAAGGTGACATCCATGTGTCCTTAATTTTGTCCTTTTGTGCGTGTCATTTTGACACAAACACATTCTACTGGTTGTTTAGCTTTCCAAGATTATTTAACGTACATCAGATGCACTTAAAAAAAACCATTTCACTTGACTTCTGTTGACCTTAGCTTTCAATAGTTGATGCTTCTGAAGATTGGAAAGCAAGTGTGTCTGTAAAGTCAGGTAATTATGCAGACTGCCTAGCTAATTACTTCTGGTGTTCCCTCGCATCTTAGGTCTTGACTTTGCAGCATTAATGTTTTTGTCATAATTGACTTTTTGTATGTTTATTTTTTAAAAAGAACAAATCAAAACCATTATTCAATTTTGGAATATTGTCTCTGGGAACATAAAACACATTTCTGTAACTTAATTTTAGTGTGCAGTGTGTATTACACGTTAACACATTTCTGCAATCTAAAATTACTACTATATGTATACACTTCCCCATTTTCTAGAATGTAGCAATGGGAACTGACTATTTATTTTTTGCTTTTCATTGCTGTCAAGCTTTTTGTTTGTATCATAGTTTTTACCGAGAATGTGAAAGACTTTTGCAAAAGTGATTTAAATTTTTGACAGTACTTGTAAAATATTTACTATTGTTTATTTCATTCAGCTGCATCTCATTAAGGAGAAGGCATGGTTAAGTAATTTTTTGGTTGCTTTAAAACTAGAGGATTTTAATCGTTGGAGTAGCTTGTGTTAAAATGCACACACCTGTTGATTCTCTATTCTATCATATAGATCTTTCTCTTTTCAGTGTGTATATTGCTGGTTTTCCTGAGTATACACAACCAATGATCGATCATTTAGTTAACATGAAGATTAACCACTGGGATAGGTAAGTTCATAAAGTCTAATTATATTAACATCCAGGAATTGGCTTTTCTGCGTGTGATGCTTATGTTACTTAAAACAGAGTTTGTAACACTGTTTGACTGAAGGGAAATAGGCAAGTAGTAGCTGACGTCATCCATGCCTTCTAGCATATTGTCACTTAAAATGTGCTTATGAATTCTGACCTCAATCTGTTAATAGATTAATAAAACACGTTTATATGGTATATAGTATATGTGAGTGGTAAACACCAGCAGTATACAATTATCGTAATTAAAGTAGATTTCATGCATGGAGATAGAGCTTAGTCATATTCAATGTTCATGAAGATTAAAACATGTACATATAACACAAATGAGATTATATCAGTGCTGATAATAGTTTGCATCACGAGAAATAATAATAGTTTACTGTAGTGTCCCTGCCAATGTATAGAATGAGCCCTCAGGTTCTACCATCCACACTTATGTTTTCTTTGTCTCTTTCAGCAATAAGGTCTATTCATATAGGTAAAAGCTAGCTGTAGGCTGTCTCTTTGGCCCGTTGTTTTGTTTTGTTGGCTTTTTTTAAGGGGGGAAGGTTAGGTTAGGACAGAGAATACTACGTTCTTTAATGTTGCTAGGGTCTTTATTCTGGTTGTGGACAGGAGTCCCTTCCTGACCTTGTTTTTTTTAATACATTACTTCTACTAAATTGCTAACAAGAAAACTCCTAAAATGCTTTTTTACATCTTCAGTGTTATTCGAGAACTTTCAACTAAGGCTCTGCATAACCTTACTCCACGGGCTCCTGAATACATGGCAAATGTGGGTAGGTAACTCGTAACAGGTTCTGCATAGAATCTGTTTTGTCTTGTCCAGTCTGGCATCTTCAGAAGAATTTCTTTCTGATTGTTGTGTATGTAATCAAATGTTTCTTGAATGAATTCACAGTCCTTTGCTTGGCCCACTCAGGGTGCCAAGGATGTACTAGCTGCTTTCTATTATGCCTGAAAGACAGCAGCTGAAACCCAGGTTACAGATTTTACCTAGACTCCCTAGAGAGGGTTAGAAAGGTGACAGTGGCATGGAAGTGGCAGTTTACATTGAAGTAAAATTCCATAGAGGTGGCTACAAGCCTCATTTTCTCTACCACTCAGCCAACCCAATGCCAATGTTTTTTATTTACGCAAAACAGGGAAGCTAGGTTGTGAGCACAAAGTTTCTAGGTGTGGTTTAGCATGCTTTGTCAGAATTTACTTGTGTTTTTAAAACTTGTTTTTCACATAATGATGAGGATATATTGGCCTGACTTTCCAGAAATGGTTTTCCAATGTTATTTCTAGGCTGACATGTTTACATTTATGTTGTGGTTTAGCCCGGCTGGCTGCTAAACACCACACAGCCGTTCGCTCACCCTCCCCCCTCCCTCTCTGGGATGGGGGAGAGAAACGGGAAAGTGAAGCCTGTGAGTTGAGATAAAGACAGTTTATTAAGATAGGAAAATAATAATAACAATAATAATAATATTAATAATAATAGTATTAATAATAATAATGTGTACGAAATAAGTGATGCACAATGCAATTGCTCACCACCCGTTGACCGATGCCGAGCCTATCCCCGAGCAGCCGGCCCCCCCCACCCCGGCTAGCCACCCCTATATATTGTTCAGCATGACGTCAGATGGTATGGAATACCCCTTTGGCCAGTTTGGGTCAGCTGTCCTGGGTCTGTCCCCTCCCAGCTCCTGCTGCATCCCTAGCCTGCTCGCTAGCAGGACAGAGCGAGAAGCTGAAAAGTCCTTGGCTTGGTGTAAGCACTGCTCTACAACAATTAAAACATCAGCATGTTATCAGCGCTCTTCTCATCCTAATCCAAAACATAGCACCCTACCAGCTACTAGGAGGAAAATTAACTTTGTCCTAGCTGAAACCAGGACAATTTAGAACTGTGATCTGTCAGTATGCTCTGTTTAAAAAAAAAAATAATTATTTAATCTCTTTCAGTTTTGCCAAGACTGCTACCTTTATCAGTGGGCACAGATCTGCACACACGCCATGGGGCAATTCTTGCCTGTGCTGAGATCACCCATGCACTGTGTAAACTAGCAGAAGAGAATAATAGGTATAAATGCTAGATTATCTTGACTATAAATTTTCCTTTCATGTCTGATATATTGAAAGCTTCCTCAGTATAATTATGGAAATCGCATCTTACTGAACTTCTCTTCCATTGAATTTTTGTATGGTTATCAGTCTTGCCAAGCCTTCACATTTTATTTGGTGATGTTACGCTTAAGTCTAAAATCATCTTGGAAAGTGAGATCATTTATTGCCTTACTTGGAGAATTCAAAGATACCGTTTAAGTATAGATTAACCCATCCCTGCACTACCAGCCCTTCCCCTGCAGTATTTTGTCTTCCTGGTGAGGGAACAGTCTTTCATGTTCAGTGTTAGAGAAACAGCTTGTTGATTCTGATTGATTTAAATAACATTGTTGAATGGAAGGGATGTGTATACACACACACACACGAATTACAGTTAAGAGAGATATCCAGAATAATTGACAAAATTATTTGGCAGCGTCTTTGCCTTAGTGTTGTAAAGAAATGAGTGACTTACCTTTTCTTTCACATGAATCATTTATGAAAAATGTTTGGAAGTCATTATTGCAGAACTAGAATTTGGAATCTACATTAGTGGTAGAATTTTATACTAGCTTGACTTAAATAGGGATGAGCAGGTATTTAAGATCAAGGCAGTGGATGATAAGACCCCAAAATGCAAACTTTACTGAAAATAAATATGGTTCTGCAACAGTCACAGATATGTATTTCTTCAATGTGTGTGTGTGTATATATATATATATATATATATTATAATGGACTTTCTGGGTCCTTTTCCATACAAAAGTTGGATAATTACTCTGATTAACCTTTTTTTATTTTACTTCTGAAAACATTCTAGTGCATTCATACAAATATATCTAAAACGGTGACATTTAATAAATTCAATGTCATTGTACGAGCTAAATATACTGAGAGGAATTCAGATGAAAGGTATGAAGTATATACTGTTTTTTATGACTTCGGTGAGAAATAGGATATGTATTTGTCAGTAGTGTCTAACAAAAGTTTGTGTTAATCTTAAGAGTCGCCTTTTCAAGTAAGTAACATATTTTGTGCATGTGAATGAAGTTGAAAAGTTAGCAAAAAAGATGTGGAGCATTTTTAGTAGTGGGAAATGCTTGATATTTATGGAAAAAACATAGAAGTGGTGGAGTACAACTGAAATGAGAATAGCTATTTGTGTATATTTATTATAGTATTATTAATAAATGACTTTTTAATAATCTTTTAAGAATGTTTGCTACATAGTAAGGAAAGAACTTACTGATATGTTTAGTGAACTCGTTAAAATTAAATATTGCATGTTTCTGTTGAGAATAGTTTGGGAGTCAAATGATTGTTTTTCTATTTAAAATACAATAAAGTCATGGAAGAAAAGTAACTTGTAGCATGATTAGGAAACCAGTCTTAAAAATTTTGTATACCTTTACAGATCTGTAACATACTATTTCAATGAAAAATCATTGGAGGGACTGAAGCAAATCCATCAAGAGGTTTGTAGGAAGTATAAATGTATCTTGTAACGTGGTATGTTGTATTATTTTTAAACAAACATTTGTAATTAGGACAGTTGTTCTCCACCCTCCTTTTCCACTTGCCAAAAGTAAACAATCTCCCAAATATGAATTTGGACACACTCTAGCAGATTGTTTGATAAGTGTCGTGGACCATGTCTCTTACTTCACAATAATTTTGTATTTGGTCCCTTCCTGTTCTGCCAGCTTCTTAGCTAAGGTACTTACTCTGTCAGTTACACTTCTGAAGTATTGCCTGGTGTTTTGTTTTGTTTTTTTTCCTTCTGTTCCTTCTTCCTTTCTGTACATGTTGATCGGCCTTGCAGATAGGTGGTATGGCTGTTCCCTTAATGTGACTATGCTCAGGAGAGATCTATTCAGTCTATTCGTTCTCTGTCCTTTATATTCTGTTTTTGGGTTGGTTTTGCTTGTTTGTTTTTTAAAGCATAGTTTTAGTGCTAAACCTTTGCATCCATAATTTACCTGTTTATAGTCTTCAGAAGTCACATTCTGGATTTCAGCTGATACATTGTCTTTATCTAGGACTTCTTTATGATAGGACAAATGAAGTCTTGTCCTGCTTATAAAAATTTAAAGCACTTGTACAAAGATAATTTTGCTGAACTTGTCCCTTTAATCTTAAATCATGTATGTTGTTGGTTTTTAATTCTGGTTCCTATTTCTTCACCTTGTGGAATAGACGGTTCTTCAGCGTTCAGGCTCCTGCTCTTTTTTTGCAGTGTCTGTAGTCCCTCAGTCCCAGTTCTGACTGACTAAAGCTGTCAGGCTTCACCAGTTACCCATTAGGCTTTAAGTCTGTTGATGCTTGTTAAATTCTGTGCTGCTGCTACAAGTTGAAAAGGCATCCTTGTCCTTGTTTAACTTTATTGTGTTGAAATGCCTGTAGGCTTAGTCAGCACTATCTGTTCTGTTACAGTGGCCTTAATTTGTTATGATATTTTCCAATTTCTGCTCTTGTCTGTTTATAATTAATCTGCAAAGTTTTGATGTAAGCTCTTTCTTTTTAAAAATCTATTCTTTCAGGTTTTACTGTTTTACTACAGCTAAATTTGATAATCTGTGATTTTTGAAGATGGTATACTGTAATACTAACAATGAGATAATGCAGTCACAATTGAACTTAAAGTTTTTTTTCTGTTCAACCTGTAGCTAACAGATACTATTGAGTTTTTAGTCAACACAGTATACAGTTATTTTAAAAGGGCCAACTGTGGAAAGCAAATGTGTTTTAAAAAGCAGAACTAGCTTGCAGAGTATGTGCAGGAGCTGCTATGATTTGAAATGAAGAAACCTAGTGCTTTGTGAATGTGTCAAATGGGTTTCCTTTGAATGTAAAATTTGGTTGGATATAGTCTTAATGTGTCATTGGAAATAGTTGTTTCATAAAACTGTGTACTTTAAAAATATTTTTACTTTGATTTTTATTTTTAAAATAATCCCAAGTGCTGTGTAGCACACAGTGCGTAGACATTGCATGTGAGGACGAAAAATGAAAACACTTATTTCAAGAGAACTTTCTTAATACTGGTGTGTTTTTTCCTCAGCTTTGCAGTCGACAGTTGTACAGGTAAGAAAATAGACTAAAAAATTATTTTCTGTAGTGGAAAGTATCAGTAGAAATAATGAGAAAAGTAGTGTCTAGGGGCTTTTTTTGGTTTGTGCAAATTAGTTACACATACCATAGACTGCAAGGCTAGCACGGTTCATCAGAATGTGAGCACATGCATTCTTTTGGCTTTGTCTACCTATTACGGAGACCAAGGCCATTTTAAAATGGTTGTGGTGTTAGAGAGTGCGACTTACAGGCATGTTAGACTAATGGGAAAGTGGTAAGTACTGGTCGCAATGTTGTGACAGAGTTAAGGAAGGGAGAGAATGTGGAACGGAACATGATCGCTAATCCACGGCTTCAGCAGTATATAAAGGATTTCTTTCCTGTTATTCACCTGTACTATAGTACTTGTACGGTTCAAATAGCTCTGCAGAAATAACCTTTCAGTACAAACTTACTGTCTTTTTTTTAAAGGAGCTTCTAGCTAAATTCTAGAATTACTTTCTCCATGCTGTGTAATGACTAGGCCAGAAGTATTACAAGAGATTCAATACAATTTTTTAGTTCTTGAGCCAAAGAAAATGAAAATGAGTTTTCCCTGAGTTGTTCTTCATTTCCTATTTATTGAAGCTTCCAGGAAATAAAGGGAGCTTGCCTAAGTAACTGTTAAGTAAATGTGAATTAAAACTGGTATGTGACTTCAGGGTTTGTTCCTAAATTTAAGGAAATCAAAACATAATTAATGATTTGTATTCCATAATGATTGTATATGCGAATGAGTTTTTTTCTTTAACTGACAAATTGTGTGGGCTTTTAGGCACTTATCTAGTTCACTTCTTTGCACATGTTGTATCTGGAAACTGTAGAATCTTAAGTAGGTTTTTTTTTGTGTGTGTAATTATGCTTTAAATAATTTTATGTAAGATTTTGTATCCTCAGTCTTCCTGAAAAAAAAATATTAATGTTTGCTTTTTGAGGCGTATATGTACTGATGTGAAACTTGCATTCCAAGGTTAGCTTTTACTGGAGGATACTTTTAATGCTGATACTGTATATTAGTGTCTTTGTGGGTGGCTGTCTTGGCTCCCATAAATTCTTTAATGTCAGGGTGGAGCTTGGGTGTAATTTGTTTTTGTCATAATGTGCACTTCTTGCACTTAATGGTATTTATAAGATGCCTACAGAAATGTTTTCATCCTAGATAAGACTTCTAATTCAACTCCAAGCAAAATTGATTCATTGCTGTTTACTCTAATACTTAGGCAGAGACAGAGATGTCTACTGTAATCCATATTTTACAATATTGGTATGCATAAAATGTTTTAAAATTGGACAAGAAAAATAAACTAGGTTATAAAAACAAAACAGCAATTTGAGTATTGCTAGGCAAGCATTTAGTGAAACAAGCCAAACTTGTTCTGTGATGAGTAATTGTTGCACATAATATTCCAAAGATTTCCATTTAAGAAATTGCTACCGGGAATTTTCAGTGTAATAATGTCTTGAAGGAATGTTGAAAACCTATGTGTTTTATTTGTGTTTCTAGTTTTTAAACTCCTGAAATGAAAAAGGTCTGGTCACATGTCTCAACTGACTGTTAGATATTTCACTTTCACTTCTGGCAACAAAACAGCTTTCTTCTTCTGTACTAAATGGATCTTAATGTGTTGATCGAGCTGTTTTCATAACCTACGTTGGTCTATGAGAAAGAAAAGGAAGTAAACTGTTAAAGTTCTGTTATTTTTATGGAAGTTGTAATTTATATGTTTTGAACTGCAAAATGGGCTGTGATGACCTTAATTGCCTAACTCAGGATTCCACTGAATATCGAAGTAACTCAAGCCAAAAAAGTTAACGCCACAGTGCTGTAATGGAGACCTTCATGTAACTATCCATCTTACTTTGTTTAGCAGCTCTGGTAATGTCTTTAACCTGATTTGGAGCGATGTCCATAAATTATCCTTCAGACAGGAGACAGGCTTTGAGTTTCCCTGCACAGTCTCTCAATTTTGAGAACATTTGAAGTAATCAAATTTGTTTATGCTAATTGCAGAAACTCCTGTCTTCTACTTTATTAACATCTTTGAAAAATGTTAGTGTCTTTTCGTCTTCCTATATAAAAGCTTTTCTGGACCTAACGTAGTATGCTGAAAAAGGAGAATGCAAGTCCAGGCACATCCAGCATGTACTTCCTTTCATTAGTTCTGTTTCTGACACATCTGATGCACTGGTTTGTCTTGAGGAGCTGGTTGGTTTAAGCATTTGCATGTGCACTTCCAGCTGAGTATTGCCTGATTTTCTGTATTAAATGGTCACTAATTATAGCAAGTCAGTGAAGCCATGCAAAACATACCAGCTCAACAGAGTGTTTGTCAGTTTTGTGCTTTATGGGCTATATTATAGAGTTATTTAAAAAAAAAAAAAAGCTCATATCTTATTTGCTTTAAACATTACTTTTGTACATAAAAAACTTGACACAAAAATGTGGCATGTGTTGTCAAAAGCTGTCTTACTTGGGATAGGAAGTCGGTCTGCCAGTTTAAACAGTTAATGATCAGCCTGATTTCGTATACCGCTACTTCCATTGAACCAGCATTGAACCTTTTTTGTAGTACGCACACTTCTGTAATGCACCTAAGACCTTGTGCTATTTTCAGCATTGAAAAATCCTCAAGAAAAAATTATTTTTTTAATAGTAGTTCTGTTCAGATTCTTTAAAATGTGTCATCTGATACAGGATTCTTGACTGTACATTCACCTGAATAATGTTCAGATTTTTTTTCCTTTCTTGTATCCAGTTCTGAGTCTGGTAATACAGGTCTTAATGCACAGAATTGGGTAACGAGATAACATAGGGATGGATATGGAAGTGCTACAGACACAGACTGCGCTTCCAGGTGGTTGCATGGCACTTCTGTATTTCAGCAAATGTTCTCTTACTGGGCCTTCAGGGTTCCTATCAGAGGAGAATGCGACAGGAAGCACAGTGTTTGGTAGCAACACCCACACGGGATGATTCAGTTGGTGCAATGTGCTGCACGCTGAGTTTTGCTCTGATCTCATTCTTTTAACATATGGAGAGACGGGCTGCATGTATTACAGTCAGCTATGTGAGAGGAGCGATTTTTGATTTTTAAAAGAGCAGCCAGTTTAAGTTGGACAGCCATCTTCAGAGTTTCAGCTTTTCCAAAAGAGTAAGGTAGCCAGTAGGTGTTGACAGGTACTAGGCAAAAGACAAACTTCTCATTTCAAAGACCCCTAAGTTTGCAGCAAATCTTGATGGTTTCAGGGCAATGTGTTTCTTGGCAGTCATTTATGTAAAAGAGCTTTTTAGGCATATAAACTTAATCAGCAAATAATTGCAGCCTTGCAACAAAGTTCATCTTAAAAATAATTTCGAGTTTAAATTATTTTTTGCATCTGGTAACATGGTGGTTCTAGGAGTTTGTGCTCTAGGTACCATTGCAAAAAATAAAATGATTACTTAAACTGCTTTTTTGTTTGTTTTTAACTGACGCGTGGCTGGTGGTGCTATGCTTTATACTCAGGCCAGCTTTAAAGGTTTGAATAGAGCAATGAAATATTTGAGATTGGGAAGGAAGGTCACGTAAAAAGGAATTAAGAGACGTTTACTGCTATTTGCTGGATGATCCAGTGCTCAGCTTTTTTTGTTGCAAAATGACACTTTGTACTATATAGTTTCATGTACTTGAAAGAGCTGTTAAGGTGAAATTCTTTTGCCTCTAACTGAAGGCACTGGGAAAACTCTTATTCCATAGAGCCAGGATTTCACATGCAGTATTCCAGTGTTAGAATACAATAAAAAAAAATGTGTATGCCCAGCATATGAATTTACAGTAACCTAAAAATAGGTGTTTCTAAGGTTAGTATTGTTTAATTTCTGCATCTGTAGGGGATGACAATAGCAGCTTTATTAAATACATGGATTTTTATTTATTTATCTGTGCTTAAGGGTATCACTTGCTGCCTCTGTGTACCTTGTTATAAAGACATTTTGTACTTTCAAAGCGCTGTAAATTTATAAACTGGGCCTTTAAGATACCTCAATTCTGTGTGGGACAAATTGTTCCCATGGAAAATAATCGGTTACTATTCATATGGAGATGAAAATACTTCGGCAAGTGTTCTTAGCTTTCTGGAAATTGAGTATTTGCAATTGAATCACTTCAGATATTCGAGTAATTTTAACTTCAGATTCAGATGTTTATGAAAACATAGATGCTATTCACTCCAAACTCCTTCAGTTAATGCTGCTTTTATAATCTTAAAGATAAGATGAATTCTGAACTTGTCCCGAAAATTAAGTTTTAAATAAAATAATAATTGAAAACAGCACCATTGATTCTGTTTCGGGCCTGCATAATTTTACAATATATACTGGTATATGTAGATCAGCAATCTTAATCCATTGGCTCTACAAGGGATTGTGTGTTTTGATTGTTTTCCATGAATTGATTGTAATGAATTCTAAAATGTTTCTAGTGGAGAGGCATTGCTGTGGAACTGCGCATAGGAAGCAATGCTTAGCAGCTAATGGAACCTGGGCACCGCATCAGTCAATTTACAAATTGAATTAGTAATTAAACCATGAAACAGGTACATCTAAGAATGTGATGTAACTTGTGGATGTGTCTTTGGAATAAAAAAAGAGAGAATACTGACTCTACAGCAAAATTCAGAATCTCTGAATTAGGTAGATCTCTATCTTTTTAATTTAGTGAAATACTACTCAGCGAGATAAAGTTAATAGAGAGATGCACATCATGTCTGACAAAGTAAACACTGACTGGGGAAAGATCTAGGGTTATGGCTGAATTCTCAGTTCTAAAAGCAAAATAAATGTGAGTTGTGGAAAAGGAAACAAAAATAGATATGTTGACAGCCATACTGTGCTGTGTGGACAGGACATGACTTGAAAAGTTTTGCAGAGAAGAACACCCAGGATCACAGTGCCTTCGAAGATAGATTTGATTATAGTTTCTGTGTTACGTGGAAATCTTACTGTGCAAGCCTGTGTCATTGTTCTTCGTTCTTCCGCAGGGACAACAACCCTCAGTGAAGCTCTAAACTCTGAAATTAAATTAAGCTGATGTAATACCAAAGGAAGGGATAGCTGTCAAATTATTAGCATAAGAGTAGCTTTGAGTGGCCTGACTTCCTTATTGGCAGTCTGTAGAAGTGGAGAAGAGCAGCCTTTATGACTCAGTTCTTGCTTTGTAGTTAGAACAGAAGTCCATATCTGAATCCTTGCATCAGCAGACTCTGTTGCACACCAAACAAGCTTACAAGATGATTATTTTATACTCATTTACAGTAAGACAACAGACAAAAGGCAAGGAAGGGGTGAGGTACAAAACGAAGGGAAACGAAACACTGAAGAGGAAGCAGGCCGTACCACATCATTCTTCTATTTTTTGCCACTGTATCAACTCCTTACATCTCTTCTTTGTTTTCTAATTTAAATTTTTTAAAAGTTGGAGAGCAGACAGCATGGCAGGAAGATGGGATAGATAATACAAAGAACCTATCACTGTGGGGATGTGGAATCTGTGCTTTCTTCCGATGGTGATAAACTGAGCTGTAGATTATTGCATAGAGCTTAATGAATTGATTGTCAAAAGCAAAAATTTCTCAATTAAAGGAACTGCTGATCCATGGCAAATGAGAATATTGTGGAGTTGGCAGCTCTGCGTTACCTGAAAAAACAATGAAAATGTTGAGCAGCCAGAAACCCAAGTGCATGTAACAGGAGGCACCTACTTGTATGGAATGGAAAAACTTGTTTAAAATGTTTAGGCTTTTGAAGCTCATATAAAAGGATAAATTGGAGAACAAAGTTATAATAGTTGTTAGGGTTGCTAAGTTTGCCTTGTGAGCGCAGCTACTAATTTTATTGTGGGGAGGTTGGAGGGAAGAAAAGGGTTCTATAAAAAAAAATAATAATATAAACAAAAAGCCTTTGTTGTTCCTCCCCCTTGCTGGGAGTTTCTGCCAGAGCAGAGCCGTACAAACAGGTGATTAAGGGTTTGGCACACCTCAGGGAGGAAATGTTCTAGCAGAAGTGAAGGGAGACAAGAATGAGGAGCCAAGGGAGGAAATATCCAAAGGAAGGGCAGGGGTCAAAGGTTCAGAAAATGGGAAAATGATGCCACAGAGGGTGACACTGAGCAGAACAACTCCGAGCAATGCTCACGGTGCCTTGGGGATACCCAGGGAACCAGCAGACATTGTTCAGTGGTGTGAGGAGACAAGTCTCTGCCCAAAGAGGTGAGAGGCTGCAGAATGGAAACAGGCCCTGCAATTTCCAGGATGCTTCTCCCTGTCTGCTTTCTCTTCATGGTGTCAAACGTTCTCTTAACCCGGTGCCGTCAGTGGCCAGGTTAATGTTCAGACAGGAGACTGGGCTAGATAGGCCTCAGATCTGAGCTGGTAAGACCGTTCTTAGATAACACACATTCTTTTCAGGAAGGTCTTAAACATCTTAAGCCACTTACTTCTTTCTCCTTTCTGATGTGTTGGATTTTTTTTTTACCACCTTTCTTGTGGTGATGAATGCAAAATCAGCTCTGAGAGGTCTTTAATAAGGAAGAGGAGGGTGAAGAGAGAAGGTTGAGAAACTTTGTAAGGAAAGTGAACCAGTTAATGTTTGTGAAAATGGGAACTGGTAAGTGAAGTTTCCATTTAATGTTCCAGAGGTAAAGGTTTTGTTAAAACGTTGCATGTAATTGCCTTTCAGTTGTGCAAGTCAGAAGCTCACAGAAGCTGTAGGACTGAAAAATCCTGTGGCAAGTTCCGCAGGTTTCTAATGCTTCTAAGGCGAGTAAAAAGAAAAGAATGAACCTGACAGTCTCTTATTATCCACATTAATATTAGAAAGATTGGGTCTGCGTTCCTTGGAAGAAGAAAGTTAAATATTCAGAAAGGTTTTGTATAAATCATGCTGAGGTCAAGAAAACAGTTAATTTAAAAAGAAGTATTCTAGCATTGGTCAGGTACAAAAGATGAAGGTACGTTGTGAACTGCTTTCATTCTAAAATGGCTGAGTCTGATTTTTGCATTAGGCAGTGCACTCGGATTGCTTGTGATAGGTTATGCTCTGATGCCTCTGTTTCTGCTTTGCAGGGGTTTAGGTGGAGAACTGATGAGACCAGCTGGTAAGTATCATGGCTGGGGTGTGAAGGCAGAACTTGCAGTAATGAATTCTTCTGTTTACTTTTTTCAGTTTGTTTTACATACATTGCATTGAATGCATAAATAGAGCATGCACAGTAATTAAAAATACAAAGTTTGAAAGCTAATTGAAAGTCAGGTATGCCAGAACATTGTTTGCCAGCATATTTGTGAATAACCGTGTTTGTGTAAGAGTTGAAGGTAGTTCTTGGTTTTATGTCAGACACTCTTTGCACAGAACTAACTTTCTTCAGGGCTGAATTGCCTTCCTTCCCTCATATACTCCAGTTCCTCTCCAGAAGAGATGTGATCTCTTCATTAAGGCAGATGTGATCATGTAATTAATCAATTATCATAATATGTGTGTGTGCAAAGGTGAAGAATAAAGACCATATAAACAACAGTTCATGGAAAGGGTTGTGTTATATAAATGATGGTGAGTTCACGTGGATTTCAATGACCATTATGTACTAAAACACTGTAAAAAGTAAGGACATTGCAGGAAGGAGGTAGCTTGGGTATCCAGAAAGCGATGTCAAACTTAGTTTCCTGTTCATAGGTTGAATAAAGGAGGTGCTGGATAGCAGTTTCTGGCTTTGGATGACTTAATTCACATCTTCGAAGTTAGTGGGTAAAGAAGCTTCAGTATCAAGTCAAACAGGAGGGGTGGAGGGGCAAAGGGATCTCTGCATCTTTGAATAAGTTTACAGATGTGACACAGTAACACAGGCTAAAAGAATAGTTATTTACATCTACTGGTTTTTATAATGTGTTTCAGCTGTTAAGCAGCTGAATATTTCACAGTATTTGAGAAGTAAAAATGGCAGTGTTTTGGCATGATATAGCTGTGTAGGTGGAATAAGAGAAGAATTAAAAATGTTCCACAAATTGCACGTATGTCTAATGAAGATGATGGTCTCAACCACAATAGAGCATAAAAGAAGCACAGAGAACTGAGGAGGTACCCTAAGAGACTTGGGTTTAGTCACATTGTACTTAATCTGTCTGTGAATAAATATCAGAACAAAGAAGCTGACATGCAATATTGAATGGAGTCGGAGCATGTGGAGTCTGTGAGACATTACCATAGTGAGGACTGAATTGGAGAGTAGGTTTGGAGCCCAGTAAGTTGGTTATAAATGAAGATGATGGTGAACAGTGTACAGAGCCTGGAGTAAGATTCAAAGATAAAGTTGTGGGCGGAAAGCAAAACAAGAAGGTGGCATTATATAGTAGCTTGTTCTGTCCTCTCCACCAACTCTAAAGCAGTCAGATAATCATTCTATACTGATCTGTGTCTTATTTTAACTGATCACCAGGAGGTGAGTGATAGTGTGCTGTCTGAGCAGTGAGTTCTCATTTGAGCAGTGCTGTTGATCTGCTGCATAGCAAAAGTTTGCAATGTTTTCTGTGTTAATCTCTATTCCCCCAAACATCTTTAAAACACGCACACAAAAAATACTATTCTGCAAATGTTTTTTGTAAGTTCAGAACTCATTTAAGTGTACAGATCTAAAATAATAAAGCAATGTTAGTTCTTACATCCTTTTCTTGTATTCCGAATATCAAAGGAAAGAAAGCTCCATCCAGTTTGGTAGCTCCTAGCTCTGTGTAGTAAACAGATCACTGCTTCACTCTGTGAAGGTTTAAAAATGCTGTTAAGTAGGAAAACCGTTCACATATTATAATGATTTTTGTGTGTCTTTTTTGTTTGGTTGTTTGTTTTTAGTGGTTGCAGTATTAAAAATGTCCAAGTTGTAGTATTGTAGTTAGTAAGCTGTTGCCATTTACAAACTGGTATAGGAACACAAGGCTAACCAATGGGTACATACGGACCTGAAATGGCTGGGGCGAAAGAATCCGTACCAGCAAGCAATGCCTTTGCATGAATGATGGGACTAGCTCATGTCAGAGAGCAATTACTGCATGGTAGCTATTTTATATGTAAGAATCTCCAGTACGATTTCCTTTCAGTTTCTTCTTTGACGTATCTTGGACTTCTCTTTGCAAATTTTCTTCAATTTAAAATTAATGCGTATGTAACTTGATGTGTCTGTATCTTCAAAGTAGCTGCAATTTGTCATTTTTTTGTATTTATCTGTTTGTCAAATTTATTTTCTTACAGTCTGCACTTTAATTGAAAAGTTGTCACTATCAAGAATGCCATTTAGAGGAGATCCAATAATTGGTATGTGGTATTTTAAATAACCTTTCCTTATCTCAGTAGTTATCATCAAGCTATAATACATCAGTGAATTATGTTTTTCAAAGGAGCAATGAGGATCAGCAAGGTTGGGTGGCCTAACAAATATCAAAATTTCAAAAAGATACACAAATACTGCAACCAATGGTAATGTTATTAGAAGATTTGTTTTGTTTGCAATTTTTTTTCCTGTTAAGTTTTCAGTATGACCAGAGTCAATGTTTGCACTGTGTACTTTGTAAAACAAACCAGAGTAGCTGTACTGGCTAAGAGTCACAACCTCGTTTATTTTGGAAAACCAAGGAAATAAGTAAATACGTATAATTGCTGGTCTTTGCAGTATAGGAGAGAAAATGCTGAAGTTTAGAAAGGAAGAAAGATAATACCGTGTATGTTCCTTACCGTTTCAGGGGGCTGGCAGTGGTTAATAAATGACAGTCTAAGAAGTCTCCCTCTTGTTTCAAGCACTGCACGACAGCATATAAAGGTACAGTAGTTCTTCCTTCTCCAAAATTCAAAGGAGACTTTTTGTTTAATGCTTGAATATTTACCACAAAGGTTGTTCTTGCGTGCGTGTTTAAACAAATTGACAGTCACTGGCATTGATAATGGGCTGGCAGTGAGGAGTCGCTGATGGTTGCTTGAAGCTGCTTGCTGTCTGCCATCTGGTTACATTGATAAGGTATTTTTCTTCTAATTTATATAGAATAATTTTGTTTTGTTTTGTATATTACTACAATTATAATTCATGTTATTGTTAAGCTGTCCAATGCCATTTTTATATAAATATGAAGTTCTTAAATCTTACACTTCCTTTCTCAAAATGTATACCATGGATCAAATGTCTATTTTAGCCACTCTATAATATTAAAGAAATCAGCTGAATAATAATATATGTATCTGTAATATGTGTAAGATATGTTGATTGTAGTACTTTTGAATGGTTTCAGAGAACTTTTGTGAGAAGAAAAAAGCATCTCTGGATAGTGCCCTCAGGCCTGATATACTGAGGGAGTGTTACAGTGAGAAAATCTGTGTGAATCAACAAGTTACTTGGGACAGTGTGCCTAAATTATCAATTGAACTGTTACAAATCCTTTTAATATGCTCTTGAGCTACTCTAATTCTGAATTTTAAATACATTGATGGATATATTTCAGGCTTTTTTATGTACATGGTCTTAACAACTCCAGTTATTTGCCTTAATTTTGCTGAGTAATAATATGTATGTTTACTATGTTTACCACTCTTAAAGGTTCTTCTAAATTAAAAAGATAACTTTAATCTGCTCTGTTAGAGTTTATAGCTGTCGCAGAGACTATTTGAATATGCTTTGTTCATTTTGTTAATTTCTTAAAATAAGATAAAAAGTCATTGCGGGTATTTGGTAGCTTGTTTTTGAAAGCTTCCTCAGAAGACAGAGTAGACTAGAATGTATCCAAATCACTGAAGAAAATTAAAAGATAAAATTTGAATTCTTGGACTATTCTTTTGGTATTTGCAATTTATTCGAAGAATCATATGTCTTATAACTGGAACTTCTAAATTTAGCCTAGGAAAATTCATTATAGACTGTAGATAATTTTGACTTGTTTGGTTAACATTAATTAACATTAATCAAAGTGTGTTTAGTGAATGTCAATTCTCAGTCATTTCAATATATATTTTAGAGAGAAACAATTTTAAGGGCAGTGCGTGAGACATTGAAAAGTCATCTTTTTTCTAACATGAAGTACACTCTTGTAATATAACTTCATGCCTTTAAGGTGAAAACTGTTCTCTTTAGAAAGTGAGGGACCTACAGTAATTAGACAATTCTCTGTATTTTGCTGGTATAATGCCTGTGGTAGTTGAAATATTATTTAGATGAATGCCGTTTCTCTTTCAAGTCCTTGATTTTACATAGAGAACGAGTCTGAGGTGTCTTTGAGAACAGAATTAAGAAGCTGTACAGGACTCCTGTGTGTATCATTTAAGTTTTCTTGTATCCCAAGAATATGGATATTAATAAGTATCATTGCTATTAATATGTAAAATGGCAAAGTAAATGGCAGTAGCTGAAGGGAATATATTTTTTTTTAATCTACTCTCTTTCTTCTTAACCTTTTAACTCTAAGCACAGTTATCATAAAGTATGTTAATATAGTAAATGCATTAAGTTCACAATTTTGCCTTTGTTACAGGAATCTGCAGTCTCTGCACTGGCTGCATTGTGTAATGAGTATTACATCAATGAAAAGGGAGAAGCTGATCCAGCTCTACAGGGTAATAATGATTCATATTTACAGCAGAGGTAGAAAATACTGGGCTGGACCTAACTTGCACTTCGGAGGTATTGGATAAAATGGGGGTGGGGAGAGCATCGGTAATTTTAAAGGACCTTCAAATGCTTCAGGAAAGAATGATAAAACCAACTGAAAGTCTAGAAAATGCCTTAGGGTTTTGCTTGTTTTAGACTGGAGGTGAACAAGTGCTTTTCTATTTCCTGCTGTGAAACAAAGAGTATAGACAATGGGATTGAGTGCATCCTCAGCAGGTTTGCAGGTGACATCAAGCTGAGTGGTGCAGTTGACACACAGAAGGAAGGGATGCCATCCCAAGGGACCTGGACAAGCTTGAGAAGTGGGCCTATGTGAACCTTGTTCAACAATGCCAAGTGCGAGGTGCTGCACCTGGGTCGGGTCAGAGATAAGAAGAGAAGGCTCACAAAGACACACAGTTCTTCTAACTGTGTATATGAAGAATAGGATTAGGATTTGGCTAAGTAGTACAGGAGTAGGCTTAAACTTTTTATGGGTATATGAATTAACACGTTTTTCGTTCTGGTTTTCATGCGCCTTGCTTTCTTTCAAGTATCAAACTGTATTGTGCCCATTAGAGACAGATCACTGGATTATATATATTAGCTTTAAGAATAACAGTACTTATGTTCTTGTGTTTTTAAATGTTACAGTGAAATTATATATACTTTACAAAACAATGGTTTATTTTTATTTTTTTGTCATTCCTAAGTCATGTATCATGCCTAAGCCAGGTAACGGAATACCTTCTTATTTACTTCCATTATGGTAGTACTAAGAATGAGCTAGATACCTATCTCATACAGAGTAACGTGCAATACATGCCCTAAAGAAGTTATGGCTGATATATAAAAGCAGCCTATTTTTAGCCTTGATTTTTAAATCTTTATATATTGATAAATCTCTATGTTCTTGTTTAGAAAAAAAAAAAAGCCCTTTCCTTCATGCAGGTTCAGTGCTGCATGCCTGCTTTTTTTTTTTAATTAATTTATTTATTTATTTTGTTGGCAGCATGAACAGGTATAATGTGGTACAGAAGGAGATTTTTTAAAAAAATCATGAAAAGGTAATGTTTGTAAAAACAGTACACTTTGGGCAGGAGGAGACAATGCTCCGTCAAACGAAGAAGGCTAAAAATAAGTTGAAATGTTAATGTAACACATTTTTATCTAAGTAAGGAGTTTCAAGCTTCTGTAAAAGTGGAGCAGAAAACTCAGCCAGATTTCAAAATCAAGAGGGAGAGAGGATGTACTGGAAGAACATGCAATAGATGGCTACATCTGTTTTGATGCTGTACTGTTGGATGCCTGTGAAACGTCATTTTTTTTTCTGTGTTACCTTTTCATCTACTGTGCGCCTCGAAGAATCAAACTAGCCATATAGCCATGATAGTCTAGGGACATAATTGAAGTCAGATTTGTAGATAGAATAAAATTTTTAATTTTTCGTCGTCTCTTAATTTTCTGACATTTTTCCTAAAATATCAGTCCTAAAGTTACATCAATTAAAGAGACAATGGTAGTAGTCTTACTGTCTAAGATCATCTTGCAGTCCAAGCAAGCATTGCATCTTCCTGTGGTCTCAAGACTCTTACACTCCAGTGGTTTGGAAGTTTTTAAATAATAGATGTGCTTATATGAAGGTATTGCTAACCTCTGGACAGGGAACTGGTTTCCTGATGTGAGGAACTAGTTAAGGCCTGTCAATTGCGTAGGGATTAAAAAAAAAAAAAAAGTCGTGAGTTATGACTAAAGTGTAGTTTCTTATGGTAACTAATCTTTCTTCCTCTAGCAAATATTGCTCAATCATTTAAATCTTAGATGACAGTAAGCAATGGCAGAATTATGTAATCTTCATGGGATCTCTGATTCTTTTTTTTTTCCTTTTGAGGATGATAAAGTACATATTCAATAAAGCGATTAAGACCACCTTTCTCCTTTTTGAGCCAGTTGTGTCTTCTGCAGCAGTCTTGGTTGTTCTTAGAATTTTTTCTGAACTGTCTTACATTCCTTTGTGTTTCACAGTAGAGTTTAATATAGTAGCTGTGAAATCATGTCAAGGAAGTATTGTCTGTTAAGTCTGTGATGAAGACTACACTCGAAATACAGAGATTTTTTTTTTTCATCCTCATTTTCATCTTCATACCACTTTACTTCTTCGTTGAGCCTTCTTTTCCCATACACACTTCGATTTATTTTCATTCCTTTCCTCTGTGCTAGTGTTTGCAGAGCCGTTGTCCCTATTTCATCATGTAGCAATTCAAAGACCCTGAGAATAGCATCCACTGCTTCCAAGTGGTCACTTTTTGATTTCTCCTGTAAAAAGTCCAGCTTTTTTTTTCTCTTTTGTTTCTGTATATAAAGTAACATGAATTTATCTCATTGCTTAGTATGATCTGCGTGTTTGAATCTTCAGTTCAAAAAAGACTTTTTTTGGGGAGAACAGTTGAGTAACTGACCTTGACAAATCCATCCCAGACAAAAATTTCCTAACACAGTGTTTGTCTGATCATGAAAAATAATGACCTGTAAATATAAGACAACCTGTTCCTCTGTGTTTACACTGAAATTCATACTTCGACTTATTTTTTGGATTTTGAAAAATTAAATTTTTTAAATGGAGGATTTTGTTTTTCTCTGAATGATTAGGGATAGTGTGCCTAAATATCAGACTTCATATTTAGAAAATGAGAAATAAAAATAAAAATAAGAATTTCTTCATGAAACAGTGAATGTCTTTAATTTTTATTTCCTTTTTTTTTTTTCTGTAGGAAATGTAAGATATTCTGTATTTTAGTTCAATGAACTATACATTTTTCTAGCTGCTCTGTTTTTCTTTTTTATTTTTTGGTTAGCAAAATATCTAATGATAATGATGTGGTAGTTGCTTTTCACTCTGCAATTGTATTTTTTGTAGATGAGCTGGTGACACGGTACATTTCAGGACTACAAAACACTGAGGAAATGATTCGTTGTGGCTTTTCACTAGCTCTTGGGGCCCTTCCAAGATTTCTGCTAAAGGGCAGGCTCCAACAGGTGAGAGAATGTGATCGTTTTAATCACAAGAGGGCACAACGTATTTCAAATGAAACCTATGATCGTAATCAAATAAATAATAATGATCATAATTAAAGGTCTTTGTTAAAGAGTTTTGAGGATTGTAATATAAAGTAACTCCAGAAAATCATGAGTTTAGCTAGTCGTAGATTCTAGTAATTAAAGTTTAGTCCTGCTTTAGTAGTGTTAATGGTAAAATCAGAGGCTGAATTATCCCTTTGCTATGGAACACTTGTCTAAAGGGAGAACTGAGGCATATTGACAGGTCATGGTGAGAAACCGAATAATGTTGTGTGCTTGATTCTCTCATATGTAATCCACCTCTAAGTGTAGGCCATTTATCATAAATAATATAATGGTTTTAAGTATCTCAATTTTTTTCAGGTTTTGGAAGGTTTGAAAAAAGCTACCATAATTTCCCCTGAAGATGTGAGCTTTGCACAATCCAGAAGAGATGCCCTAATAGCAATTGCAAAGTATGTTTATCGTTTTTATTTTTATCAACTTTTAATTATTTCTCTAGATGTTTTCTACTGTTCATTCCACTTTCTGATGCAAGCTCACAGCATAGTTCTTGAAATCAGTTACACTATGACATACTCGTTTTTAGTGGGGAACTATGTGTCTCTGCGTTGTTCAGTATGTCTTTGGTTCAGAGGATTATCACACATCTAATGATGGAATACGGACTCTGATGATGTTTTTTTTTTTAAGTCAATTAGCCGAATAGCTAGAATATATTACAAAGTTCACCTTTTTCATGGGCAGCAATTTAGTGAGCTTTAGTGAGAAGGAAGAATATTTTTTTTCCACTCAATAAAAAAAATGGAATATTTTTAAAGAAATTGTACTTTTTATCTTACAAAATATTTTTAGTATTGACATGCCACACTGTAGTTAATGTTAATAGTTTAATAGCATATAAATTTTTAAACTGTTACAATGAAGAAAAATCTCTTTCACATGTTACCCATGCCTTCAGTGAAAAGAATTGTTAATGTTGAATTCAGTGCACGTAATATTAATCCTTTGCTCTTTTGCTTACTTCATGGTAATAAGAGTGTAGAAACAGACAGGCACAGGGAACATGCTCCTTTTTGTAGTATTATAGACATACTAACAGTCTGCTTATCTGTTGAGTTTTTGGCCTTGGTGTTTTTTGTTTTTAAACCTTAACACTGATAAGAAATCTTCAAATAGAACTCTGTAGACTCAGAAATATTCTGCATACTGTGTAATATTTGCTACAAACAAACAAAAAAAGGTGCTTAGAATACTGTCTGTCCAGGGAAGTTTATTAAGCAACAGGACAAAGTTATGATGTTAATGTTTTCCCCTTGCTAGTGTTGTGGCATTAATTTTTTCACTTCATTTTCTCTTTTTAAAGGGTTTGCCAGACAGTAGGCGTAAAGGGAGAAGGATCTCAGGAAGAATATGTCTGCAAAGACAATGTTACTCAGATTTATGCTACGCTACTTAATGGTGTGACTGACTACACCACAGACAGCCGAGGAGATGTTGGAGGATGGTAAGATGCCTTGCAACTGGGGACTTCAACTTAGCTGTCGTGTTTGATGCCTAATTAAAAAAAAAAAAAAAAAGTCTTTTGAAAACCTGTTAAAAATAAGCACTCCAAGCTTGTTGAGAATTGAGTATAGGTAGAAATACATTGGGGTAAGAGATGTGGAAGGTGAAAGGAAAGGCTGACCAGAATTTTTTGACCCTTGCTTCAGAAATTAATAAGACATGAAACTGAAGTTTTGCCTTGTTCTTATTTTGTGGATGATATTCTTGAATATTAGAAATGTGTTTAGTTGAAAAAAACAGTGATTTAAAACATCTTTTCTAGTTTCTTTGAAATAATATATTGGCGCTCAGTTACTGAGCTGTTCTATTGTACGTTCATGGGATTTTTTTTGCCAGGAGAGGGAGCAGTTGCATAATTTGTGAGTGACAAATTTTCAAGGTTAGTGACTGAGATTTAAAAAAAAAAAATTAAAGTGCCATGGTGTTGTTGACTCTTTTGTAAGTTTAAAGTTTCAATGAATGCAGCTATTAGGTTTCAAAAATAATGGAATCATAACTTTGTTATGACTTCTAAACGTCTATTGTTGTGAAGTTTACAGTAAGAGGTATAAAATTGTCAGTAGCAGTTGTATTTTTGTGATGTGCTTCAGTCTTCACAGTTTCTGTAATATATTTTTAAAAAGATAGCATTCATCTGGGTGTTCTGTATTCCTTCAGCAATACTGATCTGAAAAGGCAATTTCTAAACTGATGAAACTGAGGCACTCTTAAGGCTTGTGTCCCTCCCTGGGTTTGTGTTTAACTTCAAAAGAATCTGTAATTTGGTATTTAACATCATTTACTGATCAGAAGTTCCTGCAATCTTTGAAGGAGCGATAGTGAAGATTTCCTATTCACTTCATCCTGTAGAATTCCACAAGGCAGCTATGGGGTAAGAAAACCGTGTGAAATACAAAACTTGGAGATCAGATGAGTACAAGGGCAACATACAGGCTCTCTTGTCAGGGTACTTCTCTGAATGTATTTATGAGCAGAAATGCGCCCAGCCTAAAAACGGTGCTTGTTAATATAACTTATTAAATTAACCCAATTCAAGAATAAATCCAGTGTCTGTTAGTCTCAGATACAAGACTTCTGATGCTGTGTAGAAGGATCAGAACAGCAACACTTAATCCTTGTATAGAAAAGTCATTAACTTAGTAAAGGAAATGGGATCGATTAATTTTAGTTGTCTGTTACTTGTTAGAAGTTGATTTTGAATAAAATGCAGGTTTTGACAAAACCTTCTTAATTTTATTGTCTTAACCAGTAATTTTAAATTGAAAGTATGTAGATGTGTGTTGTTTTTAGGTACAGTTCTGTACACATGGTATCAGTCCTCTTTAAGTGTGGGTAGTACTCTTTTTTATCATATAATAATGGCATGGTACTATATATTTGATAGATGCTGGTGTTTCCCCGATATTCCATTTCTTTATCTGAGTAAACACTAAATATACCACAGGCAAGCTTTGCATGTGAGTGGTGGTTTCTAATCTGTCTACAAAACTCAAGTCAGATGTCTGCAACACAGGAAAGCATAACTCAAATAGCATCAGTGTAGTTTGCGTGAGCAATAGCAGCTACGAAGATGCAGTGGAACAGCCTGCCATGTAACGCTACCTTACCATGAACTCAGGCTCCTCACATACTGAAATGCAACCACCACATTTTGACTGCAGCCTAAATTAGCCAGATTAAAGCTATTGCCAAAATACTTACCTGTGTGCCAACTAAGTGAGGCATCTCAGGGTACAGGGGTGCATATTCAGGACTGTAAATTAACCACCTGTTGATTCTTCAGATCTAGTATCTGCATATGCTTTTATTGCATCCCTTGCAGGAAAGGGGAAGTGCCTGAAAAGTACTGGTATGAAATTACTTTGTTGGTTGAGAAGATTTCCTTATTTTCCAGTTTATTGAAGAAGCTCTTGTCTAACAGTGCTGAGTCACACAAAGGGCTTTGGTGTTTAGTTTCAATCCTGGCCTGGCAGAGTGTATGAAATGCTTTAGAAAAACTTTACAGCTACTATCCTCTTCTGCAAAGGGTGTTTTTAATGGTAGTACACAAACATGAAACATAATTTCCATTTAATTTAATTTTAAAAATATAAATATTTAAGGTTATTCTGTTGAAAGTTGCAGCTAAGACTCCCCGCGTGAGGAGTGATAGAGTGCTACTGAAAGAAAAGGCTCCAAACTAGGGGTATTGTGGCTATAGCAAAGCTGGCAGAGCTCATAGAAGGTGGTTGCAAACTGTGATGGTAATTGCTGACTTGGGAGGGTTATAGTGGGCAAGAAGTTAGGTGTACCTTGCAGGCAGGGGTGGGAGGGTGCCTTGTTCCTCAGCACACTTCTTTCTGTGGCCACATCTGTCTCAGTCACTTGCTTCCTCCTCCCTGCTGCAAGCAAACCAGTCCCATTCTGGAGCAACCTTTAGGTTATTCACAATAGTCTTTGCAGATGTGTTTTTTAAAATTGTACAGGGCAAAAAAAGTTACTTTTATCAGCCTGAGTTAATATGTGTGCTTGTAGTTTTATTTATTTACTTTTTGTTTATTTACATTTTTTACTTTTAGTTATTTATTTGTATGTACCCTGCACCTTAGCCTTCAGTCCTCATTGTTAAAATTGTAGTATGACAGCAAGGTTGTGTGGAGAATGGAGTCCACAATGTAAATGGACATTCAAAAAAAATCTTGGGAAGAAGGGAAATAACAGGACAAGAAATCAGAGAAGAGTAGGTGTGTTTGACATCTCAAATTTAGAAGAGGAAGCAAAGATGCAAACTATAAGGATCAAGAACAGGTCATTCCAGCTTGTGCAAGGGATGAAGTATCTTGGCATTCCCTCACCTTCTTCCTCAGCTGTCTAAAAGCAAGAAGGAGGTGAGTGAGTCTCTAGCTTAGAGGATATAGTGACACAAGTGTAGCTGAAACAAAATGTAAGAGCAAGCATATAGGGTGGTGAGTCAGAGAAAGCGAAGAGGAAAAGCAGAAAGCTTAGGAAAGCTTTCTGCTTTCAAAATTAGATGAGGTACTGAAAGAGATAAGAAAGAAGATGGTTAAGTATAATTAGTTATTCAAGTTAACTTCCACATGTAACAGCTCTCAGGTAAGTTCCCCATGCCTATTGTTAATCCTTTTGTCTATGTCTTAATTTAAAAACAAAACAAAACACATCTCTACAAAGTGGAAATTTTCAAAGAAATCCTGAGGAAATTAAATTCCCAACAGCCATTAAAATTCAAATGTGCTTTGAGCACCAGATTCTTTTAAAGCTTCTTTGACAATGCCAGCCAAAATCAAGTCATGAAACATGTAAATTAAAAGGGGGAAGGGGAAGCTTTTCTCCTAGCAAACTATTGCCTGCTAAATACTTCTGTGGCCTCTCAGATATGAATGTTTTCTCATTCTGTTTCTTTTAAACCATTGACTAAGATGGAAAGATAGGGGGAGAATTGCCATTTCTCTGGAGAGGCCTTTTCTTTGGTGTGTAATTTTTATCTTTCGTTAAGGGAATCGTGGGAAAGTTTAACCAACTTTACTTTCCATATGCAAACTTTACATTTCTTTTGACAGATTGTTTGCTGGGACTTGTCCAATCTGTCTACAGGTGTTAGACAAGACTATCTAAAAGTCAGATATTATATGAAAAAGGTAGAAAAACATCCTTTGATGAAAGATTGCCAAACTTGTATTAAGCTACCTAGGAAAAAATGATGTAATTTACCTTTTTTGTTGTTATGACAAATGTCCCACCCAGTTTTAGATTACATGGGCAACTCTTTTCAGTTTACTTTGGAAATTTGAAACAGGAGTATGTAATTTCACAGTAGACAGGTGTACCTTTTCATAAACTTCAATATATTTATATTTTAATTATTACTGAGAAAGGATGAACATGTTGGTCCTGGACTTGAAGATGCACTTCAAGCACATCCTAATTTTACTTCAGCTGATCATTTTCACAGAACTAATTATTATTTAGCATATGTATTCAAGCTATTCAGAATGACTATTTTTCTTATCGTTGGAAGCGTTAAGCTTAAAAATTCAGAAGAATATGACACTTTAATAGTGCTCAAACATCTCAATGTGAAAATGGGGGGATTAGCATTCTTAGAAGATTATTTGGAGCAGACAAAGCACTTTGTTTTAAAAACATCTGATTGCATACTAAATAATACTAATTGTTATAAATTTTACCCTTCTTAAAATAAAGAATAAACCTGATGGTATCTGGCTGGAATGAAAAACAAGATGGTCAGGCAGGGGATTTGCCTGGAAACTAGGATGGCTGTTGTACTGTCAGTGCGAACGAGGGCTTTGCTTTATGGAATGGGGATTGGTTGTGTGCATACAGTTGTACACACTCCTCTTCCTCCCATAAATATGATTGCTGCTCTCATTGGTCAATACTTTCAATGTTTTCTACCTGTTTAAATTTTTGCCAGTGTCTGCTGAACTTAACTGCTGCTGTGTTTACTTAAGTAAGTTCTGATGTAACTGCTCGAATGTATTTCTGTTTCAACAGGGTACGTAAAGCTGCTATGACAAGTTTAATGGAAGTGACGCTTTTGCTGGTTCAGAATGAAGCAGAGTTAATTAATGCCAACATGTATGCTACCTGTTCTGTTTTTGTGTCTTATCTTGTACAAGTACATTCCAGTCCATACAAGAAAGCATTGCTTATGTATTGTATACTTACTCCTTTATTGAGTATGACAGAAGTGCATCAAGTTTGCACCTATACAGGTGCTGAGAATACTGTGTTCGCTTTTCAGAGAGGCTAACCTGAATGAGATAAACTGGGTGGAAGTCTCACCTTCCAAATACAGTACATCTGTGAGATTTGGGCTATACTTGCAACCTTTGTGGAGCTTGCCAGTATTGTTCACTTAAATAAAAAGCAAATTCACCTGCTTACCCAGAGGATTGCACCATTAATTTGGAATGTAATAAAATGTGGAGATAAGCTTGTTTTCGTTAATGTCATCTTTATAGAACTATTAATAAGAAAACACAGGAAAAAAAAATTTACACTGAGCTTCAGATTCTGAATTTTATGAGTATTCCTTAGTGTTTCTAACAGTAAATGAAAGAACACTTACCGATTTTTAAGTTTAGCTTGAGTTGCAGCAAAACTTTCTTAATAATTCTCAATAGGCATTGGTTTGTGGATAGAGCATATCCAGTGGTTAGCTGAATATAGCTCAATTAGTTCAATTTCTAATTTAAAAATAAGAACAAACTTCACCACTAAAAACAAGTGACTGACTGCTAGTTCTTGAGTTGAGACACTCTGAAGAAAAATACTGGATTCTGTGGATATATGGTACTCAGCCAGTGCCCATTGTCCAGGGGCTTCCTTCTGTTGCAGAGAGAGATTATTCATGTACAACATAGAAGAGTATTGCTGCCAGCTGGATCAAAAGAGAAAGGATCACATATTCTATGTGTTCTGGGTTTTGCTGTAACTGAAGGATTCTAGCTGTTTTTACTATCTTAGATGTCCTTTCTGAAGTTGTAAAGGGCCTGAAGAACATAGTTGCTGAGAGTTTAATTATGAATGTGAGCAAAATTGGGTATAGGTAATAACTAGGCAGAGTTGAATCCTCATTTGGGATATATGTGATTTTGGGATAGACCTTATGCACCAGTATATCTGCAGTTTTATAACTGAAAATGTGTTTTTCTCAAGATTCCTGTTCTATTTCTGTTTGAAATGTAGTAGTTCATCCAATCCATAAAGCACTACTGTATCTTTTCAGATTAAATGTGGTATGTGGTATCAAACACTGTAATACTAGAGTCATGGCATTTTTTGACTGATATATGGAAGACAAAGCTCCAAACATTGTCACCATGTTGATACCTGAAATAATTTGCGCATTTGTTACAAAATGTTAAACCAGACTAGTTTCATATCAGAGTATTTTTGATATAATTGCAACAATTTAAAATTTGAATACATGTTCCACTCATTGTATTACGTGATGAATTGTTCTCTTTCTTGTAGTTGCAAACAGATTATGTGCTGGCTGGCCCAACAAGCAGCTGAGAAAATTGATAAATTTCGAGCTCATGCAGGATCTGTGTTCCTTACTCTTTTACATTTTGACCGTCCTCCAGTTCCACACATACCTCATCGAGAAGAGCTAGAGAGGATATTTCCAAGGTAATACATTGAAAAAGGTTTTCTAAGACAGTGAAAATAAGATGCATGCACAACGTTAACCTAACACAAGCAATCTGATGGAAATTCTGTGCCAAATGCATAATATGGTTATATATTTTATTGAGGAACATTTGGTGCTGTTTGTTAGAGTTTTGCTGAAGTGTTCAATGAATATGCATAAACGTATAAAACAGTCAAAAGAACTTACAGTATGAGTGCCTGGGCATGGGGCATCAACCATTTCTGTAGGAAGCCTGTTCCAGTGTTCGACCACCTTCACAGTGAAGAATTTCCTCCTAGGAAATAGTTGAGAGACCATTGGTAAAACAGATACACTGTTAGTTGGGCTTTGATAAGCCTGCTGTTTATGAAATGTCTGGTTCATAATCTCATTTTCTTTTCATAATGTGAAAGCTTGAATTTATTGGGACTCCCCCTTCCTAAATTTTTCCCCCTACTAGAAAACACTGCTTTGATCAGAATGATTATTTTTAGTGAATTCTATTATTCTAACCAAGCTCTAGTCGCAGTAGTTTTCCAAGATGGAACTTCTAGTTAAAGCAAGAGAGAAACAGTGAGAGCAACTTGCTTGTGAATGGTGATTATCACACTTGATTGAGATATAAGCAATATCCATCTCTGTGTCCTCATTCTGTTTGTTTCAGCAGTCTTAACGTCCTGTAATTCAAAAAGTGGTCTGTCTGTAGGCTACTGATAGATCTGTAGTGGGTTTGTGTCAGCCTTTCCTGGGCTAAGTCTTTCTTTGTATCAGTTGTCAACTAGCTGTTGGTGGGAGAGAACAGGGAATGGAATGCAAGAAAGAGTAGTTGTTTTCTTAGTGTAGAGAAAAGTGCTTTTGAAAAGGAAATTGTGGTTCAAATCCCTTATCTGAAACAGGACAAGAAGTTGAACATAACTTCAGTCACGGCCAGCAAAGTGAAGCATTGTTTTGTATGTTCCTCATATAATTAGGGTAATGATTAATTTGTTTTTTAGGTAATTCAGAGCCTTTCTTCACTGGTGCTGCTTGAGGTTGAGAGAGGTATCTTAGGACTGTATGGAGATGAAAGACAATGCACACACATTTGTGTTGTTTTTTTTTTTTTTTCTTTCCCCAGGTCAGAGACAGAAACTCTAAACTGGAATGCCTCATCCGAAGCTTTCCCTCGAATCACCCAGCTTTTGGGTTTGCCAACATATCAATACTATGTGCTTTTGGGTCTTTCAGTGTCTGTTGGTGGATTAACAGAGACAACGGTAAGAAAGTAGGGTGACTTTTCTGTCTGGTTGGAGAATGCATTACTATTAAAATCCCTGTGTTAAAAATCTTACTCTTCTTTTTTCTTTTAAAGGATACTTGATGTTAATTATTAGTTGTCAGTATGTGATTACAGTATGGTTAGAATTTCTTGATTTTTGTGTTGATACGTTTTCTTTAAAAGTGCCAGAGTTACTGAAAGTTACATTACAAAAAACTATCATTCTGTCTGAACCCTCTGCTCTTTACAGTCTCTATTTCAGTCTTCTGTCCATGGACAGCACCGTATCACTGTTTCTGATAGTCTGTTAAGCTGCCAAAATCTTCAGGACTTCAATATTTAATGTATCTGTCTGTCCTTCTATTACAGCTTGTGGTAGTTTCTGTATTCTTGGTTTCAAGATATTTGACTTCAAACATTTTTGCTACTTGGTGCAGGCAAAGATGTAACACACACAAAAGCAATATATTCGTGTAAGGACACAGTTCAACAGGACATTGCAGAGAAATACCAAACAGCAACAGAACACTTTGGACTGTCAGTAAAATCTTTAAATTGCAGTGGCCCCGTAAGAGAAGATAGTGGTTTAAAACATGAGGCAGCACCCCAACAGCGTTTAAGAGTATTTCTAAATAAGATTGCTGTCTGTAATTAAGAATGCTGGAAGAAGAGTGGTAGGTGTCAGGAAAGTTTTTGTTGAGAGGGAACAAAACAGCTCCTGCTGTTCAAAAAAGGAAGGAGGTAATTATTCAGTTTGTCTCCCATGGCTTGCACTTTTCAATCTTACCACATGATATTTAAGAATACATCCAAATGATAGGTTTTGCCTGATGCCATAGGTTTTGCACTTGTAATCCAAAGATTTCCATATCCCTTTGGGTTTCATGTAGCTGAGGATTTGGTGTCTGCAAGTCTCATGTATTTAAACCAATTTTGAAAAATTTAATGTTTCTAAACTGGCAACTAATTACATAGCAACGGCTATTTTAAAAGTTTGAAAACATGTGTTTATTGGTTTGTGACAGTAATTAGTGGATAGACAATGTAACTCTTAACAGATTTTTTAATAGCACATGTGCACATGAAATTCGGCTTTTAGTCAAACAGTTAATTATAGGAGGCTCCACCAAAACCGAAGTTATTCTTATAAAAGGGGAGGAAAGTTGTGGAGGAACAGATAGACATTCTGACTACTAAACAAGGTTAAAGGAAAATTCTTATTCAACATTTTAATTTCTTTCTTTCTTTTTCTTTCTTTTTCTTTCTTTCTTTCTTTCTTTCTTTCTTTCTTTCTTTCTTTCTCTTCCTTCCTTCCTTCCTTCCTTCCTTCCTTCCTTCCTTCCTTCCTTCCTTCCTTCCTTCCTTCCTTCCTCTTTTTCTTTCTCTTTTTCTCTCCCTCTCTCCCTTTCTCTTCCTTTCTTTCTAGTTCTAGTTGTGCTTGATTTTGCAAAGTGTAAACAGTTCAGTTACTTGTAGCTGCCTCGCCTCTTACCATCTGCCAGTATATTTAAGGAAAGCCTTCTGTAGTGTTTTCAAAATATGATTTTGAAATGTTAACGTTCTGTGACCCCGCATTTTTCTTTAACACTAAAGGCTTGTTCCGGCTAAAATATTCTCAAGGGGTTTGACTTTGGAAAGAAAGTGACCTAAGTCTCCTTCAAGCCAGATAGAAGTGCAAGAGAGGCTCGAACTGTATAGTATTTACACTTGAGGTTAAACAGTATGTGGTGAATTACATTTAGTATTTAAAATGTGTTATATAATTTAGAATTGATGTCTTTTGTAATGACTTACATTTGAAACTATTCCATCAAAGCCTGTAGTGATCTTTGCTGAATATCCAGGGACTCATTTAAAACGTAAATTGAACAGTTTTAAGAGTTGGCCCTATTAAATCCATATGAAAGAAGCAAACTTTTAAAATGTTGAGTAAAGGAAAAGGGTTATTCAAGTATGTGTTTTGCAGTAACGTGCGTGTTTTATGATAACTTCTTTCTTCCTTTTCTCACTGAAAAAATATGTACACAAATACACGCACAGACGTAGAAGTTAGAAATTTAGGCTTTCTTGTATACTGCAAGACAATGTGAGTTCAAATGTTGGTTTATTTTTAAATCTTCTCAGGGTCTTAGTAGGAGAAAGGCTATATTGTAATTCAGTGGTCAGTGGCTTTTCTTCCATAGTTAATTGCTTAGCAGTATATTTAGCAAGTACAGTTCTTTATTTTGCTTTTTAGAGAGATTTGCTGAAAAGGGCTATAATGGAGTATCTCAAAAAGATTGTGGTGGCATAGTGGTTGCTGAAAGAATTCTAGTTCGAGCATTCAAAGTAATCTGAAAAAAGGGAAGATGTCATTCCCTTTGGGATTTGGCATTCAGCAGCATTGCCTTGGTTCAAAGGGCACTTTCTCTGTGTAAAAGAATCTTCTAATTATATATCTGGCCTGCAATGGTGCATATTTCTTATGGCTGCGTAAAAAGTCCTCTCAGTATACAAAGATCAGAACTGAACAATGCTGTTCTTTCTGTGCTTCACAAACCCTATAGTTTCAGGGGTCGGGATATAATTTCATGACTGTTAACTGTATTACGTATAAAATCTTGCTAAAGCACAGAATGTACTGTGATTTCCCCCCCACACACACCAAGGAATGAAAATTACATAAAAATTATATAACATTTTTTAAAATCCTAAAACCCTTTAAAAAAAAATCTATTTTGAATTTTACACATTTTGTCCTTGTACTGGAATCCAGTACAAGGATTCCACCAGGAGACACCAAAAATCTGTAACAACTATAGTAGCCAGTTCCAAAAGTATCCAGTGAATTAATATGTGTGTTAAATCACCTGACAAAGATTAAAGCCCATCTGTCTCATACTGATGTCAATATATTCTATGTGCCAAATAGATTATACATTTTATGTTTATTTTTTTGTTTGTTTGTTTTTCCTTAAAACTGACTTGTTTACCTGTTATATTTATGATTTTTTGTATGGCTTGGAGAAAATATTGAGCTTTGAACAGGTGAGTGAGTTATTACAAAGGAAAATGTTGGGACATTTGTAGATGATGTGAAAAATCAGAACAAACAGTCCTGAAATGTCTGGTTACTGTTACTAATTATATGCAAATCAGTGCATATTTGGTTTGAAGGAACAGGCTCCAAAGGCAGTTTTCTTGAATGACAGTTCTCCAGCAAAATACATTTCAGAATTATTTCTGGCGTTCCTTTATTAAATGGAAAAAAAAAAAGTGTGAATTATTATATTGTTGCTTTTCTTAAAATATCCCTGACTTGAGCTTTTAGAGTTACTGCTCTCCAAAGAGTTGATGAATTAAAAGGAATGCTGCAAGTAGAATGAGGGAGACATGGTTTCACTTGTGCTAAAATTTGAATGATATGCAGGGTTTGTTTTTTTTCAAGTTACTGAGAAAATAGGCTACTGGCACTTCAGTGCTGTAAATTTGTCAAGACTAGAAATGATCCAAAACCAGTGTAATTTATTGAGTGTAACTTAGTTTCTTCCACACGTGTTACAGGAATGTTCTGACCCTGAGTAGGTCTTCCTCTGTTTCAATGCTTCAATGAAAGCTGGAACATTTAGTAGTTATCTGTACATAAAAATGCTGATTTTGTTCAAGCTCTTCCAGTAGTTATTCACTTGACTTCCATCTGTGATGAGTTAGGTGCAGAGCACTAAATTCTTTTTGACCTGCAGTGTTTCTGTCAGCCCCCAGCTCCAGGCATGAAGGGGGGAGTAGATCAATTCCTCTGAGTTTTCCATGGCAGTGATAGGGAACCCTGAGCATCTGCAGTCTTCTCTGAAAAATTCTTTGATTTCAGTGAGATCACTTCAGAAAGTGATCGATGTAATGTTAAAATCTCGTTCCTGATGTAGGCCTTATAACGGGAAAAAACTGTCCGCTTTCTCCCGTGCAGAGCATAGACCCCAGAGGGGTAGTGATAGTTCCCAGGTCAGTAGCAGACAACTATTCCGCCACTAGCAGGGCTTCTGTTCCTCCTCTTCATGTTCTTGCTTTTGACTTCTTGAGAAATGCTTTTTTTCTTTCTCTGCATTCTGGAGTTGATGTGTATTTCTATTACGGTGTCAGATACCTGTCAAGATACCAGGGCCTTTAAGAAGTGTGTGGTTAAAAGAAAGACTGATGACCATTAGGAGAGTATGTCAGTCTACAGAACATCTTCGGTGCAGTCTGTTCCTTACCCATCGTGTCCCGCTGGCTGTTTTTATCAGCTCTGTCCAAGATAGGACTGCTAAGTAAGAATCAGAGCCCATGTGTGGATGGGGCATATAGCTGAAGGATAGCTGAGATTCAAATGCTCTGTTACATACCAGGTGTCTAAACTAATTTTCTTTTGGACAAATCCATCCTGGTTGTTGCCTTAAGACTCTTTTCAAAACTATTGCACTTCAATTTTGCAACAAGTTGACCAGGAAATGATTTCATGAAAGTTTGTTTAGACACCTTATTTATACGCAGTGTGCCTATCGAGAGGTGTATTTGCCTTCTCCCCTTGCTGCAGCTACACTTTTTAAGGGTCTCAATCATACTTTTCCCCTGGTTAAGGAGCTAAAATCTACAGGACATCAATTTTATCGTCAAATGAATGGTCTCTTTGAACACCATTTGCCTTATCAGATATTTGTCTATTACTGAAGTACCTACTATTGGCTTAAATGATGGCAGTCAAGCCTTGACAAATGCTGTTTTTACTGTTTCATAAGAACAAGGTCATTTTCAGGCTTCCTCTTAAATTCTTATCCAAAGCTGTCTGAGTTCCATCCCATTAACCTCCTAATTTCCTTTCCCAGTCCTCGTGCGGCCACCCCAGGGTAAGGTTGATGTCACACATTTGATATAGTGTGAATTCTGAGTTCTCGTGTAAATGAGGAAAAATTTTGGAAATATTCTTCTCAGCAAGTACACGTGAGCAGTTAACATTATGGCTCAGATACTGTCCTGAGGGGTTATCAGGGAAAAAAAAAAAAAGAGGAGTCCTCATCTGAGGAGGAAATACGAATTTAACTTGCTGATAAAATGTTAGCTAGTTATGTTGAAGTTTGTATGGTCTGCTCTGCCTATTTGAAAAATGTCCCGTTTTTAAGTGTGCGGAGCAACTAAGTGATTGTCCACACCCATATTTTCATATAGTTTACTTTCTTGCTAATGAAGAAACACCACCTTCCTTACAGTTTTCTGATCATCCTGCTACTATGTCTTGGTTTTGCACAGCCTATGTGTACATCTGCTTGCCCTTTTCTTTTGTGCTGGTACACTCCTGGAATGTTACGGATATAAGGTTAAATTAGGTAAAATATTAAAACTTAGATTCCCGTTTATTCATCTGGAGGAAGACATTTGTGACACTTGTCTTTACCAATCCTTTTTTTTTTTTTAATTTTCTTGATAAAAGTGCTGATCTTCTGAGGAAAGTGATTGCACCTTTGAATGAGCCATCAAAAATGTTATATATGAACTTCAGAAAGAATATCTTTGCTGACAGTATAGGCTTGCTTATTGCTTATAGCCCCCTCTCGTGCAACAGAAAACTGTTTAGTGCTTGCAACCAAAGCTGAAAGAATTTTATGCCTCAGAACTGATTTGCCCCACCTACCCTTATGCCTTTGCTGTAAGCCAGTTTCTTACGGGGGAACCCGTCCTTCCCTGAGCAATTTGACCACAACCCAGGGGGACTGACAGTCCTGCACAACAGTCATGAAAATTTAGAAATCTGAGTATCTTTATCCTCAATGATACAATTTCCTTTGAGGTAGTTTCTGTGAGGATGTTTGATAAATAGGATAGACAAAACAATTGCTGTATACCAAAGTGAAGGCCCAGAAGTCACTGATGAAGAGCGGTGGTACCCTCCTATCACTGGAAACCTTTTTGGGTGCCTCTAAACCCCCAGCAACCAAACAAAAAAAACGGAAACCTCTAATTTCAGCCATAAACCTCAAGGGAGGTCTGTATATTAACATATGACCCTGGAAACTAAAATCCCTAACTCGCTCTGGAGTGGAAAATCACAGTGTTAGTAGAGGCGTTCGTACAGCCTGTGGCAGCTCTTGAAAGTGTCCTGCTTGCTGCTGGGGCCATGGCCGAGCTGTGGGGCTGGCAGGCTGGGCCTGCTCCCTGACACCACAGGTATGGCTGAGCTGTTTGGTTGCTGGGGGATTTGAAGTACCCAAAAAGGTTTCCAGTGATAGGGGGGTACCACCTCTCTTCATCAGTGACTTCTGGGCCGACAGGCTGGGCTCCCTGGCAGCACGGCCGTGGCTGAGCTGTGGGGCCTACAGGCTGGGCCTGTTCCCCGGCCAGGAGGAAGAGAAGGAGCTGGCTGGGCCCCTGCGTGCACTGTGGTTGCTTGAAAGAAGGCTGGGACCACAACAGCAGAGCAGTCATTGAGTGAAGGCTGTAGCCTGTGATATTTAACAGCTGGTCTGACCTAAATGGACTGCTTCCAGCTGAACCTTAAACATAAGCACTGAAACCTCCTCCTGCTGTTTTTCTGAACTAGCTGATTAGCATAGTGAAGTTAAACCAAGAGTCATTATTTCTGAGGTGTTTTTAATTTTTAACTGGAGTTTACTGCTGATTTGTGTGGCCTGGTGGAAAACACCATGTGCCCAAGAGCTTACTGCATTACATCAGCTTGTTTAATAAATATTACCTCTTGAACTTCTTGTATGCTCTTTAAGAGCCATAACAATATTATTATTTAAAGTAAAGTAGGATAATCGTAGTGGTTTAGGGATGTTTTATTTTGAAAGACAGAAAATAATGAATCTTTAATGTGGTCTTTTTTGCTACAATGGCAGACCTTAAAAAGGATTTAAAAAACCCACCTTGAGCAAGGATTAATGAAAGAAAAATAGCCATCTTCCTGTCAAATGTTGATACTGAATTTATACACTCAGCCGCTGTTGGAAGAGTCTTCCAGCAGTGCAGGTGTACACCTCAGGTAGTAAGGGATAAGTGTAATTCTGTGTAGTCTATGTTTTTGTGTATTGCAGCGGGGTTTATTGCCTGAGCCTTCATTTTTGAGGTTTCTTCTGTTGTAGCTCAGGTACTCTGCCCAGAGCCTTTTCGAGTACATGAAGAAAATCCAGAATGATTCCAGTGATATGGAGAGTTTTTGTGAAACATTACTCAAGGTCTTTGAGGACAACCTGCGGAATGACCGGTAAAGTTTGTTTGTTTTAATTGATTTATTTTTAATCTTTCTTTGAGGAAGACATTCTTGACACTTGTCTTACCAATCTTTTTTTTTTTTTTCTTTGCTTTTCTTGATAAAAATTGTATGCATAGAACATCTTTTTCACTGTGCCTAAATGAAACATGCCTGAACCATGTAAATTTGTTTGAATATAGTTATTTGGTACAGCATACCTTTGGTAAAGTTTGTAGCAAAGGACTGATGCTAGAATATTTTGTGTTTACTGTAGTTCAATATGGGGCACAATGTGATAAGCATCAATTTTTTACATAATGCAGTATTGGGGATGGTATATTGCTACACACTTTTCAGTGTCTGTTTGTGTTTTATTTTTATTAAGTCCTGTCTGTGTTTTACTTAAGTAATGATTTTTCATGAATACTTGAAGTACAATTCTCATGTGAAGGTTATTCCTTAAAGGTGACTTATTCTGCGTAATGAAATTTACTTCTCTAAGCCTTACCTACCAAACACGTATAATAGAAAATATTCCATAGAATAAAAACCCACAGCTGTTAACAGAACTTTAGATTTTACTTTATTTTGTTTCTTTTCTCAGCTGTTGGAATGGAAAACATGACTATAGATTTTTTTTTCCACCTGACACATTGTGTGTTGGTTCATTTGGTAGTTACCTGCACTGAGAAGGTCTTGTAACTTCTGTTACATGTTGTAGACTATGTTGTTTAGATACTAGAAAAAAATATGTTCTACTACTTTTAATTTTGTTTTCAGGACCCTGCAAGTTTAAACCAAGCATGTTGTTAATTAGTTTTTTTTTTTTTTTTTTTTTTTTTTTTTCCTTTTGGCTGCAACAGAACGGCCCCTTCTCAGCCAAGGAGGATGATTTAGCCAACATACAGAAGTTACTGAGCAACCCTCTTCTGTGTAAATTAGAGTTCTAATTTAAATGTATGTAGGTAGATAGGAAGTTTCTTTCTTTGCTTCTAATTAAAAATAGTGTATATGTGTATGCCAGGAAGTTTATTTACATTGTTAAATTGTTTTCTTTCATCAGGGTGTCTGTACCTCTCCTGACAATGCTGGACCAAATGCTGGCAAACGGCTGTTTCGATATATTTACCATGCAAGGGAAGTAAGTTGCTGAAAGTCTTTTTTGTTTATTTTTCACTGCGCAACAGGCCTCTTAAATCTTATGCTGACTGCTGCTGAATGCTGCTGTAATTGTGAGTGCATGGAAATCTAAATGTTTGTGTATATGGATAAAATAATTTTTCCGAAGTATGACAGTTGTGATAAAATTTGGACCAGATAGCCTTGAAAGGGTCTTGTTAAAATCTGTGACTCTCAAATCAGTGTAGAAGTTAGTTATTGGTTCACTGTTTAATGACCAGTAAATTAATCAAATTCTATTTGTCTGTTTCACCTGGCAGACTTGGGCCAGTATCAGATCCATTTAGCTTCGTTCCTTTACCAGCTTCCTAAATATGTGCTTTTTGGAGTAACATTCTTCATTGTACTGTGAGTTTTTAGCAATGGCAATATCGTGTTGTGATGCTGCAAAATAGCATGCCTACAAGCTATTCCTTCCAAAATCCTACTGCTTTTGTTAATGTGAATATCTCCAAAGAAGTTAATTAAGATTCTAATAAGAATAATAAAAAAGGCATGTCCCAGCTTTTCCACACCAAGTCTTCTGGAAATTATTTAGATTAGGAATGGATAAATATGAATAAGGTACTCCAATGTGAAATTGTGTTTTTTTTGCAGATGTTTCAGAAGAGAATGATTTTAATTTCAGTAATATTAAAATGTATTCTACAAGCTCTCATAAGCAGCATCTTGGCACAACTACAGATATTTGCAGTACAATGTGTATCCTACCAGCATGTATACTCGATTTGGAATCTGTTGATTCGAGAATTAGTCACAGCAGATACATTTGAAAAGATTTTATCATTCCAAAGGTTTTAGTTGAGTCTACTTTTGTTTTCAAGTGTGTATTTAGATAATTAATCCCCTTTTTAATAAAGCAGTCCATTTTTCAATAACAATTTAAAATTCATCAAAGAGAGAATGAGCGTTTCTTTTTGGTTTGGTAATGGCAGTGATCCGGAACACGTCAGCTCCAGTCTTCCCCACTGAGGAAGATGATAGGTTGTGGGTGTAAATCGCAGGTAACGTCTGTCTCCCAGATGGGTCACTAAACAGAAAGCGTGTGGTAGCATTACTGCATATCCATTTGCTGTGTAAGCGAGTCTCAAATTCAGTCCTGTGGTGCCATTGTAATGCTTTATTAAAATGGTCTGAAATAAAATCTAGGGGGATTATGGGGGGCAGGGGGTGGTTTTGAAGTTGATCCAAATGAATTTGATTCCAGTTTGATGATGAAACCAAAAAAGAAAAGTAAAAAATTATTTATTACAGCCCAGTGGATCATTCTCATGGAAAGGGAATGAAATACTGTAATGGAGCGTATGAAGTGCAGGAACTAATTATCATACTAAAGCTCTGGAAGGCCGACTCTAGAAAATTTGGAGATAGTAAGACAGTAAGAAAGAGAATTTAGTTCTTGTATCTGGCAGTTTTTGGTAATATCTAGGTTACCTTGTGGTTGAGAGGGTGTAATCGTGCTCTGTGTGTACTCCACTGAGAGCCAAGCGTGCCTGGGTTTTGCTGTGCTCTAAGAGCCTGCATGCAGATCAGCTCTGTGGTACGTTATTTAGCTGGGTGAGCCCAAAATTGTCTTCAATGCAACGTCTGCATTTTCTTACTTAGGCATATGGCATTTGGCTGTAGTTAAGGGATGGGTCCTGGCTCTGAGGCCTGCCTGCACTGTTGGCTGACACCTAATTCTCTTTGCATAGAAGAATATGGACAAGCGTTGACTCTTGGGTCTGGTTTCTTGAGTGGGACCGGTTACCCCCTTTTCCTAAGAACCATGTCATAAAAATGTAGAAGTACAATGCAAAATGAGCCTGAAACTGTTCAGTGGCATGAAAGGCCATGTGTATGTGCAGTTTCAAATACTTTCACATAAAGTGTGCCTGTAGGAAGAGGGATTGAGTGCGTGGCTGTTTCTCGAAGAGTCTGTCTGCTGGTGAGCAAATTTCACCCTGCTTCAGTTCTGCAGTATGCTTCTTGCCTGTCATGCAGCAAATGAAAAACTTCTCTGAGAAGCTGGGAATGAAACATTAGCAGTCCTTGGGGTGTTTGGCTCCCATTTTTTTCCTCCCCCTCATGTTTTCCCACACTGCACTGAGTATACGTTTAGCAAGGGAACTTAGGTTGCAGGATGTCCGGCACCAGCACTATGCCTGTACCCAGCTGCTTCATAGTTAGCTGTCACGTCATAAAAATAAGTATTTGCAAATCCATTTTGAAGTTAAAAATAGATATTGTGCAGTATACTGGGCCTTTTTTTTTTTTTAATATAATAAAACATTAGCAATCCAGAACAAGTAATACCCTACATGGCTTAATTGCAACAGGATTAATGGCTGTTGACTGAATTAGTTTGATGTTAATTAGGAGCTCAGTGCTCCTGTTAGAGCAAAGTGCCACATGGTGTCACTCACGCCTCACAGAGGTGCAACTTGCGGTGCAGTTTCCTGCCCCTTCAGGCTGTAGCTGATGGAAGTTTCAAATGTACAGCATTACGTTTCTGACGTAGTTCTGTAGGTGAATTTTGGTGTTTGTGAAGCTCACAGTGTTGCTGCTCTTGCAGCAGTCTGTGTACAGCAGGGCAGGCGGAGCACTCGGTGTTGCTCCTCTGTTTCGAGTTCTTGTGTTTAAAGTGATCTGCAGTTGTCATGCTGGGATCATTGCTCTGTCAGGGCCCTGCTGAACCTGCCAGCAGGGAAGCAAAGTGTGGAGTAAATACCTATCACCCAGGTAATCAAAAGGCTATCAGAAGCAGCCTTTGTTGTGCTTGGCTTAGTTTCAGGCTGTACTAGGAAAAGTTCTGCCTGCCATTTTTCAGGCTGTTACTTCCCACTCATCCTTACCTGGCATAAACCTGCCCGTCCAGCCTCGGAGTTTCCCTCTCCCTGGAACTAGCAGCAGTGTTTTGTGTTGCTGCATGATGAATGGCATTAGGGAGCTGCTCCAGGTTAAAAATGCCCTTCCTCCAGTGAATTTCAGCTTGCAGTAGTTCCTCGATCTGTTCTGCTGTGTGCTCACAAATTGTGCCAAAATTAGGAAAGTGGTGAGGGGGAGGGAAACCATTTCTTTTGGCAGCAGTGCAGGTGTATGTAGCCTTACGACGTTTGTGAAACTGCAGGCATTCACCTGCTACTCCTCCTTGCCCAGCGTGCCCTCCCTTCCCAGACAGAGCAGTAGTTTTCAGTTGAAAAGGAATTTCTTCTGTAACTATGTTTCAGTTGAAATAAAATTTTCTTGTGATACTACATTTCAACATTCCCAGATTTGTTCTCTGTGATTGCACAACCTGAAAACTCATGATTTCATCTCAGTGTGCACTGCGAATTTGGGAAGCCGTGCTCATAGTAGTGTGGGCAGCGTTAGCTGCTTGCAGCGACCGCTGCAGGCACAGGGCAGCATACGTGAACCACAGCTGTCATCAACAGAGCAGCGCGTACTGGGCTTCCGTAAACTCACCAGTGGCCACTCTGAAAATACAGTGGTAACTGTCAGCTACCTGCTGGTGGTAGGACAAGGGATAGGGAGAGTAAATGGGGGCAAACTGAAGCCACTTGCAAAACTGGAACGGAAGTGCTATTTTCTGGTTATGGCTCCAGTAGCTGCAGGAGACGTTCTGCTTGCCTCAGCAGCAAATGATCACCAGAGAAGTTCAGTCTGCCAAGAGCCTGGATATATTGCTGGTTCCTTAGAAAGTACTGTAAGATCAGTGTCATACTCATTACCCTGTAAATGTGAACAGAATAGCCTTTGAATGATAACTCAGGACCTGATGCTCTCTGGAATAAGTACAGGTGGCGTTTCTCACCCGTATGTAATCTGTGCATTCCGCAGCAGAGGTCATGCATTGTGGATGCAGTGTTTTTCTGGTGGTCTTACAAAGCATTGTAAGATGGGATGTCCCCACTGATCTCAGACTAATGATTTATATGTGTTATATGCTTCCGTGGATTTTTTTTTAAGTAGTTACACTCTTATTGCCTAATAAACCGTAGCATAAAAGAGCATCGCAGTGGCTGTCCTCTGGTTTCACGGCCACCCAGGTGATGTCAGCTGAACTGTTCAAACTGAGTTCACCTCGAGGAGGAAAAAAACCCGTACGTTTTTGCAGTACCACGTGTGCCCAATTTACATAATGTAAAGACTTTAGACTGATCCCTTTTCCCCAGATGCTGACTCTGTTTCTGCTGGCACTGTGCCCACACAGGAGAAGGAATTTTCTCAATTTCCTTTAAAGAGGCCAAGCTATTTGAGTCATTTGAGATCACACGTAGGTTAGGTTTAGTTATTACAAATGTGAAATTGGCAAATGACAGAAAGGAAAGTGCATCTGTTTTAAACACAAAATGCTGCACTTAAGGTTATGTGTACTAAATTTATTCCAGATGGTCGTGTTCCAATTGGTCTCTTTGTTGCTATTCTCCTCAGCGATGTCTGTGTTGTTGAACCAATTTAAAATCTCACCTAATTCACTGTGTCGCTATTGTCCTGTGCTGAAAGGCAAGCATGTATTACAGGTATTGTAATTAGTTGTCTACAAAACGTCTTTGTGTAATCGCGGGGGAGTGGAAGGAAGGGAAATGTCACCAAGGTAAGAAAAAAACAGACCTTCCCTTCAGAAAAGGGACACTCTCCATCATCCACCTGGACAAACCACGTCCTCAGACATACGCAGGCTCATTCACGTATATGTCTTTCTCATAATGTGTCCCATATGCACGTGCTTTCTGCACTTCTCATACTCTAAAATCTGGAAACAGTGCTGACATGGCTGCAGGCAGTGGATGGCAAGGAATTTGCTCTTTCAGCATCTGATGGGAGTATTTTAAATCAGCCCTGCCCTCCTGAGACTCTGCTTCTGAAAGCCACAATCAGCTCTGAAAATTTCTTATGATACCTCATCATCAACTTTGAAAGAGTGGCAACTTTACTTTTTCAGTGTGTTTTTTCAGTGATACTGAGACAGCAGTAGAGACAGCATTCTTTAGCTTAATGGATCAATGACTTGGTTAAAAAATGGAACAACAAACCAGTATTTGCCAGGATATGCCAGTATTTTGGTAAGATTTTTTTTTTAGTGTAGTAAAAACAAAACAAAACCCTCTTGTCTGGAAAACTATGTATAATAAGGTGCATTAACTTGACAAAACATTTTGTTGTTCCTGTAACCATCTTAATTTCTTGTCTTAAATGTTCTGTTTTTCAACAGATTACGTGACAGTTTTTTTCAAGAATTTATATCCACGGTTTGAATCACAGTAGCAGAAAATAAATGTTAGGGTATTTGCTTTCTCTTTTTCATACACAATACAGTGAAATATCCAAAATACGCAGTCCAGAAGTAATTTTGCTCACTAGACAAATATGAAATAGTTTCTTCTGCATCTATGGCACTTCAGCTTTGAGTGGAATGAGCAAAAGATTAAATAATTTGTTCTGAAATAAAAGTAATATTCCCTCTTTACTAGATCCTTGAAATATCATAACCATACTTGTGTTTGTATGAGTGTCTGGGAAAAAGCTGTGAGAATCACATTTCCCAGACTGTAGAAAAAGAAGAATTTGCTCGATATATTTAAAGATGGCTTCATGACTTGTGCACTTAACAGAACTGTAAGCGCTGGGTTTAATTATGTTGTCTGGCATCGCTAAAGAATCCAGGTTGTGAGATGGTAGAGTATGTAAGAACAGTGTTTATCCCCTTTTGTGCAAGGTTTGGTTGAAGGACTTAGGGAACCGCCAAGGCACTACAATGTTCCATAGACTAAATAATTTTTATTTGGTTATAGAATGTTCTAATTCCTGGCATTTCGGATTGCACCATGCTTTGTTGTAAATGCAAGCTGTGGCTAGCTGATTACCATGCAGATACTGACTCACTTTGGATAAAGGTAGTTCACTCCTCAGCACACAGGTAGTAGGAATATAAACAATTAATACTAATTTCTTCGCTTCCATAAAAAAATGGAATAATGCTCACGAGTGTGGTGGGTGGTAGCAAAAGTAGCCTGTGTTTTTACCAAAAGCCCACCTAAAGCAGTGTGCTGCTCTGGAAAAAGTATACCCAAACAGCTCTGGGTAGTGTCTTTCCTCTCTTTTGAATGTTAACTTGGCATCTTTACAATCATCAAATGTGTTTAAAATTCTGCTTAAATCTATTTCTTACCCTTTTTTTTTCCTTCCCATTTCCAGCCATCCATTTCCAGTGAAGCTATTTACCCTTTGTAAAGAAGAGATCAAAAGATCCAAAGACATCCGGAAACTTCGCTCCAGCATAGGAGTGTGAGTTGATGAAATAAACGAAGAAAGTAATCTTTTGTCTGCTTGTAAGGAGTGAAGAAAATTTAACTACAGAACATACTAAGTCTATCTGATGTGAAACGTAAATGAAAAATGCGCGCAGACACATGTAATAGAAGGTTGTGTGAGTTTTATGTGTATCTTTTGGGTGGTTGAGGTGAAAACATGTGAATGATCTGAAAAAAATTAACTAATTTCGAACTGTTGTTGACATTCTTAAAGATGCATTCAGTCATTTGCTTTTTGCTTGCAGAGCTTGACTCACACATAGTGCCAGTAAAAAATATATGTAATTGAGTAAATCTTACCAATTACACTAGAAATAGTTTAAAACACCAGCAAAATTATTATCTATTTTAGGAAAAAAAAAAAAACTAACTCATTTTGGATAGCAGAGAGACCAAACCAAAAATGTTTCAGTCAGGAAAAACAATACTGGGTGAGGAGAAAAAAAAAAAAAGACAAAGTATTGCAAAGCTGAATGAATGTTCATTGGCAGAAAGTTGGCAGAATTATTGAGGTATAACTGTTTCAAGTAATGATTTTATTGATTTTAATTTCTTTTTTTTTGGCACTATTTTAAGAGTGCAGGAAAGCCTAAAATGAAAAGTAACCCATGCCTTCTATTTTTATTTCACTCTTACCTGCATCATACAAGATCCTACCTTCAGCTTTTGTTTTCTATGGGAGAGCTTGATCCAAGATGTTTTTTTAGTGCACAGACTTTGGTGCTGCCGTCAATAGCTTTAAAACCATATTTGTATTTGGCATAAATGTGTGGCATCTCGGTAACCCTTAAGAATTTCAGTACACTTACACTCAGTGTTTGCTTTCCCACAACACTTAGAATATCAGCTGAGATTTCTCAGGAGCAGCAAAGCTTCCTCCTCTCCCCCCCATCATTTTTTCTAATACACATCTTCATTCTGATCCACAAAATGTACTTTTGCAGTGATAATGTCAAGAGATACCACTCAAGACCTATATTTTTGTATGTTTTCTAGGTTTTGTGGCCTGATTCAATTTGAAGGAGACATGAGAGAGAAAGTTCTGTTTCAATTGTTTCTCCTCCTTTGCCATCCGTTTCCTGTAGTAAGTATTGAAGATATTGTATATTATCAACTATCCTATTTAAAATAATGTAAAAAGTTAAAAAAACAACAACAAAAAAACTTAAGAATGCTGCTTTAATGCACCTGAAAGAGACATTAATGTATATAATAGGTTTTATTTCTCAAGGGTTTGCTCTCTGCAATGCTGCCACCTTAAACAGGCTACTGGATGCTGGCAGAATGTCTAGCTGGCTATTCTGCATACTGTTTTTTCACCTTCCAGCCCTACTTTTATATTAGAAGCAATTTAGATACCTAACTTGTTTATTTCTTTTATGCAACGCCCAGCACTGTGAAGTTGTGTTCACCATTAGGTCCAGAGAGCTCTGATCAAATAAATTACTGTTGGTTTTGCAACATTTCCGACAGTAGCAACACAGTAGTGGTTCTGGTTCAAGAACTAGTTTTGCCCTTTTTGTCAGGAAAGTTTATCAGAAATTTACCTTTTTCATGTAAGTAATTGAAACGGCACAAAAATGAGTTACTACTTCTGAGTATGTGTAAGAAAAGATCATATATGGGATAGCAATCTTAGGCCTTGGAAATATTTTATTTTGACTTGGTGAAGTTTTTGAGAGGGGGTCTATGTTCACTGCACAAGATCTGGTAGCCCAGATTGACAGCTGTTATGGCAGCCAACTACGTTAAGCAGCTTTCTGTGGCTTTGGTGTTCAGGGGTTTCATCTGGGAATGTTTGCGGACCTTCCCGTGAGGAAGCGAGGACTAGCACCTCCACCACGGGCAGCCGCTAAGTGGGTAGTGTAGGAGAGAGCAGAGGCTGTCAAAAGGAATTTCAAGGGCACATGAAAATTGTGAAAACTAATGAGGTATTCAAGTAGTTTGACAACACATCGAATAGCCTGGTGTGTAGCCAATACAAATCAACCCTGTTTATTCTAACATTGATTACTTTAGTGTTAAGGTTAAAATAATGCGGTGCTCAGCAAAGTGTGATACTTCAGAGTTTTGGTTCAAATACTTCCATGTTGTGTTTACTTGTTACATGAGAATACTTTGCAGGAGGGGCAATGTAAGAACTGAAGAGAAATATTTTCAGTTTTGTGTTTTATCAGCATTTTATAGTGATATAAAATGCTGATAAAACACAAAATTGAAAATATTTATCTCTATTTTCTTTCTTACAAAAATGTATTTTATTTTTACAGATGGGTCAGTTTAAATTGGCACTGCTGATCCAGAAATAAGCCTATAATTTCTTTGCCTCCCTTTGGGTGTCATCAGGCTTTCTTGAAAAAACAGAATTTGTTTCTATTGCAATTTTGCTGTCTTCCATTTAGTATCTTTCTATGCATTGTATTCCAGGAAGCAGGCTAGCTCTGGTTCCTGAAATACAACCGACAACACAACTAAACAGTGCTCTGGGAAAAATACTTAAAAGTTAACTGCTTCTGGACACTGGAGTCTAAAAAACTAATTTTCATTATCAGCTGACTTCCAACAGGTTTTTTAAGAGTTTTGCTGACACTTACAGTCTCAAGAGTGGAGACCTATCCATTTGTAGGCCTACAGCACCAAAAGTTAGAGCAGACTTTGGCTCAGTGAATCATTTTAAGAAAAGGAATGCTCCAGTTAGGCTGTTCTTAACACTTGCATTTATTCCTTTTGAGGGACAAATCTGAAAAGGAAATATTTTTCAAAAGGTTCTTCTCTGACCCTCGTTCCTTCTCCCTCAGCCAGCACAAATATGAATGGAAATGCCCACTGGGCTAGTCTGTTCAGGACTCTGGACACTTACTAAAGCTTTTCCCCTGCCTCTTCCACGTAGATACGGAAAACAACAGCCAGTCAGGTTTATGAAATGTTGATAACCTACAGTGATATAGTGGATCCTGCCATTATGGACGAGGTTATGACCATACTCAGTGATACCAACTGGTAAGTGAATTTGTTCTCAGATAGTAATAAGAGCTGAAATAATTTTTGTCCCACTGAAGTTGAAAAAAGGCATTCATGCCTTCGAAGGCTGGTGGTAAGGAAGCTGCAATGGAACAATACCTTAGTTTTAGCTAGTTATAGCTTTTAGGCCATTGGTGAAAAGAATCACCCTGCTCTCAAGGTCTATTATATTGTCCCACTGGAAGTGCTATGTATAATACCAACACTAAAGTAAAATACCTGTATTTTTCTACCAACATAGAAAGGGAGGAGATCTTGGAAATTCTCCATGGAACACAGAGACTGAGCTGTGCGAACAGGCAGACTTCAATTGCACAGTTTCTTGGCATTTATGAGCACAGGCAGGATTTTGGGAAGGATCTGTGCAAGCTGAAGAAAAACAGATCAAATCTCCCATGAAATGTTAATTGCTCAAAATGCTACAATCCTTGTATTCCTGCAAATTGGAATTGGAAGCAGTTTAGACATTTACTTTTTTTATATAATTTAATTTATTTATTTATTTATTTACCTGCTGTTACCTGTAATATTAGCTTCTTACAAGGGCGAGGATAAAGAATCCCATTCTTCCTGAGCAGAATTCAACAAAGCAGCAAGGTTATCCTTTACTGTCAGACAGGAGGAGCTCATTCTGCCAGCAGCTTTGGAGTGCTGACACTGATTTTTGTTTTGTTTTTTAGCAGACTTCTTGCATCAAAGAAACTAAATGAATAGATCCATAAGGTGACAGGAGGAGGCCTACTTTTGGCTTTTTTGTTTGTCTGCTTGTTTTCTGCAGTCACTGGAAGTGTTTATGTAAGACTGCATGCCCTGGACGTTTGAGGAAAATACGGAGCTTTAAGATAATTAGTTTAGCTTCCATTTTAAATATTTTTTAAACATTTTTCCTTGTTACAGATGACTGGGTCATGGGTCCACTAGCCCAACACCCAGTCTCAAACAGTAGTTGAAGTTAATACATGAGAAAGTGTTTTTAAGAGTAGCCAGATATCAAAAATATATATCCTACTAATCGTTATATTAAATGGCTTTTTCCTTCATTGACATTTCATGGAAATTGACTGAGATGTGTTCAAAGAACAAGTATACTGTAAGGTTGTGGTTTACATGTTTTCAGACTGCATGCTTACATCATTTAACTTTTATTTAATTTCCAGTTTATTTCAGTGTTTGAGCTTTAATAACTTTATATTTGGGAAACAAAATTAAGGTTTGTCATTGTAAGGGGTGCCTGCTTCACATTTTTCTGAAATTTTCAGAACAAAATTAGAAAAAACAGTTTCAGATTTGAAAGAACTGGTTATCCACAATTCTGCTTACTTGCTTAAGTGTGCATTGATGGTTAGTGTTCTGTCCAGTGTGATTCAGTGCTTGCTTGTGGAATCTGAACTAAGAGCAGGCTTGCTCAGAAGTTAAAAGTGTCTTTGTTACAGAAAAAAAAATATTAACAGAAATAATTGAGAAGGATTAGGTTGCTGCTGTCACAAAGGGATGTTTACAATACCAAAATTAGAAGTGGAACACACCAAATTGCTAGAGTAGGAGGGTTCTACTCATATATGAGTTACTCACGAAAACAAGGCAATTTACTTCCTATAAGCCATTTCAGACAAAAATAAATACTCTCTTTTCACCTTGTCATTTTTAAGGTGTGACTGGCTGCCTGTTTTATTCCCTTGCTTGTTTCATTCTCTTTTAGTTCAGGGCTTGCTCTAAGTTCCCAGTTGCAACATATCCATTGCACTGAGATTAAAGGTGAAGAGCCAGTTTACTTAAATCTTGTTTTATCATACTAGCTTTGAACTGTTTACAAAAGAAGGTATTTGAAGTCATTGCTGAGTGTCATAGAGAGCTGCTTATTATTTTCAAGTGCTCTCAGTGCTAAAGCAATCATGGTAATTTCAGAATTAAAATTAGCATTAACATCAGGAAGCTCAATGAGCATTAGATACTTGGGGAAGGCAGTCATTTCTAGAATACGCATATTTGAAACGTTCTTTTTGTTGGAACTACGAAGAGTTTATCATACGATTGTGTAATTCAAAGTTTAAAGAAATTAAATAATAATTTTTGTTTAGCTTAGGAAGGTTTCCAAAATTAAATGTGACAAATGACATGATTTAGTGATGGGACTTGGTAGGTCAGATTGCTGGTTGGACTTGACGATCTTGAAGATCTTTTCCAACCTAGATGATTCTATGACTAAATTGTCCCAGGTGTCCAAATAGAAATATATGTATATTCAAGTTTATTTTTAATTAATTTGTACTTTATGCTTTTTCTCTATAGTTTTGGAATCAGTTTATGTGCTAAGAGTTAATTTTCTAATAGCTCATTTACACTCACTACTTAAGAAAAACAAATCTACTGAATTAGTGAGCAATATTAGCAGGATCACAGAATTTCAGTTAGCGATCGATACTTGCAACATGGAAGAGAAGTGTGTTTGGATTTTCATCATTTTGGAGCTTTTTGTAACTGGCTGTTGTTTAGGAAATTGTCTTGTAAACACCACGTTATTTCAGTAACTTTTTAAAATACTCACTAGCATTCGGTCTGATCCTTTCTACTTCAAGAGAAAGCTTTCCTAGATAGCAGAATGTTTTCCAAATCCAGTGACATTTAGTTAAATTCTTGATGTGATATTTTCTAAATCAAAAAAGAAGCTATAAATTTAGAGAACAAGTTTGTGAACTTCTTATCGAGAAGCTTCTATGAAAAAATGGTGTTTTTCTTTTTTTTTAATATAAAAGAATAGTCTTACTAGTTTTACTAGTGACTGTCACTTCTTGAAGACCTGTTTTGTATTTATGGTATATCTGGCTTCAAATGCTGTGAAAAGGCTACATTATTCTTAAAATAACAACACAACAAGAACTTGTAGTGAAATGTACTTGAAAGAATAGACACCTGCATAGTGATATAATAGCGAACGGGTAGCTTAAGCAGTTGTATGTATGCAGCCAACTTCATGCTTTTGTTTTTGAATTAACGGGAAGGTATTTCCTCACGCAGGGAAGCTGAACTAACAGTAGTAAGAGAGAAACGTAACCACCTCTGTGATCTCATGAAAGTGCCCAAACCACAGCTAGTATCCAAGGTAAAGTATGGAAATGTGCTCCTGAGCTTTTTTCTTTGTAATGATCAGCTGTGCTACTAATACAGTGTGTATCTTCTGTGCAACAGATGTAGTTCTTCACAGGTTCATGAATATATAAAATGCACACCTAGCAATGTTGTCACAGCTAACTACAGAATATATGGAATTGCTGAAGACTGTTCTCTTAAGCCATTCCAGTTTCATTTCTTGAAAGCATTCCAGACTTGTAGTGTGACATCTTACTCAGACTAAATTGAAGAATGAAATAATACAGCACAGATGTTTCAAAAAACTGTTTGTCTGCCCTTTCTGGAGAACAAAAAAAAGGATAAAAGCTTCCCAGTCAATTTAAACAGCAGAATTATAACATGATATGTGCAAGTCTCACAATTCTAACACTGCGCAAGAGGGAGAATATGTTCTAGAGTTAACATGTTCATAACAAGAAAGATGATAGGTCTGTGTAGATGCTTTTTCATTTCAATGCAGATGGTTTGGAACTGCCCATCTGCTCAGTACTTCAGGAAGTACAGAATGTTCTGCTTTGATAGGAGTCTGGGAGATGTTCCATTCTGGGAGAAGTTCAAAGATGAGGAGGCTCAGTTAGCAAGATAACACTGAAGGAAAGTAGTTAGGTCTTGCCATGTTCCTCTCTTAAACACTTAATTATGGATAACTGCAGGAAATATTTCAGTTGTAGGTGATAAAATTCAAGAGGACAAACTCCTTTCTCCTTTATGAGATTACCCCAGCAACGGGAAAAGAGGGAATTTCCTTATAAGAAGAACTGCAGGCAGAATATAAATAGCATTCTTAGAGCAGATTTCAGAGTTTCTTTAGCAGCACATATTCAATCTAGCAAGCAAATGCTCATTTACCTGCAAGAAAGCCTCAGTACTTGAAGAATATGTACAGCCTCACAGTATTGCACATAACCTGTCCTGTGAACTGTTGGAGTTCACTCAGAGTGATATTTGCTGAACTTGAAGGACTTCTCACAGCTCTCCAATGTCCCTACTAGCAGCCAGTTAGTGCCCAACCAAGTGTACATAACACTCTGCTCTTCTTCGAGAGCTTACGTATCCTGAGAACAGAGAAACAGCAACAGAGAAAGCCAAGCATAACATTAAGAAAAGGTGAATTAATTTAATTTCAGCTGAAATCAACAGTTACTCCACATGACCTCTTTTTTTCTTTCTCTCTTGTAGAGTTCAGCACAATAAAGTTGCAGGCACTGACTGCTGCTTTGCAAACTGAAGCTCTTGGTTCAGGTGCCCTTAGGACTGAAAGAGTTTGTGCTGCGGCATCTTGACAAACTGGATTCTCAGCATGAGCTGCGAAGTACACTGTTTAACAAAAATAAGAGGCAGAGATTATGTCTTACAGCATTGTGCAGATATGCCATAGGAAGGCAACAAAGATTCATTATGTTCTCCATTTTTTAAATTCATTATCTGTAGCCACCAGATGGCAGTTTGTCTTCATACTTCTGTCGCAATTGACCTGTTGGGTTTTAGTGGTTTTTTTTTTTGTTTGTTTGTTTTTTTCTGTCAATGATTTACACTTCTACAGTTCTGAATGGAGCCACCATTCAACCTGTGCTTGCTGTACACACATCAAGTATTAAACCTGACTTGGCTGCACTCCTCTCTTAACTTTTTTTTTTTTCTTGAGATAAGAATGGCCATGCTTATTGATACGTTACCTTCAGGAAAATTTCATTATAGCTATAGATAAATATGGCATTCTTACACCAAAGTCAAACAAAAAATCCAGGTTTTGCTTCAGCTAACGTCAAAGCATCATCTAATAGCTCTTCCTATAACTAAATAAAGCAAATGTAGTAAAGTAGCTCTAGGGACTGAAACTTCATTTTTTTCCTTGAAGAATACAGAGGTGAATCAGTACTTCAGGGAACTGCTAGGAATTCAGAATATTCCTTATTGACTACAAAATGAAATGGCTGTAACATTTATCTTTAAGACTACTGTGATTGTAGGGCAAATGCACAGGTAACATGATATTGTAATTACATCATGGTTTTTGTGTTTTTAGTTAATCCTGCTATCTCAGCCCTTCAAGTAGAATAGCAATTTATATATATATATACACATCTATGAACGTTTGAAAGTTAAAATTCAGGAGGAAGAGCTAAAACCAAACCCCTTTCTCTGTGAAGTACCTGCTACAAACAGCAGCAATTGTTTAATGCGTCTCACTGTCTTGCTATAAGATTTTTTATTATTGAAGAAGATGATAATGTAATTTGTCATGTATAATTTAACACTTTTTGAGTATACATGCAACCTGCACTGGCAGATGAAATTCAGGGCAGATGGGTGTTGTTCTCTGACTAACTATTAAACAAACGCACAGTCAGTGGCTGCATGCACCGAAGGAGCCACTTGCAGGCAGTACTGCAGAAGTACTCACGATCCCCTAGCCTATGGTGTTAGGCAGTGTCATTACTTTCCTTATAGAATGTACTAGAAATGATGATACGTGTGCTACTTTTCACAGTCCTGAACTAGAGGCTGCCATGCTTTAATCTCAGTACTAGTAGCAGGCAGAGCTTTACCTCGCAATGCACCAGCTGTTGCTCTCTGTAGCAGGGAATAAGCCAATAGCAGGGAACAGTTGAGGGCCCCAAACAGTGTTTGACAGAACACTCTTTACATGTCCGTTGGTTATAGGCTTTGCTTGGTGCATTTTTAAGCCTTCCCTATGGTAACAGTCCTCTTGTAGTCTTATGGCCTGTATTTGATGATTACTTGAATTAGAAATACAATTCAACAATCAAACTGAGTTTGGTAGACAAGTGTTGTGCAATAGTACAATGAGTAAATACCATTATCAATGGCATAACTAGGAGGTCCCTTAAAAGGGAGTTACTCAGAGCAAGGATTAAATTAATGAGGCACAGATTACCAAAAACGATCTAAATCTCTGAACACTTTGGTCTTCCTACACACACACACACACATACAGAATAACACACAGAGCTTCAATGTCACTGCCTTACCTTGGTTTTTAGTTAAAATGATAATAATCCACACCTTCCTTCAAGTTCAGCATATTCAAGTTTGTTTCGAATGCTCCTCCTGTCAAATCCTACGGGGCGGGGGAAAAATCAACCAGACAAATTTATTTCAGGTTGTAACAGCTTTTGGTAATTTGTTTTTTTTTTCAGCCCACAGACAGAAAGTCCAATTTGCAGAGCTAAACATAAATAAAACAAGGCTTAGAAATGTTTCCATTCAAAAATTAAGTTTACGGTAAGAAAGTAGTGTTCATGTTAGTATCTTTGGGTGTGTGTAGGGGGATGTTAGACAACTCATTCCAATGCAGTCAAGAACACAGGGAACTACACTGAGAGAGCAATGGAGATAAACATCTGCAACTCTGGCATATTTTGTTTTCCAATTTGCAGAGAACGGACCAAGGGAATGAGGTTGCCAAAACAGTGATTTTGTAGATTTTGAACAATGATTAGCCTGGCTGATGAAACAAACCTTTCATCAAGCGACTGAAATACTTTGCGTAGGTAAAGGTATTTCCTTTTAAGCTGCTGTTGCATTAGCTGAACAGGAGCCTGGTAGGTTTGCTCCATGAGTCATTTTTGAAGGCAGTGAAATAGACCCTAACACGAATGTGATGTCATTACAAGACATGTCAACGTCAGCGTTTCTGAGTATTTCTACATTGGCCTCCTCTACTGGCTTCCTCCTTAAGTCTACTCCAGGAATGTCACAAAAAATGAATTAACTATAGCTGTAGGTAAACAAATTTACTTCAGTGTTCTTTTGGTTGGTTCAGAGCTGCCATATTGAAGTTGTAACAAGGCACACCAGGAAGTTATGAAAACAGAACCCAACCCAAACTGGAATTAAAGGAGCTGGAATACTGGACTTTGGCATTCTGGAATAACTGGATTCAAAAGAAATTGCTCAGGGATCTTTTATGAACCTGAGATCAGAAACTAAGGGTTCTAATGTACATAGAGGACTTCTTGCATATCCAGCTTCCCAGCTTGGCCCCATCAGCTGAACTGCTTGTAAACATACTCACGTAGTAGCTGGGTGTTTGTTTCTTGGAAGCCTTCCATTCAAGGAACAAGGCTATCTCACCAGTCAGTCCAACTACAAAACAAGCTGACCTGTCCCCTCCAAACTGCTTCATTGTTTCTCCTGCTTGAATTTATACATGAAAGGAAATGCTGCTTGAGTATATTTCATCTCTCTTGCTCAACCCAGCATGCCATGACTCAAGTGCAGAGATTACCTCCCCTCTCTGCTATGCCGTTCTCATCTGTCTGCCACAATCTTCTTTTTGCACTGGTAATGCCAAAATATATGAAGACAACATTATCTGATCCAGAACATCAACAAAAACCACCACAGTCATAAAATTACTTGAGCTCTGATGTTTAGTAACAATTAAAAGAACAGTGATAATAGCTAATGAATTGTCGAAGAGCAGCGAGGGCCCACAGGAGTAGACTTTTTAAGCAAGGGCCTCACCTAGGTAACATGTTTCTTATCTGATTGATAAGGCCCTGAGTGGGAAAGATGTTGAGTACTTTTTTTCTACTTCTTGAAATTAAGAATACTTGACAGTATTTAAGTTCTCTGAAGCACCGGGTCCGAGTTTTGCAATTCAGTTCAAATCTCAAACTGCCATTGGTCCATGTGCAAAACTCGCGGCAACAGGGAATTCTAGTTAGAAATGCAGGCATTGATCATGACCTTTAGTCTCCACTAATGATTTCATAAACCCAAGATTACCCAAGTTAGGACATAGGGTATGGAACAGTTCTGATTGGCTTGCTGAACAATCAACCTGCTCTAAAGAAGGGTTAAAATTAAAAATGAGCCCAGATGTGATATCAAGCAGGAGAGTTAAAAACAAATCTTCCATTCCCAGAGCGCAAGACTGAATTGACAGAACAAGGCAGGGTTTTAGAATAACTGGTCTAACAGTGAATTTACTGAAAACTTTCCACAATCCAACTAGTTTAATTACTGAGACAGAATACTAGAAAATCCCTTTCATTTCAAGCACTTGGAATTCATGCCAAAACAGGGTACAATAAGTGATTTCTAAGCATTTTGCTTTTACCTCAAAGCAAGAGAAAATACACAGTGCAAACCCTTAGATGAAGTGGTACTGCAGGCTGCTACACAATTCTGACAAGCCAAAGCCACGATTTTATGCTCCTGAGCAAAAACTTCAAAACACACACACGCAGTGCACAGACTTCCAGCTTACAGCCTTTGTGAAGCCATTTTAAAAGCTTTTTTTTAAAACTGAGCAAAAATCAAACAGAACGACTGCTTTTTCAAAAATGATTTTATGTGGCAACGAAGTAATGCCAGTGCTAGCAAAGGACTGCCAGAAAAAATAAATAAGCAAACACTGCTTCAAGTACATGGCCATCAGAGTCATTTCTTGCAAACAACCCACTTAATTAATAAACATATCTAATCGTCGAAATTACCCTCTTAGCACTGCTTATAAACAGGCAGGTTTTTGTCTGTACCAAAACTAAAAATGTGAGTGGCAAAACAAAAAACAATAAGGCCGCAGAACACTTTCTTCCTCAGAAGGATGTTGACAAATTTATATTGGTAAATAATAATAACTTCAGAAGTCTGCGATGTTTAGGAACATGTTAATGACTTCTGTTTAAGAAATTGCCTAAGAGGCTGTGCAGCCAGTTCTGCATTACAGAAACGTCCAGCTGTTCCACACAACATCGAACCAGTTCCAAGGGGAGCCTCCAGCTAGGTTGCATGGGTTGTGTTGGCATCTGTCTGCACAAGAAATGTCATTTTCACTGTTTGTTTTTTTTTGGTATGCTTGCTGCATGACCTGAACAAGAGCCGGGTAAACTTACCCTAGATAGTTTGAAAATACAATCTGTAACCTCGCAAACACATGAATTGTTTTTCCCCACGTGGTACACACAAGGATAGCAGCCTTTTTGCAGAGGAATTTTAGGTTTCTAATTGTGGTAATGTCTTTCGCATCATCTTGGGACTTTAACTCATAACAGCAACTTTTTTTTTTTGCACAGTTCCATGTGATAAATCTCAGTGAATTGCACCAGAGAGGCAGAAACAGCTATCATAAAGTACAAAACGTTTTTCATTTTATGCAGTCTTAATATTTATGTACATAGCCCCCATCCTACTTTTTTCTGTGCTCCCAATTAGAAAAAAGCATGCTGGAATGGGAAGTGTAGGAGTGGTGATTAAAGAAAAGAACTGGAAGTTTTGGTTTTAGCTGTTCCTTCAGAAGTAGGCTGCACAGAAAGCAAGGCAAGTTCAGTCTATAAACGCAGCAAGGACTAACCCGCGGCGTTATACTTGGCCTGCACAATGGCAACACAGATGAATGAAAGTTCAATACTCTGCTCTTCTCAGCCTGTTTAGAAACCATTTCCTTTAGTGGTAAGACCTAGAAGTTTGAAAGCTGCTACAGACAGGATATCTGAATATTTTAAACCACAGACATTTACCAGCATGTTTTGTTTTGGTAGAAGACTACTTTCCATGACAAAACTAGAACTGAAAAGTGTGGCAATTTCAATCCAGGCACAACCTTGCAAGTACTAAGAATAGGGTTTTGGGGATTCTGCCTGCCTCCACAAAGACTCATAATAGTAATAAAATACAGCAAGTATGACAGTGGCTGAAAGAGGTTGCCAGAGCTCTTCATCAAGATCAACTGCACAGCCCAATGGTAGCAATAGGGAGGGTTCAGCAAACTTGATTCTGGAGGGGGGGCTCAGAACAGTGCTGCTTGCTTCATTAGACCCTCTAAGTCCTTTTCTCTCTTTACTGGGTTTTACACTTCCTACACTTTGTTGCAGATATCTATTTTTTTTTATTTCTTTCTAACATTGTGGTTTCTCATGTGATAACAGTTAAAGAAATACTTGGTTTCAGCTCTTTGTTTTGTTAATAAAGTCTTTGTCCTTCTAATAACCTGATTCTTTGTCTTTATAACATTCAAAAAATAATATGGTATGATGACGTAGGTGTGTACTCTGAGGTCATACTATTAACAGCTATGTTTAAAATCTGTAGAGAGGTAAGCTCTGTAGTGGACTTCCGCTATGTTATTATGCAAGTTTATTCTCATTACTGTTCTTGTCCACTTGGCCATTCTTAATTTCCCAGTGTACAATGCTGCTGAAAGTCCATGCGCACTGAGCTTTATCTATCTCTGCACTAGGGTATTTTTGCCATCAGTTTTTATGGTACCAACCTCAGTAGCAGTTGACTGCGTAATTCAATCACAAAGTGAGAAGAGTAAGGACATAAGTTGCCTGCAGTTTCTGGAGCTGCCCCCATACGAATGGCTATTGGCTTTATTACATGTGAGCTAAAAGGGAGCTGCTTCAAAGGTAGGTTTTAGAAGTAATTTCAGAAACTCTGAAAATATTTCAAGCAGGTCAAATTCTATTTCCAATAAAATTTACTTAAAAGATACTATGGCTTACAGTGTTCATTGATCAGCAAGTAGGAAATGCTCAGTGGCAAAAAGCAGAAAATACACTGAAATCACAACTGAGTCATGGACTAGAGTTTTCAGGCAAGATGTTGTATAATGGTCTCATTGTAAGGACTTCACAAATTAAATGTGCTTTATAACAGGTTGCACAGATGTTTTGTCTAGGGACTTCCACCCACCATTATATGTAGTATGAAAAATTAAATTAGTTGTAATATTACTAGCTTATCCAACAATTTATCAACCAACAGCACATGATAATGCCCTAAGGTACCTTCAGTCTGGCTTTACAACTGCAAGTTACGATCTCAGAGCTGATTGTAAAGTTGGGAGGGCTCAGTTAAGAAGGAACTGGACAAGAGGAGAGTCGGCTAATCTATCTTTGAACAGATCTAGTGCAGTTTTAGAGTATCAGTGTTTATACACAACTACAAGTTTTAGTTACTTTTAGAGACCTTTTAACTGATGTTTACAACTACAGTGTATTTGCTCTTTTGCTTTATATCTTCTGTGTTATAACACTGCTGTGGTATTTTAAATATAACAGCAAAATTGCTGCCGGTTATCATCTTCTAGTTATGTTATTCAGCCAATTAAACCATTTGAAATGAGAAGGTTAGCACAGTCAAGCATGGAAGAGGCTTCAGAATTGGCAGTGCCAAACAAAATGGCTTTCAAGGTCTGATTTAAAAAACAAAGCCTTTGCCATACATCGGACTGCAGTATTTTAGGAATAAATGAGGCCAGGTGGCCGACTGTACATCCTCATTTGTGCATATAATGGTGCTGGGCAAGAAGGTAAAACAGACCCAAGCTCCTTTACAGAAGCTTTAGCCTTCATTATTCTTAACACTACTTCTCTTAATACTGATGCTTTAACCTCCTGAAATACTCTGCACAATCAATTTCATAGAAGGACCGTTCAATTAGTAAAAGCTGGGAAAAGATAGTTCCAGTAAATAGAAATTAATTTTCATAAGGAGCAATTACTGATTTTGTACATACAGCTCAGGCTACTCACCAGCTTCACACAGATAATGAAAGGTGGAGTTGCTTCTCTGAAGTGACATATTGGAATTTTTGGTTTTGGTCTCTCCTGCAAGAAGAACAGTCAAACTCAGAAGCATACAGGGTTACTTGTTAGCTTAATTTTAGGAGCTACTAAAAGCTGATTCTGAGGTAGTCCAGCTTGTCACATGCTTGCACTCATTATTTTTCCAGTCATTTCAATACCCATTACTTTCTTACCACAACCTTTCAATACAGCTGCTTTTTCTCCAAAGGAAGTTATACACTATACCAGATCTAAATTAACAGCTTTCTGCTGTTGAAAGAAGATCTCACTCCTCTCTTACAGGTTATCTATCTTTTAGCCCTTTCCCCAAACAGTTCCCTCTTTGATCTGATTGCAAGTTATGCTCTTATAATAGCTTACCACATTGAAATATATATACATACACATTTACATACACATACATATAGATATTATTTTTGGCTGGTTAATGTTCTGCCCCTTTAATGAGCTGAATCAGCTTACTGAGCTTACAGTGCCATCAGAGAAGCATCAGAGGAGGCACAAGGCAAAAAGCAGATACAAAAGAAGAATCTTTCCCTTTAAGGGGGAGCTGTTAAATGGCTTATGCCCAAGCGGGTCTTCACCACGGATCCAAGCTGTAGAATTTTGTAAGGATTCACAGCAGGTTGCAGTACAATCTCCTTTATGACTGATCTGGGTGGATGGCTATGTGTTGGGAAGACATAAGCACAGGATCTGTAACAATTATGCTGACAGTATTACTGCAGCAGTAGTTAGTGAGTCAGTATTCCCGGTCAAAATTCTCAACTCGATTGCTTTCATGCAGCTGAAAGCACTCATTAGCTTCCCAGTATAGAATTTGACTTTACAATTACTCTAGTCTAATCAGAAGCTGCATCTGAGGAGATGCCCCTCCTTTCCCCCCTACCCTTCCTACAGGCCTACTCCCATCAGATACAAGGATCGTGCAACCTCAGGGTAATTTGATTCACAAGATAACTTGCTGGAAAACTTCTTATTTCAGGGTTTCTTTTCTGCCAGATCAGCTAACTGAATCAACTTATCCTTTAGCCACAAAATTGCTAGACCCAGTATAAACAAAGCAGTGGGAGTGTGTGGCTGAGGCCAGCGAGCAAAGTCAGACCACCCCTGCAGTCAGACTGGCTAAGCTACAACGTCAAATTGCGCTCTCGGAAGACTGCGCTCCCAGGACCTGACCCAATGCCCAGTGAAACAGAACTGTCTTTTCACCGACTTTTCTAGGGACTGAATCTGGGTGAAACTTTACTCCAGATCTGGGAGCTAATTGCTACTATGAAATTACTACTGCAACAAGACAACGTTTTTACTTCTTCTATATGGTTTGTTTATTGCTATCTAAATAACATTCTTCCTTCTCCACGGAATAAAACACTTCCTACAATTTTACGCTACAAAGGAGCCTATCAGTTAATGTCTTATTCAGGCACAGTATGACTACAATATAAAGATAGGTTACAATTAACCACTGAAACTTTCTTTATTTTAGTTATCATTAGACTTTAGTCCATCATGAGTCAAGTTCTACTCCCACCTAAAAGACAAACTGTCAGAGAAGGCCATGCTTTACCCCATCATCAGAACACTTTCAGAGTATATTTACACGTGTCCTTCTGAGCTGACTTCAGTTAACATGAGGTACTCCTGCCTGTCTGCTTAGACCTGAAAGCTGACCTCTTTTGAAGAGACTTGCTGCCATAATGCTTTTTATTAACATAATTTTTTAACAGTAGAACATGGAGATCTGTGAAATGGTATTTCTTCCTTCTATTTTTGTCTTCAATAGGATAAGAAGTTTGCTTCAGTAACTCCTCTAACCCATGCCTACTTGTTCTTTCCTGTGGGGTCTAGAGGCATCTGTATAAAACATATTCCTGAATAATCACACTTCATGCTGGTTTAATATCTTATCTGAAACAACAGTACTCAGTGAGAGTTCTTCTGTCCCCCTGCCAGATGAGGCGGTGGTATTATTCCTGTGACTAACACAGGCAGGGACTCTGGCTCCACAGCTCGCACTCCAGTATTAATCCCCAGCTATCTAGTCTCCTAGACAGTCAAAGCCTCCTCACCTCTAATCTCTAGTCATGTCCTCCTTACCAAAATGAGTTATTATAATATTTAAAATTTGTGATATATTCTTTCATCACATTTCCCAGAACGATTTCAGATCACAGTAATGAATGCAAAAGTACTTGTAACTAACCTCAGATTCTTCAAAAGTATAGAATCCTCTTGTTATTTTCTTTTCATCAACATCACAAAATGCAGTTACCTGGCAAAAGAGAAGCAGAACACTTTAATACCATTCTTTCTTTGCTGCCAGCAGTTATTTCGCCTGTAGCGCATCCAAGTATTGCTAAGGGCATGTGAATAAACACCACGAACAGAGCAATGCACCATGGTCCTGCTACGGAGCATAAAAATATATTAAGTCCTTTCTGTGTATATTTTAATGAGATAGGCAGTGTCTGCAGTTGGCTACAAGCATGTTATGGTTTTGTGAACATGAAAACAGGTGGCGTAAGTTATTGTGTAAGAGAAAATATCTATGAGATCATTTACTTCATCCTCAGTGACATGCTGAGTAAATACAAACAAACATAGACTGTTCTCCTCACTCCTAAGATTAGATAAAACAAACGTTCCTCTTTCTGTCCAGTCCCAGCACGTAACTTCCAAGGGATGCCTCCTGCACAGCAGTGCTGCGCTATTGCTACAGATCCTCTGGTGATACCAGCCTCCGTTCTAGGTCATAACACACCAAGTCTGGGAATTCCTATTTTACCTCTGGAACAGCAGAATTCTTTAAATGCGAATGGGTACTTCACACAGATACACTTAGATCATTGTCAACATCCTCAATCGTGCGCGTGGTTTGGGAGTTTGCATTTTTCAACTGAAAATTTTGGCAAATTTCCTGCTTAAATAATTAATATAGTTGCTGCTGTGTTTTGGTTATTCTTACTGTAGCTATGGAAGCATTATTTATAACCTTAGTTGCCAAATATTTCAGATTTTTTAATTTTCGTTCCTCATAAATACGCAGGCATAGTAAATGTCTGCAATCCAAAATACACAGTGTCCTCATTTTTGAACCATTAAGTTGTTAGTAACATTTCAGAAAACTTTTTAAAATAAATGTAGCAATGTTTTCCTCTGGCTAACATTGGATCTATTTCTATTGTCTACGCAGAACTTTTACACTGAAGCAGAACAGTTAAGGTATTTAAGGTCTTGCAGAAATCAATTATTCTGGAGATAGCTGGAGTGCAGTTTTCCTATCTTTTTAATTGCTGCATTAAAATTGATTAACAACACTTAATGTTGAGAAAATTTGAAAAGCCCAACAGCTGTTTATTAATTTATTAAATTAGAGAAAGCTACAAAAGGCTGGCTTGCTTTCATTATCTACGTACATCTCTCTCCCATTTTCCTCCTTTGATTAAGATAATTTTTGTTTACCTAAAGTGACTTCATTCTGTTTGAGCAGAGGGGAACACTGACACAAGAGCATTAGTGTCACAATGCTGAACTTGTGCATTTGTCATTGGTATTTCACTCCCAACAGACAGAACCATCTGTACAGCCCAGTGGCAAAGCTGAAGAGGAACAAAACTGGGTTCCACGTGTCTTCAGTGTGGAAAACAGAGCTAACAAACTAGAGAGCGGAGAGTGGGCAAGAACAGTCCCTGGAACTACCAGGGAATACTCCCTTAGAGGTAGACACTCATACTTGGAAAGTACACTGCTTGAAAACAGGCACCACAAGAAATAAAGAAGGGAACATTAAGGAAATATTAAATTTTCACTTTGGGGCTGTATGAGTAAATGAAGAAACAAAAGGGAATTCAGGGAAGGACCAGAAGTTCAGAGACATTGTACAAGGTCTCTGACTGATGCAGGCTAGGTTAGGCAGTAATAATCACAAACAACTCCTTCATGCACAAAGACAAAGAACTGAGATCTTTCTTATGTTTTCTTTTTTTTTTCCCCTGTGCTTGGGCCAATTAATACACTCCACATTCCTCATTCTGTTTTCCCTGACCACCATTATAGTTTATTGTAGTTGAAAAATCAGATGGTATGGACTGTTGATGAGCAAGAACTGAGCATAATAAACTACATTCCAACATTTCATCTTCATGTCTTTTTTATATATACACATACACACACATCTACATGTATATAGATACTTAGGTATATGAAGGCCAGCAGGCGGAAAACCTGGTATAAAGAGTGTTACTTAGCTGTTTTGTTAGTTACACCTCTCAGTCCGTTAACCACCTTGACAATCCTCTAGTACTGTGCCAAACTCAGTTCCACCAGTAATGTCTTACTGTCCTAGAAGCTGTAATAATTCTAAACAAAATTTAGCAGTTCTAAAAGGATGTGTTTTCAGTGACAACTGAGCAAAGTTTGGGGTATAAATACTGTCTGATGATAATCTTCCAATAACTGAGCCTGTATTTTCAGCTGCTTATACTCCTATAGATCATTTAAAAAAGGAAAACAACTTTTGATATAAGGTAAAGTGAAATGCTACCTACACTTTAATGTCAGTAACTGAGAATTCAGCTCTAAGATCTGTGCTGGGAAGTATTGCACTCCACACCTTCAGGATGTTATTATACACTTAACATGAAACCTTCATTGGTAGGCAGATTTCTTCTTAGCATGAATGGTGCTAGATAACCAAAAACAGATATTAACTGCAGTATTAATCTCATACTGTGCCATCACTCATACTATTATGTGTAGAAAATTACGCACTCTGTCTTGGCATGCTGAGCACCCAGCCCCACACGATCCACCACACGAAACTCCTGCTGACAGCAACCGAGTGGAAAAAAGGCTCAGACAGGTAAGTCTGTGACAAACATCCCTTGGAAGACAGAACTGACTCAAACCTTTTTTGGAGTTACTACTAAGATATCCCCGCATATAATTTTCAATGGATTCAGCCAGCTTAAATCTGATATCTACAGAACTATAAAAACAGGTCTGACTTGAATGGGCAATTTTTCTGCCAGACTACACCACGTGGGTGGCCAAAATGCTAGATGACTGTTTTTCTGCCACACACTATTTATTTTCCAATTAAAGAAAATCTATGTCTGGAGATAAATACAGGACTTGCACATAGTTGTTTATTCAATATGGAAAACTCAAGGCATCAGGCTTATATGAGCTATTTACGTTGAATTATTAGGCTTAGCCCAGAGTTGCGTATTTATTTTCTAGCATTAATGGGCTCCTATCTTGCATCTTTTATGAAGACCATCTATCCATACATGAGCTACTGTCTCCTAGGGAGGAAACTATGAATTAGAAAGCTATAAAGCAGTCTCAAGCTGTTTTCTTTTTCCTCCTCCTAGCAAAACAGCTCTTTTGCAATGCAGCTGACAATGTGACACCACTGAAACTTGCCGAATCCTCAGATCACACTTCAGTTTTAAGGAAATATTCATATGTTTACATACTTTTGCTTTAAACATCACTTTAATGACAATCTGTACAATTCCAATACAACAACAACAAAAAAGCCTATTATTTCTCTCAGTTGAAAACTGGAAGACGGCGCTATCTATGTTACACACAAGCTACATAATGGAGTAAGGGAAAAGAAGAAATAGTTTTCTCCCTCATAAGAGAAAGTTTATATGGCCCAAAAGATAAGATATTTACTCAAATCCCTGCCAGGGGAAGACACAGTTGAGGAAGATAAAAGCCCGTCTCTGGCTGGTTCTTTTTAATAAACACAGCAGCTGTGTGCAGGGACACGCAGGCTTGGACTATCAGACCTCCCTGTGGTAAAGGGAGATTAGTGGGCAGGAGATTAACCCTACTCCAAATGCACAACCTAATAAGTCACTAAGAGTGGGCTTAGAGTGCGTCTGTAATTAGCTAGCTGTTTGAACTGTGTTACTATCATACAAGATTTAATTGTTTCACACTTGGTTTGTTTACTGCCCTGTTGTCTACTGAAGGAATGTTTCCTTAAAATTCCCATTGCATTCAGATTTTCTAATGCAAAAACTGTAAGATTTTAATCAGTCTAATAATGTCCTGTTATGGTAAAGATCTTCATAGGATTTTACTCCCTCATCTTATTTTTACCTGTGATACGCCTTTAAGTCTATACTGATCATTTACAGAGAGCAAGAAAACCTAATCACAGCAAATTCTGAAGATGTGTCACAGCTGTAGGTGGAAGGGTATGAGAGGCAAGTTCTACAAGGGAGAGTGAGCATCTTAGTAGACCATGTTAGAAAAACTGGACAACTCTCTTGATACATGGTCATTTGCACATAGTATCTTCTTCCTGATTGCATCAGATGGTCTCATAAAATTTATCTTTAAAGAAGACAGTCTGAAAGCTCTCTAGCAAATCTTATATGAGCAGATCTTCCCTACAGCATTCTCTTCATGTCTCCTACTGCTCACGCAGTCTTTCATGCATTTTAAACTTATAATGACCCTCCCAATTCTACTATTTATAATTCTTTCATTCATACTTGTGTAAAGCCTCGGAAGTGCATTAATATACATTTCTGTAACAGTTAAATCAATTTTGGCCATTCATGTCAAAACAAAGTACTGGAAGGCATTATAATGTAAGTTTAAATAGATACAACTAATGACAAACAGGATAAGGGACACGCAGAGCCTGGAACATCCTCAGTATGCCACAAGGGGAACCACAAAGCTAGCAAGCAGCTCTCAGACACAGTCTGAATGATTTTCAGTATCGGGGGCTGATACGCACTGAAGCTGTGCATCTCTCTAAATTACAAGCATGCATTTCATGATTCCATTTAAAAACACTACGCCATCAAAGATAGTATTATCTTCTGTCTTTACACATGTACCTACCAAAGTTACTGAAGAGAATATTCATGCCGGACTCCAACATGCAAAATTAGCCTCCAAGTATTGTATGTACAAAATTTCCCTTACTACAGACAACATACAACTGCCTTTAGACATAAGCGTGGGAACTACTTGCATGTCTCTAATTTCTCCAGGACAGATAACTGAGTAATACCAGTAGGTTTTCAGGTATGCATGCCTCACAATCCATACTGACAAAAGAGAAAGTCCAAAAAATGCACCTTCTAGCACGGAAGCAGCAGAGAGATTTCCCTATCGTATTTCAGCATGAGGAATTACCTGTGGTCCAAAATGACAATCGAGGCTGCACTTTAGGATGCCTTATACCTAGACTAAACTGAAACTTTTAAATTTCATTTCTCCCCTTTTCTTCTGAGTGCTCTCTTAACTGGCTTTTACACTGTCAATCTATTTTTTGCTCCACAGTAAAGGTGAGTGTGATATTCTTCCCATTCGTTTCTTTGCTTTTGCATGTCCCCACTTCAGTCTCTCATACTGCCATTCATATTCTTCAGTCAAAATGTCACCAAACTTAAACATTTCTTGTTTTGTGGGTTAGCATCAAGTACATGGCTTAGTGATGTTGCTCTGGATAAACTAGAAAAAGGTAAAGAGAAACTAACATGCAACAATACAGATGGTTTTAAATGGTTAATGAGCTAGGAAAAAGGGCGAACAAAACACCTTCTCGAAGCTTTCAAGCTTGCCAGTGGCACATAGGGTTGTCATAGAGAAACTTCATGGACTGGATGTGTACCAGTACTGTTTCCATGCCACTAATTAGCTGATGCTTATTTTGCCCTTTTCCCCTCCTTTTCTGTTAGCTACTTGAGCACTATTTTCAGCTATCGGAAATGACACAAAATGTTAATGCTGAAGTTCTCCTTTTAGCTAAAGTTTGATGGAGAATAAAAGAGCAGACAAGACAGCTCAGAAACCCTCCAGGCATATGTAGCATCCCAAAAACATTTGGTTTCCATCTTCAGCTGCAAATTATAGACAAGACGGATGTGTTTTAAACAAAAAAAGGTCTGTTTGACTTCAGTCTTGCAGAAATGCTAATACTGAACCACTGTCAACTGTGTGAATCAAGAAGGGGACAGCCAGGAAACAGAATTTCCCTAAGAATACTGAGATCCTGGTAATTAATTCATAAAAAAATGCTAGTAGTTGAGTAATTTTTTTCCCTGTTTTACTGTTTAGCAAAAATACTGAGCGTTGAATATTTGCCTGAACTCTTTGGAGACAAAGCATTATTTTACTATTCACCATACAGATGTGTAAGGGAAGAGACAGAATACAACTTAGGTGTCCTTTTCTCTTCTAACGTAGTCATAATTCAAATTCAGACTGTTTTCCAAACAGACTGAAGTAATAAGTTGTTAGTGAGTATGAACAAACAAAGACTGCTGCTTCCCAGAATTACCAAAATTTTGTTTTCTTAGAAACAATGTTGTCCAGCATGCAACATGTTCATACTTTTCAAACAGCCCACAAAAACCCAGTCAGAATAAGAAATATAATTGCTTTGTTTATGGGAATGTAAAAATACTAGAAATGTATGTTCTCTTTGTTTTATTTTTTAGGAATATGTGTCCCACACTTTATATAGGTACTTACTGACAATATAGAAAAAATCCTACTGCAATTCCACATTCCCACTGAAATCAGTCTTGTGATCTTCTAATGAGATTCTGAATCTCAGTAAAAGGATGTAGTAACAGTGAAACAGAGCAAAAGTGAAATTTTCAAGAGTCTAAACTGGCTTAAAGTATAAAACCAACTGAAATGAAATAGGACACCTTGTCATGTCACTACACTCCTGACAAAGAGTCCCTCCCCAGCTTTCCTGTAGCCCCCTTTAGGTACTAGCTACTATAAGGTCTCCCTAGAACCTTCTTTTCTCTAGGCTAAATAACCCCAGCTTTCTCAGCTTTTCTTCACAGGAGAGGTGCTCCAGCCCATTGAGCATCCTCATGGCCTTCCTCTGGCCCTGGTGAATGCCTTGGGGCCCCAGAGCTGAATGCAGGGCTCCAGGTGGGGTCTCACAAGAGTGGAGTAGAGGGGGAAAATCACCTCCCTCAACCTGCTAGCTAGGTTTTGAAACTCTATTATTCTCATAATTAGCAGAGTATCTGAAAGGTTAACTCTTGTTTTTAAATCTTTAAAGATTTAACTCTTTAATGGTTGAGACAGGAAAAGCATGTCATTGTTTTTTTTAGGACTGGAAAGGATGAAGCAACAACTATTTACCAGCTTTACTCATACAGGATTTTAGAGTCCTTGGCAAGAGTTGAGGATTAGTCCCAAAACACCTGAAGGATTTTTGAGAAAAAGTATAACATGGAGTTTAACTAACCTCTTTCTACCGTTACTAATTTAAAATAAAAACTTCTATGAATGAATTACCTGCTGCAAATTTATGAACTTATCTCCTGAAACTGCAGCAGCATAATCCTTTGAGTAGCATTTGGAGAAGTGAGATGTTGGAATGTCTTTATACAGTCTTCTGCCAGTGACTTACTATGAAACCTCAGGGTATCATTTAATCTTTATTTCTGTCTGAGGTGTATAGGCTTGGGATTTCGCTTTCAGAAAAGTTAGGAAGTTACAATGGCAATATTATAATTATAACAAGCCTGAACACTAACATAAAACAAATTAAAAGTGTTTTCATCGCTGCAGACAATACTCATTTCATCAGAAGTTAGCTATCCAAAGGATAGAACCCTAATCTCTTTTACGATGATTTGAGTCACTTTCTGAAGCTATTTATCTTTGTTGGTTGTCAAGAAAACCTTTGAATACTTCAGATAATGTGCCAGACTTACTGTATAGAGTTTAATTACTCCATACAAGTTAAGGGTCAGGCCATGACTACGTTTAAGCAGCAGTTTTTTGCAGCACACTGACAAAATGAGTCATATTTGGCATGTGTAACTGCAACTGGCATGTAAGCTTGCTAAACGTATCTGGTGTAATATCCAGTAATTAATGAGTTAATGTTCAATGCAATATTACGATATCAAACTAAAGCATTCTGGAATATGTGTAATTATAACCTTGACAGAAGCAAAATAGTATCATGGCCTGCAACATTGCCAAAGCAAACGTTATCTAAAGGTCAGCTGGAAAGAATGTCAAATTCATTTAATTAGAACCACACTGTCAGTTCTAGCAAACTGAGGAATTACGGTTGTTCCTCACTGAAGGAGAGGTAAGTTTGGTTCTTCAGCAGCTAAACAGCACAAAAAAAAAATTATTTTTCTCTTGCCCTTTTAATCATCTCTCTATCTTCAAATTATCATTGTGTTTGCTGAACAGGATGTGAGATCCTAAATGAGTCATCTACTAAAGTAGGTGGCAAAAGTAACCCAAAGCTAGAGAGTTGTTCTATCTTAATGCCAATCTCTGTTTTGGCTTGGCACAAAAAACAATACGTAAGACAGTGAGACACTGCTAAAAAACAATCTAAAACAATCTAGTCTGTTTTCTCCTTAACATCTCATAAATCACTACTTGCACAGCATTAGCAGATAGGCTACCATCTCTTCCCATAGAATTTATTTCCTAATTCTTATAATTTAATAGACAGAAAAGTGCAACGGTTGTTAGTAAATCAGAAGAGTTCACAAAGTGCTCTGCAAGCTAATAGCAAAATAGAATGTTTTGATAAACACACCACCACCACCCCCTGTCATGTACACATTGCACTGCATGACCAAGATAACTCAAAACATTTAATGGGCAGTTCTGTTCTCTTTGAATAAAGTAACTGATTGTAGACACATAGCATTTCATCTTACTTCCTACAGTTCGTCATAAAACAGCTCAGGTTGGAAGGGACCTTAAAGATCACCCAGTTCCAATCCCCTGCTGTGGGCATGGACGCCACCCACTAGTTCAGGTTGCTCAGGGCCTCATCTAACCTGGTCCTGAACACCTCCGGGGATGGGGCATCCATGGCTTCTCTGGCCAACCAGCTCCAGTGCCTCACCACCCTCTGAGTGGAGAATTTCCTCCTAACCTCTCATCTAAACCTCCCTTCTCTTAGTTTAAAACCTTCCCCCTCATCCTGTCATTACCTGACTGAGCAAAGAGTTGCTCTCCATCTTTTTTATAAGCCCCCTTTAGGTACTGAAAAGAACTTAAGTACAGTTCACCCACTCCCACATGATGGCAATGAGAAAAGGATGGCACTGGAATATCAAGCTGGAAATTCACGTTCAATTCCTGTGTTGTATGTTTCCTGTGCAAGTGTTTCCCATTTTTATTCAGTAATTTCAACTATGGGTATACAAATTTCCTCTATTTTCCTTTTACATGTGTGTGGTCTGTCTGCAAGCATATAAATCAAGTTTTTATATATATATTTGTCATTCTGTCCTCCCATCCATATTTTTAAGAAAGGAAAACACATTTGGTAATAAAATCAATGTTCTGTGGCTCTTTATAAGAAACAGCCATTTGACATCAGCCCTAATGCCTTTATCTAACAAAAAAGCTATTGCACAAAAGAAAATGCTATAAAAATTAAGGTATTTAAACTCTCAGACAAACCTCTCCTGAGAAATAACCCCCATCACCAACTCTAGGTGACCTCCATGTTTTCAATTGATTGTAAACTGGATTACTCATGTACAACAGTCTACTCGCCTGTTTCCCCCATACCCCTCCCCTATTTTTAAACAATCAAGCTTTTCAAAAGTGAGTTGAAGTCTAATTCTCATCATAATACAAACCAGATTGCTCAGCATCTGACAGGGACCTATGCAGTATCCACTCAGGAACCGGGCCAATATAATACATGTATGAATAATCCTAGACAAAGTAGTCTAGTATTATACCATCCAAATAAATAGTTACTCAATTCACCTGGGGTACTTGGCTACTGCAATGGTTAATTACACAACAGCAGCCATAAGCAGTGCTATAGTGTGTCTAAGCTATTACTGCACTTAGTCACCAGTAAGCAGGAACAAGAGCGCTTATGCTGCACTACATAGACACCATCCACTCTGGATAATGTAATACAGCATTTTAAAAGAAGAAATATGTTAAGAATATTGTGTGTGGTGTTTTTTTTCCAATTTATATTTATCATCATCTAGTACTTTGGATTTGTAATATTCTATGACAATGTTGCTACATTATGTTGGAAGAAGCAAGGAGGCATATGAGGGAGAAGAAAACAATTTTGTACAGATTTTACCTACCCTTAATGGCTTACCTTTTTCCGAGTAGCTGGTGACAAGCTCCTGTAGAGCTTCTTGCCTTGCTTGCCAGCATTCCAAATGGTGAAAGATGTCCAGGAGCTCAGGACTCTGTCTTCAAGAAACCTGACTCGGTGATTCCAGATGGTTTCCCTAAAGAATTAGAAAAAGGGTTGGGTTAGACCCTTTAAAACTTTTATCGTATACATACATACATACCCATACACACATAAACCTGACCAAAACGATTCACACGATACAAAAATCATACCAAAAACATTATACTAGCACTTTCCCAGGGAAATGTCTAACTGTTGTCAGAAAAAGAGAAATTCTGTGCAAGTTCTTAAACAAAAATCATCATGATAGATCTGAAGTCATAGCTAAACCACTGTTATTTTCAAGAATCTTAATAGAAAATTACAAGATGAAAAACTGTGGCTATGGTAATCAAATTTAACACTGACAATTTCGACTGCCCACCAATACAGTGTTGCCCATAACCCGTCACCGCATGAACTGCTCTATAACCTGCAGTAGTGCATACAGGGCAAGACATCTCCTAAACCCAAGATGAACTCTTCATGTTCCACCTGCCCATACATTCATTCTCCTTTGTTACTGCAAAGTTCAAATCTCACAAAGTCAGTACTCCAGTACCCAAATATACATCCCAATACTGCAAGGAAAGTCCATTTACATTGTGGCATTCAGGCCAGGTCTCCAAAAAGTCAGTTTTCAAAGCCCAGGCAAACACTGGAACGACAACAAATAATTACGAAACTGCAAAGTTGCACACAGCACTGAAACTATCAGCTGTAACACACAATTCAACACTTGTGTGCACACACTTGACCAAATAAGAGTGATTTCATTTTGAAATCTCCGAAGTATTATTCAGCAATGATACGAATAACTGACTCTGCCTTCTTCTGGAGATCACCTTTATAAGAATCAAAAAGCAGTGGATTTTTTTTTAATTTCTTTTTTAAAGTGCTATGCCTCATGAAATGCCTTAAAATAGGCTTTAGAAAAGAGCAAGCTGGCAAACATCTGTGTCCAATTACACCGTTACATCTTCATATTTGTAATAAGTTCCACAATATAACTTAAGCCAAGTGGTTGAGGTAAACAACGGTGAGACTAATGCCAACTGATGAACCACATGGCATTGCAACCAGTAATAAGGGAACAGGTAACATCCTTAAATAAAAGACTGGCTGGGATCTTCAACAGGTTCAAGATACCTTCTCGACAAGAGAAGACAACTTCAAGGGAAGCATTTCATCCCAACTGACTGAATTAGGACAGTTTGACAACTATAACATTTTTTTTTCTTTTGTGCACATGTCCTATCACTTTTAAACCTGTATGTATTTGAAAACCTATCCCCACCATATAACGTAATATTTAAGACTACATAATTTACAATTGTTTAAAGAAAGCCACCTGCTGTTAAGAACTTCTGTTTAATGTTCAGGGTTCACAAAATATTCATTAACTAAGAACTTATCTGATACTTAATAAACAGCATTCTAGATACATTGATTTCCTCAATTTATGGCTTGACAGATAAATCTCTCTAATCTACATCTCTTGAACAAGACATATTGAGTTGAAAATTTCTTTTGTACGAAATTCAGAAAGCCATCTTAATCTCCTGTCCCTTCTGAAAACATTTCTTCAGATAGGTTTTTCCACTTACTTTATCAAGGCAGAACACAGTACACTTTATAACAATTGTTAAGAGTTGTTCTACAAATTGTAATGCATCCTGTGGAAAATGTACGCTGTTTAAAAAAATCAATCCTACTAGATTATGCTTTTATGAATGGTTTTTCTTTGAAATTAATTAAAGCATTAAGAGAAAAATGCTAGCAATTTTCCTGTGAGACCCTAAAGCTGCCTATGGTTTTATTTGCCTTGGGATGCACATATTTTTCCTACCAATATACCTTCTTCACAATTTAACTTTGAGCCCCACAGTCTTCCAACAATATTAAGTTTGTATAGAATTTACACATCAAAATTCTCCACATTCTTCTGCTTTAAATAGGGCTTCTGATTCGTAGGTCAGCACAGGTTATCACAGGGCAGCTACAGTAAGCTGTAACCCCAGCTTTCTGCCTGACCAGGGGTATCTCTGGTCTCCACAAGCACCTCATCACATGGAAAACCAAACTCCACTCACATTTCCTTGCTAGTAAGGATTTAAACTGTCCAAGTGGGCAAAGAGTCAGGAAGAGGAGCTGCACAGCTCTGCAGTCATTCTCACCGGTGGATCAGACTGCTCCCTTTGCTGCAGTCCTGATTATCCTTAATCCTGTGTGCATTACACTCATTTTGGTTCTCTTACAAACCTGTGCATGCATTAGTATGATCACTAGAGATGTATGATGATCTGAAATTATAGTAACATCTGACTTTTATGAAACATTTTCAATTTTTTTCCTTTTTGTAATGGATTATCAAATTCCAGAAAGCCTGTAATAGATATGAATTTATTGTTCCAAATCATTCCTATGAAGCATATGTCTGAGGTATAAAATTTGAAGTTATTGAGGTTACTAGGTAGCCTAATTTGTTCCCAGAAGTTGGTTAGCAAACTTTTCTAATATTTTAACAACAGGAATTTTGTGTTTTCATTTGTGTCGTTCCTGCACAGCCCTGAGTTATGGTTTGAAAAACATCAAACCCTCGTAGCACTGAGACATACGGACTCTTTCTGGGATTCTGAGTTAGCTCCGGAGAGCCCACTTCACCTCAGCATGAGATTTTTGAGCACCGCCAAATCCTTACATGGTTGCTTAGCACTTCATCACTGATTGTGGTGTGATAACTTGGAAAGAACATCACACACAAACAGATGAACCCAAGAAGAATTAGCTACTCCATATAAATTTTCTGCACTGTTTTGAAGACTACGGCTGTGCACCAGCACTTCCACTAATGGAAGAAAAAAAAAAATTGGATTTAATTGCAAATCTCTTCTAATGCAACCACAAGCTGCATTCCTGCTGCAAAACTTTAGCTGCTGCTGGCATCCTCTGACACTTGCCTTTTTCCATGTTCATTAGAGCATACTATATTCCCAGAAGGAAAATTCAAGGAAAGAAATATGAAGGTCAAGTATTCTTCCACGATCACATTACTGAAAATCCTAGAGCTTCTGCTAGCTTCTAAAAAGTAAGATTATTGCTTTACATGGAAATGGAAAGGTTTTAATACTGAAACATGCCTTCAGAAGAAGAGCACTATTATATTCCAGAGGTACTTCAGAATCTGTCCTGTTGACTTGAGTGACAGTCAAGTTTCTTTCCCTCCTGAGCTTAACAAAGTCAAGAAAGTTGAGGAAAAAATAGGCAACCTTACAAGGCATAAAAAGCACTATCAAGTAACTTTCAGTTGTGGGCCAAACCTTCTAAAGATAGAGCTACTGCAGAGAAGCTAGACAGGGCAATAGAGAGCTCAGAAAGCCACCAGCAACAGAGCAAGGTCAGGAAGAACCCAGCAAGACTCAACCTACTAAGCACTGTGTGGCTACAAGCTAGGAAAAATAAATGAAATTAAGTCAATTAAAATATTGAATTAAATAGGTGTTACTGCCCGAGAGACGACTAGTGACTGCATTGACTGCATTTTCAAAGGCTCTACGGTCTGCAAGGTTGCTGGGAAGAAGCCTTCAGTCAGATGTTTCTGTGCATTGACTCTCACCAGCCTATCGCATTCCAGCTGAAAAGCAAGAACATTTATGATCATAATACACCAAGGTATTTTTTAAAATATCAAAAACTGGACAAACTAATTTTTGGGGTTTAAAGATTTCACAGATCAGAAATAAGTCATGCTCTGATGTGATACTCACACATCAACTATTTTACCATCTTGGAAGCAAAATAGAATATATACAACTGAATAAAATAATTTAAAAAATCAATAATTATAAAGCAACCTATATATTAAATACCAGTTTAGTTTAATATACAGAAAACTGTATTGTACTCTTTAATTTTCAGCGCAGAAACAGCAGAGTTCCCCAAAAAAGTCTCCAGAATAGGGAACCTGAGATCCACAGCAATCTATATCCAGGCACACAGAAAATATTACTATTTCTCATGGAGATGTCCCAGCACATTCAGAATTGGTTGCTTCCAGACAATGAATTTGCCTTCTATATGATTGGTGCCTCTATTCCACAGATGTTCCTACAGAGGTAAAATCCAAGCAGTCCACATCTCGCTGTTGGTGAGCACCCATAAATTTCAGCCTGAAGCCGACTTACTGACCCCATCTTATATATGAATGTACACAGAGTTATTGCAAGTGTGGGGCGTAAACAACCAAGGGAAATGCACTCGGAAATAAAAAGATGTGAAACTCATTAAACTCAAAATAAACTGGATCTACATTTGAATACAAGAATATTGTTAGACAGCTTCATTTAATTGCAAAAAAATGGATTTCTTACATGAGTATTTTGGGTTGTGTAAATGAAGCCAATATATACAGCAATTGTGAATTTTTCTAGCACCATTTATGAGACATTCTTATGAAGACACACCACTGAAGAATGTCTACTATAATCCTAAACAGAAAATGCTCACAAAAAAAAATAAAAATCACATCCCCATATTCTGTGTGCCCTTTTAATGAAAATGTTAGGATATATCAAATGCTTTGCGATCTTGAGTTACAACCTTGAAATTCTTTAAAACACTGCAAGCCCAGATGGTCATACAGATATGGAATTGAGGCATTTGTATTTGAGCTTTAATTGCAGCGACAACTACAGACTTAATCTTTGTGAAAACTTGCGCTGCCTGAACAGTAGAGCTCACAAGTTGAAGCAAAAGGTAGCTTATGGGGTGTCAAAAGAGAGAGTTTCAGTTATCCCCTTTAGGTTTCTGGTTCACCCAGTTTGCCACATTTTTGGATGCTTCCAGAATAGATAACTGGGATTCCTGCCTCAAGGGGTAAGGGAATGCCATTTTCCCATCATTTCAGAGGCAGTGCAGGTGCAGCAGATGGGAACTGTAGCAACGTGCAAAGGATGATTAAAGAAAATGCCTGAAACAATCTAGAAGTTGTACAAAGCACTTCTCAGAGATGATTCTCACAGCTTTCAGATTTTGCGTTATTACATATTCATAGCCAACAGCAAAAACTAGAAGGTATTATTATTCTGTACCATCCCAAAACAAGGCTGCTTTTTCCTACCACATCAGAAAGCATTAAAGGTAATACTTCGCCTTTAGTATCATTTCCTAGCCTGTATTCAGTTAACGAAGATTTTCCTCAGCCAGAAGGTGTGACACAAACTCTTCTGATTACAGAAGTGGGTACCCATATCCTAATACTCTTCCTTGACCCAAATGCTTGAAGTACACTGTTTTTTACCCATTTCTTTAATTTTCTTTTCACTTTTTTTTTTCCTTCACAAAAGAAAGGTTAGAAGTATACATTTTTCAAACTTGGAAAGCCATTCTTGAGTCTTCACATTTGCCATGGCCCCTCAACCCTCCTCAGTTATGCAGTCTGGAAGGAAGAAGAGGAGCCAAAATTCTGCAGGAGCAAACTGCGGGTATTCATGCTGTGGGTGAGAATGACTACGAAGTATGCTCTTCAGTCCCAAGCAGTTATTACCATACCATCCACCCAAGTAATATAACAATGGAGCTCTGTTAAAATGTGTGCTGACCTACTGACTGAATACAGGAGTCAAGAAACATCTGCTCTATTCCTATTTTGAAATGAAAGATAATGTGACAATAAAAGCTATATGATTTAATGTCTGAGCTCTGTTAAACCTCGCCATAATGCTCGACTCCCTCTCCCTCCTTCCCCCCAGTGAGGCTACGTAAGTGAATCAGCAGAACAAAGACAGATGTACAAGTACTTGTGAAATATAAAAATACAAACCCAATATCCTAAGCAGTACTGATATTTTAGGCATTGATTACCATCCAAAGTGATACTATAAATCAGACTTTCCTACATACATTGCTCCCACATGCTACTCAGGTAACACTAGATAGGAAGAACTATTCAAGTGACCAGCCTCTTCCAGTGGTTTTCTATTCATGGCAGGATAATAGAGTTTTATACTATAGGTGAATCTCACCTGATAGATAATCCAGAGATGGAAGAACAAAGAACTTTCCAATCACAGTGAGAGCTGAAAGAACAGATTCTATATAGCTAGCTGTTTTCAGCTAGCTTCGCATGCAAAATTCATGGTCCTTATAATCCACAAGAAATTCAGAAATGAATCTCATTTGAACTTTGACCATACTGGTGAATAAACTGATTTTTTTTGTCATTGTTGCTCTGTTGAACTTCACGTGAACTTATTAATTGCTGGACTATATCGTCCCACTGAGTTATTACATTTACACTGTTAATAGGTTCTATTAATGTCTGAGTTCATCTTCAGGTCGTGGGTCATTAACTGAGGCATGGTTTGCATTGTGGCCTATTTTTCATGAAAGGCTTATTAAGAAAGACGGAGACTATCAATGTTAATGCCATTTGCTTTTCAAGAATCTAATGAGGTCATTAGTTTCTATGCTTAATTGAAGTGCCAAATGCAGACATAGATGATAAAAATGCAGTTGACCTCATCTTTACTGCAGTTGTACAGGAATATGTTATGCTATTCCTCACTCCTGCCTATTCTGGGACGCATATGTTTTTGCAGGAAATGAAGCAGGCATTCCTATGCTCATCAGTGATACAAGACCCATGCCTCCGAGTACCTCTAAAACAACCAAATGTGTGTCTCATAGTAAGTGCTTGTTCTCTTTTGCTTAAATGACACTGGAAGCTTCTTGTGCCTGAAACCAGATGGTTTTAATAGATTACGTAATTTGGGGTATTTCTGCAGAATGAGCTTTTACAATATTATACTCATTCCGAATACACAGCATATGAAATTACTGTAAATCATTTAAGCATGCTTCATAGTTTCTGCATAAAAGAGAATCTCTTCAATCTCAGTGGGAATGTACAAACCTTACTTTCTGCATATATTAAATTTCTGTTGACCAAAAGTTTGTAAATTGCTACAAAGATTGTTACCTGCCCCAACTGTCCGTCTTCATGAGAAACACCACCTAAAGACAAGTACAGTATTTTATTGCTCCTCTTCCACCACACTGATTTTTATCTTGCAGTGAGGTGCACTGTCTTATATACAGTTTTCTCCTTTTTTGCAAGATAAAAATTATGAATTTTATGATGTTTTTATTATACAACAAACTTTCTTACTACGGTACTTCTCACTATTAACAGCATCTCTTCTATCAGATCAATGTAATGCAGCCATGTAGCACAAAGTACACACAGCCCTAGGATACGAGCCACAATGTGAAATAAACCGATTTAGATCCAAGAGATACAATATGTGGGATTTTTTGTTGTAATTCCTGGCTGAAGTGAAGTTTCTCAAAAGCTGTATAGTTCTTCACATTTAGTAAGCATCCATCATAGACTTTAGACAAAATTGCAATGAGAAAGTTTATATTTCTGTACATACTTAAAGAAATATAAATATAGACTGTACTTCATTCAGATTCTGTCACACACCCACAACGTTTAATATTTCAGTCTGATGCCTCCAGGGTAAGGGAGAATGCAAATAAGTTTTTGTTTCCTGCTTCACAGATACTTTCACCTCTAGATATTTGTTCCAGAAGAATACTAATCATAGGAAATGACCTAAAAATCATTAGTGTTTACAATTATGCTTACTAAATGAAGAAATTTTGCTTGCCAAATAGTTTGATATATGCTTTAGCAAGACTGAAAATGCAGGATCAGGCATTTGTCCCTTGAACAGTAATGAAAGACACTTGTATAAACTGAAATCAGTCCACAATAGGCTGCAAGTGACTGAAGTCTTTGCTGAAAGGCTGAATTATGCACGTTTTTATAAACAAGTCCTATTAACTACCTCCAAACTATTTAATTTTTTTTTTTAAGACCGAAACTAGACATAAACTGTTATAAGTATCAGCTTTCCCATACGCATCATTTTGCTCTCAGACAAGATATTAATCTGGTTCTTGGTTTACTACTCCCAAATAACCCAGGTCTAGTCTAACTCTGAAAATGCGAAGGCAACAGGCCAATGACAAAAGGCAAAATGTCACAGAAAACTGCTCAAACAAAACATAGAAAAATACTTCCAAAAAAAGACTTCTAGAAAAGCTAGAACATGCATTAAATAAATTGAGGCGAAGAAAAGGCAAATTAGGAAAGCCCCAATTTAAATGATACACTTTTGTGTTGAGTCCCACAACAACAATGCACACTGAAGTCTTCAGACACAAACACTGGCCAGTCCTTTACAATTGAGGCAATAAACAGGGGAACGTGCCAATAAGAAGAGATATTACACAACTTCATATTTGAAAGTTCACACAAAATATTATTAACAATACGACCAAGAAAAAGCCAACAGGAAGAATGGCTCGCCTGACTTCTTAGAATGAGACAAGAAAGGCGCCAATTTGGACCTGCAAGCTGCACATCTGAAACAGTTTACAGTATTTCCACATTCTCACAGTGTGTTGTAATTCAGGGTGCTTGTGCCACACAAACTTGTAGATCTGAATAAGCAACAGCTTGCAGTAAATTCAGACCAAACTCATTTCCAAGAATAAGATGTTTTCCCACAGACACAAGCAACAGTCTTCCAAGAGCTCTAGCATCCCATGATGCATGGCTGAAAAGTTTGTAACCAACTGCCAAAATGATCACACACAAAAAAAAAAAAAAAAAATGACCCAACTTATATTTAAATACTAATAAAAAGGAAAACAACATATCTCACCTTCGTTTACAAAATCCAAAAAGTATCTTCTATTTGCTTGTGACTGTTTCAGAGCTGAATGATTTTTACACATATGTACATATAAAGATCTACAGTCACACTGACCATGATATGATACATACACTACTGTACCAAAGTATTTACAGCAATACAATAATATAGTGATATGTAACTAAAATGCATACAAAAATATGTTTAGTTTTACTAGACAATGCCATACACGTCTGACTGAAAAGTGTGTCTATGTCATTAATTGGTAAGAAAACAGTTTACTTAATTACTGCTGTGTTTTTGTTGTGGGACCCCCAAAGGGTAGTAAAACTCACATAACCTTTTATTAATGTCAATACATAAGAGAAGGAACTTTGTTGTTGTTGTTATAACTTTGGCTCAGCTTGCAGTACTTCTGCTCAGGAAGAGCACCTTTGATAGATAAAGCAAGCATGTAGAAGAATCAGCATCAACAGCTTAACATCTTCAAAGGTAGAATATCAGTGTAAAAGCAGCAGACAGCAGCTTACAAGGAAGCATCTGAGATAATTACTCCTACACATCCTCAGAGGTATTTCTCAAACATCATTACCTGATTGAGATGCTTTAGACCTTACAAAATATGAAGATAATATAAGTAACTGCTTCAAATTACCGGATGAAAGGTTTAGTTTTTATTATATTTTGTACAGAAGGTTTTTGTCGGTATTACAATAGGTTCTGGTTACTTCTTAAAACTAACAGTTCTTTTTGAAATCAGGATTTGCAATAAAAAAAATATTTCTTAGATTATGATTCATATGGCAAAAAAATATGAGAAGCAAAACCTCAGATATTAAAAAAATAGTAAAATTTTACCATGAAGGGACCATTCACCATTGAAATAATTGGAGATGTTATTCAGACGGCTTACAAGATCTCATATGATCAGTTACAGTCTCAGCTGAAGGGATGGTAACTGGAAGCTGAGAAAATACTACTGTTGTAATGCAGTCCCCAAAACCCTTGATTGCTCTTACAGTACCTATTGTGAAATTATTTCAAGAACAGCTGCAAAGGCTGAACAATTTCTTGGAATATTTTTCCAATGCTAAAACACCCTCACCCTCCACACTAAATCTTTCACATAGGTACACCAAGTGTTGGGCACCAGTATTGGGATCAAAGATTGCAGTTCATAATTTCAATGCCAGCATTACAGTACGTTCCTCAAAAACAAGTTATGGCAACAAAACAAAGAAAACTAACCTTCCATCAACACAGAAAGGATACTAGTAGCATATTGTTATAGTTGCTGCTTTAAAAAAAAAAAAGACAACAATACAACAATAAACCATTAGAGATTATGCATCAATCATCCAAAATCATCCAAGATGAAGCTAATTTTTATATTCTACAAAAAAAATCCCTCAACTTACTCTAGGACGGAATGAGTTGCAGCCTGTGGATGGTAACGGTACAGCAGAAGGCAATGGTTTACTCGAACAACTTCACCACCCTTTTGGATGTGTTTGTAAAAAAATAACAAATCTTCTGGAACACCCTGGAAGAGAAGCTGTTATTTCAAACCAAGAAGTGACCAGTGTTCATAGTTACATCTGAATATATAGTTACATTCTGCCAAATGAATAATGTTTAACAACATTTTATTCAAATTCTTTCTGTGCATCTCCATGAACTTACCTGAACATCTGTAGAAAAGATAAAACTATTAAAAAAGCAAGCAGTGTTGTTTGAAAACGAACTGCAGCTGACCACAAGAGCATAGGTGGAAAAATAAACATCATCAACATCATCTCATTTTGAGAGGGAAAAGCTTGATACATGTCAGTCCCGTAAAGAGAGAAACGCAGCTGCTTACAGTTCACAAAGCCTGAAGTGCCAAGTAACCAAGTAATTTACTGAAAGGGATCAGTGACTTCAGGGAGTGGGGTTTTTGTTTTCATAGAACTGGTGTTCTTTCTTCCGTTGCCATACAAATATATATTCTGGTCTCTACTTAGGAAAGGTGAATTAGGCCCCATAATGAGAGACATGAAATTCCATTTAAAAAAATAAAATGGAATAAGGCAACATCCAAAAAACTAACAACCTTTTTTCTTCCAACATGTTCCCACGCCATGTTCTTCATAAAGGAATTACAAGCTATAGTGCTGAAACACAGGAAAAAAAATCTTCTAGAACTATGGATCTATCAGGCTTCAGAAAATACTAGAAATATCATGATTATATGCAACATTTCCCACCTAAAATCAGAAGATCTTAATGTCAGAGGCAGTGTGTCAGAAAGGCAATCATACAGCACACAGTATTCAGTTACATGTTATGCATACCAAAGCATAAAACCACCTTTAAAGCTACAGCCCTGCTCTGAAGATAAAAACACAGCATCTATTTACATTGTGCAATGGTGCAACTTCTTGAAAAAATGAAATATGGCTAGAACATCAATTTTTCTATGTTTATATACAGATTTTTCTTTCCGCTAACCTAGTGTTTAAAGGGTCACATGGCTTTATCAAAATAAAAAAAGAACAACTGTGCCAAATAAGCGTAGAATCAATAAAAAGCTGAAAGATAACATGACAAAGTTTTAACTAAATATACACTTGAGAAGGAAAAATAAATGAAAGATAGAGAAATACATTTGTTCCTTATTCTTACTTGTATTCACATGGGTGAGTAAGGGGGGCATAAACCTCAACCTCAACTGTACGTATTCTATTTCAATAGAAAAAAATAATAAAAGCCCAAGTTTAAAAAAAAAAAAAAAAAAGAGTTGAATATTTTTCCCCATTACCACATCTTCTGAGTTTCTTCCATAATTAAGAAAAGGAGATTCTCTAAATTAGAGTTCTGGACACAAAATCCCCCTGTGGTTTCTTCTGGCCGTCTAGTTACAACAGCAGTAGGGTTCAGTGTCTGTTTTTCATACCCACCACGCTGAGTGCTCATGTCAGACATGGTCTGGACTGAGCAGTCATGGGGGGAGGAGGGGAATGAGACAAAAAGCTTTGAACCCTGGAAAACAAATCCAAAATACTCAGCTGAACATATGTATCTTGGGAGAAATCAGAAGGCAATCAAGCTCTGCACTTCACAGCTCCAGCCATCACTACGTAATAGATTGATTTAAGGCGCTGGACTGGACCACGCTCCCCGATTCAGAAATGCAATGGATTCTGATCGGCTTGCTTGGTAAGGGCAGCTGATCTGTAAGTTCATCTTTGTAAATACTTGTCTGACTTCTACCTTGAGTTCAGATACAGAAGAAAACTTTTAGAGAACTTTGTGCAATTAATACTTTACATGAACCTACTGTGAAAGTCCCAAAAGAAACCTGGGGGAGGTTGGAGGAGCTGACAGCAACCACAGGCATCAGTACAGAAGAAAAACACAAACTCAGATTCTTTGCATTTATCTCATAGCCCTTTCTATCTTTTTCTTATTCTGAACTTTAATGGAATTACTGAGAGTTAGCAGCAAGGTTTAAACCTTCTTCTCTAAACCTTTTTCCAGCCACACAACAGACTGTGTCAGGCAGGGCACAAATGTTGCAGCACGTACCAGTTTGCTGCAGCAGTCGTATTTTGATTCGGAGATTTCAGTACATCACATACATAACTGCAACTCTTTTTCTTTTGGATATGCATTTACATCGTTCAACTTAACCACTGGTATATTAAAAAACGAGAGTTATTGCCGAAGTAAAAGGATCTTTCAAAATGCTGTTTGGTTCTGGAGTGCTCTTTTGCTTTAGCTAGCAGAAATACTTTGAAATAAAGTACACTCACCCCTAGGAATGAGCAGGTGCCTTGTATTGCTCAGCAGTGGCCTCTCACATTACAAAGGAGAAGCACTGACATACATTTTTCAGGGGAGGAAAGATGTTGACTGTGTTATAGATCCTGCAGGGATGGGACTTCCTACGGCTCTTGAGCGTGTAAGTTTGGTGCAATACAAGAGTTTCTTGCCAATTGAGACACATTATTGGATCCAGATGGCATTTTAAACACCAGGAATCTTTGTCAAACAATACAACTTTCAAAGAAAAGGCTGCTTAATTCTTAAAGGGATATTTTAGTATATTTTTGGAAAATGAATACCCATAGCTAAAAGTATCAATTAACAATCTAGCATTTCAGCAATAGGCTACCACATAATAGCTTTCAGCATTAATAAATATAATTGAATTGCACAGTTTACATGTTACTGAACTACAAATGGGATTTTCCACATTATAGGCAAAACCCAACCCTTTCTGTCCTGCTGCACGAAGGGAAAAACTCATCAGCCTGCTTCACTCAAGGTGCTGATCAGCTGCTGATTACAGCTCCTAGGGAAAAATGCAGTTTGCGCTTGCTCAGTTCTAAGCAGCGTGCACCAGCCACATTCAGATAAATAGTTTGCTTTGACATGTTGCTACTAAAGAGGTGAAGGTTTTGTGTTTACCCAGTTTTTTGGACAGGTATCACTTGACTGTGTTAACACTTGTCTGTATGGATGAGGGGACTGATTTTGTATGCATAGTGGGATGTCAGGCAGACCTTAAGTTGAACTGAAGTAATTCCTTGCTCAGGGACCAAACTAATCATTCCATGATTCTTCTTTTCTTATCTCCTCACAGCTCATTTCATACTCCTTGCAGATGCCTGCGCATGAAACTGAATTCCAGCTACAGTGTCCTCAACAATGTACTTGGCAAGGAGCTGCAAGCCAGCTACCACTACAACAAGCAATTCTGGCTACAAATTTTGCAGCTCCGCATCAGTGGTCGGTATCTTATGCCCAGCCTATACAGTTCCTAAAATGAGAAGAATCTGGAGGATGAGGACACTTATCAACAATTTCTGGGGGGCTTTTAATGAAAAGTTGCCCTCTGTGCAATGCTGTTCCTCAGCTCTTGTAACTGAGCTGTTGAGTAAAAACCAAACTACTTATTCTTTCAAAGTACTTAAGCCAACAGCTGTCCAAGAGTATTTCCTCAAAGTCTTGAGCTAAGTCTTGGATTTACAGAACTAACGCATGCAGAGGGGTCGGTAGCACGAAGGTGAACACAAAACACATCCTCTTTTAAATGAAGGATTTTTCCTTAGAAACAAATGCTGTTCTGCCAGGCACTAAAATCTGTTGCTCAGCTTCAGCTGGTGCTCAAAGTGCACTGCTCACAGGAAGAGCTATTAAGCTGCTGGAAGCTATAATTAAATAAGAAATTGCAGTTCTTCTCTAATTTAAATTGAAAAATGAAATGAATTCACAACTGAAGTGATTTATCAAGAATTATCTATCTTTCAGTATTTTCAGGAACTTCTAATTGAAATTACTTATTTCAAAGAGAAATTCCGATTAATAAAAATATTCCCTATATTCACTTTCTTCAGGATAGTCAACAAAGGTGTGAAAGCAGACTAACCACAAGCTAACTCCATATTAAATTGCTATTAATAGCTTCTCTTCAGGATTATCCAAGATATACTTATGTCTCTCTGCAAATCTGTCACACCCTCTTTTGGTTCCCATCCAAACATGGTTTTAAATCATTTTGCCTTAGTTATAAGGCCTGACGCCTGTAATAATGTTAAATTTGCTTCATTGTTTGGAAAATAACACGTTAGAGGAAACAAAAAAAAATTCTTTCATCCAATTGTATTGGCACAGAGAACTTCAGTTAACAAAGGTGATGGGGGTGTCAAATGGAAAGAATGCAGTAAATTCTACATCGTATTTAATAATAGACTAGAACAAATGTCATTAGGCATGGAGTATGGGTTAATTTTCAAACAGCTTATAAAGCATAATTTATCATTGGCTCCATCACTTTCATTTGTTTTTAGATCAAATACTTATCTCTGTTCAGCCTTAGCTATACCAAGCCAAAAACATTAGTGCCTGTGCTTTATCCAGATTTTTTTTCTCCAGAGCATTTTGATAGGTTATTTGACAGACTGACTGTATTTTAATTCATGTTCTGAAAAAACAAATTCCTACTTAGCCTTTTACCTTTCATGCCTTATTGTAACTGCCTGCTCTTCTGGAGGGAATATTGGAGTGCTCTGGCAGAGAAAAATGGAAAAATATATTAGTTACCTCCTTACAGACTACAAAGTTACCTTAGAGCTTTGCAGCATGTGCTACAGCCTCCTTTGCACCAAAGCATACTTTGACACCTCCTCAATTCCTGGCTTTTGTGACCCTTTATCAAAACCAAGCTTCTGACACTTTGTTCTGAACCACAGTTGCATTCAGAAAGGCCAATGGCTTATAACATGCTACTCCTTCTGGGGCTCATTAAGAATAATTTCCCCGTTTACACATTAAGATTAGTTTAGAACTTTAAGTCAACCATTCTATTTTTACTTTTCATACACTTAAAAAGGAAGGTTAAATGCAGAGGTGACAGGCTGCAGTTCAAAGAGAAGCATTTCTACGTTGAAATTTGAGACCAATTAAAACTCTAGAGAAAGAAACAAGCATGGCATGGTATTGTCAGGATGTCAAGAACAATACTGCTTGAATATAGCCAAGACTACACAATTTGCCACGTTTGCATGCAGAGGAGCCTACAGGTAAGCAATGCTCAATTACACTGTTATTATTGTACCCTAGATTTCTTACTGCATTTACCTAAAGCAACAAACCAGTTTTTTTTTAGCGTAGTGCCATTACTGACAAACAACTAGAACAGAAGAATGACTTGCTAAAAGACAAATAACTTACCTTCCCTGTGATCTTCACCTGGCCATTAACAACAAACAAACAAAATCTGAAGTTCCATCTGAAGAATACATTTTGGTAGAAGCAGGGCCAGGTAGCCACAACTACAAAATACTGGTTTTATATGCAATGGAAGTGCAGTATCAAATATGCAAACCAGTAATTTTGCTTAGGAAGAAGCAGACATGTCTACCAATGTGAATGACCTTTTATGTTCCTTACTTTAACAGATTATATAGCTTCGAAATCTGCTGTTCATATTGTATAAGACCCTGTAGATTTGTTCTCAGCATAGCTTTTAGTCACAGTTATGACTTTTCACCCAGGATGCTAGCTGTTAGAAGACACCAAAAAGTATACAGGCAAAAACAATCATGCGGCTAATGTCACACCCTAATTTTCAAGTGTAATTTCTGATGGGTTTAGTAAAGTCCTGCTACTTCTTTTAATAAGTACATATTGCATTCCTTATCTAAATTGGTTGGGTAACATGAAGATTATTTCCCTTTATTTTCCTGAAAAGATAAGTCAGAAATATGGTTCACATAACTCTTCTCCTAGCAGCAGATGTTAGTTAAAAAGTTATCTTCTAGGCTTGTGGCCATTTCTATTGTGTTACCTTAGTCTCAGCACATAATTAGAGTTTGCTATAAAATCAAATACCTTCAAGTAGTTCTTTAATTGTCATATCTCAGAGGTTGCATAAAAAACATCTCAACAATTTTATTTAATTAGCAATTGGTGCATAAAGCAAACCTGTCAGGGTTCTTAGTCACCATTTCTGAAAATACTGCTTGGCGTTGTACTTGGACATTGACACGGAGATTACACAAAAGGAATATATTCCCAACATCTGCAGATCTTGACCAGAAAGAATTTTATTTCTAAATACATTTTGTAAACATTTAGAAAAATCTGTTTCGCATAAAGCCTAGATAGACAGAAAGATACATGCATACCTACCTCTAATAAAAGATTACATCACAGCTTACATATTTATATTCTATCAGTCCACCCATACTATTAACATAAACATCAAATGACCATTTCTTCCATGGAAGAACTATATTCCATTTGTACTAAGCACTGAAATATGAAGAACAGGTGTTTGGATTTAATTCCAAATGAGAAATGCAGCTTTTTGGCATGCAAACAGTTTAGCAAATGGAGAAGGCTGAGATGTGGACATTTGTTGGCCTGCTTCTGTGTTTATTTGCAGCAATATGACACTTAAGAGGTCATACTGTTAAATAGTAACTCAAAAATGGAGATGGAAGTGATCAAGTTAATATAATCAGATGATGGGTCAGGTCAGAACATACACACACAAGAAAAAGATTGTTAAAAGTATTCATTACTGGGTTCATAACAGCACCACTTTATAACAAACTATTGATATATACAGAAAATCTTTGCCTCAAATTATTTTCAAATGGAAAAGAGTTAGACCAATGCTAAATACTTACAGTGCTAAATGTTAAACAATTTAGGACCTGATTTTCCTCTAAACCTTCATATGACAAAGGTTTGATTTAACTGCTTATGACCTGTTGCAACCCGTGTTAGAAGGGTATTTTTGCTGAAGGTCCTCCATATTAGCCAGAGTCTGAATTTTGACATGTTGGACAGTTCATGATGGGGAAAAACAAAATTTTTAACTTATCACTGCTAATTTTTAAGACTTGAAGGCCATATCTTACATGGCTGCTGAAAAATCATTAGGATTAATATTGTTGACTTATTACATCTAAATAACTGGTGGCATAGCTCCTACATGATTATATACAAAGCAAAAACAATAAAGAAAGAAGCAGAAAAAAAGAAACACACACACACAAAAAAAACAGAACAAAGTAAAGAAAATCAAAAGTAAAAACAAAGAGAACAGAATAATGGTCTATTCAATCTAACCTTGATCTTTATCATTAGGCTTGCTGTTGTCCTTATTGTGTTTTAGCTTTCTTTCTTTTTTGAGCTTACTTACATTGCCCAAGAAGTTAAGTCAAATGTATTCTTCAGAGAATGAAAATATAATGATAAGGAATTATATTAAAAAAGAAATTAAGAGCATGAGTCAGCAAACGTAGGTTGTATTGGGAGGCAGGCACTGTTCCCAGTTCTGCCGCTCACCCGTCACCTAAGTAAGAGCAAATCTTTTCACCACTCTAAACACTTCTCTTCCGTCTGCCATATCTTTAAATTACATTTTTTTTTGGCAGACCAAAGGATAATATTTGTATATCCTCATACACACACATGTATATGTGTGTATATATTTATGTAGTATACATATATATAATATATAAACACACTGCATAGCACAGGAGAGCTCCGTTTAGAGCCCTGTAAAAAGAATAACAATGTTAAGTTGTGGTTTAAATAATAAAATACTAAATAGCCGTAGCAGATTTCTCTATAGTACTAATAAATGAAGGCTTTCAAAAGAATAAAAAAAATCAGAACTACCCGTTCTAGCCCTAAAACCTCACTCAAACCAGTAGAAACAAAACCCCTAAGCTCCAAAACACACAGAATGGGTCCAAATGGCTCTGAATTAGATTATCACTCACTTTTCCACCCTCATCAAATTTTCCCACATGATAAAACCATTCTCGAGAACAGAACCAGGTTGGCATGATCACAGTAGGTCCATGGGAGGTAAACACCTAGAAAAAAGGTGAAAAAAGTCTTAATTAAGAGAATGTCAAAGTAGCACCTGTTGGGGAACAACATAAAGGTTATGCATTCACATAAAACCTTAAAAATACTTATGCTTATACTTAATATCCAGCAATTTTTATCACTAATTCAAGTGCTTAGAATTAAGCATATGCTTCGTGCCTAAGATGTAGTGTATACCAGCATCTTTGAGCTGTCACAGACAAATTAATCTAATTCCTACTTCATATTTCTTAACTTTATATTCTATCATAAGTTGCAACACATGTAGAGGACTATATTTCAAATTTTGAGAAACACACTGGAAATGACTGTTCTACTAAAAGTGCCACAGCTGATACTGAAGGGAAGGAATTGAGAAGAATCTTGAAAGTTAAAGTTCTTAAACTCTAGAATCTTGCATTGATTTTTCCATTTTGTATTCCTGATACATACATTAAGCAAGAAGTTTTATTGATCTTTTATTTCTGCCAAAGACATTTAAAGCTTAATCAAGCTTGGACAGGTAAGATACAATTTATTTTAATCATTACCAGAGCTCTATGGATTTGCTACCCAGTGGTACCTACCTTAAAAGGTTGTTGAAAAAGAAAATGCTTTAGGGACTGAAAAGGGAGTGGCTATTAATTTCATCCTCTTGAATAGTGACAGCCAAGAACTACACAGATCAGTCCTTGAAGCTTTAAACAAACTTGCTGTAAACAAAACCATGAAATAAACCAGAATCTGGATTATGGAAGGTAAACTGATTCTTTCTTTTATTACAAGATGAATTATCTGGCCAAACAAGAGACTGAACTTGTCAAACAGAACGTGCAAAGTTAAGACAAGATAATATGCCTGCTTCCAAGAACTGTGCAGGAAATAAGGAGCACAGCCTCATTTACAAAGGCAAAAGGAAAGAAACCTCATGATTACTGCCAATCTCCAAACACTAATGAAAATGCTGATCTTATGAGCAGATGATTCTGTAGCATGCTATATAGTGGCAATACTAATATTCCTGTAGAGTTGAAAGTCTTGAGCACTAGTGCACAAATGCAAATTTTGTCATGTGCATCTAAGCATTTACATCCTATCAGTGTTCCTCCTGACTTCAACCTTGGATGGAGCTCCTCAAACTTTGCTTGTATCTGTCAATTTCCACTTCCACACATAAACACGAACTTAAGACCCAAATCTTACACCCCCAGTTCTATACAGACACTTAAATCGGGTCTCCAAGCAAAGCAGAGAAGTCTAATCAAAAGTCAACAGGTAATTTATTCCCACTTTTCTTATGGCACAAATCATCTGATCAAACGCAGGCATCCACTTTGCAAGGAAACACACTGCCTTCTTCCTCCACAACCAGAATGGTAGAACCTCATTGTCTATGAGGGATCCTAGGGTGACTCACTTGGACAAAGATACTCACTTTTTAGGCTGTCACATTTAGTCAGAATAATACTGTCACTTAATGGCTACGACTTAACACATTAACAGCTTGTTCATAACTGAAGTACACTGTTTGCAGAGGTGCTAAACGTCAAAAACTCCCCACAAAAGCCAGTTGGAGCTGAAAGAGTCAAAACAATCCCAGAAAATCAGAGCAGACATGATTAGTCAGTACATGGTTATTAGCTCCACACTAATTACAAGGGCAATTGAGTACGGCCTGAACTGAACAATGGCCAAACAGTAATCCCAAAAGAAAACGACAGTAGGGAGAAAAGCTAGGCTAGAATGCATTGCATTCAATCTCATTTCTGAATGAAAGAAAATCTTCAAAGACAGTCTTGAGCCTATTGGAATACAAGAAGTGTGTTTGGAGAGGCTAGAATGCCATTTCCTCAGCACAGCCAGGTTCATCAGGGAACATAGATGTGCTTAATCTTAAGGATGTAGCTCACTGTAATTAGTCATGCTCATGTGCAGAGCATACGTCCCAAATATCTTAGACAATCTGTGTTCAAATGAAGTATAATACTAAAGTAAAAGCAAATAGGACAAAGCTGAAACACTGAGAACTGAGAAAAGCAAAAGCATCATCACATGCTGCAAACACTGATGTCTTTCCTACATCTATGTCTCACTGTCCCTCTCAGAAATGATACCATAGTGCTTGGAATCACACAAAGCTCAGACTGATGATGAGGTGGCTGGACTGCCACATGTCATTTCAGGATTTTATCCTTCAAGCAAGTCTTTGAACCCGGAACAGTACACCAGTTAAGGGTCCATGAAATGGTAAAGAAAGCTGCTTCTAGATCAACATTCACAAGGTGATGTCAAAACAAACTTAAGGAAATTGAAATCCGTGCTACTGCTGCCACAATGGACATACTTGTCCTCGTGCTTTGCTATGCTGAAAGTGTTGTTTGTGACGCTGAGATTCTTCTTTTTGCTATGTTAGTTGTCAGCTGAATCTGTTCCCTGATCCAACTAACCCCATGAACACTAGGGTTAGCACAAAGGAGGATGCAGGAAACAGAGGACAAGACCATTATTTTCAGCAGCACTATAGATAATCTATACGCAATCATTAAGCTGATAGGGGGAACTTTCTGCTCAAAGTCTAGCTTTACAGTACATCTATATTAATTTAAGTGCTTTTCCACTTTTTTTTTTTTTTAAGTGTTCATTTTCTGTAGCTTTAGTTCTCTAAATTCATTCACTGTTAGGGGTCAGCCTAGCGATACTGCTGAGACAGTGGAGGGGGAAGGCACAAGTTTTAGAAAAGAAAACAAGACCTGCCTTTCTGGTCAGTGCCCGCAGTTAATCAGTCCAGCTGTGATATACGGCTACACCCTCTGTCTGTGAGTACTTACAGCGAAGGGAGGACCTGGCTCAGGAAGAACACTGAGCTCCTAACATGGGTTCCATGATATTGAAATGCTGCAGTGTCTGCCAAACTTTTGAAAGCTAACTTTAAAAAAGTTTTGAAAGTTCATCTTCAAGAGGAAAAAAAGTAACCTCAACTTTCTGCATTTTGGAAATTCTAGATTTCTGCTTAGTTTTGTTGGATGGGAAAATCTCCTCGGGATTTCTTTTTTGCCTATTCTATTATCATACACACTTGCCAAGCTGTTAAAAAAAGGTCAGATTGGCTGACTCTGTGATGGAAACTGCAACCTCTCACTTTGTGAGATTGCCACTTAAGATTCACACAAGACAAACAAACAGAACATGCCAGCCTTAGTCTGAAAATCCACCAAAAGTAGAATTTGAATTATGATGCAGCTCTGTAACTGTTATGTTTAGTTTTCTTGGAAACATTCTCCAGCTCTACCCACCAAATATCCAGCATCACCTTGGGATCTTAATGTCTTTTATTAATTACTGAATCCTGTACACCTGTATGAGATCAACCGGAGGAGTTACTTCAGCGTATTGGAAAGCAATTCAGACCTGTGAACCTCTCAAGCATGGCTGTGTTGGAAAATGAATGCTCACTAACAGTCATTGCTGTACATACTATGCTGTAAGGATTACAGGTGAATGAAACTAGCTTGTCAAAAATGACGATACAGCTTGTAGATGAAGGAAGAAATCTGTTCAGATTTAGAATTCCCGAAGACCATGGTGTTGTCATAATTAACTTGGAATCCACCTTCTTCATTTTCAAGGTGACTTGGACAGGCTGCTATTTCAGCACTGCATTTCTTAAATTGTTTAGAACTTTTATTGTCATCTAGTTTTGTTCCAAGGATCAAGTAGATATATTAATAACAACAATAATACTAAATGATAACACCTAAAAGTGTTTGCTTTCATATGTAGACTGTTTTCCTGAAAGCCTAGAAGCTTTTAAGAGAGATATAGCATTACATTAAAAGAAATATCACTAAAACATTTGTGGTATATTTTAACACTTTCTAAAGTGTACCTAAATCTCGAGGGACACAGTGCATGGATCCCTCGCACAAATCCCTGCTCACTTCCGCCTCTCATGATGCAAGCAGAGCTGCCAGGAAGGCAGTAGTACTGGGAAGAGAGGGCAAATTTGTTTAAAGCAGTGTTTGTTTGACCAAACACCCTTATCCCTCACACTTTATTACATTCCTAGTGCTTTTCACCAGGCCATTCACTTTAAGAAAAACAGGATAGCCCTTTTCATAGCTATTTGATCAGTATATCAAAACATAAAATTCTATACGAACAGAATTTCCTATGTTATAGGAAATGTTAATATCAAGTCTGTAAGCTGCTGGATGTGAAACCACTGTCTGAGACGAGTAAGAGGGTGTGTATTAATATGGCCACGCTTCCTCCTGACATCTCTAGCTACAACAGAGTGCCACAAAGAATGAAATGCAGGATAAATGCTTCTTGTATCAGGCTGCGCTCTACCTACCTTTTTTTTTAAATCTGCTTCTGAAAGAAAATTTGTTTACAATTTCTCCAGAGGTAAATACATTAACTATGGTTTTATACTCTAATACATATGTATTGAATTGTGTTTTTGATTTTATGTGAGCTATGCCAGCCTTATTGTGCTGGATAATTGAGAGCTGCCTTTACTGCTGAATATCTCTTTTTCTTAGTTGAATACTCCTAGTAAAACCCAATAGCAAATGCCATTCTTCTAGTCTTTTTCAGACCTTTTATCTACTAATGAGGATGACTTAACCTACTGCTGAAATCAAAAGAATAGACGCATGCAAAAGGAACAGCCTGTATGATTTTAGCATGTCTTACATCTTTTTTTCTTGTCTGTAAGCTGCTAAAAGTGGTCTTTGTAACATCCATGCCTTAACAAGTCTCTAATTCTTGGAAAGTTTCCAGTATTTAAAGAGTCAACTACGTACAATGGAAGAATGACTCCATCCAGTAAAATGAAGCACTCTGTACCAAGAGGTTGTCTACTTGGCTTGCTGTTTATGCTGAGCTTTTACCATGAAAGAGAGAAAACAAGCTGCTTAAAGTCGCATTAGCAGATGGTATGTTGTGATCAGAACAAACAAGAAATCTGCTAGAACACTGACCAATGCTCACATAATAAATCTTTAACGTGACCCTTCCGTCTGACTTTTGGACACATCAGTTGGTATTTTTGCAAGATGAAGACTCAATAGGTCTTTCAGATTTGGAAACAGTACCCAAATGAAGGTAAGATATAACTGAAATATTCCAAGTTATAACAAAATCCATACTTACACTGCAATTTTCATCTCAGAGATGTATGAAAATCCTTTTCCCAATACTACGATAATTCCACTCAGGAACTCAGGAAAAGGACATGAGATCTTTAGCGCTCTGAATGTGATTTGAAAGTAATTATTATTAATCTCCTGCTTATAAAAACATCAACTATGTTTATAAATTATTATTTAATATTTTGTATATAGAAAAAAACATATACAGAATGATGATAATCACACTAGCCCTGCAAAGGTCTGGAAAAATTTGTTTGCTTTGAATGCATACTGTTTCCTCCCAGGAATGTCTGCTGCTCCACTAACAAGGAGTGCCTACTCTGGTGAGTATACACTGCTGTTAGCCAAGCATTTTAATAATCTTTTACTTCCCTATCTTCCAGACTTCTTTCCCCTCCAATTTCATCTCCCCACACGTTGTGCAGTAAAGATAATAAGACAATGTGCCTTTTAAAGTGAGTGATGCCATGGCCACAATTAACAGAGTAGTCAGTTGTTTGCTTCTCTAAAACATACTAGTAAAGACAGTAAAGATGAAAGCAAATGCACATAGAAAGCAGTATGTTCACATAGAAAGCAGTATGTGAAACTTTTCCACACACCACCTTCAAAAATTCATGTTGAATTGACACGAGTAAATCTCCTGGGAAATCTTAATTTCAATGAATTTTAAGATACAAGTATTTTGAGAGAGAAACAGTATAATGCTTAAATATTTTTGAGTATTCAGGTTTATGCAGAAGCATAACATCGCCTACTAATGCTCACTCAAATCGATGTTAACATACTAGAAGTTGCAAGCATCTTGGGAGTGGAGGAAGATAGAAGCCTCAGTTAAATGAATGAAAAACAAGCATCTTCTAAATGAACATAGCATTGTAGGTAAACAGATTTGGATTTGCAGTTCAGCTGTGTCTTAATGTATATGCAAAAGATCCACAGGAGAAATTCTAGATATTCACGCAGACTTGCTATATTTTCTTTCAATACAAATAGGATTTCTTTTGTGTTCCTCACCCCGTCCCCCTGCCATAGGCTTTTAACATTTAGAGAAGGTAAAGAGAAAAAAAAGAAGAAAAAAACTACAGACTCTCAGTATTTGATTAACAACTACAATAGCAGAATGTTTTCTTCAGGAAATCAAAGCTAACTTTACCCTAAATCCCTCCCTCATGTCTTCCATCATAACACAAGTCTTTGCGGGGTATCAAAGTACTGAATGCATTCCAGTGTCGCAAGAGTTGCATTCTGTATCACTTCAAAATTGTGAATGGGAGAACAAAAGAAAAGACAGAAAATAAAAGTCAGTTATTCAATTATTTTAGAAAAAGAAATTTCACTGCTAGTGAAAAAGAAAAAAGCAACATATTTCATGGGAGGGAAATGAAACTATTATCAGAGTTTTGTTTTATGTAAATGGCCTAATACCAGCGTATTGCACTTTGTTTCAAATTTTTTATCCCACAATACACTTTCTTATATATTAACCAGGAAAAAAAATTTTACAGTACGTCAGCATAAGATTTCATACACACGTACATTTCTCATAATGAAAGGGACCTAATACATGTCAAGAATCCAGTGTCCTGTTAGAACAGTTTGTTTTTCCACAGTGCAGAAGATAAAACTGGAAAGACCTCAACAAATTCTGAGAATACGCAGAAATAAAAATTAAGTGCCCATTAATTTGTAAAAGTCTGAGAAAAAACAGAGCTGAGAGCACTACAAAGCTTTTCCCTCCTATCCACATTCTCTTGTTTCAGCCTCCCTAATAACTTGTTGATGGGTTTATATGTGGGATTTGATTTCGTAGGTTCTCTCATTGCCTCCCGGCCAACTATCTGATTAACATTTCCTTTCGTTTGGGACTGCTTGTTCTACACCCGAAATTCTCATAGCATAGGTAGTTTGAAGGTCACACCGTAACTCTGCAATTGGGCTCTAAGTATGCATCACTCCTGCCATTTACTCCTGCTTCCAGTTCTGCCTGCACTTGGCATGCCCTGGTACTGTTTTGATTTAGTTACTACTCAGTCAGTCATTCCATCAAAGCAGCATGTTAAAACATTTTAAGTCTCAAGAATTCAATGATAAGAAAGAAGGTCATAAGTAGTTAAGATCTTGCAAATGAAGGCTGGTATGAACTAGATTCAGGGCATCTGTGCTCCATATCGAACACCACAACTCAATAAAACAGAGCAATGACTAGGGCCCAGATTCATCCTTCCTAAATCAGAGTTGTGTATGCAAGCAGCCTGGGCAATGTGGGCTCTCCCTACCATAAACAACTTCTGCTGTGGGACAAAGCTCGTGCACAATCTCTGCCGCCACCGCTAATGAATCCAATGGAGCTCCTGGAAGGAGGCTTCTCCCTTTCCTGAGTGCAGGTAAGCACTTTTCAGTGGGTGTCTGCCCATGCCTGATGTATCCATACATTCATATTATTAGAGTATGATAATCATCCTCAATTTCATCAGAAGAATTTCTGTAGTGTGAAAACATCTCTCACATTGTGCTATGTGAAGCTGATAATAAGTGCAGCTAAAACATGCAAAGAATTAAGAGGAAGTCAATTCTGCTACACACATGAAAAAGATTTTTTACATTCCTTTTTAATACCTCTGTCTTACCCTGTCCTGCAGAAATATCTACACCTATAAGACCAGTAAATAGGTACCATCTGGCACTCAGCATCTATCACTAGGAAATAGGAATGGCATCACGTAACATGACAGTAAAAAGGGTATAGCTATGTAATTTCAATCACAAAGAAAAAAAGAACACATTTACAACTATCTAAAAGAAACTAACTTAATCAGAAAAGAAAACACTGATTTCTTCGTTGCCAAAAAGCTCAAAATGAGTAGAAGAAACATATGCTAGAATTGTACTTAACCATGTAACTTAAAATTTGAGAACAGAATAGCAGTCTTGGCTACACTGAAAACCAAACACAGTTTTAGCACCAGCTGGGAAAGATCTACTAAGAAGCTCTTGAGACTTACACCTTTGAAAGTTTCATGGGTCACTCAACATAAACACCTTGGTTTGTCGCACACATCCTGCTAAAAATGATTAAGATTTAAATGAAGTTTTAAATCTCTGAATGAAAAATTCTGAAAACAGCAGTGTAAGAAAAACAAAAGCACAATAACAATGTATCTCAGAAATAGCATGTTTTAAGATTATTTAATAATCCTAATTTCCCCATGATTACTTTGTAAAATTTAGATAAATCTTCATTTACCCCAAACTCTATGAAAATGGTAATAAGAACTTTTTGTATGTGCTATTTGTAAAAAACAAAGTAAGATAAATTGTCAATCCAAGAAGAACTTTCAGCAAGGCTTTCTCTGCTGTTTTCTTTTTCTAACAGTGGCTGATGCAAATTATTTTGAAGTTTGGTCCAATCCTTTCTATATTAAGGGAAGATATCAGTTTGGACACTCCTATGGGAAACAGCAAATCTCTCTGCCAGCATGGATGAACCTTCCAGCGTTACAAACTAAGTAAATTAGGAGTTCTACTGCAAGAAACAAGTCATGGCAACAAAGACTATAACATCGAAGTTCAAATACAACACCAACATAACAAAAAATTAAAGACAGCAACCATTAAACCATTAAAGACATTAACCAGATCCTCCCACTGGGACTTCATCTAGCTTAGCTTTACATTAAGCACAATCAATATATTAGCAGTATTTATTCATGTTTCTTATGAAATATTTGCTATTGCTCATCTTTGTTGCTTTAAGACATTATGATTTCCAAGTACTATTTTGAATCTAGATATCCACTGAAATCTATGAGAAATTATGCTTCTAATTAACAGCATATATGATTTCTAAATCTGAAGCTCAGAGTCCCTGTGCAAGATCCCAAAAAAGCACATTTCTAGAATGAAGGCACCTCTGTCCTGCAGTATCCCTGAGCACATTCACTTCGAGTTCCTCTTGGCCAGCACAGGCAATTCTGGCTGTTCTGAATCCAGCCCAGAAACACCTGCATCCTTCCCTGCATTGCATTGGAAACTCAGCAAATCTAATGCTCTGGGAATTAGACTGCAGCGTTTGGTTTAATAATACCCAACATAAGCACTACAACTTCCTTATGGAAGTGGGGATCTCTGCCTTTTTCAGAAGTGTACCACTTCACAGGGAAATCCTACATAAAAACATATTATAGAACCAGAAGGACCCATGTACTGCAGTAATGAAGCCTAGATTCCAAAAACAGCATCACCTCAGATGTAATCTGTTAAATCCTGATTCAGGAAGCCATTGCTTTAGTAGTATATATGTAGGCAAACTGTATATGCTTAAATATTTAGTTAGGTTGAGACACTTATGAACAGCAATTTTTCACATATACATATTATTCTGCCTCAACGAAACTCTATGGAAACCAGAAGGAGAAAAAGGCAACTTGATAAAGAAAAAATGGATTTTCAAAAATATGGCAATTCATCTATAAATCTACACTTATGTTTCAATATTTACTATTTATTCAGTATTTACTTACTTTCTATAAACACATCATCTTTGCTAATTTGAATTTAGAAAGACAACTGCAAGTTGCAATCTTCCAAAAGCAGCTGAAGCATTTTAGCCATACATCCAGCTCCACGATAATAAACATGTTCTTCCCCTTAAAAAATCTTCAAATACTGCCAAAATGACCATAAAACTAATGAGGTATAATACCTTCAGGACTTGTTATTCTGGCATACTTCAACCAACACCCTATGAAAAATGACAGCCAATGCTGGACCTATGAAATACAGCCTGTGGTTGTGCAATAACTGGTCACTGAGGCACCAGTCAAAGAAGAAAGAGGAAAGTCAAAGAGCAGTTCTCTAGACTCAAACCTTCAAACTCTGCAACATATTTTCTGAATATGTAAAAAACACTGCCTGGCTCATGAAAATGAATGAAAGACATCAGCTCTTTAAAGATCGTGGAACACAAAAAGATGGATGTCCTATTCAGTCAAAATCCCAATTTATTTTTCTACTTCATTGAAATGTGAGAACTCTTAAATCTAAGAAGTAGAGAACATGGTTCTGCATGTTCTTGCTCTTATTTGTACTGTACAATTGCCATGGACGATGAGGAAAGAAAATATCCTCCCAGCTGAGAGAAAAAACACCCTTTAGAAGAAGTGCCAGAGGAAATCAGAGAAGTACACTTACTTTTTAATCCATACGCATGCTTTAGCTGCTTCCCTTCACCAGGTGTGCCAGCTTTTTAGCACCGAAGCAAGTGTGACACTTCAGGCACTTTAATTTGAATTAGGTTGTTTCTAATAACCTCTTCCCTTCATTTGCAAGGGGAACTTCTCACATATTTCATTCTATACAATGATACTATGTTTACACCAACTGCCACTTAGAAAAGACATAGACCAGGTTTATATATAGTATCTGCAAAATGTAAAGTTAAAAAATTACACCAAGCTGCTGTACAGTGTTTTAAGTTACATGGAAGATGTTTCTGTTTCCACTTACATCAGTGAAAATATAGACTACCTTCACCGGCTTCAGCAGAATTACTGCATCCAGAGCGTAACTGGATGTAACGTTTGTCTCTTCTGTTCTGTAATACATCGCTGACATGTCTGCAAGATCCTTCGCAGAGAGGAGGTATGTTAGTTCAGGCAAAGAGCTGTGCCAAGCCCGGACACACGGCTTCCAGTCAGATCCGTGAGTCAGCAGAAGTAATTCGTCTCTGCTTCAACCTGGGATAAAAGTCTACAGCATTCACAAGGATGCGTCAACATACCCAGAACTGAAGGCATTGCCACTGACTTACGAGACCTTCTAAAATGGCCTCAGAGCAGCAGGCCATTTGGACATCACAAGTGTATCTGAAAGATTTTAGGAAAGTATAACTGCAATTAAGAACCTCCCATTTTCACACGCACAGAGCAAGGCAGCAGACCCTTTTATCACCACCAGAAGATGAGCAGACAAGTTTTGCTCAGCCTTATCACTTTACTGTTGATATTGCTCTGACAGGCTGCGTTAATCCCTAATTGCCGAGTTGTGGAGCGTCCAACTTCCGATCTCCCAGCCCAGACAAAGTGCCCTCCTTTCTGGCAGCATCAGCCCTGCTGCTCACCCCGTCCCCCACCGCAGCCCTGCAGCAGCAGTCTGCCTTTCCTGGAACTCTCCAATTTAAATAGTCCATCCCCTGCTTGAAACTTTGCTGAGATGAAGGAAGGGTGTGTCTTTCCGTTTTACTGTAGGGAATACAAAATAAACAAGCCATCCTTTGAAGGAAAAGGATAGGGAAATAACAAGGTCTTCAAAACAAAAAGAAGGAGAAAACGCGAAACTTCCTACGCTGTCCCAGCTGTTTGGTTCTTGCATTCTGTTTAAATATTTTTCAGTCTCACAGTCAAACAGTTCACACTGACATAAGCAAGGTGCTCTACAACAACTACCAGACCTGGACTATCTCACTGCTGCTGCAGCATGAGACCTGCTCGGTTCTGCCACCTTATCGCGTGCACAGAGATAAATAAATAAAGGGAAACGCCTCTAAGATCAACGCTGTGACAGTGACTGAAACTCCATCCTTTCCTTTGCTAAATGGTAAAAAAAACTAATTATATCTTCTGATAACACAATGTTCATTGTGGCTCCCGGAAGATTTACGTATTTAGGATCTAAATGTTTTTGGCAGAAGTGTATCAACACAAACTCCAATGCCGTGGAATTAGTTAACAAGTTTTTATTTCAAATAAAAAGATTCATATCTTGAGGGATTGTTTTATCTTGTGGGCTGCACAAAACATTGTGTTGATGGCTATCAGTGATTCAAATCAACTTACGGAAGTTAAAAAGCACCATGCTTTCTTCCTACAAACCACACATTCTCTAATGAAATAATTTCCTTTACAGAAATGGCAAATTACTCTAGCTTAAGTAGCCATTTACTAAAAATGAATCCCAATATTTACTGTGCTAACCAAAATATCGTAAGTCAAAAGCATGATGAAAGAAGAATGGATGCGCAGAAACATGTTCCTCGGTGACTGCGGTGTTTTAAAAGATACTGTTTCCATGGGATGGCAACTTTTAAAATCTCAAATGAATTTCTTCAGTGATGAACACCAATGCAAAGGTTTGCTTTCTAATATATTTCAAGCATTTCATCCCTTCTCTTTATGAAAAAAAAATATTGGGTCAATGTTCTTTTTGTTTAAAGCGAACTATGAATAACGTTGACAGAAGCTGAGTGTTTCACTGACTTTTTCAGTCTTATCACCTGATGTCACAAAAGTCTTATCACTCTAAATAGTTCTAGACACAAGTTTTCTTAACTTACCAGCAATAATAAGTAATTAGTGTTCTCCAGTTCAACATACTTTCCCATTAGCCAGCTGCAATCAGAAAATATCCTTAGCATTGCAGCTGCTTAGCAAATCCAACAATTTTAAGCATAAATATTTAAAATAGTAACAGAAGTTACCATCCGAAATCCATCCTGTAATATGAACTGCAATCCTGTCAGCGATGTCGGTTACATTCTAAATATTTCTGTTTAGTTAAAATAAATGATTGTCTTGACACAATTGTGAAAACAAGGCTTTTTCTAATAGAGGATAAAATTAAGAATTCCTTTGCTTTACACTTGAAGCTCTTCCCAAGCGCATAGCTTCACAACTGGCTTCACCCAATCCAATTAAGACTGCACTGCTCCTAATTGTGCACTCAGCCTGCAAATGATCCCTGCAGGTTTCAAGTAATTGCAGAAGCCTACAAACGCATCATTTGCTACTATGGAGGCCTGTGCTGTAATTTATTTTCAGAAATTGGAAAAGTATGAGATTTTTACAGCATTTTACTTTGCTGTTGTTGCTTTTCATAAACAAGGTATGTCCTATAACAAACTGGCCTGTCCTACAAATCACAGTCAATCCAGACCTCAATTTGTATATTAAAAAGAAAGGCTTGTGCATTTTGTCCATACAATCTGGCTATCTCATTAGCTACTGTGCTCCCGTCCTTCTGAACATTTGCAAACATTTGAAGTTATTCTTCTAGTAGTTGACACAAGTGAGCAAAACCATCAGGATTTTAAATATTTATCTAAAAATTAAAAGCTTGGCTACAAAAATAGCTTCCCCTAAATGCAGTGAAAGGCAAAATGTGGTGCTTAAATCTCAAATAAGTAACTCAAGATCTGATGACAGATCACAAGTTTCAATCCTGTAAGGAGAAAATTCTTTACTTAAAAGGCTCTTGGAACTATAGATGATTTATGTCACCCTTGGGCATTCCTCTCTTGGTCTTGAAGTAAAAAAAGAGATTGTTAACACAATCTTCTGATCAAAGAGTGTCACTAGGAAACAGAAAGTAAATTTTTCTTTTTGTGTTTGAAAAGGTAGAACATCAGTGTCCTCTGAAAAAAAAATAACCATAACAAGCAGAATTATGAAAGAAAGATTCAGAGATAAAGACGAAAATGCAGTACTGCTGCTAGATATGCTGTCAGCCCTCTCTGCAGATGTTCCACACTAAAAATACCCATTTACTGGTCAGGTTCAGACTGTTGGAAGCTCTCTCAGGATAAGAATTATAGTATCAGACTTGTATGTAGCAAAAACTTAAACTATACTTAAAGCTTCAGTACGAAATAGATAACTGAGACAATAGGGAGAGAGAGAGGGAAAGAAATGGAGTTGGGCAGGGTGATGGAAGTAAAAGCATCCTGCAGAAGAACCTCTGACAGAACCCAAAAGCTTCAGGTAGACTGCAAGAACCTGGAGGAAAACCTGCAAGACTTGAAACAGTGAGCAAAGAGATTGGTTACTTGTTTCCTTTACACTTTATTCAGGGGAAAAAAAAAAAAAAACAACCAACAAAAAACAGATTTTGCATACATTCTTGACAGAGAAACTAGACTATGACACGAGATATCTGCTTCTTTCATCAGTTTCTCCTGTAACAGAAACAACTTGCAAGCCCTCAAAGCCTGCCTCAGCTTAGGCGAGGTGATGTTGTGTATAAGGCTAACACATTTCAGCACATTCCAATGCATCTCCTAACACTGCACTTGATTCTAATTCACATGAAGTCATCTTAAAGAAAAACAAAAGTAACATGATATACCAATTTATTTTATAAATGTCTGCTTTTACAGACTAAAACATGTGGATTTGATTTTAATCTACATAGTTTTATTGATGAGCTTCCTAAATCCATCCCAAAACACCAGACATCAAATAAGTTAGTGTAATTTTAATACATTTTCTCACTCTTCACTGATCTGTAAAGGCTATTAGAATATATCATAAAATACCTCTAAAAGATTTTCTATAATACATGGAACATGGAGAGAATCATTTGAAATACTTCTCAAAAATCAATTCCTCACCATTAACACTGACTTTTTTCTCTGAATGTCTACAACTACGTCAACAGTTCCAAATCTATTCTAAGACAGCACTAGAAGAAACATAATGGGCCAGATTTATATAAATTATTATATTTACTATGATAAAGCACATCTTCTAATGCAATTCTTCCTCCTTTCACGCATACTTGACTTGTATATGGCTATTTTCTGACTATGTGTCCCTTAGGATATTTTCCCCCACATTTTATGGCACTTTTCTTCTCTTTGACTCTTTCTAGACTTCCCCCCAAACTGCACAACTATTTTCTTGTGACCCACTATTTTTTCTCTCTGCACTAAGCTTTTCCTCATGTTTTTCCTTTAATATATTATAGTTTTTCCTACCAAGTTTCCCATAAATGGTCACCTTTCATCCTCTTACCAAATGATTCAAGTTATTACAATCTGTGGCCCTCTACTCTAAATGCACATCACATGCTAATACAATACCAGTGTATGCTTTTTATTGCAGAACTAGTTTTTCTTACATTTGCCTTCTTACACTTCTTATTTGCCAGCAGATTTGTAAATTGTCACTGTTTAAATACCATATAACCATACATCTACGTCTATAAAAAATCACCACCAAGATTATATATATATATATATATATATGTATATATATCTATGAGAAAAGGCATACATCTATAATTACATCAGTATTAGCTACAGTTTACTCTAGCATTTTAAGTCTCCTGCTTAGCCCAAGGAACAGGACTACTTAATGGCAGTTACTATGGGAGTTTTTCCCAAACGTACCATATATGTGTTTGCCTTGACGCAGAACATACGTGTATTCAAGTTAGCAGTTCTGGCTGAATTCACACGCTCTGCAGTTAATACTCTGAAAATAGTTGCATTACACAGATGCCTGGCCTCCTCCACAAACACCTACCTCCGTTTCAACTCTGAAGAGGAGCAATCCCGACACAGACAACTGCTGGAACAGCAACACATCCCAACATAGACAGAACTTATCTATTCAAAACCACTTTCCCATGACTACCCCACTTGACTTATTTAACCAAACGAGGGCAATTGCAGTCTGGGTATTGAGCCTGGTAATCAAAACAAAACTGATCCTAGATCTTCTCCAGAAATGCAACCCCCAAATCAGTATGTCCAACCATTCCACATACAACAGAAATTTGTGTAACCCGATGCCAATCAGAGAGGATCGAAAATCCTTCAACTGGAGTTAGAAAGACAATGATGGCATAGAGATAGCTTTCCAGAAGAGTGTATTACACAGAAGTTTTTAATAAATTTCTTTCCAGAACTGAGACTGAGATCTGATTCACAGAAAGCAGAAACAATATATGACTAAGGGAAACAGTCATTCCATTAAAAATGCCCCTCAGTGGAACACACTTGAAGCTTAAGGTTTGGCCCAGTACACAATACATTCCTAATAAGAGGAATTGAGATATTGGTCTGATAAAAGGGTCACAGTAGCAACTTACTACAAGAACCCAGGCGACACGCTTGCATAGAATATATATTTGGCATATACCAAAATAAATCCAACCAAACATAAAGCTTGTTCACAGTTACGCCTCATTTCATATTTGAATATGGACCACATGTTTGAGGATTAAGCTGGTGAAGCCAATTGTCTCTTCCAGGAAGCAGTAATGTAACAATTCGGCTATAGAACTGTCAATTATTTCATACAGACCAGCTGTGCATGAAGCATTTTGTGCTCCAAAACACCAACCTTTATGACAAGATCTGTAACAAGAGCTCATACATACACTCAATACATACGCTCACGGAACGGAGCCAACAGTCTTTCCACGGGAGAAAAAATTCCACATGCATTAATTGTGCGAGGAGGACACGCTAAGTTGCAGAGTTCTCCCAGTCTAAGGTGGACTCTGAATGTCCCTTTCTTCAGTTAACAGTTCCATACCGTGAGTTGCTTTTTTATCATTTTGTATAGGAAAAACTAAAAGAAAGGAAATTGTACTTCTACATTCTTCACCTGCTTTGTTGTTATTGCTGCGCAACAAATGATGTTTCACCAGACAGCAAGCAGATCTCGACAGAGAAAATAGCCTGCCAAACTCTAGAATTACAGGTTAAAAAACAGACAAAAGCCAAGTGAGCAGCACAGGACCCATAAATCTCAGGCAACTCTAGATTGAACTGAAGCTCATTTTTCCTTTTGATCTCACTAAGCAGACTAACCAGGCTTCTCCAGCTATCAGCATCAAATACTTTGAAAAAAGCCACATGGAAAAGCAGACAGTTTTTATAGTTAATTTCCAACACTTAAGCTTTTATGCAACTCTTTTCAGGAGTCGATACTTGCAAGTGACTTCAGAGAGATGCAGAAGAGATGGGTTGTAAATCGTGATGAGGAAAAAGCCCCTTATTGCTTCTTGCCTTGCACGTCTAAGAAAGTGAATGTTAACATTCTGGGTTATGTTAATGACTTATGTTATTAAGCCATGTTTAATCATATATTTTTGTAAAATGCTTTCAGACAAGAACTGCTGAAGCAAAGGCCACAGCCTCACTTAAATGGGTGCCTCTTTTTCCTTTGGGAAACAAACTGATAGATAAGTAAATCAGGTCTCTAACTGAACTATAGGAATAAGTGAATGAAGCCTCAGCCAGGAATCAGAATGAAGTGGAAGAAATAACCCCCGGCACAACTCAGAGAGGCAGAACAGCCTCATGCAAAACATAACCCACATGAAGTTACTCATAAATCCACATAAAGCTACTCAAAAACATCTCTTTAAACAATCAAAACCTCCTTATTTCTGGATGCACACTGATTTTCATTACTTGAAGAGTTTCCCCATAGAAACTTCCCTTATGTCACACTACAGCAACAGGGTGCAGTTCTTTCAATCTTTTTTATAAAATTACACAAGAAAAGTCTGCACAAGAATTCAGTTTTGTCCTTCGAACCCCACCTGACCAACTTACCAATACAAACATGTTTGTGATACAAGGGTAAGGCCTAAAAAGAGAAGTAGAAGACATAACTTTCATGTCATGAAATGAGGTAAATATTTCACTTCTTTACTGAACACTGATAAAAATGGTTCAAATGCAATTCCCTGCAGGTCAGAAGTAGGACTTGTCAGTAATCAATACAGTCTGATTGTAGGCTGTAGCCTTGGGCAGTCCCCTGTGTCACACTGGTGCAAGCATGACCTGAAAACTCTGACCATAATTCAGTATTGAGACAGGAAAAGAGATTAGAAATGAAAATCTTGTTCAAAGCTGATACTTATGCCAGACCCACCAAGTTGCTTAGAGAAAGCTTTATACAGCGAGTTAAGGCTCTTTGTTAGGCAGCTTCAGAAATATTTTGAGCTGTGGGAATTTCTCCCCAGTTCTCTCTCTCCCCTCCCTTTTTTAAATACGAACTTTTATGAACCAGTATTCATCTCCCAACTTCAGAAAGCACACAGGGACATCGGGTCATCTGCATTACAATGCCTGATTCACCACGCATTTATATCATAAATTATGTTTCGCACTATAAGAAAAAAATTATTTCCTGACAAACTGAAAACGCTCAGTTTTGGCAGTTATTTAAATCTGAGACCAAAAACCAGGCTCCAACCAAAATGTCTCATTAACCTAATTTTATCCAATGCATACCCACATGGAGGCAGAAAGAACAATCGCAAACTCATAGTTTTATTATCTGGATCAGAAGATTATTGTAGAATGTGAGAAAAATGATCTCAGAGAGCTATAGATATATAAATTCTATGGATAGCTGACTACTCGCTAAATCTCTGTTGGTTGCATCCATAATTTAGTAAACTTATTTTTTTCTGTATGAAATGTAGAATACTTATTGTAGTATTTGAGTATTCCCACTCAAGTATTCCAAGTATTTGAGCTTCCAGTGATCTCTATTTTTCTCTAAGAAAATTTTTGTCTGGGAGAAAAATATTGTACAACTTTATTGCTCTCTTCCCAATTAATAGGAGATTTCTGGTTTCACTGTTCTCTCCAAAGGAGAAAAAAACGTAAGTGTGAATAAACCAAGCTTTATTTGTAATATATCTATGAATGTAAGTTCTGGAAATGCCACTCAGCAAGTGCCCAAGGAATACACTTTGTCAGAAATCCCAGCTCAGCACAGACCCTATCTGTTGAGCAGCCCTGCTGCAACACCAGCTCTAAGAAGGCACAAAGGAACACAGTTTGCTCACGATCCCATACAGGGCCCTCCCACAACAGAACACTCTTACTGTGCTTTTTCCTCACAAAGTTAAATGTTATGTTCCACACTAAAAAGGAAGAAATGAAGGGTATATGAATGGCAGCATTTTTAGTATGTGTTGAATGCCATTCTGCTGAAGCCATACATACTGAGAACTCGAACTAACAGCACACCACCCAAACCCAAATGTTGCCCTTTCTCACAGGAACGGTATGGTTCAGTAAGACTCCCAAGTACATGGGATTTGCCTTCTTAAGGAGTTAACTACAGAGATCCTATCTGGTGAAAGTCCAAATTATTATCTATAATTAAAATGTCAGCTTCTCACAGATTTCTTCACTGTTTCAAAAATTACTGCATGTCATTTTAAAACAAACACAAAAATAACAGAAGTATGGCCCTACACAAGAGGATTTCACTGAAGTCAAACTGAGAAAAAAAGAGTTGCAAATGTACACTATTTCTAAATCAAAATTTTCATCCTGAAAACGCAGGAAGTAGTTCCCTAACGGAGGGCCTCAGCCCAAAGTTCAAATAAATCACTTCAATATGCTTTTCTCTTTGACACGGAGATAATTGCTTGTTAGTGCTGGATCGCTCAAAAGATTAGAGTGGCAAAGATTTAAGAAAAAGTAAATAGTAGGATAATACTTAAATAATCAATCAAAATGAAAAGAAAAAGAAGCTATTATATCATCAGATGGAAGATATTCCAAACGCTGGAAAGAAAAAGACAAATATAGGACACTTGAACCAGTTTTACAGCAAATGCAATGCATAAAAAAAAAAAAAGAAAGCTGTTACTGATCAAGAGAGAAAAAAGAGTAAATAGAAAAGAGGAGAAAAAGTATGAAATTAAACTGATTTGCAGATAAGTTATCTCCATGACTTCATTATTATTTAGAAGCTAATTCTGTCACTTTTTGGACATGGACAATCTGCTGCATATCTATGTGGGACACTTGAAAAATGGATCAAGCTAACAATTAGTCAGCTCTCTGAAGGGCATGGAACATTGTCGTGACATCCAAGACACTTTCTAAACACTATCTTTAATGCACTTAGTCACACTGAAGACTCGAAGGCTCCCAGTTTCTTAAAAATACATTGATAAAGTTCACGTTGCCTTCTCCCTGAAATTTTCCTGCAGCTACTAGTGGAAAACCCCTAACAAAAACCTCACTAGAGTAACAATTAAATGAAACATCCATCACCTATCACAAAGATTAGTGCTGTCTTGTAATGACTGGATGGGAATTATAAAACGGCAAAGATGTTTCCTCAATTCTAATTGAGAATCATTGAAAAAAATCAAATCTGTGCTGTTTGTTTCATTCAGTATCTATGGAACACCGAGAGAACTTTCAAAAATGCCCTTTTCCTAATGCAAATTATTTCTTAGCAAAGAGTTTATATAATTCTACAATCTAATCACACTGGAAAGCATCTGAATTTGAGACATCCATTTCTACATATAATTGCCCTCTTTTTTTCCTGTCGGTGAGTCTTTGGCTTGAAACTTCAGTATCTGGTAAGACAGCCTGTCTTGTCCCTAGGAAAAAGGGCACGGGGAAACTGCTCCTTTCGTCAGCAGGATCATCAGAATGGTGGAAAGCAAACATCAAACATCACACCGGAGCTTTGTTTCTAATAACCAGGCTGGAACATTAGGAGCTTACTTACAGAAATCTGTTTTCTAAAGTGAGAAATTTCTTCCTTCAGCTTCTACTGGCATCCACTTCACTGTTTTCATTGGAAGAACTGCTACAAAGATCAGTCTCCTCCAGGAACAGTTAAGCCATTTCATAAGTCAGATTGTTGCACGCCTCTGTTAGTAGAAACTTGTCTGTGAAGTGCACAACACACCATCAGCAGAAGCTGCCAATACTTTGGGGCATTGCTGAACGTGTTTCATTTCTCTGTAGCATAGTAGGAAAACCTCCTCATAAAATTACACATCTGTTCAGATGTTTGCCATCCTTCTTGTTTCAAAATAAAACACAAAACATCCACATCAGTGTTTCCCCTTCCTTTCACCTGCAAATTAATTAATAACTTTGGACGCAAATCCACAACGAACACGAAGCACAGCATGAGGGCAGGAAACCAGCATTTGACCATAACACCACACCTACCTAAAAGTGCCAAATAAGCCTTTGTCACTTTCAAACTTGTGCTATTCTACATTCATTCCCCTGGAATATACACATCTGTATTAATACATTAATACATCATTGATACAGAGCACATCATATAAACCAGACCTTGAGTAACTGTTGAAACAAAGATTAATATTATTAGTTTTTCACTTTTTTTGAAGAATACTTTCTGACTTCTACAGATTTTAACTTGGGCCTTAGATGCACACAATAGAGCTTCAGAATACCAGCACTTCCACAGAGCTTGAAATACAAGTGTCGCTGACAGATTTCATTCAATGAAAATGACATTAACTGTCAACAAACCAAATACTATGAATGAATCAGAATTCCTTTTCTTCATTAAACTCTCCTAATCACACAATTACTGCTTGTTAGGACAAGTTCCCAACACAGTCCTTCTGTCAACAACAAATAATCAGCTTCACCCACCTGAAAATTTGGATAAACTATTTGAAATAATAATGGGGTGCCTGCATAAGTCCACTCTTTGTCTTCATTCAAGCCGTGCTCAAGCAAACAAAAAGCATAGAGCAGACGCAATGTGACCAAGCAGTGCGCTCGTCTGTTATGTTTCTCACCAGCAGGTAGTTGGGGTTCATCTAGGCAGCTCTGCAAAACACTGCCAGCTGAAAACATGATCCATTTCCATCCAACAAACTTTTGAACTTGTCACAGAAATGTTAGCATTGTTACATCCAGTTTTATCAGTAGGCAGAGACATGGCTCCCTGATCAGGGGCCTGAGAGAGAGCCTAAATCAATCCCAGATCCAACAGCAACCTACCGGCACTGCCAACACACCAAAGGCATTTTTTCCCTTGACCACCTATTGAAGTTCACCACATGTGCAGATAAGTGAAGTCCTTTGACCTAGGATTCACGTACGGTGAATCCTTATGTTTCTCACATGGAATCTGGAGCCCTGGGTCTTGCCTTCATTCACACGTAATTTTCTCTGTAGTTCCCTCCAGGAAGGGAACCCTGAAGAACAAGGAAATGCTCTGTTCAATTTGTCTTTCACAGTTTACTGGAAGAAAACCAGATTTGGCTCCACTCTCTTACCAAAAACGAAACTGAAGAAGTCAGTTCAAATTAAAAATGTCATGCATAGAGCAGAATAAAACATTTTCAGGAAGTTATTAATGTTTTTAATACAGGATTACTGAACGAGGCACTGCAAGCTGTGATTATGTTAAAATAAATGAATGCACCCAGTAAGAAAAGAGCTTTGCTGGAAATCTTACGTAAGGATAAATTCCCTAGATTAAAGGACACAAACAATGAGCTGTCAAACAAGATTTCTAAGGGTGTTTAAAAGATGAATTATGATTTCAAAATCCATTCAGAACTTCCCTATAGAGCCCAGTAAAAGCCAATATAGCCATCCATTGCAGCAGTCAAAAGCAACATCACATTAACAACTGCATCATTTACAGACAACAAACCAGGAGGTATCCTACTTCTTATGGGTATGAAACACTCCACACGGCTACAACCACAGCAGCAACAACCACCGGCATAAGTAAAATCAAGGAGAAAATAAATTTACAGGAACAACCTGAAGTTGCTCTAGCAGAATAAACATATCTGACAATTTTGATACTCTGCTGCCTGTGCAAAATAACCAGAAGGATTTAATGTTGATTGAAAGACAGTAAACAAGAACCATATATGAGCACACTCAATTTTGTCTTCTGCTCTAAACACACAGCATATACACAAAAAGAATTGTGTATTATTTCACATACTACCAAAAATGCCATTAATATACTAAAAAAAGAAAAAAAAAAAAAAAAAAGAAAAAGGCTATTTACCACTAACCAGTGCTCAAGATGACATACAGAGTGTCAATGTTTAAAGCTTCTATAATAAAAATTGCTAATTGAAATTTCTCTCTCATCAGTATTTGGATTCAGGGCTTTAATATCATCACATCACCGCATATACTGCATAGTTTCCTGTTACGTTCTTTCTAACTTTCGTACCATTCTATCCAAATGAGAACATATGAATACTTATTTTCCTAGTACTGGTTATAAATCCGTTGGCATTCCATATCTTTCTTATGAGACTCATACGCTGCATATATATGCACATAGGCACATGCAAAGATCTGAAAAATACCCAGAGCTGGCAGGTGCAAAACTTCATCTGCTGCAGACAGTTTTTATTTTTTATCTTAACACGGAGCTCACTGCTGCCCTGGATATAAGTAGAAATGGAATTCGATTTTGATTTTTGAAGAACTTTAGTAAAGTTAGATGGACACCACTGTTTAAATTTGAGCGGCTATGTCCAACTCCTGCTAGAGCCTCTGAAGCTTAAAGCAACGTTTAATTGATACATTTCCATCCAGTCCAGTAATTCAGTGGTTAAAGGGGAGAAAATGGAGCGAGGAGAGAAGCTTCAGCAAAGTCTTGTCAGTATTGAATTGTAAATAAAGGTTTAAGCCACTCAAAATTCTATCTTTTGTGCAGATTTCATAAAGTCTTCACAGATATCAATTAGTATTATTCAGGGCCTACAGGTGTCTCAAATTCCTTAGATGCCCTGGTGATTTTAAAGTGCTTTTAAATGTATGCTTCTATAACCCCCGTTATGCTTGCTAAACAAGCAAATTAAAATTCCATAGGCTAGCAAGGCATGGATTTTTTTCCATTCATTAGAGCATGATCCCGACTTCCATTTTCTGATAATGTGCTTTGTTAGACAAGATTCAGTTTATATTGCATGAAATACTTCTCTTCATTTTTCCAAATACTTACCTCAAATCAGCTTTACAAGCTCCCCAAGAAGCATGTCAAAAGCATGCTCTTCTGTTTATATCAAAGGATGCTAGACTAACAGATAACACATTGAACATACAACGTTCTACACTTCCTAACAAAACTAAAGCTGAACTGCAACTTATTTTCTTTAGGGAAAAATCACAGTAATTGCTTGATTTTCCAGACATTACTACTGGTTCCCTCAGAAAAAGCAGCTTAAATCTGTCATGCCAAATGAGCACGAGGGTTAGGAACTTGTAACAACTAAAGAGATTAGACTGAAACCAATGTTAAGAGAATGCATTTGGATGATCTGTGAATGAAATGACTATAGATGACATCTAGCAAAATTTAGTAACATGGAATAAATTAAAATAAATAAAATAAATTTATATTCTGAAAAAAAAAAGCATACTGCCACTGCCTCAGCAGTGCTACAAACTGTACCTTTGCTAAAAATTAATAGAGTAAGACACCTGTCATTTTAGAGGTGTTTTCTTTATGCTTGTTTGTTAAAGATGAGCAGAACGAGAAATGAAACCCAAGGGAAAATTTCTGAGTTACAGCTACCATCAATCTAGGATCAGCTCAAACCAAAAGAGGAAAAAAGGGAAAGCATTTGCCTGGGTAATTCCTTTAAACTTTTGCAAAAGCCAAGTGTTCAACTTACAATGCAAGAATATTGTAAACTCAGATGCAATTGCAACTGTCAACTGAATTTGCCCCAGCTACATCTGAAATAGGGCTGATATCGACACACACCGTTGTTAAAAGGCTTTATTAAATGACTACTTTAGCTAACACAATGTGAAAAACCATAAATTATCCTGCTGCTAACATGCAAGTGGCTATTTGCCTGATGGTGATTCTGTGCATATATTGCACACACTGCTTCTCTTGCTAATGCATTATGAAACAGATGCTCCCATCTTCCCAGTAGGACTTTTTAGAAACATGATTATGAAGGCAAAACTAGAGAAAAACAGCTGGCATTGCAGAAAAATCTCTTAATTAAGCAGAGGCTCAGCTAAGATTTTTGTAACGTATCAGGCTTTGATCACCTACAAGATACCTACGCTACCTAAAAAGACACAAAAACATGATCAGATACTGTTTATGCAAGGCTGGCTATACAAGACCTATTCCCTTATGTTCCTCTGAAATACATATGTACGCAATTGCCAGCAATTTTTGGTCTGGTACTTTACTTTATTCTATAAAGCCTGTGAGAAAAGTCACCATCAACAGCAGTGCTCCTCCTCAGCTAGATACCTGTCTCAGCTTTGCCAGACTGTCTTTTTCAACAGGAAGCTGAAACATAAAGGTTTTGTTTTCTCTTTTCATCTTTCTCTTTTTTTTTTTCCAAGCAGGATTCCACCTAGATTTAAACTTTTTTTTTTATAACTTCTTACCCTTCACCTGAAAATGCTTGAGATGTTGAGATTATCCTTCACTCAACTGCTCTGCACATCATCTCCCACATCAGTCACAATGCTAGAAGAAAAGCACAACTATCCATACGCTCATATACTAAGTCCATAAATCAAATACTTAAATTTCTTAGTCATTTGCTTAAAAATATTGCATATAGACAATACTTGATATAAACTATGAGAATCAAGTGGAATTGTAAGCGCAATCATGTTTTATTTATTTCTTGATGTACATCTAAGGCCAAGTGTTAAGTTCTTCTGAAAACCACGTTAGAGGGGCGAGAGCGACCGAACTGGTGTCACTAGAAAGGAAGACAACATGTTAAGGAAATGAAGAGATGTTAAAACAGTTTGATGAGTCATCAAGAAAAAGGGGAATTTTAAATAACATTTTACCAAATTTGGATAAATAAACAACTTCTGTCAGATTGTTTCCACGCTCCTGTTTGACTGAAAGCACTGCACCATGAGTTCGGCTGCACTGACCCACAGTCCAAAGCAGAAGGTAGCCCCAGAAGGTGGCCCCATTTTGCCATGCCCACCTGGCCACCTCTTCCTGGCCTTAAATGTCCATCTCCTCCCTTGCATGGATTCTGGCACTCACTCAGATAGATGAGAAGCTGATTCAGCTTGCTCAACGGGTAAAAATGGATACCACCAAATGAGAAGAAAAGGAAGCAAGGAGGAGAGAGAGAGGCAGGAGCTTGACTGATGGTTTTGGTGGCAGTAAGCCATGAGATCAGCTCTGCTGCATTCCCTAAATGCAAAGCTCTGCAAGAGCAGCTCCACTGATGTAACTAATCACCACTGCAGTTACACAAAGGATCTGCTGCTCTTTCGCTCCTGGCCACACATTCCCCACTACTTATTTCCCTTGCTACAGTCCTGCCGTTCGTCTGAACCCTCAGCAAGCCAATTCGGCTTGCTAACCCAGAAAAAAAAGATTTATTTCCTCTTTATTTCCTACCTGACATGCAAGCTAAATTTGCTCACTGAGGAGCTGACAAGCACTAGAAATGGCTCAAGACTGCTGGCAGTCGTGTTTTTTGGTTGACAACATGTTCTTAGACAAGTTCAGCAGCTCTTAGGGATCCTTCAGCTGCCACCCTTACAGCCACCTCAGTGAGTAACGGCCGCGGCCGTGCCCCTGCCTTCTCCCGCCATGGTGCCAGTACAGGTGCTCCTCCACGCCTTGATGGAGTAGCTCATACCTTAAAAAAGCAGTTTTGTTTTCATTTTTTCTTTTTTCTTTCTTGTTTCTTTGTAAAGAGCTGAATTGGCTCATTAAGAGGTCAAACTCTTGTTTTGGTGGGATTTTTCTTGGGCGGGATCATGAAGAAAGGGGAGAGAGAAGGTAGGACTTAAGTGAACTCAAACAGCCAAAGAACCACCGCTTAAAAATGGCAGCGAAGTGCATTGAAATGCAGGACCCAAGATTTTACTGAATGCAATCTGAAATGTGTATGCTGCACATACATTAGACAGATGTACGTCTAATGCAGCCATATTACAATCAGTAAAGATCAAGTACAAAATGACCTGGAGCGGACAATGCTATTTGCTCTGTACAGTAAATGTACAAAGGTAACAGCCACTTCTTTTGAGGTAACATGAAGTATTGCTTTCCACGAGCCATGACATCTCAGATAGTAGAAGAACACCAAACATTCACTTCACGAGAAAAAGTCAGAAGAGAGGACCACTTCCCTGTCCCCTAAAATCCACCGCCTCTTCAGATTTGTCTTAAGTCCATGCAGCTGGCAGAATTAGGAACAAACATTACTATATGCAAAATGCTGACACAAGTACTAAGCCGTACAGCAGCTGATCTTAGGCGCGTGCATAATAATGAACTCCCTGATGTAGTTTTCAACTTGGAAAACCCTATGTGTCTTCTATTTTAAATTCCTTTCAACAGTTAACGACTAAAGCCCTTATTCACGAGGTAAATTTATCTTGGGAAATGCCCTGAAAGCACAGACTGTAGTCTTCCTATGTACAGTAGCTTACTATTTTCTGAAGATTTATCACATACATTTCTCACTAAGAGATTACATTTCATTATTTCCCAAACTGAATATACATATCTTATACAGCATTTTACTAAAAAGTAAAGGATTTTTAAATGATCCTTCTGTTCTAACAGACTGATTATATAAGTCTTGTAATTCAGGGCTTTAGGCCCAATCATTTTATCCTTGTTTGTGTCGTCTTGTGTTTATTTATTGTTACAGCAGCAGCTGAAAGAAGCATTTGGAAAGATCTCACAAGGAAAAATTCTTGTTGGCTTTTCCCACTACAAGTGTCCAGCCAGCTTCTGTACAATCACACAATAGCTAGTGAATTATAGAGTGTGGTTTTTAATTTATTGCAAGATTACTTTTTTTTTTTTGGCAACATGGATCTCCAATCTGAGAACCACGTCCAAAGTCTAGATGGCACTGGGTTCTGACTTCGATTCATTCTTTACTTTGGCCATGATATGAAATATAAATCACCCATACAATAGAATGTAGCTGATGTTTGCTAACATTTCTTTGACAATGAAACGCAGGGATGTGACATGAGAAAGCCAAAGAACAAGAATAAAAAGATGCGTGAATATTTATATAACTATTAAATTGTAAGCACTATTCTTCTCTTGTTTTGCTAAAGGGTATGACTCCATCTCCTGAGAGCATCATCCCCTGCTTAACTATATAACGGTCAGATGGAAGAAAGATATATACATTTTAGTGAATTATTAATGTAGGTTGTATTTTAATCTACAAGATTGTAGAGTAGCAAATGTCCCAGCGGACAAAAAACGTGATCAAATATAGGTAAGGATACAAACCCTTCCCTGCCAAAATGACCTATTCTAGGCTATTTTCTAAAAAGGATAAAAATGCAAGTAAGCCTTACTCAAAGTAGTCAAAGGGTATCTTAAATTTTACTCGTTCATGTAATAAGAAATTTAGATTTGTCTGAACACAGGAAAGTCCATTTACTTTCTGCCTCATGGAACTCAAGGAAACATCAATTCAGAGACTTAAAAGGAACGAAAACACACACAGAGGGGAGGCTATGAAGCCAAATATGTAGGTATGACAACACAGCTATTCTGTATGAGCATCTCCTTCTTCCAGCTGGACATAATATTCCTATTTTCAAAAAGTTCACTTTCTTGTCAATGTTTTCAATATTGTTCATCCTTTATCCCATCTGCTGGATGCTGGTACAACACTTTGAAATGTTTCTTTTACTGTTGCTACCCTTCTATCTTGAGAATCTTTAAGAAATTCAAGGAAGAACAGTATAAGTGGCGGATCTGTTTGTGTTTTGTGTAGCTTGTGGCTTCCTGATGGGTAAAATACTGATGCCAAAGAATGCATAGATTTCACACGTATCAGCAGTCATAAGTCAAAAGTAATGTAGCATCAGTCAGCGTTGCTAAGATGCTCATACAGCATCTCATTCATAAATTCAGAGGGAAAAAAAAAGTCTTGTAGAAAGGGACAGGACAGCATTTGGCAGCGAGAGGATTATCTACAACCAGAAAGATGAGGTGCAGTCTATGCAAACAAGAAAGATGGTGAAGAGCACACAGTTTTTGTGTACTGAAGCGACATGTAGTAGCCTGGACAAAGAACAGGTTTCATTCCTGTAAACAACCTTAATGCATGCAAATAGATACTGTATTCCTATATAGAACCCGAACAATGATTAATGAGATTTCTGCGTTAGCTCTTGCAATAAAATGACCTTTCAATATAAACAAACATTAGGCCATATAGACAAAGTGTGTGCAAGCAGCGGACAGAAAGAACAGTTGTGCCACATGCCTCTGTAGGTGGTATTTGTTTGGCAAGCTCAGTGACAGTCACACGGAGGGAGTGATGGTACACTGGAGATAGTGGCAATACCAACAACCTGTACGAGTTTAAACTTCCACAGACCTGACTTTCTGGCCTCCTTTTTCCTACAGATTTCCAAAGCATCTCCTGGGTTTTAGTTTCCACATTGCTCAGCTCAGTTTGCTCCAACTGATAATGCTGAGCCTCCGAGCTCTGATTGCTCTGTTTTTGAACCTAGAGACTACTCATGGACCATCTTTTCTTTCTTCTTTTTTTTTTTTCCCCTTATCCTTCACTTAAAAATGTTGCAGATTAATTTTTGTCTTGTTTAGCTCTCCCCTTGCTTAATAATCTCTTCATGGGGTGGAAAGAGATTACATAAACACAGCCATCTCCTTTATTACGGTTTGGCACTGTATCTATACACCCAGTACAGTAGCAGCATGGATTTTAACTTGTGATTTTAACTTTTCTGAACATAGAGTATATGACCTATGCGTTTTTTTTGTTTATTGCTTTTTTTTTCTTTCTTTTTTTCCCCCCCCTTTTTTTTTCCTTTTTGTATTTTTTGTAACTATTCCTAATATCAACTTTTGCAGTTTGTAACATCACCCAGTGACAGGTGGTCGGCTTTTTGTTGTTGTTTTTTTTCAACTTAAATTTTGTGGTGGTAACAGTCTCAGTTTCAAGTTGTCTGCTGTAATTCAGTAATACCTGGCAGAGGTCTGAGTTTAGGTTTCTTTTAAGCAGTACTTAGACGTTTCTGACATCACACTTCACAAGACTATTATATGACAGACACCCTTAGGCATGAGGTGTAAAATCATACCATTCTGGAAACAGTTCAACTCGCAACAATCAAATAGTGATATGCTGTCACTTTTTAGAAGCTGTAAGCCATAAAAATGAAATACAGCTTTTACACACGTGATTTTACACCTTCTCCAATACTTCTACTTCTCTAAACCAAAAGCCATTTATCATTTTTCATTTGATGGCCGTATCAAATTATTCAGGAGCAATATAAATTATTTGTGCCACCTTTCACAGCACAGAACGTTTCCTTCAGGCACATTTGTATGACTGAAATATTACTTTCTTGTGATGACGCCTAACTTCCTCTCAGTAAAGCTTCTTACAACATCCCCCCAAATTTTACGTTGACTGACATTATCAACTCATTGGAAATTTAGTTTTTCTTTTACCATAGTTACATTTTCAGTTCTGCTTTTTCTTTATATCATCCTAGGTCCTTAATTTTCTACAATAAAATCTCTCCCAGCAACCAACAGCATTAGTTCATAGTGTCTGTTTCCTCACTCTTCTTATTTTCTGATTTGACTATGTCTGAAAATTTTGACTTTTACACACACACACATATATTTAAGCTCAGGTCTTTCAGTCATATTTTCTCTCATTTTTAAGTCTCTTTGCACTTAAGTTTACTTTAATTTGAATTCTATGCTATCAAAAATTCGGCATCTGAATTGGAAAAAAAAATTGTTAACAAATGAATCACATGTTACTCCAACCTCTTACCTTTTACAAGAAAGTTAAAGAAAAATGAAATCAAAAGGCAGGAAAGAGCGAGAATGCCCCAGGCCCCTCAAACTGCTGTGACAACTGATCTGACCAAAAAAAATCTGCTTAAATAAAATGACTTGGAATCATAGAATTATAGAATCATTAAGGTTGGAAAAGACCTTCAAGATCATCTGGTCCAACCATCACCCTACTACAAATGTCACCCACTAAACCATGTCCCTAAGCAGCATGTCCAACCTTTCCTTGAACACCCCCAGGGATGGTAACTCCAGTACCTCTCTGGGCAACCCGTCCCAATGCCTGACCACTCTTTCTGAGAGGAAACGTCTCCTAATTTCTAACCTAAACCTCCCCTGGTGCAACTTGAGGCTGTTCCCTGTAGTCCTATCACCATTTACCTGTGAGAAGAGGCCGACCCCCAGCTCCTCACACCTTCCTTTCAGGTAGCTGTAGAGAGCAATAAGGTCTCCTCTGAGCCTCCTCTTCTCCACACTAAACACTCCCAGTTCCCTCAGCCGCTCCTCACAGGACTTGTGTCCCAGGCCCTTCACCAGCTTCAAAGCCCTTCTCTGGATACACTCCAGGGCCTCGATGTCCTTCTTGTAGTGAGGGGCCCAAAGCTGAACACAGTACTCGAGGTGCGGCCTCACCAGAGCAGAGTACAGGGGGATGATCACCTCCCTGGGCCTGCTAGCTACACTATTCCTGACACAAGCCAAGATGCCGTTGGCCTTCTTGGCCACCTGGGCACACTGCCTGGTCATGTTCAGGCAAGCATCAATTAACACCCCCAGATCCTTGTCCTCTGCACAGCTTTCCAGTCACTCTGCCCCAAGCCTGTAGTGCTGCATGGGGTTGTTGTGGCCAAAGTGCAGGACCCGGCACTTAGCCATGTTGAACCTCATCCCACTGGCCTCTGCCCATCGACCCATCCTGCCCTCCGACATTTCCCCCCAACTTGGTGTCATCTGCAAACTTACTGAGGGTGCACTCAATTCCCTCAAAAGGAGTACTTCCCTGACCGGGAATCGAACCCGGGCCGCGGCGGTGAGAGCGCCGAATCCTGACCACTAGACCACCAGGGACCTCTACTGAACGATTTTACACCAAACTTGGAGAGCCACACACAACATGCACAGTGCAAACTGCAACTCACCCATAACCCACCCCCGTGAAGAGGCAGAAAAATACAAGTGTTCTTATTTTGCCATTATTGCTTACAGATAATAGAGTTGACAAAAAAGCCCAGTTATAAAAAGGGAGAAAAGCATTTGCCTGTGGTTGCCTCATCTTCTTGCACCCTGCCTCTCACTCTCACACCCAATTCTTCTGGAAATACACATTGTGCTGCTTTATAAACATCGTTTTCATTTCCTTTTCAGGGAGTTGTCTATTAACAGGCATTATTATAGTGCCCTAACTATGTCAATGTCACATAAAAGTTCCAGCCTTCTATCCAAACATCACTCAGCTTCTCTCTCAAAGGCTTATAAGGAAACAGAAGGAAACACAATGTGGAAGCACTGGAGCATATGTCTATACACCTCCACCACCAAAACAGAAAAACCACTGACCCAGAAATACCCTGAACTGTGTATGGATCTCTAAAGACCACAAGCAATCAACAGAATGCATCTTGACTCTCTACAAATCATTATTTTTTAAAAAAAACCTTTTTCTTCTTAAACAGAAATAATTGTAACCTCTCAAAGCATGTGATGACGTCTGTGATGAGAAGGCTAGAAGTAAAATCAAGGTGCCCCTGAGTCTGTGGAAATATAGACATTGACTTAAATGAAAGCAGAACACTACCCCAAGAGAAAAAAAACATTGGCTTAAGTACATTTCTCAATGAGAAACCTTCTAACAGCTCTGGTAAGTGTGGCATCCAACTGAGTGTAGCAGAACATGTCTTTTTCTCCAAAACATAGTACCCTGTGTTTTTTGCCACAGGCAGACAGATACAAGTACAAGGAATTCCTAACAGTAGCAGCCGATGGCATTACTTGGCCTTCCTAGCAAAAGTAACATTTTATTTTTTCTATTCTCTGCTATATGTTGAATTTGTTGAACTCTTACTAATTTATTATTTATACAGCATGCACTTACTTGCAACACAACCTCAAGGCCTCTGTTTTTCTCTGTCTGCTTAGACAATACTGTACTTTTTGGTAGGTTTTTAGGACCTCACCATATTAAACAAGTCAAAAAGTAATGCTTTGATTATTTTATAGCATACCACCAGGGAAACCTGCTGTCATATCATGACCACCTTAAACTGTGGAATGTCTTCTCTGAAAGTCTCTCAACTAACTGACAGAACTGTTACATCTGCATAGCGTTATGTATTTTCTCTGATTTTGATAGAAAAAAAGATCTGCGTTATAGCCAGTCCTATACTGGATCTGAAAGATGCAAGAAAGCATGTTTCTTTTCAAATGTTTACCTTAAAGATGCTCCAGCTTGTTTAAATTAAGACTAAATTAGCAAGCAGTAAGACAGCATTTCCTAAAATGTCTAACATATGAAATACAACTGAACTGCTAACACTGCCTTGTCAGCAAAGAACACGTCAAATAAAAGCTAAAACTATTGGCTTCTAGTTCAAGAAATTAAGCAGCATAATAATCGTGTCTTATGTAATTATAGTGCATACTGAAATGCATGTTTTAAAACACAAACAAAAAACCTAATTCTTTCACGACATCAGTCAGACTGATCCTGCAACGAGGACAAAGACAACGCTAATTTGTAACTTCGAGGAAGAAAAGCCTAGGAAGTAGGCAAAACCATGAATATTTATCTTTATATGTTTGCATTCATTAAAAATGCCATCACAACTCACAAAGCTTTGGTTCAGATTCAGAAAAAAAATCCTCTGTGCAAAGTCAATAAGAAGTTAATAACAGTGTTGCATATACTGAATTCTAAACCGCCTTCATCCACAAACTGCTCTAGTGACAGTAAGTTAGTGTGTCTTTCATACATCCGTCCCTTTGATCCAAACATGTAAGAGGCTCATGCCCAAACACACTCACTGAATCTTCATGCTTCAGTTCACAAAGGACACAACAGCAGTTTCAGTGTCAGCCTTGTTAAGCAAAAGCAGGAAGGTAACAGAAAATATAGAAATAGTCACGGTTTGTTATTTTGTTCCAATAATAGTGCGCATTTTTGATCAATGAATTTAGACCATCACGTGCAATTTTTGGCAATTCAGTTTCGAAGGTAGACAAACCAGTATTGTTAATGTTGCCTTCTCACCTGCCTTTCATACAAATTACTTTTCTTGATCTCCCTTCTCTCACCTAAGATTCTTTCCTCCCATAGTTCTCAAGACAAGGTTCAAAATTACAGTCCCCAGCAAGCTTCCCAACCCTCTCCTTTCCACTGATGCTCTGAAAAGAACTCATGCACAGCATTTCTTAGCCCTTTCCTGGCATCTAGTAGTCTTGCTGTCCAGTGGACATAGCAAACCATTCTATTAAATTGTGATATGCTCTGAGGGATTCACAGAAAGCATCTGTGAATGCTCTGTGTGTCTATGGAGATCACTTGTGAATTAGATTTGAAACAACACGCTGAGTTGGGCAAAAAGATTGCTGGACCTTGCAACTGCATAAAAAAGCTGTCAGGGAGAGAGAGGGAAAGCCATTCATGTCTGCTGAGAAAGGTACAAGTATTTAGGTTTAAAACTCTTCTGTTCTGACTGAAAACAATCGAAAGCTGAGGAAAAGGAGACATTTTATTGTCTAATTCTATTCCAAATTATGCCTTTATTGACGGAGCACAGCATTCTGGCAGGGAGGACGGTTGATGCAGGTGTGAACTGGCCAAACCCAGTGGATACAAAGAAATCTTCCGCTAGAGGAGGAAAAAACACAGACAAAACTGACTGCAAATCTTAGAGAAAGAGGCAGCAGCAGAGGCCTCGATATCAAGAAAATGAAGGGCACTGACCAATGGCAGGAGATCCCTGGGCATCACAGGTCTAAGAGCACCAGCGGCACAGTGCCTGCTAAAGCAATGCACATTACTTAAGTTGTTTGTATTTGTAGGTGTGAAGGTCAGCTACTTAACGTCAGGTGACACTAACAAGGACAAAACAGGAGCCTACAATAAAACTGACAGTTTGTTTTTACTGACTTGTAAAGAGACCTCATCTGAAGGGCTTAATGAGGGACTGACAGCAGAAAGAATTATTTACTAACCTAAGGATAAGTAGCTAAACAAATGCAATTAGGAGCTGAGGGAAAGGGTTACAAAAATCAGTTTCATGCTAAGGCAAACAAACAAAATCTTTTTTCAGTTCAGGCTTAAAGGTTCTCACTTCTTCCACAACAGAACACAGATGATTCACAGCTGTTTGGCATCTGGTGCGCTTCTACCTAGTAAATGCATTCTCTTTTTGTCATTCGATATTTCCAAACACATGAACTGGCGCACTCGCATCCAGTCCATTGCAGCACGAGGATCCTACGTGGTTTTGAGTGTTCCTCATATATTTCTGACAGTGGAAATCAAGAACTAGAGATCTACAGGCATGGTAAAACAAAAGCTGTTTCTGCTTAGCAATGCCTAAGAAAATACATTTTCACTTAGCACCACTAATCAACTTGTGAACCTTTCAATTCAAAGGTTTTTATGATGGACATTGCTAGTAATTAAAAAAATTACATGCTACTGGAAAGGCAGCGAAGTGTTGGTACTTCTGATTTATGATCAGAGAAGTCTCATGTTTACTGGGCGACTCAAGAAACTTTGCTGCAGTATTTTGCAAATGCAAGATGAACCAAACTATTGGTTATTTTGTTTTGAAAAGCAGAAGCTTTTGACCATATGAAACCAATTTTACGTATGCCACAAATTCAAAATAAAAACTACATTTATGTATTACTTTTGGAATCAAATTATTATATAGTATCACATGGATAAAATATCTCAGCTGAAACAGCTGTGCAAAGTACTCAAGCTAGCTTGCTTTCTTCCTCGTTGATAAACCTCTAGTTTGCTTGGAAAATCCTATTTTTTCCAGATCTCAGTTTGGTAGGCTTATCTGGCAGTCCTTCATCTTTCACAGGCACATTCTCTCTATCTTTTTCTAGCAGACACATACATACAAATTTCCACTAAAATTTACATGTGTTCAGTTAAAAGATCAGATTCAGAAGCTTCAAACCTGCAAAAGCAGAAAGAACAAGGGCAAAGTGCAAGCAGCAGTGCTTGAGATAAATTACAAAAATAAGGCTTAAAAGTGACATTTACCAATTTTATAAAGTTAAAAAAAAATCAAGTTTTCACAATGCTACAAGCATAGCTATCAGGATGCATTTGAAATTAATATGTGCTAGGCCTGCAAGAGTGCTCAAAAACATTAAAATACTGCATTTAGCATGCATGTTTGTTAGTAAAATGAATGAACAAGAATGAATAAAAAGGAAACAAAATGAATGAAAGTAAGCTTCTAGTCAAAATGTATAAAATCATGTTTTATATTTGTATATATAAATATATAAAATCGTGTTGTATATTTGTATATGTATGTAAAAACACCTTACTGACCTGGCATAAGATTTGCACACAAAGACTATCTCTGGACACATATGTATGTAACCCAGATCTCTCCTCATTTGCACTTTCCTGACAATCGGTAGCTCTGAAATAAAAGGGTTTAATTCTATATAGTAGAAATACACATTGGCCCATCATAGCACATAAGGCAATTCCATGACCTATTCATGATTATGGCTAAGGCCACAACATCCTTGCTTTTAGCAGAAGTGGAAGCATTTTTTCAGCATTGTTAGAATGATTCCCTCACCCTCCTCCCGCCACAAAGGTCTGCACTAACATTACTGAAGTAGTTCATGCCTTTCAGAGGAAAGCTGCAATAATGACTACATATTCTTCATTTTCAGACTTGTCTGTCCAACTCATAAAACTCAGATTCTGATAAAATTACATTGCTCTATTTCTCAAAGAGCTACATACCTCTAACACTATCTTGTTAACATTCTTATTTTCTCAGATGATTATTAGGGGACGAGTGGCATAACTCCTTGATGAAAATACCTCAAATTCAGACAGACACAATGAAAATACATTCTAGAAGACAATTATGGAAAATGGTCCTGAGTAAGGCAGACAACCTACTTTTGTTTCCCAATTGTTCACACATAATAACTCGTAGTTAGTGAAGCAAACCTTGAGTTTTCACATAGGCAATGTATAAACATCTTTTTTGTCTTAAGAAGAGGTTTGACAAAAGTTACGGAAGTCAAAAACTTATTTTTATTATCTCTACAATCAGACAGTAAACAAACTAAGAAACATTTGGTTTGCTGCTGTTGGTGACAGGTAACATTTCTACAATCACCCTTCAAGTCACCAGTAAAAAATTAACTAAATATCTCAAGCAAATAATGAATGGAAATTCAAACAACCCTGAAAATATGTGAAGCAGTAGCAGAAATATGCAGTGGTTTTAGAAATAATAATAATTTCCCTGTAAAATTTATTATTTGTGTTTAGAAAGCTCTCTCAAAAGGTGAAAACTGAGAAAAGACGGAACTTCAGACTGTTCATCAGAAGTTCTACAAACAAGTCCCACTGTCACAAAGCCTGAATATCAGTCTGCTTTCCACAAAATAACTATTTAGCTTGTCATTTTGCCTGTAACTTCAGGCTTCAGACTTGACCAAATATACAACCCTGAGTCAATATTACCTCCTTCCCCAACTAAACACACACAGCCCAAAAACAGAACCACCCCTCAAACACAACTTTTTTCTCCTCCTACAATCTTCAAACATAGTCACGTAAATCAATAACCAGCAGTCCTAGTACCTTGACAGTTCTACTATTTAAGTTCTAGAAAGTGTAACCATTCACCACTATATACAAACAAAATTTTTTGGGCAATCTTTATTTTAAAACTTCTCGGCTGGCAAAAATAAAAGCTAAGTAACTTTTAAATGTTCACCTTCCTCCAGGATTTTAATATCCTTAATAGTATCACCTCAATTACAAAATATGTGATTCAATACTGTCATTTAGTTTACCAACTGTAACCTATTCTGAGATATGGGAAAAAAAATGGTGTATAATTTCCTATCCAAAATCACAAACTGTGTAATTCAAAGAAAGCTTATCCCAGCTAAACAGCGACACTCAAATGTGTGTGTTAAGTCGAAGTCCAAAAATTGCTGTCAATTAAAAAAAATAAAACAAAACACAAACAAACAAACAAAAAAACAATAGCCTGAATTAGAAGACCTTGGTCTCTATTTTTAAACTCTCCTGGCCTTAGCAGAAAAACGAAAAACAACTTCATTCAACTTCCCCTATTAATACTCCCCCCATGCTACTATTGCCTGTCAATATAATACCCTATATGGCATAGTCTAGAAATTAATCTAGAGAAAGTAGACGACATTGTAATCTCATAATGTATGCTGTAGTGAGAAAAGCAACAGCTATTGTCCTCAACAAGTTTCTAACTAAATACTGCCTTCATTTCCATATTCACCAGAGCACTTACCTTTTGGGTGTTATACTACACAATTTGACCTAACATTTGGCTATCTATACCTTATCCATATGAAACAATGCACAGATAATTCGCAGGTGAATACCTCAGCATGACAAATTCTAAATATGTGGCCTGGTACAGATTTGTGTTTATACAGTGGAGTTATGGGAAACTCACTCCTAATACAGAAGTGTCCTGCCTTCAGAGGGCCAGGAATGGCACTGCCCTGTCCCATGTGGACCAACAAGCTCTCCCGGCACCGACGAGCTCCTCCGGCACTGGTGTGTGGCCCAGCCACAGCCATGTGGCTGCATGGCACTTATATTCACGCAGCAGGTGCATCTGCCTCTGTCAGCCTACAGATTTTTATGTTTCAGCATTGCTTATTCTTAACAAATTCGTACAAGCCCTATAACAACAGCAGTTTGCCATTAAGACTTAAGGCTATACTATCATTTTCCTTCAAGGAACGTTGACTTCCATGCTACGTATAGCTGCTTGCACCTGGAATCCTGCTATAAAAGGAGACTTGGGACTTGACCTACCTGCAATACAGAACTTGAAACTAAAGTATTAGAGAAAACATGCTTGCTACTGAGGCATGTAATTTCTTCCTTCCTCTTCATTCTAAAATTACTCGTGTTGCCTAGTTGATGAAAAAAGCCCAAGCAACCCAGGATTTGAGTCACACAGAACATGGTAGATCCTTATCAGAGGTGCTCTTCTTGCTAAACGTGGAAAAACGTGCTGTGCTCTGTAGGACAGAGAATAGATAATTTCTTATTGTTATTCAGAACGTTTCTGAATAACAAACCATATTTACTACAGATATTGTTTCAGCTATTCAAGAAGTATTTCTGTGTTATGTTTTTGTCAGTTTTTGATGTTCTGTTTGTATCCAGAAGCATCCTCTACTGCACAAATGGCAAGGTGACAGACCCAATTATGAGAACTTGACATCAACATGCCCACATTCCCTGGCAAGGACTTTATTATAAAAGCCACAAAAGAGTGAATTTTAAATATGACAGGACACCAGAAAATTGTTTCCATTTCCAGTTGTCCTTCTGAGCCTGAATAACCACCACGTCTACAAGGTTATCTCCTTCCTTCACTAAGCTGTACTTCTGCTCATTGCCCTCTTCCCTCTACCCAAAAGGGTAAGGGGTGCTTCCTCCATCTCTCCCTATAGTTGTTAAACTTGAAGATCAAAATGATTTATTTGCAGAAGAATAAATTAATTTTTCCCCATTGACACATTTATTTATACAGCTCTACCAACTAAGAGGAAAATGAGAATTCATTTGACATAGCATCTGCATTATCATTACTTCAACAAACCCATTCTGTTTGAGACAAAATGAGCTACAGTTAAAATTCTTTAAACTACTGGGAAATTCCTGTTTATATTAGCATGCCAAACAGTGCCATCAACAGAGGAGGTGCCCTGGGCCACCTGCAGCCCCAACAATTTTAAAGAAAATTGCCCTGAAAGCAAAATGATATTAATTCATCACTATTCATCTGCAGGAACTAGCTACTACTTGAGTTTATCAATAAAAATACATTAAAATTTTGGGAGGCTGTGCTTTAACTATGGTTCAAGCTCAAACAATTAAGATGTGAAGCATGCCACTGGTGATTACTGCAGTAAAAGAAAGGGTCAGCTGTTCTGCACTGAGAGAATGAGGCAAGCATCTAACAGAAAACCATAAAATCCATAACAAGTTTTAAACTTGCAATTTTATATCAATAGACCTCACAAAACTGAATGCTGAGCCCTCTACTGCCATTATTCTTTCAGCAGAGAGGCCGAAGCAAGGCCTCACAAAAGTGACTTTGTATAATTTAACTGGGCTAGAGCCCACAAAAACTGCTATCACTGACGCCCAGCGTGCTGACAGGAAATAGTTGCTGTCTTGAGCCTTGATCTACCCACGTGAAATGGAGCTTGCTGGCTGACCACAGACCGGCCTCTGTTCTCTTTGTAATCGTCAACATCTGCTCTGCAGATCTATGAATAATTTTATGACACACAAAAAATTGCTCTCCTACTGACTCCAAAGGTTTTGTTGTTGTTGTTGTTGGTTTTTTTTTTAAACATATGTGTAATCGGACACTGAGATGAAGAGAGAGCCTGTTCTGTTCGCAGGTTAAGAGTTACATTCTTCTGAAAGATGCCATTGAAACGCGATTCAGAGTAGGTAGGGAACACTAACATTGCTGGCTGCCGGCTTTTAAAATCATGTGGCCAGATAAATGTTGGCAGTTGAGATCACACATCATGGTCAAATACTGCACAAAGTGGAGCAACAAGACACTGCAGTGGGCTCCACAATTGCTGCCTCCAGGAGAAGCAGCTGTGATTTCTCCGTTTACCTGATCAATTCGTGCCAAGTACAAACAAACCTTAACTCAGTGTATCACTGCTGTAGAAGTGAGGATTTAGATGTATCAGTGAGGATGTTCAACACAATTTGAGTATTAGTTAAGACATCTGAGAACAGCTTAACAGCACTGTCACTTGAAAACTTAATTTCCCTCCTCTTTCAAGCAAGCCATCAGGGGTTCTAAGAACATCAGGTGTTTGAATCTAACAGCTTCTATTCTGTTTTCATTCCACAATCACAGGTTTTTATTTATTTATTTAAGAAAAGTGCCATTAGGAAAGGCATAGAAAAGGCCCAGGTAAAAAGGAAGAGAACTGAAGAAAAACAGAGGTGCACAGTTGCATTGCCATTGGCTTGCATGCAGTGCTCGCGAGCAAAACTACTCTTCATGATCAGTAAAAACAGAAGAATGGAAACAGCACAGAAAAACAAATCACAAGGCGAGTGAGAACTTGCCAGTACATTTCTCAGACTTTTCCAGGACTGGAAAATAACGAGACGTGCTTTCTTGACCAACTCCTGTGCACAACATAGGTAGACTATTGGCTGCATATGGGACAAAACAAGAAAACAGAAATCCCTTCTCCTTTAGTTTAAATACCCAGGAAACACAGAGAAGGAAAAGAACGATGAGAAGCATAAAGCTAAATATGGTCCTTGAAGAGTCTTGCTGGAAGCACACACTGTATTCAGGTCCACTCTGATGAATTCTTTACCTCCCTTTCTTGTTTCCTATCATAATAAAGCTGAGAATCTCCCTGCAACTTCCAGGATGTAAATGCTGTGACAGTAAGATCATTTCTTGCTAGCTTGGGTTCAGTATTGCCTTTCTGGCCTGGCAGCACACTAAATGAAGTATGTCAACGTGTATGAGCACATGTTAGTTTAGCACTGCTCAGCACGGATCTGTCCACTACATGGAGAGACTTGTAGAGTCTGGTTTCTCTCAGAAGCATTAAATCCTGTTTGAATGCAGTTACCAGCTTGATGACCAATTCACCTTTTTTTCCCTGAGACTCTGACATACCTATGGAAACTCAAAAAATGGAGTGATTCCTGGATACAGTACTATTTTCTCCCGAATGTGAATAAGATTATTAAATCTGCAACTTTTTTGCACTCATGGGTGGTTATATTTATGATTTATTTATTAGGAATTACAAAGTTATTTGCTTCTTGCAAAATGAATGGGCAATTAAGCATGTAGTGAACTTGTAACTCTTTTGTACAGCATCCGAGAAAGACAAAATCCTTTGACGGAAGAGCCGAAACTGAGAATGAAGTGGGAGAGTGGAAGCTGCTGAATGCTGTCATAGCCATAACAACCAATTACAAAAGCCTATAGTGGAAAACAGTGAACAGCTTCAGAACACACAAAAGAAAACAGAGGATGAGACCTGGTCAAACAGCCCAGAAGTCTCCCAGAATTACAGAAACTCAGCTGTTTGCGGCAAATGAAAGTCTGGAATGTATGTAAGTTTCAATTAAGGCGTAAAAAAAAGTCAGCTTTTAAATTAATTAAGATATTCCCCACTGTTCACCTTCATGAAGGCAGAAAAATAATGGGTATTGCTATTACATGATAACAGCACAAATTCAGACACTATTCTGCTAGCTTTTAACATAGAACAAGGAGATGGCTTTTACCCTAGAAAGCTTACAGTTTTGTTATACAAGGTGCTTAAGAAGGACAGGGAATGACAGAGGGAGAAAATAAAGAACATGAACATGAGATAAAGTAAAAAAGGAAAAGAGGCACACAATGCAAATCTAGTACAGAAGGCTGTTTGCACTAAGTGGCTGCAGAAGGAGCTTTACTGTAACACATTGCAGTGTTAAATAAGGGTATGCACATTAAGAGTCACTCTGCTCTGTTCAGGACTTGAATTCCCAGAAATCACTATTTTGTCTTGTTATATAATTACAAAGTAAGATACAAACTAGATATGGAGATTAAAAAAATTAGGAATACATTAAAACAACAATTTAAAGCTCTTGCACTATAGCATCAATTCAACAGGCTACAAGAGGCAGAAATATATTCACATAACAAATAGCTACGCTACAGTGACTTCTTGTACTTATTTTAGTATAACTGTATCAGTGCAACTCTCTACTAGAGATGGGGTTACATTTGTATATGGGTACTATTTCACACAGGTCCTAGGTAATCAAGATGGTACTATGAGCTATGCTGATACAAATTGCTTTTATATAAGTGAACCCACCTAACAGCTTTTAGTAGTATACTCTGGTATCAAATCCCTACTTAGATAGATCTAACATTAAAATCTCTACAAGCTAACAATTTTAAGAAGCTAAATGCGTAGACAGCACACTTATTTTGTCTTTACTGGTAGAATAAACTCTCCAAAATGATAACGATTAAAAAAATGTTTTAAGTAAAATTTCCATCATTATTTAAACAGCAAGGGCTTGTCTTAATTTGACTCCAACCATGTGTAAAATTATCATAATCCTGAGATGTATATGTGCATCACTACATTTATTTCATTCTGACATTATTAGAGTACATGTATGCAAAGAATTACCCCAAATAAATGTAGTTCTCCTGGCATGTTAAAAAATTATACTCCTGGAAATAATAATTCCTTTTACTGTACAAACTTTCTGAACATCTATCCTTTATGTTGGCAGATATATATAATATGTATTCTGAAAGAATTCAACAATAGGCTCAAGAGCATAAAGGCATGGACAATATTGGAAAATACTTCAAATTCATCCAATTAAAAGTCTGGCAACATTTTGCTTTTTCTAATTTGGTAGCTCTGAAAATCACTATAATTTGCACTACTACGACATCACAGCTTGTTTAGCAACAGCACTGGATTTCCTAACTTCATTAAGGGGTGATGCTTTTAACATGAAAGGTATAAAGCTGCCAGGTATACGTTTTTCCTCTACTGCCTCTTTCTGTGCTGTAAGAACAGTCATTGCGAGTGATGCAAAAGGTTAAATCCACCCACATCATAGAAACCAACACATCCAGAGAGGTGGCAAAGGACCAACAGTTACACTAGAAGCCAGATGCAAGACCATTTCCTTCCTTGTTATACACCCCATGCACTGCAACCGCTCAGATTTCCGTTCGGGCCAGCGCTTGACTATCCTTCTGCTAACCACAAAGCACATGCCTGCTCCACCTCCTTTACATGTGATCATTCTAGTTCTCAAAATGTGAGCTGCATACACAACTCCCCTACTTCTTGAGGAACTAGATATATGCTAATCATCCCTAAGATCATGTAATTGGCACAAATGAATAGACGAGTATCTATTCTGTATGACAAAGGACATATTGTTCGGTTATGGCTGATCTAAGCTAACACCCTGAAAAGCTGCCTATTATTTTTTTTATTTGAATAACTTCAACCTCAAGAACTTCTAATCACAGCCCATTTGGCCAAGGCTGTACAAACAAAATAAAAATCCCTTGTCCCAGTCAAGGGTCATGCTTGTGCTAACAAAAAAAAAGTACAAAAATTGAACAGATCATTAAATCTGGATCCTTATACTCAAAAGCCGTTAGACTGGAAGAAAATATGTTTTCTCAGTGACACAGGAAGATAAAACCCAATGCAACATGTATCATTAATGGAAAAGGATATGATGGATTATATTTCTTTTTAAATTCAACTTCCTTTATTAGTCAAAAAAAAAAAAAGCAAGAACTACTATAGAGACAAATGTTAAACATGGCAGAGTGAAGCCAGTATAATTAGTATTAAGAAGCAGAATCTTGACTGTGATAGGTCAAACCAGCCATTTGATCTACCATCCAACACGGGAAGTGATGCTTTCACACCCCCACCCACTCCAGTTACTCCAAATATTGCCAAGCTCTGCTGAAAATCCAGCCCAATACTTTTAGCACTGAAAGCTGAGACCAAAAACAGCACGTTATTTTCTAGTAATAAGTGCTCTTAACTTGTGCTCAGTCACAGTTTTTGAAAGGTGAGAAACCATTCAGTGCCTGGTTGCAAGAGAAAAAATAAATATTTTTTTTTCCTATATATATAAGGCTGTAAGAGGGAGCTGCATTACAATAAAAATATATGCTTGGAATCAATTATTTTTATTACTCTAAAAGCCATACTAAAAATATTTCCCTTTTTGTGGAATCAGCACTTTGATTTTCCAACTCAAAGAACCAAAATCACAGGAAGTTAAGGGTGTATCTGCTCTGCGTTCTCACATATGGAGGACTAATTGAAAAATAAACAACACTAAATTAGTTGGAAACTTTTGTATTTGGAGTAGACTTTTTGTTTTGAAATTAAAAAAAAAAAAAGATTAGTCATTTCAAACTTTTAACTATCATTTTAAAACAACAACTGTTTTTTGTCCCTCATCTGTTAGACAAAAGTAAGGATCCCTTAAACTAAAAAAGGCAATGACATAAAAGCCCGAAGTGAAGCTTAAAGACTATTTATTTGTAATCTAACATATCGACAGGATAAATATGGAAGATCAAACAAGAATAAATGGAGCATTCAGAAGCTGGTAGCTATTAGTTGGTTTCATCCACATCCCTAAGTGCAGACCTACATTAATAAACAAGCTTTAATATTATTTTAACTTGTTGCACTATTTATCAAATTAATTTTCAGAAGCATTGAGGAGACATGGATATCAATTGCTTAGAAAAGAAATTATACATTTCCAAAAAGTTAATCCTTGACAGCTTTCCTTTACATTTGGCATTACACGTCCATCAAGCATTTTATAAAACTGTTTTTTAGGATGCAAGCTTGCCACATTACATACTGGTATAATTACTTAAAATACAGGGAAAGATCATCACTGGGTACTAATTATAGCTCATATCAGTGGTAAACTCTTTTTTTACCTTCTTAACCTGAACATCCAAAGGCAAGTCATGCTTTCTTTATCATACAAGTATCCACCATGCTGTAAGACTGTACTGCAAGTTGCTTTTATATTATAATGCCTCTATTGCATTCATATATTGCCATATATTATAAACCACAATCATGCATGCAAAACATCAAACAAAACACGAGAAGAAAAATACAAGTATTTTAACACTATCCTCTGCAGTATGCCTTTAAACTCATGCAAAATTGCTAATGCAATGCAAAATCTGTATAGTTTTGAACTACTACAAACCTGTTTCTGAAAGTTCAGAAATATTTGACCCTGAGATGCCTTTACATAAAGCCTCACTGGGAAGTTCTAATTGTGCTTTGAGTTCACAGATGTGGGTAAGCCACTTCTCATTAAACTTTCTAAAACTCCATGAACCCCTTTGACATGCATTTTCTAACACAAATATAAACATTGACTAGCTTGTGCAACTTTGTTTTGTTCTCCTTTAGAGGGGAAAAAGGATCAACCACAGAAGGAAGCAGCCAATTTTTTTTCTTATATGGTATATGCTTAATCCCATAGAAACTAATGCAGTCTACTGTATTTAACTAGTTTGTAATTTTGGTTTTATCACTCAGTAGAAAAACATCAGGGACTTTGCTATTTTTAGATAAAACAGATGAAGGAAGAGGAAACTGTGACCAAAAAAAAAAAAAAAAAGCCCAAGAAAGCGTTGAGTGTCTTTTGATCAAAAGACAACAAATACAAATGAGCTATACAAATGCAAAGGGGGATGGGGGAATCAATCAGCCTTTTCATGTTTTATTCATTCTTCAGAGTAGGAAAGTCTTACTCTCTGTCCGCCTCCAGCCTTTACCAATGTCAGTGGACAACAAGCATTGCATACACCCACTTTCAGACTGCAATCTCAATTGGTATTTCAGTTCTGACATACTGACAACCAAGCCCAGCACTTACAAAGTCAGAATTTTCTGGTCGGCAGGTGAAGAAAACGGATGCTCCAAGCCAGAGACATTCAATCTGTGGCCCGTCTGGAAAACGCATCCTGCTTGCAATCTACTCTGACCAGCTTTGTCTGCCTCTTTGGGACTGTGCAGCAGACCAAGAGAGTTGGTCTGGTTAGTGCCAGCTTCCATTTGGCTGCAGAACCTTATCAGGGCAGTGCAGCTCCCTCCCATCACTTTGGGCTTTCTGCCCGTGCAGCACACAGCACACCTACTCACCTGTCTGCTTCCTGAGAATGACAGCAACCACATAACCTGCTCCCACCAGCTCTCTCTTCCAGGCAGATAGGGAGCAAGGTGCACGAGTTTCTTCTGCCAGCCACAACCCACCCCAACAGCCCACTCTCCTTGGAAACTGTAAGAAGCTGCTTGCTTAGATGTACTAAGACAATGCAATATTGAGTGTATGGAATTTATGGAAAAGGTCTGCCGTGTGATCAGGAAAAGCTCCTGATCTATGGTCCTTTAGAACATACTACGTGATCCACTCAGCCAAAAAGGTGAGTATATCTGTAGTAAATCCTGATTTGTAGTGTGAACTTTTATTTAACATTAATTAAAATTCTAAAATAGGAACACTTCGTAAGTAGGGAAGCATAGCTTTTAAGCCTATTAGCTAAATGTCACAACCACCTGTAATAGCATAGGAAAGTGATCATTACGGAACTCTAATAGGTTAAATGTTATTCTTCTATCAGGTGGCCTAGAGAGATTATTGGTAAGAGCTACAAATCAGCTGTGAAAACTTCCAGACCTATTCTATACAAAGAGCTCTAAGACAATGTGCAAAGTGCCTAGGGATCAGGAAGCAACACAGACACGTTACAGTGGACAACAGCCATACAGAATCACAACCAACACGTTTTGTTCTGTTATCTTTCTAAATTACGACAGTCCAGTCTATCAGCCAGGGAGCCCACTCCGATTTGCAAGAGTTTCCTCACATATCAAACAAAGCTCATGGACTGCTTCTAAGTAAACAAAAACCATAAGAAAACAGAGGTTTCTTGTCTTCAGGGGTAGGAAGAAAAAAAAAAAGGCAGGTCAGATGGAATTATGCTTCAGGCTGAACACAATACTTCACAGGCTGCCTGTGAGATTAACCTAACCTAAATAGTGACTTAACGGACATGGATGTGAACTTGGCTATGTTACTTACAGTCAGCAACAAACCTTAAAAACTACTTGTATAAATATTTGTGCAATAATCCAACCTTAAAGCCATTTAGACATTTTTACTTACACAGTACAGTAAAATTTCCAGTGTACAAGAGCATGATCACAATTCAGACTCTAACATCCTGTAGGATTAGATTTAATCTGTATTTTTTCCACTTACTTCAACATCCAATCAGTCATTTATCTATATTTGTTTGCTTATTTGCTTTCTGTATCTGTCACTATACAATTACCAAACAATTAAACCACCCTTTTTTTTTTTTTTGGGGGGGGGGGTGTAGGGGGTGTCTATAGGCCAGAAAACCAGAAAAATATCAAGTCAATCAATATATGTATCTGTGTATTTTAAGGTTTATATTAATATATGTGTAAAAGTATGTTTTAATTGCTCATAATTCATGCAGAAGATAACCTTAAAAAGCAAATATTAATCTTTTAAAAAGTAGCCTTCACATTAGCATGCTCTCTTTGTACTCTTTTATTCGCCCCCGCACTCTCTGGGGTATATATTCTGAAATTTCACGCATACCATAAAGTATCTTTGGAATGTTACAGTATAATTGTTTAGAGAAACATTTAATGGATGAGTAAGCATCAAGAGGCCATGGCTAAGGGAAGAGAAAAGTTAAAATGCTAGAAGCATTTTGCATTGAATGATCTCAGCGTGAGGACAGGGTATAGACATTCGATCCAAAAATCTGGTATTGACTCAAGCAATATAAAACCAGCAGCCAGCACCACAGCATATGAAGCCATTCAACCACCTAACAAAACATCTGTTCCCACCCACCTCTTTCAAACTGGACTTTAGTCACTGCCTAGTAAAGCAATCAAATGCTACATGATATTATTAATAACATAAATATTATGATAGGGGATTACATGATCTTGACAGCTGCTTTTTTTTTCTTAATGGTCACTGTTTCCCAATTTACAGCACAAATAATTTGTACGTACATGATATAGAAATGCAACAGAAGTAACTGGAAAAAAAAGCTGGGCACTGAGTACAGAGACAGCTAAAAAAAGCTGAACATTCTTTCACTACAGGAAACTGCTGGAGACAATATGCTGTAAATTAAAGCCAATTTTCCCAAATTCCCTGAAGGACTGCTCCTCCCATGGATTCTACAAATCCCTCAGCAGAGGCCCATCATGAGAATTTTCTCGGGACTTATTTCCTGAAAAAAGGTTTTAAAAGTACACCCAAAATTAAATGTATGGTTTATCACGATGAAGGGAGCAACCCCCTCACAGGCCTAACCTTACACAGTTGTTTCATATCCTGATCATTAGAGAACAGCTGAAATAGTTTTTACTCCCAGTTCCTCCGCCTACCTATACTTAAGTCAAGAAAAAGCAAAATAATTACATCCCTACCTGAATTTTTGATCAGAATAATGGATACTGCGGCAGGAGAAGAGACATATGCCAACATGTACTGCTCTGGAAATCAAGCAGTTCTTTTAGCACCAGAATTAGGAAAGCCAAGCTTCATATAGACTTGCATCACAGCTGATCGTGGGTTGCAGCTGAAGCTTGTCTTATAACTGAGCACCTAAATTCTCTGTCCAAGTGGATTATGTGGTTCTTAACATACGAATTCTAGCTGCTGCAGTACAGTCTCATCTATTTAGCTTTGCACTTCCATAAAATTTTGAGAAACCTACAGGCTTTGAGGAACTACTATTTCTATGTTAAATCTGGCGGAGAACAGGTGACAGGTTCAAATAGAAAACAGGAACACAATAAGAGTGATTGTATAAATCTCATCTTGTTTAGAAACCCATCAATAAGTAGCATGTTCTGTTATGCAGCCTTCTAGTTCCTGTCCCAATATATTTTCCAAAATTCCTTATCTAGTTGTAAAATGTGTGAATCTAAATCATACATAAAAATAATGGATTTCACATGCTGTTTGATTAAATCTTCAAGAGATATTTGTAGGCACATAAGACTGCACGGGACTTCCCATGTCACTGAATTTGTACCTTACTATCAGAAGCAGCACACCAGAAAATTTCTTCCAGAAAACTTGCAGCCCCATCTTAAAACTAGTTTTCATTTTGCACCCCTCAACTGACTGGACTCTAAGTAATCTTAAAATTAGCGTACTTTTTTAAATTTCTGGCTTAACTCATTAAAGGCTCCATCCAGTGGCCATTTCAAGACAGATAAGCACATCAAATCGTATAAGACAAGCTTCTACATTGCATACTCTAGTTTTTGTCTTCCCTTCCCTGCACATAGTGATGTGCTATTACTGTGTATCCAGATACCACTGTCAGATAAATTAATGGTTTTAAACCTATAATTTTTTCTAATGCCATACTCAAAGGCAATTCCAAATATTCCACTGGGTAAGTTTTCCTGTAACTACTTTCATTTGGTGAATTATAGAGAACCTTAATACCACTGCTGATTTTAAAACAAAGTCTACAGATTACTTCTTGTGTTACAACAACCATACCAGAGCCTTTGAGTATGTCTTTGGGGGCTATGGTAATGGGGAACACAACACAGTTTACAATGAAGTCTAACAAACATGGATACGTTAATCTTTTCAGCCACTTAAATCCAGGAAAATCAAAAGCAAATGTCTTCCTACCATAGCATCACAAAACCCAATCCCAAATACTTGAATCATAATGCCTGCTGGGATGTTTGCTGCTAACCATCCATTAGATTTCTTATAATACTCAGTACACACATTCCTCCACAAGCTGGATTGATTTCTTCAGTTTAACTTGTTTTTGCCAAAGTCTCTTTTAGTTCAGCATTGGCTGCCTGCCTAACGAAACAACCTTTCTTTATGCCAAAACTGTCATCTTTGGTCGTACAAGATGCATCTTACTTAGACGCATGTACAATGAGCACTATGTTTAATGCCTGAAGAACCGCTATTTTGAAATGATCTCTAGCAACACTTAAACAGATAAAGAAGTAGTCAGTACCTAAACCCCATGGAGAAAAAAAGTCTTCTAAAGAAAGATTTTTTTTCTTTTTGTATTGAAATATATTTTTAAATGAAAACCCTAAACCGATTATTAGAACATGAGTATATATGTTTAGCCACAGACAGCAGTGAGAAAAGTAAGGCTCACTCTGAACCTCCAGTTGAACGCTTCAATCTCACTCAGTGTGAAGTCATCATTACATAATGATCATATGTACCAGTAACATTTCCCTTACTCAAAACTCTAGCATTTAAATTATAAAAACCTGATAATCTTGATAAATTATCAAGTGTTGCTAATGAACAACAAAAAATAAATAACAAAATAAACCTCTCACTGTATTTTTCTGCCATAATTTCAGTCACAGCTAAAACATGAATACCTGTGTAAGAAGCTGTTCTTCAGTCAGATTATTGATCCAACGAGTGTACCGTTCAGTAGACATCGGTGGCTCTCTTCTGACTTGGCAACCAACAATCTAAGGCAAAATGAAATGAACGCTGTGTGAACTGCTCTGCACCCACATGGCAGCAAAACAAGATCACAAAATCGGCATTCAAAACATGGGAAATCCAAGAATTAAGATCATCGTCTGAAAATTAAGAATACAGAATCTTAAGAATTAAGATTATAAATCTGAAAACCTCCATTCTGTAATCACCAAAGCTAGAAGCAAGAGAAACTATGATCTAATCCAATAACAACAAACCTTAAAAAGGTGGAACTGTAAAACCAATGCTGAGAACTAATGTGAGAAAGAAAAGCTGGTTGATGGAAAATATGAAGACAATTCAAAATGTAATTTAGAAACAAAAATTTCTGAGACTCTACACGCTTACTAATATCCTCATTTCTCTGCTTCTTTAGTAGTACATCATATTTACACACACACACAACACCTTTGGCTTTTCTTACTCTTTTCTAGTTTGAGCTTTGGAAGGCAGGTATTATAGATGAATGAAACACCTCCGATGTAGTTACTATAAAGATGAAGTTAAGATTTCACTCTAATTTCTCCTCCCTTACATACTGGATAGTATCATTATCTAGATAATGATATCATTACACATATATAGCAGTCCTATACTTGAATCATATATGGAATTAGAGGAAGACAGAGGAAGAGAGGGATTAATATGCTTAAAACTCAAGTAAAATGTTCTCCAAAATGTTCTCCATAGTAGTATCTTTAAGTTCACTTTTTCTTAAAACTACCTAAATACGCTCTCTATACACATACACATTTTTATTTCACAAGGCTTTCTAATTATTTTTAAAACCTGTACTTTCACAAGCACATGAAAAAAAATAATCCTTCTCCAAAGAAAACAAATGACAATTCCTTTCTTAAAAGCAAAGGAACAAAACAGCCACAGTTGGTGCTCCTAGTGACCTCTCGTAAGACTTCCACAGCTGTACCAAACCTATAAGGAGGGCACATAAAAGCTAGCATCTCCCTCCTGCAGAAGACAGTACTGTAAAACATCATTTATCCACGTTCTTCAATTATAATGACTTTGCAGCAAAATATACTTAACAGTATAAATGCATATTATTGAGAACAGCTGCATTTTGATCTTGCAACACAGCAGGAAAATAACTATAAATGCCTAACAAAGCTGGCACTTTGTAAGAAGTGAAATGTTCGCACTTCCCTCTACCCTACCATAACAGTGAAATGTTTTGCACAGCACAAAGACTTCCTGCTTTCTTTTCATTTTTTAGAACCAAGATCACTCAAGACTGCTTTTAGCATCATCTTAAGAGGTATGTTTTACAGACAGATCTTAAAATTGTCACTATGCAATCAAACTTATTCCTGGATCCTCAGCCAAAAAAATCCAACTTTCTCCCTCTTTAGTGGTACTATTCCTCTCTCAATGGGACTCTGACTCGTGACTAGCATTCTTGCCTTACACGGCTGCAAGATAAGTATCACCCACACAGAGCAACACATCCTGACCCTTCAGTACGGCTCCTGTACAGCACAGCTCATTTAACTAGCTTCTTTCATCCAACCAGAAGCGGGTTTATTTCGAGTACAAATGGCTTCCTCTGGTTCCCCGGTGTAAGGTGTGGCATCAGAAGCAACGCACACCGGTTCCCATTTCCTCCATGTCTCACAGAGCTCTTTTATATTCACTTCACTGAATATTTCCTTTTAAATTCAAGTGAAAGGTTTTTCACTGTTGCTTCTTTCACAAATTTTAAAATACATCAATGAAATCCCTGCTGGCCTATTTTACATCCATTCAGACTCAGAAAGTAAAAGAAACTCTCCATATTAGAAATTTTCTTTTCAATATTTTGAGTATCCACTTCCATACAAAAATTGAGTTCACCCAAGAATCAATTTTTTGATCTAATTAGGCAAATTTATTTTTATTATTAAAAATGCTAACTATATACCTGTACCTAGATAAAACTACGTTATACAAGAAATGCAGTACATATCAGATTCCAAGTAGGAACATGCTGTGATGCAGTATTAATACGCCTTGTATAGTAAACAGTAACATGAACTGTAAAAAGATATTTTTTCTGGCTCGTGGCAAAGGACTATGGCTCTTCATGGAACAACAAAACTCTAATCAGCACAGAAAAACATGACAATCCTTTCTGCTACCACATTAGATAATTCATTTTCTAGACAGACAATGCCTTTGTATCATATATTAAATATGGCTTACAGCTTATTGATCTGTTTACTTAAATAAGCACTAGCCTCTCTGCAAGGAAATACCAAATAATTTATAATTTATCGCAGCAAGAAATGGTGATGGATAAGAAATATTAAGATCACAAAATAGTTTTCTGGTTTTACCTTAACTACCAACAAATACATATTCTGAAAAGCCATACAAGTAACTTTAAAAATTATAAAGGTCTAGGTGGTCTCAGATAGAATGCTACTTTGACATCTTAGGATACATCTATGGTAGGCATGTGAATCTCTCCTCTCTATTAACTGTCACTTCAATGATTAGGAGTGAAGTTAATAAAGCATATCTAAGATTATTAGAATCAGGCATGGATATGTACTTTATGCCACTAAATTTAAACATTTTAGGAGTTAGAGCACTGTAAAACTAATAAAACCAGCACAAAATAACTATAATTAAAACGGTCAACTTAATAAAATAAAACTAGAATAATTGGGTCCTCCATGAAACAGATTCTCTAAATTGGTCACAGCATGCTGGGCTAGCCATAACGTGCAAACTATAAATCTAATGAGTATGTTCAACTACTTGTTGATCAATACAAAATTCAGGGTTCTGATGACATTCAGAGGAACTAGATTATTACATACATTACAAAACTGTACTACGAGCACATGCACTGTTCTGTGAGTTACAAAATTGTTCCACTGAAATACAAGAGTATTGCTTGCATATCTGATACGTGTATAAATCAAGTGTTCTATACCCAGCAGCAACAACAGCCATCAAATTACATGCCAGAACTTGTTCCAACTTTTCACTAGTGTTTGCTTTTAAATGCAATGTCCAGAAAGAGAGCTTTCTTACGTTCATCATTTTAGAGTTTTATGTTTCCCTCGCACATATAAATGGAAAAAGAAGTGGGTGACAGGAAGCACAAATTAAATGAGTTGACAGTAATTAAAAACAACACATTTTCTGCAGATGTGGCTTTTTTTTTTTTTTTCTTTTTACATCACTACAATTTCTTCTAACACAAAGAATCTCTCTTATTCGGGAGACAGCCTATGGGATCAGAACCCTCCTGTCATACTAAAGAGGAAATAAGGATGAAAAACTAATTGGTCTCCAATTTTATCCATCCAATTTTTTCCATCTTAGTTTTATAAAAAGGGGAACTGAACAAAGAGAAGCAAAAGCATAAATTCTCTATAAGGTATTAGGCACCTAGTGTCCACTATATACATATATAAATAAAACATATGTAAATATACATATGCTTGTACACATACATACAAACAACATATTCTACGATTCTATGAACATACAAACTGACAATCAAGGACTTAATATTCATAGAAACATAGAGTGGATTGGGTTGGAAGGGACCTTAAAGAACACCTAATTCCAACCCCCCTGCCGTGGGCCGGGACACCTCCCACTAGACCAGGTTGCTCAAAGCCCCATCCAGTCTGGCCATAAACACTTCCAGGGATGGGGCATCCAAAACTTCTCTAGGCAGAATTCATTTTCCGTAAAATCTGAAACAGCAATCTGGAGATATCCCTTTTGTTCATACAAGGAGCTTAGAATGACTGGACTCCTAATCAGAGTTCTTCAATTACAAGTCTAAAAGTACATGGGTGAACCCAGGTTTTCTAAAAGTCACAGAACCCATGCTGGAGCAGGGACCACGTACTGGTACCATATGCCGTATAGTCCACTCTAGTAGTCTAACTACCAACCTAACCTTCACAACTTGGAAATTCTGAAGCCCAAAAATCCTACCAGAGCCATTTCATAAATCCTTCTGTGCATCTTAGTTTTGTCACTGCACAGTTCACTGAATAACCTGCCAGACTGAAAAAGGAACATGCTAGACATACCAGAGGGTTTCTAGGCTCTGCTCATTTACACCCAAATCTCTCCTTTAGTTAACACAGGGCTTTATGAAGTCTCACCAAAGTTTTCAGCATTCTATTCAACCATCCCTTAAATTAATTTGAATTGTTATGTAGAAATCTACTATGGAAAGAGAAATCCTATACTGTCTCAGTCTTTTTTTTTTTTTTTTAATTTTTAAGTAGTCTTATGGAATAGTGCTTATAGAGTAACAGTTATTTGCCCAGGCATGACCCAGCAGAATTCTGCCAGATCACCAATTTCTCACTGGAAACATGATTAACACAATTTTCTACCAGTTCTTTTTTGTAATTTAATCACAGTAACTAGGAGTTTCTCATGCTAACTGGAATGATTGTAAAACTAATAATAACTATTAAAATACCTAAGTATTGAACGATATTTTTGGCCAATGGTAATAAGCAGCTTCACTCATTTAACTAAATGTGAACAGATGATTACACTTATTAATTTGTTCCTTCACCCAATTAAAAGATAAAGATTATTAGGAATTATATGCTTAAATCTCTTTCATTTGCAGAATACTGGAGCAAGGAAGCAGGATTGTGTTGAAGAAATTTATCAGCTCCATTTTCAGTTCTGCTTCTTACTATTGTTACCTACAGCAAGTAATTAAAGCTCTAACTCTATCTAAATCCATAATTTATAAAAATATAATGGGGTGTATATAGTTAGGGTATTATAGGATGATATTCCATCAAATTGCAATGGTGCTATATTAAGAACCTGTCCATAAAATGCTAATCACTATAGAAGTAAAATTGTGTCAATAATAATCATGCTTGCTCAGGCTTGATTTGACTGCTGTAGATGAAAGGAGATTTACAAAATACAGCTATTTACCGAGCAGACTTTACATTGAGTTCCCACGCAAGTACATGGTCATCACAGTAACTGAAAGGCTACTTTACTGAACAACAACCTTACATGGCACAGTAACAGCTAAACAGACTAGATATTTATACCAACCATCAGCATTTTGGATTTTAATCTTACTAGAAACAAGACTTTAAACTGATGTTATTACAAGTACTAAAAGATCTTATTTAACTTATATTGTGTTTGTCTTGAGGCCAGGACCTTTTACTTTTTAATGCAGCAGAATCATTAGAGCCACTAGTATCTTCAATCATTTAAAAAGGCTCTTGTGACCATTACTTAGTGTAATCAAAAAGGAAAATAAATGAAAGGAATATTTTTATGTCATTAAAATCTTTCCAATATGATATACTTAGGAAAGAAGGTGTTAAAATATATTTCCTTTTTTCTCTCCAATACACGAAACCTGTGAGGTATTTGCATTAGGTATAAAGATACAAAACAAACTACTAGACTATTTAAAGTTCTTTCAGTAAGTATAAAAATGTGTTAATAGTGCTGACTCCCCAGTGAAGTCCCTTAGGTCAGATGAGTATCAATTTCTGCAGATGTTCTTATCTTGTAGCAGTCTTTATTTTATTTTTATTTTCCTTCAAAAGAATACCCGTTAAACTTTCTTTTTAGCACTGGTTCAAGTCCAAAGTCCACAACAGGATGTTACATGTTTATTTTCAGCAAATAAAAAAGAGTAATTAAAAACCAAGGAAGTATGAATGTACTTCAGCAAATTCACATAAAACCCAAGAAGTCAAAGCATTGCAATCAGAGTGAGTACTGCTGAGCATCACATCATGCATACGTTTTAAAAGAACGTTGTCAAATATACAAAATCATGAAGTAGGAACACAGTATTTTTGGAAAAACTTCAAGTATCACTGAAGAGATACTGCAGCAAGTCCGAACAGGGAAGTGTGATAATTCAGACTGTGTTCAATTATGACAGAACACAAATTTAAGAAGTTTCTGAAACTTTTTTTTTTTTTTAAAGGTGAAGGAGTAAGCCCCTGTGCTTTTGATGACTAGTTTGGCTAGGAAAAAGTACCAGGCCTCAGAAACCCTCATTCAAAATCTTCCATCGAGGGATAAACAAGATCTAAGGGCTCAACCTTTACAAGTAAGGCTACTGCACATGCAATCTTAACTTGTTGCAAATTAAGTAAACACTCTGGATCCTGACAAAATGTTTAAACAACCAGTTCTTTGCATAAGGCTTAGGAACAATCATTGATAGCAATAATGTTTGCACAACTGCAATTTTAAAACCAAGTTGTGTCTGTAGCTCCACAAAATATGATTGGACTAATAATAGTTATTACCACAGCGAAATATCTATGAGGAGTAGGGGATCTTACTTTTCAAATGTTTTGTACTTCAATATAGTTTTTTAAATGAAATATTCTGAAAGTCTACATAATCAGACATTTATCAATATTTAACAACAATCCAGTAACAACAATCATTTGATGGGTTTATTGGCACGTGGAGGCCATATTAAACAAAAATTTAATCACAAAGTGGTGCAAGTTGGGATGTTTCTCATTTGGAATATTTGATAAAACGTAGAAAAGACTTAAACTGACATCATGACTTCAAAAATGCACTGTGGTTTTCCAGAAATATCAGATTAAACAGAATCTTAAGGAAGCTGTCTAATAAAAAGTAAAGACACAGCTGAACTCCAGCAATCTAGGTGATTTACATGGAAAGGCCCAATTAATGAAAAACACTGTAAGAATAATTCTCACATTGTTAAAGAAATTATTCATATTGGATAGTCACACAAATTTTCCACAGACTGGAGAAAAAAATTTAAGACAATGCAGTATACTGGAACTCAGTACACAGTATTGAAATTCTAATGACCAGAATACTTATACTAGTTCATGAAAACATTTATCTATACTCTTTATTCTCCTGGATGAAAATTAAACTGATTTTGGACAATTGAGAATTTTAATCACCCCAGGAATAGAATTTCATTTTCCACTCTGTCTATGCCAAATATGGACCAGAGATTCCTCAGCTCTCCTTAAGCCCATTTACTGGGGCAAATTCCTGCTAACAGGTTTAAGCAAATGAATTTGATCTAGCCGCCTATCAAGACATGCCAGTATCCAATTCATTTCTCTTCAATAGATGTTCTGCGAATTAATGCTTATATTAAAACTAAACTCTAGATGCACTGCTTACTAGAACATGCCTGGGCAACGCATACCGACCTACCTCAAACGTGCTGAGTAAGGGAGACAGGAGAGCTTATGTAAATTAACTAAGGAGAAACAAAGATTACTTAAGCTCTACATGATGAAGATTTTAATCAAGTTCATGCCCAAAATAAAAGCATTTATCAAAGAACAATCTGCTAAGCTATCTGCATGACCTGGAAGATGAAACACCAACAGGGAGATTGGTAAAACCTGGACTTCAGTAGAAGACACAGAACGAGAGATTACCAACAGCCACCAGCACGTTACACACACAAAGGACAGAATTTAAATGGAGGTACTTTTCTATCACACCAAATGGAGGTAGCATTTCAACATTATGAAATTATGTTTAATGACGGTTTAGTGAAACTTCACACACGCTTATCATCTTTTCACACCTGCAAAATTACATACGTGCTCTCACCTCATTTTGCATACAGACTAAAGCACCGTCTAATTTAAGTAGAGGAAAGGCACTCATCTCTCAGAAATAAAGGCTCTCACTACAGAAAAACGTTGCTAAACCCTTCCTTAAAAAAAGCAGATGAGGAATGGCATAGTACAGAACATATTTCCACTGTGTAATGTCATACTGCTATCCAAATTTGCTGAATAGTTCATGAACACTTTCAGACTTCAGGTCACTTCCCAATGAGTTTACTAAAGACTTGCAACTCCAATGGAGCGGCAAACCAATTCTACATTTTCATGAGTTTTGGTTTAGGGAAAAAATAAGTACCAGGTATAATTGTATGAAAATCCACACAAGATTTAGAGTGTCTCAATTCTGATTAGTACTAGGCAACAAAAGACTATTTTAAGAATAAGATGTAGGTACAGGAGACATGCATTATCTCAGTTTTGCCAGCTCTAGCCATGCAAAGAAGTCTATCTTGTCCATTAGAGCAAACCCTTGTCTAAGTGCAAAGTAATTACCAGACTGCATAATACTCATTTTGACTCCCAAGAGAAAGTACACAGATGAGGCACAGCATGCAGTCTGAAGGGCAATCTGTTTTTTCAGGACTACTCCAACATTAGACTAATAAGAAGATACAGCAAACAAAAGGCTTTAAGAACTTTCAGAGGTGACCAAACTCTGTTGGTATGTGGAATGTAATCACTACACACTGACTGCCAATACTCCCAAACTGCTACTGTTGACTGCTAGTTTATAAGGTGGCCTCCGTCTTTATTTTTCCTCCCATTTTTATTTTTTATCCCATTCTCCCCTTTCATCATGAAGCAGCCTGGTCTGGCATGAAATAAATAAAACAATCCCGTCTTTATTCCAGACTTGTGATAATAAGCAGAAACAAAGGAGCCCCATTAATTTGATACATTATGGCACAGCTGCTCAGCAAAATGCTACAGTGAAAAGTTTCTGCTGTACAAGACAGTGCTCTCAGGAGTGATGCTGCACTCAAATTCTATCACAAGAGTTTCTACATGTGCAGTTGCATATCTGAGATAAGTTGGATGTGAACACAATGTGTGATGGATGAGAAGACAATGTGTTCAATATTCAGCAAAGCAAGACACTTAGAACAAACTATTTACATGCACCATTCTATTTGTATACAAAACAATCAGAGCACACTCTCAGGTAAAGAGCTGCTCTGCTATGCAGGACTGTGCATGGAAACTGGTCCAGACTACCTAGAAGTACCTCCCTCCCCCCAAGGACAAGAGCTAGATCTAAAATTTGGAACTCACTGACAGATGATATAAAAATGCCTATTAATCTTTTTGCAATCAGAACATTGCAATGCTCAATATTTTTAAGCCATTCCCAGTGTTCCCATGGATTAATATATAAAACTCCAGTCTCATAACAATACAGCAACAATTGAAACATTGTCATCCTTCAGGTATTTTGAAAAAGAATTAAATATCATCATCATGACAGCCACCTAAAAAATCAGAATGTTGCTCTTAAAAGTTCTGTTCCACATTAAAATGAATAGTCTTAGTGGTGCACGAAGTAGACATTATTTATACCTGTAAGAGAGGATCTACTCATTTTATTGTATAATGTTTCTGTTATGTATAATCTTTCTGTTGCTACTGAGAAAATCTTACAATTTCAAATATTGGTTTAAATGAATAAGGTGGAAGCTAAAAGGACTGACATAATTATTATTAGAGTGGAGTCAGATCCATTTAGTTACAGAAAAAGGAAATGAAATGCTTGTTCCTCCAGTAGAGAAAAGAAAAAAAAATAGTGACCTCTAACCAGATGCACAGTGCTAAATAAGGAACAGGTAAAGAAAACGGAGAAGAGAAAAAACACTGTCTTTCAAACATGTAATAGAAATATACAACAGGTCTAGGCAAGTAGAATGGCAGGGTACAATAACAATACAAAAAACTAATCTACTAGAACATAACTTTCAATATCAAGAATTGTATGTGTCTGGGCCAAAGAAAATAAGAAAAGAAAGTAAGACTTCATTTCTAAGTTTAGTTAATTTTGGATGCTCAGAGGGGGTGGGGAGGAAGACACACTGCTGTGGCCTGAAGTTGTGCCTTAAAGACAGGATCAAGCTCCACTACTTCGTTCATTTGTTCATTTCTCTAATTCATTTGTTGGCTGCACAATATTTGTTTACCGCTTCCCCAGGGGCAGATGAGCAGGTCTGCGAACTAGCAGCGTTACTCCAGTTTGCTCAATCCAATCGACTACCTGAGGGTCACATTAACCAAAGATATGTACAATTTAGTCAGTTGTTCAACAGATTCAGATAATGCAATAGGTTACAATTGCCTTGGGTGTTACAGCTCTTGACCTAAATCCAAGCTACAGCATATGCCAAGTATTTGCTTTAGAGATGCAAAACAGTGAGAATTTCTCATTGAAAAAAATGCAAACAGTATCTCAATGTTCTCTCACATGCCTAAATATCCTGTATGTTTGGGAAAGAGACTAGCAATTTTAAAACAAAAGAAAGGTGTTCACTCTGACACTTGTACAAATCCACCTCTTATTCAGCCAGTGAAAAGAAAAGGAAATAACCCAGACTGTGATGCCAGCTGTCGGGAAGACAAGGGATACAGTGAGGAAGAGCTTGTTTATTTTCTAAGCAATTCTACAGAAAGAAAGATATAAAAATTGGACACTGTATACTGTCATATTGCAAGGGCACACATATTCCCAAATTCAACACTGATGAGCGGAAGAGTAAACACTTCACCATGCCAAGACAACAATGTGGTGTCCAAAAAACATTCAGTATGGCTCTAAGATAGATGAGAAAGTGAATGGATTTTGACTGTAAACAGTACATCTCCTTTTAGCACCCCTTTTTGTTCCATCCACTATCTGGAATCCTTTGGAAAACTGAAACACTGGAAGAGTACTCGGGGCCACATCATTCTTAGAAGCCTCCACAAGTGGTAGAGTAGTTTGGCAAACCGTGGTCAGGTACCTACAACATAGATGAAGAACTTTCCAGAAAAGTTTTATAACACTGTTCAAGCTCTACAAGAACATATTCAAAGCACATCCACCGATTTCACCCTGGCATGCCCACAGAAGGTCCTGATGCAGACACTCTGCAACAAGACAGCCTGGGAGCAGATGCAGCCAGCAATCTCATCTGTCTTTGAAACAAAAAGCCCTGGGAATTCTTAAAGGGACTTTGCCCAATACAATACTTTGCCCAAATTCAATAACAGAATGTATGTGGATCATAGGTGTGAAAGAGTGCATCATTCACGTCTGTGTGCGCATGTGGTTTAGGCAACCATACTGGAAGTGTACATTTCCTGGGCTACTCCAAATTCAGAAGCCTTTTTCAATAGAACTCTAGTATATACACAACATCAGACCTTCTCCAGAAGTAAAATAAAATAGGAAGGTCTGAATTTCTCAGAACCAGTGGAAATGTGATTTGAATCTTTTCACTTACTAGCTGCCAACAAAGCATACGTGATTTGTGATGGGTAATTCTGGATAAATGGGATAAGAGCAATAAATAGAATAGATGCTGCTAAAAACCAGAGTGAGAAATTTTAGTAACACAATCATTCATTATCTAGTAACAAAGTCATTCATTATCTGATAAGAGCATAAGCAACTTGAAGGCACATGCATATGCTGCATAAGTGCACATCTGCACTAGACAAGTAGAGCCAAAAGGTTGGTAGCTATCATATTATCAATAGTCTCAAAAACTTGTATCCTCTGAGGGCGTCCTATTTATAGAATCCCTGTCAACAGGACCTAGACATAATGTAATATATTTGTATATTCACCAGGAGGTCGGGATGACAGTGGTTCTAGAGAGCTACTAATACATCATGATTTTACTGAATGTAATTTGCATTTTCAGATCCAAAACCCTCTACTGTAAATGTTACCAACAACAGGATATCTCTGTCCCACAGGATTTTTATTTTTATTTTTTTGAAAGTCCTCAAGATAATAAAAGCTCAAGAGAGTTGAGCGGAACTTTTGTTCTGGCTTTTTCAAAGCTTGATTAAGTAGTCCACAACACAGGAAATTAGACTGATAAAGCTACGGGCTTCTGCAGTGTTACTCCAGTTAACTCCACCACCTGATCCTGGGAGCAAGCCAAGACACCACTTTCTTTGAAGAACACCCAGCTGAGGAGTCATTCCAAAGGCATCCAGAATCTTCGGTGCCACTGTTTATTGACCAGACTTCAAGTCAGGGTAAGGCAGTCTACACTTCACAATAACATGGATGAGGAAGAACCTCAGGGACTAGTTAGGTTCTGGAAGAAATTTCCTCTTGGTGGAGAAAGTTGGAGATTTTTCTTACTTGTAGATCTCTGTTAGTAACAATAGGTTTCAGTAGACTGAAACCTACAATATTAGAGGCTACTGGGAATACTAGTCTCCAAATCTGGCTCTTGGTAACAACTTGCATGGCTAGGAATAGAAACAAAATTTCTGAAAGTACATTGAGACTACATTAAGTCAAAATTAAACTATAAATCCAGGTCAGGACAAGTTGCAAAATACTGGAAAGTCCAAGTCTGCAAATTTGAATTTCAGGAACAAACCAAAAAAGCTCACTGCTTCACAGGCATTTCTTAAGCTTCTGCTTTCCACTGCCCCTCCACTACGCTAAAGTCAGAACTTCAAAAATGGAACAGAACCCTATTCAAACCTCCCCATACATCTTCCAAAGCCAGAAAATTGATTGGTGTGATGATTCTGAAGGGAGAAAAGAGATCATTTTGTAAAGAATAGCAGACCACCCTGACATTGGTCTGTGTATTTGTGGATAGGTTCTCACTTATTTTCTTAAGATAGCTGAAGTTGTGTCAGAACTGTTGGGGGTCTCCGGACCAAACTGATGTATTTACTCCTTAGGAGCAGCTGGAGATGTTCCCATTTTTCCTTTCAGGCCTTTGAATTAGAGTTCTGGAATACACAGTATTAACCCAGAAGGGATTCTTCACATAGGCATCTCTTCCTACACGTGCTACATCTATGACATATGAGGAGCACACACATCTTATCATTTTTCTTAAGATCTCAGGCCTTTTTTTCCATTCATTTGTGAGAATTTTTTACATCTCCCTGAATTGAAGATTTTCTGTGTTAATATGTCAGATAACTGAAAAGTGGAAACCCCGATTTCCCATACTAAGTCAGACTGACTCCAGACAATTTTATTTAGAGAAGTGCAAAGCCCAAGTTAAGCTTTGTAAATAGACAAGTAGTACCACCCTAAAACAGGACCACAGCTTTAGATGAGTTTAGAGCCTAGGAAGAACAAGTTTGTGTTGGTTAGAATATATCGTGAAGACATACCCTTCAGTCTGTTCAGGCACTCATTACTATTTATTTAATTGCCACTTAATGGCTCATACCTAATGTTGTTAGACACTAAATTATAACAGAATATAAACAAAACAGTTGAAGTGTTTTTTAAATAGCCTACAAACTGTTTAGTTGAAATTAGTCTAATTAAAAAAGTCTCAATAGACAGATACAGAAGTCATACAAGCAAGAAATACGATAGCTCCTAACACTGGTCTCCACAGAGCAAGCTAACTGGATCAACTTGCCTCTCCGGTTCTTTGGCATTTTACTACAGAATTACATTAACTGATTCATATCAGAACAAAAACAACTTTCCATGTATCTTTTTATTAATGTTCACAATATGAACTAGGTTAACTGCTACTCAGGTGCTACTAAAACTATAATTTCATAAATTACATCGTAAGGATTATCAGATTTCATCAGAGACCTAGTACAGGTGTTGCGATGAGCAGGTACACATCCCACCACTAAGCAGCAGGTTGTTTGGCAGGGATTCCTTAGCTGAAACAACCGCAATAATCTCTACTTTGAAGTTGGTGTTTTGGGAGGAAAAGTTCAAAGTGTTTAATTCCCAGACAGCAATAATCTTCAAACTGTCCATTTTGTTCCAAGAACTGCAGGAAATAGCTTCTTCACAAACCAAGTCAAATACCCTTTCTTTACCAGAAACCTCTGGCACACAGTTTTAACACCTCTGACATTTTCTCTTGTGAGATTTATTTCATTTATGCCAATTTTTGCCAAACATTGTTGACAGAAGTACAAACTCAGTTTTCAGGTTTATAAAGGAATGTATATGTCAGTAATATTGACAAAAAGTAACTGTCATAGAAAATTATTTTTGTTTATTATTTTCAGGTAAGGAGTACATATACACAAATTCTCTCCAAGGGATACTTGACTTAATCACAGAAATTGATTTAACATCGCAATCAGACAGGTCATAAAACAACTCTTTCATAGATTGCTTTTGAGAGTTCATGTCACAAGAATAAATAATGTCATCCTACTTAATAATGTTTTCTTTTGCAGACACCAAGGAAAAACATCGATTTAACTGTAGGCCAGTTTATTAATGATAACACATGCATTCCTTACAGTTTCTTAAATATTTCAAACAGTTAAACCATACTTGTAGCTGATCCTTTGTAGCTTTTCACATTACCTTGGAGGGCTATATAAAAAAGACATTCTCCTTTAAGTTATATACACTAAGGAAACCTGTATACTTATTTGAAAAAGAGTATCACAGTCATAATGACGTTTGGTTTACTATACAGCGAAAAACAGAGGAAAAGAAATTCAATTAAAGCTACTATTCAGTGCAAGGATTAAAAATAAAGGAAAAGAATACACTGTGTATTGCTCTGCCTCCACCAGACCTACTGTGAAATTTTCATATCCTTTTAAAGATGTATCCGGCACTCTGTAAAAGAAAAAAAAGAAAAGCACAAACACACACAAGAAAGTACTCACACTGTTTGGGTGTTGAATGGCAGCTTCGTACTGCAGTCTAACCCGCTGGGGCATCATCACATCATCCTGCAATAAATAGCACACTGTTACTGAATATAAAAAGGGTCACAGTACAGTACTCAGATACACATTAGAATATGCTGTTAAGTTAACATCATTTTACTGGCTTGCAGTTAGATGTACAAATGGAACAAATATGAAAGTCACTGTGCCCATTGCTTGTTTCTTTCAAAGAGCCGGAAGTAACACATTTGCATCTTCTTCAATGCCTGTGAGCAAGTGGAGTTAAAAATGAGAAAGAGCATTTTTAAAATGCATTCTTATTTTCATCTGCTACTTTGATTCAACCTCAATAGATTAAAATACATTGAAAAACATTCCACTAAAGTTTCTCCAAGTAAGCTTTCAGTGCCTTCTTTAAAACACATAAAGTGAAAATACATATGTAATTAGGAAAGAAGAGAGCCAACAGAGGAGTATATGGCAGGATGATAGTCACCAACAAGAAGTAAAACCATTTATAAAGTACAAATATCAATAAAACAGATATAGCTAATAACATTATCAACTCAAAAAGTTCTTCATTTAAATGAAGCCCTCATTTCATGTGCAAACTAAGATTCTTGCTTTCTAATATATATTCCCATTCAAAGCACACAAGCTTACTAATCCAGCAGATAGGCTACGAACTTGTGTCCATACAGACTGACAGAATAAGGAGACAAGTCTAAAACAGTCTAGGGTATCTGCTAGTAGTGTAAAAGCTGAAGACGTTAAATGATCTTGCTGTTGTCACCTAAAAGCATACACAACGAGAGATTAAAGTTGTGTGTTAACCAGATTCATCAGAATCTTCCAGTCACAGCTGTGTATAGGTTGAGTTCTCAAACTTTAACCAACATCAAAGAGTAAAAAAAACCCTACTTTGTAGGTCTCTGATTTTCCAAGTAATACTTGCACATGTGTTTACAAAACCCAGCAAAACACTTAGTTGTACCAGTTTTCCACAATGCAAGTCAATCTCCAGTCAGGTGAGAATCACTAGCAGTGCAATATATAGAATAAGACTTTTCTTTCCTAGATTTAGTCTTTCAGTGATTTCTGAGATAGCATTACTTATCAACAATAATCTTATTACTTATCAACAACAATAATCAACAATAATCGTATTACTTAACAATAATCTTATCGCCAACAACCCCCAATAGCATTATTTATCAATAGGAGTTAAAAGATCAAATGCATCAGTGATAGAAATACAGACTGACTACAACCAAGCGAAGCATATTCTTGAGCAGTGCGACAACTCTGAGTGCAAACACTGAAGAGGTAACAAAACTTGAAACCTGCAGCACTCAAAACACAGTTAACACTCTTAGCGGGCTAAACTCAATCCTGTTCAAATTGGAAATGACCTAACTACTACATGACAGATGTTGCAATCAACGCATTTCTTACGGGCACTCATACATTTTACATTTCTAAAGATACCCCACATCTCTTTAACTACAAGGTCTAATAGCCATATACTGGCAGTGGATGTGGATAAGGAACTAACCTTGCTTAAAAGCATGAGATTCGAGACATGCTGGCAATATGAAGAAACATTCTTTGCGGTCTGGGGTGTACCGAGTCTCTCTTATACGCTGGTTAAAGCTAATACAACCTGTTTCTCCTCAGTGTATTTCCAAACATTTCTAGCTTATCAGGCAAACATAATTCATGGTTGGTTCTTGTTCCTGAGTTCCTGGTCTACATCCATTCTTTCACTGTTCCTCATGCTAAAATTATTCAAAGGAGATTCCTGCTAAAGCCAAAATACAAGTATTGAATTTCCAAAAACTTTCACATTAAAACTTTCAGTCAAATCAACAGCAAGATTAGTGCTTGGATAAGTAGGGCTTGGAGGGTTGAATGACCTTGATATAAAGGTGACACTACAGTCTTATCAAAATCAACAGGAGGATGAAAAGAGTTTTAGAAGTAGCTCCAACTATTTAACACAATTGAAGGTTAAAGATAAAACAATAGAATAATAAAACTGACTCTTGTGGCATGCAAGTTCTTAAAAGAAGAAAGAGAGATACTGGCAAAAGCATTTTTCTGTATTCAGGATATGTTTAGTAAAAATATAAGAGATTTTAATCATTTTCAAAACCAACAGTGGAAAAAATCTGATTTCTCAGCCTTTATTATAAAGGGAGAATAAAGCTCTCTACAACAGTTACTTCAAAACTTCAAAACTTACTTCAAAACAATAATATTTGCCAGCTAATCTACTTTATCAATTCATCAAGCAAACATTATAGCAAAACATTTACCCTTGCCCATAAGAACAACAATAATCATATTTCTCTGTACACCACAGAGCTGTTTTTTTGGTTTTTTGTTTTTTTTTTTTTTTTTAAATTAAAATCTGGTTTTCATACAAAATATAGGAGTTATATTGTAACTGAGCTTTGTTCACACCTTGCTGTCTTCTTGTTAAATCCCTAAAAACCAAGAATGCAGAAAGAAATCCATCCAAAACTGAGGAATGAAAATGCTTAGAACAACGTTACTTTTATCTCTTACAATACACAACGTAAGCTCTTGTGCTAAAAGGTTCCAGTTATGATCCTGCACAAGAGATAAATTTAATCAGAACTCATACATTCACAAAGATGAAAAATAATCAACTTGATTTAAATAATCCAAATGAAATCCAGTATTCCATTCACCATACAGGTCAACGTTACGTTTTTATAAGCAGACAGCTTGGTCTGTTTCCCCCTAACAAAGCACTATGTCATGTGGACGCTATTGGCAAAACTAACAAGACTACAGATTTGGGTCTTAGGCTATCACCAAGATCATCAGTATTATGTAAAATCCAGCTTAAGAGGGAGCACTATGACTGCAAAAACTTTAAAATGCTTTTTAAGAAAATAAATACATTTTTGTTCTCTAATATTCCGAAACTATGAACTCTTACCCTGAGTGACCTTTATCCTTTATTTAAAATATTAAATAAAAAAAATCTCTCCATTTATTTATCAGTTATTATTTAAAAGTTTTACACAGATGACGCATTGCTGTTTAGTTCTGTGATTCTTCCTGGGTTTATAGAAGGATGAAAAAAAAAACAGTAGTTTAAGACAATCCCAAATAAAATAAAGCAATCAAATGATGAGGAAGAACATCACAAAATATAAATCACATCCCAGACAAAACTGTGTCACTTCATCCACCTAGCTTTTTAATACTCAGGCTGGACAGCTATGAAAAAAGAAAGCTAACTGCAAAATCCAACTTCAACACACTTTAAAGATTCTTTACTATGATAAAGCAGAAAAGAGAAAATAATCCTGAAGAAATAGTTTTTAGTAATGAGGTTGCATTATATGTCAGTGTTTAAAAAAATAGAAAAAAAAGAAAGAAAGAAAGAAGGAATTGAGTTCTAATGAGTAAAAGCAAAAAGACTATGCCACGAAATCAGAGCACTTTACAAATTTGTCAATTTCATAGGCCAGTGATAGATAGCAGTGAGAACTCAACCACACACTGTACTGGTAAGAACTTAGGGAGTTTAACCAGTAGTAGATAACTAAGATGTTAAATTTATACAGCTGTACATTACATAATCACAGATATCCTATCAAAGATATTGTATTTATGATATTGAATTCAGCAACTGTTGACAGATATTGGTTTCTACCATCAACAGTTTGGACGTTTTTTGTTTAAAACTGAGAACAAAAGTTGAATAATTAGACCATTTTTCAAAATAATTTTCCCTCATGCCACGTCAGACAAAAAAGTGCACATCTGAATCTAGCTGCAAAAGTATATTTAGTCTGTTTAGAAAAAACATACTACTGAATTTAGAAAAAGATGCTGTTTAGAAAAACAGACTACATTTAGAAATAGCAAAGTACATTCAGTCCGTTTCTGTCTCCTAGATGTAATTAGGGAAGATAAGGCTAGCAGTAAATTACATTGAATTTTAGTGGAAACTTCTGTTAAACTTCCCTTTTTTTAAAAAAAAATTAAATATTCATTTTTCCCTGTTAACATGAAAGCGTCTAAAGGTCGTCTCTTGGCAGATAGAAGGCAGACAGGATGAAGAGAGATTTCCCCTCACTGAAAGAATGGACAAAAGAACATATTTAAAATAATGTTCAATAAATATGCTTCCACTAAGTATGTACTTACAATAGGATAAGGAAATAAAAATAATTTTTGAGTAAATCTACTTTCAGGTGACTACATTCCCCAAACTTTGGAAAAAAATTACGAAAAATCTCAGGTAATAGCTGGGTTTACTGCCAGCTAAATACGTACATATACACGATGCAAACAATGCCAAACAGGTAAATGACAAGCAATAAAGCAATATAAACAAAAGCCTACATTAGGCACTGAAAATAACCCAGATTTTGTAGGAATTTTGTTGATTACAAACATGTTTCCTGTTCTCCAGTGTCCATTCTGAGTAGGGAAACAATTTGCTGAAAGATGGGAGAATGAAAAGGACTTTATTTCACATGAAAAGCCAGCAGGGATTTCTAAACAAGCCCAGATGTGTTTCTGCCAGTGGGAGGCCGTGATCTCCATCACCTTTCAGTCAGGCAGGCATTCTGCCCGCTCGCGGTCCTACCCAATACATCCCTTCTGCAGAAAGCTGCCTTGCTCCTGTCAAGTTCTACACCACTTACAGATGCTGCAGGACCAGAACAGCTCATTACACAGCTATCAGCTACATTGTTTTCTTTCCAACCAGAGGCAAGCATTCGTCATAAACACACGCAATTTACTCTGAGCTAGTTGTTTTACTTTCCTTGTATGTTTAGTCAAAGAAAAGGAAATCTAAGTCAATAATCCAAGTTTAAAGATACTTTTCAAAGCCGTTGTTGCTTTATTATTTGTTTCTTAAATCATTCTGGATAAATTTAAATGACAAACATCCACTGGCTTCTTCAACCAGGCAGGCTGTCTGGACCACACTGAACTCCACAGTGATAATGATGATTTTCCCTTGAAAGTGTTTTTTTTACTGCAGAAAGTAAAGACAAAACATACAACAGAACATACAATACATGCTTTCTTTTTAAAAGCTCACATAAATAATACACGAATTAAAGCTCAGTACTGAAGTGCTTCCTTAAGCTCACGTTATAGACTCTGCATCAAACACTTTTGCAAATTTCTTCATGTTGCTCAAAAAAAATAAAATAAAAAAGGCTGATACACTCCGTCCTGGCAGTAACAGCCCTTTCTTTCCCTTGCAGCTACTGCCCCTAAAACACAACCTGCAGCAGCACCAGAAGGATCATCAGATTCACTAAGAAACGACATGGCATCTCCAAAGTCTTTCAATTCATCAAACGGGCGTTCATTTACCCTGCACCTGCTCAGACTATAGGTGAAATCCTTCTTCACTATTGTTCCGTACAACTCCTTGAGCTAGGGAAGTAAAAGGCCTAAAGCCTCCACAAACCGGGCCTGTCGACAGGACTACCAAAGCAAATACGCTCATCATCGTCAGTTTTCCAGAAGCAGTGTTTTTAAAGAAGCCCCACGCTATCAAACCCATTAAAATCACGCACACGAATTCCACGCACGTCTCACCTGAGCAGAACACACACACTGTCAGCACTTGCAATATCAGAGGGAAAAAAAAAAGCTTCCCTTCTGTTTCTACTTCTGAACTACCTTGAGAAAGAAAGGGACAACAAAGGAACCACTTCCAAGGTTAAGAAGCTGACTTCATGGTGCATCATTTCTTTCTTGAACATGGCAAGAAAGAGTCCTATATCGGAGGACATGTTCAGTGATCTTATGCACCTGACTGACTGGCACATTCCACCAGCATAAAATTATTTAAAGTCTTCCTATGGAATCTTTTACTTCAGCATGACTATCAATTGATGGGAAATTTTTGACATCAAGGCAATTCCCACCTTGGTGCGTTTGTGCAGCAAATGCAGACATATGCTGTTCTATACCTAACATTTCTGAGGTCACTGGGGATAAATTTTGGATCTTTCTCACAGTTGGATCACTGAAAAAAAGCATGGGAGTGCTTACAGACAAGGGAAACAAGTCATTCACACTGCAAAGTCGGTAAACTCAGACCAGAGTAAAATCCTCCCCGTCAGTTTCAACCACCCCCTTTAACTAATAATCTGATGAAGGAGTGTGTACGGAGCTTATGGCAGCCAAATTCTAAAGGTTTGGTTATTTATGAAACAGACAAGTAACATTTCACATTCCAGACAGGTACATTTAATCCATCTTTAATACCGTTATGTAAAAACATATATGTAAGAGGAATGATGCCTTCAAGTACTTCTTGTTTGTTTGTGTCGCCCCCCCCCCCCCCCTTTTTTTTTTTTTTTTTAAATATTTTCATTCTCCTTAGTGATTCAGAAAAACATACAACTCTTCGGGGGAGAGGGAGCTTCTGGTAATGGAGTTCACCACTACATCCATTCACCTGCTGATTGAGTAACACTTTCTCTCAGTTTTTAATTTGGGGATCAAATTTGCAAGGAATATTATGTCACAACAACAATAAAAAAGCAAATACATGAAGTCTGATCACTGCTGCATTTTCTAGCCTATACAAATAGTAATTTCCATGAAAGTATTTCAAAAGGTTATTAATGCCTGCAGAGTAACTTAAAACGGCAACTTCCAAAACCAGCAAGTGAAGGAGCCTATAAAACCAAGCAGCTATTTTAATAACTGAAAACTAGCTTGAAGGCTGGAGGTCCCCGAAACATACCAAGCAGCTAGCTGAGGCCCAACCACCTTCTCCCAAGACCTTTAAGAACACCCCTCACTGAAATGTTTTTGAACCTGAAATTCAAGACAAGCTTATGCACTATTTGACAGCAACACTGACATTCTGCAACTGAAATCCTAAAAGCAAATGTCACAAATGGGAAAGCACAGGTCGGCAGCTGCCAATTCAAACAGCAGAACGCTGACTCTGATGGTCCACCCTCAGTTTGGTGAATAAAGCTCAGCTGCTTCCCTGTGCAGGGACAGCACGGCACAGTCACAACTCTTAACTGGCTAAGTAAGAATCTTGCAAACAGCAATGTATTGCCAACAGAGCCTTTCAAAGGACTAAAACAAATGGGTCAAGGACTCAAGTGGATATGACTGGGCTAGAAATATTGCAGGTCAGAAAAAGGACACGATTTTATATTTCTTCTTTAAAAGTCAGAAAACCTCCAAAAACACCTTGATTAAACCTGAAATAATGGGATACTACACAGATTCTTAGGATGGAATGAAAGCACATTCCTTTTTAAAGAAATGAAGTTTTATAGAAGGATAGGTATGTTTGGTAAGCGTCAATGAAAATAGCAGTTCAAAGCAATAAAAAAAAAAAAAAAGAATTTTCAGTAAATGATTATAACAAAGATGGTAACCACCCCGGAGAGCTGACAAACTAAAATCACAATAAAATGCAACTGGTAGATAAAGTAAATGCAGACAATTTGAAAAGGAGGAAAATAACTGTGAAATACATTAGCATAATTAGTGAACTCTGATGTCATTATGACCAAGATTTTTCTGGGAGTACAATAAGAACAATTTGTTAAGTATCTTCACATTTTCTACTTTTGCTGGTGGGAAAAATGCCTCAGTAGCTTAGAGGTGAAATCTGTAACAACAGCTACAGCAAAGAAACTCTATAATAGCTATTAGTCAAACAGCTGCCACTTCATACTAGAATAGGCTGATCAAATTCTGACAGTTCTGAGCTCTGTAACCTTTTTTTTTTTTTCCCTCCACATTTCTTCCCAATTTGTTGTCCTCGCAAATCTGTGTTGAGAGACATAACACAAGCAGCTTGACTCCAGCTGGAATGGCAAGCAAAACAGTCTCTCTGGGGCTAATACTCCCAAAGATGCGTAAGTGAAATGAACGTACGAGGAGCCACAACGCATTTCTCCACCTATACAAAATGTATACAAGCTATTGACACAGCCCCGTTCCTCTCTCCACCCACCTCTAGCAAAGCTTCAATTATGCCTGCACATCTGAAGGTCAATTCCTTGGCATTACTGCAGCACATTCCAAACGGCTGATATCAGCATTCCTCCCTATAGAGCCTGACACTGGATTGGTGACTGAAATGAAGAAGGTAGGTGGTGTGTAGAAGCAGAGCTATTAAACAGCTGGCAACATCTGTGTTGCAGCTATTATCACACAACATTTACTAACTATGGCCAAAATATTGAGCAATTTTTAGACTTGTAACAGTTTCCACATTCATTTTTATTTCCTCCAATCTGTTTTCAGCAAACAATGGCAGCCACAAGGGGAGATGGTAGAAAATACACTTAAGTAATGCCAATCATTTAGTATTTCTTTGTACCAAGATCAGGCTTCTGCTAGGTCAGAATGACTTCTGTTTTGCAGCATGTAGCTCAATAGCAGGAATAGAAATATGTAGAACAGAAAGCCTTGTTAGCTTCTTCCAAATTTATCCATACTGGAAGTCATAAAATTCTCAATCGTATCACTTTGACTAGGTTCTAATTATATGAAATATCAACTTATGCTAATAATAATCTTGCAGAAATTCAAAACTTCCACTGATTTCATAGTAGTTGTAATTTGTTTTCTCATCCGCACAGCAAATAGAACAGTCAGCAAACAGAACACAGCAGCACAAAGAAGCATTGTGCATAAACACCATAAGGCAAATAAATTAAGAATTCTGAAGAGATCTCTACAAAAATATTAACTTGCAAACAACTACATCTGTCTGGATCGAAAGACTGACCTCAGTAAATTATTTTATACAGATTTGAGACAGAAGATATGAAGCTCCAAGGGACAATAGAACAGTATGTTAATTTCTCACTCATGCTTACGTGGACTCCAGCTAACTTCAGTCAACATAAGTATGTACACAACTTATATCATGTATCTTCTATAATACCCCATGCAATGTAGTTCAGGTGTTTCAGGCTTGGATAAATACTTTGCAAAATTTTAATATCTATTTTTTTCTCATTTATTCACGTAAGTAGCTTCACTGACTCACAATGTAGGAGAGTTAAATACACAGAATCATTCATGTAAATTAAACTGGCCCTGGGATCTGTGTCTACCTGAAGTAAAACAAAAAGAACTGGATCCCAGGTTTATTCATATTAACAAAACTGCTATCACTTCAACTACTTTGTGGCATAATTTGTAATACTCACATGCTCTTACAATCTGATGAATAAGGGGATCAAAAACAGAGCAGTGGATTTCATGCTCATACTTCCTCAAAACAATCTGTTTATGAAACAGAAACTGACACTCAGTGCTGAATATGAAATACTTTTCTTTGACGTGTAAGAAGCTGACCTGTCCAAACACCCATTAATTTGTATGTATGATTGTGAGTTCCATGTGTCAAATTTTGTTTTTCTGACATACCATTTTATACATATATATATCAGATACTGCATTTCAAAGCTTCACCCTCCATAAACTTGTACACAAAGATTTATATAAATATACTCTGTAAAAAAATCACTAACAGGAAGCTAGGATAAATTCAAATATACTCTTTTAAAAAGGCAAAGTGTTGATATATACCGTAATAATTTAATAACAGGATGAATAAAGGCCAGGAAAGCCAACAGCAAAGCTTAATTTCTTAAATAGTAAGTAAGACAAGAAACTTATGCCAAATTGCCTTGGGTCTTGCAACAGTACACTGTCGGAAAAAAAAATCTGCATCGCTGGTACAACAAATGGAGTTTGCAAACTGAAAGAACATCCAAATTAAAACCTGTGTGATTATAAGGCTGTAGAGTTTACCTCCCTACTCTCATGAAAAAGATCACGCGACTTTCTAACGAGCACAGACAACCATAATGTTAACTTGCACCCTACCTGAAAGCCTACACTTCCTGCAGCCATTTCCTCCTAGTACTACACTAAACCATAGCCAATTCAGAGGAAAGAATCAATCTTCAGGTGAAATTACATGAGATCAGTGAGCCTTAAAGGTCCTGCTCTTTTTGCCTGATCCTAGCCACATGGCACCATTCCTCAGATCAGCTATGCACATTTGTGAAACCCTTCACTGCATATTAAGCTGTATAAAGTCAGATAGCTATCTGTGGGTTAGTGAGCTGAATGGGTTCACAGAAGGTATACAACAAAGGATAAGGAAAAAAAAAAGCAAGATGGGAGATGTGACATTCCTATTTTGCATTAAAAAGCCAGTAGATTAGCTCTTAGTTTCTCACCTATATCATTTTCTGAAGCACGTGGAAAAGCAAAAATCCTAAAAACAGCTACACAGCAACCCTGCCCAACTCTGCTCACAAAAGCTTGTGAAATGCCATAGGATCAAAGAATGGTGTGACGCTGTGGACTTGCTACAGGTTGGAAGGCAACTTTAGGGCTATAAATAGTAACCGCCATGTTTAACACCCAACCACCTTTAAAGAGCTTGTCTTTAAGGCAAACCAACCACGACACCAAAAATGATGAGACAATCTTATTGACAAAACTGAGTCAAACGTTATGTATCAACTTACTGAATCCAGAAAGCAGAGATAGGCTCCCGAACTCTGTATTACTGCTTGATTTTTAGCAAATCCAACTGTTGAGAAAATAAAGATAAAATTATATAGTAGCTTTTACCTTTGAATTTTTTTTAAGCTTACTGCAGTCAGGAACAGACCAAAGAAAGTACAAAAATCAGTATCAAGTAAAATACGGATTTTTCCATATTTTAAACCAGGTAACTGTTAAATATTTAAAATGTATGTTAATTTCAGTATTATTCTCTGCGTGGTTAATCAGATGTATATGTCAAAATTCTATCACCAGGCAGAACTGAACTTTTACTACCCCTCCCAAAAGAGAAAATACAGAATATAAACCTTGAAGAGTCCAGCTACCTAGGCCTCACATCCAGTACACATACAGATGATGAAAAACCTTGGCTGAATATACATATTCATCTCTTTAATCATAACCCTGAAATATAAATTCAGTCAGATGACAATCTAGGCTTTTTTACCATGCCATTTCAGGAAGTTGAACTAGAAGAAAACTTTTTTGTCAGCTTAATTTCTGAAGCAGATGACAGCACTGGAGGCTGGAGGGTCAACCAAGTGGCAAAGCTACAAAAAAATGGAAAAAAAAAAAAAAAGAAAAAGGGAGCTGGAATGCACAACCAAAGATAAGGAAGGAACTGCAGCAACTAGCAGTGAGATGAATTCAGCACTGGAAACACATCTGCAAGGAAGAAGTGTAAGCTGGTTTACCTGGAATCACTTTTTGTATGCAGACAAGGCCTACCTAAGTACATTCTGGTCTTTGAATTCTTGTCACAAACAGCATTACAAGACCATGCTATATTGTATTATTCTGAAAAAACCTATAGAAATTCCATTTGGTAATATATACATATAGCATTTAAGCTTTATTTCAAGTATTTCTGGAACCCACTCAGAGAATCCAGCTCAAGATCGCTCTGATACGCTTGCTAACCATGTGATGCAATGATACGTAATACTGTTGCGTTGATTTTTATTTTTCTTTAAAGGGAAAACTGGAAAGATAAAGCCATAACATCTCACCATGACATGGAGTCGGGTAGGTTTAAATATTACTATTCCTTAAGTTCCTGATTTGGCATTTCAAAAAAGTCAAAAGCCTTCTCTGCTCTTTTTGTGAGATCCATGTTTAAGTTTGCTCAGGAAACAAATTTAACTGGGCTCAAAGGTTTACTTAGTTTAATGCACTTGCTTCTTGGCTATCTTGCTAAGTTGTCCAAGTAAAGAAAGACTTATGACTGCATTTCTTACCACCTCAAAGGAACATTAGATCAACTGTCAAAGCAACAGTACTGATAAAGGCTCTTCCTTGTAACTGTTTTATTCTTTTGTATTTCAAGTATTTTAATTCTCACTTTGTGGGTGTCTTTGAGTTACCTTAACTTCTCCTCTTCATAGGTTTCTTGGATTTATTATCTTACAGCATATTCACATACAACTTTTTATACATGTATGAATATCTATTCTCATATATACAGTTACTCTCACTCTCTTTTTCTTTTGGCAGTAAAAAAGCAGCTGGCAAAGTCAGTACTTTGCACAACAGCAGAGCTGGATCCTGGCATGAGTGATTTTAGTAGGAAACAACTGATGCAAGTTAGCAGGTCTGAACATGCCAAACAACAAAAACCCTAATACTGCAGAGGTCCCTACTAAAGAAAGAGGAAAAAGTACAGGATAGAACAAAATTTGACCCGACATCAGTCAAATAAATACTCGGATATACCATTACCAGCTGTAAAGCAGCCTGTATTTACATTTCAATCCTGCCATTAGTATACACTCCAACATTTCAACCATCTTCAGTATAAACTAACGAAGTCTGAGGAATCAATAACGAAGAAAAAAGTGAAGCAGATTCAAAGACAACTACAAGACGACAGTTATATTACTACATGAACTTTCTGAAATACCTCAGATCTTGTTTTCAAATAGAAACGCTTTAAAAAAACAACAAAGTATTAAATATTCATTATGAAAAAGAGTTGGAAAATATTTATTAAGATTAAAACAGAAACCATCCTGAAGCTTTTCTTATACTAGCTTTTTTTTTTTAAATAGAGAATATGCATATCTAAAAAACTATTAAAATGAGATATAATTCCCTGGAGGAGAAACTAGATATTAAAAAGTTTTCAGCACAATGAATCCTATGTTTGGCATGAGCTAAATAATTTCTTTAATATTACTCTACTGAAGAAAATCAAATGTTTGTGCCAGGTCTCTGAGTTTTGTAAGGCCTGCTTACTTGGTGAAAAGAGCCTGTTACCATGGTTACAACCGTAAAAACTTAAGCCTCAGTGAGATATTAACATTCCTTACTCTTGGAAAGAAAAAGGTTTCCTTTTTTTAGGCAAGTGACCCTTTCTTTTTTTGTAGGTCCCCCCCTTTCTTTTACATGTTAGAAAAGAATCAGAAATAAATCCTAATCTTGTGTAAATAGTTGAAGATGTGAAGCCTGACTAGTACATTGTTTCTGTACTAAAGCATCTTCTATTAAAGGAAAGACTCCTTACAGTTGTAACTAGTCCTTAACATAATAAAAGTAAATCACTGAAAGCAAACAAATACTATGGATTTCAAGTAACCTGCTCCTAAAATGTAACAACCATGAAGAAAAGATGTCCTCATTTTAATGGTGACCTGAGAGTGACTTCCACATGAATAAGCTTTTTTTTTTTAAAAAAAAAAAAAAGAACTATGCATTTCATACTATTATTTAAAACAATGCTCACAGCTGTGCCCCCTTCCAACAATTTCTTAAAGATTTGTTCAGGTTTCAGCTATCCTAACACTGGCAAATACATGTTAAAACAAAAATTAATCTGACATCTCTCTTTAATGGCACAAGATACTCATTGTAGTTCACAACTCAAACTTAGTTTCAGTTTCCTAGAGTGCAAAGGTGAACTGACTTCGGAGTATTACCATAAATTATCGTCAAAACCTTGCACCTGTGTTCTTGCAAACTAAAACTAGTTTACACATGCCATTAATACAAGTCTATTTGGAACAAGACTTTATACATAGGAAATATTTTATTAAAATGGAAACTATATAACAAGATGGTAGTAACAATAAATCACAACCTCCTTAGCTTTTTAGATCACCAGCTACTAAAAGAGGTAAGATTTTAAAGAAGACAGATCACCCAGTAGTTGAGGTGGAAAAAAAGGAAGATAAGTTTCCTGGAATACAAGCAATTCTTTACATTGCTTAACTCCAGCTTTATCAGTTGCCAAAAAGTATTTGCTCTACCTACCTTGTCTCATCACCAGCTTAACAACGCTAATATTACAAGCTGCACTGTCAAAACAACAACAGTTCATGCTAGAAAGATTAAAACACTAAAAATATTTATAGTAACAGTTATGTTGCAATGCTTCAGTATTGCTAGGTCTGACAACTGTTAAAAAAAAAAAAAAGAAAAAAAGCATTAAAGAAGTCTATAGTCAAAGGAAATGAAAGCAAATAAAGCCAGGGGCCTACACCAAGTCACAGATGAATTCAGTTCAGAAACTCGTAGTTATTTGTGTTTCAACAATGGGATGAAAATTAAGCCTTCTGAAACAGAACTGGGCTTTTCCATAGTAAGACCAATTTGACTAGTCTATAAATCTGGGTTTCTTTTCAGTTACAAACAGGATATTGTGTTAAAAAAACCACAAACTTACCAGATGTTGTGTTACAGTGTTTCCAAAATGTGTCTCTTAATTGAGATTATCTTGAAAGACACAAATTTGGATGAAATTTTATATTAATTCCTACCTGGCTACTCACTGTCACAAAACCCAGAATGACAGAAGTATTATATCTACAGCTCCCATAAAAATATGAGCAGTGTTCTGTTTGCTTCGTCCTCTTACTGATCTTCAGAACACAGCCGTGATTCTCCAACTTTAATGCCACTCAACATCAGCTTCTTCAAAGAGCAACATGCTTTTATTTCTATTTTACATTTTTGTAAATTTTACATTGCCTGCTAAAAAAAAAAAAAGCCTAAACATAAAACAAACAAAACAGAAGAAAAATTGATAGCGAGATTTGTTATCTCTTCCAGTGGCTACATGCAATTTGCAGTAGCATGTAAATCAATAGGGAATCCCACTACAGACCTGTCAGGTAGATCACTGCACATATTGGTTTAGCCTCTTGTGCAAATACCAAGGAGTTTTAGTGCGAGTTTTTAGCTCCCACATCAAAACTTGTTTTAAAGCTCTGTTTTGATCTGATCAAAGTGGTATCAAAAATGCATTTTCCATTTCACCCCAGGCCTCTGCCCCTTTAACAAAAGCAAACACTGGCTTTTCCTCCACTTCTGACAAAAAGAGTGAGATTAAAATTAAAAACACAGTTTTACAGTTCATATCCAACCATCTGTATCTTCATCCAGCAGCAAAGTACTTCATAATTCAACATGACTGTTATTTACAGCCCAATTGCAAAACCCCAGAACCACCTCTTCATTTGGCTTGGCCCACAAATTTAACTGTTTTAAATCAGTAGAGTTTTGCAATGGCAACAGTAAGAAACCTGCAATCTCCACATTACGGAACATGGCCAAGTTTTTTCACAGCCATTAATGAGTAAAAAAATAAAATAAAATAAAAATCTATGACTTTCAATTAAATTGCGTTGTTTATAAAGTTGGACTTTACTCCAAGGAATGTATCTTGGGAAAGGGGGAAATTGTTCAAGTGACTAAGAAGCAGGACTGAGATTCAGGAGGAAAATAAACCTTTTCACATAATTTTGCTTGTTAGTCTTTATTTCACATTCTCAGGGTCTGTTCTACAATCCTGACAAGCACTTACTTTTTAAATGATTATATAAGAAATCTTGTATTTCTTTTTTCTTAAGACCTATCTTCTGAAGATAAATCAGATATCAGAAAGCCACAGTAAAATTGTAAGCATTAACAACATTGTGTACAGTTCAATTAAACAAAATTCTTTTGCTGAGTAGAGCATAAGTATCAAGCCAAGTTCTTCTTTCCTGGCCATATAAACAAATCTTATGGAGCCAAAAACAACCGGGCCAAATTCTAAATTGGAATGAGTTTTTGTTTTCCAGACCTCCGCATCCAATGCGTTTTTTTTTCCCAGTGCAATGCAAGTGGCTACTAAGACACTTCTTAAAGTAAAACAGTGATGTCTATCATAGCAACCTAACTCTTAAAAAAAAAATCACTATTAAGTTACATACCTCCTCGAGGCTGAGAAGAATTATTGCTACCGATGATTACTGGAACACCAGCATCTTCCAACTTGATCTTCCATTTTGCAATGATTTCAGCTGAACTGTCCTAGAAAAATGATGACAGAGGTGCAGCTATTCTAGTTTATGTGGTGAACCAAACAGCCAAAATAAAAATTTCTATCAGAGACAGTATTGACTTGGACAGTATTTTCAATAAGGTCTGAAACATACCTTGCTGGCATCATTAAAAACTGACAGCTCCATGGTTTGTTTAAAATCTTGTTCCCAGACAGACTTCAAGCACTCATCTAACCAGCATTCACTATTGTGAACAGGCACAATGACAGACTACAAAAAAAAGAAAAAGTCGGTAAGCACTATTTTTGTCCTTATACTACAAGAATATTCATTAAAAAGGAGAAGTGCCAGATCTTTCTGAAACTAACTTTCACCAAAAAGGGATCACAAGAATATGGAAGTAGGCAAGGTACCTTTATTTTTATTTTAAATACATGATTTGCTTTCACCTCTCCAAACTTCACATTTGCTGAATTCTACTTTTGGTAGATCTCCAAGGAAACAAGAGACTATTGAACGAAAAATGCTGACAAACCATCTATAACACGACACTAACTTGCTTCCAGTATTCCTGCATTTCATAAGACACTCTTTACTTCTATCTTCCATTAATAGATCTTACTCATCAATTTTTCTTCTGACTTATTACCTTACTGGAGGTATTATATGTGCAGCCTGAATCCTTGGACTCTAGACAAGTTTTTTAAATGGTTTTATCTAAAATTGATATCAAACACATTAGAAGATGACTTATGACATAGTTCCTTAGTCTCTCATTTCAACTACAGGCTTTCCTCCTATAGCCTCTGTTGTTTCAGCCCCATAAGCATGAAGTGTGAAAACTTATCTGAAATATTCATTTTAAAATTGGTTAGAAATCACAGATGAGGGATTTCTCTGTTTAAGTACTCATCAGTATTCTCATCTTTAACCCCCAAAATTGTTTCTATATCTCGAAAAAGAGTACCTTTCATTCACAGCATGCCAGTCCTAGGAAATTTGCCTCAGTAACAGTACACTGGCAATGTCTGTAAAGGGGGAGGCCAAACCAGTACCTGTTCAGGTGCCTTATAATAGATGGGGAATTTGAGGCAAAGAGCCCAAGTAACTTGTAAAAAGTCTCACGGGACATTTTAAGAAGTTCCTAGAAACAGAACTCAAACCCCTTATCGTGTGGTGTAACCATAAACAAACACTTGGAAGAACCAGATGATTAGTTCCTACTGTGAGCATGTGAGAATCTTGAGAATCTACCAGATGAGCTCTGAAATGGACTTGTTACAGATCTGGTGCACAGTTGAGTACACGCACATTGTGCAAACACACACAAATGCACACATCAGGAGGTAGATATATTTTGTGCACACTGAGTGTTTTTTTGGTTTTGTTTTTTTCTTTCTTTTTACACAGTACAATATATGTACACTCAGATATCGCAGAGTACAATGTACAGTAACAACGACTAACAAAAAACTTAACAGCATTTCGCAGCAAAATAAAAAAAAATATACTGGTCTAAAATGAATGAACATCCTGATTTTTGGCAGGATGCTGTGACAGGAAAAAGGGGTATTTAAAACAAGTAAAGGCAAAGGTATCTACATTTTTAAGCAAAGAAAGTCTTTGACCTCTGTTGTAGAGAGATAAGCAAGTAAAATAAGGACAAGGTAAAAAAAAAAAAAAGTCAAGTTGAATACAAAAAAATACGACAAAGAAAAAAAGATTATTTCAGAAGTATGGCTCATTAGTGCATTTAGACTTCAAAAAATAAGCAGGCCTGAGATCCTAAATCAATATATCCAAATTGCTCAGGATTTTAATCTCTCTTACATTTAGATTGCAATTAAAATAAGACCCTAAATGTTCATGCTAATCAATCTAACATATTCATTCAGAAAGAAGAGTGTTCTCCAATTTTTCCAATGCAGTTTTGGACATCCAGAATAGTCAATGATTCTTCATCTTTTTTTTTTTTAATTACCTAACTCAGTACAATTTTGACTATACCATCACAAACTGGCTTGACATTGGTTTGAAAACTGTAAAGCTGGAACAACTTTGCTTTTTTTCCATAGTGAGCTCCTGTTTTCAGTCAGAGCAGCAGCGCAAATCATCATTCAAGGACTTTTCTGCTCAGCTTGAACTGAAAACAGTAAAAGCAGTACTTTAACGGCAGCACAGATAAAAGCAATCCATAAATACCTGAGGTCACCAACTCTGATCTCAACAGAGCAACTAATAACAGATTAGCATGCTCTTGAACATTTTCCTATGAGCAAGTTCTACTTCCACACAACTGTCACAGCAACGGTAAGCTACATGCCCATCAAAATACAGTACAGCACTGAACTGCTGATGATGCTGCCACATAAAACTTGAAAAATTAACAAATCCATACAAATAACTGCACGCAGCAATATGATTAAAATGCCTGAGTACTGCTAACACACGATACCAAAGAAATGTCTTGGGTTCTACCACTCTTAATCAGTTTACTGTTCTTCTGCATTTACATTTTTTTCTTGTTTTGTTTTTAGGCCAAAGAGAAATACACCACAGAGTTTAACTTTTCACTTCTCTCTAGTTCATTTGTACATTTGTAGCCAGCCTTAAAAGCTGTACTTGGCACTTGCCCCAAGCTGGGTACCTATAAACTGACTTTTACCATTCTGTGACTGTACCAAAGCACTCCAGACACCTTGGTTCATTTAAAGAGGGAAAAATGTGAACTTGGACACAAAATTTCATGTACAGGTGCAGATTTGTAGAAAAAAGTCATCTGGTAGTAGACTGAAGAGATCCTATCTAGATGTTCTGTCCCAGGACAAAACCAACAACAGCTCTGTCACTGCTGACAAACCACAGTCTCCAGTGAGAAACACCAGTCTTGCTAAGGCAACCTCTAAAAGCAGGTCTCAAAGGGAGACCTGGAACACAGTTTTCCTAAAGTCTTAGAGCCTTTTGCTCAGTTGATGCTAACTCCTACTGCCCACTCACAGCACAGGTTATTGTTTGAGTTCTCTTTGCAGCACTTTTATATTTGAAAACTGTCGCCACAATAGAGAACGTAAAATGCGCATAATGCTCTTTTAAATAAGTTTGAGTCAACACAGGGACATGAATTGTATATAACTAATGTATTTTTGTCATTACAAGGTTAACTGAGTCAGAATTATTCTTTCATTACCTGAGACTTATTTATAGCAAAATCCAGCAGAGGAGCATTTCATGGCCTAACAGCCAAGCACAACAGTTAAATGATCATTATGAGCATTATGAACCTGATCTGGATTGGAGCGTTGTGACACTATCTGATTTCCTCTGGACTTCAAAGTTCTAGAATAAGGCCTGAAGTGATTTTAGGTGGTTTCAGTGAAGTCGTTTTGCCCTGACTAAGCTGAAGATGATTCATGGCTGCTCCGCTAAGTGAGTTTTGATGTATGGAAAAATGACAGAATGCTAACTGATTAGCAGGTAGTTCAATCCTGTTTCTTCTACCAATGTATTACTCAACAACAAAACTTTCCTCCTTCCCTCAGCTACGCTACTGAAAAACAATACATCGATCACAAGGTTGGAGAAATGTGAGTTTAAAAAAAAGTGACAGAAACTGTGCAACTCACTTTTACGCCCAAGAAACCTCTCGTTTCCGGTGTTACCTCCTCTACTGAGGGCATACACCATAAACAACCCCAAAGTGAAATGTTACTTTCAGCTTCAGCAAATTCCAGTTCACATTGGCTCCTACCAATCTCCATATGTGAATGTGGAAAATAAATTTAAAAAAAATCATTTTAACACCACTGAAAATTTTACAGAAGTCAGAAACCATTACTCTTAAATGATGGCTTTCATATCAGTATTCCAAACCCTTTAAAAACTCAATGTTGTTGGCAGAAACCAGCTAGTTTTGTCAAACCTCATCCATGGGATACTTTAAATGAACCCAGGAAGATTTTTAGGACACAAGCTTCGACCTGCTTTTAGGCTCTGAGATTCTGTGAAGTTCATCATTTTCACTTGCCTAATAATCTGTGTTATTTTGCTTTTTTTCAGGACTAGTATGTTTGCCTCGCTAAACCCAAATGTAAATTGCTGCCAAACCGTATCCACGGTACGTGTATGTGTTTGGGTACGTGTATATATTTGCTAAAGAAAAACTAATTAAAAATAAAACCTTCCAGGGAGAAGAATCACGCTTCGTAAGAAAGTTTTAAGGCTATCTTTTCAAACCCAGGTAACCAAATGTGCCCAGCGCCTCACTCCGTAAGGACAACCAGGTCTCGAGGAGCCCCGCTGCCTGCCCTCACAGCACCTCCAAACTCATCCCGCTGCCTTCGTCCCCACAGCCCCCCCAAACCCATCCCGCTGCCTTTCCCCCACAGCCCCTGCACACCCACCCCTCTGCCTTCCCCCACAGTCCCTCCAAACCCTTCCCTCTGCCTTCAGCCCCCTCAAACCCCGACGAAGGCCCGGAGTCCCGCAACCCCTGGAGCCCCCGCAGCCCCCAGCCCCACGCACCACCTGCACGCCGCAGCCCGGCCCCGCCGGGCGGCTCCCGGCCGTCCCCCCCGCCTCCGCCATGGCCCCTCCGCCCCCGGGGGGAGGCGGGGCTGTCCGGGCGCTCCCGGCCGGGAGGCAGGGCAGGAGGGCAAGAGGCCGTTTCTCTTCAGGACCGGCCCCGCCGCAATGCCCCCCCCCCCCCCCTCCGGGCCGAGCCCCGGGGCCGCCGGCGAGCCCCCCCCTCCCTCCTCAGGCCCGGTCCAGCCGCCGCAGCCCGGAGGACCAACGATAGATGAGGGCGGTTGCAGAGAGGCCGGAAGCGCCGGCGGGGTGGTGTGCGCCGCTCTAGGAGGCGGCGAGCAGCGAGGCGCTGAGGGGAGCAGGGCCTGGCTCAGCCCGGTCCCGGGGCTCAGCCCGCCTGTGAGGGCTGCACTGACCCAGTCCCGGGGCTGAGCCCGGCCCGTGAGGACTGCCCCGGCCGCCCTCTGTCGCGTGTCTTGAAGTTTTCAAGCATCGCTGCTCGCTGCCTGTGTGGGGCTGCCACAAACACTCGCCCAGCCCAGGGGTGTGCTGGCCCCGTGCTGGCAGCGCTGAAGGGCCGGTGTGGGGACGCGCTGATATCTTAAGTAAATGTGCCTGAACTTTCCTACATGCTCTTTAATTCTGTTTGTTGTCTGTGTCCTTAGTACTTCCCTTGGTTAAGACTGGCCTGTTCAGTGCTACCATTGTATTTTTAATAACCTTTAAAAAGAAAAAAAGAAAATAGTTGATGGTAATGATATCATTATTGATCATTTACTTACTCCAGCCATGATTGTGCAACCACTTACTCCCTTGAAAGTACTCACAACTAAAAGGAATCGCGAGACCAGGCCCTGTACAACAACCTATTCAGAATTTTTAAAATTTGCACAAAGCAATCTTTGTTGAGCAAAATCCTGAGATTATCCCCTGTTTATCTGAAGAGCCTGTTAAACAGCTAGACAATTCAAGGAGCAAACAGAGCAGAGTTATCTTAAAATGTTTGTTGGCACACAAATCTGAGAATTGAGGAGGTGAGGAAGACAGCCAAGCAGTAATTCATCCTTGGAATCTATTTCAAATTATCTACACAGCTTCCTTCCATCCAGCTTTGGTTTAATCTCGCTGTGAACAGCATTGCTAAATATGATCATTTCTTTTTTTTCTGGCGACAAAGACTGCTAGCACTTTTATGTTGCCTACATGCCTTGCTTTATCTAAGAAAGTGTAGAAGAGTATTGCTTTACTCACGCTGAACCAAACAAAAGTTCCAGTCAGAGACCAATACCTCATTATGCAAACCAGCCTGCAAAACCCAGAGCAAACCCCTTGCTTCCTTCCCCAAGGAAAGAGAACCAATGAAAACCACCAGAAATGTTTTCTAAGTTATATTCTGTAGCTGACCACAGAGAGTAACTAAATAAAGTTACTTAAAATGGGATTCACATGTTGGAGGTTTTTGGACAGAATTTTAAAGGCCCACAAACATGAAAAAATTGTTCCGTGGGACTTCAATGCAACCTAGGCATCTAACTTCCACTCTGAGAGCCTTTACCTAACTGCCTTTTGAAAACCTACCAGGAATTTCTGTGTTCTTGGGCAACTAAGTTGTTTCTGAAACAACAGTTCATTGTTTCAGTGCCTATTCTTCTTTCATGTGGGTCAGAATGAAAAGAGGTCTCCTAATGCTGCCATGACAGACTTATTTAGAAGCAAGCACAAATGCTTTGAGCCTAGTTTTACTTCCAATTGCTTTACTTTGAAAATTTTCACAGTGGTAGGGAACAGCACGCCAACAGTTGCTTCAGCTAGAAGTGCTGCAGAATCAAAGGCATGCCTCCTTATACTTGTCTTCAGCTTTTATTTCTGATCGTCTCTTTAGGATCATTACTGTGAGCTTGCAAGTTCTGGATGCTTCAGCTATCAAATAGATTTTTTTTTCTGATCTTGGTGGAAAGACATAACATCTAGGAAGTTACCTTGTTTTCATTACACTCAACTCCATCACTTCAAATATGGCACAGACTAATTATAGCATGAACAACTTAGACCTACAGAGTTGTGAGCACAGATCAAATGATTTCACTGGAAGTTTTAAAAAAAAGTGGAACCCCCCCCCCCAAAAAAAAAAAAAGCTCCTGTAGGGTATCACTAGGGTTATTTAGTCTTGGGTTGAGTCTTTTTGCAAAGGACAAGCTAACTGAGAAGGGAAGATTATCTGTACAAAGATATTTGGTATTGTAGAGAATGGCAACTTTTATATTTGTTGGAAAGACAGAATGAGCAAGTATAGGGTTTTTTTCTAACACATTGTCTCTGAATTTACAAGCTTCAGTAATAGTCCCAAAGCACACCACGTTGAAAGAATCATTCAATAAAGTAGGTAAAATATTCAGCCTAGAGATAGTTTTGAAACCACTTCTATTCAAAGAATGCTTTTAGCCTCCAAAAATGCTGTTATTTTCATGAAGCATCACAGCTGAGTGGCAACAAAAGAGATGCAGTATTCTTGGTTATAGCATTATAGAGCAGAATAGGAATTCAGAAGCTCATTTAGCAGTCCCACTGCCCTGAGATAAGATCAGCTTTATAATTCCCTCACAGCTACTTACCATCCTATTCTCAAAGTCCTCCCTTCAATAATGGAAGTTTCATAACATCCTCAGAAAATTTATTCTAATCCTTCCTATCTTTACCCTTAAAAAGAATTTCCTCATATCTGACCTAGATCTTGCTATGATTTCAAAGCCCCCTGAAGTTTGCCAGGTTAAGATCTTTGTCCCCCAGCAAAAAGATCCTGGAACTCATCACCTCCCAGTTTCAGAGCTAGCAAGCCTGAATCTCTTGCCTAACATCTTCCCTTTTATACAGAAACCTCTCGCTAGCCATCTCCATTCCCTGAAAAAGGTCTTCAGCCCCCAAGGTACAGTTCCTCAGCTGAAGTCCTTTGGTAGTAGTAAGAACTGAAATATTTTCCCTTAGGCAAAAATCATCCTCTTGTTCTCCTCCTTTAGTAGATTCGGCACTCTGATCACATTTTAGACCAGATGTGAAAAGCTTTACTTCCTTTTTTTTTTTTTTTTTTAAGTAAAGCCTTAGCACCCTACACCACTTTTTTCTTTTTCGGAGGCCTTTAAAGAATACTCACTGTCATAATCAAACACACCAAATCAATACAAAAGAAGAGGCCAGGCTAGTAACCTGCCAAAGATAAGACTAAACTCTCTTAAACCAACCCACTAAATGACACAACCCCCACCCCAATAGGGCCTGAGGACCCCCTCCTTAAGAATCCTCTGATAGCCCTCTCCTGAGTGTTTCTCTCCCCTGCAGCTGTGTGCCTTCTCAGCTGCTTTCTCACTAATGCCTCCGTTAACCCCTCCTTTGCCTGCTAGGCCTTGCAAACTCCACCCTAAATCGCTTGTTCCTTATCCACCATGCACACAGGGGCCAAGTTGCTCTCTTCCTCTCTGCAGCCATGATTTATGTGTTTGCAAATTGTTGTTACATTCCCCCCTCTTGTTTAGGTTATGCACATCGGATTCATTAGGTCTTTCCTCGCTGGCGGTGTTTTACACCTCTGTTTATTCTCATCTCTCTTCTGGATTCTCTCTGGGCCCTTCGCATCTCGGCTGGAGGAGGACACCCGGGGCCAGGCCCCGTGCTCCCGCTGGGGCTGCCGCAGTGCTGAGCAGAGCAGGATTACTGCACGTCTTGCAAGCCATGCTCCTGTTTGCACAGCTTAGTGCAGTGTTTGCCTTTTTCACAATGGCTTGACACTGTTGACTCCTAATCAGCTTGTGATCTATTATATCCCCTAGATCTTTTTCTGCATGAGGGAAACAGTATTTTAGCAGTTTTATTCCAGGCAGCCACATGAGAAGAAAATGACCGAGGTAGTGTGAGTGAGATTATCTGCTTTGTGCTTCAATGCCAGAATTGTTTACTGGTTTCCAATTAGTTGCATGTGTACACCCTGTTAAGGGAGTTGCACAAGTGTTACTAATGCCTTCCTTTGGCCTTCACCTCCTTTGCTACTACCAGTGGGGACCAGTCCCTAGGACTTGTTTGAGCCAATTTCCCTGTGTACTCAAGACTTCAAATGCTCTGGTGAAATTGCAGGGTTAATTGCTTGAAAGAAAACATCTTATAATTTAGACATATTGAGTTTGAATAACCTCTCTAAAAAAAATGCTGTTGCTCTTAGGAGAAGAGCTGTTGTGTGATACATTTCTCTCTTGAAATATTAGCTGTCGTTACAGAGGATATTGATGCTGCTTGTTTCTTTTTTGTAAATGAGTCAATCTGAAGAAGCCTGTGGTTGTTTTTATGAGTTGGCAAATGTCATAAATATTCTGTTAACCTGAGTACTGGACTTAGGTACCTCTGTGGGGGAACTGGAAAGATCCCGTTCATTTCAGTACCAGTCCACACCCCCAAACCTACACTCTTCTTGACCACTGCCAGTCATCCCACCCGGTGTGCACTTTCATTTCTTGTTCTCTCATCAGCCTGCTGGGCCACGCTGTAGCTTTGTGCAGGTTTTCCCTGTTCTGTTTGAGTGCTTCTCTTAGCTGCTGCAGCTTAGGCAGCTGGGTATACCTTTATGGCTAGTGTGGTTTTATGGCATGGAGGCTGGAGATGCTTTAACTCCTCGTAGGCAGGAGAGGCATGGTTCTTTGACAGAGCAAGTTCTTTGCCTAGTGCTTCAAAAATTGAGCAGTCTTGTGCAAAGCTAGACTTTCATTTGGCAGTCTTTTCTGAAATGAATGTTTCTATATGATACCACATTTAAAAAATGCAATAATGAAGCATCTTTGCTTTTTAGTTGGTGAAGCTGTTTCAGAAAGTCCTCTGATAGGCAACTGCTTGTGGTATAACCACCTCGGTTAATATGGTTTGGTTTTGTTATTAAGTAACCAATCTGAAACCCAGTAAAGTAATAATGGTAATTTCCTTACTTACCGAAAAAGTTTTATAAGTAAGTTATTTGAAGGAAAAATGTTATTTACAAGAGATAACAAGATTCAGATAACGAAGATAGATAAAAGTTAGCCTTGAAATCCCATTTTCCTAATCTTGACAAGTTCCTGTGCACCACAAGTGATAACTCTTGAGAATCAAAGTGTCTACTTGAAGAAGAGTAAACCTTTAGAAAGTTCAGTTTAGGTTCTTTGTTTTTCAAAGCCATACCTCTGTTTGATCTTCTTGATGACTGAAGTGTGAAGCACTTATGAAATAAAGTTACACTAGAGAGCTGAGGTAAAGAGGTGGAATTGTATATTTCCCAAGGATTCACTGCTGAATTCATATTGTCCACAGTGAGAATTTTATTGAACTTCAATACCTTTGGGAGGCTAAACTTCTTTGTATATAAGGACAGGAAGCATCTGACATTTTAAGATGGGAAAGTGCTTAAAGAAATAAATCATATTCCTACAAAGGAATGTATACATAACAGGAACTGGGACGTGTATAATATGCAGAGATCCACAAGGCAATGTATTGGATGCACATCTTTATATGACATACAGACAGGAAAGGAAATTAATAACATTTTGAATGATGGATTAACCAAAGGCCTCTGAAGAAAAGATTACGAGAATTGTATAGCTCTAGAGAACATGGCAATATTTACTTAATACCTCTACATCAAAAATAGATTTCAATAGGTTATTTAAATCTTTATACTATCCCATAAAAGACATCTTATTATATCATATCTTATTATATTTTTTCTATCATTCTTAAAGTACTAAGCTACTCTGAAAACTGGGTTTTAAAGTACAGTTTATTGTCACTAATTCCACTTCAGTGTTGTTTGATTTTCAAGCAAAAAAGGCATTTCCATGTTCCTGTAAATGCCAGTTCTTCAGACTCACCCTGGGTTATGAAATTCAAAGTTCTCTGATGTTCATACATCTTCAGTAAAACAGATTTTACAGCTTCAGTTAAGTTAATAATTCTGCTGATAATACAAAGGCTACTTTAGTGAGCAGCTTACGCCCTTACAGCTGTATTGGCTGTGTGTTGTAAAAGAGTAGTAAAGATGCAATTCTTGTCAGAAAATTGACCAGATGTGAGCAGAACAAAGACAGGAAACTGTTCTCTTTCAGTGAAAAGCTGTTACCCCATTTCTGTGTGCTTTCTTTTCTGACTGTAACTAGTCTCAAGGCTAGGAAGACCTTTGAGCAGCCTGACAAGCACGCTGCTAACCTGGGAACCCCGAGATCTATTGGGATCAAGCCAAAAAGCTGCTTAAGGGGTATCTGTGATGCCTTGTCAGTCTCTTCCCCAGCAGTGCGTGTGGCTCCTGGGCTGTGGGAGTGATGGAGGCACAGCCCAGTGAGCTCATCTGTCCCGTCCAGGCTCATGACAGCGACATTCCTCATGGGCCCTTGCGTCCAACTGGAGGAAGTGGGGGCTGTGGTGGGAGTGGGAGGTGATGATACCCCCAGGCTCTTGGGGCTGCAGCCCTGCAGCTTTTCCCGGGCTTCAGGGGAGCAAAGAAGAAGCTGTGGCCCCATACAGCACTGGGGACGGTGGGAGCTGCCAGCACTGGGATGTGTGAGAAAGGAAAGAAAGGCCTGGAGCCCTTTAGACCTCAACAGATCTGACTGCATAATAATCCTCTTAAAAAACATTACCAATTCACAATAATTTTGTGTGAATAAGCTGACAATGGTTTCAAGTATTTATTTATTTTTCAGATAAAGTTATGACATCTTCTGTGACAGAGCACTACAAATGGAATTAGGCTATCACAACTGCTTTAGGACAGGTCTATGGAGACCACATTGTTGTGCTAGCGGGATATAAGAGATGACAGTAAATTATTTCATTGTGTAGAAGCTCCTTGGTAACATCATCCTGATGCCATTAGAGCCTGCAATAAACCACCATACACAAAAGACTCTGCTTCTCCCTCCCTGCGACAAAATCCTTACTCTACTTCTGCTGAATACTCTTATTCTTTCCATAATCAGCCCAGCTACTTAACTTCTATCTAAACTCTCCCTTCCCAAATAAGGTACTTTTTTTTTTTTTTTTTTCCTACTAAGAGAGAGAGAGAGAGAGGAGAGAGAGATTTAATTTCATCATCTGGGAAGCCAGGATCCTCATTTTGACTTCAAGTGAAATCAACTAAAAATAACGTTTTGCTAACATTGCTTCTTGTGCTATGTCTGATACTCTGCCTATTGAGACAGAGCTCAAGGGTGTTTAGGTGTCCAAATCCAGCAATAGCACTGGCCTAGAAACAGATCCTATGGATATTTAAATACTAGGACATCTGTATATGCACACAAACATTTCATTTTTGTTTTAAAACCTCCAACTGTATGAAGTTATAGTTGTTAGTGTCCTCGTCTTGGGTTCTCAAATTATTTATGCACCCAAAAACCCATGTGTCAGTTGTGGTTATTATGCATGTAAACTTGAACTTTGACATTTCATACTGTTGCAGAACCTTGGTATGTGCATTCCTTTATCTTCCCACCATCCCTGCAGTTGCTCTTCATTATTGTCAGTGCTTATTAGTTAGAAAGAGACATTCTGATTTGTTTGGGCCAATTAACTGGTTGGAGGGGGCAGTTCTTGCAGGATCCCTGCTAACTGTGCATCACCAGCCATCACCTACTGATTCATTAAATAAACCTGCACTCAAATGCACTGTTTAAAGAAGAAAATACTTGTTTCTCAGTTGACCAGCTTGCAGAATAATTTTGGATATTCCACTCTCTAATGACAATTAAAGGGGAAAAGACTTTGGGTAACCAATTAAATGAGAACTGTTAAATGAATTATGGCTGTAATTGCTTTATGGGCATTTCCATGCATTTAGGATGCTGCCTTCCTAAATGCAAGGGAAGAAGAATACCAGCAGAGGAAACAGTCCTTGTGCTGCTTCAATATTGTGGCTTGCAGCCTGTCTGAAAGCATAACAAAGGCTTGATTGTGCAAGTGCCCAGCTGATCCAACAAGCAATGAATAAGTGAGCAATGGTCAACAGTGAAGGAGTGGATATCACAGAGGGCAATTCAAAAAGGTTATAGTACTGTGAAGTGAGGGAGGCATGAAATGAAATAGAACTACAGATACAAAGATAATCAACAGTTTGTGTTAGCTCTACTTTTTTTTAAAAAAACTTTTTTTTCCTCTCTCTTGAAATGATCTGTCCTTTTCGTATAAAACAGATAAAAAAAAAGATGTCTGATAACTGATAAGAGATAAATCTTCTGATACGGAAGAGAGTAATCTCCTTCTTGCAGTCTAAAAGAAGGAAAATTTAGAAACAGCACCTGATCTAAATGATGAGTGAGAACTCTAGAATTCTACTTATAAGACATGTTAACTAGCATGAGCTAGGTCACCACTAGGGAAAAGAAATACCGACTGTCAGATTTTCGTGTCTGCTCAAGCATTTGGGTTCCCATAAGGCCCAACCCAGTCTGGTGAGTACGAGGCTAAGGAAGAGAAGAATGAGAAAGTTTGATACCTAACAAGAGATTTCCTGCAGCTCTTCCTGGGAGCATAAGTTATCTAGTGAAATCAACAGGGGGAGATTTCCCTTTCCTTCAAAGCTTTACACTAGTGTTTTTACTCTTGAATGGATCTGATCAGACTTTCAGACAGAATCCTGTCTGAGAAAGCAGAAGATACCTATATGTGTATACATATATATATACATTTCCTCTCTGCTGTTTTTATATACTTTGGATGTTCCTATCTGAAATTACCAGGCTAGGAAACTATAGAATTAATATACAAGTACTGCTTCCAAAAGCATTAAAAGAAAGAAAATTTCGTTGACCACAACATCCACTAAAAATATGAAAATTTATTCTGGTGTCGTGGTGTTTCTGCGTAAAGATACCTTCTAATTTACACGTCATTGCTTGCCAGTTTTCATTAGAGTTCATGGCTTGCCACTGTCCTTGGGACATGCCGTATTAAAACTTTTAGCCTCAACAAGGCCTGTTACCATACCTTCAGGCTTTCATGTTGTCTTGCCTTTGCCACTGCTCTTACGATGCTAAATAGCCAGGGCAACATGAATTTGTGTCAATTGATTTTCAGAATTTCCCATTGGCTAAATTCAGCATCATAATATAGAGAAACAACTTTCAGAAGGTCTTGCAAAGAACTGAGTAGAGACTTTGACAGAGAACTTAACTTGCCTTATCCTCAGTCCCCTACTTAATCACCGTGGCAATTCTGTGGTAGCATTTGTAGGCACCTAAATGACAGTGTAATCTGGCCTAATGAAGCCGCTGTAGCCAAAACATGCTTTGATCTAAGGAAAAAGCCTAAATAAATAAATAAAAATCAGAAACTCCTTCAGCAGATATATTGTTTGTTATCTGGAAACTTTGCAAAATAGAAAGACTCTCTTCTGAGCTTTCAGGTCTCTGGAGGGGTGTTTCTTGCTGCTGAGCTCGGTGGTGCTAAAGGGGACCGGGGATGCGTGGCCCTTTGGCCCTTCCTTCAGATCCCTCTGCCCTGCAAATACTGCCACAAAGCAGCACAAAGGACCCTACTTTGTGGAGCAGTGCACATCTGATTCCGTGATTTGATCCACTGTTTTTCCTTAAGCAAATATATAATAATGTCGGAATTTATGGATTAGTTAGGCAATCCCTGATCTGCTTTAATCAGAATTAGTGGTATGTCTCCCAGAATGTTGCTGATAAGAGCTTTGTGCAGACAGACTGGATATGTACAGAGAGATTTTTTTTTTTTTTTCTCTGCTAATGCTGCAATACTTCCTAAGAAGTCTTTCATTTAGTGAGTGACTGAGTTTAAAAAGAAATGAAAATACATGTGCTGTTAACAACAATGATGCAAATCTCACTGCCCTTTTTCTAGAAAAACTGCTGCTGTGTTTGGGGGGAAGTTTGTCATATTAAAACTACCCCATAGGCCAAATGTGGCACATGGGAGCTTGTCAGCCTTGCTCTAAAAAATTGCTGTCATCAGATCTGAGGTTGGTCCGGGCTCTGAAAAGGTCTGCTATTCAAAATTAAGTGTGAAATTTGCAAATGATTAAGTTGAATTATTTACCTTGTTAGTTCATCATGTCTGCAAAAATATTCTCTTCCCTTCTCGTAACCTAGCAACGAATACACAGTGCACAATTATTTTTTCACAATTTGTCAGAGAGTTGCATTAAAATGCATGTCAGTGTCTTTATTTCATGACAGGCATGTAGCAAACAACACTGCAAATGTTTGTTTATCCTGGCAAGGGCTGGATTTGTTTAGCGTAACTTGCATTAGTTTTGTCTAAGTTCTGAAGCAGAAAGGGAAATATATTTTTGTTTTCAGACCACTGTTACAAATATTCTCTTTAGCTTTGTTTTTACTATAACTGACTACTATCAGGCTCTCTCACTGCGCATTGGAAACTTGCAAATAGGTTTGAGGTACTTCTGACTGCACAGGCTGAGCCCACAGGTTGCAGAGTGCATGCAGGCTGGAGGAGCTGGAGAAAATGAAAAACTAAGCCAGCCAAGAGGATATGCATCAAGATAAATATCAGCTTCACCAGTGGCATAAATTATGTTTTCTAAAACAGGAAATTAATGTTCATTAGATGGTAGAAACAAACAATTGGTCCTCTTGAAAAGTTCTCAGATTAAACACAGAGTTTCTGAGTACTTTTTGGCAGACTTTTTTAATACCTAGGTTATTGTGAAATGAAAAGAAAACACTAATTTTTGTGGATGAAATGCACAGGACTATCCCCAAAACAACAATATGCTGAGGCCTCCTTAGAGGTTTTTGTTTTTGACTTCAGCTTTATCCGGTCTCAGGCATGCAAGCATGAGTTAATGCCTGCAACCCAGAGTCTCTAGGCTTAGGCACTAAATCCTCTGCCTGGGTCCCCGGGTCCTGAGACAGCATTGCTGTGTGGGATGGCAAATGATTTGTGTTTCTTAGCCATCTTTTGTGCTTTGTGTTACCTTTTTGATCCTCTCAATAGGCTGCTTGGGTCCAGACATGATTCCCTTCACTGCTTTTCAGTTTGATGTGCACAGGGTAAAACACAAATTCCTGTCTGCCTGGGCCATGTTGCTTAACAGTTCAAGGTGTTTGAAAGGGGGCAAATGGGGAGAGAAAAGCACAGGAACCATTGCTACTGTGATGCTGTGGCCCTTAGTGTGACGAAAACCAAGCTGTGTGTTCTGGGAAAATGGTCCTTGTCCTAAATCTATGTTTTTATCACTATGACAGAGCATAAGATTAAATCCTTATTCTACCTCAGACTCTTTGACCAAGATTACAGTTTATTTAGCCTCCACAGCCTGCATATATTTTAGCTGGCTGGGGGGCTTAGATGAAGAGTGGTGTAGCCACGAGTGTCTGCCCCAACAAGAAGAGGCCGGCACCTGCAGAAGGCGACGCAGCTCCCACCTGGGCTGAGCCACCCGTCCTGCAGAGGGGCTGCGCTCTGCCTGGGCGCCGGGGGACGCAGGGGAGCAGAGAGCTCTGAGCTGCCACGCTTCAACCCCCATGATGGATAGTCCTGTGCTTTACCCTGCTGCGTACCCACGAGATAGAAATAAGGGCCACGGGGACAAAGGAACATTTATTTGCCAGCAACTGGAAGTGTAGAAATTTAGAAAATATAATATCCACACCTACATATTGGCCAAACTACTGATTTGCCTTAAATACCTTTTAAGTGTTCAAGGTAAATGAACTTCACTGCCTGCAGAGGTAGCGTCACTGTTTTCACATTCCCCCATGCGTTGAGAGCCGATAGGTGTGACTTTAGGTACACCTACTGGTTTGGCCACATCACAAGTCTGGGCATCTCCACTTTTCATTTATTTATTTTGATGTTAGGTCTTGCAGTTAACATGTCCAAATAATATTTGTTTTCCAGACCTTTTCTGTTTATGGGACAAGTAGACACTAAAAACACCTAAGCCTCACTTTTGTGCTGACAGCAAAATGCATTGATTTGGGTGGGAGCTGCTGGGGATGCTAACACAAACATCCAGAGGCAGAAGCTCCATTGGGCTTGCAGCGGGAGCTGCCAGTGCAGTGGGCAGCTGCCTGCTGCCAAGCTGCCTGCGTGGCAGCCTTGCTCCTGGCGCTCCCCAGCCCCCTCTGCCAACACTTCTGCAATGCTGCCTTGCTCTTTAAAATGCAGTCTTCACATTGACCCTTTTCCAACTGAAATCTCATTGTTCTATAGCTTGATTTTAGGCGTGCAGTTAACACTAGCTTCCTTGAGGAAAATGTTCTTAGTTTCCTTTAAATACCTGTTGTTTTCTGTAATATTCCAAAGTTTTCCGTTAGAAAACAAACAAACAAGCAAACCAAAAACAAGAAAAACAAGAGATGAGTGGCAGTGGTTTAGGAGTAATAGGAACTGTGCTCGGATATTAGTAGTAACAGAAGTAAGCAGGAATGAGCAGGAGGGTGCAATTATGGATGAAAGTATTTTCACTGCTAATTTTAATTTTGTGAGAGCAAGTGGCACTTCTCCCCACTCACCAAATGAAAAAAATTCCCCAAATTTTTCCACTCATTCGGCTGCTGAACCTCTCTGTTTCATTACTCTGCTTACTCCTGCCTGTCCGCTGGATTTACCTTACAATGCTGTTTATTTAGTATTGCTCCTGTATTAATTTTCTCGTCGTCTCTGTGGCTTGTTTGAATCCTTATACCACTCTCTTCTCCCTCCTGCCTTGCCATGTGTGCTGTTTAGCTATGGCTTCGCCTTCCCAGAAAACACCCTCCTGCTCCTCCTTCCCCCTCCTCCTTAAAGTTTCAGATTTCCCTTCGTGCAGGCAGCAAGGGGCTGCCCACCGTGCTGGCGGCTGGCTCTGCTGGGTTGCCACAGGACCTGATTCACCTCCTGCAAGCTGAATAGCGTGAAAATAAATCAGCTGAGAGGGAGCTGCCTGGGAGTTGCAAAACACGGGGACGCATGTCGAAACCAACACACGGGCTGGGTAATGACCAGCATGGCTCTCAAGGAGTTTGCAGCTCTCCCGTATATATTCCCTTCGGGACTGCAATGCTGAGTGAGACTTTTCAACAGATTAGCTCTGCCCCACTGTTTAAACCAGCTTTGCGTGTTCATCTGAGATGTGCTTAACCCAAAATCCTGCAACTGAAAGTGCCCTTACACTGTGCCTTCCGGCTGGTTCCCAACTTGGCAGGAGAGTTTTGTCCCTAATACCCAAGATCTAAACACAGCCGTGCTTTGAAGAAAATGTAAATCCAAACCTGAGCTTGAGCCCATCTCTAATCACCACTTGATTTTGTTTTCTCTGAATGTACACATCTGAGTGCTAAAGCAAATTAGCCATCTCTCCTCGAACAGGTTCTCCTCCTGCAGCCTCCTGCTCTCTGAGTTCTTTAAAGTCACCGCTGTTTATGCCTGCGTTTGTAGCTGTGACAAGCAAACACTCAAAGTGGCTTTGGAATCAAGCGTCCTGAGTGACTGTGTAGATCCTCACCTTTTGAGTTGCTCTTTGAGGAAGGTGAGGGAGCTTTATTGGGGTTCGAGTGTTTGAGTGCACAGAGCTGTTTCCAGAACTCATATCTCCAGTCCTGCCACGTTAGGCCAGTGCAGTAACTCAGCAACTGCTGTTTTCAGGGCAGTGCAAAGCCTTCGCTGCAGAGGATTTATGTTTCCTCTTGACATTATACAATATTTTCCTCCCAGATTTCAGTGAAGTTTTGCTCTCTCTGAATTGTAAATGCAAAAAATTACTGTTCCGAATGTTCTCTCTTGAAAAGATGTTTGCTTTTCACAGCTCAAACAGAAAACAGCTCAGTGCATCCAAAAGCTGCCTCACCCTTTGAGCGTGTTCCCAGATCTCAGCCAAGAGCACTACTATGGAATAGCTGTGAGTAGCCGGAAGAGCATTGTGGGGATTGAGATGCAAATGAGCAAACCAAGCAGCCCCTTCGCTGCAGAGGTTCCCTATCTCCTTCTGCCCCTCACTTTTGAACTGGGGGAGGCTTAACCTGGGCACGGCTCCGCAGCCACCAGCCCAGGCTCTGCAGCCACCAGCCTCTGGCTTTGGTCACTTTTAAGACTTGTCAGCTTTGGTCTGATGAAGAACTGTAGCAGCATCATGAAGGCATGGAGATCAACAGTGCTTTCAGAGCCCCCGTGTTGCCATTACTGCCCTGGGCCCCCAGCGCTAAGGGCCACTCACTGCCTTTTCTGAGAAGGAAAGCCAGAGGCAGCAGCCACTGCAGAACAGCTCGCTCTCTTCCAGCCTCTGAAAAGTTCCCAGTTTTCAGGCAGTTTCAAAAGTTCCAGTGTAATGTGAGTGGCTGTCTGGGCACTTGTTTGTTTTAACAAACACAGAGAGTTAGAGTATTGCAAAGGGAATCAGATACAGTAAGTTGGGGGGCATTCAGAGGGTTGCACGTATAAACACACCAAGGAATAAAGCAATATGGTGTTTTCTCTGTATGCTTTTCTTTCCAAAGCTAGGGCAGGAAGCAAAACATTCTAACAAAACCTCCTTCTAAAGAAATAATCAAGGCACTGAGCTCTAAAGCCTGTGTCGCTGCACATGACCAGGAGAATAAGCCATTTTGCATTATTGCATGTTGTCATCGCTTTGCTCAGTGTTGTCCCTGCATGCTAATTACATGTTTACATGCATTGCATCATTTGACATAATTACTGTAATTATGTTAATACTTCATAATCAACAGAACAGTACCTGTAATTTACAAAACAAAAACGACATGAAAAGCTAAACCCACAAATGGAAGGGGATACGCTGCTGAGGATTTAATCCTCGGTGCAGAAGCAGGCAGGAAGCACTCCGAACTGGAATATCCTGGTTCAGCCACCCGAGACACTTTGCAAGGTGTTTTAAAAGGTATTAACGAGGGTAACACCAAACTGTGAACAGGGCATAAATGTTTAATACTCATCCATGAACTCTCACCTAGAAAAAGCTGTGCAGTGCCCTTAACAAAGCTGCGTGACAGACACTTGAAAGAACAACGGGAGACTAAGAAATGCAGTGATCTGGAAATATTTTAACCCCTCTCCTATCTGTGGATGTATGATGTCAATCTCGATCCCCTTCTTGCCTCTCCGAAAGGAATGCGCGGGGCCTGGCACACCAGACCGCTGTCTGTGTGCACTGGGATCTTCCCCCCCATCTCCACATCTACTTTTTTTTTTTTTTTCCCTGTTTATCTTGGCCTGGGGTGTTTGGTTTTGGGGCCGATTCCCCCTCTGCAGACCTCACACATCCTGGAAGGCGTTTCTTTACCTCTGGTTTCTTGCGGAAGGGCCTCTGCCATAAAGTTTAAGTATCCAAAGTCAACTATGGATAAAACAGGGATATTAAACCAGGCAAGGGGGTAAGCAGAGTGCTCATTGGAGAGTTTACACATACGATTGAGCCCTGAGTGCTTCCTGTTAAATGGAGACACAAGAAGCTTCCAGCAAAATTATCAGACAGGACCCACTGAGGGAACATGGCCTGGTGGGGATCCCGCTGCGGGCCGAGCCCCCCACAGCAGTGCGGTGCCACATCTGTCCCAGAACGGGCCAGGCTGGAAGGGGCCTTGAAGATGATCCAGTCCAACCACCCTGCCAAGCAGGATCACTTAGAGCACATTGTGCAACATGGCATCTAGGTGGCTTTTGAATATCTCCAAGGAAGGAGACTCCACAACCTCTGTGGACACTCTCCAGAGAGGAAGACTCCACAACCCCTCTGGACAACCCGTCCCAGTGCTGTGTCCCCCCTCTGTGTGTCCCTGCTAGCACCCGTGGGCAAGGGGCACCCCGCGGGCTGTGCAGGCCCAAGGGGGTCCTCGAAGCCACCGGGCCCTACGGGCATCGCCTTTCCCCACAGCCCCACAGCCCTGGCCTGGGCAGGGCAGGAGGAGAGCCCGGCACCTGCCACGGGGGACCTGGCACAGCACAGCCCGGGGAGGCTCGGGGAGACCCGGGGAGGCCTAGGGAGGCAGCGGCCTCCCTCTGCCGGGTAGCACACCCGGGTCCGAGCCGAGCCGAGCCGTGCCCACGGGGCAGATGCGGTTCCCGATCCGGCGCCGCGTTTTGCTCGAGCAGCAAGTGACGGGGGAAGGAGGGAGGAGGAGGAGGAGGAGGAGGAGGAGGAGGAGGAGGAGGAGGAGGAGCCGGCTCGTGGAGGCCGGGCCTCTCCCGCCCCTCAGCTGGGAGCCCGCAGCGAGCCGGGGCAAACTTCAGAGCCGAGGCGGAGCGGAGCGGCGCGGAGCCGGGCATGGGGTAGCCGCTGTGCCCTGCTGCGCTCGCCCCGCCATGTAGGCAGAGCCCCTGGGGGCTGCGCCCGAAGCTCCGCGATCGCACCGGGCCGGGGGGCACCATGCGGGGCGCCCCGGCCGCCGGGCTCCTGCCGCTGCTCCTGGGGCTGCGGCTGCTGCTGGGCGGCGGTGCCGAGGCGCAGTACTCCAGCGACCTGTGCAACTGGAAGGGGAGGTGAGGAGAGACCCCCGCCGGGCTCTGAGGGGAGAAAACCGGGTCCTCCCCTTCTTCTCCCGGGAGGGAAGTCGAAAACAAAAGGGGGCTCGGGGGGGTGGGCGGCCAGCGGGGGCTGCAGGGACGGAGGGGGCTGGACCCCCTCTGCCTCAGCGGCGAGGAGGAGGAGGAGGAAGAAGAGGAGAAGAAGGAGGAGGAGGAGGAGGAGGAGGAGGGCGGTGCCGTGCCCGCCGAGGAGAAGTTTCTCCCCGCGCCCATCGTCCTCGGGCAGGATCCGGCCGCTCCGCTTTCTGCCGCGGCTTCACTTCGGGGCAGCCCCGGTGCGGCTCCCCCCGGGACCCGGTGCACCTGCGGGGCGCCCCCCCGGATCCCCTCCGCTGTCCCCCGATGCCCCCCGGTGTCACCGCCCCGCTCCCGGTGCGTCCTGCCGGCTGCTGGCGGTGCTTGGTGAAACCTCTCCGCTCCTCGAGTGTTTATCTGGCGAATTATCTCGCCTTTAATTGCTCGTAATAAGTTTAGCGTCTGTGGTTGGGTCTGGGACCTCCTGGGCTGTTGGGAGTTTTCAGCGGGTGTTGGGGGATCAGGCGTTCCGTCGGCTCGGAGATGAGTGCTCGGGGAGTCCAAAATGTTGACTCCGATGTTCTGCTTAAACCTCAGTTTCCTTAAAATAAAGGCTTGGCCAGCTTGTGTTGGTAAGGTATGTTGGAGCAGGGAGAGTGCAGAGTGGGGAAGCAGCTGGACTGACTCGCAGCGGAACAGTTTCCTAGCTGTTACTGTCTGAAACACTCTGATGCCTGCTATTTACTTTTTCTGAACTTTTTTTTTGGTCTCTTGACCATTGAAGTGTAGTTAATCCCAGTGAATCCACTTGAAGGTGAGTCCATTTGATATGGACCAAACCTATTCGTTCTCTGGCAAACTCCTAATTGTATTATTTCACTTTTCCAACCCCTTTTCCTTCCCCCCCACCCAAAAGCTGTTCTTCCTTTCACCCCTAAGCCCTCTAGCTGCATGTAGGTACCTGGACCTTACCACATGGTAACTGCATGGTTACTGCACCATTTAAAAAAAAAAAAAAGTGACAAACCCTTCTATTCCTGTCCTGGCTGCTTCTTATTTTTGTACTGTTTTTGCAGAGCGAGCAGTGACCATCCATGTCACTTGAGCAGGGCTGGAATAAGTAAAGCCTTGTGTATCAGCTAAGGGGGTGATGCTTGGAAAAAAAAAAAAAGAGTGAAATATCATTTCCTGTTACTGAGTTCGGGGCGAACGGGTGATGCAAGCTTGGACTCACTTGCCTGTTGTTGCTCTGTTGAGCCAAGCAGGACCTACGATGACAGCTCCATGACGATGTACGGAGGAGGAAGAGCTGCCTCCCTGCACACACTGCTTGTCTGGTTCAGCTGGGTGCTTCCACTGATGGCCACAGTCCAGGCACCCAGGTGGACAGGGGTCTTGGGAGGTGTAAACCAGGCTGGCTCTGGCCTCACTGGTAGCAAACAGGTGTCTTCAGAAGTGCTGGCAGTCCTAAGGGTGTTAAATAGCATCTGCTTTGTCCTGCAGGACTAGCAGTTAAGAAGGAAAGAAAGGTACTTTGATGTACCAATAAATACTGTCTAATTAAGTATTTCAGTGTGGATACTAATAGCTACTTGGGTCAGAAAGGATTTTTATTATGTGGAATATAATGTTTTGAAGTCATGTGATATTTTTTACCTTAACTGTTTGAAAAAAAAACATGAATGCCAAAATCAAACCTTTCTTCCCATAGAAAAGTTCTAGGTTGTATTGTGCAGGCAGAATTGAGAGTCTAGTCATCTCCTACAGTAAACCTGAAGGTGTTTTCTCACCTTTACATACATGTATGCATTAAAAGCAATGCTCTTAGAAGTAGAATATATTGGATGTGACTTTTTTTTCCACATTAGCTTGTGGAGAAGTCGACCAGCTAATATCCCTGAGTACTATGAAGAGCGTTGCTAGGATTCCTATCCATATCCCTCATGCTTCCAGGGGAGTCTGATGCAATGCACAACGCGACACCTGCAATTTAAGTACACTCAGTAGGCCATAGCAGCATCTTAATAAATAGCTTGGTAGAGAACTTGCAGGAGAGCGTTGTCCAAAAGCAAGCAGAAACTTCACTGTGGTGTGCGTCTGGTTATTACTCTCACTGCAACTTCAGGTTTTCTTGTTGCAGTGACTTCACCATGCTGTGGGCAAAACTGCCCCGATGACATGGGAATATGCTAGTCTGGCCTTTTTGATATAGTCTGGAAGAGCAAGAATTCTGCTCTGATATGGCTGAATCCATCTGTCTTGCCCTCTGCTCCAGTGGATTCTCTGGGGAAGTCTTGATGGTCCTCTAGATTGTCATCCTTAATTAGATCCCCCAAATTAGGATCTAAAGTTCCTTCCCTGTGTTTGCTGAGGGATACTGGGAGGACATGGGTACTTCAAGGATTCTTCAGAGCATCTAAAATGGAATAAATAAATGGCTAAACTAGATGGTGCAAGTATTCCCTCCCTGTGTCATCTTTTTTGTTCCTCTGAATAACACCTGTTGCAAGTTGCAGTGTCGCAGCTTACTGCACCAATAGATCTTCCAAGGCAGACACAAGGGCAGGGCTGAAACCAGAAAGAGAAAAGAGTGAAGAGACAAACGCAGTGATTCAGGATGTTCTCATGGATCGGTATGAGGAAGTAGTATTTGTAGATTTAAGTCCCAATAAACTGCACAGGTCTGAAGGAGGTGATGGATGGCTCATCCATCGCTGTAACCATGAGACTGCTGCCCTATCTCCTTGCTATATAAGTGAAAACAAAAACAAAACTCAAACAAACTTGGGGGGAAGAAAAAAGGCTTCTGGTCCTCCATTATTATGTGGACGTGCTGTGTCTTATGGCTGGCTACCGACACCTAAATATGACATTAAACAAGCTCTATGTGGTGACAAGTCATTTTGACAGAAAGCAAAGTGACAGGTTTTACTGGATGATGGTGGTTGCTATTAAGTAACGCCAGCATGTATTTTGAAATCTGCTTAACTTTTGAGTCATCCTTTATTATAAGGCTTAATGCGTACAGGTACTTGTGCTTGATGCATCTGTCTAATGGCATCACTCTTGCCTGTGGGATATAATTGGCTTTCAGAAGATAATTTCAGAGTCCACCCTGTTTTTTTTGTTGCTGTTTGAACAGCATGACTGTTTGAACAAAATTAATATTGAGGCTTTTTTCTCTGGCAGAAATTCACTGCCTCACTCTTGGTAGGATCACTTGCTACAGCAGTTTCACTACATTAGTTCAGAGTTTTGCCCCTGGTATCTTCCTTCTGTTTAAGCACTAAGGCTTCGGAGTGGAAGTTCCCAGTAGAAGGTCTGCAAAACCTATGCAGCTTGTTTTGATGTCTGGAGTAGGAACAAGTGATGCGTGAGGGTTGTTTTTTTGCCCCTTTGCTGCAGGATAAGCTTTACGCTATTTCACTTTACTTATTTGCTGCTTGTGAGTGAACAGACTTCTGTGTTTTCTGTTGAGTGGCATTGTGCTCATGCTGCAGTGAAAACTGACTTTGTGGACCAGATGTGGATTTACAGTCAACTTGAAATATCCCATTGAAAGTTAAGTTTCCTGAACATGTTAAGTACTACTGAATTTGAGGGCAAGAGACTAGAGGTCAAAAACTCGTCCCTCATTTCTCCTCATCTGTGTGCTTGATGTGGCTTTCAAGATTATTCAAAAGCACATGTTTGCAGGCACTATTATTATTAAATATGACTTTTTTTCCTGAGCTTCCTCATGTAACCTCTATCAAGTGGGTCACACTGACACTCACAATAATGAGTCACATCAACAGTAAATGCAAACCATATGTTGGCTTGTGTGTGTGGTTTTTTTCCCCCCTTATTTTACACATGGCTTCTTGTTACTTTCTAAATGCTGACTTGAATTTAAACCCTGTTCAGCACCTGAATATCTCTTTGGGGTGGGGAGCTACGTAGTTGGAGGTTTCTGTTGAGAAACCAGAGCTTGATGTCATTGCTTGAACTATGCTAAAATACATTCTGTCTTTGCCACGGATTTCCTGTGTACCCTTAGACAAGTCACTTAATCCTTTTTACGTTTTTCTCCTGTCTTGTTTCATCTGCCTGTAAATGGGAGCATTCTGAAGCTTCTCCAGAGTACTGCAAAGCAGACCAAGGAACTGCGTTGAAGGGTCTCACGTTGGGTGGTGCTCTATGGGCACAGAATAGATGTTTATATTTGGAAACTGGGTATGCAAAGTGTAGGAGGAAAAAGAGGCTTGGTGGTGAAATGATTTGCTTATGCTCACATTCTAGGTTTGTGACAGCTCAGGGACTGGAACTGAAGGCCCTGATTTTTGAGTAATGGCCCCAAAACCTTCACCAATAAACCAGGCTTCCCACAACTTTCTCTTTTAACTGAAGTGTCTACAGCACTATCATAGAGTAGATTGGGTTGGAAGGGACCTTAAAACCCATCTAATTTCAAGCCCCTGACATGGGCAGGGACACCTCCCAGCAACCCAGGCTGCCCAAGGCCCCATCCAGCCTGGCCTTGGGCACTGCCAGGGATGGGGCAACCACAGCTTCTGAGCAACCTGGTACTTCATCACTTTCATAGCAACAAAATTCTTCCTGATGTCTAACCTAAATCTACCCTTTTTCATTTTAAAACCATTGCCCCTTGTCTTATTGACACACTCTGACAAAAAGTCCATTTGAAACTTTCTTGTAGGCCCCCAAGTAATGGAGCCTCCCTTTGAGTACTGAATATTAGTGCTTTAAGTCACTCTGGGTAAAGAACCTGTAGGGTTGGCCCAGCAGCAGTGACATGCAGCAGAAGTTGTTCAGAGCTGTCCTCAGTTTAGGCCATAGGCAATCAAAGGCCAGTTTTCCCTCACCCTGCCCTGGTGGGCTGTCCTCCTCTCTAATAGCTGGCCTGGGATCCTTGTGTTGCTCTCCTGTCCCATCTCTGTGATCATTGGCACTTAAAATGGCTGCTGGGGTGTTAATTTTTTGTCCTGGTGCTGGGTAAGGACTCAGGAGCAGCAGTAGCCTGGTGTCCCAGCACTCGTAACTGGCCACGTGCTCGCTTTCTTTGCTAAGCACCCAGAGCTGTGTGTCTGCTCGTAGCCCACCATGTAGATCTGCTGGGCTAAGTTTAAACTTCATACTGGGGAGAAGAGGAGCATGGCACACATACAGAAAAAAAAGGAGCATAAGTCAGTGTCTTCTCACCCCTCCCAGCCTCCCAGTTTGGAGACTGGGGCTGCCCAGCTGAGGGGGGTGTACCAGTAGCACACAGAGCATCCCTTTGCTCCAGTTCACAGGGTGAGCTTGGCATCCCTCCCAGTTTCAGATCCATTGGGAATATAGACTTGGAAGGGGAACAAAGTACTTGGAGAAAGGTGGAGTCTGATCTGTGAAGCTGAGACTGTGCTGGTTTAAGCCACCAGGAAGGGAGCTGAAGTGTACGTGTTTTAGTTAGCATGAGCCAAGTCATTTGCCACAGCTCAGCTGATGGGCAGTAACTGAGGCTCTAGTAATTTAATTGCGTTTGATCATGTGCTTATATCCTATTTAATTCTGAAGTCAATTACTAGTGGTTTGACTTTTTCTTTTGGGAGATGATTTTAAATTGTCCCATAACATTAAGCTTGCAGCCTTGCAAGAGATGAATGCTTCTGACGGCTGCTGGCTGGGCTAATACTCAACCCTGCTGCAGATTTCCTGGGTTTGTTGATGTGGCTCTTTGAAGGTTTGAGGTTATGACAGTCACTTTACTGGCTCCGTCATTTGCCTAACTTTCTCTTTCTTTCTTCCCTCAGTGGCTTAACTCACGAGTCTCACAAGAAGGATGTTGAACAGGTCTACCTCCGCTGTTCTGAAGGGTCAATAGAGTGGATGTATCCCACGGGAGCACTCATAGTCAATCTGCGACCCAATACTTCACCTGCCTCGTACAAACATTTGACTGTTTGCATAAAGCCCTTCAAGGACTCTGCAGGAGCAAATATTTATTTGGAAAAAACTGGAGAACTGAAACTCTTGGTCCGAGATGGAGAACGCAGCCCCAGTAAAGTGTACTGCTTTGGCTATGATCAGGGGGGCCTGTTTGTTGAGGCCACACCTCAGCAGGACATTAGCAGGAAGATTACAGGCTTCCAGTACGAATTGATGAACAAGGGGATTGCATCTGATTTGCACACAGTTTCTGGTGAGTTCTGGGATAATGGTCATATTTTCACGTACTGTATTGAATGCATAACAGATGGTGGAGTGAGTGAGTGGGAAAGTGGTTGGGTCTGAATTTCATGTGCTTTTAAGGACATGTTTTATAAACAGGCTATTGCGGAAGAATTGATTTTTTTTTCCTTGTTGTTGTTTTTTGGAAGCTGGTAGCATAGGCTGAATTCCAAATGATTTGTTAAGGGCTACATTGTGAACGGTTCTCCCCTTACAGGCATGGGGTGAATCACAGGAACTGGCTTTACCCTGCAGTGAACTCCAGTGTGAACTGGGCTTCCGAGCCTTGCTGTAACAGTTTTCTAACCACTATTTTACTCAGTTTTTAAGACCCCACTGCATGTTTTGAATAACAAACATTTAAACAAGGAGGAACTCCTTTTCCATGATTTTTTTTTTCCTCTGCAACTACTGCTGCTTGCTGACCTAATTATTGCTTTTTTTTTTTTTTTTTTTTTTTTTTAAACAAGGAAAATGGTGTGTTCCTTCCTCAGCTCTGGCTGGTACACTCTCTGGAGCATTACTGTGTGATGCTTTAACACGGTGTCTTCTCTCTCACCCATTCTGTAGAGCAAGTTCTGCAGTGTTACACCAGGAAAGTTTGTAGGAAGGGCGTGTGGAAAAATTGAAAGAGTTTACAGGCCTGAAAAGTCTGATACTAAATAATGAGCTAAATATTATTTGAGAACAAAAGCTCTAGGTGTAACCTAATTATGCTAATCAATTAGGCAGTTTGAAAAAGAAGAGTAACTAGCATTTGTGGCGGATGGCAGGGGGAATGGGAAATTCTTTTCAGATAGGCAGTATCTGATCCCTGCTTCTCCTCCGTGCAGAATTGCCCCTAACTTTTACCCTGAAACCTAGGAGGGGAGATTTCCAGTACAGCTGGAGGACCAACAGGCTGAGGACAGTTTGTCCCAAAGGACTAGGAAGGCATCAAGGTTTGGGTGTCCTCAGTGGGGAGCTGTGGTGGCAGCCAGATTTCTCTTTTTGAAGTGGTGTGGAGTGAAGGCAGCCCCACAGCAATGCACACTTGCAATGTCTTGGCCCAGGGTAAAACCCAGCCTAAAATCAGCCCCAAAAACAGTATGTAGGCTGCCGAGTTTCGGCGGCATGGAAGCCCCGTGCTTTGGCTGAGATGCTACTTGATACACAGTGGTGTGGCTAATTAGACTGCAGCTGTATTTCTAGGCAGCGCATCTCTCATCCTTTTTTGGGATAAATGATTGCAGAGCTCGAGTCCCATTCTCCCTCCTCCCCTTGCTCCCTTCCACAACAGGACCCTGCATTTATATGGCTGTATATTTGTGCATACTTGCCACTCTGCTAGCATTTGGATGTTGGCACACTGGTTCAGATGTGGCTTTGTTTTACACAGATCTTAGTTTGACCCTGATAGACGGTTCGTAACTTAGCAAGACAGTAGTTGGCTGAGGGCTAATGCAGTAACCCCAGTAACTGATAGATGGCGTGTTTGCCATTAAAACCAAAAAAACATAAACACAAATATTCAAATATTTAAGTTGCCCTCTTTGCTCCTGCCCTGTGTGCAACTTGCAGGGCAGCATCGAGGTTTGTGCATTTAAAACAGACTTCCCTGCCTCTACGTTGTACGAGTGCTGCAAAAGAGGTTGGGTGTCTGCAACTGCAAAACTGCAGAGCTGTTTTCCCAGCAAGATCATTTCTGCAAAGATGAATATACTGTGCAGAATGCTAGCTATGTAGTAAAATTCCATTGCAGAAAACATTAAATACATTGTTTAATCAGTTATTTGGAGAATGTTCCCAGATTCAGTGCTTCTTTCTTTGGCTGTAAGGATGGAGACATGGGCAGGCTAGCCATAAGCAAGTCGCTTAAACTTACCAAGGGAAGTCCTAGACACTTTTTTTCAAAGAAAAGTTGAAATTTCTTTTGCATATAGGTAAAAATATGTGAGAAGTAATGCTCATTACTGCTGTTTTTAATTTGCACATAGATACGGTTTCTCTTGAGTTTTGCTAAAATCAAGAGGACTCGCTGCTGGCATGCTCACTATCCCCGCTCGGCACAAACTGCAGTGTTTTTAGAACTGAGTGCTCCTCATTCCACATAAAATCATGGCGATTTCTGAAGCTGATGGGAGCTTTCTTCAGAGACTTTCAGAAGGCAAAGTGAGGACTGAATCCAATTACAGCCTTCCTCTTTGATAGGCATATTAAATCACTTTTTCTGTGACTGCTGTATTTTCAGCTGTAACAGACACTGATTGAATTTCAGTGCTGTCTTATAAAACAATGTGGTAGGCTATCTGCTTCACGCTCCAAGTGTCTTGTTTGGACAGAAGAAGCTTTTTAATAGTTCATCAGCAGAGCCTTCAGGGCAAACTAGGGATCTCTATTGTATTTTAAATTATTTCTCTTCCCTTTTTTTGGATCCCCGGACTCTGGGGAGTGGCGGCGGGGGGTGAAAACATGATGAAAATGCCATACATGACTCTTTCCACTACTCAGTCAGATGAGCACTTTTATTCTCCTATAAATATCTATATGTCTGGGGAAACTGCCAAATAGCTGCCTTGTGAGGCTTCTATGGAGCAATATATTTGGGGCTCTCTGCAGTTCATGGACCTCCTTTCTTCTGTAGCTGCTTCTAGTTTTTCTGTGAAACCTCTGAATAAATGCCCTTTGCCAAGCTTTTCGTTTGGAGAGGAAGTTTACGAGTGACTGACTGAAATCACCGGTGGCCTCTTCATTGGAGGGGAGGCTCGAGCCAGAGGCAAGTGCTGACCTTAAAGGAGCTGAAAACTGGATTTGAGGCTCAGTGTTTCCATCCAAGAATACTTCATACTTGGTCACACAAGTGGCTTGATGCGCTTTGGTGGCGGATTGAGCCCGACCACCCGTCTGTGGTGGCTTGGTGGTGCGGGAGGTGGGTGTGAAGAAGCTGCTGCAGAGCAGGGCGGAGGAAGCTCGCACGCTTCCTGGCCTCGGTTAGCGAAGAGCTGAGGGCATGAAGGGCACGTTGTCATCTGGGCTCTGCTGTAAAAGCCCCAGGTGTGGGGTGCTCCAGCCCTTTACTTGAGCAATAACTGCTCCAGCAATCACCAACGATTTCTCTCGACTTTCCTCAAACGGTGTGTTTGTTTCCTGGTGATAATTATTGTACTCTGCCCCTGAGTTTACTCTCTCTTCCTAACCTGGCATCCCCAGCTCTGATTAAAGAGTGTAAGTCATCTGTTTAATACTTTAATGACCTGTTGTGTCCTCGTAGCCCTGACATTGCAGGGTGCATCAACAAATCAGCAATGCTTGGCAGGGTGCCTGTGGTTTAATTAGAAAACCTCAAGTTTTATTAGTTTACAGTCATTCTTTCCCACTTAATCAGAGCCTAGCAAATAATTTAGTAGAAAACGCGCACACAGGTTCTGAACAGGCCTTTCCCTTTTCTCGGGAAGGTTGAATGACACAGCACACCCTTACAATTTTCCAAATCTTGGGGGGTTTACCCCTTTTGCTGGCTCTGAGTTTGCCTCGTCACATTCTCTTAAGGTTTCCCTAGCCGTAGGAAATACTTGCTGTGCACCAGTATGTTTTAATCTGGATTGCTGAAGTTTGGTACAGGATAGTTTTTAGTACGGTGGTAGCCAGTGAAATAATGCATTCACAGTGCAGGGAGTTTGCAGTTTCTTATCCTGGGAACAGCAGCAAAGGCAAGGATGCTACAGAGCTGGTTTTCTGTAACCAAGTGCTCCCACAGGAGGGTCACCTTGACAATTCAGGTGCCTTGGTGGGTATGTTCTCCCCTTGATACCCAGAGATAGGTGACTGAAAATGCTTCTGATTTCAGATTAGGCTTTGGATTGGATGCCTGTATAATTCCCATGCATGCTGATGGTCCATTAACTCCAGATTATGCTTTCAGTAGGCTCTGGAGCCTCGTGTTTGCCCAAGTGAAGAACTGAGGCAGGGTGACATTTTGGCCTGAGGCCATCTGAGAAGCTGCAGAACTTGTTTAGGTTGTTGAGTTCTGTTGATTCTAATCTTTGCTGCTTGGGCTGGAATAAAATACCCCGTGTCTCTCTTATACTGGCAAGGAGATGTAGGTCTTGCCAAAAGAGGTCTTCATCCCTGTAGTTTCTAGCAGTTTTCTGAGGGCCATGACCCACCAGAACTTGGCTGTGGCAGAGCACATGCGTGCCTGGTCTGGGTCTGCCTTGCACCGGGGCTGCTTGGGTTAAATTCCTGTGAAAAGCGTGAAGGTCCCTTGAGAGTCATTTTCATTTTCAGTTCTTCAGCTTCTGCTCAAATAATCCGAAATGAGGATCTGCAGGTTTGACAAAGCATTGTGGAGGACTCAAAGACCTTTATTTTGTTACCTGAAGTCTGTGTTCAAGCTCTGGATGCAGCTTTGTGCAAGCACAGTTTGCTTTTCCCATTGTACGCTCCCAGGGATGTCTGTAATTTGATTGTTGGAGCTCAGGAGGTAAATGGAAAGCAATTTCGTTACCCACCCACTTTTGTGTAGTAAAGAAGTCAAACTTTAACAAAAAATGTCCCTTTATCTTGATGGCATCTACGCACTTAGTGCAGGTTCTCGTAACTGTTTTGTATGTTTTCTTTATTAATGCTGGGCACCTGGCTGAGAACATTAATAGATAGGAGGTACAGTGCTCGAGTGGGTAGCTGAAAAACACCACAAAACTGGATAAATCCAGTTAACTAATTAAGAACAGTATTCAGCTATTTCCTGTATGCTGTTAATTCACTGGCCTGAGAAAACAGATTGGAAATTAAGAAAGCTCATAAATATTTGGGCTATGCCAGTGTTTCTCCTAACAGATAGCTTTCTGAAGCACCCTTCTTAACTTCTGATCCTTCCTTTCCTACAGTTTGGGCTTGGCAGAGGTGGGGCACCAATCTGCCTTATCTCGGTGTGTTCTCCCAGAGCTGTTGCCATCACAGCTCGGAGGCTCCTAATCTCACCCATTCTTCTGGTTGCTCCCAAATGTCCAATTCCTTTTACTTCTTGCGGGCTGAATGCGCTGCTAAGCTTTGTAATTTGAAGCAGCAGATGCACTGCTGTGTTTTTCACTTCTCGCTAAAGTCGAAGCAGTTTTGCTTTTCATACGGGAGGCTAATTAACAGGAAGCTGTGGCTGGCATGCCTGCTCTCTGCCAAGGTGCGTGCGGCATGGAAATCACGGTTTGGCCCCTGGTGTGCTCATCACTGGCACTAGCAGCAGAAGTGATGGAAAAAGACACTTGGAAAACTTAAACTGAAAGTCCCCGCGACCTTTATGCTTAGCACAGGTACTCTTGAGTCACTGTGACCATCCGAGGTGCTGGCACAGAGCTACATGGCAGGGCTGGGAGCACCGTGGTGTGCTTGGGGCAAAAGCATTCCAGTAGTCCCCATGACTTCTGAAAATTTGTTTTCTTGACCTCTTTTTTTCACACCCCCAGTTTTCTGCACTACATAAAACTCACACCTCTTGGGGATAAGTTGTGTTATGGAGAAAAAAATAAATAAAAATCTGAGCATGGTGTGGTTTGACTTGCACTTAGCAGAATTTAAACAGCACTCCTCCCACCAGGATTCGCTTGTGAAATGCATAACGAGCAGCAAAGCAGCGTGGTGGGATCTGCTGTTTAAGGCTGAGCTAGTGTTGGGTGGCATGCACACATGGGACGCTTTCTGGTACAGCTGAAAGTTTGCTTCTGTCTTCTATGCTTTTTTATTTTTTCATTTATTTTTCCTAAGAGGTCAGCAGCAACTCACCAGGAAGCAGCCTATAATGCCATTGCCCCGAATACACCAGCTTCATTTATTGGCTTGCAAGGGACCCTTTTGACACTCCCATTTTAAGATATGTTATTTTCTGAATACTTCTTTGTGTGCTTATCCTCTTTGCAGGCAGCTTTTCTTTAGCAACTATCATGTCTTTTCCCATGGTAAGAGATGATACCACCAAAAACAAAGTAACTCCTAATGGAAGAGAAAATCGGATTTTTGAAAAAGCATTTTTTAAGAAACTAATTTTCAAGGGGATGTTGCTTAACTGGGTGTCGTGGGTCCACATCTGAATAGATCACACTGTGGCTGTTGTGTAACAAAGTCTGGAATGGGATTAAATTTGAGGAGCTAGAAACCTGCTCTAATTATTCATGTGCCTAAAGGGGCCAGATTCACAGTGAGTGACTGACTGGGAGGAGAGTTAAAGAGCAAAGGCTTTTGGGGCTTCTTCCTGTGCGAAACGATTTCAAAGCGCAGTTCTGATGCATGGGTAGCAGAAATGCCCTACTTACATTGTCTTAAATTGAGCAAGGGAGACAATTTTGGGCATCTGAGCCTCAATAAGATCAAAAATATTGAAGCGAGAAGTCTTCAACAGAAAAAATAAAAAATAAATAAAATGGAGCAGTGCCCTAATTTAGTCTCTCCTTTCCCCAAGCAAATGAGTTTGACAGCAGTCTCCTGTTGCCCCGCATGTCCTTTGATGTTGCCAGGACAGTAGCTCATTCTGCAGTGGGCAGACGAGGTGACAATGGAGCTGCAATGATAAATACACAGCTGCAGGGGAGAGCATGTAAGAAAATAGCTTATTTTTGCTAGACTGGCCACGAATGCCGTTAGCTTATTTCCCAACTCAGTGGGCAGTCAAAACCAATAAGCAGTCAGGTGAATTGTCCGGACAGCTGGGGCTGCGCTTTGCTCTGACCTTTATGTACTGCAGGAGATAGTCCCCACAAACAGATTTGCAATCCAGCGGAGTTGCTTGGCAGTCTTTAATAACGGTCTGTGCTTGCTCGGCAAAAGTGTTTAGTTTGCTAATTCCTGAGGCTGTAGTTATAGAGGGGATGGGGGGGCTGCATTCCTCACCCCCTCATCTCCCCCCTTCCAGGAGGAATAAGGAACTTAGGTCAAAATGTGCCTATGTTAGGGGCTTGATTTGCAGGGCAGAAAATCTCTTTAGCTCTAATCTGTCGTAGAAGTCAGAAAATATACACTGTAATATTGCACGAATACTTGGCAGCTACCCTGGACCTAAAGCTGTGATTTTCTAAATCTGACCTTGGGAGGCTTAATACTGGGTCAAAAAAGCCACAGCCATACGACACACAGCTCTGATCCGGCATTAATTTCTGCTGATGATTCAAATATGAAAAACGATTATTATTTTTTGTATACGTGGTTCTGTGGGCTTTCTGCCCCCTCGGGTATCCTACACCACCCCAACTCCTGTATGGGGTCTGGGCACTGACTCCTGCAGTAGGCATGGGCTCTGCAGTGGGTTTGTGCTACCTGGGCAGAAGAGCAGTTGCCCGCGTGCCTTCTGCATCAGCGCTGTGCTGCCGGCAGCCTCGCAGTGAGGTTTAGTGCTGGGCTGTGCACACGGAGCCTGGCTTAGCTTCCCGATGCCTTAACCCATCCCCAGGATTGTTTCTGTTTGTGCAGGATGGGCTCTGCCCCAGCAGAGCAGTTGCTAGCTTTACACCACCATAGTCTAGGTCTAAGTGGAAGTGAAGAAATGTAAGGCAAAAAAAGGAAAGGAAGAAGTCCTAGCCTTTGTAGGACAGGTCAATGATGATGTAGAAATGTATGCTGTTAAGGTTAAAAAAAAAAAAAAAGCATATCTGTCTTAAAGCTTTTCCTGTTACCAATGAAAAACCTGAAGAAACTTTTAGGGTTAACTGAACAGTGATGTTGCCTGCATGAGACTTAGCCTGTGCACAGTCCTATTCAAGAACAGGCTGATCAAATAAATGTGGTTTTAAAATGAAAACTGGCCTTGTTCCTTCAGAGCTCTCCCACATACCAAAAAGAATTTGATTTCTAGAAACAGGAAGAAGGGCCTGTGTGGATGTGAGTGCAAAAGTGCTTTGCAAAAGTGCCTTTTTTTTTTTTTTTTTTTTTTTTTTTTTAAGAATCACTTCATCTTTGATCTGTCATTACTCCGCTCTCAGGGTTTAAGTTTAACCAGGCACTTGTTACTAATTCTATTCCCCTGCTCCATGGGAGGCATTAATGGTCCGAAGAGGAGGGGAGGTCGGGAGGAGCTCCTGCTGGGCTGTAGGTGCTGCTCCAGCCTCTCCTGGGCAGGGGCCCTGGCACCTGAACTATGCCATGTGCCTGGCCACACAGCTTCCCTGGGCCATAGGAGTGAAAACCACTTACTTTTCCATCTTCTGCCCTGCAAGCGTCGCATGCCATCTTGGCTGAGTGTTTTGCTAGCTGTCTGTCAGAGGCAAAACCAAACAAGACATCAAAACTTTCTTCATAGCTTTATGTTTTCCTAGATCTCATTAGAGCGTGCTTTTACAAGGCCACGGAATGACATTTTCTTTAGAAGAAAAACATATTTTCAGAGGGAATTTCAGGAGTGGATGAGCCAAGCCATAAATCTCTGCTGGGTTTGAGTCAGGAGAAATATTTGCTGGGCAGCACAGGGGCAGCACGGAGGTGTGATGCTGCAGCTGCGTGTGCTGGTGGAGAGCCAGGTCCTGCCCAGCCCTTCCTCCCCTGCAGGGCAGGGGGAGTCCGGAGCCTTCCCTTGGGCACCCGGAGGCACCTCTGGCTCCCCATGCCCCAGCTGTCCCCGTCTGTCCAGCGCCTCCAGTCCTCTGTCCCTGCTGGGGCAGCAGCGCTAGGTTTGAGGAGGGAGAGAGGCATCTCCCCTGCGATAAACAAATCAACTTTTTTTTTTAGTATTGGTTTTATATTGGTGTCTTGTGCACAAGCACCAGGAGAAATTCCTAGCAGTTTCTTGCTGTATGTTTTCCTCCTTAATTGCAGGAAGAGAGAGAAAGCAAAGAAATGGCAGATGATTGCAAATACTGCTTGCCCAGGAACGTGTGTGAGCATAATTGCAGAGAAGCTTCTTGTTTGCTGGGCTCTCTTCTCTGGTGCACTTTGAACAGTGGAAATTCAACTGAAAATCTGGTTTGCTCGGTAGGGCTATTTGGATGGGATACATTTCAGGCCTGACTGTAACTGAGGGTTTTTATAGGACTGGTGATGCAAGGGGTAAGTGCAGGAGCCTGGCGCTGGCCTTGCTACTGTGGCATCGCTGCCTGCCCCAGCGGGGCTCTGCCACGAGGTTTGCTGCAGCAGCATCGAGCCCTGAGCCCATCACTGCCCTGGGGACAAGGGGGAAGGCAGCGATGGAGGGCGAGCAATGGTCACATACAGCAGGAGGGGAGGCAGGGCGGGGAGGAGGTGTTTGGGACATGCAATAAGCAGTCTACAGGAGGTGGGGCAGCAGGAAGCGTCTCGAAGGTATAACACTTTGCAGAATTTCTCCTGGGTTGATGCAACTTGTGCCTGGAGGTCAAGTTTAATGGTGTCTGATGATGCTTGAATAAAAACTGCTTTGTGATTTTTTTTGTTCCTTTTTTTTTTTTTTTAACAACAACAAAAAACAAATGGCTGTTTGTGTTTCTAGCTGACCTTTCAGCTCATTTGTTAGAATGGGTGCTGCATCTTGGAACAGCAGAAAGGCATTGACTCTGCAGCCCCAGAGGACCCTTACGTGATCTGTAGCTGCTGAGCCAAGTTTCATTTTGAAAGCTGTAGCAAAAGGAGCTTGCCTAGTACCAAATCTCTTCCTCAAACTGTTTACATAAATAGTCTTCTTTGGTGCTTAGGATTTTAATACCCTCTTGGAAGACATTTCTGTGAAAAGATAAATTTCTGGTTTATGGCCTCTTGTCTTAACGTTTCTCAGAATGCAAAGGTCATCACATCTCTAATGGTGAGGTTTACAGTATACTTTTTTATTCTTTCTATGCAGGAAGGAAGTGGTATTAACTCAATTCTCTTGGCACAATCCATGGCACAGCATGCGAAAGTCTGCATTTCATTAAACTTATTTGCAGGTTTAAATAGTACTCGGTCATGGTCTCTATTTTACAAGTTACTTCTGGAAACTTGTATATACGTGCAAGTTGGACTGAATGTTAGAAAAGAGCTAGGACAAGGAGCTAGTAGAGTAGGTGCTTTCTTTTCCAAAAATGTAAAATCACCAATATCCCTGCTTCAGGTAAAGAAGTCAGGAGAAAATCTGCAGTGCAGCAGCATCCTTGTTTTGGCCCAGCTGTTAAATCACTGTCTTGTCCTGTACCAAATAGCGGCTGAGTTGTGGCTGTAGAAGAAGGGAGACTTCGAGTTTTTTATCTGTGCTCATGACTGTTGTTCTGAGCTTCCTTTTCTGCTCAGTACAGGGGCTCAGGTTAACTTCCCAGCAAATGCAGGGATGAATCCTGCCTTCAGAGGAGCACTAAGCTGCCTCAGTACCTGATCCATAGCATTGACTTTCTACTGATCTTAGAAGTACAATTCCTCTGGACCCTGTGTGCAAAGTATCATCGAGCCAAGGGGCTGGGAACAGTGTGGGTCCAACTGTCAGATTTGCTCCCTGGTTTGGTGTTTTCCTACTGACATGCTAGGAAAAGTGCAGTGCTTGCAGAAAGCCATGTAATCCTATCCGTCCAAAGACAGGAAAGCCCTGTAAAACAAAGGAGTGATGAGAGAGCTCCTCTGTGTGTTGTGACTGGGTGTCAGTAACTTCCAGCCCAGCTGGGGAGATGCTCTGTGTCGTCCGGCCACATTTTCCCCATCTGTGTGGCTGCAGGTATTTTGTTAAAAGCAGGTGTGCTCTGTTGGCTTGAGCTCCTGGCTAATATCTTCATTTTAAATTTAATGTGTATTGAGCTACAGATGTATTGATATAGTTGTATTGATATAGTTCTAGGTGGTGTTTCAGTGTGGGGGTAGTGAGTGTTTTGAGGCTCAGTGTTATTTTGGCTTACTCAGGAAGGGCTTTCTGATGGGGTGAGGAAAGTTGAAGGTATATTTAGAAAGGAGATGATTAGTCAGAGCCTGGTAAACCAAAGAGTTGTCAAATTCTTGTCTACCTCTGCTGAAAAGTAGCAGGTATTTTAGTTTCAGATATGAGCTGTGAGAGGCTGATTTCATGGCAGAAGTGATGCCCCTTCAAAAAGGAAGCCTAGGTAAGAATTAAAAGGATTTATTCAGCTTATTAATTTGTGAAAGCAGGATCAGGGGAAGATTTTTTTTTTTTTGTGCTCATACGATGTTTGCCCTTAAATCCTTGTGCCCAAGCTAAATCACTGAGCCCGTGATCAGTTGCACCGTAGTCATTTCTGCTAAGGACTCAGAAAAATGACTGAGAAATGCACCATCATTGGAGAAACCGCATCTGTATTTTTATAATGTGCTCCCGGAAGCCTGCACTCTGTCTTTCCAGGAAGGAGACTCATCCTACGATGCCCTTTTCCAGTATGGTTGTAATTACAGAGCTGCCAGTGAGAATTTAAAGGGTGTGGGTGGGTGTTTTTTTGTTCCATACGAACCAGTGCTGATGTCAGACTGAGAGCTTTCATCCTGGAGACCGAGGTCTCCTGTGCCCCACACTGGGGCTGTTTGAGGTCCTGCAGCACCGGCTGGCGTGGGGTAAATCAGTCTGGCCTGTGACAAGGCCCCTTTGAATGTCTTCTGCTGAGCCTGGCACCAAGAAGAAGAGCCGCCTGTTTTAATCATCAATTCACACCTAGGGCTGACAGAAAATGCTCCAACCCTGTTTGGATCTCCCCCGTAGCTTTAGGTACTTAAAAATGTCTGATTGCTCTTCAAAGGGTTATTCAGAAATACGAATGCGTGGGTGACGTACGCCAAGGAAAGTGGGAGCACAGAGAAACCGGCCGTGTGCTTCCCTCCCCCATGATCTGCACCTCTACCGCACCGCACGCGTGTACAGGCTGCTTAATAAAACCAGAGGGTATTCCTCGGTAAAGTGGTTTTCTGCAATTACTTTGTGTTAAATGTTTTCACTTCTGCTTAAAGGGTGTCTCTCTTCCTGTGCGCGCTGTCAGGGCGGTGATGTTATTCAGCTACCCGGAGCCGTGGTGCGGATGGGGAAGGCTGTGTGAGCTCAGTAAATGGAGGTTTGGGACGGTGCGTGAGGGCCTGCAGCCCAGTTGTTCAGGCTTTTTGATAGCTGTGGGGTTGGGGAGCATGCTGAGAACATGCAAGACAGACTGAGTTTTATTATTTGTTGGTTAGAAGCTGGTTTCGGAGTAAGGTAAGGTCGGTCAGAGCCTTGGGGGGCTGTTGAAACAAAGGATACGACACTTGCTGGAAGGAAGACCAGGCCTGTTCTTGTGGGTGCTGTGATATCTACAGCCAGGGCCCGCACAGACCACTTTGAATGTGTCCTGCAGGGAGCTATTGTCCTAAACCACAACGATGGCCCTTCAGATAACCCCATCTTATGCTTTCACAGCATAGAGGGGTTGCACGCAAGTGCCCCAAACCAAGAGAGGAAGGGCTGGAGATGCATGTGTGTGTCCTGAGAGGACGCCAACACCTACCCACAGCTCACAAGGTGGTGGGGAGACTCGTGCTACCTTGCAGCACTAAATGTGCCCTTAAATCCATCCCCAACCATAGCAGGAGATTGTCCCTAGACAGCTCAACTGTTTGGCACTGACTGGGTTGGGGGCGTTCTGGAGCTCAGGGCACCTCCTCAGTGCACGTCCCCCTCTCTTCCTGAGCATTTCTGCCTCCCTGCGGAGAGGACCAGCACCGTGTTCGACAGAGCTGTTGTCCAACAAGTGCAGTCTATTGTTAGCATCGCCACGTCCTCCTCGGTAACATCAGGTTCAGAGGGCAAATCGCTCAAAGCAGCTGGGACATGACTGCTGGCTTGTGAGGAATGATGTAATTACATCTCCCTCTGCGGGGAGGTGAATAGAGAGGCTTTTGGAGGCGCTGGACGGCGGGGTGGAGGGAGAGGGCTGCCTCAGGTTACTTCAGGTCAGGATACTGTCAAAATCCATCAAAGGCATTCCCAGGAGAGTCGGCAGCCGACGTGCACAATGCAGGCTTTATGCCACAAGCGGTGTGGTTGAGTTATAGGCATCTGGACTTTAGGGGGCTTCAATAAAATGTTGCTTTTCTCTTTTTTTTTCCTCCTTCCCCTGCTGCTGTATGAATTAAGACTCTTTGGCTTATCGAGTTTAAAGGAATTAGGGCAGCTGATGTTGATGTTGTTGTTGCTGCTGCAAGTTTGGAGACTTGCTTTTGGACACGAGAACCTGGGCAGCCCTCGAGACGTCCCCAGGGAGTCGGTCATCCAGCAAACACAGTCTCTTGTTTAGCAACTGAGCCTGTTTCCTTAGAAAATGAACATCTTCGCCCTCTGTGCATGTGTGATTTCTTTTTTTATTTTTAGTTTTCATATAAATAAGAATGCTTCCTCTTTTAGCTTGAAAGTGTGCATGCCGTTTTGATCTGCTGATGGAGAAAAACACCTGCCACCCAATCTGGAGTGAATTAGTCCCGAAGTGCACCCCAAATAACTAAACTGCGGCATAAACACACGGATTCCTTTATGGCTGTAATTCAAAAGAAAGCATAGGCATTCCCTCCTTCTTAGGACTTTGTTTCTTTTGTGAGACTGTATAGGAATGAAGCTTTGGTTGTAGCGGGTGAATGTTATTTGCTTTTTAATGGTCCATTTACCTCGGCAGTAATCCTTCACAACTCGCTTTCCATCTGTGCTTGCATACCTATTTTTTGCCACTTGCATGATGTATTTGATACTCTGTGAATGCAGATGTGGGAGCTGTTCCACAGAAGAGGATTTCTGTTCTTCATATGTCTGGTATTGCAGCGATGGGTGGTGGTAAATGGTTGTTAAATGAGCTTGCATGCCACCAAACTGCTGTGAGTCAGCATGGATCTGAAGTAGGTTTTAAGTAATGATCTAGTGTGAGCAATACTGAGCACTTTTAATTTCCTCCTGCATTTAAAAAGGATGCAGGATTTTGCCTAGAGTCCACAATTAAAATGATTTGGTTCCGTGTATATGTGTGTGCTTGTTCATTTGATATATTACAATGTCAGTCTATTTAAATTGAAGGAACCACTTAAAGTATTTTCTTTTTCATCTTTAATGCAGTTGCTTGTGTTGCACTCCTTCTGAGAACAAAAATGGCTTAGTCATTTTGTTTTTTCAATTTTCTGATGGGGTTGGACGAACTACAGAGATGTCTGGTCTAAACCAAGACTGTTTTCACTCAGACTTAAAAAAGCTGGGATGCCTTTTTATTATTAGATCTTTGCAGAGCAAAATGTCTGGAATCTGGCATCAAAAATCCAACTGTGGATTTTGTGGATGTCCATCAGTTGTGTTTTGTTTCAGAACTTCTCTCCGTGTGAAAATGCTGTAGGATTCCCACAGGTTTGCAGGTCACCTCCATTTGGGGGATCTGACCCAGGTCCTGGTTGGGGCAGAGGGAGACTGGGGAAGATGGGAGTTGGCCCTGGATGGGTTTGGTAGGTGCCATGAGTGAAATGACTCTGCGGTAGGATGTTATGTGACTTACAATTTTCTCTGTTAGATGAAACTTGGATGTTTGGTCTAGCCACTAATCAAAATCTCTTGAGTCTAAAAATTAAAATATCTTTAGACTGACTTTATTGTAGTACTCAATTATGTCCAGGCTTTGGCTGCTTCTGCTTTTTTCTGGATATTAAACATTTTCCAAACTTTTCCAAGAAAGAGATGAAATGGTATGTAGGGCTGTGGGGGAAAGAAGGACAGTAAAGGGTGACTTGTTTCTAAAGGCCGTGGAGGCATTCAGACTCGACTAAATAAAAATGCCCGGAAGATCCAGATGCTTTAGTAAAAGTATTTTGCCTATTCCTAGTCTCTTCTCTTAGAGCTTTTTAACCTTTTTGAATTATTCCTTCAAATATCTCTGCCCAGAAATCTGCATTTTACATCCTCTTTAATCCTATTAAACAGTGTGTTACACTGTGTATTAATCATCTGACTGGAGCAAATCTGGTGGATTTGGTTCAATAATCCTTCTTTCTGGATCACCGCCTTTCTGGGACCTTGGAAAAAATAAGAGGTTTGCCCTGTCTTACGTTAAAGATTGGCTTGTGCTGACTAACAGAGGAGGGCTGATGGCTGAGCGTCAGAGGCACCGGCTCCGCATTGTTTAGGCTAGCTTCAAAGTACTTCGTAGTGCAATGGATAAACTTCTCCAGAAAGCAGGCAGGGGTGAGAGGAAGGGTGTGACAATTTGGGAATCCGGTAACTAAGTGTTTTCAGATGTTGAGGTTCAAAATCTGCATTTTTTTGGGGGGGGGTGGGGAGGAGGGGGGTGACTTCAGCTTCGGGTTTGATCATGGACAGTGTGATGACATGAGCTGTAGCTCCAGAGCTTCGCCTTTGGCTGTGCTAATCCAGGCAGAACAGCTCGATGGGTTTTCATTTTTCTGACTGATGTGCAAGCGAGGCTTTGAGATGACATCAAGTGAAAGACGTGGGCTCTGATCCCTGAGCCTCCAGTGGACAGACTTAATTAGCATCCCTAGGCAGGGCAGACCCTGATAGTAAGCAAATTCCTGAACTCAATGGGGTATTATAGAAACATCTGTACTGCAACTACAGTACCTTCTCCTCAGAAATAGCTGGCTGAGTACAAAGAGGAGCCACATTCTTGCATTGATTAGATTAGTGCAGATATCCAAATGTTTCCAGCAGTACAGGAAATGGTCTTTGTACTGCTTGAGCTCTACCAGATACAGGCTTGAGTTTCCGCTTTGCCTTGACGCCCTCCAACACATGCACTTTTTTTTCTCCTCTCTTTGCCTCCCCCTCTCTGTAACCTCCTGGATCTTTGATGTGGTGATAGAGTAAGTGGCTTGTGAAATAGCCCAACAACGCTTGATAGAAATTGTAAAAAAGAAGCTTTGCCATCAGCCTGTAAAAGGCACATGACCTTCAAAGCGTTTTCAAGAGCTTTGAATTTACAGCAGATCACTCTGCAAATGCACCCAGTATCAAAACATTTTGCATAAGAGCAGTGAGCGTGTGGGGTGTTTGCTAGATAATATATCCCAGCAGGAGCGTTAAAGAGATCCATATTACAGCTTAATTACAAAAATCTCATGGGGCTAGGGTTAGCCAGCATTTCTTGTAGCATTATTGATGCCTGTCAGGTCTTTGGACTACTTGCTCCCCTCAATGAGATTCTGGTTGATTTAAAACCGGCTATTTATTGCCTCTCTTCTGGTCCTGTGCTAACTCTGCCCCTTTCTCTCCAGCTCCCTGCCGACCATGCAGTGATACAGAAGTCCTCTTGGCTGTCTGCACTAGTGATTTTGGTGAGTTGTTGCTTTCCCCCTCCCTTTGCTGTCCCTCTTGATGGTGGCATCTGTCACCAAACCTCCACAAACAGCAACAGAAACCTACTCGTGCCTGACAACTCCCACCAGCACTAAATGCTGTCCTAAGGGGCTGTGTGCATGGGAGAGGGAGGAGGACATGGTGTGAAGAACCTAAAAAAGTTGGCACTTGGTGTGAAGAACCTAAAAAAGCTGGCACTTCCCCGGGGTGGACAGAGAATGACCCTGCAACCACGGTGGAAGTAGAAGTTCAAAGACTTCTTGGGTACATCTACTTGCTGCCCTAAAATGGGCTGCTGACGAAAGACCAAAAGTTTCAATAATTTTCTGTGCTTCCCTTTTAAAAGGGGAAATTAATACTAGTTGGTATCTGTGATGGCTACAGAACAGAAAGTACGTTGTCAGAGAGCCCTAAGCATGTATCTTGTTGTTATGACTCTTTGCTGGGTTTGATGCTATTTTTCTGATGCAATTATTTTTGTGTTTAAATTTAATATGTGGGTACCCTTTCTGGGCAGGTTACGAATATAAACTGTAACAAACACAAATATGTGCTGGAGGTTACTAATATAAACTCAGTTCTAAAAATAACAAGGGACCAAAACCAGGGCTGCTGTAGTGAAATCACTTCCCCTTGAGCTACCTGGTTACAGGGGGCTGAGTTTGGACCCTGTCCTTCCAGAGGGGGCTTTGGGAAACCCTTCCTCACGTCCTTTTTATGTTCCCAGTGATCAGAGGCGCCATTCGAGATGTAACGAACGAGGCAGAAGAGCAAGAATCAATAATTCACGTCGGCGTCAACAAACTGTACAGGCAGAAGAGCAAAGTCTTTCAGCTCACAGGGGAGAGTGGGAACTGGCGAGGACAAATAAAGACTCTGCTGGAGTGTGGGGTGAGACCAGGAGATGGAGACTTCCTCTTCACGGGACGCATGCACTTTGGGGAAGCCAGGTTAGGCTGTGCCCCTCGATTTAAAGACTTCCAAAGGATGTACAAAGAGGCGAAAGACAAAGGGCTAAATCCATGTGAAATTGGCCCAGATTGAAATCCCCTGTTTGGCTGAAGATCGCTTTTAGCGTTTGGCCAGGAATATTTCCTGGCCGTGGTGAACACTCTGAATAAAAACGGTAACTGAGAGCATGGCCAGATCTGGATTCAGGCTGAGACCCTGCAGGACACATCTGCAGCCTGCGGTGCTGTTAGACTAATGGAAGCAACAGAGGTACGAGCTCAGAAGGCTGCCAAGCAAGCAAGGCTGAATTTTTAACCAATCTTGTCCTTATGAATTAAGTTATTATATTTTTTTAGTGACTTCCGTAGGAAAACAAACCAAGAAAACTCCCGTGTCTTAATAAAAAACCCAAATGAAAGCCAACATGCCTTTGTATCTTTTTAATACTAATTTTTAAAAATGTCTTAAGCTGATGTAGCATTTGGTATGGCGTATTCTGTATAAATGGCTGAGAATGTGATAGAGCACGGTAAACCATCCTAACATTGATGCTTTGTAAAAAGCTTGGTGTACAATTCACAGTTGTTTCTTACGACAGAAATTTATGGAGCCAAACTCTTGTGTGTGTGTTCTTTTTTTATTTGAAAGAATGTACAATCGCCGCCTGCAATTTTTCGTCCAGGCTGGCAAATTCTTTCCATTCCAGAGAAATAAAGGTCCCTGGATTTGACACATGCTGTTGAAAATCTGTCTTTTCCTTCTCCGTAAGGCCGATCTCGGCTGCACCAGATGTGCTCATGGATCAATTTCTGGGCTGCTTGCTTATTTTGTGGCTTCTCTGAGCAGAAGCAGAGTTCCTGTGAGGCATTGGGAACCGCAGTTTTTCAAAGGGGAAGCAGGAGCTATTTTTGGAGATTTTTAGACACGTGGCCAGGCAGGGCTCTAAGTGTTCTTCTCTCTGATGCCTATGGGGTTATTTTGGGAATGGCTCCAAGGAACAGGCTGCCCCTTCGTGTTTAGCTCAAAGCCTTTGATCACCCTGGCTGGTAGCTGGGCGTGGGGTGGGTGCCTGTGCCTGCCTGCGGGTCCCAGGGCCGGGCCACCTCGTGAAAAATGAGTGCTCTCATCAGGGTCACTCGTGTAGGCAGAGCCCCATGGGAGCTACAGGAGCTCTCCCCTCCCTATTCAGTCCCATAATTCTCTGTAACCTGCAATATATCATTTTAGTAGTACCTTCCCAAGGATTTTTAACCTCTTGCCTGTGCTGCTTCTTCAGCACTTTCTACTGCTCTGACTTTTATTTTAGGCCATCAGCTTCTTTACGTAAAGAATTCCTCTTAGTGAGTCTTTTTGCATTCTCCCTCAAATCTCCTAAATCTCCTCTATGTGGTTATTGCTTCTGAGGCTCAGGGAGGAGGTCTGGAGTGACTTGGAGGCTGGTCTTCTCAAGTGGAAGCAGAACGTTCTAAGATGGATGGGACAGGGATGTCCTATGAGACTTACCCGTGGTTAAAATAAAAGGCTGTACCAAAATATTGGTACACTATTGCCTGCCTGAAGTGGAACAGAAATCCATCTGAGGCTATGTCTGGGGACTTCTCCCAGCCAGACTTATTTTGTGGGCTTACAGAGCAAGGGGAGTTTCTTTTGGTCATGCTGAGAAGATCCTAGGAGACCTCAGGAGTCTGCTGCTGCCGTTCAGCACCCGTCTCTGCTGCCCTGCCAGCAAACACCAGCACCAGGTCTGTATGGCTCAAGGTACCTCCAGCCTACTTGGAGTTTTAAGAGAGATGGGTCAGGGCTGGTGGACAGAGAAATGACTCCTTCATTGTCTTCGGCCTGCGCCAGCCCCTCTGCTGTGGGGTTGCTTTCCCTGGGTGGGATCCTTCCCTGGTTGAGCTCACCACCACTTCCAGGGACCTTAAGCCAAGTCTTAGACCGTTGAAAATGATTCTGTGATTTAGCACTGAGAGGTATCCCAAGTGCATCTAAGGGGGCATTTCGGAAGCCTTGTACCTAACCTCTCCTCCCCTGTTGTGTTTCATGAGTATTTTCCAGTGCAGAGTGGCTGCTGGCAGGACGAGGAGGGGAGAACAACATGTTCCTGGAATTGTCTCCAACCTGCCCACTCTCCTCTTCCTATGTGAGGCTGTGGGAATGAGGGGAAGAGGCCAAATTAAATGTTCAGCCAGTATTTGTGAGAGGACCGTGCTAGTAAAATACAGTCAGGGAGGCTTTGCCCACTGGAGCTTCAGCTTTGGCTGCAGTTTGATTTTTTTATGGCAATTTAAGTGGTAGATTTTTTTAGTAAATACCCTTTGAACCAAGCTTGGAGCCAAATGTTGACTTGTTGCTTTTCTTTACTCTGCTGTCCTGTGTGGCTCTTTGAGGAGGAGCAGGGCTTTGCCTTCACCCTCCTTCAGAGGTGCTGGCCCCGGGGCACTCCCTGCTGCCCACGTCCTCTGAGCTCACTGGAAATCCTTGGCAGGAGAAGAGATACTGCACTGCTTCTTTGTGCTGTGTCCCAGCTCCACACCAAACTGCTGGGGTGCAGTGTTAGTGCTCCGTGTTTGCTGCGTGCCCATCACGCTGTTGGCGTGAGCACGATTACAGAGCGTCGGAGGAGTGGCTGGATGAGCAATCGCCCAGCTCAGAGCCCAGTTCTTTAATCAAAGCGGCATTAAGGTCTTGCTCTGCAACATTTTCTCTCCGCCTCCCCCGCCCTTGTCCCTGGCCTGAGCCCTGCTTGCAGCAGCAGGGTTGGCTGATGTGCAGCATCCCCAGCTAGTCATCAGTAATTGCAGGCGTCGCTCCTGGCCGTGGGGCCTGGTGCCACGTCTCTCCATAGCAAGGTGTGTGCGCTTCGTGCAGCAGGAGGTTAATGGAGGGGTTCCACCCACAGCCCTTAAATCCACTTCCAAAATGCTCGCCCTTAAGACTTTGAAGCATGATTACAGCTTGACCTATATGGCAGCGGAGCTGTGGGTAGAAAGGATGGATTAAAAATTACCACCTTTGCTCGCATGTGCTGAATCTGCTCTATAATGAGTAGCAAATGACATGTTGATGTAGTGCTAGGCGAGGACATACTTGCTGCCACGTAATGAAACACCTTGGCTGAAGGTGACCCGGGACAGAGGTGGGGCAGGTGCTTGCACAGCATTGCCTGTCTTGCTGCTGCAGCTCTCTGAAGATGAAGAGCTTCCTCTTGATTCCTAATTAACATAATTAAATTCCTCTTAAAAGCAACAGTCTGACTTATCTGTTCTTAAGAAAGCAGAACTAATGAACTTGAATTGCCTTTGTTAGAGTCCCCTTCGGTTGGGCGATGCTACCCTTACATACGCACAAGGCATCTGCTGTGCTTTTGCATCTGAACTCTGGCAAGTGTGTGGTTTGGGTTGTTGGTGAAAACACTCGCTATGGCAACCCTCTACTTCTCTGATTTTTCCGTAAAGCATCGGTAATTAGCCCTCTGGTGAGCACTGTCACCTCTGAAGTAAGAGCCGTGCCAAGCCTACTGCAGTGGCAAATAAGTAGGTTGAGAAACTCATGTGGGTGTCTGCGCTGGTCTGTTTGAGGTCTGTCAGATCCTGCCTGCCTGGGGGAAAGTTTGCTCTCTTTCATCCTGCGGAGAGACGGGATCATCTCCACTCAAAGCACCATGACCTCAGTGCCCAGTGCTGGGAGGAGGAGATTATTGCTTGGTTTGCCTACGGCCTGACCAGAGGATCTTGATGAAAACACCAGTTTGCTTCCCCTTCAGGGAGAACAGGCTGTTTTCCAAGCTACACTGATAGGCTTTGCCTCTTGCATGTGAGCCCTGGCCAGCTGCGGGGCACGCACCTCCCTGCAGTGTGGCTGGGTGACAGCCCCATCACATGCTCAGATTGACTGGTTTGGAAGAGCAGAGCCATTTGCAAGCAGCTTTTCAGCAAGCTTTTCTCTGTTACTGAGTCCTCTCCCACCTCAGTCCTGTCCTGCTACTGCTGGTGATCCCAGTCCCCATGCTGGAAAGCTCTGGATGCTGCTCAACACCAAGGCACTGCTTCTCTCTTCTCCCAGGGGGAACTGCCACGGTGCTAGGAAGCACCCTGCTATCAGCACAGCTCAGCACTGATATACCTACCATTGTCAGGGCATGCTGTGGTCACGGTGTCGTACAGCTGCTTTGTACTCTAAGGGTGCCTATGGGCTGTGGGGGAGGACACTGCAACCACACTCAAGGTAGACAAGTTGTTGGCACCTCGAACACCAGCACTGGTGTCTTCAGCACAGAGGAGACCTGCTTGGTCCTGTGCTGCTCAAAATAAGAGGGGAAGAAAGGTGATCTGAAGTGAGTCACCCAGCAGAAGGCAGGAGAGGTGATCTGGCTCTTGCGTCAAGCTCCCTTGAGCATCCCGGAGCGTTCACCATGCTCGGGTGTGCTCCCGAGGCCAGGCAACGCTGCAGGTGTTTCCTGTGCATCCTGCCTTTGAAGTGCAGCAGGACTCCTATGAGCTCTGAGCCTGGCCAGCTGACATGGTGCAATACCTCCGAGGGTGATAGGAGCTCTCCTTTTGCTTGTCATGAGCCTAATTAGAAGATATGTGTTTCTGAAACTGGAAAAGTCTCTCAGCCTGTCAGAGATGCTGATAGAATGCTAAATGAGGGTAGCAATGTTGGGACCAGCTGTTCCAAGTGATACCAAATTGCGAGCCAGATTGGTTGTCAAGCAACAACTGGCAGCAAGTTTCAGGCCTGGAGGAGTGGAGCTGCTGGGGTAAAGGAGGAGAAATCGTTTCACCTTTCCAGCTTAACAGCAGCAATTCTCTTTCACCATCAGTCTTCGCCCCAGAGCTTCACTGAGAGCTGCCAAGGGCCAGGCCCTAGGAGGAACCGTGAGCGCTCTCCTCCTCCCCTGCTCCTCGCCCCCCAGCAGCAAGATGCTGCGGGGCAGCAGAACCACCACAGCCCCATGCATTCACCTCACAGCATCGCATCCACCTCTCAGTATGATCCAAGTGCCTTCATCTTCCCCCAAGCAGACTTTAGAAATCTGCAGCCAAGGCTGGGCAGAAAATATCACAGGGTAAATATAACCTGTAGCTGCTGCCTTGTGTCCCTCCTGGTCTGCGTGCCGGAGCCGAGTGTGGGTGGTGCGGATGCCCTCGGCAGGCTGGGAGCCACCAGCCTGCAGCGTGCACTGGCACCAGGACGTGCTGGCAGGGCTCTGCAGCAGTGTCTGTGTGGAGACACTCCTTTTGGCTTCTGGGATTAGGTGCAGACATGGAGATACCCAGCTAGATCTAAGGGGGAGCAGTGGGGAAGGCAAAAGAAAGGCTTCTTTCCGGTAGTCCTCACCTAGTCTAAAGAAATACATCTCATATTTTATTACTTTCCCTGGTCCCTGCGGGGAAGGAGATGCAGAACTTCCAAATATAATAATCTGGAGGAAGCTGTGGCAAGCAGCCTTTGCATGCACAGGGATTTGCAAAGCCTCAAAGGGGCCCAGCTCGTAGGGAGGCTTTGAAGAGACAGCCGTGGCAGTTCCTAGGATGGATAGCTGAATCTCTGCTTGTTCAGGGCCATGAAGTGCAGCAACGAGCACTCAGCTTGCTGTTAGTGACTGCTGCAGAGGGCTGGGTTAGCTGGGACCTCATTTGTCTCCTTTCCCCAGCTGAAGCCCACTGCAACTGAGGCTGCTGTAGGAAATGGGTGCTATATAACCTGGCTCACAGCCCCCTTCCTAAACTCTACCCTGGGGGGTGGTGGTGCATGCTGCTAGGGGCTTTCCTAGGAGCTGTGTGGATGACCCTGGTTCCTGCATGGTGTCAGCTGGTCCTGAGCTGTGCATGGTGACGGGTTTCTTGATTGGGGTCTCCAGCCTGTGAAGCCCCTGGGATGTGCTCCTCACCCCTGTGCTCTCAGTGCAGAGGCTGATGCAGTGCTCCCAGTGCCAAGGGTGAGGCTGCCAAGAGTGCTGATGGGGAGAAGAGCAGCGTGTTGGCTTGTGCTAGCAGCAGGGCTGACTCAGGGCTTTCTCCCCACGGCTGGGAGCTGACTCAGCTGCTTTGCCTTTTTTATTTTTAATATTTTTTTTTGTTTGTTTCTCTGAAGGCTGGGGGCATCTCCTGGGGCATGGAGGCTACAGTGCTGCAGCAGGGGCGAGTGGTTAGTCCTTGTTGGGAGAGTCACATCTTGGGTGTTTTGGGGCATGAGCCAAGAAATTTGGTAAACGGTTCAGGGCTGTTTTTGGTCTGTGTTTTATGGCGTTGCTGGTGAGCCTGGACTAATTACTGGGGCAAATGTGTGCTGCAGTAGTGCTGATTTTTACTGTGATGTCCCCCCCGTGGGGGATGGTGATGAATCAGGGGTGCAGAGGCTCTGCCTTGCAGAGCATTGCTGGACTGTTTTTTGTGGTATTACTCATGCATATGTCAGAGCAAAGCTGATCTGGAGGAGGCTAGGTGAGGTGCTGACCAGCTTCTGGGTTAAAAACCACCCTGGAGGTGGTCTCCTGCTGGGAACGGGGGGCAGGCTATGATGGGGGGGACACAGTGGGCTAGCTGCCCCTGTGAGAGCTGAGCTTTGGCTCTGCCCTTTGCAGCTCTTGGCCATGTCATATTAAGCTCTGAGCTGCAGTGTGTGGAACATCTTGTGTGCCTAACTAGGACCCGCTTGTGCCTCTAATTTGCTGGTGTCATCTCCTGGTGACAGCAGCGCGTGGGGTGCTGGCTGAGGCTCTGCCTCATCCCTTCGGGTGCCACCTCCAGGCCCTGTGGCAGTGCAGGCCCTGCAGGCAGCAGTGTGCCACGTGCTGGGCTGCTTCTGCAGCACTGTGCCCCCCTGTGGTGTTAGAGAGCTCCATCTTCGGGGTAGGGAAGTGGGGACCCCCTTGGGACTGCCACCCGCGGTGACCTGCTTCAGGAGGGGAGTGATTTCTTAGCCTGGAGCATGGGATATGTCAGGTGCCCCCATGGCCAGAGGGGTGCTGGCCTTACCACCTCCACCACTGGGGCCCTCCTGAGGCCTCTGTCCTCCCCAGTGGTCTCCTTTGGGTGGGTGAGGCCATGGGAGTGCCACGGCCACCCCTGTGGGTGCTGTGCTGCTGGGGGAGATGCCCCATCACCAACCGGTTTCTCTAGTTCCTTTGTGCCAAATCCAGTCTGTCAGACTGGTTTGTGCCTGTTTATTTGCCTGGAGAGGGGGAAAAAATAATAAAAGAAGGTCAGCAGTCTGTGGACGGAGGGGTGGGGGCCTCAGGCACCCAGGCTGGGCACCCCAGCTGCACTAGAGCCGTCCTGAGCTGCCTTAAGCTATGGTTTTAGGGAGGACAAGCATGGCCTCAGCCGAGACAAACCCATCTTTCATTCTGCTCTGGATGCTGGAGTTTCTTGGAGATCTGTCAGCGCCTCGCATGGGAACTGCGCGTTGGATGGAGAGCACAAGGCACTGGCAATGTGGGATGCCCGCGTGTGGATGCGGTGACACTTGGGGACAGGCATATCCCGGGGATGGCATGGGCACGATTTCTGGTCCTGTCACAACAGATGGGATTTCTGGTCCTGTCACAGGCTGGCTTGCAGGCTTCCAGCAGCGCGGTGTTACAGTCCTTGCTTGGGCCCTTGGATTTCTCTGGAATAGGAGCAGACAGTCTGCACGCTTCTGTGCCCTGAGCGCAGGGAGGCCTCATGCATTAAAAATCAGCCCACGGAAGAATGATTTCAAAATCCACCCCAAATGCTCCTACTCTGAAATAGTTTTTCTTTAACTCTCCTAGGAATGTTTTGTTCTGTGGCTGCTTTTTGCTGGCAGTCACAGTCCTGACTCCGTGTCAGTGCCTGGGGAACGGGGACATCTTGGCCCCAAATGCTGGGCACGAGGGGTGGATTTTGGCTGAAGAAGACCTGTGCCAGGCAGGCTGGCTGAAGTGCCAGTGACCTCATGGTCACCAGGGAGAGAGACAAGTCCCTGGCTGGCTGGGTTTGTCTGATTTGATCCCTGTCTGCATGGAGAGGACACCAAGTGTCTTCTGCTGACTCATGGATGCCTCCTTACGCAAAGGGTGTAAATGCCACAGAGGCAGCTCCCAGAGATGACTCTAGCATGGTTGCTGGTTGTGCTTAAGAGACCTTTAGAAGTTGCCAAATCTGAAACACGACCTTAACATTTCTTAATTTTTTTCCACTGTTTCTGAAGACCCTCTGGAGGGAAGGGCTGAGCCCAGCCACATGTGCCCACCTCTGCAGCCTTAATCTGCCTCCCGCTGCCGTACCCCTCCTTGTGCTGCCGCCTGCCCTCTGCTTCCCCCTTCGTGACACGGGCCCACGAGTGAGCAGGCGATGCTTACGCAGGGGTTGCTAGCAGCAGCCTGGTTTTGGGGAACTGCCGCAGAGGCAGCAGAAGTGAAGCTGGGTGGAAAACCCCTCTGCTTGATGAACTTCCAAAAACAACACAGCCTTAGCTAAGCAGCTGAAATTAAACTTTCCCCCCTCAAAGCCATGGTTATCAGCGTATGTAACATCTGGAGATATTGGGGACAAATTTTAGCTGCTGTGACATTATATACTGGCTGTAGAGATGTTTGGCTGCCATGATTTGCGGAGCTGATGGGCAGCATTCCCTGTTGTCTCATCTTTTTTTCCCCCTTCTTTCCACGTCTGTAGGCTGGAATCAGTCTGGATCTGAACAGCTACACCTTGGGATGCTGCAGCTTACCCATGGCCTTTTGGGGCTACCTTTGCCTCGTTTTCCTGAATTTGCAGGTTGACTTGGCCACTCTTGGAAGATGAGGCTGGGTTTGGGGGCATGGGGGTGAGAACAACTCAGGGGTTTCACTTTCGCTTATGGGACGCCCCCTCCCAGGTCAGGTAATCTGATTCAGAAGCACCAGAGCCAGCCTGGGGGGGGTCTGCTTCATGGCATCCTGCAGCCTTTGCCTTATGGACATGTTTTGTGACAGGGTCACATCTGCCTTGTCCCCACAGGGCAAGGGAGAATCCTGGAGAATGCTCATGGAAACCAAGAGAGATGGAAAAAGTATGTGAAAAATCCAGGCTTGACTCATTCAGATGTAAGTGGAGCAGGGACAGATGTGGGCACCCCATCACCCTGAGAGCCCTGCTACTACTTGGGGTTATGGGGAGCAGTGAAGGGCCAGGCTGTTGGGGAGCAGAGCCCACAGCTCCTCAGTGCTGCCCAGGCTCAGAGTTGCTTGCTGGGGGAACAGCACTGTGGTGACTTGGGTCAGCATGGACCAAAATCTGGTGCTTAGGCACAAAATGGAGCCCAGGCTGCCCCTGGATGCCCCCTGAGCTGGAGACCTGCCCTGCCTGGCTTGTGTCCCCGTGCAACATCTCTCCGAGTAAATCATGCGCATTGCAAACTGTTGCTGTTGTTTAGATGGATGTGAGATAGTTCAGCCTGGAGCTGGGTTCAGCCCTGTAAGTTTAATGCACACAAATGCTGCTGAAGAGTTAATGGGAAACAGAGTGCAGGAAAATAAAGAAAGACCTTTTGAGGTCTCAGCTGCTGAGGGCAATATTTGGGTTTGGTGACTGTCCGTATCTTAGAGATGGGAATGCAGCAAAGCTCTTTGAGTCCAGAGTATACATGGAGCCCGACAAGATTGTGGGCTAATATCAACAAACCTTTTGGAAAAGCAGATCCTGTCTGCTCCAGCAAAGCTGCAGTGTTATTTTTCTTTCAACAAATGTATTGAGACAATAATAACGCTGTGCAGATTGGTTGTCCCTGGCCTACATGATTTATTAGGAAACAGAAACAATTGCAGTTGCTGAAAAAAGCTTTGGACACAGATTTTTTTTTTCTTCCTTTTATTTCCTCCCCCTTGAGTTCCTCATGAACTAAAAAAGGCCACCTACTCTGGTCCCCAGGGAAGGGTTCCCTCCCTGCCTGCATTTCTTACTGGACCACCAACCCTGGGCTTGCAGCTTAAATACTTCAGTGCTGGGGAGGAGAGAGTGAAACCACACTGGGGTAGTGGCTGGAAGGAGGTGACACAGCTCAGGACAAGAACTCCCAGACAGAAGCAGGGCAGGTCTGGAGGAGAGACCTGCAGTCTGTTTCTAGCTCTCAGGGACAAGTTGTTTCCTCTCCCTGAGCCTTCCTTCTCTATTTATCCTGTTTATTTAGTGCAAAAGCCATTGAGAGTGGTGCTGCTTGCTGCAGGCTGAGCACTGTGAGGTCCTGAGCCCTGCTTGGTCCTGCAGGTGCAGAAGATCAGGAGCTGGTGGAGATTGCTGTGAGCAAACCCCTCTGTGCAGGGGACCAGGCTTCCACTCTGCTGTCCTCAGGATGGAAAAGGCTTTTTCAGTGTGGTGTATAGGAGTGCTGGGGGAAGGCTGGACTTGGGCGCTGGCTCTGCTTTACCTCAGAAGCTGCAAAAGCTGTGAGCTACTTGCTTTAGAGTGTGCAGTATCATGTTATTGCTGTTCAGTGCCCCAGGCTGTCCAGCGCTGGCTCTGGCCATGCCTCCCTCACCTTGTTCTCTTGGTCCACCCTTTTGTACCCAGCCTTATTCCATGATGCGGTGGGGGTGGACAATCTCTCCCTAGGTGGTTGGGTCTCCTCAGGACCACAGTGCTGGGACAATTCTCCACCTGGAGTCAAAGGGATGCAGCCTTTTCAGAGTGTGGGGCTTCCAGACCTTGCCTGCTGGTGGCTCCAGGAGATGTCCCACGGCCTTGACTGGGGGCTGCGTCTGCCCTCTGTGCCCGCAGGCTGTGCAGCGTGGTTATAGCAGCATCCTGCTGGGGGATGGACAGCCTGGAGCTGCCTGGGGAGTGGGGAGCTTGAAGGAGGAGGCTGGAGAACAGGACAGTGTGAAGACTGCTCCTTTGCTACCAAAGTCTTGATGCGCTTGAGGGATTTCTGCTCAGGGTGGGTGCAAGTAGCTCCCCCAAACACCCCATGGCGTGGGGGGTGGGTTGAACTCCATCATGCCAGCACACCATGGGGCTGAGCAAGCCTCATGTGGTCCCACTTGCCCCCACAGCCCTGCACACAGCTTTGATAGCTTTTCTAAAAGGAAACCCATGGTTTTGGTTAACAAAGCAAGGGACTGCCTTAGACCTCACCAAAGAGTCTCTGATCACTTTGAGGCAGTGGGACCAGGTGTTCTGGCAGTGAAACACTGGGGAAACTGATACCATCATGGTTTGCTTGGCTTTCAGAAATGAGTGAGCGGATTTTCTCTGGTTTCCAGCTGACCACATGGCTCTGCTGATGATGGGAGCAGGCTGCACAGGTTCGAGTTAATGCAGCCCTGATCAGCCCTGAATGGACACCAAAAACTGGAGATAGATGCTGCAGGTAAAGGGAGGGGGAAAGCTGCATTGCCTGCACCCGGCTCTTGCTGTTATTAAATGGAGGATTTCTGGGAATCATCTCTGATTCATTCTCCAGCTGAAACACAAGTATTTTGCGTTTGCCTGAAAGGATTAAACTTTTAAAGCTCCAGCCCTTCTGGCTGGTCCTCCAAGGGCTTAGTTAGCCACAGCTTCCAGATTTAAAGAAAAAGATGTTGGGGTGGTCTTCCTTTGTGATCTTTTTGTTCCATGGCTGGAGTCAGCACAAGAAGGCTGCTCTGAGTCAGTGCAAATCAGCTCCTCTTGCTTATTGCAGGGGGCTACAGGAGGCCTGGGTAACTGCTGCATTTGATTCCTTTTCTCTTGGGTTTCACTGACATTTCAGATAGTAAATGAGCAGTTCCTTTCCCCTACAGATGTTTTCTGTTGGTCATAGTTGGGAAGAGACCTTGAATGCTAAACCCATATGCTTCACTTGTGGTTTTTCCAGGCTCACTTAAGTTGGTGTGGGACACTGGGGAGTATGCTGTGGCAGCACAGCCCTCGTCTCCCTGCTGGCAGGAGAGAGGGAGCACAGATCTTGGTGACCAGACACACAACATTTGACTCCTGTAGCTGCAGGGTGCTGGGTCTTTGCCCTCCTTGCCCCATTTTCTGTGGCAGTGGCTGAAGCCCTGAGCACTGGGGATCTGCCCGTGAGCACCCAGCTCACTTCTCACCCCCAGTGTTGGGAGAATTGCAGGCTCAGGACCACATCATGGGAGTGAAAATGCTCACAGGTGCAAACCCTCCTCTGCTGGGCAGTGGGGATGGATGGGTGCTGGATGGCAGAGCTGCACAGCCCTGCTCCAAGACAGTCTGTTTCCTGCCTTGCTTGCAGGCACCAAATCCTCACATCTTCTGCTGAGACCTGAGGCTCTGCTTCACCTCCTGGGTTGGTGTGGAGTCAGACACCAACCAGCTCCGTGGGGAGGGAAGGGAAACCCAGCTCCTGTGCTGCCCCTGGGGAGCATCTCTCTTAATCGAGGCCTGCACACAAATGTGTGCTCACATGCTCACAAAGGCAGTGCTTGCCTGTGGCTGCATGTTCACAGTGTGACAGGCCTTTTAGGCCTCAAGCAATGTTATCTGGAAGTGGGAAGTGAACCAAATCAGGCCCTCTGGTGCGGAGCTGCTTTGCCTCTCAGACTGTGTATGCTGTGGCGTGCTCCTGCTGTGGCTGCCTTCCCTGTGCTTCAGAGCAGAACCACCTGTCCATCTGCAGACCACTTCAGCTTCTTACAACATCCTGGAATATTTTCTGGCTCTCAGGCTCTTCCTGAGCTCCTGCAGTGTCTCTGTGGAGCATCTGTGTGGAAGGAGATGCACAAGGTCTGACCATCACTTACATCTTTGGGAGAAGGATTATGTCAAAGTGTTGATGCTGACAGGTTGTTCCTGGCTCCCTGGAGAAGTTGCAGCACCTTCACTGGTGCTCAGCTGGAGACAGGAGCAACCAGAAGAGAGCTACAAAGCACAAATGTCCCGTACATAGTCAAGGTGCTGCTGCAGGGTGGCAGTTGGTCTGGATTCCAGTGCAGGAGAGTAAGGTCTTGTGGATTCTCCTCTTTTGTAACCTTTAAATACCGAAGTCATAAATAAAACCCAGATGCCATTGAATAACATCTGGATGATGAAGGCTCGCTCTGCTCTTGCTTTGGATGGGTACAGCAGAAATGGGGAGTAGCTGTGGGGTGGCGGCAGTGACTTGGCGGTTTGCAGCCCAGATGCAGAAGCCCTGAGCTGACTGGCGTGCTCAGACCCACTCATACATATTTTTAATGGGAAATAGTAACTTGCAGAGGCACTGCTTGGCTCAGTGACCCCGGGGTTATGGGGGCTGTAGAGTTTTGAGACCCTCAGCCAGACCTGTGGAGTCCTAAACCCCAAACTGGCCAGTGGGGAGACAAGAAGCTTTTGGAGCTCCTCAGCCCATCCAAGCTGCGGAGCAGGGTTGTGAACCTTGTTGTTCTCTGCGAGAATGTTGCTTTTACAATTAAAACCCACGCAAACCCCCGGCCCTTGCTACTGCTTGTGTTACCCCAGTGAGATATCTGACATTTGAGACAGAATGGGAAGTCAAAGAATGTGAGGAATCTGGTGACTCAACATAGGGTTTATTATACCAGTCCTACCGTTTAAGCCCGTGTAATGTAAGATTGTTTTATGGCATGTGGCACAGTTCTGTGGGTTAATTTATAAGCAAACAATTATTCAAATCGGATTTTTTTTCCATGCCTACATAAACTTATCTGCTTGGCAGCAGGGGATGCTGCAAAGAAATGCGCATTTACATTTATGGCATTTAGCTGCTCCAGGAAAAGTAAATAGCATCAATGGTGCATTGACATGAGGACCTTACTACTGAACTTGACCTGGGAGCGGCATGGAGATAAGCCAAAAGTTAAGAGAAAAGGAGCCCTTTGTGTGGAGATGCCAGTATATTAGGTCTCACTTTTAGGTCACACACTTGTTAGGGGTTCCTTCAAAGTGATGGATTCCTCTGCTAAAATTTAATGATGTCCGTTAAATCACAGGGTCATGAACTAGTGCATGTGCTGAAAATGGTTTGCCAAAGGACCATGAAGACAAGGCCTTGTGTCAGGAGGCTTCCAAAGCAAATTGGATTTTCCACGCAGCAATGGCTGTGTTTGAAGGTCTGTCAGTGGCCTGTAAAATTCTCCACCAGCGATAACAAGACAGAAGTGCCAAGCACTGAAGCAATGCCACAAGCGTTACAGAACAAATCACTCCCTCTCTGTACATAATAGCTTCTTGATCATCAGTCAAAGAAAGAATTATCCTAACCAGCAAGCAGACTGGCGGAGGCTGCTCGCTCTCCTCCAGGAGATTGTCCCAGAGCTCCTGGGCTAAAGCCACTGGGGAGAGCCTGGGGAGCTTCTGGGAGCATCGGTCTGGGGCCGAGCGGCTGGGTAGGTTGATTTTTGGGTTGGATGTGTAGAGAAGGAAGGAACTCAATGTCAAGGCTTGCATCCCTGAGCAGGCCTTTGGGGTCACCTGACCTGGCTTGAGACCAACCCCAGGACCAGCCACATTCACGTGGAGGGAAATGTGGACTGGTGCAAGGGAAGTTGGGTTCTGTGTGGAGATGTCAGTCTGTTCCCTGCTCTCCTGATGCTAACCTGGTCTGTATTTTTCAATCTGGGTCCTACAAAAGGTAGGTGTTAGGAATAACTTTATCTGCATGCTCTTTAGCATACTGTGAGATGAGATGGGTCACTTGTGTAGTTAGATACTGTTCTGAGGGGAGGAAAACGAGATCATCCTGTTTCAGAAAAGAACTGAGTGGAAGAGGCTGAACCTGCTTGCTTTTTCTATGGCAAGAAGAGTCATAGGAGCCTTCCTTCCCTGACTTGTTTTCTATGCCTGCTCTCTGCCTGGACATGAGCTGTGCATCATCTGCTGGGTGGGAAATTCTGCAGCTTGTGTGCAGACCCATAAACAGTTCTTCTACCTTCTGTATTTTGACCCTTGAGAACAGGACTCTAATCATGATATCCTTCCACCCATCTCACATGTATTTATGTAAGGATCACATCTAACAAGCATTTCCGACAGACTGCTAAATTCATTGAAGCAGAATAACCTCTAGCCCGGCTTCATTGGCTGTGCTGGTGTTGCAGGAAGGATGATTTGGCTCATTACATAGCATCCTTAGCTGCAGTGGTTTGCTAAGCATCTGAATGTGGAGCCAGGAGGTCGGGTGTTCAACTGGAGCTCATACCCAGTGCTAACAGATGGGGGAAGTTCCAGTCGTGATGGCAGTATATTTTAATGGTGAGGTAATTTACAATGTCTGTTAAGTTGTCTGCTGCCCTAAGCATGAGAAAATAAAGTGGAAGCTAAAAACCCCAAGGAAGACCTTTCAGAAAATATCCTAATGGTCTGGTCAGTTCTTCTTTGGCTGTTTTTATTAAGGACTTTTATTTAATGGAGGAGCTAATAAGTGGCTGTATTGTATTTCAGAGCAGATAACACCACTGGACTTCAGATTTGAGACTTGGGTCTCCTGACAAACCTTATGAAAGGTTGATATAGTCATATTCATTTTCAGTAATGAATGATTGGTTTCTTAAAGCATGACATAGAAGACCTTTTTGAGCTCTAGAAGGACTCACATTGACTTGCAATGAGGTTGCACCTATGCCCTGGGTCTCCACTCGAGGTTCTGGGAAGCAGAAGGAGCTGGAGCACCCAGGGGACCTGGGCCGTAATCCCCTGCCTGCCCTGCCACCACCTGTGATGTTGGGCCAGCGCTTTAACCTCAGCTTCTTCCCTCATACAGTGGTGTAGTGATGCCTTATGAAGATGAAGAAGAGAGTGTAAGTGTTGAGAACAACTGTGATACTGGTTTGCTTGTTTGAGTTTCCTAATGACCCAAATACATTTGGGGGCTGACATTCTTGTTCCTATCATTCCACCACCTGTGCTGAGCATTTCTTGGTAAAAATAGAAAGTTTATTCACTGCTTAAATCCTTTTTCTGAAGTAGCAAGGCCATTTTTCTTTATTTTGATTACTGGGAAAACCTGGGAAGTTAATTTCTTACTGACTCCCATTCCTGTGAATTTTGATTTTTACGAGTAATCAGGCTAGTTGGCGAAGCTGTTGGAGGTGCAGCCTGAATGGTTCCTGCTGGATCAACAAGACACCTGTCCAGACTGCTGCTGCAGCATCAAAATCTTCTTGATTCAAACAAGTACCAAAACATTTTGGACCAGTTTGCCTGTGTTGGGTGTGGGAAGCCAGGAGCATCATCCGGAGCTGGCCGCGTGGGTGCTGCTGGCCTCGGGCTGACACCGGACGGGGGAGTGCATTGCTCACGCGTACGCTGACCATTGGTTTCTCCAGCCTGGGCTTGGACCGAGCGATAGAGAAGGCAGCTCTGGTTCCACCCAGTCTCTAAAGGATTTGATGTATCTTGCTGCCAAAAGCAAACAGCGTAAATCATCTCTGAGTGCAGAGCTGTCTGGCTTCCTTGGAGGGAAAGTGCAGTCAGGGTGGGGCAAGAGGACACCAGGGTGCAATGCTGCCTGTAGGCTGGTGTGGTACAAAATCCTCCCCAAGATTTCAGCCCAGTAAAACTTGGAAGGTGGGTGGCTCTGTCACGGTGATGCCTAGTGGTTTCTTAGAAGAGAAGGTGCCTGGGGATTGCTGCTGGGGTGCTCCTGCGCAGAGCTCGGGGTGACCTAGGGGTTTATCCTGTTTTCATTGTGATGTGTGTGCGTGTTTATGAAATCCATCACCCTGGGTGATGTCATGACATGATGAGAAACTGGGTTGTAAATTAAAGGAAGAAGAGAAAAAAAAAGACCCCACTGTGGGTCAGATGCTGGCAATAAATTCAGATAACAGCTCATCAGTGCCTCTTCCCTTGTTCTTGTGTATGTATGCGTTTGTTTTTTTTTCCAGTTGGGAGATGAGCTGGTGAAAAGCAGCTGTTTTTTATTTGTTCTCCATCCACATCTGATTAGATAGCACTGCTTCTGCCCACTGAGATGTGCTCGGGAACTCTCCCAGCCCCTCTGCTCACTCATTTTCTTGGGCACTGAGGAGCTTGGGACTGTTGAGGCTTTGTTTCACAAGCTGATGGCATTTCAGAGGTACAAAGGACTCCTTCATGATCACAGGGCTCAGGTCCCACCGGGCCAGAGGGCGTTGCCAGATCCTGCAGTGGGGCTGTCTATGAGGTGCTGGGGGTTTAGGCCTGGGAAGGCAGCAGTGGGGATGTTTAAGCCATTATTATTATTTTTTTCAGGCAGTTTTGGGGCTCTGCAGCCCAGGATGGAGTAGTTTCCCTCCAGGATCTGTGATTGTGCCCACCAGTAAGGCTGGTGGGAAGGGAACCATGCCTCGAGGAGGAAGCAAGCTGTGGTTCCGTACCAGTGGGAGAGGATAACCTAACGGTTAGGTGGGTAGTGTGGGAGAGGAGGAACTGGGGCGAGGGCAGGTTCATGCATAACCCTAAATGTATTGCTTGCTAAAAGCTGAAGAAGGAAAATGGTGAATTTCTAGCTTGTTGAAGCCAGTGTGAAAGATCCCATCAGCTCCACTCCAAACTAGTAAGGCTTCTTCACACTGTGCTACTGGAAGACTCTCCCCTTAAAGCATTTCCCAGGCAGATGTTGTCTTTCAGGAGACAGGGATGAACATTTTGCTCAGGGCAAGAAGACCCTTCTGGTCCTGCTTCTGCTGTCCCTTCCTCTTGTTATGTGACTGGCGAGATGAATAGGTTTGGCTCTTGTCCCTCCTGCTACAGCTACCATTTGGTGGCTGGATCCTTTGAGCAGGCTGAGCCCGTTCACAAGAGAGGTTAGTCAGGGGCTGGATGGGCTCCCAGGGCTCGTTACTGCAATGAAGCTTTGAACCAGAGCAGCCCTGGTCAGCAGCCCTCCTTGAGCACAAGGAGAAGGGCAGATAAGCATATCTGAGCCTGAGAACTTTTATTTATTTTTTATTTTTTGTTATTTGGGATGGGGATCTCCCGTGACAAGTCTGAAGCTGCAAGGCTGAGCTCCTGGTGCTGTGTTCAGGCAAGCCCTGACTGCGCTCCCTGTCGTTTGCTGAGAACTGAGCTGCAGCTCACGTAACCCTCACCTGTTTGCTGCCGGGGGCCATGGGCTCTGCGGCTCTGTCCCAGGTTCCCAGGTGAATTTCTGAGAGTCCAGGACTAAGTCCCATACAGAGGAGGAGTGGGGACTGCAGAGCTCCTGAAACAGTTTCCTGGAGAAGAGCAGGAGGGATGCACCTCTGCTGTCCACCAGATGCAATCATGGAAATAACAAGGTGGGAAACGTTACGTGCACTTATCTCAGAAAGAAGTTTTCATTGGGCCAGCCTAAATTTCTGGCCAAAATTCACAGCTGATCTTATTCCAGACTTGTTTCTCCATTCCCTTTTTATCCATGCAGCTCGTATGCTAAAAGCAGCAGAGGCAATTCAACCCCAGGAAATGGATCAACTCTCAGACGTGTGGAGCCCTGGGGGGTGGGGGGGGGTCCCGTGATGTGCGGGGTGCAGCCAAGGCGAGGGAGGTGCACCCTGCGAGGTGCTGGGGCTGAAGCGAAACTTGGCCCCCTTCTACAGCTGCCCCGGCCTGCAGTGACCGTGTTGCTGCAAAGCCTCCACCTGACTTTGTACCAACAAGTTCAGTTTCGAAAAAGAAGGATAACTTGTTTTATTTTACCAGAGCTTTGTGAGAGATTGAAGTTTCCGGATAGGATCTGCAATGCTCAGGTTCAGGTATCAGTTGCATAATTTCCTGTTATTTCAACACTCCCAGTTTTTTCCCTTTCTTTCTTTCTCTCTTTCTTTTTTTTCCCTTTTTTTTCTTATTTTTTTTCCTTTTTTTTCTTTTTTTTTCTTCATGACCTTCTTTGCATACTGGATAAGTCTTATATAAGCATATGCTGGGTTGGAAATTTTTTTTTGAGTATTTTTTTTGGCAGAGAACTCCTGGCACATGATACAGCACTCAGAGCCATCAACTGTAGCTGCGATACAGATGTTCATTGCATGTATAATCTTTCTCATATCAAGCAATTACCCTGAGCCAATTTCTTTATTTTAAGCACCTTGTTGTGGGAACAGAGCTGTAAATGCATGAATTGCCAAGTGCCCTAATACTTTTTACAGCAGACAAACAAAAAAATTCAGCAAAGGTCCTCAGTGAAAATCAAACATGCAGGGTGCTTTAGATAAAGAAGGAGAGCCACTAGCAGATAGACTTCTTTTCATACACTATCTCGAAAAAGATACATTGGAGGAGAGCCAAGAGCACATAGCTGTGTGGAGACTAAATAAAACCAGGTGAGTTTCCTGCCATTGTAGAGTATCAAATGTGATTTCCATTTGTGATGGACGTGCTGTTTCTGCCAAGATCATCTGGAGGTTTTCATTTTAGGACTTCTTATTTTTGTTGGCCCAATAGAGAGCTGCAGCCAGAGTGCTAAAAGGGAACGTAGCAGCGCTGATGTTTGCAGCAGATGAGGAGAAATGCCCTGCTCTGAGCGAGAGGCTCTTCCTGGGAGAAGGCTTTTCTTGTATCAGCAGTATAGGTCACAGGATTGCTCCTATGCAAAACAAATGGGAAAACCTAATGAGAGGAAACAACATATGGGCATTGATCCTCACTCCAGAGCCACCAGGTAACATCCTTCCAAGTTAAGAATCTGGCTTGGTCCCAAACTATCATTCAAATGCTAGGTGTGAACCTGAGATCCAGATAAGGCTGTTTTGTACTTTTAGTGGTACAAAAACACTGGCAAGTAGCTTTAATAACAATAATAAAAAATCTGAGAATGTTTCTCTCCCTCCAAGTGAAGTGCATGGTGAGAGCAGGGCTGGAAGGGGCCCTCCTGCAGCTGCTGCTGACTGGGACAGGGGCATCTGCCCTGGTTCTGCCTTGCTGCAAGCTCTGAACTAAGCTGCTGGCCATGGTGGGCACAGGTAATCACGGCAATGCTCAGCTCCTTCCTGCCACGCCGGTGCCCCTGAGGTTCTTCTCCAGCTCAGGCACCTCAGAAACTTGGTACGGTTGGGCTCTGAGCCTGTCAGATGCCTGGTGACCCATGAGGACATGCTCAGGGATGCTCACCGGTCCACTGGGAGTCCAGTAAATGGAAATAAAGTAAAGAAAATGAAGTAAATGGTCAGTAAGCATCGTGCGTACAGGGAAGTTGGGATCAGCCCTTCGCAGTGGTTTGGAGTGCACCGAGTGCACTTGAGCAAATGCTCAAGGGATTGCCTGGAATGAGGCCTGAAGGGGGATCCACTTACATGAATAACAAGAATATGAAGTAAAAATAGTTAATGCTAATGATGTTCTGAAAGGGATATTAAACTTGCTGCTTCAGGGCTGAGCAGTCTGCAGCTGTAAGAGGCCAGAGTTAAACTTAACGTGCTGGAAAATGAGTCCAGATCTGCTACTGGATCAGGCGGTGGGAGCCATGAGCTATTGGTGTCCCGGAATAATGAATTTAGTATTTTTCAGGCTTTTGCAGATGGGTGTGAGCTGATTTCTGAGCAGCCATTGTTTGCTTATACAAATGCCAACTAACTGAATGCCATCTTTTCTTGTAAGGGATCCCAGCAAAATCCGTACAGATTTCGTAAAAGAGTATTGCACTTACACACCCTGTGTCTCCTGCCAGAGGCAGGAATCTCTCCTCCTAGAGGTAAGTCATTAGATCTCATTTGGGTGGCTTCAGGCTAGAGATGGAGGAGAGAAGGGAGTGAGATCCTTGTAAGAGCAGATATGACAACCCCACACAGAAGTGCCTTCTTGTTGGGAAGTGGCCACAGCAAGGAGTTCCTGGACATGCTGCTGCAGGGGTTACAGGCTGGAGTGGAAAAAGAAAGGGGGGCACTTGTCATTCGCAGGTAGATGAAGTCATTTGTGGTTTGATCCTGTGCCTCGCCATGCACATTGAGGCATCTGAGCCAGACCTGGCCATGTTCCTGCTTGGTGTGACTTGTGATGCTTTTAGTTGGATCCAGCCTGTGCCTCCAGAGCATGGTCCTGGGGTGTGCTGTGTGGGGATGTGCCAGGCTCTGCAAAAACACTGGGGCTTTGAACCTGCCTCTGTGGAGCGAAGGGACATGGGCCAGAGTAAGACCAGGATGTAGCCTGGGTGTTCTCGTCACCTCACAGCATTTCGACTGTTCCCAAGGCCATTCCACACAGTGATGGCATCGCCAAAACCCTTCTGCACGGCGGTTTCTTTTCCAGCACTGCCAAGTTCCCCAGATGGTCCATGTCCATGTGCTGGAGCTTGGCTCCAGCAGGAGAAGCTGTGACCAGCCTGTCCCATATGCTCGCCTCTCCGATCCAAGTGTTTTGTTTCATTTCTCTCTAACCCATTCTGGGTAAAACAGTAGGCATTACAAGAAATAGGAGAAGTTAGGAACATGGTTCATATGGTGGGGAATGATGGGATGATGACATGAACGAGGAGAGAGGAGAGGTTAGAGGAGGTGGTGATTTCTGCAGGTGGAGCAGGCTGTGGGGAGCCACTCACATACCTGGTGTCCCAGAAGGACGGATGTGTCCCAAAAGGATGGATGACCCTGGTCTGTGGCCCCAGGTGTTGGCCTGCAAGAGCTCTTTAGCTCCATTCCTACTGCTGTGGCTCAACAGGAGTGAAATCATTTCATCAAAGTCTGAAGCCATCTGAAGACCTCAGAGCAGCTTAGCTCCCTGACCCAGACCCAGCAGAGCGGCTGCTAGAGGGGAAAGGGCAGGAGTGGTGACCCTGGCCCTGAGGGCAGAGGAGACCTGGTGGGTACGTTGGCTTTGGGGTTGGTTGAGGGAAAAGGAATCATTCAAGGAGAGCAATGGTTGCAGAGGGGACTGAAACCGTGTGCTCTCCACCTATCACCCATGCGTCTGAGCTCTTGGCATCCTTCTGGCGGCCCCTTGCTGAGCCCAAGATCAAGAGGTATTACTGAGATACTTTCTTGCTATGCTGAAGTTATTCGATTGTTTCTGGAATAGCTGAGTCTGAGCTGGGATTTTGTAATAGCCTCTGTAATGGACAGAAATTGTTCACTCCTCAGAAATTCTCCAGACCCAGTGGTTTAGGGAAGGTTCATCTGTCAACAGTTGCTGATCGTGTTGGTTAGCGCTAGCCCTTCCCTTCGACAGATCGTGCTGCTCTCTTCCAGGACTTTCATTTACATGAGACTTCTGGCAGCCTGCTGCTTCCTAGATAGAAAAGCTAACAAACAGTCTGTTCCTTCTCCTCACCAGATTCATAATGTCATTCCTTCAGAGACAGGATCTCATCTGTTGCTCAATCTTTGTGCAACTTTGCTAATTTTTTCTCCACTTCTGCACCAAACCACTCTTCTTCTGCGGGTATTGGTGAGTGATGTGTAAAGGTTCACCATTTTTCCTAAAATGATGGTATGGAGTAGGTGCATTTGGAAACATGGCTCTGATTATGATTTCTCCTTTCATTTCCCCCAAAAGAAGAGAAGCAATGAAGCTGGCTCAAAGTAAGGTGGGCTTTCTGGAAGCCAAAGGTAAAACATCCACAGTCCTCCCTCAGAAGGCATAAACCATGTTTTTGGCTGCGTTGTTGCAGCAGGAGCAACTCTTTAGTGTCTCTCAGAGCTTAGTAGCTATTCTGCCATCTTTGCTCTTTGAAACACGAGAGCAAAATTAATTTCGGGAGAGAAATAAATGGATTTAGAGCAAGGATGAATTTGTCTTCTTGTGCCACAGGAATGCAAGAAATCACCCAGAGAGAAAAAGAAAGCTAAACAATGCAAACCTCACATAAATCTGGGGAGAGATTTTAATCGAAAGTGCTCACTGACCTTCACTGGTGCTCCCCTTCATCTCACCAGTGTTTTATTCCTCTCAAAGCCAGCCCCACCACTGGCAGGCCTTCAGAGAAGTCAGTTCTTGCACAAACAGGAAAGCAGACTCCCTTCCCACTAATTTCGGTGGTGTTTCCAGTCCGTGGCCAGAGGACACAGGGGCAGGGAGGTGTGTTTGCCTCCAGGACCAGGTCTGAGGCCGGTGTGGAAGAGATTAATTTCCCAGGCAGGCAGATCTGGCCCTTCCTGGGGGTCAGCTTCAGAGCCAGCTCAGGGATGAACTCAGCAATTTCATCAGGTTGTCCTGGGGAGAACCGATTTATGGTCCCAAGTGCTTCACCCCACGCCACGCATCCACGAATGCTGCACCCCACTGCTGATGCCCTATGGATGCATTTCTTGAAGACAGTCTGGGAGGAAACTCAATCCAATTTCAATTTAATGAGGTGAAATTCAAAGCGATGCTATCTGGAACTGCCTTTCCTGGATCTTCTCCTTCCCGCTGCGACTGTCACAACTCCTGCAGCAGCCTCGGGGATTATTCAGGCACCTGGGGACGCAGGGCTCCGCACGAGTCTCACTGCTGTCTGTGGTCTTGTGTTACCCGACTGACATGTAAACAGGCAGAGGCAGAAGGGAGCAGGGAAAGGTGGACTTGTTCCACCTGTGCAGGCTGAGCGAGCAGGACAAGAGGTGATTTTAGGAAGCAAGCAGCTTGTAAGGGTGGTGAGAGGACAGGGGGTTGAAGGCGGAGTGATCAGGGGATCACTCTGCAAAGCAGCCAAGTGGTGTTCCTACTGCATCTTGCACAGTGGGGACAAAACAGAGCCAAAGCAGGGCTGGGGGGGTCTGCTGGCCTCAAACAGCTGAGCTGGAAAACTGGGAAAGCTGGTGTGAAAGTTGCTGGGGTATTTTGAAGGTCAGTTTTTAGCTAAGTGCTATGATAGTTGGACCATGCAATCCCTTTTCTATGCACAGGCAGAAAACAGAGCTTATGCCTAGGAAGTGGTTTGGAAAAGCTACAAGAGGAACCAGTAGCACAGCCTCGTTAGGCTAAGGTGAGCTTAGACACACAGTGGTGAAGAGGCCTGGCACAGGGACCAGAGCCTGGTCATCGAAGGGAACCCTGCAGGTCTGAGTGGGAGCAGGGCTGAGCACACACTAGCAGGGTGCGGTCGGGAACCCTTTGCAGTGCTTCTGGCCTTGGTCTGGTCGCAGTTCAGTAGGAATGAGTGGTGGAATTAAAACAAAGAATTTACCCTGATGGGCCAGAAAAGGCTTTGAAATGCTTTTTCCATGGATGGCCAGTCTGATCCTATTAAAACCCACAGTACATCTGCTAGGAGTAGGACTGGCTGGTAATGGGGATATACGTTACTCCTTTAATAAAAGCAAATGACTGCGAGGAATGCAGCCATTTAAACTTCAGCTTGCATAACCTGTGAAAAGGGAAAACAATCAGCTGACCTTCCAGATCAGGAGGTTTTCTCCACGCGGGTCTGGCGCACGCACCCAGCCTGCTCCTGACACGCTTCCAACAATGCCTGTCTGAGTCCCAATAAAAAAAAATGCAAATGCTCTTTGTTGAGAGAGGCCCATTCAAGATCCAGCACACACGGCCTGTGCTGCTCACATTTCCAGATTCTGAATCATTTCCTCCATTCACGCAGCCGTCTCTCTCCGTCTGGGTTTGGACATGTCCAGCTCTCCGCTTTCGCCGCTTCCTGAGCTGTGCAGGCTGCGAGTGCTGCCCTGGCTGGGGATGCATCCTCCACGGCTGCAGCAGAAGCATCCCTCGGTGATGCTGATTTTGGCTAAGGGGGACGTCGTCTGTCTTTGCCGTATGTCTTGGGGCAGGACGGGTGTGAGGTCTCCCTCCGGAGAGCCTCCCTGCACAGCCCCAGTGCAGAATTCATCCCATGGTGTCCCACCAGCCCCTGCCCAGAGCTCCCAGCCCCACGAGATGGACGCAGCGCTGGGGTTGTGCTGCCTTGGTGGGGGGCAGAGGCATGAGGCAAGGCAGGGAATGTCCCTGGCAGGTGGGGGTCAGCCTGGCTGCGGAAACGGGCGAGGAGGGATGGGGGCTGCACGTTATCAGCTTCCTTTCAAGTCCTTTCCTCTGCCTACACCCTTGTACTTCCCACCCATGCACAGCCAGCCCGATGTGTTGTGGCTGGGTTGTGAAAAAGCCGATGTGGAAAGATTAGAAGAACAAATCTTAATTAACTCCTGTGTATCGCTCGATGTCCTTACAGCGAGGAGAAAATACTTGGGGATTGCAGTGCATGAAAGTATGCAGTGCATGAAGAATATTCAAATGGAGAGCTGCAAGGGCTGTGCATACACACGTGCTGGGGACCCCAGATTCTCCAGCTGATACCTAGAAGAGCTGTCTTTTATAACTGACCAGCTGCCAGAAATCTTCAGCTTTGCTGGCCTCTCTGTGTGTTGTCCAGCATACCAGATATGTTTTGGAGCTATTGCATCCGGGTCTCCACCAGGCAGAGATAATCAGGGTTTTGTCTTTTCCTTTGATAGCTGAAGCATCCGAAGAGCCAACCTGTGCTCCTTCAGGAAGAAAATGTTTGCACAGAAAGAAGTGAAAAGAAGGAAAAAGAAATCACTGACTTCCAGGTCATTAAAACCTCTACACTGCGGCCATTAGCAGCACAGTATGGCCTCATGGATGATAGGCACTGCTGTGTCAGATTTGGAAAACGATGTGCAACCTGAATCCTGCTCCTTGGAGCAGGGATGTGGGGGACATGGTGCCTGCACCCACCTGGCACCGTCTGGCTGCAGGCCCCCGGAGGGGGAGCGGTCCCGGCCCCCCTGCAGCTGGGCCAGGGGCTCTGCTGGCTTGGCCAAGACAAATGGCAGTTTCCCCTCGCTCTGCAAGTCTTAAAACATAGGTTGTCATGCGAAGGAAATTGTGCACAGCAGTGATGAATGGTTGTGAAATACCATTTGCCAGAAATATTTTTGGATGCTGCAATTTAGCTGCAAATTACAGAACACCCAACGTAGCCCCAGGAGGAGGAGGAGGAGGACACCAGCCTCGCCGTGCCAGGCTGGCACCTCGGCCCCTCTTCTCCTCCTGCCACCCACCCCCTTCCACCCCATCATCCCCATTTCTGGGGTGTTTTCAGAAAACACCGTTCCTGCTCCAACAGCTGGGGCCGGGTCCTGGCCTGGGACAATCTGCGAGACCTGGGCTGAAGGCAGAGGAGCTCTGACAGCTCCCATCTGCCAGTGGCCTGGCCCCACGCCCCTGGCTATTTCGGGATGAGCGAAACGGAGTGGTTGGAAATTGCGGGTTTGCTCAGCAGTCTTGGCTATCGTGCTGGATGGTGCTGAAGTAGGCATAGCAACAGGAAAGGAATGTTCCCTGTAAAAAGATAACCGTGCTTTGCCGAGGACGTGGAACAGTAAAGTTTGTTAAAGCAATCAGTATGTGTCATAATGTTTATTTAACTGAGAGCAGGGACGATGGAAAAGCATTGCAGCTGTGGAGAAGCCTCAGAGTGCTAAGGAGAGGGAAGGGGAGCATAGATTTAGTAGCTGTCTTCCCTTGAAAAAGAAAACAAGCTGTGCTATCAAGCCATCGATGGGGCAGATAGTGGGAGAGTACACAAGGTAGCTGCCGACTGCTCACTCTTCTGGAGGGCGAGGTTAGAGTTTTATTATCTGAAGTTCACATTCAGGTTAACAGCTCTGAGGATGTGGTTGCAGCTCTAAAGGGAACAAAATTTAATTCTTCTCTAAACATAAGCTATTTCTGTTTGAAGGCAGATAACCTTTTTGGCTGTGCTATTTGCCAGTGGTAGATAGAGAGATTGGAGCAGCCGAGTGATGCTTGAATTCCTCCAGCAAATGAAAGGGGAGAACTGGACACCACCGAGCCAAACTGGGGCCAAATCCTGCTTTAGCTCATTTCCTGGGGAGTCCTAGCAAAGAGCAGCTCCTTCTGCAGGAGGCCAAAGCAAGGCAGGAGCAGGACACTCGGTAATTCCTGCAGCAGTAGATGAAATTGAATACTCAGCCCAGTGCTGGCAGTGGGATCTGTGAGGCTGCAGAGCAGTGCCAAGGGATGTGGGAAACGTGCAGGGTCTGCTGCAAGAAGTAGGCTTTTTCCACACATACACAAAAAAACAAATTAACCCTGAAATGAATTTTGCTCCTTTTTTTTTTTTGAACTGATTAAAACTTGTTTGGTTGAAACTGGAAATGATGCGAGTTTGGGGGTTTTGTTTTTCTTATAGAAAATCAAATCTGTTCAGGGGAATGCGAGCCTTTCCTTCTCTCTGCAAATTGGATTTCAGCTGAAGGCAATGTTTTCTATCAATAAGGGGAAAATATTGCCTCAGCTGAACTGGGGCCATCCGACACTTAGCCAGCCAAAGTACGCGCAATGTGCTGAGTAGGGAACACGGCTGCGCTGGCTGCGAGGGCTCCTCTTCCCCTCCCAGGGCTCGGGGTGTGAATGAGACCTTGCAGAGCCCCCTGGTCCCGATGTGGGATGTTGGCTGGACCTGCTCACCTCCTCTGGAAGCCCACGGCCCCTTTGGGAGCAGGGGCAGCTCCGTCCCGTGCTGCGCCGTTCCCCTGCTCCTCTCCCTGCCCGCTCGGCCGCTATCTCCCTAACAAACTCCAGGCTCCCTGCTCGCCTTGCAGAAAAAAAAAACCATAAAGCCCATTTCAGAGACCAAATTGCCCATAATTTACATGCCTCTCCTCACTTTGAAACGCAAGACGGCTGATGATAACATCGCGAGTGACAGAAGTGGTATCTGTTGCTAATTACAAGCTGACATTATGGTCAAGCAGAGCCATGGGGCCCATAAAAAGCTTATTCAAAGTTGCTTTTCTCCCACTTCAAACACAGGCTGGACACAATGCCAGGCATTTTCCACCTTCGGACGGAGTGGTTCCTCCCAACTAGCCCGGCGGCTCCTGGTGCAGGAGGAAAATTGCTGCAGGGAGCAGCAGAGGTTACTGCGGCTGGCTCAAAGTGACCATGTCATGAAGACATTTGCTCACCTTTCTTGGAGAAAAGCAGCGACCATTTCTATTTCCAAACCCCATTCTCCCTCACAGGCTCACCCTTCCCACAGAGCACTTGGAAAGGGTTACCAAGCCTCTTCGATGGGGAAACTGAGGCACAAGAGAGCAGTGCCATGCCCTCGGGCATGCTGTGTCAGAGGAGTGCAGCGTGGGTGATGCAGCCTGCCCTGGTCTCCTCACCCCAGCGACCACCCTGCCCCGGCCCCTGGAGCCAGGGACGTGCTGATGGCTCTGCAGTAACCACCAGACATGCTCTTCTTAGCACCACCCTCCAGAAAAATTGTTTTTTCCATCCCCCTGTGCTATTCAAGTGCCTCTTTCCCCCATGTGGTTCTTGCTGCTGCAACCCCACGTGGGGACGTCGCTGCTGGCTGAAACCTGCCCGCTCCCCCAGGGCCACAGCTGGGGATATGTGAGAGCAGCTGAGGTGCATGCACCGAGCTGAGCCACTGCAAGCATCAGCCCACGAGTCCCAGACGTGCTCCATGCTGGGCCTGGCTCATATCGGCTGGCTCCAAGAGTTTGCTCCTAAAAGTCCTGGTATGGGCACGGCAGCGAGTGGTTTCGATGGTGTCCTGGCTGGGAGTTCACATCTATACCTAAACAATCTGTGTAACCAAGGTGGACATAGCTTCACCTTTCTGGCTCTGAAACAGGGCACTTCTCGTGGGAATTTGCTGGTGTTAGGAGAGGGACCAGGCAGTGAAAGGTGCACGTGGTGCATGGTGCACGGGGCCGTTCCCTGGCCCTGCAGTGAGCTCCATCCAGCACCGGCAGCAGAAGAGCACGTGCAGGGGAGTTGTTCCGCTTGAAGCAAGCGGATTTCCTAACTGAGGGTGCTGGGCTCACAGTGGGAGCCCTGAGGGATCATTTTGCTTTTCCTTGGTGCTGACAGCCCTTGAAGGAGCAGGAGTGAGTCGGGACAGGTTGTGGGGTGTTCCCAGCCCCAGAACAGCCTCTGGAAATGCTGTGCAGGCATCTGTGGAAATTTTTTTGCCTTCCCCATGTGCAGGATTTCCCTGTCATCCCCAGCCCCAGAGCAGATCCTGCTCCTTAGCCTGGAGCAGGGGAAGCTTCCCTTGCTGGAGGGTGGGCATGAAGTGGAGCAGGGAGACCGTACGAGGGACAGCTGCTCCCACAGCGGGATGCAAACAGGGAGCCGTGGTCCTCCTGCACCCTGTGGGACCTCTCACAAATCCCATTAAAATCAGTGATTAAAGTCCCATTAAATCTCCACAGTGTGCGTTCTGGGCTTCACCACAGCCCAATTTGAATTCCTTCTTTCATCCCAAGGACAAATACGCGATTGTCCCTCCGAGCCCTGTGGCACTCGTGGCTCTGGTACAACCTTCCACTTCATCCTGCAGCCTTCGCTCTTGGCTGGGCCCTGCTGTGAAGGCAGGAGAACTGATCCAGACCATGTTTTGCCAAAGACATTACATGGTGCACCCGCTTTGGGACCTTTCTTGGTTGTCTATTGTGGAAAAGAGTGTCTTTCCCCCAGCCTATGGAAGCGGGACCAGAGGAAGGCAGAGAAGGCATAGCAGTCAGGGAGCAAGTGGCTCCTGCGTTGGGAGCCTGGTTCCCGTAAGAGCTGAGGCAGAACATTTCCAAGCAAAATGTGCAAACGCCCCAACAACATGGAGCTGGGCCAACACAACGAGCCCTCGGCACCCTGCTTGGTGGGGGCAAATAAAACTCCTTGTAGGCAGGTTGAGTTTTAATGCATGCATTGCGTTTCTTGGATTCTTGGAGAACAAACCCCTTGCAGCAGACATCAATGCCTGGCTGGTAGCCCCGAGGGGACATCCCCAGCCCCTGGGCATGGCCCAGCAGTGGTTTGAGCTCTGCTGGCCCGTGGCACCCTGTGGAGCTGTGGCTGGCTCAGCACCCCAGGAGCACGCAGCTCTCCGGCAATTCGGAGCTGTGCCGTAGGGGCTGGGGAAGGCGATTATGTCAGGGATTTGGATGCCAAAGCCCTAAAGCCTGGCAGAGGCTTTGCTGTTAAATGCGAGGGTGGGAAAACTCTCCTGTGCTCTGGTGGTGGAAGGGGAGGAGGCTCCTTGGCAAACCCAGGTGGTGTGTGCACCGCTGGAGGTGCCGGTCCGTGATCTCCTGGCAAACAGGGTTTGCTCATCACTGCAGAGAAGCAGGGCAGGATGGGCTCCCAGCAAGAGCCAAACTCTCCTGGAGGCCCTCTGCAGTTGCAGGGGGGTTCACTCTGCAGGCACGAGGAAGATCTGTTGTGAGATTTGTCTGGTTTGTGCAATTCATAATTACCGGCTGGTTGGCTGCCTGTAAACCTTGCCTTTCCAGAGAAGGGCAGAGGGAGCTTGCTGTGTCGAGTCACACACGAGCTCTTTATCTCATCACCCTCAAACATGGAAATGGGTGGCTGGGCGAGCTCCACCCTGGGAGCACTTGCCAGAACAGCAATGCTTGCCGGGGTGCGGCGCCTTAGCTTTCTTTGGTGGTGTTTGCAGAGAGACCAAGAGCTCTGCCAGGCGGCCTCACTGCAGACACTTAAGCCTTTGCTTCCACTGAGGACCCAGCTCATCCCACCCCTCCGGGAGGCTGCTGGTGCCAAACATCAGCCAGAGCAGCTGAAGGGCAGGCACAAGGGCAAATGTTCCCAGTGCAGGAGCGGCTGCGGAGCAGGTGTGTGCAGTTTGTGCCTTAAGTCACTGCAGCTGTTGAGGCAGTACAAACGAGTGAGAGCTGCAATGCTCCAGCTAGACTGTCACAGAAGACTGCTAGCAGAGTTTGTTCAGTTTGCTGAGTTGGTATAAATTGTGGGTAGGAGTTACAAGTTTTTTTTTTTTTTTTTTTTTTTTTTTTGAGAAAATTTCAGCTGAAGTTTATCACAACAATTGGCATTATTCTGTAGGCATCTGTGACCTGCTGGGGAGGTGTTGTTGGTTGGGGAGTGGTGCCACCATCCCCATGCAGATGGGGGGAAGGTGGGATGACGTGGGAGCCTGTGCCTCTCCTTCAGCTCTACTACAAGAATTGCACTGCCCATCTGCAAGTACATCCCTGCTGCAGAGGGGGGCTGCAGGTAGGTGCAGGGAGCTCTGTGTGGAGGGACCATGCTGGGGGCTGGGAAAGCGGTGGATATGCAGCTGGGATGGAGAGAAGGCCTACTTTTCCAGGGAGAAATAATACAGCAAACCCTTAACAGGCGTAATCAAAGTTACTTGGCTCGAGAGCAGCTTGGCCCAGGGCTGGAGCCCTGGGGCTGCCCTCTCAGAGGGCAGTGGTTTTCAAAGATGCTATTTGATCCATGGGAGGGCCAGAGAGATGCTGGGGACAAAACTGTGGAATTGCTTCCCTTTGTCTGCAGACTTGCTTCTCTTGAAGCTGTGGGAAAACCTGAGGATTTTCTAGGACGTGGCGAGCACAAAGCAGCTCTTGCTCCTGCTCTTCCTCACCCCTGAGCCCTGTGAGGGTAATGGGAAGAGGCAGGAGGAGCAAGTGAAGTCCCACAGACGTGGGTGAGGGCAGTCAGCCTTGCGAGGCAGCAGCCTCGTTGTGCTGGCTGCATGGAAATGTTTGTGTATGTGATTCCCCAAACCCCTGGTGGGATACAGAGCTAACTGTGGAGGCTTGGAGCCCTACGGCCATACCTGAGTGAGAGGAGAAGACAGGTGTTTGCTTGCTTGACAGTGGATAAATTATGTGACTCCTCTGAGTGATCTCTGGAAGAAAATCCTCCCCTTTTCTGCTGCTAAAGTACTTGCAGCAAGTGTGAAACTTGTGTTTCCTGTATTACTCCTGCAAACCCGCTTGTGACCTGATGAATCCGCGGTACAGGCTGAAGGGAAAGATGGGTGGTGCTGGCTGGGCTGGGCTTTAGGAGCTCCCTCCACAGCCAAAAAAGCACCTAGCTGTGTGGGAAGAAGCTGGGGGATGTCTCGGGCTGGAGACTGGCTGCTCCCTGTGCCTGCAGGGATGCTCGTCCCGGGGGGCCTCTGCTGCCCCAGATCCCTTGGGCTCACTTGTCTCTGCTGTAGGCTTCGTGGCAATGTTCCAGTACATGTCTCTGTGTGCCATTCCCATTTACCACTGTGAAAGCACATCTCAGCTCTTATCCTCAAAGCAGCAAATACTGATGCACAGCCATGTGTGTACACACTGCCCTGGAGGAGCAGTGGGAGCTGAGCATGGGCTGCAGAGCCCTGCAGTTGGTCGCTGCTCTGCTCAGCACAGGCTGGTCCAGGGCTGAGTTAATTCTGCAGCAGGGCAGAGATGCAACACCCTTGGCAAGATGAGATGTGTCAAACTGTAAAAGCTCGTGACTGCCTGACCACAGGCCTGCAGGAGAAGCTGTTCTGCTTAGGTAGCTTGCTCTCTGAAGCAGGCACTTGGTGCAGGCAGCTGAAAGCTGAGAAAAGCTCTTCTCAGCTATGTTTTTGGTGTCTGGGCCTTGGTTAACTGTTGCTAGATTAATGGAGATGCCACACAACCAAAAGGCTTCACCAGCCCCTTCCTTGAAGCGTGCAAAGCCTCTGGCTCAGGCTGTACTGGAGGGTGCAATGTATTTCATGAAGTGTGGAGAGGGGCTGCTGCGGTGCTGGCTGGGGCCCTTCCAGCCCAGGTGACCTGAAAGGCTCTGCTTCTTGTCCTGAAATGTCTCTAGCTGCACTTTATCCTCTCCCTGCTGTTAACCCCGTCTGGCCTGTTGGGCTGGGGATTTTGCTCTCTGAACATCTCTGGATGTTGGAGAAAGCTGAAATGTCAGATTGACCTTTTGAGGTTTTTCGTTTCTCAGGGAAGAAGGTTTCCATACAACTCATGCCATGAATCAATCCAAAGGGATGCATTTTTCTGCACCAGTTAAATAAAAGATCATTAAACCTAACAAATGTTTCCAAGCTTGCCTGCACTTTCACACCGTGTTCAGCTATAAATATGATCTGTGCTTGTAAAAACGTAAACAACATGCTACTCAAAAGCAGGAGACTCTATATACCTCCTTTCTTCTTATTTTTTTAAGCTGCCCAAGAAATATATACACACATTCCTAATATGTTTACTTAAGCAGGAAGCAGACGAATAGTTTGAGATAATGTTTCAGCCTATTGTGAGTTATATGCTCTGCAAAGATTGTTTCTTTTATGGACTAATTTTTCAACCAGAGAGAAAAAGCTGAAAAATCTTGTCAATTCCTTAATTGTAGGAAAGATTTGCAGGAATTTCCACTGTGTTTCCCTCTCAAAAAAGTGACACTTGAGACCGCTGATAAGAGGAGAAGCAGATTAAGTAGTCCTAATTCTTTTTGTATATGACGGGGGCTAATTTCTCCTGCTCTCACTGTGGTGGCCAGCTGGCTGGCGCGTTGCTGCCTTCCCCTGCTCGTGGGGAGATCTGGGGGGTGATACAGGTCTGAAGGCCTGGAGAAGGAGTGGGATGCTGAATTCATAGGCAAAGCTTATTCTGGGTTTGGTCACACCCTGTGCTTATGCAGGGTCCCTGACTCCCTCCCCCCATTATCTTTAGGCTGACATCACAGTGAAATGGGATGTCAGAATAAGTTTTAAGGGACGCAGTTCTTGATTGCTGGCAGTCGATGAAGCCTTGTCTCCGGCAGGGTGACCAGAGGTCTGCGAGGCACAGACCAGAGGTCAGTGGAAACCTTTTAGTGCCCTGTGAGAAGGGCTGGAAGGGGGTTGTTCATCTGTGGAGACTGCCCCACCTTGGGCAAATGTCCTTTTCTCCTATAGCCTGCCTGTAAGGGAGGGGGGGACCATGTGTGCCTGGCTCTGGTCAGGGCACCCATCTCCGTCTGGGCCTGTGCAGTGAGGGTCAGGGCAACCCTCCTTCCATCCATCCCCCAGTACTCCTGTGTTAGGAGCTTCCAAGGGGAAAATGCAGGTTTCTGAGGAGCCTGCTGTGCTCCAGCCCCAGGGACATGGTCCCTAGCCCCACACCCCCCCGCAGCAAGGACTGCATGCCAGAATTGTGAAATGCAAACAGGCTGACGGGCAGCTCGCTGCAGCCAAACCCTGTCCTTGGCCACGCTTGAACACCCACGGTGAATTCTGGTTTGGTCTCCAGGAGGTCGGCCAGGACAATTATTTAAACTTTTTGTGCGCAGCGAGCGCTGTCCCCATGAGTGGGGGAGCCCCCAAGCTCACAGGGTGCTGCGAGCTGGGGAGGTGGGAGGAAAAAAAAAGGAGCTGTTTGACTTGCGAGGTGCTTGGATGGGCTGCGAACAGCTTGGCGGGTGTGTATTCTTCCCTTCAGTGCATGTCTCGCCTGGTGCCATGGGAACCCCAAGGGACATCCGTCTGCCCCCATGGCAACCACGGCACTCAGTGGCATTGCCACCAGCCTGCCGGGCTGCTATGGTGGCTGGGGATCACTGAGAAGGTGAAGAGGAGAAGCCTGGGACTCCTGGTGTCAGGAGGAAATGAAAGCTGGGTGAAGGATGAGGATCCGATGGCGGCTTCCCCAGCCTGGGATTCTGTCTCGAGTCAATGGGGACACTCGAAGGCTGAGGAGCAGCTTTGTGGGGTGTCCTAAATCTGACGGACAGCTCTCTGATAGGCAGATAAAAGGCAAGGATGTATAAGGAAATAATTGTGATGGGGCCGGAGTCTAATTAAAACATGGGGTTATTCATTAAAAGCAAAAAGAGGAGCGCAGTCTGAGAAACGGCAAGTGGGAGCAAACAGATGGGGTGAACTCTGACCCCTTTTGGGAGGGGAAGTGGGGGGGGATGGGGGGCTGGTGGCCAGCTCTGTCCTCCCCTGGGTCCTGGTGGCCCAGGGGCAGGGCTGATCACCACCCAGAGCCCAGCCAGCCCCATGGGCTGCAGGTGCCGTGACTGCAGTGAATGGGATTAAAGGGCTGTAGGGTTTGCTTGCCTGACTCCTTGGGTCAAGTCCTGTTGGGTTGCTGTTCCTATTAAAGCTTCCTTCGGATGCATCTAACCTTGGTGTAGGGATATCCTCACGGCACTTGCAAGGGCTGACCCCAGCCCATGGCATCTCCTGGACCTCTCTTCCCACCTGAACAGCATCCCTGATGAGACAACTGCCTTATCTGGGTCCCTGGCATGCCACCACCCTGGGTGTAAAGTTGCACGATGCCATTTAGCCCTCCTTGATGAGGTATAAACATGTGCGATGACCCCAGCTTGGCCACCAGGAGCCATGGCAGGGTCTGTGCCGAGCTCCTGGTACCATCCCCTGGTGTGGGGGTCCTTGGGTGCTGACCTGCTAGGGGCTGGGGGCTGCTGGTGGGGACGGGGTGACAGCAGTCACAGCAGCTGCCCAGCCACGCTCCTTAGGGCTGTTTGTTTGTTTGGCTGCCCAGCCCCTAATGGGCTGTTTGGGTTTTGTGGGGATGTGTGTATCCTGCTGAAAGCTGACACCACAGAGAAACCAGTGTCTTTCCTCCCCCCTTCACGAAAGGGCAGCGTGCGTTTACTCGTAAAGAGATGTCTGACTTGATGACGTGATAAAGGAGCTGTTAAAGAAAGAAGCCAAAAAAAGAAAAAAACCACCCAAACAGTGAGACTAAATAGAGGTTTGATTCTTGTTATCACACTCTGCTTTGGTTAAGCACAAACATAAAGCCAGCAGCAAGGGACATGTCCCTGCTGTGCCCAAAGGGGCTCGTGGTGGGGGCGAGGTGTTTGGGGAGGGCAGGCAGGTCACCTACATCGCTCGGCTGCTGACCCACAGCCTTGTGATCCCACGGGCATTGCCACTGGATTCAGACAGGCTGGGAGCTGTGGTTTGGATAAGCACCAAACTTTCTTGGTCCTTACAGGAATGGCAGAGCTGGCAAAGCTGAGACAAACGCCACAAGAAGCAGGCACTGCCCGAAGGCTTCTGGTGCCTCTCACTGTTCCTGATTGTGGCTGGGGCTGGGAAAGCGGAAACTGCCCATAGCTCTGTTCACGATTCCTTCTCCCCTTGTGACAATGCCGTCAGAGTGTCGCGTGGAGTTCTCCTAAACTCCAACCAGTTTCCATAAAACATTGCCAGGGCAGGCAAAAAAAAAAAAAAAAGATGAAATTGAACAGAGGACTTGCCTACAGCAAGCTGAAGTGACTTGGTCTGGTGAGCTACACTTTCTTGAGAATAGGTGTGTCAGCACATGGTGTAACTGGGCAGGACAGCGTTTATACACGCTGTTCTTTCTGTGCTCATTCACACTCCCAACTTGCACCTGGATCTGTTGTTTAGCATCCACCATACTAAGCCATGTAGTCAACAAGAAAACTTGGTGAGCTCTAAGCATTTGCCCTCTGACTTGTTTTGGTGTTGTCTAATTCCCTCCCAAAGGCCGTTCTGGCTGAATTTCCCCCTCCACGCCCTGCCTCCCCTCCTCTGCTGATGCTGCCTTGCTCGGGGTGCCGCCAGCGCTATCTCGGGGGGGAGCTACAGTAGGTGCTGCGATAAACCAGCCGTTGTTTGCTCCACGCCCGGCACCACGCTGTTCCCAGTACTGTTGTTCTTGGCTAAACACTTCCTCAATATTTGTTAATTTGAGCCCAAGCTCTGGTTCCTGGACTGTCACCGTGGTCAGAGGGGGCTCATGCAGAGCGGGAGTTTGGTGCTTGAGCTGCTCGTTACTCTCTGCTTACAGGGCATGGGCACTTGGTGGGGTGGGCAAAGGGCTCTCCAAGGGTGAATGGGATTTTGTTCTGTGGGCTTCCTGCACGGGCACCTTGCCCTGCCTTGCCTGAGATGCCAGGCAAGGTGAGAACAATTACCCTGACCTGTAGGGGTTGTATCTCAGGAGTGCTAGACCCACTGCAAAACTCTCAATTTGTCCATTTATCCATTATTTTCCATTATTTTTGCAAAGTTTTTAATTTTTACGTGGGTGTGAGAGAGCACGTTTAAACTCTGCAGCTCTGAAAACAAGCTATAAATCCCTAGCTGATGTGGAATCGATAATTTAGTCGTGTCAGCTGGATTTTAAGCTCCTTTTGAAATCTAATAAAGGAATAAGAGTAAAAATGCCAGCCTCAGCAGGCAGCACCTGCTGGGCCAGGGGCTGCGTAGAGCAGTGCTCAGGGTGGAGGGGCTCAAGCAAGGGATTTTGGTTTCTCACACTTGGTATCTGACCACGATACCCTTGATATGATTCTCCTACCAGCATTTACAGATGCAGGAATGAGAGCCTAAGTGAGGGAAATGTCTGGAGGGACGAGTTTTACTTGGATTGAACTAGGCAAGGGCAGAGCGTGGGGAGAAGGACCATGGTGCGTGATGCAGCCCAGTCTCCCTCCTGGAGGAGGACTAAGAGGTGATTCTAGCACCTGGTTGTTAAAACTTGGGATTTTCCATGGAAATTATTATTTCTGACTGTCCCATTCACACATTTACTCATTAGTGTTTCAGGTGAAGCCAGGTTTTCCATAGTAGCTGGCCAGACTGGGTTTTCCAAAAGCTGGTCCAGATCATTTGGTGTGAAGGAAACTGAATTTTTCCCAAGCGAAAGCAAACAGAGTTATGTGTTGATGGAGCAAACCTGCAAAAATGATGAGGATCAGCAGTCACAGCCAGATTCATTAAACCGCTTCTACTTGGAAAAACACTCAAAATTACTGAGATTTCAAAGGTGCTCAGATGTTAACTTTATGTTGGATGCAGAGTGGTTCTATTTCTGGAAATTAAATTTAGCTTCCTCTGTGGGGCCAAGTAGTCTTGGGGCACAGGCCAGGCACAGCTTTTAGTGTATTTTATTTAAAAATTTTGAAGAGCTCTTTGTTTCTATCCTGGAAATGTGCTTGTCCTCCTCTCACTATTGCAAAACCCTGGAGTGAATCTGCACCCGCTGAGACCTATTGATCTGAGTTGATTAGTTTAGTGCTAAGATGTACAGGGACTTGGGGGGAGTTCAGGTCATTTCTGTAGGACGTATATAAATCAGCATCCTGCATTCTTGGGCTTCTGAAGCTACTGCTAGCGAGCAAAGACTGCTCCCACAGCTACACTGATGTCACTGATGTTGCATATAGAAGGACATGAGCAAAAAGCCCCATTTCCAGTGAATTCTACCTGAGAACAGTGAGAGCAGTGCCTGCTGGCCAGGCGGAGGTTGCAGCAGAAATCTTTACCTTCTGACTTATGCATAGGATGTCCAAGCTATAGGAGTAAAATTATAGCTGTAACAAGGAAGTGGAAAACCCTAAATGGCACTGGGACTAATCTTTGCTTTTTCCTCTGACTGTTCTCTTTCCCAGCAGAATATGGACAGAATAAACTGTTAAATTAGATTCTCTTTTGGTGGAGACTATGTAAGCCCTACAGACAGCTCTGTTGCTCATTAGGGGTGCATGTATAGTGGGCTGCAGAGGCGCTGGCCCCAGCCCATCAGTACTCCCAAATGTATCTGTGCTATACTCCTCGTGATGGGGAGGTTTCTCAGCTGCTCTGAAGCTCTGCCATCTATACTGTGGCTTATTAGCCATAAATAAAAGTAATTCTGTGAGTACTGAAACTGCTAGAGCTCAGTTTACTGTTGATTGGTGTCTGGTGGCTCGTTCAAGTTTTATTAATTGTATTAAAACTGCAGCATGAGCTTTTTTCCTCCTTTGACGCTAGAAAATCCAGACTAGTGAGAAGTGTTGCCTGAGTAGGTTCCCCAGTGCATGACAATCACGACCAAAGCTTTTTATTTCCACATGGTGGGGGCATCGCTAACCTCTTACCCTTGCCCCACGGGATTTTCCAGATCTCTTTTAATGCTACTGCTTTTCTTTCACTGGAAACACTAATCGTGCTCTTTCCCTTCTACCCACTTTCTTTTTTTTGCCAAACTTGAAGTAAGTTAATATCTCTGATCTCCATTCCCTGTCAAAAGTGGATAACAGGCTCAAGCGCTGGATATGATGAAACATGCACGTGCATACAGCATGACTCCATAAACCTTGTTTCATTTAGAAAGTAGGATAAAAGACCTCAGTAACAAATCTGAATCCTTGTGATTAATGAGCAGAGCCAAAGAGCCTTCATTTTGCTCACGGCTATACTGTGGGCAAGGGCTGTCTGCATTTGATGATTATATTATTTGCTGCTGTTTATTCTTTCACTTCTAATACGGGAGGCTTCGTCGTTTTTTCCATGGATATCAGGACCAAAAGTGACTTTAAATCATCCAGACTGTGACCTCCTGCACAACACAGGCCAGAGAATTTCAACCCTTATTGAACCCAATAACTTCCATTTGACAAAAGCATCTCTTCCAAAAACCCATCCAGCCTTGATCTAAAGGCAAGAGATGGTAGCTGCCTTGAGAATCTCTAGAAAAACAAGGCTTCTGCAGATGTCTTGGTGTTTAATGTTATTCTCAGGGGAAGGGAAGAAAAACCAACAACCCTAGTTTGCTTTAAAGGACTTGGCAGCTCTAGCTTATGACCTTGTGCTGTTGGTATTGTCAGCCAGCCTTTAGCAGCATTTGCCTGACCAGCCCTTGCTCTTACTGATTGCTATTCTGGGTACTTGAATGCTTTGGGAGATGCCAGGCAGGTGGGTCTGGGAGGGGTCTGCAGGTCTGCCTTTTTTTGTCCCACATGGGTGCCACAAGAGCTGTATAAGCCTTCTTGTGCTGTGACATTTGCTTTTCTAGAAGGTCTTCAGGTTCCCTGACTTGGTTCCCTCGTTCTCCAGGAAAAATCAAAGCACTGCCTTGTTCCCTGCCCTTGCAGGGCTCTTACCTGCTTGGATCTGAGCTGGGGCCATGACCTCTTCTAGGGAGGTTCCCAAACAACTGCCAGATGGCAATTGCATTCAGTTCCTCCAGTCAGCCTGGTTTTGAACCACTGACAACAGGGTAATAACTGCATATTCCTTTTTCTTTAACCAGCCAAATCCTGAGCTGGGCTTTCTTCCTTCCTCGTCCAAATGTTTGAATAAGTGAAGCCAAGTTTTCTGTTTTTGTGAAATAATATTGCCTTGATTCATGTAGATGTTAAATAAACATGTAAAACAAACGGACTGTGAAGTAGGGCTGAATGTGAAGCTGAATTCCCAGGGTCCTTGGCTTTGTGGGTCTGGTCCCCTGACCTCCTCCATGTCAGGGCAGTATGCCTTTTGTTCTCCATGCCTTTCAGAGATGGACAGGCTGCTGCTGCTTTTCCACTTCTGTGATTTTTACAGGGAATGGGTTTAGGACAAGCAAGACTGGAAAAAAAACTTCCAGAGACCATTTAGCTCCTCCTGAAGCCAAAAAGTCCTAGGTCATTGATGTTCTCAGACCTCCAGGCCTCACCATCCTTGTGGTGGAAACGCCTTTGTTAGCATCCTCAATGTCCCTTGTGGCAGCCTTTGCATCTACTGCTCATCCCTTATGGAATATGTCCTTGGCCTCCCATCACAGCTCTGTGTCATTCTCTAGCTTGTTTCCCCTTGGTCTTCTCTCTCTCAGAAGCCAGGGAACCCAGGGAGTAGTGACTTTCTTGAGAAGTGTAGCTGTTAAATGGACAGAGGTTTGGAAATAACTCTCTTGCCTCTACCCCAGACCTTGCCATGGTGACCCTGGGCAAGTTCTTTCATCTTGGTTTGGCTCTTCCAATTTTGTTTCTTCATCAGCAGTTGTTCTCTGGGATTCCCTCTTTGTGCTGGACTCTGCTTTCCAAGTGGGATAATTGGCACATGTGATACTTTCTGGCGCTGCTTCCATCTCTCCCTGGATTCATAAACACCCCCCTCGGAGATGAAAGTGCCTGAGCTGACAGCAAAGCAAAGAGCTACGTCACCTTCCAGTGCTGGCCCATGTCCGCTTCTCCTTTCCTGCCCTCGGCTGGGTTGCATGTGGTGCTCTTCTCTTTCTCCTCCTTGGCGTAAGGTTTGTGTCTCCATGTGCTTCCCAAAGCCTCAGGCTGTGAGGGTGCTTTAGAAATAAATCATCCTATCACCCAATTGCTGTAGTGTTTAATTACCCCTTACTTGATGGAGATGTCTGGAAACATAAACAGAAGGGATTCCAGCAGTTCCCCCAGTGTCTAAATGTTTGAACCACATTGCGTGCTTCGTGCTCCACTCCTTTACCATGCTTCAAACATCTGCCTCTCTTCCAGGACAGTATTGCTCTCTGCTGAATGCTCTGTCCTGATGATGATGAGATCCCAAAATGACTCTAACCAGGGAAGGTGGCTGTGAAGCAGGAGGGAACAGCATGTGCTTGCTGAGCACCATGTTTTTGAAGAAAGTAGATGGAGCTAATGGATGTGATGTACCCCCTCAAGTGTACAGGAATTTCCAGCTCTCAGATAGCCATTCACATCCTTAACTTTATTCCTAAGTACATTTTAGCCCTGGTTAATGAGCTGCATGAAATACGAATCTTTTTACCTTCACTTGTCTGTCCATGTGTCATGTTCTCTTGCAGCTGACTCTGCTCCAGGGGATGGGCAAGCGTAGGCATGTTGAATTTCATGACCTCACACAAACCAATTACCCCATTTACAAGCAGTGTTATGGTGTCCTGAGTCAAAAGCCAGTTTTACAGCGTTTTGACAACAGGAGTTAATGTTTCTTCTTTTACCTTTCAAGAAAGGAGCTGTCACTCATCCTTTCCTTTCTTTAAACCTGCTAGATAAATCTCTTCTGACTTTTCTGGCGTGCCTCAGTGAACTCCCCTGCAGGTTTAGGCTGGTATATACTGAGAGAATTGAGGTTTCTTTCTTTCCCATCAGTTTAGTAGCAAAGTGTATGTGTTTCCTCTTTGTTTTTTTAAACCTTAATGAAAATTGCTGTGGTGCAGTTATTAGGATGAAAAGGTGTCACATCCGTGCGCTATTCCAGGAGTACCTAACTCTCGGACGCGCCTTTCGAAGTCCCAGGTGCCGTGTTTGATTCTGTTTTCCTGAGGCACTTGAAAGTTCAGAGGATTATCCAGAGTTTATCCAAACTCATTAGAAGCTCTTTGCCTGGACTGAGATCTGGAAAACTCACAAAATTAGAAGCAACTTGTATGAGGCTTCTGTTACTCCTTGGTTTTGCCAGAGTAGGGGCATGAAGGGATCAGCTGCTCTTGTGGAATTACAGCTTCAGGTACATGCCAAAGCCAACAAAGTGCAGAGATGTGCAGAAATGCTAAAATAAAGCATGGCAAAAAAAAAAAAAAGTTAGCTTGATGTTTTAAAACCTCAGTAAAGCATTGGCAGGAGCCTGCCTGGTTCAGCTTTGGACTGGTTGCTTCCTCTGCTCAATCCAAGATGAGAGGCCCCGGCCAGTGCTGGGAACCAAACCCTGCCAGCGGTGGGGCTGCTGCTAGCAGTGCTGTGGCCCCCAAAGCCGTGCTGAGAACCTAGTGTTCCCCTGCGAGGGAGGGACAGGAGATTGCTTGAACTTTGTCCAAGTCATCGGGTCAGACCCAAGCTTGGAGATCTTGTCTGGGTGTTTCTGCTTCCAGTGACATGCGGGGCTGGGTTCCTCCTCAGCACATGAGGCAGTTTTGTTTTGGCGCTCTGGGGTATTTCAGCCCACCTCTGTGGTGGCACACCAGGGCTTGCTTGTTTTGGCCAAAAGAGATGCCTGTCAGGGTGACCTTGGCTTTCCAAAAGCCCCAGCTGTTTCTGTAACTGAGAGGAATGCGTACTGATGCGAACTTGATCTAATTATCATCTGTTGGCCAGGGGTTGTCATTCCAGTGTTTCTGCTCACTTGTTCTGTTCCCTGTGTGCTTGGCATGATGGTTGCACAGGTTGCAAGGGGAAGGTGAAGGCAGAGGGGCTTTCTATGGCATTGAACCTCCTGGGGTCTGCATCGGGCCAAGGAAAGCCCGATCTTCCTTTCTGAGAGCTGTGCTGGAGGTAGCACATTAACCCAGGAGCCTTGCTTTTGCTGGTAGCTGCAGGGCTGTCACTTCCTCCCCTCCCCCATGAGATGAGAAATTCACGAGTCAAGCGTGTGCAGCCAAGAGGATGCCATTTGCTGGAGGTGGGGACTGGGCCGTGATCTCTGCTAACCGGGAAGTTATTTTAGACTCTGTCCTGCAATTTGATTCTCTTTCCTAATTGATGGTGGGAGAGGGTTTGGGGTTATGTAATTGTTCTAACTTAGTTCCTTTTTGGGTGGTGGTGAATTGTTCCCAGTCTGGAACAAACTGAGGTTTCTCTCTGCAAAATGGAAAGTGAAGCAGAGGAAGGACCACACCTTGGACCCACCATCTCTACAGTTTTTTCTCTTGTTTTCCATTTGGAGGTTCCCAGAAGACCTTCCACCTACACAGGTCCTGTCTAAAAAAAGCTCAGGGGGAGGGTTGCTGAGGCACAGAAAGGTGAAGCAACTCTGAATGCAAGGCCAAGCATCCATGCAGTGGGTGGTGGAGAAGGCAACTACACTTGGCAGAGCAGAATGACGTGGTGGCAAGGGGCTTGCTACCTTCAATATGAATAAATATTCATATTGTTGAGTTTGTGATTTTAAACCATGGGACTTCTTTAGAAATAAAAACTTCCTTAAAGCAAACAAGAAGTCCCTCTCCCCCTGCTCTGTCTCATCTCTTGAGCTCCGGTGAACAGCTCTCAGCCACCTGGGCCCACCTCCCTGCTGCGGCATGGCAAACTCACCCGTCAGCAGCACATTGTTCTCGTTGGCTTTTATTATTCCATGGGCTGAATTACTGTGTGCTTTGATCTCCTGTTGGAATCCCTGCTTAAAAAGGGGGAAAAAGTTGACTTTTTTTTTGCATGTGTCTCACTCATGCAGAAAGGTCAGGTTATGGAAGGAGATGAAATGCCAGGGAGAGACTAAGAGGTTTTGAAAGTCTTTGGTAGAGAAAACACTTGAGATACTTCAAGTTGAAGTGTCAAGGATAAACTAGTTGCTGAATAGCTTTTATCTAACTCTGTGCCACAGTCCCACCTGTATCTGGGAACGGGGTACCAGGCTTGGTGCTGGCATGGGTGCTGTCAGTGCTTAGCAGAGAAGGTTTGGAAAGAAGGCTTGGAAAGAACAAAGGCTGTTCTTCAGGAGGCAAAGAAGAGCTCTTGTTTTGCTCTGGCAGGTCAATTTGAGCTCTGCTGTTACTGTGTGTCTCACATTTTACCTACCTCCATACCTGGTGGAGGCTGCTCGTGGTTTTTCTCCTGAGGTTCCCAGTAGGCGGGAGCCACCTCCTCCCTCTCCCATGTGTAGTGGTACTGGGGCTGGTGCTGGCCCATCCACTACTGCTGCTGAGCTTAGTGCAAGAATGTAAGTTGGTAGGACTCTGAGGTGACCCTTCATAATGGTACTGGTGGGGTTGGATCTTGCTGCTCTCAATAGAGGTGCCAGCTCCAAGCCCAGGAGATGCTCAGCTGGCAAGGAGAGTTATCTTAACAATGGAGGAACAAGCCAGGGCAGAACAGGGCAGGAGAAGCTCCTTATTTCCATACTCTTCTAATGCACGAATCATTAGATTCATGTGCCCTTGGGTGTTAACTTGTGTGGAACAACTGAGCCTCTGGGGTCATGTAAACCTGAATGTGCTTTCACATGGGAGCTGTCTGAGCATGTGAAAGGAGGTTAAAGTGGTCTGTGCTTATGAATAGTGAGGACTGGTCTTGGGACTGTTAAAACTCACACTTGGTGTGTATTGCCAAGGGCTCTGCTAGGATAGGTCCAAAAATGCAATGAACAGCTACTGCACTTCAAAGTCACAATGGTGCACAGGGCAACTGGGAGAATTTGCTCAGGGCTTCAGAAAAATACCTTTGGGCTCAGTCAAGAGTCCTAAGGTGTCCTGGGAGAAAGGAGCGGGAAGATGCACCTCAAGGGATGTATTTCTGTGATCACAGCAACTTCCTCTGACCCCTGTGTGCTCATCGGCAGGCAAGGGTCGTTTGAGCCAGTGAAAATAACTCCAGTACTTCATGTGATGTTAATGACCCCTCAGGAGGCTCAGCACCACTCAACACCCTTTTAATCTTCTGGCCTCGATACAGGAACAGAAGAGCTTGGAGAAAGCATGGACATTATCACATTGTAGAGCAGCTCCTCAAAATCCAGGTTCCTAAAAACATTTAAGCCTTCTCTGTGCAGTTCCAAAAGTGCTTGTTTTTTTTTTAACCTCAAGTTAACTATTAGGTCAGCATGGTAATGTATCCTTCAGTAAACCTGAGGTGTCCTGTTACTGCTCTAGATTTTTATTTTGGAGGAGTGCTTGCACTTGAGTTATTTCAAAATTCAAAGTTCTTTCCTTCAGGCTGAGCTTAGCCTGACACAGAAGGGATAGCATGGTAAAAAGGATATAGCTCTTTTATCTGATTTGCATTACCTTATTTTAGGTGGAACCCATAGAAAATAAAATAGCCAAACCACACGAACAACTCCATGATGACAGACCCCTATGAATCATCTTTGAAAAACAAACCTGGTTTTGTATCTCATCTGTTCAAGAGTAGGAGCTAAAACAATTTCTAGACACCATGGGTTCTGTTTGCAGATCTGATGACTTCTGGAAGAACAAAATCATCTTCATAAAACCTGGATTTATTTATCACACAAACGCATTGTCCTGTTAGTCCCACAGCCCTCCAAGCAGAGCCTTAGGCCACATTCACATGAGTTGTCTCCATGCAGTTTCAGCTGAGGATAAAGGAGACATCCTGGATGTAGAGGCAGTAATTGCTGTTCAGATCACTCCAGGGTCAGGTCAGCTAGAGAGTGAACTGAGGCCTCACTGCTCTTCACCTATCTCTCAGAAAAGTATTGGAGATGGAAGAGGGACTTTCACACCTGGAGAGCCAAGACATGAATAAGTGCCTGTTAGCTAAAGGAATACCTTTTTAGAAGGATCCCTTAGTCTTGTCACACCCCAAGTATTGACTGGCCTCTTGGTTTTCATCCCACACAGTGTCTGGATTGCCTTCCTTGTGTTGGCTCTCTACACACAGATATTACTTCCTAATACCCACATGAATGGTGTAACCCCTGGTAAGGGTAGACTGCTGCCGGCTTGCATCAATAGCTGCTGACTGATGCTAATCAAGGCCTTGCAGTCAGACTCTGGTCCTGCTGGTCCTACATCTATCTCCTAGCTAGTGCAGTCACACTTGGTTGAACTTGCAGGCTGGTGCAAACATATTTTTTTTTTCAGAGCCCTTGAAAACTGGCTATGTCCTGCTGGAATCAGTGAAATTTCCTGTTCTTGGAGGGACAACTTGAGTATAAGTGTACCTTAGAGCACACCTGTTCTGAGTAGGGATTTGATAAAATGAGAGCACTTCTAGTGAGTGGTTGCCTATGCTCCAAATTGCTCTTTCGCTTGTGTGTGCACCCTGTGCAGCCAGTCTGGCTCTGCTTGGAGAAGTGGAAGAGCCACGCTGTGTGCAGGGCAGTAGCCGCTTCCTACACATCTGGGCGTAAGATCTGATCACGGCCTCAAGCACGGGGTTTGTGCCACTACGGTACCTTCCTGTGTTCAAGTCCTTGGAACCTGCTGAATGGAAAGTGGGGTTTTGTATTTTCTCCTCCATTTATGTTGTTTCTTCTGACTTTCATTCTCTTCTTGATTAAGTTGCTTGCTGCTGTTCTTGGGGTTGAAATTTCTGACAAAGGAAGGGACAGAGACGCCCACAATAACCCTCCAAAAATGTAGAAATAGCCGGAGTGGAATGCTGCACCCCAGCACAACTCCTGTCATGGTTTAGTGCACGCTGATTCCAAGGAGAAAAAGCATAATTATAAAAAGAAATAAAAGGATGTTTTCCTAGACTTTGGAAGCTTTTGACCTTAGAGAAGAATGCTCTATTTATAACAGCAGCACTGTATATTTTTAAAAACCTAAAGACACACGTGTGCTGAGGAGTCGGGGATGCTCTTTGACTCCGGCGTCTTTTTTGACCTCTGCTAGATTAGCGAAGATATAATTTGCAACATGACCCCAAGAATCAAAAGTCTCTTTTTATTAAAAACTTCGGAAATGACCTCACTAGGGAGTTTGAACTGATGAATGCATAGATAAGAAATCTTTTACTGAAGCTCCTTTTGAGAATTAATGCACAGAACAGATGAGAATGTGGACTTACTTGGGACAAAACACATTCATGAAGCCACACAGTTAGAGAGCTAAAAAGAAATGGGTAGTGGATGAAGGCTTTAAAAATATCGATAGCATTAGCCCAGTATCTCTCTAAATTAGAACTACTAAGCAAAACATTTCAGTATACACTTGAGTGCTAAGTGTTTTCATGGTTTTACCGAATTTAGGTCCAAAAGCACCTATTTCAGTCATGCAATTGTATTTCTTCCTGATGTTAGCCAAAAACCTTCACCTCTTGGTTATAGGATCTTCTGTTTGAGTTACAGCATATATACTGGAGAGACCTTGCTGCGGTTGTTGGATATCACATTGTTGACTACTTCTGTTCTTTGTGCAGTTTGGGTCACACCCGCTAAAAGTCATTACTAAAAATGATTGTTTTGGGTTTTTCCTCCCTTCTCCCATTTGTTGCTCTGACTTTGGGTTGTTTGGTGGTGTAGGGGAATTGCTGAGTCAGCTGCTGGTTTTCTCCTGCAGCTGTACCTGACTTAATTAAAGCTCTGGTGCAGATAACCGGGTGGCCAAACCTCAGAGCAGAGGAGGGACAATGTTTTCCTTGGTCCCACTGTTACCGTAGGTCTGTTACCACTGACGGATTTAGCTGTCACCTGGTGAGCCTGTGGCACTGTGGTTTGCTGGAAGAAAACCTCCAAGTGCCCCAGCAGAAGGGCTGAGTGATGTTAGCAAGTAGCAGGAGAGTGTCTGTAAAAGCAAACAAGTTTGTGACCGTTTACTGGAATAAAAATAGTGAGTCGCTGTGGTAAAAGAGCAAATATTTTTAGAGTCAAGTGTTGTTCTTTTGAAGCTTTTCAAGTTTTTCAGGGAGCCAGGGCTGAGACTGTCTACACTAAGAAATGAAATATAACACTGAGCAGCTTGGGTAACTTACAAAGCTTTGGCCATTTTGCCTTAGAGAGAACAAGGAACACAACTGTAGGAAAAGTTTCAATTGGGTCACATTTTTGCTTTTCCACTAAGGAAAGCTGTCAAATCAAGAATTTCTCAGTGTCAGCAACTTTAAATCGGAAACAGTATTTGGGCCGGGTTTCCAGGCATTTTAAAACAAGAGTGAGGCTTAGCTAAGACCAGTCCAGCCGTACCAAAATGAGCAATTTGCACAGCATTCAGCTATTTTACGCGATACCGTGCTACCTGAAGAGCAGGCTGCTGAGGTGCAGCATGTGGCTCCTGTGGGCATTTGCTATGCAGCTGTCTGCTGAAATAAAGAAATAAATAAAATAATGTACCGGAATGGCACTATTCAGCAGGAAGACTTGGCAGTAGGGCATACCACCCACTTTGAGCGCCGGACGTGCAGCACTTAGAGTCCTCTGAAGCCGTTAAGTGAAGGGCTGGGATTGCAGTGCTTTGCCAGGCTGCGCCGAACCTCTCCTGAAGATGAGAGTTTCACCGAAACCAAAAAGGGAGAGCACAGGGCAGCTGGGCTGCACCCCGGCTTCCCGTCGGGATGGGCTTTTTAGGCTGAACTACCTGCGGCATTGTGGGATAGCCAGTAATTCCTGCGGGGGAACCTGGGCTTCGCAAATGGAGGGCACGGTGCGAGACGCCTGCCAAGTGTGTAATCTGCACTTATTATCTCCCTAATATACATCATCTGATTGACTGCCAGCATTTGCTTCCGCCTCTCCATCGTGCTGCGCCCCCCCCCCCTTCCTGCTCGCACAAAGATAAAATGTGTTGTTATAACTGCAAATAGGGCCCGCGGGACTGCTCCTGAAACCTTGGCAGTGAATTGCCCCTCCATCTCTGCAGATTGCCTTTGACACCATTAGAGTTTAAAATGTAAAATAAATATTTTTAAGTATATGCACATATAAAATAAATATATGAAATACATCCAAAATAATATAAAAGTTGCCTTGCAAGTCAGGAAAAACAAATATTAACCAATTTATGCAGGACACATGGCTCAGTGACAAAGCGTCAGGTTTTCCTGTGCATGATTTTTACTATTTCCTCTCCACACTTGCTGTAATCTCCAAGGCCTCTGGAAGCTTGCATGAGCAGAGATTTGTCTTCTGGGTTAATGTCAGTCAGTCCCATTTTTTTTTCTGCTATGGGCTGTATTGACAGGAATCCTGAGTGTCCCCCCCTTCCTCCGCAGCATCCAGCACAGCTGGCCCAGAGCCTCTGGGCATCCCTTGCTCCAGCAGTTCCTGGTCTTTGGGGAAATGACAGTGCCAGTGTGTGACAAATAAATGCTATGGTCATGGTATTTTTCATAAGGCTCAATGGCAGATCAGGTCACTTTGGGAGATGTGTAAAGGAGCAGTGAGTTTTGAGGTCCCAGTTGTGTTTAAGGTAAAGAGTGCACTGGTGAGCTACAGCTGGTGACAGCTCTGCTTACACAGAGACCTGAGGCTTGCAGGCAGTTGTACTGGTGAAAACCCAGGGAGAAAGCAGAGTGCTGGTTAATCCAGACTTCTTTAAGACCCCTGGGGGTGCTCCCCCACATCCAGGAAGCAGTAACAGCACGGGGTCCATGGTACCAGCGGCTTGGGGGGTTCCATCCATCCATCCATCCATGCATCACCCATCCGTCCGCCCTACTGCATTGCTGCTGCCTCCCGGCTGGGGGAGGAGCCCCATCCTGTGTGTTAGGGGAGTCTCAGGATGAACTGGGGACTGTGGACAAAGGGGCTTGTTGCTGGATGCCAAAACCTGCGATCCATGTGAACCAAACCAACAAAAGTATTGCTGGGATTGTGCATGGAGCTGGAAAGCCCTGACTGCGGAGAGGTTTGAGAGAGAAAGTCTGCAACTCAGACCTGATGCTAGGAACAGTTTCACCATCCTGGTTGCCCCACTGGTCCTGGGTGACCTGCTGTAAGTGGCTGTGCTCAAGCGGGGGTTTGGGACCAGATGGACCCTGAGGTCCCTTCCAATGCAACCACCCTGTGGTTTCTGTGCTCCTCTCGCAGCACCAAGCATCACTGCAGAAAGCAGCCGAGCAATGCAAGCAATGAGGGCATGGTGCAGGGTCTGTTCCCCATTGCTCTGCTCCGTGGGGTCCTTCCTCCTCCTAGCAGCCTCTAGAAGCTAGGGAGAGGTGCAGGAACAGAACATAACTCTCACAAAAAGCTACAGCCCTGCTGCTCGTGGGTAGCTGCAGGAGTGGCTGCTCTGCGTTTATCCAGCCCGGATCTAAGTGGTCCCTTCTGGCTTGGAAGCTTACAGCTTTATGAACGCCTCACAGCATGCACTGCAGGGCCTGTCCGTACTCGATAACATGGCTGTATGAAAGAGTCATAAATCAAACCTGAAATCTGGCAGGTTTAATAATAAATCCCCAGCTTGTGCCAGGTCTATGAACTTTTCAGTGTAACTGAGGTGCTCTCAGAGTGAACCTGAGAAGATTGATGGTTGCAGGAGGAAAACAGGCAGAACTTGTCAGTTTTGACCCCAAATCAAGGAAAATGTTGTGGTTTTGGCGAAGTGGGGCTTTGCGGCTTTGTTAACCTGAGGCTCAAAGCAAATGTGTTTGTGAGAGGGAAGGGAAAAAAGAGAGCATGAATTTAAATGGGAATGCTTTTCTGTCATGTTTCTCACTGCTCTTGCTTGGAAGAGGCTAATGCAAGGAAGGGATGGTTTATATCTGTATGGGAGAGTAAACAATGCTATGGAAACTCTTTCCTGTTGCCATAGAGTTCACGTGTCCAGATCCCAAATCCCACGTAGCCCAATGGCTGATCCTTTCTGATCACGTCAGCTTTGCCTCCCCAAGTCCCTTGGTGCCGTGTCTGTGCTAAGCAGAAGCAGTGGGTTCCCTGTCCTTAGGTCAAGGGGGATTTAGTGTGGAGCAGAGGGGACTTCTTGGCAGCTCCGGACTCGTTCTGCAGAGGAGGAGATGTTTCCTGCTCCAGTGCCAGGGTCCGAGGGAAGTGCCACCCATTCCCACCCCCTGTGACTGTGCCATGGAGCACACAGCTCCATCAGACGGCCCCAAATTCACCCTGCAAGCCTTGCAGCATCCCCACAAGCTGGGGGGCAGATTGTTACTCTGTCACCTTTTTTGCCATCTCCCATGGCATAGCACATGTCCCAAAAAGCAGCACATGGGTTTTGCTCTCATGTGTGGCAAGAAACAATTCTAAGAGAAAAAGCTTCTCCTGTGGAGAACCCAAAGTTTTCAGCAATTTTAGCAAAGAACTGGTTGGTGTTGCCCTCTCTGCTGGCCATACCCCCAGCTCTTATACACAGACTCTAAGTGGGTAGTCGCGGGGATGGCACATCTGCCCGGTGCCTTGCTCTATGGGACCTGTGCTGCTTTGGGGACGTGAAGCAGCTGATGCTGCCCAAGTCCTAGAGTCACTGAGAGCTTATGGTTTTGAAGATGGGGGTCCGTGGGTGAGGCTTCAGTTCAGGCAGGTGCTCAGTAGTAGTTTCAAAAGCTCCAAGGTGCCCCACTTAGTTATATTTTAATGAGTTATAAGGTACTTCTATTGAAAATCACACTTGGCATCTCTGTCTGCATCTCTTAGACCCAATATGGCTTTAAGAGTTATTTAAGAGTTGACTTTATTGCTTGTTAGCTTTTCTTATTGCTCTTGCTCACAGGATACAGCTGCTTGTGTAAGTAAATGCAAAAAATATAGACATGAATGAAATGTGCAGGGAAGTCCTTGGAATATGGGTCAGGGCAGAGGTGGCTAAAGGCTGAGGAGGAAGCTTCCTGCTCCGGGGACAATGGCGTGATTGATGCACCCAAAGAGCTGATTTAATCCAGTTGAATTATTTCATCATGAGGCACAGAACCGCGATAAAGAGGCTTCCTCCTCTCTGGATGGATGCAGGGAGGCAGCCAGATAACAGGATTAATGACCTGAGTCTGCGGTTCAGGTTTCATCCCCATTCGCAGGATGAATCTGATGTGACCCTGCTGGCTTGGTTGCAGTTATTCCAGAAGGGCAAGGGTTTAATGAGAGGTGGAACTGAGCCTCCCGATCCTGAGGAGACTGGCTTTCTGGGCATGATTAATTTTTCCAAGTCAAACAGATCTTTTGGGCCAGTGAACAAGTCTTTGTTCAGTGCTGGAAGGGAGGTGTTGGGAGGAGGAGACTTCCCTGCTGCAGGCTGGGCCCCTTGGGGCTTGCTCATCTCAAGTTAGGATGTTTATAGGTGACGAGATGTTCGTTGTGTGCATGAGTTGTGTTTGACCTGCCTGTTTCAGGCTGGGAGTGCTTATTGGGGTTGGAGCTGTGCAACCTGGGCTGCATCCTTCATATTTTGCTTTGCTTTGTTGAGCTCAGCTGCAGTTAAATTGTAGGAAATACTTGTGGTGGGGGGAGAGAAAGGGCCAAAAATATTTTTTTTTTGCTGGATCATTTTCCTGATCAGTCTGTTGTGGGGCTGCATGGACAGCAGGGCTGGTGCAAGGGCTGCAGCAGAGCAGACGGACGGGGCCATGTGTGGGGAATAAAGGATTGCAGCAGGCACACCTATGCCAGACCAAAGCATCCCTGCGAGTGCACCCAGGGGATTCCTGCCATGCAGCGATGCTCGGGGGGACCCGTGCAGACCCAGCTCAGTTCCCTTTCATGCTCATCTCGCAGAGGCTGCTCCAGCTGGAAGAGCCCAAGTGGTGCAGAAGAGCCGTACCCAGCGGCTGGAAGGGAGCCCCGGGTAGCAGGATCCCGTCCCGCAGCAGACGTGAGCGGAGGTTGCGAACACCTCCAGCGCCTGGGCTGCTTGGAGCCCTGCCTCTTGTGTTGGCCTCCTTTCATGATGATCAGAAAGGGGTGGAAAATATTTACACTAACAGATTGTGAGCAGCTGTTTTAATGAAGCATTTATGTGCTAGGCAAACTTCAAATTGCCCCAAAATGGGACACATGTGTTTTATAAATACACCATTATGAAGAATCAGGGAGTAAGAGATTCTGGATCCAGAAGACTAATCCTCCTACACTTCTTTATTTTAATAAAGAGTTTATGTGTTGGAAAGCAATGGTGTAGAAAATGAGCGTGGGGCTTTCCAGAATGCAACCATGCTTCGAAACTGAAGCACTGGAGAATTAATCTCTCTGGATCCATCACATACCAACTCTCCATTCTGCAAGCCAGCCTACTTACAAATGTTTTCAGCACACTTTGAGCAAGAAAATACCAGTCAGGTATGGAGGCTTTCCCCTATGAAGATGACATTTAGAAGATGGATTTGTTGTGGTTTTGGATCCAAATCCAGGCTTTGAAATATGTTCTATTCTCTGTGTTCTTAGCAGATGATTAAAGCTTGAAGAGCCTGATTCTTCGAGTCCCATCGTGTGCCAAGTCCCAAAGTACATTTCTTACGGAAAACTGTCAATTGCTCAATGTTGGCATGAGTCTGTTACAGAGCAAATTGAAGATGAATTTTGGGGCTGGTATCCTTTTTATCTGTATGTCAGCCTTGTGTTTAGCAGGGATTCAAAATGCTATTTTGGAAAGATTTCTTCCCACTAGTACCACCACCTTCTCCAGATCTTAGGAACCTCCAATTCATAAAAAATACTCATAGAAGCATGGGTAAAATATGAGCAAATGCATACATGCGCTCAATCTGTCGATTAAAAGTGGAGGTCCTGCCTAGAAAGTTGAGTAAAACTGTGCTTTACTTATTCAAATAGCATGTGGCCCTGCTGGTCTGGGGAGGTTGTCATGGTTATTCTGCATCAGCTGATGTCATCTCCTTTTCTGTAGAAATAAGTGCTTTTCAGCTGACCAGTTCAGGGTAAAGCTGTTCAAAATGCTGAGGCAGCCAGAGCAGCTTGCTGGGGTCTCTGCTATCAGAGAAGGTGTAAAAGCTGTGAGTCGGATGACAGTGCTAAATCATGGAGAAATTGATGGGGATACTGGTAGGGACCTGCTTGGATGGGACAGACACAAGGGTATCGAGGGTACACAGTGGTGGCAGTGAGGGGAGGGCAGAGATTGGGGGTGCTGGGGAAGCCAATTGGGGCTGCGGAATAGGTGGAAGGAGAAGAGCAGCCAGAAACATACAAAAGCACAGAAAAAGGAACCACTGAGTTGTTTGCTTTGTGACTTGGGGGTTTTAAACCAGGATAAGGGTGCTGAGTGATGAATGGCTTTGGGATGCTGAATGTCAGGTCTGAGAGCCTGTGCCTGGCATCTGTATGTCCAGTGTTTAAGCCTTGCATGAATGATGGCATTTTGCTGGTGAGGAAAAGCACTTTACAGTGCACAGACCCTGACACCCTCTTTCTGCTGAACTGTGCTGTGATGGCTGAGCTGTGTGGCTGCAGGGAGATGTTGGCAGCCTCGTGGAGGAAGATGATGGGGACCCAGCCCACCCATGAGGCAAGCAGAGCTCCATGACCTGCAAAATGCCCTGGAGCCCAACAGTTCATGGTGAGGTTCAGGAAAAGATTGAACAGCAGTTCTAAAAGCTTGTTTTTGGGAATAGGATGAAAGTGGTAGGGGATATAAAATGAAATTAGTCGAAGGCGCTGCACCAAAAAGCATATTTTAGGATGTTCTTGCAACAGTCTGCTGAGAAAGCCTTGGACAAACCATGCCAGAGACCTGATCTGGTGGTCCCCAGGTTACTTTGACAACCTTGTTTTGCACAATCTGTGTGTAGGCATGGAAATGCGTTAAGAAGCAGGTCAGAGCTGGAGCAGTGCAGCCAGGAGCTGCCTGCTTGAGCTCTCTGAGGTCTGGCAGGGGCTGAGTCCTTGCTGCAGTTCAGGATGTTGGCGAGGCTCTAGAAACTACACAGCTGGTAGTGTCCCAACAGCCTTCCAAGGTCTGCTCCTTTATCAAATATGGCTGAAATGGGCCAGGAGGTTCAACAGCTCCATGGGAGGGGGCGGTGGGGAGGAAGGGACAAACAAACAGGCAGCTCTGCTGCGAGTGACTTACTTTCTTAGGAATCCTGGCTGTAAAAATAACAATTCTACTCATCGTTTTACAAATGCTTTTACAAGCACTTAAACATGGGATGTGAACATTAAGTGTTGACCAAAACGCTCTGAGCATGAAAGCTTCATTAATCTGGGCGAAAACATGTAAAATGATAAGATAATCTGTACTCCCCGTCACAGCACTGTAAACTGATCACTTGGTTTCACACCAGTGTAAATGGGAGAAGAATATTTTATCTTTTTTCTTCTTTTTTTTTTTTCTTTCTGTTATTGCTGGACACCTATGTGCAAGCTTACTTTTTAAGGCTGGGAGATTTTTTCTTGTAAGGAAAAAAAAAAGCAAGATCCAACCCCTGAAGGAAACCTGATCAGAGACAGGCTGTCTTGTGCACACACCCCAGGTCTATTGATCTCCCTCATCCCCTCTGCCCTCTCTGTCTGTGGGTTATAGAAACAATGTCTGTCAGCAGCAACCCTGTGCTCTGGGCTGGTTATTAAGCACTCTGGCAGAAGGGAGTCTGCTCTCCCTTTATGGGGTCCCAAGACCCACAACGAACTTTACAAACTGGAGGGAATTCCTCCAGGAACTACCCATTTGTACACAAAGCCCTGTGCTTGCTTACAACAAGAATTAGGACTCCCTAGCTGTGCAAGGGTTGAATAAATCTAATGAGAAATACAGCAAATATCTGCGTAAGTTTGGTGTTTAGACAGATATTGAATATTTTTTCTTGTAGAAGCTCTGAATATGACCTGCTGCCTGTCACCCTTTGTTTTATGACTTTACACTAGAGAACAGAATCATAATTTCAGCTACTGGGCAGGCAAATATTGAGAAAACTTGATCCTACGGGGACAAATCCTGTGAGAAGCTGAACTCCTCTGGCTTTCTTTGTCCTCAAAGTTAAAGATTGCTTCAGTGCTGATTCAAGGCACTTCAACTAAAATCCTAACCCTGTGCTGGTGGTGTCAGTAGGAAATCACAGGAGCTCGCTCTGCTTCTCCAGGTTCCTGCAGGGAATATGGAGATTCCACCCTGGGGATTTTAGATCATGGAAAAGCAAATTTTCCATCTGTCTCCTAGTTCTGTACGCCTTGAATATAAACTATTGGACATCTTTGCTGTGACTTCTTATGTTGAACTGGGCTGTATCCAAGGGACTGACGGTCCCCTCCAGCACAGCAATCCACTCTCACTTGTGTCTCAAAATAGAACACTATATTTTTGTTTACTTGAAGGCAACTCATCCTGCCCCTTGAATTCACACGCTTCTGCTATGTATTAATATCTTGATCTTAGAGTAATTAGTGCTGGTATATCTTTGGAGGGTTCGAGGGTCTTATTTCAGGAATGTAGTTGACTTCTAAACAGCAATATATCATAAAACTGAGCTGGATCTAGGATTGCCTTTGGAGAAACTCAGCAAAGCTCTTGAGTAGGGTAACAAGCTGTTTATTTTCATTCCCTGCATCACCAAGATGCTTCAGAAAAATGCATGCTCTTCATTCCTGAATTCTTGCTTCATCTGGGTCCTTTGTGCTTGTGAACACTGCGTGTTTGCAGAGGCTGTGTGTTTGCTCCTGGGGGTTTATTTGCCTTGACAGAGTCCAGCAGAGAGAGCGACAGTCATTGGGACCTAGCTGGCCTCTCCTTTCATCCTTGTCCTCAAGTTGTTTCCCTACTTGTTTTTGTAGGGTCACAGAATAGTTTGGGTTGGAAGGGACCCTTAATATCACCCCTTCCAACACCCTACCGGGAACAGTGACACCTTCCACTCAATCAGGTCGCTCAAAGCCCTGTCCAACCCAACTTTGAACACTTGAACATGTTCAACGCTTTCACGTGGGACATGCTAAGGAGAGGCCACCAGAAAGAAACCTGCGGTGCTCGGTTCTATGGTAGCTTTCAAGCCGCACGCAGCAGCTGGGCCATGTCCATGCTGGAGCACGTGCTGGGCTGGGGATGGAGCAAGGCCAAAGAAGCTAACGGCACACTGTTAAAAGCTGCGAGCTGTGTTTCCACTGCCAGGCTAGGGCTCAAGTTTGAATTTCGTACAGATTCCCTGGCTGATGCCTTAAAGGCTGCAAATCCTTGGAGCAAATCTGGAATCAGTTTGGTGCAGGCCATTTGGTTTTAAGCAGAAACCAGCCACAACTGTAAGCTGTTGACCAAACTTTTTTATTTTTATTTTTTTTCCGTCCCACCCAAATAAACAGGAGCTGGGAAAATGTTGGTACGAAACTTTGCGAGCCTAAACCTGAGTACAGCTTGTGCCTTCCCTGGGTTTGACTTCTGACAACAAAACTGGCAGGTTTCCATGGTAAATCCTGTGATGTCTTTGTGCTGTAACTGGGGATTCAGCTCCACCACTAAATTCTACACAACATTAAATGGAGCCTGAAGTGGGAGCTTTGGAAAGGTGAAGGATTCTCTCGATTTAAAAAGTCTTAAAGTCTGGCTCCCACAGCCAGAAACTGAGTTTAATATTTCATTTTGTCTGGCTCTCCGCTTGGAAAACTGCTTTTGGACATCTTTCCCTTGTTACCCCTTCATACAGAATATAAGATATTCTCCCTGTTCTCTGCACATGTTGAAATTCCCGCTAGCGTTTCTGCTTTCATTTGCCTGAAATATTCCAATTAGATACAATCAGCGACTTGGCAGAACGTGGCTTTTTGAAACTCTACTCCCTCTGCCTAGGCTGCTCTTCACAGCGTTTCCTAATTGGTGTGAAATCTCCCTCCTTGCCCTGCAGCGGGTGTCAAAGTTGCTCTCCTATAAATTTCTGCGCCGTGTCCATGGACCTTGTTAAGTTGAGAGAGACGCGGGCTCTGCTCTGTCCTTTGGGGGTTGCCTTGAACTTGCAAAGGCATCTCCTGTTTCAGCATCTGCCCTTCCTCTAGAAGCCCATGTATGTTCTTCTGACCTGCTGCCGAGTTAAGCTGAGGATTCGTTAACCTGTAGTGCTTTTGGTGCATGTTGCTGCTACTTGATTCTTGTAACAAGAAATTCAGGCTAAAATATCTGCTAATCCTTCCTATTCCTGCTGTGTGAAAATACATGTAGTAACCATACATAGCTCTGCCCTTCGTTGCACAAATATTCCTGTGTTGTTTTCTCTTGGATTTTCCATTTACATGCTGTCTTCTAGGTGTGGAGCAAGTGCCTTACCTGTGGCCAAACCGAATTTGCTTTTGTTTCCTGTCTCCACCGAACAGATTTGGGCCAAGATCCCAGCAGGGTTTAGCTGCTGAGCTTCCCCCAGGCTTCACCCCGATGGAGTGCCCCTCAGTGCCTGGGGTGGTGCGGTGGGAGAGGGACGGGTGGGGGTCTCCTGGCACTGCCCCCCTGGGGCACAGCCACTGCTTGGGTGACCCTGGGCGAGTCACAGGGCCGGACGGGGAAGGCTGGAAGTCGTTATTTTCTTCCAGAAAGACTTTTGCCCACAAAGCTTCAGACATCAAAGCCGAGGCCTTGAGGCATGACTATAACCTCAGTGAATAAACAACCACAGAAGTGATTTGGGTGCACAGTGTGCTGGCATGGAGCAGTCGCAGTGGGTTTATGCTGCCAGTGAAGGGGAACAAATGAAAGTGTGTTTAAGTGTTTTGTTGTTTGTTTGGTTTTGATGGTTGGCTCCCCCAGGCCTCTAAGCTAGGCTGTGCATGATCCCATGGCCATTGGTCACCCAGTGCCCAGTGACTGGCTGGACATTTCTCAGGAAGAAAAATAAATCTCTTATCAGCAAGTGCAGAGTAACCTCTATTTAGGAGAAAGATTTTCCTTATCCCTTGAAGGGTGACTTATGGTTTGAAGGCCAAAGACTTTCTAACCCTCATAAACGTAAGCCTACCTGGTGCAACATTAGAGGCTGCTGTCATGACAAATACAAAAATCCCTTTTTGATTTCCGATAAGAAACAGATCTTGAGAAAATCGTGTGCCAGTGAGTAATCCAGATCATCTGGTTGTTGCGCAAGGAGCTGTGTAAGATGTTGTGGCAGCAAGCAGGACGCTGTGTGGCTGCGGAGTGGTGTTTTAGGACTTGTTTGCTGACAGAAGTGAAGATGGCGATGAGATAGGCGGGCGTTGCAACAGCACGTGGCTTCGGAGCTGTTTGTCCACACAAACAATGCTCCCACAGCACCCGTTTTGGAGCCTGGATGGGGATCGGCTGGAGCTGCTGTGTGTCTTCTGTGCAAGCTGCTTCAGAGAAGGAGCAAGGGCCGTTTCCCTGCGAGCTGGATGTGTTTGCAGAGCACGCTGCTCTGGACTAGGGCTCAGTGCAGCCAAAGTAATAATTTAGTGCTGGTGGAGATTAATCAGGGCAGAGATTGGTGCTGCAGGTTAAGCATGACTCATTAGTGACAAAGTGAGCTGAAGATTTAAAGACCTCATGAGGTAGGGACTCTGTAATTACTATTTTGCCAAGTCTCCCTTATTATCAACCCACCTGGTGCCTAGGAAATGTTTTTGCTTGGCTGCCACCTCAAGGACGTGTTCTGCCACCTCTGCAGAGCATCAGTGGCATCCAGTTGATGGGTGGCAATGGGCCACAGCCCCTGGCACCTGCAGCTGACCCATTACTTGTGCAGACAGATGAGCAAGGAACACCCGAGGGGTTTCTTCCCCAAAAAACCCACCCTGGCTTTCTGCCACCACCTTTAAAGTGAGCCAGTGCTGGCCCTGTTAGTGTCACCAGCCCTTGGGAGCTGAGACCCCAGGGGTGCTCCTTGGGGAGCAAGTGCAGGGCAATACCCATATAAAAAACCTAGAGACTGCTTCTACTCCTTGTTCTAGTCCTTGCCTTCTGCTGTAGGGATGTGTTTGGCTTTTTTTGAGTGCCAGAGACTTATGGGAGAATCCTTGCTGTTCTCGCCTCTGTTTTGGGCAAGACTGAGCTCAATCACAAGTAGAAAAGAGCCAATTATTTAAAACAAACAAACAAAACAAAAGGACAATTTTGGACTGAATTTGGAGAGTGCTGCTGCTCTAAGTATTCACCCTTTTATTTATAATGTGCATCCTCTGGGGAGATTCAGGGTAATCAGTGAACTTTAACAGGGTCACTGAAGGTGTTAGGCTCCAGTATAGAGAAAGAAGATCACTTTTGGCTCGGAGGGGTTGGTTGCACGGCTGGTTGAACAGCCTTCTATAACCTGCAGAGCAAATGTATTTGCTTTGGCTGCCGAACAATCTAAACACTCCACCGAGAGCTCCGGCTCTGCTGCGCACGGTGGATTTATCTGCATTTGTTTCAAAGCTGTGTCAGAGTCGCAGCCAGCAGCTCCTCTGGCATAATCTCACCTCCATCTGCTCGAGCAGGCAGCCAAATACACCTGGGTCCAGAGGGCCCCTACGAGGTGCTGAGCATCCCTACAGCTCGCCCAGGCCATCGGCCGCGGTTCAGCCTGATTTACTCACGTCTCGCCCACTCTTACTGCTGTAATTACCCTTGGCTGCACCTACAAAGGGTTTGAGGTAGGACTGAGGTGCTCCAGTCCAAAACTCCTAAAGCCCCTGGAGACACCACTTGTGTGCTGGCACTCAGCATCCAGCGCTGAAGTCCCTCTGGAGCTGAAGTTTTGCAGCTGGCGTGCCCAGCAGTTCCTTGCCTTGATGACATTGAACAGGCTGGGGAGTGCCTGCCTGATAAATACGGCACTCCTGTGCTGGGCTGGGGCTGGTGATGGCCACCCCTGCCCCACAGGAACCCCTCCAGCCCCATAGCACGTTGGTGAAGCTCCGCCGTCCCGTGGCAAGTGTTTTGTCCAGCTCACTTGGTCATTCTTTCTTTCTTTTTAAACAAATCTGTATGCATGCCGCAGTATGGGTAGGGAAGGCAGAAGGCTTTCAAAGCAGGGATCGTTGTGCAGGGTTTGCTGCCTGCTGCCGAGCGTGGAAGCAGGAGGAGCAGCAGGCTGTGCCGAGGATGCTTCGAGCTGGGCTCGCATGCAGCTCTCCAAGACAAACACGAGCCTGCCCCTGCGCTAGCCCTTTCTCCCCCTAAATTCCCAGCGCGTGACTCGGAGCAGCGTAGTGGACACCGAAGGCAATTGCCAAACGCATTATTTAACTTTTGTCGGCTTGGTGAAAGAGTCTGGTGTTGGTAGGAGGTTATGTTTCCATAGAGAAAGCCTTGGAGAAAATAAAACCAGTCTCCCCTCCCGCCCCGGGGCCTTGCTCGGCTCCATGTTGGGGCCGGGGTTGCTGACACATCAAACACACAGGTGCCGGGAGCCTTCCCTGCCCTGCCGGCCCTCTGGGATGGCTTACACAAGCTTTGCCCCCAGAATCTCTGCAGGACGGATCCTGCATCACCTTATTCTTCTGGGTGTGGACTTGTTGGTTTTGCAACGTGTTGCTTTGCATTGAAGTCGCATGCTTCAGCCCTAACACATAATTTGGCTCCGTGCCTCTCCCCTTTCCTTTTTCTGTACCACAGGAAGCAGCATTTATAAAATCCCTAATGATCCTGTCAGCTTTTATACATTTCCTGTCTTGCTTTTTAAATGAAAGAGGAAAACATAGCACTTTTGACCTGAATTACTTTGGGCTGTGCTTGCTGCATGTGTTATTAGTCACTGGTCTGCTTTGCTTCTCCAGACCGCGATGCCAGGGTGGCTGCGTCTGCTTCCGTGTCCTTATCACAGTCCTGGCAACTTGAATGATTTCCACAACACCCACTCTTCCCCCCTTAGATTCAAGGGGAATCTGAGTTCTGTTTTTTAAAAAAATTAGGTGAGGAAACTTGTTTCACCTTTTGGAGTGTAAGAGGAAACCTAGAAACTGTGAGTCTTTCTCACCCTGCAGACTGAATAACAAAAGGCAAATTAAAAGAACTCCGTCTCTGTTACTTGAGATGAAAAAATATAGTTTTTTAAGCTAAGTTAATGACTTATTTACAAATGTCTTGATACTATGGCATGGGGTTCATCTTTTTCCCAGTGCAGGTACAGAATTGCCCCTCTGTGACCTCTCTGCAGGAGAGGGTCTGGTTTGGTGTATAATTTACAGCGTAGCTGAGGCCACAGATGGCTTTATTGCAGAATACAAGAAGTCCTGGGAGCCCTAACCCTGTGTCTGGCAGAAGATTTGAATTCCACATTGATACTGTCTCTATTTTTTGTATTGCAGTTAAGGAGGCAGAATTCATATGACCAGCCTCAAGTTTCTTCTGCCAATACCCGGGTATTTTGGGGTTCCATTGGCAGCCCCCGCTAGGCTGGGACAGCCCCCCAGGCACATGGAGCCGTGGCTGTGTCGGACAGAGACCACAGCAGTTTGTTCTTGGTGGGCGCTGTGGTGCAAGAGCAATCCCTGCTCATCCGAGGGACCACTTCAAACCAGTGCTTGAAACACCCTTAGGGGTGTTTTTTCCTTCAGCACCTTGCTGGGCATCCAGAAGGAGAGGTATTTTTCTCCTAGGGCACTCCTTGGCATGCATAAAAGCAGCAAACTTGGACCATTTTCTGACAAAAGTTAGGGAACGTTCAACTTGTATCCTCATTACCTTGAACTTTCCTGATGTTATTTCCTGTTCTGGTGGAAAACTTGAAAACCCAGCCATCAGCTGCTGAGATGATAAACGTGTTTATTCCATCCCTTCTCTTTGCCATTTTTGTTCTTCAGCAAGCCTGTGCTGAATACCATTCCTATCCATAACTTTGAAAAATGTGGGGGCCAAGTGCCTGGAAATGATATAACTTGCTATATCAGGCTAGGTTTTGAGCTGACTTGCACAGCATTGCAAACAAAAGTAACTGCTGGAGTCATTGGAGCTTAATCGGAGTAGAAAACCAGGCTAAGTGAGCAGAAAATACTGCTCTGACTGCTACAAAGAAGCATTACGCTACAGCGTTTATGAAATCGCAGTGCTATTACCAGGTGTTTCGAGCAAGGGGAAAAAAAGGGGTTGAGTGGTGCATAAAAACTTTCAGGCTCATTTTCTTCACCTAAAATAGAGCAAATGTCCAAGGACGTGGCCAGTTGAACAGGCTATGAAATCAGCTTCAGGGAGAGCTGGATGCAGTTTTGCAAGGGGAAGAAATCAGAAGAACCAGCTGCGAGCTAGATTTTTTGCAGTGGAGATGAGGTAATACAGTCAAATATGTGCCTCTACGAGTGAAGTTAGTTATTCCCTTCAAAGACTTTGCTACATCTGCGCAGTGTGGGGCTTATTTTTACAGCTAGCATCAGCCTGGCAGGGGCCAGCCCCGTCCTCCTGCTGCAGGTACCCTGGGGGAGCAGCCAGACCTGAAGCCCACCCTGGGGCCCTTTGATCAGGCTCTGCAGCATCCCCAGTGACCCAGAGAAGGCTGTGAGTGCCGATTATCTCATGGCTGTGTTATCAGGCACTGGAGCTGAGGCTGCACGAAGCAAGTCAGAAAGCAGCTGGACTGATACGGCCGCGTTTGGCTCTGCCAGAGGCCAGGACCAGGAGGGCTGCGCTGCAGTGTCCCCACATGGCTGGGTGAATGAGCTCAGGGTGGGGTGCTGCTCTCTACCCAGGGCATCGTGTTGTGCACTGTGCCGCTGTGTCTTGTAGTGGGCTTAGGTGCGGTTTTGGGCCTTCAGGACGAAGTGGAGGAATCTCCAGGTGCTTGTCAGCACGCTGGGGCAGCTCACATGGTCTGCAATGACCAGTGCCTCTGGGTCAAAGAAGTAAGAGCACAAAATGTTGCACAGAACAGTGTGTGGCACCCACCGGGGTGGGAGGCAAAGGCTGCCTTTCCAGGGTGACTGATGGCTCTGCTACCACATGTCCCCCTGACTCCAGTGCTGTGCTCTGTGCTGTACCACACATCCTGGTCTGGCTGTGCCGTCCTTTCCTATGTGCCCCATCAACCTCACAGGGGCTGGGCTCCTGCCCTCTGTCACTGCTCCAGGAATGGGTGTAAAAGTGCAGGAGGTGGCCCTACCTCCATTTTCAGCAGAGCAAAGGTGTAACGGTGGTGGTTGTTGTGCCCATCGCTGGTCTTTCTGTGCTGAGCAGAGGGCAGCCAGGCTGAGTCTGAGCTTCCATTTGCACAGTGGGAAGCTAAAGCTGGAAAAAAGCATGCTCCTGTTACAGTGTGTGCTCTCTGTCACTAGGAACAAGCTCAGCGCTGGGGAGTTACCCTTTACGGGGCCTTTCAGCAAATTTCAGGCTTCAGCAAGATGAAAGGAGACTTCCGAGAACGACGGCCAAAAAGAAAAAAAGGCGAGAGAAACATTTGCTTTGAGATTCTGTTTTGAGAGACTTGGGGTTATCTGGGTTTGGAACAATTTAAATTAAGGGAGAAGTCAAAGAAACAGAAGGCATCACCAGCACGTTTTAACGCAAGGCGATTTCTTGATGTGCACAGACTGCTCCTGACTTTGGGAGATTTACCCAATGCTTAGCACAGAGGCCAGAACTGGAAAAAAACAGCAGAGTGCTCAGGTTTCTTACCAGGAAGCTTGGTTTGAAACCCCTGGGTTTGGCAGGAGACACGTCCCACTGGTCTTACACAGTCTTCCCCGTGCCTTTGCTCAGTCTTCCCTGTGCCTTTGCTCAGCTCTCCAACACGCCCAGCCCTGTTGTGCCTTGCTCCATTTTGAGACCTCAAGCATGCAGGGATCTGTAATCCAACCCCATTTCCAGCTTTTGCTGGCTTCTTTGAGGCCTTTCTCTACAAGGGCTCCTTGTGGGGCAGTCCATCGTGCAGGTTGCTGGATGGTTTTGGCACCGCTGTGCCCCTCGTCACCTGCCTGTGGGCACTTCTGGCTGCCCCCAGCAGGGCACCGATGCCCTGGAAAGGGAGGAACAGCAAAAATCATGCTGAAACTTTATTTGCCTTTCTTGTTTTGACAACCTCTGGCAAGAATCTAGATGAAAACAGAGGGGGCCACAGGAATGATTGAGGAGGGATTTTTCTGTGTTTTTTTTTTTTTTTTTAAAAAGCTAGGATTTGCCAGAAAAGCCACCCACCTGTTCAGACAAGGCCTCCATTGTGGCAGACAGTGGTGAACAACTGAGTGTCTGTGTTCCCCCTCCGAGAGCCACAATTCCTGGGTTATTTTTAGCAGATTTGCACACCTCTGTTTATTTGCTCTCCCCGGTGCGCATTCCTCAGTTTGCGACTTCCTCCATGCCGGGGCCGGGGGAGCTTTCTGTGAGCGAACGCTGCTTGCTAATGGCACGGGGCTAAGAAGCTGGGATTCAGCCCAGTCCCCATCCAATATAAATCACAGGCATGGGCTTTGCCTCTGGGGGTCTCGGAGCCGTACCCTTTCACAGCACCGATGCCCCCTTACCTCCCCCGTGCCTCTCCGAATGTTTTTGGAGCTCGCCAGGGCTGTATCTTCATCTGCTTTTCATTTCCTCGGATGCTGCTGGGCTATCAGCTTGTTTTGCTCTTGATGGCAAACTGTTGCTCCGCACAGTCTCCGAGAGGAGGGAGGTGTTTAGTCTGCTGCGGGTTTTCTCTGCCCTTGTAAAATAAGGGAGAGAGGAACTGATGTCCTGAGGGTGGAGGGATGGGATTTAACCATGCAGAAAATCAGGCCGATATGAAGGGATCTCCTTAGATGTGGACGAGTCCTTAAGTGGTAAAAATAATCAGCCAGCTGCTGAAGTGAATGTGCCTGTGGACTTGGGCACCGCTGCCGGAGCCGGGCTGTCGGTGTGGTCTCCTTCCCGCAGCCCCCAGAGCCTCATCAGCGCGGGTGGCATCTCCTCAACGTGCCTGTGAAACAGGAAAGGAATTTCTTGTCCTTGGCATCGCAAAGAGCCGAGCAGCGGGGAGATGGCCACCTGTCTGCCCTGTGGGCAGCTCAGCACCCAGGGACCTCCCAGACCCCCCGGTTTGGGTTTGCCCATTGTGACAGTGTAGGGATACTTGTTTCCCTTTGTGACCTTGCTCCTGGGGTGTGTCTCTGCCCTCCACCTCTGTGCTTGGGGATGCCGTTTCCTTGTTTGTGCAGGTAGGAACGCTGCTGTGCTTCTCTATTTCCATTTATTCTGCTTTTTTTTTTTGTCTCTGGGTTTTTGTTAACCCTTGATCTAATGCATTTTCAACGTGAGGCTGCATTCCTTACTCCTGATGTCAAGAGCTCTGGTCATTGCAGCACGGTCACTTGGGAAGGTTTAGTGGTTTGAGGGTCAGCTTTGAAATACTTAGACTTGAGCCGCAGCATAACTGGCTCGGCCCTTCTGGGCTTCCACCAGGGCCATCTCCGCACTCCGATACGGGAATGCAGCACGTGGACTGGGTCTGGCCTGGCTGAAATCAGCGTGACTTCTGTGAGGGAATCCCTCGGTGGCCTGAAACCTGTCATGATCCTGCTGTGGTCAGACCTCTCTAGGAGATGTGGCCACAAATCTCCGCACAGCTCGATGCGGGCTGATGTGAAGGAGGGTCCGGGCCATGCTACGTGATAGTGACCGGTGTCACACTGCATGCCTCTGCATCAGGACCCTGCAGTGTCCCAGCTCCATCTGCTGCTGCGCCATGCAGTTATCTGGGTTTGGGTGGCATAATGGGAATCTGGGCAGTGGGCAACAGACAAAACTGCAAAGTGCTTTGAGACGTGGCTGGGATGCAGACCGGCTGCCTGTGCGCAGCTTCATTGTCTCTTTGCTTGCACAGAGGAGCCGATGACCTCTCACGTCCATCTTAGCTGCTGGGTGCCGATTTTGTGCACTGCCTTCAGGGCCCAGCATCAGTATCTAAATGTTAATTGCTGCTGGTGATTCTGCTGGTGCTGGGATCAGCAGCATCTTCTCTCCCAAGGAAGAGGAGTTTGCCACCTACCACATGCAGTCTCACAGCTAGAAACAGTATTAGCAAATTCCCCATACTGCTTTAATATGGCTTGGCCATGAAACTATGTACACTCTAACCAGCTTGTTGTATGTTAAACAAACAGGGAGACTCCTCACTGTAGTGAAAGCAGAACCATTAATAACATTGTTTATAATGTGCTTATTTGCTGATTTGGAGGTCAAGCATGTTTGACATTCCCACTGCTCAAAGGGGGCTTGCTTAGCAAGGACCTCTGCTTTACATTGGATGCATCTCCTTTTTTGCAAACCACATCTACATTTTCCTGAGAAATGTTTACGGTTTGGAGGTCGCTGACATAATTTTAAACATCTGCTCAGCTCAGAAAGGGAAAGATTGTAACTGTTTTCACTATGGCCCTCTTAAGCCTCAGTTATTTCTTTCATGCACCGTGATTCATGTGTCACACTCTTGCTTACTTCAAGCATCTTGCAACACGCAAACAACAATTATTCCTGAGCCAGCAAAAGCAAACCATGTAGCACCTGCTGCTCGCACGCTGTCACTGTGACTTGAAAATGAACTCTTGAAATAATTTTTTCATGTGCATGGAAGACCCAGCCTTGGCAATGCAGGGGAAGGAAGCTTCACCGTCAGCCTCCAGCATCAAGCAGGCAGAGGGCAGATATGGACACACCACGTAGCACCATAGCGGCTTGGAAAGGACAAGCTAGGAGGCTGGGGAGGTGACCCTCCTGGTGTTGTGTGTGCTGGCCATTGGTCCTATGGAGGTTTTCCACTGTTTTACCAATAAAGGAGACATTTTTCAATAGCTGTAGCATGGTTGCAGTGAGAGGACTGGTCTGTGCCAATGGTTTGAGTGCTGGCTCATGTCTGCGTGGTGAGGTTGAAGGCATCTGGGATCTTGTCCTGGCTCAACAGGGCTGTGGAACAATAGGTAGAGATGGCAGTCGTTCAAAACTTTCTCTTGTTTTCTTATATCACTCCAGGAGCTAACAGCTGGGGTGTCTTCTGAAAACTGCGATTGAGCTAGAAGTGTTACAAATAGGACTTTCTCTAATACTTGTGTACTGTGCTTGACATTCCTTCACATCTCTCTCTGGTAAATGGGACTGTCTTAACATTCAAAGCCTGAAATGGAGGTAGTTTGATGTGATGTTCTTTCTGGAAAACGGCTGATGACAGTGTCATGATGAGAGATTTATAGAAGTATTTTCTATTTTTTTGAAACCTCAACCTATTTGTCTGCAAAGCACGCTATCAGGCAAGCAAGGCAAGGAAAGCTAATGCATTATCAATCTATGAAACAAGTTGGGCTGCTTTTCAAATATGAAAGAGATACCCAAGGGCTGCCAAAATGCATTTTGGTGAAGAGAGAAGATGACAGGCTGCTTTTGTTGTAGAGAGAACAGGCTGGGATTCAGAGTTGTGGCTCCTCCACATCTAGAGAGAAGCACAGAGAAGTCTGTCTCAACGTTTTAATAATAAGTATGCTACAAAGGAAGAAACAAATCCCTGTGGCTTTACACCAGGACCAAGGTTTTGGGTGAAGTCCTTTAGAAACCTGGCCCCCCTCATGGATCCAGCCCTCTTAAATTCCAGCTGTAGAGTCTGCCATTGGAAAGGTGTTTGTAGAAGTGGGCCTGGAGCTGTTGGTGACCAGCAAGGCAAGGTGAGCAGGCTCATCTGCTTTCCCTGCAGTGCCAGATTCTGGGGTTTCTTTTCCTTTCACTCTGATGGTCATTTCCAAGGAACAGGCTGTGACTCTGGGAGAATTCCACCCATGTCTTGCACGTGGCTGGTACCAGTCACCTGCATCCCAGCCTCTTCAGGAGTGGAGATCGGCAAAGTGTGTGATACCACGAGGCTTGCTATTTCACAAAACTTAGCTAAAAATAGGAAACGATATAGTTTGGTCATGGCAAAATTTCAAGTCCTAAATAGTACTTAAATTTTATTTTAATCCTAGCTCCCTAAGGAGAAAAGAATGGTGTGCTCATGTGGGTGTGTGTGTGTGCGCCTGAGTTTGTTTATCCTTCATATTTACTCCTGCATTCTGATTGTTGAACCCCCAGGCCAAGTTCAGCTAAATCTGACATCTTCGTAGTGGTCTCAAAGATGTTAAATCTATAAAATTTTTGTGGTAACAAGCATCTCAAAAGAGAAAATAATTTTTTATTACTAGCTGCAGTGAGGAGAAGGCTGACATCTAAGCTCGACCCCTAGTATACAGCAGAAAATCCACACAGGGGGATGCTGTAAATGCTCCAACCACAGAAGGAGTTTCAATCACAACACATCCTTTATTGTGCACCAGAGAGTGCAACCACAATGCAGAAATCCCCAGGAAACTACCCCATGCTATTTCTGCTGCTTACAGAAAAACTCATCTGGTCTATTTGTTTGTTTATTTGTGTTTTGCTGTTGTTTTTTATTTTATAGAGAAACCACAGGGCATGACATCTTCAATTACAATTATGTTGCTGAAGGAAATGGTGAGAAAGGTCACAGAAAAATCCTTTGCTTGGCGATGGAAGACCTTTAAAACCACGTCCAGGCTGTGCTGTGCTGAGCAGGGTGTTGAAGATGTGCTGAAACGAGGCATGGGAACGCAGAGCTGGGCGGCCGTCGTGGGAAGATTTGGGAGGTTAATGTAGCCTGCCAGCATCCCGCTGCCCCGGTACCTCTCCCCAGCCCTGTGTTCAGGCGGTGCTGTGCTGCTGCCCATTCCCACGTGGATGCTGTGCTGTAGGCAGACAGAGGCTGTAAGGGCATAGGATCCAAAGAGGTGCCAATTTTTTGTATGATATCTATGGTAGGATTCATGTCAGCTAACTAGCTCTCTAGAAGACACCCAAGGCTAAGCTGTTTTACTGTAGAATCTCTTTAGAATCAGAATAAATAGGCAAAAACAGAGTAAATTGCCCCCTGGAGGCACCTTGTACTCAGGTAGGGGGAACCCCCCTACTGGGGGTGACTGCTTCGCACTGGAGGTTTCAGCAGAGCTCAGGGTGACCTGTTTAGGTTTCATCATCTCACTTGTAGACACCTTAATAAGGGCAGGTGAATCCCACTCAAGCTGTTGTAGTCCATGGTGGTTCCCATAAAGGAGGTGATTGCCTGCAGGGTTTTAGCCCTCCACTGTCCACAAACTCAGCTCAAGATTATGAGATTAGGATTATGAACAGATGATGCTACTGTCTAGCTGCTGTAAAGTCCCCACACTTCTGTCAGACGTTTCAGAGAGTTAGGATGCTGCTTAGATGGACCTTAAATCTGATCTGCCTCTGAAAATGAAGTGCAAATAACGTATTAGATGGAAATTATGATTGGGGTGAGCACATAGTGATGGGGGCATGCTCTGAGGATGTTCATGTCCTTTTGGTCAATAAGGGAGATTTTCAGATGTTCTCAGTGTTGGTTAACTCATACCTATGAAAACTTTAGCACTCTCTCCAGAGTGGCAGAAAGAAGGCAGAAATTACAGGAGATGTTGGATGTCAATTGGCAAGGGCCTTTCCGGCTATGTTGACAAATAATGATGATGTATTTATTTTTACTTTGCTCTGTTTGCTGTTGTTCTCAGCACAAGGGCAGACAGTTATACTGTTGTCACTAATCAAGCCCAGCTGATTCTTGCAAAGAAAGTGTCTGCTTGGAATTGCAATGATTTCCTTGTGATATATAAAGAGACTATGGCAGCCTCTTCTCCTTTTGCCATTTCTATCTGCAGCTGTATATCCAAGCATAGGGGTGTGTGACCGTATATACACTCACTCTTTTATAGGTACTCTGACTTGATCGTATTTTCACTCTTTCTATTATTTCTACACACTGTAAAAGTTATGAAACTTGAAGAAAGAAGCCAGCAATGTGGCCTGTTTTAAGCAGAGATGCTCTTTCTATGTGGGGACTGGAAAGACTGACTAGTTTTTGTTATAAAAACTGCTTTTGCTAACTCCAGACTGGCTTAGTAATGCCTCCACAAGATCCTTCATGGTTCCAAATACCCTTTTGCTATTCTCTCTGCAATTGTTTATTTTATGGTGTCGACTGCTTTGTATTGTTAGGACATCATTGCAGGCCAATATTTTACTTGGCAAAATTTTTGAGTCACAAGCTCAGTCTCTCAAAATTTCTCACTGTGAGTGATCAGTGAAACTGAAGCATGCTCTTACATCTGCAGAGGACTTGTGGGTAAAAGAGGGGGATTAGCAAAGAGGTGATCTCAGCCGCTTGCACTTCGCATGCAGTGTATGGGGTAATGTAACAATCATATCACAAAGTGCTGCAAGATGCTGCTTGTGACTCCTCCCTGGTGTCTACAGCTGTGAAGTGCTAAAGCACGCCACTCTGCTTTATGGAAGGCTGGCGACCAAAACCAGTTGGAAATTTGAAATTAGAACTTATCCGTTGTCTAATTTATTTGTCATCCCTGAGGCGTGAATGCATGCCCATGTCTAACTACGGACACTAGTACGCAAATGCCAATTAATTTAGGGACAGAGATGGGCTGAGGTAGGTCTCCTGTTTGTGGATTTGGTCTTGTGAAGTTTCTCTTAAGAAGTACTAAAACTCTCATCAGAAATGTGATGGGTCAGGTTTTCCAGGCAGACAGAGGAATGCAGAGTGCAGATTGGGAGAGGGGATTTGCTGAACGCTGAGATGGCTTAGCCTGGATGGCTCATTGCCATGCCCTTATTTACACCCTGACGTTGGAGCAATTATTGCTCTGTTCTATGGAAGCCTTGGGATATGTATTCTTTAACTGTCATGCTGTTGCATCAATTTGCTCTGGAGGAGCTTTGTACCCATCATTTTGGAGAGAAGCCACTGCGGCCTGGTGAATGGGAGCAGAGGCCTGCCGCAGCGAGCCGTAGGGCAGAGCACACAGCGGCTCTGGTGGCCTCAGACTGACCAGGCCCATCAGGCCATGCTCCCCAAAACGCTCCTGCTTTGAGGGGCACAAATGAGCAAACCTCGTCCAGCACCAGGGCTCCCTGAGTGCTGATTCCCCAGCAAAGGTTTTTTCTGGGTCTTGCCAACCCAGCTCACTGGTGGCAGTGGTGTCGGTGTTGGGACAAGGTGCTTCTGCGCCCTGGCCTGGGTGGTTCTGTGGCCACAGGGGTCTCGCCAGGTGTCTTGGCCCTGTGGCCACTCCTAATGGCTGCAGGACTGCAGACTAAACCAGTGACCAGCAGATGAGTCCTTATTGCCCAGGAACATCGCAGCTCACAGCTTTTGTTAGGCAGAAGCGGGATCCAAGCCTGGGTTGCCAGAGCAGGGGAGAGTGGGTTGTGTTTCATCCCAGGAGGATTCTGAGGGTTGTTCTGGCAGAGCACAATGGAAAATGCATGGATTGTGGCTGCCTTCGCAACTCTTGGCTGTGTGGATGACAGAGTTTGCCTCCTGGCCTGCCAGGCCTTTTTGCCTTCATTAGTACAAACTTATTTTGAAGACTTTTTTTTTTTTTCCAGTCTCCTCCTGGCTGCTCTTTGTCCCTAAAGCCCACACTGATGGGAGCATCCAGCAGATAAGAAAATGGTGCAAGTTACGTTTTGTATCATGTATGGTTGGAATTCCAGTGCTGCAGGGTCGGCTTTAAATTATCCCTGGAGAGTTGGTTGTGTTTTATAAGCTGGATGACTTGGCTCACAGCCGTTTGGTTTTTCCAAATAGTATAAATCTATAGACGTTTGCCTTTGGCGCAAAAAAACTCCCCACTTCGAAGTCAAGAATAATGATTTTCCCAGAGCCAAGGTCAGCAGCTGGAGTCAAATAATGAGATGAAAAAACCCACTCTTGTTGCTTTTCACATGACTCTTTTTTTAAAGTAATTTCAGCGCATTAACATCTGCCCCTTGCTCCCATGGCAGCACAGCCAGCTTACCTTCACCCAGGTAGAGCTCCCTGTATCCAACAGGTCAACAAGTTCCTCACAGGATGAACTTCTCCCCAGCAGTCACTCATGCAACAACCTGAAAAATCATCTCCACGTTTTCCAGCTTCATGAACTGACCTTTGGAAAACCTGAGCTGAATTAGTCATAAATAAGGTTATATCAAGGCAAAAGGCCAGCACATTTGTCAATATCAGCCATGCCATTGTCAGAATGGATGTTTTGCAACACTTTCTGGATTTTTACCTTAATTAAAAGTTGCAGAAATAGAGGGCACAAAATGGGGAGAGAGGAAAATAAGGAATGTCTTGGAAATTGCCATGGGGCAAGTCTTGAGTCCTGCCATTGCGTGATTTGCACCTACCTGTTGAGGAGCTCATATTGGGCTCCCAGCTCATCAGGAGCTGTTTGTTTTTGTGGTGAACTGGAAACAATGTGGTTCGTGCCAATTGAAATCTTTCCATCGAGTTCCTACATTTTCTGGGAAAGATTCTCTTAGCAAATGACTGGTACTAAAAATAGCAAATTCAGCTTAAGTAAGTGGGTAAAAATTATGGTAAGTGCAAAAATCTGGGAATGCTAAAATTCCTTCCTAGGAGTTTGGAGCGGACCAGGTTTTTGCTCTGCTCCTTCTGCTTCTTGCTGGCTGCAGCTGCTGTGCCATGAGATGGGGCTCTCAGCCACTCCTGGCTCTGTGGTTTTTGGGATTAGCACCTGAACAAGCTCTGTCGCCTGGCTCCATGGAGCGGGCTTGGGATAGAGGATGAAAGTCCCCTCACTGGTAGTCTGGAGAGGAAAACTGCACACTGCATCTGCACAGTATGTTATTAGCTGTATCCAGGATGATTTTCCTTCTCAAGGCTGTTGAATTTATTAAGGATTATTATTTCAGGCATCCTTTCCCTCTGCTACCGAAAGCCCATTATCATGGAAAACATACCCTGCTCTTTCTGAGCACACAGATCTTTTTGGTCTGGACCAGCTCGTGTCAGTGTGACATAAACCAAAATAACAGTTGGAGCCATTTGACTGATAGTCCACTGCCAGAAATATAGAAGGTTAAAACAATTCTTGGCAGGGTCTCCCTCCCCTGCTGGTCCCAGGTGTGGGACGCACTGACTGCAGCTCTGCCTCTGCTGCTTTGGCCTCTGGCGTGGCTGTGCAGCGATGCTTGGCGGAGATGGCAAAGGGTGAGGGAATGAGCTGGGCTGTGGCCAGCGCACGGCTCCGGCTCCCTGGGCTCTCGGCTAGCACTGTGGTAGCACCTCAGGGCCCTGCTCAGCCCAGGTCATGGGCTGCGAGGGTGCCTCCGAACTCAGGGTGGGGAGGGACCCCTGGGCTGCATGGTGGGAGTCGCTTGGACTCATCCCACGAGCCTCCAGGGCAGGATGGGGATACCAGCTTTGCAAATGGGGAAAAAAACAGAAAAAAATGGGGAAAAAAAACAGAGTTTGGACAACAGCAGTGAGATGTGAAATTTTCTGTTTTAAAAACCACAGGTGATGGCTGATGGGAGGTGACAGGTATTGCTCTGCAACATCCTTGTTCCATGCGGTTCTATGCTGGCATGCCTTTTCTTTCCATTATTTGTCAATATTGAAGGTGTTATATGCTATCTTTTCTATGTGATTAATTTATTTTCCCCTTCAGTTTCCTCAGTGCTGGTTGTATTCCTTGGGTAAACATTGGGTTGTATTCTGCTCTCACCTGACTGAAAATTGACCCATGAGGGTGCTTTGGGCATTAGTCAACAAGATGGGATGAAGGGAAGGGTAACAGCAGAGGTAGACCACGCTCCTGGAGACTTCAGTAAAAAACTGTGGTTTCACATCAACGTTTCGCATGACCTTAGGTAATTCACTTCTTCCCTTGTCTCACTTTCAAATCTGTTAAATAATGAAAATAATAATTTCTCCCTTGTGACATAGGTCAGCCTGGTGATCAGCTTATTAAGTATTTTAGAGGAACAGGCCCCATTTTGTGAAACAGCCATATTCCTGGCTGGTGTAAATCAGGAGAGTTTTGTCAGACAGTTGGAGCAGAGCTGTTTTGCACCAGCTGCGGATGTGCCCCCAGACATTCACATTGCAGCTTTATGCACGGGTAGGTAATTTTGAGAAGCATGAATACAGTTTTCAAATGAATTGAATCTCTTTGTGTAGAGAGCTTTCAGATCAATGGATACATCATGTTCCAGTTTAACACATAATAAAACTTCTCAGCTTCAAAGCAGTCTATGAAGATTGCATGATCAAGCCTCAAAATCCCCCCCTGGGCAGCAAGCAGGTTTTATTACCCTCGTTTTGCATTGCAGCAAACCTGTGCTGGGGCTAAGGTTGATATTTTGGAAAGCTGCATCTAATTCTGGGTGCCTTCAGATTGTATTCCTGTTCCCTGGCGTGCTGAAGGTGCTGTCACCTTGTTGCTGTGACGAGATCTGGCAATGCTTGGGGGGCGCCTCGTCTTCAGCACATGCTGAGAAGCGGGAGGGTGATGCCAAAATGAGGGTGAAGCATTTTGGGTGGTGGCTGCCCGTGAGCCGTGCAGTTGCTGTTGGGGAAATTGTCCAACTGCACCTTCAGGTTCCCAGCTCACCCCAGACCTACCAGCTCCTGTGGGGCAGGAGAGCTGGATCTGGAGATCTTCACTTGTTTTTTTTTCCCCCACTCTGGACATTGTGCTTTGGGCTGCTCACCATAATTCACGGTATCAGATGAGCAACTGTTGCCCAAGGGTTTCTCCACTGCTCTGCACCTGGTGGTGGTGTCCCTGCCCACCCCGTGTGGCCGTGAGATGGTTCCCACTCACATTTCACACGTGCACCAGGCGGACAAACCATGTGAGGGCCAGGACGGTCGGGTTCGGAGAGAGGAGATGAGCACACCTTCCTGAGCAGCTTACACTGATAACATACGCTTTGAATCCCTGAGTCATTCCTTACCCAAATACCCCCAGAATTTCACTCTGTGTGTAAGCAGTGTGCTCGAGCCATGCAGAAAAGAGTCCAGTAACGCTCAGCAAAGGAGCAGCTCTTCCTCACCGTTCCTACAACCTGGTGGTGGTGGGGGGTTTATGAGGCTGAGCAGGTTATATGTATTTTACACATAAAAATAGGGGTGCCCAGGGGGTTTGTTGACTTCAGGCTGCCCAAGGACTGCTCTTTTGCAGCTATGAACCCCTCCAAAGCAAGCAGGGCACCAAGGCCTGTTTGTTTTGCACTGTGTACTCGGTGTGACCCGTCCCTCTCTTTAAGCTTCGAGGGTTGGTGAGGTTTCTTGGAAAACAAAGTTTGCACTGAGTTTGGCTGCTTTGGAAGGTTCACTTGGCTTTTACCCCGTGTTGTACTAATAGAAGTTGAAATGGGAGCAGCTACGGTTTCACTGTGGGCTGCAGCTTCAGAAGGGTTTTGAGGAGAGTTTTTTGCAACATCTGCACTAAACTTAAACCCTGTCTGAGTCCTCTCTTGGCATTATGTGGTGCCTGAAGAGTTTGGTGGCTTAGGCATGGAGTACATCTTCCAGCAGTCTGAGTGAGGCAGGTGGGGAAATTGTTGTTGGTAGAAGAGCAGATAGGAATGGGAAGACCTGGGGTACATCAGCAAACCATGGTGGGAGTCCAGACTTCATGGCAGAAGGACAAAAATCAAAACTAGTTGTGGAAGAGGATGCATATTACTAAAAAGATAGCCTGGCAGAGAGAGATTGGGCCCAAGAAGAGAGTAAATCAGCTGGGTCTCTGGTTGTTCAAGCCGTGGATGAAATATAGGACAGGGACTTGGCATATGGGAAGGCTGCTGGTCACATCTGAGGGGTTTTGGTGGGACCAGCCATGCCAGGCCTGCTTCAAGTCAGAGCTGTTGTCTTGTGGGTTCATGGAGGTGCCAGAACTGCTCAAATTGAGTTAGCAGGAAATAGTGATTCTCTGAGCAGCAGTTAAATGTTTGCTCAGCATTAGATCTGATATCACCATCTCTTTGAAAGAGAATTTGATCATTTAATTATTATTTTTTCCTTGTGCTGTCAGTGGTAAAGCCCACTGGATCAATTTTTCTGCCTGCTCTCAGGACCTTATTTGTAGATAGCAGTAAAACTTGTGTTCTGCTCATAGAGCCATACTTTTCACCCTCGTTAATATTAAAATAAATTTTCCTATGATGGAAGAGACTGAAGAGCTGTGTGAGAAGCCAGCCTTGGACTGGAAGGACAGGAAGAAATGGTGCCACCCAGAAATTAAGTCTGACAACTTCGGTTGCAACTTTGGCCGCATTCAAATGAGTGGCGAAATTTGCATTGGCTGCAGCTGAGCTGAGATAAACCTTAATCTATCACAGATCATAACCCTTCGCTGCTTATATTGTGAGTAAGATGAATACAGGTTTCTAGGCTTCAGGCAAGTCTGATCATGGGTTGGTTCGTAGTTGTCTTACTGAAGTCAATTGCAAAAGTCTTTCTGACTTCAGTGCGACCAGGTTTGAGCCCCGAGGCAACCTTGGTTTTTTAGTCAGCCGAGATCAAGTGTTATATGAATTCAATACCTGATGAATCATCTCTTGGGATATAATTTTTCCCATTGCAGGGAAGGGGGTGTATTTGACAACCTGATATGATCCTTCCCTCTTTAACTGCTAAGAAACTAATCCAACCCAATCTTCTGGCAGCATACATCTGAAAACTGCTGGAAACCGTCATGCTACGAACGTGGCAGTGTGCTGTAAAAATAGCTTTACGTTGAAATGCTATTTTATTACAGGAGTTGCTATAGTTTCTGGTTCTGGCAGAGCTTCCCTCCCAGTAAACCTTGGCTGCAAAGGGGGTGTTGCGAGTCAGCTGTTGTGATTCACATCAGGCTGAAACTTGGCACCGAGACATCCGTACGTTAAACTCATCCCCTTCAGGTCTTCTGAGCTTTCTCATAGCGCTTGTGCAAAAGAGACAAGTCAGCCCAGGTGCCCTGAAAGGCTTCTTTTGGGGCTATGGGTGGCAGAGCCTTACTGCAAGGCAGAGCAGTCCTGGAGCAGCCAAGGGCAGGAACGAGTCTGTGCAGGGGCAGCCGCGTGAGCTGGAATACCAGCACGAAGGTCAACTGCCTCATTACCTTCCCCCTCTGTTCTGTGTATTATATTTCACTCTTCCCGAGGTGACAAGGTAGAAAATGAGAAAACCCATATGTGTTCCTGCATCTGTGCATCTCTGCACGCCTTCCATCTGTCCCAAGCAGCGAGACGTGGAAGTGCAGGGAAAAGGGGAGAGCAAGGGGTGCCTTCACTAGGCAGGTTTCTGCTCGGGTCATGCAGGGCATGGCAGCAAGTGCAGCATTAGCAAAGAAGGGGGATGGCAGAGAAATTCCCCCCTGCCACCCCAGCATCATCAGTTAGAAGCTGAGCACGAAGCACGTTCCTACCTTCTGCCCTGTGTGAGCTGTGCTGAGCACCAGTGCTGGCCTCCCTGCGGAAGGCAGATGGCCTCCTGGGGCCCGTTCTGGAGGCCAAGGTGTGGACAAGGTGGCCAAGTCTTTCATTTCCTGAAAATGGTTCGCAGTCATTTTTTTGTTAGTAAGAAGCAAGTAGGTTTTTCTTCCAGACAGCATGAAGCAAGCCAGCGCTGGAAATATCCCACCTGGAACTCAGTGCATGCTGTAAAGGTGGAGCTGTGTCACCGCATGGCGTCAGGCGAACCAAAGCCTGGAAGTGGAAGTGTTTTTTGGGGTCACCTTATGCTGTTAGCACAGCCAGGCTCGTCTTCGTACCGAGAACCTGGGTCTGCACAGCTGCAGGGGGCAGCTGGTGGCAGAGGGGACTGGGCAGCATCACTGCGTCCACGCACAGCTCCTGGGAATCCTGGCTCAGAGGGGCTCTGATCTGACCAGCCAAGGCAGTGCTGCAGAGGGAAGGGGCAGGAAGCTCCCTAAAAATAAATCCTTCCCCTTCTCCCGGGGTCTCTGGTCCTGCCTTGCCTTGCTGCTCAGGCACATGGGGACAGCAGGGAAAGATTTCCGTGCCACATCCCACCCCGCTTCAAAACACCTTTCCAAGACACCCTAGCAGGTGGATGAAAAATCTTCATTCATGCCAAACTCAGCTTTTTTTCTGCCCTTCTCAGCTTCTCCACATTTTTACACCTCTGCTATCAGCCACCTCCTGCCTGTGATCTCTTTGGGGCCCATGGCTGATGCTGTGGGGCTTGGGCACCGGACCCTTCTCCTGCTCTGCCATTTGGGCACCAGGGGAGGGATGTGGCCAGTTCTCCCCGCAGTGGTGTAGGTGCAGCTGTGCAGATCCAGAAGGGCCAGCAAAGCCTTTCCTAATTACCCAAACCCAAACTCAGCTGTGGCCACGGACTCAGGACCAGGCCCTGCCATGAGGGTGATGCCACAGGTACTGATCATGGACGATGGCCCTGCTGCAGGCAGCTTTCACGGCAGGTTTCTCTTTGAAGCTCAGGTGCGGGCTGGATACCTTTTCTTCCTTCCTTCTCTTTTTTCTTGACTTCTCACTGGGACAAATGTGCTCCTGTTGTTTCGGAGCCAGCTGTGCTTTATGCAAACCAGATGCCCGTGACTGAGGGCTGTCAGGTGCCGCCACCACCGCTCGCTCGTGCCACGGCCAAGTGGTGCTTGAGGGGTGGCCTTAGGGAGGCTGAGCCTCCGCTCCCATCCCCTGCTCCTCCCAGGGCAGTGCCGGCCGAGGCACCCAAGACCCTGTGGGACCCATGTTCCTGCAGCATCCCCCAAAACTCCCCCACTCGGGACGCATCCGAGCCTGATGCAGCTGTGCAGCCGCTGCAGGGGGGCAGGATGCTTCCAGAAAAAGGGAGCATGAGGAGCAGTCAGCGGGAGAGACGGGAGGTGGCGTGCCGAGAGCACAGCCTCCCAGGTGTTCCTGCAGAGCCCCAGGCAGCAGGAGGATGAGATGTTTTTCTCTCCTTCCTAGGCCAGGGCTTGCTTATGAAAACTGAATGACGCGCCCTGGTCCTCGCCACCAGCCCCGTTCCTTGCGGGTTTCTGTGTGCTGCGGTTGCATTTTGCGGACATCTGGATTCAATAACCCTGCTGATACAGCCCATAAAATTAGAAACCGAACACTGCAGAAGGCAGAGGTCAGCGAGTGATTCATCCCCATATAATGCGCTGGGGCCGGGATGCTCTGTGACTTGGGATGGGGATTGGCGGGTTCCTGGGGGTGCAGTGGGGCAGCCCCCTGCCCACGGCCGGGAGGGGAGGTGGGAAAACAGGGGGAGGCAGCTGTCTCCTCCGGCACTGCCCTGACCTTGGGGGGGAACCAGGGCCCAGCCGGGTCCACTTGGGCTCCTGGCACCTCCAAGCATCCCTGTGGCTTGTGGGGGAAGCATTGTCCATCCCAGCATCATTGGGACTTGGGAAAATTGGGCTCGTTTCCTCTCCACAAACTTCTTGTGTAACTACAGGCAGATCCTTGCCTTCCTTCTGGCCTCCTCCCATGGCCACCGATGCAGTACTCCAGCCCACCAAAAGCCCCGATTTGGGTGGAGAAGCCTACACGTGTGCCCTGGCTCGGGCAGCAAGGCCGAGCTGCAGCCCTTCAGCTGCTGCTCTTCCCTGCACTGCCCTCCCAGCACCCGCGTGCCCGTGTCACCATCCCTGCTGGCAACAGGGCACGGGAGGAGGTGGCCGCGGTGTCCCAGTGTCCCCTGACTGCTGTCCCAGCTGGCCGAGGTCCCAGATGGAGCCGGGTCCCACACTGCCAGCTGCCACCAGCACTGCCTGCCATGGGGGTGCCACAGCCCTGTCCTGCCCTGGTGGCCCTGTGTCACCGCTGTCCTGAGCCTGGCTGGGGGAGGTGACAAATCTCATCTCCTCCTTGTGATGCCCCATTGCTCCTCTCTCCCCAGTGAGTGAGTGGAGCCGATGCTTTGTTCAGCCATGTGCCAGCTGGGTTGGGGACCAAAGGGCTGGGGCTGGGCTGGTGGCCACCTGGGGGCTTGGAGCTCGTGGCTTTGTGATTAACAGCCTCACCTTGCCTTATTGAGACAGGGAAGGAAAGAGGAGAGGAAAGAGTGGAGACCAGAGCATGGATTCAGGCTGGGCTGCTCTAAAAGCAAATTTCAGGAAGCCCGGACAGCCTCGTCCCTGCAAGCACCAGACGTGGGTGCAGGCGTGCTCCTCGCCTCGCGTCTGCTGCCCGAGCTCTGAGCAGCGCTGGTGCTTGCTCACTGCGTGTGCTCTCGGCAGCCAAGAGACTGAGAAACTCGCATATTTGCAGGGTGACAGCATGCAGCCCGCTGTCTCCGGAGCACAAAGGCAATCACCAGAGAGATGAAGGATTGTTTTCATCATCCTAAGTGAGGGCACTGACTCACACAGAGGCGCTGGGTGATGGGGGAGGGATTTCAAAGTCAGGAGGAGAGCCAGAGCCTGAGTCCTGCCTTACCTGCAGGGCTGCAAAGAGTTTCAGGCTGTGTTTGCTGGAGTGAGATGTCCCTTGGGATGTTGGCTGGAAGCTGAATGTGACTCGGCTCTTCTGGGAAATGCGAGACAGGACGGGCAGTGCTGAGAGGGGGTCTGATGCTAGGGCTGGTGGCAATGGGATGCAGGCAGCAGCAGCACACCAGCTGCCACCACCCCTTTGAAGCAAGCTGCAGAAAGCATTCAATTCTGGAGGGAGCGGCGGCCCGTACCTCCTGCCAGGGTCAGCTTCACACTGGGGATGTGCACGGGTCAGACTGGGGAAAAGCACTGGTTGAACTGGGGAGCTGGGCTAGGGCTTGGTCCTGCTGCCGGGGCTTCCACACAGCTCTGTAGCACTGGTGTTTGATGCTGATTGGGAAGAAGAGAGGAGGTTCAAGACGCCCCGCTGCAGGACCCCAATCTAGATGAGGTTTTAATGTAAATGTCATTTTTGGTCTTAATGGTCCTTCCAACTTCGCTCACCCTGTTTGACCTCTTGAAGGCATTATGAGCCCACTGGTTCTGCCGGCATGAAATCACATTTTCCTACTGCCCTGTAGCCAAGACGATAATCTCTGGAGCCACTTCCTGGGTAATTTTTGGGGTGGATAATATTTGTGGTTTCCCTTGTGCTCACACAAGTATTTATATATGCGATTGCACGAGGCAGCTTTGAGCATCTTTCCCTTCCAAGCCCTGACGTCTCCGAGATTTCCCTCCCCAGCTCTTCCTCCTGGGCGAAGCCATTAATCTCCCGGCCGGGTCGCGCTCCTTCGCACCCGCCCTGCCAAATCCCCCGCCTTGCCAGCAGGAGCTCACTGACAGCTCGCGGTGTTTGCAGCCACCCAGGTGCTCTGGCACGGCGGGGCTTTGCGGCTCCTGCTGCTCTGTGAGGGACACGGATGCTGTGGTCCCTGGGGGCTGTGGTCCCTGGCCGTGCCCGTGCAGAGTTTTTCGGGAAGCCAAGCGCAGTGCCATTGTGCGAGTGTGATTTTAGTGGTAGCAGGGATTAATCTGAGCCGGGTGGATGCTACTTCATCCTGCGGCATTGATCCCAGTGTGAAATCCCAGGGATGCTCCTCACCCTCCCTGCCCCATGGCTGGTGAGTGCAGGAGTCCCTGAAACAAAGGGGGGACACAGGATTTTTGCAGAAACCCCAATATCCAGTGCTGGGCAAACGAGCTGCCAAGAAGAGGTCTTGTGTTTTGCCACCAGGCTCCAGAGTGGACTTCTGCAGATTCAGCTGGGCTCTGGGCTCTGTCCCCAGAGTCCCTGAGCTTCTAAGGTGTGACTGGGGACTTCAGCATGGGGCAGGTGCTGCGATGCCCAGAGCTCTGTGAGCACGTGTGGCTTCCCTCCCAGTGCTGCCCTGAACATGCCCACGGACCTTCCCGCTGTGCTTCGCAGGGGCGGCTCTCGGCCCCTTCCCCATGCAGATTTCGCCCCTTTTAAGGTGAATTTTCATCCCGTCTGACTTCGCTGAAGGCAAATTGATATTCCCCAAGGAATCACGGGCAAGATGAAAGGCCAGCGAGATCTTTTTTTTCTGGAAGCTTTGGCTGGATTACTCTGGGCTTTTATAAATATGCAGATCAAGTACATGATCTGTGTTTCATTTCAAGGATATTTTATTAACTTTATTTTTTCCGACTAGTCATAGCTTGAGTGTGGCTTGGCTGAGCAGCTTCAGACTTTTAATAGCTTTGGCCTCAGTGCGAGCTTGTGCTGTTAACTAATTTGCAACGGGTTTCTTTAATTACGAATGGTCTTGCTTCTTCTCATTGCCGCAGCCTGCACAGCAGATCTACCTCTCAGAGACCACGTGCCTCGGCCACAAGGGATTTGCAAGGGCTGGGGCTCAGCTGGGAGCGCAGGCGCGGGGCCACACAGGCATTGGGGCATCTGCAGGCAGAGGGCTGGGCACGCGTGGGGGATGCCAAAGGGAAAAGCGGCACGGGGAGCTCTTAGCGAGAAGAGGGATGCTCGTTTTTCTGAAAAATCACACCCAAGCAGTCCCAAATGCTGCAGTCAGGCGTCAGCTGCAGCTGAAAAACACCCAGCTGTCTCCCCCAGTGGAGTTTCTTCTCCGGGATGGGGGCCGCAGACGTTTCAGAGCCTGGGGAGCGGTGCTGGGGCTGGAGCAGCCTTGGTGGGGAGGAAATGCCTGGCCAGAGGAGGAAAAGCAAATTAAGCAGGAGCTCTTTCTGTGTTGCTAATTGCCAGTGTTTTGAAAAAAAACCCACCACACAAACAAACAAACAAAAGCCCCAAAGGATTTTGCGGTGGGGCAGGAGCTCTGTGCTGCTGAGCTGTGCATTGTACACCGGGCCGGTTTTAGTGTTGCTGCTGCATTTTGGGGGGAATTGCATCAAATCGGGCTGTGCTCTGCGCGGGGCCAGGCAGGTGCTGAAGCACCCGGCCCTTTCAGGCTGGAGCATGGGCTTAGGGCAGGAAGCTGCCACAGAGGGCAGGAGAAGTGAAGCAGATGGGGTACACCACACTGTGGGGCTTGCTGGTGGCCAAACATGGCCGTGGCTGGGGCAGGTTTAGCTTCGGAACAAGGAGAAAGCAGCGGGGTGGGTGCAGAAGCTGTTGGGTGTGTTTGGGTCCCTTCCGCCCGTTGCATTTTTGCTCTGCTTGCACCCAGCACCGTGTCCAGCCAGGGTGGGATGTGCAGAGGCAGCTGCCGGCTTCTGAATCCCACCCTGGCTCCGGCCGGCCAAACCGTGTGCACTCTGCAGCCGAAACAACAAAAAGCTCTTCCAACCTCCCCCCGTCCTTTTGCTCGCCTCCAGCTCCGAAAGCACCAGGGGAGTTCAGGAGTTTCACACAGCATCCAGTTTCAGGCAAATGTTTTCTGTAAAGCTAATTGCGAATATTCCCCCGCGCCCTTCCCACTCACACGAGACCGCTGCGGGGGCCGGGGTTCCGCGGGGTTCCCGCGCATCGTGGGGATGGGGATGGGGACGGGGTCGGGGTCGGGGTCGGCTGTCCCCGTGCAGCAGTGAGAGGAGGCAGTGAGGGATTGCAGCTGGAGCCGGGAGCTTTTGTCAGACCCTTGTAAGCTCCCGGTGCTTTCTGGCATCCGCTTAGCCCCAGAGCCTGGCGATCCCCAGGAATTTATGATGCAAATGTTCGCCCCAGACTTTTCAGAGGCGAGTGTGAAATGGTGTAAATCATCAGGATTTGCAGAGCCTGAGCTGCTCGGGATGAGTGTTTTCCGGTGAAAATGTTTTTAGCAACCTCCCCCCCATCATCTCCATTTCTTCAATGCACACCTTGCTCGGCAAGGCCCATTGAGCAACCCTGGTGCTGCCATCCCCGGGATGCCTGCATTGGAGCCGATGTAGGGTTGTTGCAGCCAATGTCTGTGGGTCCCCAAGGGACCCTGTCTGCACCCTGTGCCCTGCACCCCGCCGGGGTGCTGCTCCGTCCCGCGCCTGTCCCGGTGCCGGGCTGGGGCATGCGGATGGAGCGAGGCACAGGTTTAGGAGCCGGGCACTGACTTTTGGTGAATTACCTTCATGTTCTTAATTCTCCGCTTACCGCCAGTGTCACAACAAGAGAGCCTGGAAAGGCGCCCGAGCGCACCAGAAAGGAATCTAATTTCTTTTCGAGGGAGTTGCTGCAGAAAAACATTTGAGTTATTTGCTAAGCCCCAATAATGATACTTTGCATTTGCATTGCAGCTTCCACCTAAGGGCATCTTGGCACAGGCGGTAATTAAACCTCCGAGCCCTTGCGAGGCAGACAAAGCCCTTTTCTAACGTTTGACAGACAGCTAAACTTCGGGCCAGGGTCAGATTAAGTGGCTTGTTCAGTGACATACATTGAGTGTGCAGCGAATCCAAACTCAAACAAGAGCCCCGCTCAGCCCAAAGAGACGTTTGGGATTCTGGTCCCTCCGCTCCGCTCCGGTTGGCTTTTTGTAAGCCCCTGTCGTTTGACGGCAGCTCGGAGACATCCCTTCTCGGCATTAAGCGCAGGAAGGTCTTTTGTCAGACTTAGGCAACAAGGAGAGCTAATTGCAAATTCAGTTTGGGTTTAGAAAATGCAGCTTGGTCCACATTAGCTCAGCAGCCACAGAGCCATCTCTTAGGGCTTTGCATCAGTGCTATATTCACTTCGGGTCTGTTTTCTTTAGAGCTTTATGGTCAGTAATTAATGGTATAATTACACATGGGCATAATGAGGGCTCCTGACACTGCGGAGCTCAGGGGCAGGGCGTTGCTCCTTGCTCGTTCCTGTTCCTTTACTTTGGAAGGCGGCTGGCTCCGGGGTCTGCTCGGAGCCGGCTGCCCAGCTCCCGACGGGAGCATTGTGTGCCAGGGTCAGGAGGCGCCTCTGCTCTGCAGGGAAGCCTCCTGGCATCCTCTGTTGCCTGCCCCACTCGCTGGCCCTCCTCATCCATTGGGTAAATCCCAAAGGGAATGTTCTGTTGGGAATTCAGCCCGGCCGGTCCCCCATGGCAGGGATAAGAGGCTGGCAGAGCTGTTTGAGCTGCCCCTCTGGGCTCTTTCTGGGTTTCTGAATGGCCTCCCCTCCACGCAGCCTCTTGGTTGAACACGAGCAGATTTGGAGGTGCAGGATGTGTGCGCTGGGGGGGGGGGGGGGGTTACAGCATGTACATCCAGGCAAGGGGGGGACATGGTGGGCTTTTTGGGGTCCTTTTGCAGGAAGAGCCCACACTTGGCAATATTCTTTCTGTTGGGTAGGGGCGCTGTGGCAGGGTGAGATCCCAGACCAGTCCTCCTGGTCCCCTGCCTTCCCGTCTGGCAGCAGGGACGTGCGCGGTGAGGACAGGTCTCCTGCCCCAGGCCATCAGAGAAACGGGGAGCAGGCAGACCCCAGGTAGAGTTGGTCCAGGGTTCATTGCCTACCCTGGCTGCCCTAGGGATGGGGACGTGAGCCCACAGCCCGATCTGGGAGCTGCTCACCACGACCCTGCTCTGGGTGCTGCCACCACAGCACCCGGTGCCACCTGAGCCCTGGCAGCCATCGGGGGTGGCCGGGCTGGAGGACCCCTGTCCCCCCAGCTCACACCTTGGCTGCTCTTCCATCCCCATCTACTGGTCAGCCTGGAAAAGATCTTTTGGGGGATATTTTCCACGAGGCTGCAGAGCTGGAGAAAAAGAGCAGCCAAGTGGCATCGACTCGGTGACCCTTGTGCCATCCCCACCGGGCAGCGGCACCGCGAGCAGGTCTGGCTGCAGGGGGAGGCTGTTCCTGCTCGGGTAAATCAAAGTGCTCCGCTCTGAGTTTTTGGGAGGAGTTTTGCAAAACCCCGAGGAACCCGTGTGCGGAGAGGGAAACTGCTTCGTGCTCAGCCCGCGTTGGTGTCGGGTCTCTAATGAAGTGTTATTTCGCCTTCTTCCTTCCCGTGCTGGCTCTGGGAGCAGAAAGCGGTGCTGGGGGCCTGGTGGGGCAGCAGAGCTCCGCGCGACGTGGGGCAAATCTGCAGCTTTCTGCTTTTTTGGTGTTTTTTTCCAGCAAGTGGGTGAATGCATCTCGAGGGAAGAGAGTTCACCCCCTGCTTGCTCTGAATGATTTGGAAATGTTCAGTGTGAGTTTCCGATAAAATGGTTAGGAAAGAAAGTGGTATTTATGTTCCTGAAAGTGCACAAGTGCAACACCCAGAACCCACCCTGCAGTTCCTTTATTCATTTCTGCTTCAGATCAAGCCCTCATCCTGTCCTTGTTGTTTCGATGGGAGAAACGATGAATTGGATGCAAATGGATTTCTCTGCAGCCTGGGACGTCAGGCACACTCATCCAGGAGCATTGGGCACGGGGGGCACAGGGGCAGCTCCCATCCCTCCCTCCCAAGGCTTGCCTTCCTGATCCGCTGGCTGGGCAATGATCAAAGACAATGATCTGGGCAAAGACACAGATCTGAAAGAACGAGAGTTGTTGGTAGCTCTGAGCAAAGAAAATCGGCAGGTTGCAGTGGTGCCAAGCAGAAGATGCCCTTAAAAATTTTGCAAAGAAAATGCCCCTTCCTGCTCCTGCAGGGAGGTCAGCCCATCCCCTGCTGATTTACAGGAATCAGTAGCTGTGGTGTAAGGAGCTGTCTCAAACCCCAGCCAGCCGTAGCCATCCTCCATGCTCAGACAAGGAGCCACAGCCCTGGATGTTGGCAGACACGGCTCTACTTCTGCTGCCCTGTTTAACCTCAGCAAAGCATGGTGTGACTGCCCAGCCCCTCTGATCTCTAACCAGAGAAAGAGAAAAAAAAAAAAAAAAAAAAGAAAATTCCTCCTAAATATGCAGCCAAACCAGGGATGATGCATGCCCTGGGGATGGGTGATGGGATGCTGGCTGCGAAGTTTTCATGGGTTTGTGAATTGTCCTTAAAGGATGATGTGCAGCTGCAGAGGGCTTACTGCCTATGTTATCCATCTGCTGCTGCCAGAAAAATGATCAGAAAGAAAGTCGTGCTGGCAGCTAAAAGCAGAACATCTACTAAATCTCAGGTGGGCAGCTGAGCCCGGATTTTGTTCTGGTAGCTAAAAGCTGGGACTCAAGCCTCACACACCCTCCCGACCCTGGGAGCACGCTGAGCTATCAAACGCAGCGAAAAGCAGGCTGCAAATCCAGCAGCAGGTCTCAGGACGTGCCAAAGCCCCCTCTGCTTAGTAGAGGACTGGGAACACATTCAAAATTCAGTAAGCGATTTTGCTGAGATTGTGTGGAGCTGGGTCTGACCCCTGCACACCTTATGGGATTTTGCATCAGCCTGAGCCTCAGGGAGAATATGTTCAAGTTGTAGCCATCCTAGCTGATATAAAGAATATGAGGGACATCTGTGCCTCACGCACCCAAGCGTGACAAGGGCTTTCAGACCCAGCAGGCAGGGAGGGGGTGGCAGTGTGGAGGTGCTGGGCTGCTGGGGAAACCTTCACCAACTGCATCTCGCTTGGGTCCTGTCCCTGCAGTGACAGGAGTGGCACGGTGTGGGAAGCTTGTGTGCTGCTCCTCTTGCCATCTGCTGGCAATTAAAAGCCCGGCCACCAGCTTTATTGCCAGGAAACAAAAATGGCCCTTCGTAGCACCAGTGGGAGACTGGGTGATACTGGTTGGTACTGGATCCTCGAAACCACTTCAGTTGATGAAAATCGCCCAAGCCCCCATGTCAGAGCTCTGGGCTGCAGAGGCTGAGGCTGGCTCTGTGCAGTAGGGCAGCGTTGATATTTTCTGCAGAATTTTGTGTATGCAAAAAAAAAAAAAAAAATGCTGAAATTCCCAAGCCCTGACTTCCCAGGCCCATCTGGAAGGCATTTTGTCTCTGACAAGTTTAGCAAGAGTTTACCAGCAAGATCTGTTTCAGTGAGGGTGGCTGTGAGCTAGATGATGCATCTGGTGCTTATTTTAGCAGGTTCGGATGGAGTGTGGAAATCCTGCCTTTGTACCAGTGGAAGGAAACTTGAGAAAGGTGGGCGAGGAACAGAACAATGCTTTGCTTGTCTGAACAGGACAGGTCCTTTTTGGCTGCATGTTCTGTCCCACGGAGAGTGGTGGCCTCTATAGCACAATAAAGGGCCGTCTGCTCCGGCGGGACTGGCAGGCAGTGGTGTCCCTGTTGTCTCAGGCATTTTGGGTTGAGATGAAGAATGGGATCTCTGTGGTGTCCTGTGATGGAGCTGGGCTCCAGCTGTGGCTCCTACAAGCTCCCTGGGTCTTGCAGCAAGCTCTGACAAGCACTGCTGTCTTGTTTCTGCCATCCAGCCCTGGTTTGTGATCGTCTTCCAGGATGCAACTCCCTCGTATTGCTGAAAAATCTTTCCCTAGTGAAGCTTTCTGATTTTCTGCTCCTTTGAGGGATGTTTGTTGCATTCTGCTCACGTTCATTAAGGAAATGTTCCATTACCTATGGTCTGCTCTTCTTCAAGGACACTGTTTCTTCCATTTCTTAGATTGTCTTAGACAAACAGTGTTGTTGTGGTAGATGAACAGCCCAATTTTTCCTTGTCTGCCTTCAGAGCATCTCTGATTTAGCATCACCTGGGAAAGCAGGTGAAATCAGCTTAGTCGGAGCCAGTTGCAGAGATCTGTGGTGCAGGACTCAGAGAACCTGGTGGCTGCCGACTTCTTCCCGAAGAAGCTTGGCTGTGTGTCTACAGACCATGCGTGTGTACACGTGTATGTATGGCATTAGCACAAGTGCCTGAATTAGAGCCGTGACCCTCTGGGGGGCTGTTCTGGCCTCGCAGGGCTGGAAAGCTGTCAGGTAGGTGCTTTGGGGCAGGGAGGGATGGGGGGAGCACTGCTGGGGAGTCACAGAGAGTGGGATGGCTCCTGGGGGCACTGCTGGGGGTGCCTGGCAGACAAATTGCTCTGTCTGGTGCCATCGCCCGCCTTGCTGGGACCAGGGATGGGACGGGGTTAAGGGCTCTGCAGGCAGAACACCAGGCTGCCCCGTGCTTGTGTGTGCTGCCTCGGTGGCAGGGAGCCACCAGGACCCGCTGGCTGTGGGACGTGGCGAATCCCAGCGCTGCCACTGCTATCTCCCCCTCGATCTCTTCTAAGGACACAGCCTGCCAGCTTTGTGAAGGAGCTTATCTTCCCAATTACCTGTGATCTTTTGCAATACGAGACACTTAATCAGCGTCTCCTGACTTCTTGTCAGATTAATTACCACCAGGATATGTCTTTTCTGCTGTTTGCTGCTGAATCCGGTCATGGGAAAGTGAAGAGAGCATCCTGCACCTGGCAGGGGGCTGGCAGGAGGGTGGCACCGGGGGTCTCCACGAGCAGTGCTGCTTCTGCGGGGTCCGCGGGCCCATCCTGCAGCCCTGGGCTGGCCTGGGTTTTGCAGGGAGCATTACTTGCTTGCAGACTTATGTTAGGCCCCGCAGGACTCCTTCCCCTGCCCATTTGTGCAGCTGCAGCCAGCGGTGCAAACCAACCATGGGCACATGGATCAGTTTTGGGGGACACAACACAGACAGGAGGGATGGGCAAAGAGAATCATGGAGTTGTCTGGGTTGGGAAAGACCTTCAAGATCACCAATTCCAAAGACTTTCCCATTTCCTTTTCCCACTCCACCCACTTAGAGAGGGGAAAGGGAGTGGGAAAAAGGCTTTTTGGGCTCCTGGAGAGTATCACGAGGCTTTTCAGCTTCGATTTGTGGGCAGAAATAGTTTTGTCAGCTGCTCTGTGGACAGCGTGGGCTGCTCTCACATGTACGTGTCCTCCCCTGGTTTCTCAGGCTGTGGCCACGCTCTGGCAGCAAGCAGAGGCATGGAAACCGAGCCCTGTATGGGGTGGTGTGCGTGCCCCCGAAGGGGTTTGGGTTGGCAGCTGCCCACTTTGCTCCACGCACCCGGTGTGATGATGGGCAGCCCATTCCCTCCTGTGCTGGGGTGTGTGGGGGATGCTCAGCGAGTGCTGCTCCACACATGGTGCCCGTTAGGGGTTCTGGGTGTGCAACCGAGCAGAGAAAGTGGTAAAAAAAAATGAGGTTGCAGAGAGCAGCTGGCAGGACAGTGCTTCTGTCCTTCCCCCAGTGCCCCCACCAGGAGCCCGATGTGCCGGGGGCAGGCAGGAGCAGGGGCTCTGTTCCATGGCTGTCATGAGACTGATGTCCCCCTGGGGGTGGCACTTTCCTTGGTGTTTTGTAAGGGCTGCTTGCTTTCACTTTCTTGTCTTGGCCGGGGTGAGAGCACCCTGGAGGTGCTGTGGGGTCCTGTGGGGGTTGCAGCACCCACGTGTTGCTTGCTTCTGCTTGGCTGCAGGCCTCCCCAGGGGGGTTTACTGGGGAGAATGAACTGCAGCTCCCAAAAGACTTAAACCTGAAGTTGCTCTTCTTAAGGGGTGATGTCTCCCTTGCACAAGTCCACAGGGATATGTGCAGCACCAGCTTGCTCTGCATCGAGCTCAGGAGATGCCAGGCCAGGGAGCGCGGCCAGGAGGTGCTGCCCTGCTCAGCCCACATGTGTGGAGAGAGGTCGCCGTGGGTCTGTTCATGTCAGAAAAAAACACAGATAAAATCTGAAATGTTTTCCCAGAAATCTCCTTATCTCTTCCCCCTCTCCCTGACAGAGGCTGCAGAGCAGAAGTGTGTTTGGAGCCCGCCGGGCTTTTCCCATGGAGCGCTTGGCTTGTTAAAATCTTTGACATCAGGGTTCTTTATTACCTGCAATAAAATGCCTCTGCTAATCTTTAACATGCAGCGTGCGAGGGGAAAAGGATTGCATTAAAAACCTGTTTATGGGAGTGTTACTAAGACTTGTAGAAAGGAGTAAAAGTGAATGATGGCTGAAGAAAGACCGCCGCTGGGGCAGTGGAAGCGCTGCCCTGCCAGAGGTGCTGGCAAAGCGGCACAAAGGGCTTGGTCCACACCTGAGCACAGAGCGCAGGGAAAGTCCGGCACCTCCCTCCCTCCCCACCTTTGTTTTGCAGTGATTTCCAGGCCTGTTGCTTTTTATCACCCCAGTGTTAATTCAAACCTCCTCCAGCAGAGCAGCCTGTAAACACGCCCGCGTCTCGCAGCTTGGGCGCATGGTGTGAGCGCGGGGCTGCGTGGGGCCCGCAGCTCAAACTTGAGTGGCAGCTTCCCTTTTTGAGGTAGTTTGGACAGCATTCGGGTATTACAAAAATAGCCTTTTCTGCAGCAGTTAGTATTTTTTTTTATAAGGCTGCCATTTACTGTGATATCTTAATGTCTCGTGGTTTTTGGTATTTTTATTCTCCCATTTATTCTCCCATTTATTTTCTGCTGTTCCCCCTCCGCGCAGCGGGGAGCTGGGCTCTGCGGCTGGGATCCGGGCTGGCAGCGCCCTGCCTGATGCTCCAGCAGCCTAACAGAAACTGTTCAGCCCTTCAGAAGTGTAATTGGGTTTCAGTCTTGTTCGAGACAAGGTTTGGGAGTGTCTGAGCTGTAATCGCACTGACATGCCTGTTCCCAGAACTCAGCTATTAGATTTCAGACAACGGAGAGGAACAGCATCAGGTGTCGAGTATTTTCTGCTGCTCCTACTCCACAATCTATTTTTGATATCATTTTTATTGCGTTCAAGATAAACAGAGAGTGGATGAGTTCCCATGGGAATCGGTCTATCCACCACTCACGCCGGTTTAGTTGAGGGGAAAGTACAGTCACGCGAGAGCCTCCGATGCCTTTGGTGCAAGATTCCCCATCTTTTTATGATTTCATTATATTTACCAACTCCGGTTCACGTTAAGGCAGGAAGCGGCTGGTGCCTTGCCACGTGGTGGAGGGAGGGAGGGCAAAGGGACCTTTCCCTTTGCCACCTGCCTGTGCGGGGTCCCAAAGTGGGACAAAGCAGACCAACAGGTCCCTGCTGCCCCCAGCCTGTGCACAGCTCTGCTCTGGTCTGGAGAGTGTGCTCCGTGTGCCCACAGCAGCACGTTTCTGTAGCACTGCCCTGACTGCAGGGACAACGTGTTTGGCCAGGGAGGCTGGCAGGAAGATGTCTGTGACCCTAAGGAAACATACATCCCGTGCTGGGGAAGAATTTGGTGGCAAACCCCGCAAACGGCAGTGTAAGGAATATGAAGGAGACGTAGGAAAGAGCTGATGGGTCCAAGAGAGGGATCTGGAGCATTGCCGGCAACTGCACTCAAGAAAATGTCTGGAGTGTTCGGGAGGTGGGGTCGGTGCCATGTGGGGAGCTGGGCGGTGGCAGATGGAGCCAGAGGGGACATCTGTCCCTGGCAGTTACGGACTTAGATCTGGAAGAATCTCTTGCTTTTATGCTGGAAGCTGAGACCTCAGAGCAAGGACCCTGCCAGATGAGGCCTGGAGAGAAACATTCCTCTCTGTGGTTGCATTTTTGGGAAGCCAAAAGTCACAGTGAGCTTCTTCAAAGGCAGCCCTGACAGCCTTGCTCTGCAGATGGGCTGCGTGGCACCAGCTCCGATCCATCTCCCTCTCACTAGTGCAAACCAGGCCTGTGCTGCTCAGATCTGCAGGGCTTTGTGTAAGCCACATGCAGAGCAGCTGGAGGGAGTCGATAGGTGAGGGACCAGAAGCGGGATTGGGATCTGTTGGCGCAGGTGTTAACAAGGCACTTAGCACAGCCCTGGAGGATGGGGCTTTGGTTTGGAGAGCCCAGGGCCTCGCAGGGTGCTGGGGAGGGCTTCTTGTCCCCTGCGTCCCTGCTGGGGTGGTGGAGGTGACACAGCTCCTGGTCTTCAAGGGATGAGTGGTGCAGCACTGGGACACTTTTAATGGGAAGCCATCACCGGAGGCATGGCACGGGCTGGGATGCTGAGCTGACCCCATGCTCGTGGGGACGCTTAGCCCTGCACCGTGTGTGCCTTATTGCAGGTGGACAATGTGTCACCCCTCCCCATGGCCCAGCAATGACAGGTTGGGCTGGGTCCCCTCCCGGGGCGCTGCCCTGCTCCGTCCTGCACCCCAGCTAATTAATGCCCTGCAGAGGAGCTTGGCCAGGAACCTGCTGAGCAGGAAAGGCTGACACCCCTATCTGCTGGAAATCTGCTCACACCCCTTGGCCAGAGGCTGGGGCTGGGCTGGAGGACATTAACAGACGCAGCAGTGATGCCACAAGGAGGGACACCCCAGTCAGTCCTTAGCCTTATTGTCACCGGGTGGTGACAGACCTCCCGCAGGAGGAGCTCCCAAACATCTGCCTAACTGCAGCACCGGCCTTGTGTGCCGGAGCACCATGGAGGATCCTGAATTTGGGTTCCTCCTTGTCCCTCACCACAACCAGGAGCTGGTGGAGGTGGGACCATGCTCTCCAGGGATGTGCCCAGCTCCTGGGCTCCTCGTGCCACCGTGGCCCCACCAGCACCGAGGCTTTGTGCTCCCCAAACACTGCGGTCCTGTGTGGGCCTAGCCACCAGCTCCTGCCTGCAAACCCTACGTACGGGTGCTGGTGCCTCCCTGGGGCAAGTCACGGAGGAAGCAGAAATATTTCCCCCTGCACATCCCAAGGAAAAGTCGGGATCTGCAGCCTGGAGTAGGGCAGGGTGGCGAGGTCCCAGCCAGGCCCCACCTGGACGTGTCTGGGGGCTGTCGTCCCGCAGGGCCTCCTGGGCGGCGGGGTGGTGAATGCCTCCTTTGACACCAAGAACTAGACCGAAACTATGTCAACGGGGAGAGCGGGGCGGCTGTTCCTGTTTTTCCTGTTGGAGGCTTTGAACTGTGTCCTGCCGGGTCAGCGTGTGGGGAGACACCTCAGGCTCGGACGGGGAGGGTCTGAAACCCTAGACCCTGGGAAAGGGGAGATCGACTGCCTGGGAGAGGTATCGGTGCAGAGCCCATCCGTCCCCAGGGGATTAGATGGGAGGAGGAGGGATTTGGGGCCGAGTAGTGGCCCATGTCTTCTGGAGTGAAGGTTGAAGGAGGAGAGCAAAGTCGATGTTGGGGTGCTCTGTCTCTAAAAGGCTGGCTCTTCCCTAAACGCAATCCCAGTTTTGGGTGGAAATGTGGTCTAAAAAGAAAACCATGAAGTCCCCAAAGCACTGGGGCCCCCTGGTTGCACCTCACCTTCCGTTCTCCTTCTCTTGTACAAAGAGGTCAGCACAGAGCCCAGCCCTTTCAGCTCTCAGCCCAAAAATTAGGTAAAAGCTGCCAGGAGGGTAATAGCCCAGCTCGGGCAGGGCAGCAAAGCCGGGGGCTCGCCTGCCTCGCAGATCGATGCCCTCTGCTGAACGGGCTGCACTCTGGTTTTATTACTGCAGCGCTAACGGCATAAAAGGTGATAGCACAGGACCTTTTCTCCAGGTACAGGGAAAGGTGAGTTGTGCTCCAGAGGCTGTTTTGTGGCAGGTGGAGCGTGGGCAGACTGTACCTGCAGGCCAGGTTCACGTTGCATAAGCCCCGGGTCCCAACGTGCCAGCAGGAGCAGCACTGAAAGCTTTCATCAGCCCGAGCAGAGGAGCTGGGCCAGTAGCATACACCCCCCAGAAGCTCCCCAGAAGTGCACATGCAAAATTAATGCTGTTCAGCTGGTCTGTGAGTGTCCGCCTTCGGACACTGCTGACACAGATGGGTCAGGCCAGTGCCCCGTCCAGGGCACCCAGAGAGCCCCCAGTCTCCTCCGGGAGGCATTTTCCTGCCACCCTCTGGTTATTGCCGCAGAAAATGGGTTTATTGGCGTCAGTTTGTACAAAAGTGAGTTTTAGCAGCACGGTGGAAACCGCTGTCAGGTTTATGCTCGGGCATAGAGATCCTCTGCATCATTTTTATTCTTTTGCTGACATCTAGTGTCTGAAAACCTGCAACGCAGGGTACTGAGGTTTGGATATGGGGCATTGGGAATGTTTCTTGCCCTGTTTGCAGCCAAACAGGCACCAGCACCTTCCTCCTGTTCCTCTGCAGAGCCCTGGGGTGCGGGCTGAGCTTGGTGGGGGCTGGAGCACCCCATCTGGGGGATCTGACCCCACCTGGGTGTGCTGGAAAACCCAGGGTTTGCCAGGGCAGGGAGGTCTGTGGGTTTTGGTGTTTGCAGCAGAAAGTGCCTTTGGAAATTCGCAATTCCTTCAGGCTTATAATTAGGGAAAAATAGTGCTGGAGCTGGGGACATCTCGCCATTTCCCGCAGGATAACTGGCGGCACCTCCTGCTTTCCCCTCCTCTCACCCTGCTTGCTCCCTTCTTGGAGCTGGGGGGCTGAGGGCAGCCCCATTGCCAGACCCTGGCACACAAATCCCAGTGGAGAACTTGTGTTTTGGGGGAATTTCAGCTTCAACAGCAAGGGAAATAGCAGTCCCAGAACAAGCACAGCACTAAGAGAAAGCTGCTGGGGGCAGAGACCTGGATGCTGGGAGATGCTGACCACCAGCAAGGTGGGGCTGCAGCCTGGTGCCGATGGATATTTTCAGGCAGAGCTGCTGGAAATTAATCCCAACTGGGGTGGGAGAATGCATCTGCAGTGGGGTGTTATACTGCTCCAAGCCTGATGCCCCCTGATTTGATGGGCATGGAGGTGCTGGAGGGAATAAGAAGCCCTGGGGACGTGTCCTCTCCTCCGGGCTCTGTGGGGCGGCTGTGTGGGGTGGGAGGGCAGCGGCAGCTCCTTTGTGGGGTGCTCTCCCCTTTATCCTGCTTCTGGTTAGAGCTGCTGGTCTGGTCCCCAGAGGTTACCTCCGAGCAGGACGTTCCCTCTTTAGAACAACCTGTTTTAATGCCTGCTGGTGAGCAATGCTTATTAACGTCAGCTTAAGCCCTGCCCTAGCGTCTTTGCCCTCTGGCTCAATGCGTGAGTGTGTTTGGGGTGCTGGGGGGTGCTGGCGATGCCCCACGTGTGGCTCCATCTCCTGATGCTGCTCTGAACCAGGAGCTGGAAGAGGCTCCTTGGGGGCACAGCAGAGGTGACCCATTTGGGGGTGACAGATGACACTGACTGGCAGTGGACCTCAGCATTGCTTTCTGTTCATCCCCCTCCCTGGTAGGTGGTTTGTTTGTTTGTTTGTTTGTTTGTTTTTCATTTTCTCTGACGTGACAGCAGCCCAGTTTTGGCACTTGGGGCTGGTACTGCTCCTTCAGCAACTCACCCAGCGTGGACTCAGCCCCTTGCTGCAGACGAGGTGGGGAAGCTGCCTCTCCCCATGCCCCAAAACATCACCAAGGGCAGAGGGGACCCCAGCAGAGACCTCCCCATGTCCTGACTGGTCCTGTCCCTGTGGTCACTGGCACACAGGATGGCACTCACAGACCACAGGTACTCTCATTCCAGCCCGGTTTCAGCAAATCCCCCTAAAACATCCCCTGAAGCAATCCCTCTAAAACTCCCTCGAGGCCGTGGGATGTCCAGCAGCCTCAGCAGAGTGAGCTGAGTGCTCCTGTGTCCTTGTGTGTAAAACGTGCTTTAAGGTAAAACAGTGTTGTGGGAAATTTCGTGCTGAACCGTTTACACCTCTGTTCACATGACTTTATTTTGTAAAAGCCCTCTCAAATCTTGCCAGGAGTCAAGGTTTATTTCCCCTTCCTTGAGGGCATTTAATCCTGGACTCATTAATTTTAATTTTAATGTACAATTGCTGAGGAGAGAAAAAAACAGAAATATTTTGTCTCAGGGAAAAGATCAGATATAGCTTTATCCTGAAGCCATCAGAGATGCTTATCAGCTTATTTTCTTTCTTCCCCAGCTGTGCGAGCTTGCAGAAGAACCAGTTTTGCTCAGCTTTGGCTTTTGGAGAGAAGAAATGATTGCTGGAGAAACGGAGCTGGGCAGCAAGTCCCTGCTCAGGACGGGGTGATGCATTGAGCATGGGATAGCAAACAAAACACGTCGCTGCATGGGATCACCGCCCTGGGTGATGGAAGCACTTGGCTTTAAAAAGAAAAGCAGGGAGATTTTTTCTTTCCCTAGTCATTTATGCAGAAAAACACCCTCTGAGTGGGGTGTGGTTTCCTTCGGCAGCTGAAATCGCCTGCCTCTTGCTTTCAGCTACAACCACCAAAGTTTCCAAAATAAAACAAAAGCATTAAGTGTGATTATTGGGCAAGACTTGCTTCTTCCTCAGACCTCACTGCAGCCTTCCCCAGCCCAGGGCTGCCTGGATGAGGAGCGTGTCAGAGCCAGTGGCTGGTGGTGAGGGCCAGCAAACCCCCTTCTGCACAGCTGGGATGCACTTTGCTTGAGAACCAACCTTTTGCCAAAATGTTCTTTTGCTGACCATCACCTTTGCAATAATAATAACAAAGAGAGAGAGACAGAGACAGGAAAGGGAAGTTGTTGTTGTTGTTTGTTTGTTTGTTTGTTTGTTTTCAGGTTAAAACAAGAGAAAAATGCTCCAGCTGCCGCAGGAGGAAGCCCAGTGGCAGGGGTGGGAGTGGGAAGGCTGTGGTGGCTCAGGGGGTGGCTTCCTTGCAGAGGCTGCCTTGACACAACGAGGACAGAAAGAGTTAAACTTTGGTGTGGCTAGAGGAGCTCAGGTGTGACTCTGTTTTCCTTCAGGACTACAGCAGGCAACGCAGCAACAGCTTTGGGGTGAGGTTAGAAAATGCCTCCCCAGGAGACCTGGGGCTCCATCCCTGTGGCACATGGCTGCAAGGGCAGCGCCTGCCCTGGGGACAAAGCTGGCTGAAGGACCTGGTCGGTGGGAAGGGGAAGCAGCTGGGAAGCTTGGATTTGCCCCGTGCTCAGGAGAGCAAAGAGGATGAGATTTGCTGTGGCGGTGGTGACATCCTGCGTGGAGCATCTCCATGCTGCCTTCGGGAGCTGCTGAGCCACTCTTCCACTACGCTAAAAGCAGAAACCTGCTCACACAGAGCCCAAGTAAGTGAAGAATAAATGTTTTTAGATTTGACTCTGGAAGCAGGTTCGATAGGTAAGTGGAAAAGAGTGAGGTTTGAAAAATGACAACCTGTCCTCGCTCTGCATGTCTTCGCTTTCTGCCCCTGGGAGGAGCAGGGCTCGATCCCACAGCAGCTGCCTGTTGCCAGCGGATGGTTTAACAACAAAACCTCGGGTGCTGTGCAGGTGCCAGGGCTGCTGCTGGTGCTGTGCAGAGGGTGCCCAGCGCTGCGCTGCCAGCCCCGAGAGCTCTGCAGGCATGTGGGGACCAGGGGGTGCGGGGCCGGGGCTCCAGAGGGACCTTGCCCACGCAGGGAGCTCTCTCGCCCTGTTTTGGGCACCCGGTAAGAGATGTTACAGAGCATCTTGGCAGGGCTGGAATGTGGCATCCATCCCTGGGGCCGTATTCTGACTGCTCAGCAGCTCTTCCTCTGTCCCTTTCCAGTTTGCAGTCTGAAAGGTGGGTTTGGGTCTTTCCAGGCTGCTTTACACAGCTCTTCCAGCAGTGTTTTAAAGCACTGATTGCATTCCTACAAGCACATCACCTGTGTTCACTTAGTAATAGAAGTTTTACCTTCTGCTGCTGGCAGAGGGCTTGTTCAGGCTCTGAGAGGTGATACAGGTGATGTTTTCAAAAGGTGCAGTGTCCAAGCTAGATGCGACCTGACCCATCCTACAGGAGAGGACTCTGGTCCAGCTGTGGGCACCTGGCACCTACTGCAGGACTTGGTGAGTTTTCTCTTCTGAACCCAGAGGCTGGCTCAGGGATGGTGCTGGTCCATTCGCAGGGTGAACTTCTTCAGAGCCATGTGGTGGACGACTGGAAGCCAAAATGTCCACAGAAAGCAATTCTCAAACTGTAGAATAACACCCGGTCTATCACGGTAAAGCAGCACAGGGCTGGGTTTGCTCCCAGGCTGCTGTTGGTCTTCCTGCAAAATGATGATAGTCCTATTTCTGCCCCATTTCTGCCAGCTGGCTCCTGGGGGTCATCAGGCAGAGCTCCTGGTGAAGAACAGGACTTGGTCCATGGATAGGGGGAATTCACATTAGGATGGGTTTTCAGGAGAAACTTGTGGCAGGGATTGCCTGGATGATTTCTTGTGGTTCGGTCTGTGTTCATCAAAGCCAAGGCAGCCAGGAAAGAGCTGGTCTAAAACCCACAAGCTGGGTTGATGTTGGAAGGATGAAGCCAGGGTGAGGTGCCCTGGTGCTAATTAAAGAGCCAGGGTGTGCTGGGCTGAGCTCTTACCCTGCATGGATTTGGCTCTCAGGTGGCTCTGTGACACACTTCAGGCTGCTGCTGGAGGTGGTGGGAGGCAGCAGTCCCACCGCAGGAGAATAATGTGTCTGTGAACAACCTCAGTGGGATAAATGTAATCCTGGAGCACGAGTGGGCCCGCATTGAGGAGAATAAACCTGAGCTGGAGAAAATGGCTGCTCTCACCAACAGGTGCCTCTTCTCAAAAGCAGGGTGGTCTGGGGGGTCTCCCACCATGGTGGCTGGAAGGATGGGGAGCTGGGGAAGCAGCGCCTAAACTGGGTGAGTCTTCCACTTGTGGTCTGGAGCCTGTTGGCTTCCCAGAATCATCATAAAGTAGAAGCTGGGATTTCCAGTGCATTGTGAAGGGTATTTTTTTTTTTTCTTTCTGCTTTTGAGCTCTATGGGATTACGCATATAGCTGCGCTAAGTTGATAAACATAGATGGATGCTAACAGGAGTTTTGTTGTGGCTAGGAATACTGCTGATTCAGGAAGAGCTCCAGGGTGGATGCACACCCCTGCGTTTGCATTGGACTGGAGGACAACCTGCCTGGGGTCACCACGGAGTCAAGAGATCCCTTAATGCAGCTTCTCCAAACACTGTAAAATGGAGAGAAAAAAAAAAAAAAGGGAGGGGGGAGGATTTTGCAGAGGAAAGTGAGACAGCCTTACATCTGCTTGTATTTGTTTTTTGCAAAGCTGTATCTTTGGGCATGTGGATGCTTATAGACAGCTCAGTGGAAGACACAAGTGCCCCCAGACCTTAAGCTGGAGCCCCCCACAGCCACCCTCTCTGTGACACGCTTCTCGGTTCAGACCTGCGGCGTTAAGCTGCCTGCTCTGACAGCAAACACAGCACGCCAGGGACTTCCTGAATTTTTTCGGATTTGCAGAGACTGGAACTTGTCAGAAGATTGCCCTGGTCCTGATAAAACTTTCCTTAAGAACATGTTTCAAATCTCAGAAAGCCTCTCTTGTCAGAGCTGGTTCCTCGAGCCGCCACATAACGAGGGCATGAACTCGCCGTGAGCGCTGCGGGGCCCGATTCTGCCTGAGCCCAGCACCCCCGCTGGCCAGGAGCTGGCTCTGCCTTATCTGTCGGTGGAAACGTTGGGGGCTCGTCTTGATAGGGAATGGGAAAGTGTTGGTGAGAGCAAGGCGTTTCCTGAGCTGATGATGCTGCTCTTTGCCCGGCTTTAGTGACGGGTGGTGGTGAGGTGTCTGCGGGTGCTGGGGTGATCAAAGGGAGAGGGGGGGCAGGAGGCGAGCTGGATCCCACTGCGGTGCCACCGTGGGGCAGGGGGCAGGGGGCAGGGAGGGCCTTTCTGCCTCCCCCAGCATTCCCCCCTCGAGCTTTGTCCTGGTCTTTCCTCAAAATGATGAAGAGCAGCCGTCAGCGGGTAATGATTTAGCATGTGGGAAGCCTGAGCTTTATTGGTGTCCCTGTCCCAGTTCCTTTTAAGCCCACAGTAGGAATCTCCTGAGCAGACAGATGTAAACTGGCTGACTAAACTGAACCTATGCGAGGTAATGTGACTGAGCCTCATAAATCCCACCGGTTCTCATGTATCAGCCCAGTTTCCTCAGCAACATGAAAACTGCCTGCTCCCATCAGCCAGCTGTGAGGAAGGGAAGGGCTCATGTGGGCTGCCTCAAAACCCTTTGCACCCCAAATGCCATCAGTGATCTGGGCTCGAGTTTCGGCCCTGCAGTGTGTATGGGATGCTGAGCTGATCTCTCTCCTGTTTTCAGGAATAATTTCTCAGAAAAATGCTCAGAGGCAGCCCTGCAAAACAGCTCGAATGCCTCTAGGCGGCACGCGAGTGTGTCAGATCACACCCGGCATACAGCCCTCGCTTCTTGTCCGGCTCTGCATGAACATTAGGGTCCCCCCTGCTGCTGTGGTGGCTGGCGTGGGGGCAGCACGGGTGCTGTGCAGGGCACCCCAGCCCCACCTCATGTCCCAAAGAGCAGAGATGTTGATGCGGGGTTGCCCAATGTGAAACGGGAGCTGGGCCCCACACCTGCTCGTGCTGGGATGAAAACTCTGCAGCACTGCCTGGCAGTTCCCCATCCTCCAGTCCTGCTGGGGACTATTGCCCGTCCCCATAAGGTAAGACCCCAAGTGCTCACAGCCCATGGCCAGTGCTGGGTGACATTTGTTTCTCATACCTTTCATCGCTGCAGAGAGCTGTGGGATTGAATTTCTGGCATCTGCAGCTGGGCCTCCCACCTACCACATCTCTGCCCCCGGGCCGAAGGCAGGGAGGGATCTCCCCAGGTGTCGGCCCTGGGTTCAGTGGGCTTCCTGCTGCTCTGCCCCGAAGGGTGAGGTGGAGGTGGGTGAGAGATTTCTGGAGGTGGAGGGAAATCCGTCTCACCTGCTGGGGGTGGTGGGGATCTGTCTTCTTCCACTGCCACCAGAGTGAGCCTGTGGTTGAGACCCATAAGGACACTTAGCAAAGAAAATCCAAATTAAATAAGGGTTTATGGATTAGACTCCTTGATAGGAGACTCTTACAAGGAATTCAGTTTATTTTCTTTCATTTAAGGAGAACAAGACTCAGTCATGGTCATTTTAATTCTGCTAAAAATGGTACAGAGAAGTTTAACGTGGCTTATCTTAATCCACTTGAAAAATCAATTCAGATTAATTTTCTTGAGTGCCTTGCGTGGTTTGCCTTTGATTTTTTTACATGTTAATTAGTTTTATTGTGTGTGGCTGAAAGATAGCATGACCGTAGCTTCCATCAGTCACACAAATGCTCCTGTGGTTATGCACAGACTTTAAATACCAAGCTCTTGTGTCAGGTAAGCAGGAAGGAGGATGCTCCTGGATGGTCCTGTTAACCATTCACCAGATGGCTGTGGTGGGCAGGGACCTCTGGAGGTCTCGGGCCCAAGCCCCTGCTCTGTGGAGGGTCCGCTTGGGGCCATGTCCACTTGGGTTTGATTTCTCCAAAACCTCTCCAATGTGAAACCACTTCCAATGTTTGATCACCTTTGTGTAAAGAAGGCTTTCATATGTTTCAAACCCTCTGTTTTCTGTTCTTCTGTAGACGTGTATTCCTTAGTGCTTGACCCAGACAACCATGAAGTGACCAGCAGTGTTCCCTGGGAACCGCCAGACCCTGATCATCCTGGAAGATCTGGACACCAGCTCCACGTGCTGTCTGACATGGGTTTCTCTGTTGGCTGCTACTGTTTTCAGGCTGAGATGTCCAGGGCTGGTGCCTACATTGGCATGGATGTACAGAAATGTTGACTGCATGGGTTCAGAAAGCAACCGCTGCTTCTTGGGGAATGACTTCTGGAGCAACCTGTGGAACAGGAAAGGGTTTTCGGCATGGCACCAAAGACTGAGAGATACCTCTTAAAACGTAGGACAGTTCTACCTGAACTACACCAGCAGGACCTCATCCTTTTACAGGGTCACCTCTGATGGCAAGACCTTGATACACCAGACTGTGATTTGCTGAGTCCCTCTACTCCATCTTTTGGGTTTCAAGGAAAGAAAATTCTATCAGGACTGTGAGGGTGGGGAAGGTCCCACTCCTTGCCCTCCTGTGGAGGCTGCTTCATTGAAAGCATCTGAGTCAGAACTGGCCAGGGCTTAGGTTCTGGTGTGATGCCGGTGCTGTTATGGCAGGTAGCTGGCAAAGAAGGGAGACATTTCAATAAAGACTCTTGTAATCAGGTGTGCCTCTTAGCATCGCATATTTTGGAGATGTACATGGCTAGGAGTTTGTGGAGTGCTTGTCAGGGGTCAGTACAGATTGTTCCCAGCAGTGGATCCCTTAATATTCTGTTTTGTATGAGTTAAAGCTATTTTATTTTTATTTTATTTTATTTTATTTTTATTTTATTTTTATTTTTTATTTTATTATTTTTCTTCCCCAGTGATGGGTCATGCACTGCCCTGAGATACTGGCTTCACCATGCCTGGTGTACGTGGGCAGGCCAAGGTTTTGTTGCCATTTTCCCTGCTGTGCCTGGATAATGGTCTCAGCCCCCAGCTCAGTTCTCAGCCGGTTTCGGGGTCAGGGTGGCCCTGAGGCAGTGAGAGGTCCCTCTTGGTGCTGCCATGTCCTGGTCTGCCCCGAGAGCAAAGAGCTGCGGTCGTGCTTTGCTCCAGGCAGTAGAAAGTGGACACAGCGATCCCAGGAACGCCCCCAAACCTCCTGCCTTCTCCCAGGGTAACTGGGGAGCAGGAGGAAAGCGCTGGGGTGTGAGCAGAGAGCACTGGGGGCTGCCAAATTTTGGAAACACGAGGACGGGAGAGCGCATGGGCCCTATGCTGGGAGGGAAAGCGAGCAGAGGAGGGAGCAGCAGTGGAGCTGGCAACCACAGGAGGGTGCTCTCAGCCCGCTGCTCGCCCCACTGCCTGCGGGGAAGGGGCCTGGAAGGCGGCTGCTGCCTCTCCCTCCTCTCCCTTGTCTCTTCTTCCTCCCAGCCTTCATCTCCCCCTCCTCTCCCTCCTCGCCTTCGTCTCCCTCCTCTCGCTCCTCTTCCTCGCCCACGCTTCCTTCCCCTTGGTGAGTCGCTTTCAAGTGCAGCTTTCAGAGCACTGTGGGGGCAAAGGGGACTGCAGTGAGGGGGTCCCATCATGGGCTAATTTAGGAGTGAGAAGCACAGAAGTTTCCCTGCATGCTGGTGCTCCTCAGCAGGCTGGTTCAGGCTGCAGGCCCAACAGCATGGGCTGCTGAGAAACTCAAGATTTCCCCCCCTCTAGAAGTCAGCAGGGGGAGAGAAGCTGGTACAAAGCACCTTGCGGAGGAGGGGAGTCCGTCTCGCCCCATTCTGCAGGTGGGGAAACAGAGGCAGGGGTTGGGAAGCTCTTTGCCAGCGCCACATTGCAGAGACACACAACTGGGTCTCAGGGGTGCCTGGTCAGCACTGGGACAAATGCAGTGCTAGAACCAGGTGATGCCCTTTGTCCCAGGTACTTCGGCCTTGGGGCTGAGATGGATAAATCTGTTTATTGTGCTCTCTGTACAAAACAGAAACGAAGTGGAAAGGTGGGATTGAACCGGAAGGGAAAGGCATCAAGGCATGGGAATCTGCGCGTGGTTCCTCTAATACTCACTAAAGGTAGGCCGGAAGCCAGACTTCAATTTCTGAAAGTTGTCTTTGGGAGAAAAAGACAATAAAATGTCAAACAAGGCCAAACAAAGCCATTGACTGTTGAAATCAAATGGTTTGAGTTTATTCTCATTTGACCTCTATAAAATATGTGAAATGGAAAAAAAAAAACCTGCTTCCTCTTATGACCCAGTATGTCAAGAATTATTGTTTCATAAAAATGATCAAACAAGATCCAGCGTCTTGGAGATGAAACTGAGAGTGGCATGTGGAGGGAAGATGCCCATATCCATGTGAGGGCAGTAACAGCCATGTCCCCTCAGCAGGTCCAGGGTGGCCTTTCCACTGCTGAAGTGGGTGGATGTGTGTCTAAAGAAACGGTTGCTGGTGCTGGGTGTGTAACAGCTGGTGCTCAAGAGAAGCCCTTTGGTCTGTGTTATGAGAAATGTCAAATTAGACAATTAAATCAGTCCCTGTTGGTTTTAAGCCTTATGGATCCGTAGCCCTAAGGGTACACTGACAGATTTACTGCCATTTCACTGGTACTCGTTACAAGAGTATTTTGCTCCAAGACACTAAGTAGAGCAAAGGGGCTGTAAATCACATCCATACATCGGCCCTGGCAGAAGAGGATCTGATGCTGAAGAGGGTCCAAAGGGGACAGTGTGGCCAAAGCAGAGGCTTTCCACTGCTCTTGGGCCTTGAAGGAATCTGAAATGAGGAGGTGAGAAGCACTGGGGCTGCAGTGAGTCCCCAGCGGTCCCAGGGACAAGCGTGAAGCATCGCCTCTCTCCTCCTTGCAGGCTGTTTCCTCCTCTCTCCTGGCAGCACTCTGCACCCACACCTGGAGTGTTCCTGGCTGTGTCCTGTGCTTCTCCTGCCAGAAATTCAGACTGCACGTAGGGGAGACAGGCTTTCAGTTCACCCTGATGCGGACAGAGGGGAGGAACAGCCCAAAACACACTCACCTTGAGCTGCTAACAGAGGTGGGTCCAGCCCTGAACCCAGATCCTGTATCCAGGCTCAGTCCTGCTCCCTGCTCATCCTGGGCATAGACTCTCCAAAACTCACCTCCCCGCACCGCGTGGCGCAGGCAGGGACATCAGCAGTGGCACCGCATAGCCCCATGTCCCTGCACCACTGCGGAGGTTCGTGCTGGAGAAACCTGCACCCAAAGCCAGCTCTGCTGCTCATCTCAGCTCTCCTTTTAGCTTGGCAGCCCATGCCTGGGAGTTACATATTTTATTCTCAGAGTGCCAAGCTGCCCATCCCCAGGCTGCGTTCAGGGATTGGCATGCAAATAAGCCTGTTGCTGCCTCAGACTGTGATAATTAAAAGTGAAGTTGTAAAACAAGCAGCATCAATTTTGGTGCACGTCCCCAGCAACACATGGTGATTGGACTGAGTTAGGAGGCATTTCCAGCTACGCAGCAATCTCTAAATAGCCTGGAGAGAATACATGGGAATTTAGCTTGTGCAGCTATTTCAGATGTCAAAACAAGTTTTCTTGTTAATATGAAACTCTTTGGACTTTGCATTTTTAATTAAAGCTTTTAATTATCCAACTGTATTTATTAGCTTTTATGAAGACAGCTGCTTTAAGCGCTATAAGCCAAATCTGTGCTCTGAAGCACTGCTTGTCCGAGTCAGGATTTCAGTTGTGAACAGCCTTCATTGTGAGGTAAATGGGTTGTTTAATTTAGACTGAAATTACTGTCCCAGCTTGATTGAAACTCTTTATGGCAGAAAACAACAAAACAACCTCGGTGGAGCGTTGGTGCGCCCATGGCTGGGCGGGATGCTGCGCTGGCAGCACAGGGGCTCTGTGCCAGCCCCTACCAGGGTGAGCATCAGCTGCTGCTGGAGAGGGCTTCTCTGCCCACCACACCTCTCTTCTCACGTTGCTTTGCCTTGAGCACTAGGCTGAGACTGGAAGCTGCTGGGTGGAAGCCTCTTGCCCCCTTGTGATGGGTTCCGAGGTGCTGAGGCTGTGCGGATGGAGCCGGTGCTGCTGATGGGTCCCTGCGGGGCAGTGGGGCTGCCCTGGCTGTGCAGGAATCTCGCTGGGCTCTGGTTTGGAGGAGACCAGCCTTCATAACTGGTCTTCTGCCCTGCCTGCTCTTCAGTTGCTGTGATCACAGACCGTCTTTATCATGCAACAGCTAATGCCTGTGGGCCTGTTCACAACACAGATGACTTATTCACTGGGATCATGTTATTTACATCTGCAGTGTGGTCTCTCTCGGTTGCAGCATGCCAGGAGTTTAACAGCTTGTAGAAGCCTTTATGTCCCGCCTGTGCAGGAGGAGAGGCGAAGAGGAGCAGACTATTTGACTAGAAATGCAAGGGAAGAGCTGACAACCAGAATGGGGTTGTGCTGAGCTCAGCGCTGTGTTCGGGGTGAGCTCTCTGGTTCAAGATCTTACTCTTCATCACTGTCAAATATTCTGCAAAACATACTAAATCATCTGTAATTTGGTGAGAAGAAAGGTAAAGTGGGCAGCTTTTAAACACTGATGCAGGTCAGTTCACAGCTAGTGAGACCGAGCAGGATCAGAGGATGAAGCAGCAGCAGCAGCAGCGCATGGAGCTGGGCGGGCAGCTCAGGAGCCCTTGTGCTTGTTTCTTTGGTAGAGGACAGATCAAAAGCCTCGGGCTGGGCAGGACTGATCTCTCTAGACCTGCATGTAGCTGCTGGCCATGAACTTTCTTTTGTCCTCTTTTATGTTGCAAGGGAGCTTAAGGTGGGATTGATGTGGGTGGAATATTCTTCAAAGGAGAGGCTGCTGCTCGGCATGGCATGTGCAGGTCGGGAGTACAGCAGTGCACACACTGTTACTGAGCGTGTCTCTGTGCTTGTGAAAGAGCAGTAAAGTGACTGTCTTCTGGCTTACCTTGGGTCGATGCCCATGCTGACGATTGGTACCCATGGAGCATTGCATTGCAGATGGGAGCTGAATTTCTCCGACAGGTGCATTCCCAAGTACCTCCCATTTATCCAGTCCCCAGTGAAAGCTGCTGTTTACACTAGGGGCTGTCCCATGCTTGGGGATGTTTCTGCTCTGGTGTTAGCACCCGTGTCCAGCAGTGTGCTGGAAGGGCACTGAGACCCAGGGGCATGGGCAGGACACCTCCAGGTGGAGATGATTGGTAGTGATGGGAATCATGGTCAGCTGGTGGGTGACAGGGACAGAGCATCAGAGAATAAGGGCTTCATTGGGCTGGGGCTAGGGCAGGGAGAGGCTCCAAAGGATGACCTGAGTCCTGGGGAAAGTCCAGTTGTCTGGCCTGTAGCAGAGACCTGGTGGCTACATGGTGGTGCTGTCCTCAGCAGGCTTCTTGTTGTCCCTGGACAGTGGGATATAAAAAGGGCAGAGAAGGCTGAAAGGAGAAATAAGAAAGCTAATGAACTTAAGAAATAAGAATAAGAAAGCTAATGAATGGATGCAAGAAAGGAGTCAGAGCTGGCAGGGAACAGGCTTGTTGTCACTTAATAAACCTGTTCCTGCTGCTGTTCCTGCTGCGGACAGCGTCACCCTCTGGGTTTGTAGGTTGGGTTTTAGAGCAAGGCAAGCACCAGGCTGTGACTGTGGGGATGTCCTAGGAGTGGGGGGCTGGCATGACCAGGTCACCTTGCTGGGGGTGGCAGGACACCCAATGGATGGAGCTGGAGCAGGGACCCTGACTTCACCTGGTCCTACCTGTGGAGCTGCAGCAACCACCAGTCGGAGCCTGGCAGCCCCACGTGGGTCCCTCACACACGGAAAGCAGAAAGCAGGGGGAGCATCGCTGTCCAGGGACACTTGTTTCTGTGGAGGTTTTGGAGACCACAGGGCTGCTTCTTTTGTGCAAAAAGGCAGAGAAATCCCTCTGTGCGCCTTGATGCCTCGGGGTCCCGTGGTGCCATGCTGCACACAGCATCAGGGTGGGGGCTTCAAACCTGCCCTGCTTCTGCCTGGAGAGCAGCACGGTTGGGTCCTGCACAATCAGAGATAATTAATAAACGGCCCTGAACCTGCTGCCAGGTCTTCTGGTGCCGAGGGATGCAGCAGCAGGCTGAGTACCTCTGCTATGCAGGGCTCAGAAACAGGTGAGAAACAGCCATTTTTGATACGCAGCACAGCAGAGCATAGCAAGGGTTTCCTTCCCACCCTACAGCAGTGCTCGGTGCACACCCATGTCTTCTGCAGGGTGGAGAACGTTTTCAGGGTGCTTTAATGGGTCTTGATCAAAAGGAGCTGCCCTGCAGGAGCAGCCTGTGATGCCCTGTGCAGGATGCAGGGACAGGATTCAGGAAGGGGAGATGCCACACTTTGCACACCTGAGGATAAGGGCATTTATCGAGTGTTTGAGGCCAAACAGGGATGGGAGAGCAAGTGCTCATAAAAAATAAATAAAAAAAATCTGTGTCTATCCAATACCAAGAAGTGTCATGGTTTTTATTCCCTCTGTCCCTTTTTCGTGTCCCCCCCCCCCATTTTTTAAATCCCCCTTGGAATCTTTAAGGGGAGGTTTCCCGAAAAAGATGCAGTATTCTGTGTCAGGATCTGGGCCTTGCTGCCGCTGAGAGCTCATAACGATGAAGATTTAATGCAAATCAAATGGACTTTTCATCTTAGCAGAGAAGTATTTACAGCCCATTAAGTAGATGGGAAAACTGGTCATTTTTTTTGGAGGGGAGCAGAGAAAAAAAAAGAAGTGCTGCGTAAAAAAGTGGCCACAAAAGGCTCTTAGCTTGAGAAATTTAGCCTGAGAAATTTATCAGCTTTTGGGGATGGAAAACTCATCATTTATATATAAAAATATATCACTCTTAATTACATGGCCAACTTCAGCTTTACTCATTAGCTACTTGCGCTACTCTGCCAAGTTACACAGTGGTGAGCTGGCTGGGATATTTTATCTGGCATTTTACCCTGGATCAGAAAAGCCAGCATATGGCCTCATCGGCCTCTGCTTTCCTGGGTCAGAGGGTAGGGAAATAGATGCCAAAAGTGGAGAAAAGCAGGAATTAGGGGATGGGGAGGGGAAGGTGAGTACTAATGCATACATCTGGGGTGAGGGGCTCTGGCACATGTGGGTGCCTTTGGGGCTGCAGCTCCCCGTCTCTTTGCCCTGCTCCAAGGCCGATGGCAAGGTGTCGGAGATGGGAGCATCTAAATGGCCCTTTTAGGGTTACCTTCTTTGAATGTGGCCTCTCTTTTTCACGTGGGTCACATCCCTCTCTCCTCCTGGCTTATGCTTGTGTCGTCTTTAAATACCTCTGATAAGGCCCTGACCTGTCACTGGGATAGCTGATTTCTGCACCTAATCACTCACTTCTAAGACAGTTTTTCTTAATGTCTTGCCTGAAATATTTCCATTTGCAGCTTCAGGCCCCAGCACTCCTTGTTTTACCGTTTCCAGATCATTTAAATAATCCCCCTTCCTCCTTTGATGGTATTTCCCTGAAGGTATTTATAGCGTTATCATGCTCCCCATTTAATCTCCTTTCTTCCAGACTGTATAAAATTAAACTCCTCCTTCTCCTCTCCTTCGCCTGCTTTGTGTGTTTGTGGCAGCTTGTTCTGAGCTCTCTCCAGCTCCTGGGACCCCTCTGGGCCCTGTGGCCATCCCAGTGCCATGGCACAGGCATTGCACAGTCCCTTGGGGGAGGATTGCAAAAGACCCTGTATCGTTTAGAGCATCTGTCGGCATTTCCCTAGGTCAGGAGAGCTTTGCTGGGGAGCCTGGTGTGGTTTCAGCAGCTGGTCTGTGTTGTTTGGCATGAACAGTGCTAAGATGACCCTAAGACATGCCTGGCGTGCCAGCCGGCTGTGTTTGCAGGAGGTTGGTGGCCTGTGGGGTGTGATGAGTCCTGTTTGTTCAGCTAGGGAGCCTGGAGAGAGCCTCCAGCAGCAAGGGGCTTCGGAGAGGATTTTCTTTGGAGCTTTGGGGTATTTTCTGAGCACAAAACCCCCAGCAGCACGAGCTGCTCTGGGCACTGGGGATACTGCAAGGGCACCTGGCACTCTCCTGGGGTGTCGTAGCTGCAAAACCAGATGAACCAAACACAGCCAAACCAATATTCTGCCATTTTTGCCCATGGAAAAGGTCAGAAGTAAGCATTAATAGCAGAGCACAGAGTGCTTTATAGAAGACCCTTTTTGGTCTCCTGCTCCAGCCCTTCCACCTGGCTGCTGCTGCCTCCTTCTCCCCCCTGTGTCTTATCCCTGGGAGCAGAAGAGCTCCATCTGCTCCTAGATTGCCTCTGGCTCCTGTGGGTGGGGAGCAGAGGGTAGTGCAAATAGAAAATTGAAGCTCTTTTTCAGGAGCAAACAGTGTCTCTGGAAGCAAAAGTCCTGCAGGAAATTAATTTTCCTTTTTTTTTATTTTTTATTTTTTACTTTTTTTTTCCTACATCAGAACCTGAAATGTACATTTTCTGCATTTTGGAAGAAAAGCAAAAAAAAAAAAACAAACTTCCAATGAAAATGGAAAACAGTTGATGTTTTAGAACTTGCCCCAGTGGAGGGAGATGTCCCCTGCTTTTCTTTGCCTATGGTTTCCCAGCCCAAGCTGCAGGATTGCACAGAGCTGCATCAAGTCTGCAGACCCTGGATTAGAATATGTGGCTTTACTCTGCAATGTGCCAGCTGCAGACACCTTATTTCTTCATGTTTGAGTCATGACATGGCCAAATTTTGTTGGGAGCTGCCTGGTTTTGTAGATGTCCCTGTCACTGCAGCCGTATGTTTCCCCCTTTGGGAAGAGCACTCACAGGGCTGCTGTGGCACCACGGTCTGCAGGGGTGCAGGACAGGGGGCTGACAGCGCTGCCTCCTGCTCCTTTCTGGCTCATAGCACCCACACCTTGTGTCACCCAGCAAACTGGAATTAATGGGCAAAGTTCACAGTAGCATCATTGTTTTGCATGTGTGGAATACTGAAGGCAGCCCTCCCTTCTTGCAGTCACCTAACTGGCAAGAAATCAAGGGATGCTGAGAGCAAAATAAAATAAATAAATAAATCTACCTCCCCCCCCCATTCAAGTCTTCTGTCAAACCATAAGTCATATGACAGAGCAGTAAATAATGGATCTTGTGACCTAGACCTGCAAATATTTACATTCCCTTGGCTTGGCTGATAGCAGAGGTTCGTCTTACCATGTCTCACCTAATTAGCAGAGGGCTACAAGAATCCAGTGGTGGGTTCTGGTTTCTTTTCCACCTCGTTTGTAACGCATGCCACTCTCCCTCTTGCCATGTCGTTTGCACACTGGTACATGTCAGTAGCAGCACACAGGCAAGGTGTGCGGTTACACTCGGGGACTGGCAGGACTCAAATGCATCAGCAGTTCAGAGGCCAAGAACAAGTTCCTGCAGCCACCCAAGAAGGTGCTGGCCTTGATCCCCCTTTAATCTTGGTTGCAAAACCTGTCCAAGGGCTGCCAGAGATACAAAGCTCCCAGTGGACTGCGAGCTCGCTGGTTTAGGACTCCTCCACGTGGCTCAGCTGGCTGTGCCGGTGCTGGTGGTAAAACCTCGCCATCCTGCTGCCGGGGAAGAGCTCCTGGCCCGTGCCCAGGCACAGCGTGGGAGGGTGCTGGTTGGCACGGGTCACAACCTGTGGTCTGGAATGTCACAAGCAGTGATTGTGAGCTCACGGTCAGGCTGTGCCCTGGCTCAGCTAAGTTTCCATGCACAGGGGGAGCTTGCTGGGGGCAGGATCATTTTGTGCAGATGTGCTAGGAGACATTTCTTAGATAAGACAGCAAGAAAAAGAAATGGGGGGATGGAGGGAGGGAGAAAAAAGAAAAGAACCATAACTGGCTGTGGCTGGCCCAGCTGCAGTGCACTGAGCAGGCAGAGGATGTCCAAGGCAGCTCCAGCCCGCTGGTCCTGCCGGGGGTGCAGCGGGGGCTGGCTGGGGGCAAGCTCCCTGCGGCTGCAGGTGGGGACAGGACAAGATTGGCCACACTACAAACCTGGCAGCAGAGAAGCAAAGGCAAAACCAGCTCCAGACCAGGGACACCCAGTCAGAGGAAGGTTTTCTTTGTGAGGATTTCAGTTTAACTCTCCTTTAGATGTAAAACTGACTATATTCTTTCTTTTTTAATTCCTTACACAGAAATGCGGATAGATGGGGAGCACAATGAAGTGATGTCGTTTTCCAGAAAAGCAAACAAACGAGCAACAGCTTTTAGAACAAATGGTTCTGAAATAAAGTTAAGTGATGAAATAGTTAAAATGGCATATAATGGCAGTTTGTGAGTAAAGGTGAAGTCTTCCTTACTCCAATACACAAGTTTTTGGCAACACAAGCTCTCAAGGCCTGAGGTAGGAAATGTCAAATCAGCAAAGAGGAATTTTTGTTTGGTAGGTTTGTTTTGTTTTTCCATGGCATAGCCTTATTCCTCATTCACCCACGTCTCTGCTTCAGGCAGTGCCCCAGAAATTCTCAGCTTTTTAAAGGATCACGTAACCCTGCAGTGGGAGGGGGGAAGGAAAAAAACGTAACTGATGCCTTGGAAATGGGGTGATAAAGTACTTAACACTTCGGTAAATATGTTTCCATTGTTCTATTAAACCATAATTTACTCTTTATAATGGCAAACACTTTAATTGGGCACAGAAAGCAACTAGGAACAGACCCTTCCTTTCCATTGCACAAGAGGAAGTATGTGGCTTGGTAATTGTGTGAGCTTTGAGCGCCATTTGACGCTCGTGGACCAGCTGCAGAACAAGGCTGAGCCCTGCTTCAAGCCCTCGTGCTGTGGGTGACTTGTAGCTGTCCAGGAGTCTGTCTGCCTCATGAAATGTGAACTAGGGATACTTGGACCTGCGAGGTGACGTCTTCCCTGTCTGCTCACAGCTCCTGTATGAGATATGGAGATATGTCGGAGCATGTGTGCCTTCAGGGCAGGCTGGAAAATCCCCGCAGTTATTGCAGGCTGGAGGGCTTTGGCCACAGGTGGTGCAGTTAGGTGACAGAAGGGGAGCCAGGGGGTCCCCAACTGAGCCTGGGTTCAGTGAGGGCTGTTAGATGGGGAGCTGGGTGCTTTCCCTGTGCTCTTGATGTGCTTTAAATGCCATGAAGGCTGTTTAAAATGACCTCACTTTGTTGGTTGGACCATTTCAGCCAGCAGATGCACAGTTCCAGTTTCGCTGACAGCCATGCTGGTGGAGCTTCTACTTTCTTAGCCCTGCTCCCAGTGACTAATCCATCAATTCTGTCTCATTTCCATCAGTCAGTCACTTCACCTCCAGTAATAATGCCTAAGGAAAGCAGGAGGCATGGGGCATCCCTTGGAGCATGCACAGACACACTTACTATCCTCTGTTGGCTGCAGCTCTGCTGGGATGAGCCCTGGCCCTTTGTCACTCCCTTCCTGCTGCTGCCAAGATACTCTCATGCCTGTTCCCTGGTAGTGACAAATTGAGCCTGGCTTGTTTGGATGTTTTGGCTGGAAATGAGTGGCACAGCCCAGCCCAGGAGTCAGGCTGGTACCAGGGCAAACACACACAGTGCACACTCTGCCATGCCTGATATGGTGTGTGTGCAGACACACCTGGCTCTGCATGCCTCAGTGCTCCAACTCCTCATTTCACCATTTCCCTTTTTCCTTTCCTCAGTCTCTCAACAGAAATGGATATAAAGCACTGCTCTGGGTTGGATGGATATTGCCCAGTGTGGGAACTTGGCAGACACAATCTGCCTCACCCCCTAATCCTCTGGTCACTGCTGATCCCTGCGCAGCTCTGGCCAGGTGATGGGCAAAGCCTGGGCACTGTATGCAAAGGCTCCTCCAGGCTGCAGGTGCTGCCCTGCCTTTCGAGGGCCTTCCTGCAGCATCCAGCATTGCAGAGCCCTTAGCTCTGCTTCTTGGCTCCTGGCGGGGCCCTAAACTGGCTCTTCCCAGAGTCCAAATAAAACTTGAAATGGAAGAAGAACAGCCTGAGAATGCAGGGCTGTGTGCAGGTTGGAGGAGCTCTGCTGCATAGGGATGGCCTTCTTTTACTGCCTCTTGATCCTGGTGTGCAGTGGTACAAGGCTCCTTTGAATTAAATTATTAAGTTGGTGATAAGAACATCATGCTCGACTTGTTGGCGTTCCGCTAAAATGTCACAGTCATGATTTATATGCAGGAAGGAATGAAAAGAGGGGCACAATTATGAGCTTGACCCTACATAAATTAAAGAGGACACCCCCTCTCCCTTCACTCCCCCTCAAAGCCAAGTTGTATTTTCTGGGGTGGATTGGGTTACCAGAACAACACCCCTGCACGCAGAAATGCAGAGGGAAGGGAAAGCAAGGGCTGGATGTCAAGGGGCAGGCTGGGGGTGAGAGGGGCGGCAGCAGGACCTGATGCAGGGAGGATTGGGGAGGAAAGAAAGAAAGGGTGGGAGCCTGTGCAATTGTCAAACAGCAGTGGCAGCCCTCAGGAACTTGTACTAGGGGAAAACAGCCCCTACACTGCACTGCATGTATTGCTGCTGGGCCTTTTAGTTGCCATGTTAAGAGAAATGTTGACCTCTGGAATCTGTGCACTGAAATGTTTCAGTGGAGGAAGGGAAAAGCTACTTCTAGCTCCTCTGTTTACTGTGAGTTACAAGCAGAACAACTGCTGTCTGATGTAGGCTCTTTGTCAAAAGCTGGAATATACCTACCCTCGTACCTGTCGTCGGTGGCCTTTTCTCCCTGCGGTGCTTGTTGCCAAGGAATGAGGAGGTGAACAGGAGCTGCTGAGGAGCTGCTGGGGACCTGGAGAGACAGCCAGGAGCCTGTGGAGATGGACTCGAGAGGTGCAGCAGAGCCCGGGCGCTTCAAGGGGGCGGCAAAGGTGCATTGTGAGGCAACAGATGTGAGGGGTTACAGCAGGGACACCAATTCCTGAGACGTGTCTGTGGCTAGCTAAGGCTTGAGAGCAGGCTTAGCTGTTTTCCCTGCCATGTCCATCATGTAATTTCTTTTGGTTTCTTTTCCGTAAGACGTGCCCATTGTCTCTGTTGGGCTGATGGAGGTCTTGCTTGTGCTCCCAAGGGTGAGTTTGATGGTGACATTCTGTGCAGCCAGAAAAGAGCTGCATTTCCCCATGGGCAGCCCCAAGAACATGCATAGAAATTGTGACCTGCTGGGCCTTCGGCTACTGTGTGCTGGACCCCACACAGCCTGTGAATGCTTCTTTATCTTCCTGTGCCATGCGCCCTGCTTGTCTAGGCTGGGGGCCTTGCATCATTCTTACAACACTTCTCAGCCTGACCTGTAATGCCCTCGGTTGTACAAACAGTCACATGAGTGAATGTTATTCATGTCTCATACAGAGCTTGCACTATGTCTTGGGCAGTGCACTACAAACTTTTAAAAAGAAAAGCAACTGAATAAAACCCAGTCAGCTTTACTCCAGGGCCAGCATCCTCACTTCTTGTGCTGTGGCCAAGGAGGCTCCAACGGGGCTGCAACTTCTTGCTCACAATGGCTCTCTGTGGCTGACGGAGATGGAGAAAGCTTCCCTTCATCCATTAGCACCACAGCCGCAGTGCTGGGGGCACAGGCAGGCACATCCAGGGGGACTGCAGCAGCTGGAGGCTGTGTGCGCCTCGGATGCTGCAGGAGTCTAGCTGTTCCTGGGCAGCAGGTTGTGCCCTGACGGTGCTCCAGAGATCTTTGGGTTTTGCAACCACACATAAGGGGCTGGGGAGCTTAAAGCCCTGAGTGACCCATCCTGTTCAGCTCCAGCAGTTCAGCCCAGCCAAAAGCCCCCATGAGGGAAAACAGCAAGCACAGGCATGTAAGTGCATTAAAATTTTAATTGCAACTGAAATGCTTCTTCCCAAATTTGTATGCCCATGTTTATGTCTTTTAATACTGAGTAAATTAGGCTTGATGCTAACCCAGACTGGCTTGGTGATAAATGGTGTGTGGAGAGAGGTTTTATGGGGCCATCACGGGGCGCTTTATCTATTGCCACTTGCAAGCTGCCAATTCCTTCCTTACTTATTTTCAGAATTAATATTTATTGATTCCTTCCCTTCCCATTGCCCCAGCCGCACATGACCAAAGAACAAACAGAGGCTGGTGTGGGTGATAAGGATGCGGCTGGCTCGAGAGATGGCTTTCAGATGGCATGGTGGCCCAGGTCACTGGTGGGGCTGCGGCTAAGCCTGGCTACTGCCCGACACAAGCTGCTGGCTGGGTGTGGGTCTGTCAGCCAGGCTGAGATGCTCATCGGGTCTGAATAAATAAAGTAGGGGGAGAGGAGGGAATTCATATGTGGTTCTGGGTGAACACAGACCCCATGGGCCCCTGTCAGCATGGTGTGGCCTGGCATGGCTGCTCTGGCAGCCCTGCACTGCATGCCTGTGGTGGTGCCTCTCCATTTTAAGGGGCAGAAGGTCTGCTACTGGTTTAGTGAGGGAAAAATGTTTTTAAAAAAGGACAAAATGCCCCAAATGGGGCAGAGGCGGGGCAGTGCTGGTAAGTGGCTTGTCCAGGTGCCTTCCTGCCCTGACAGGGGCAAGGGGATGTGGTGGCTGGCATGAGGCTGGGGCTGGCAGCTCCCTGAGGGGAAGGGTCGGGGTGCCACAGGGTCCCAGACAGGCAGTGGGGTGGCCCCCGGCCCGGCTTGCCCCAAGGTGCAGGGCAGTCAGGGCAGCCCTGAGGGGGCTGTGGGTGCAGCCTGCCATGAAGGGGGTTAGTGCTGTGGCGTTTGGGAACCGCGGCAGAGCTGTGCTGGGGGTCGGTGCTGTGAGGGTTGGGGCCGTGCAGGGACAGGGCCTGGGGGAGCTGGGAACATGTGGGGACAGCACAGTGGGGACCCAAGTGCCATGGGAGTGGCACAAGGGCTACGAAGTAGCCAAGCTGCTGTGGCTGCGGGGCAGCAGGTTGTCCCCAAGGTGTTCCTCCATGCTAGGACATGGGCCTGTCCCACAGCAGCTCTGCCCTCACATGGCTGGGCCGTGCCCATGCTGCTCAGTATCTCTGTTTCCTCACACTTGCCCCGGAACCTCACAATGGCAGCTGCTGTCTTGTCTGAAAGCAATTTCAGACCCTGCAGACAAGGAGACGATGGTGCCTGTGACAATCCATCCCACATCCTCCCTGTGTGGTGCCACCCTCTTTGCAAAATTGATGAGAGTGAACAGGAGAAATTGCTCCAATTAACCTCTGGTGCACTGACTAATCAGCTGGCCCAGCATCCAAACACAGCTCCTTTGAACCTGGTGAATGAAAGTGGGGAGAAAATGGGCACTTCAGAGCATTCAGTGCCCCCTTCTCTCCCCTCTCCATGGGCATGCACTTGTGTTGGAGGGCCTGAGTGCTTTTATTTTGCTAAACCCCTTTGAAGTGGAAACCAAATTGCATATCTCCCTCTTCCCCTCAGCTCCCATGAGCCTTCCTGGTTTTAATTAGTTCCATCTGATGTTCAGAGGTATCCAAGAAATAAATGTGCTTTTAAACAAGTGGAAGAAACAGTGGTGGCAGAGCGCAGGGAGCTGCCTCACTGACATGCAGACTGACAAGGGACAAGTGGTGAGCATGGCGCTCTGCCTGCTTCCAGGCTCAGCTGCCTCCTTTGGCTGAAGAGACTGTGTATGTATCCTGTGTGCATCAGTTGAAGTTGCAGCCAGGTACCTATGAGCAGTGTGATGTGGTAAAGGATCATGGAGAAAGAGGCATTAGCGTGATGCTCTGCTTGCTAAACAGGCTTTGGTGTTCTTTCTTCTGCTCCTCTACCCCTCTGCTCTTTCTGTCTGCAGTTCCGTTTCTCAGTCTTGGTTGAAAGAAGCAGTATTGGAAAAGAAACATCTCACAAGCACCTCGTCTGATAGCTTATGGACACTTCTGACTGTATATAAACTTTTGTTGAGAAAGACTTGCATGCAGAGTGTATGCCATCCCTGTTGGAGTATGGAATAACTTTGAAGTCCCCACTCAGTGCAGACTTTGGATAAGTGGAAAAAGAGGCCACAGTCTTGTAGAAATAGTGTTAGTCCTTTGGGACAAAAGGGTCAACACCCCCTTCAGGGCTTGCTGTGTACATTTTCCCTCTTCTCCCCATGCCCCTTACATTCCTACGCCACATACTGTCCTCAAGACAGGCTGACAGAGGAGATTTTTATTCCCACGTAGGTTAACTTTTACTTTGGTTTCCTTTGTTCTCCTGATAAGCAAGGCCAGTAATCTCTGCAGTGTTTGCTCTTTTGAGTCAGGAAACAGTGAGTTGGAGCAGATCCCTCTTATCTTGTCATAATTAATCTGCTGCTGTCTTCTGCCCTACTTGTCAGGTATTAAACTGCAGCATGGCTGTGACTGTGGATTAGGTGAGTGAGCTGATTGCAACCGCATCTCCTGCTCCTGCCGGTGCTCCAGTGAAATTCCAGGTGTGCTTAACATGGCCTGGCTCATCTTGCAGGGAGAGAACATCAGCCTTAAGAGAACATGTCCTACTGGCATCCTGTCCGGGCACCTCAAAATCTCTCATAGACCCACACCCAGAGGGGTAAGTGTTCTGCCAACATGAAATTTGTGCATTTCCCGTCTAGCTCGCCTCCATGGGCCCCCCAAGGGTCTATCCCTGGGGACCCCAGAGCTGCAGAAAGCTCCCACTGCTTTGCAGCTGGGGTGCTGCTGCCCTTGGGGAGAGGATGGTTATTGCTTGTCTCAGTGATGTAGGTTTCTGGGTACCAGTTCAGTGCTGTGTTGTCCCCTCAGCACATGCCCTGGGTCTGCCTGTCTCGTGTGACCCTCTGGGTCTGTCACACAGGTACTGCTTGTTACGTCCCCAGGCTGTGGGCTGTCACACACGGACTGACATCTAGGTACTCCAGGAGTTATTCTGGTTACCCTGTGTGTGTAATGCTATAAAATACGTGCCTGTCTGGTCCCAACTTTGCCTTGGGTCCCTTTTCCCAATGTCTCACATTTTTATAGTTATTAGAATTGTTAGGCTGGGGAGGGGTCCTCTCATTAACCCCACACCGAGACAGGTTCACATATAACCAGTACTAGCCGCTGCTTTTTGGAGAATTCAGCTCAAATCCCTGACTTGAAGCAGATCAAACCTCTGAATTTCGGTTATGCTAGCCAGAACCATACCCCAAAGAGGGCATTAACAGTGAATCTGCCTTTACATGCCTTAGGAGCATCCCTAACCGGGGCGGCAGGGCTGTCGGTCAGCTAGGACGGGGTTAAGGGGCAGCCTGGCCCCCACAAGGGTTTGGGGTATAAAGGCAGGGGCGGGCCGGCATTTCCCTTCTCCCAAGTAGAGGGGAAGGCTGGGAGATGTCCGAGGCTGCGCAGGGCTGGAGGGCAGCCACGGCTTTTTTTTTTTTTTTTTTTTTTTTTTTTTTTTCTCTCATGCTGAAGCTCCAGCAAGCTGCAGTCAGGAGAGCTGTGAAGCCCTGGTCTGAGGCCCGGGTACTGCTGCCCTCCTTGTTTCTTTTCCTGGAAGATCAAGCTTGCAAAAAGCTTGTTTTTCTCTGCTTTTTCTGCCTCAGGAAGGCTGGTTTCAAGTAAATAAGGTGATTGTGTCTGTTTGGGGTAAATACACGTATGTATGCTATGTGCACACTGCCTGCTCTCCTTCAAGGCCCAGGGGAGCTGCTGATGTAGGTTGGGAGGTTTGGGAATAGGTCTGGCTGAAAGTTCCAGTTTTAGTTTTGACTTTTCTTTTGTGTGTGTGTAAGTGGCTGATACCTATGCCTAGGAGTGGGCTGGCTTAACTGTTGGTGTAAAAGGGAGGAAAAAAAGCTTCGCTGGAGACTGTGCAGTAACTCCACTTAGCCTAGCAGCAAATTGGATCTTTCAAGACTTGCTATCTGCCTCTCAGCTTTACACCTTTACGTGTTTTGTTTCATTTTCTCTTGAAAATCTCAGTTCAGTGAATTTGGGTAGAAAATCATGCTTTTTCTTCTCTACAATAGCTTGCAAAGCATAAAAATCCTCAAATGCCAGCAGTGTTGGAGCCCCACTCAATTATTGCACATCTCCTGAAGTGATTTCCTCCTCCAAAGAACTCTTCTGCTCTCAAGTATGATTATGTGGTGTCACATTAGTGAGAGCTTTGCAGCTGTGACTCCAGCTGCTCTTTCCTGGGCAGTGTCCTGTTTGAATGATTAAAAAAATATATGGAGCAGCAAGCAGAGTTGTTCACAGATATGTTGTATACACATCCAACAGATTGAGAGGTGGAGAAGGCTTTTCAGGGAACATTTTAGAGCATGTTTCAAGGATCTGTGGAAATTGATGAAAGTGAATTATATTTATGTGTTGTCATAAAATGTTGTGTATCATTTTAAAATGCAAAACCAAACAAACTAATAATCCCTTGAAATGTGTCAGGTTTTATAACTACATGTTGTCATTTTGCTTCCAGATCTGGTTCAAGGCCTGGACTTTCCTCTCTGAAGCTTTGGATGACCAGGGACCCAAGGTAGGCTTGTGAAGGGGTTAGGTTTTTCTTTCAATTTGTGCTGGTACTGACAACTTGTAAATCATGGCTAAGTGCAGTCATGGTCAATTAAAAGTAGTCACTTAATGAGGAAATAGGAAACACCATTGTCCCACAGCATGGGGATTAAAGTGCTTGTTTCTGTTTTGCACTTCTTCCCTACGCTTCAAATTTTGAAGAAAAGAACAGTGTTTCATGCCATTTTGAGTCAAAGCTTTGTCTGGATTTGGAAGTAGGTGGCATAGTCTGGATGTTGTGGTGTCATGTTGGTTTATGTGTGTCTCTGGGCTGTCAAAGGATACAGGCTCTCACCTTTTGGAATGTGGACATAAAGGAGGGGTTATGCCTGAGTACAGGATGGTGTATTGCTGCCCTGATTGAATGAATGGAAAACTTGCAGGGGTACCCAGTGTAAGCCAGCTCTTACAATCCACTATGTGGATATGCTTGGGTGTTTCAGACCTTCCAAGGGCTTCTTGCAGTTATGGATGTCCCAGTTCTCACAGGTGATGGGTATGGCAACACAGACCACAGAATGAGGACCATGTGTCTAAAGCCTGTTCTCCCCTGCAGTTGCCCCTTAACCAGGAGGGACAGATTCTGATACTCCATTGATGTAATTCTCCTTTTGAATGAATATTTATCTGCATCTAATCTGCCTGTTAAGAGGTTGGAAGTGCTGGAGAGGTTGTGCTGTAATTTTTTTGGTATTGCTTAAAACAGAACAGGGTGAGGCTCACCTGTTCACCAAATCAGTAACACCCAGATTTTGGAACAGCTGTACTGGGAATTAGAAGGTGCTAGAGAATACAAAGGCACTGCAGGGTTTAGTTGAAGGCTGCTGACCTAGAATGTGTCCTGTGCTGGTGAGAAGGCTTGCTTGATAACTAACATTGGTGAAATAAGTGCATGGAGAACTGAGCGACTGAGAGCTTTGAAATGTTATTTCCTCTGCAGAAGACTAGTGAGTTGTATCTTGAGAGACCACATGTGCTTTGTGCCATGGGAATGGTCCTGGGGACCTGTGGCTTCAGGCTGTTTCAGTTACTGTTTTTACTTCTGTATTTTGTCAGTGCTATGTATCTTCCCTCCCCCCCACTTTGTTACTCCTTTTCTTTGTCACCTCCCACCATGCAGATTCTCTTCACACTAAGCATCCTCTGTGTAATATATCCTCCCAAAGAGCTTGAAGCTATCAGGGCAGTTTGACCAGAGAGATGAAAAACTTTTGATACGCGTTTACTCAGCAGAATAGTTTCAGGTATCAATTTAGTTGAATTTGTTAATGAAAAGCTACCTGTGCCATTGCAATTTAGTCAGAATGCCATATTGAGCGTTGATTTAAACTGCTTTGATGGTGAAAATGTTGGCAAGATATTGCTGAGTATTCAAAGTAGAACAGACAGATTTAGAAGTCCTGTTTCACTGAAGATGATAGTTTTTTTCGTCAGCTGTATGAGCTATCCAAGTTTTTGCCAGATTTACTTTCTGGTTGAAGCGAGATGCTCTAGTAAATGAATACTGTATGTAAATCAATATAGTATCTTACTGAAGTTTGCAAAATCAGAGTCCTTACATTTAAATTAATTTAAGGCAAGGCCTTGGTCATAAAATACAGTCAAATTAACAAAAAGAATTGAAATCTTACTCATTCTCTGAATGGTGCTGCCAATTCCCTGCATGTCTGCAGTCATAATTTCTTAAAAATACTTCTTCCTCCTTGGAAGAGGCATACAATTTTTATCAGTTAGGGAAGTTGAAATTACCTCTTCAGAAAGCATTCTCTAATGGATTTTCATAGCATGCTGTTCTTCCTTTCTCTGATTCCTTTCAGTTGCAAAAATATTTTAACAGTTGTCTCTGACAATTGTGGGCAAATATTTGCAGATCTGCATGCTATCTGTGGTGGATGGTGTTTCTAATCCTAAACAAAGCTCTTAAGACTCCGGGCTTTGGGTTTTCATGAAAGTTACTGTTCATCGTATTTTATTTCTCTGTAATTTAAGAGCAAGCCCTGTTAATCCATACTTATGAAGTTGATGCTCTGTCCTTTAAGAAATACGTGATTACTGTGATAGATCAACCTGTGTAATTAAGCAATGGCAGCAGAACGATGCTGTGCTCTGCTCTGGGTTCCCGAAGTATAACCCTGTACAGCAGAGCACTTAAGCATGTGCTTAAATTTAAACACATGAGTAGTTGGGCTGAATTCAATACATCTACTGTGGGCTTGAAGTAAAGCACTTGCTTAAGTGCTTTGTGTGGCTGGAGCTTATAAGATTTCCATAAATCAGAAATGTCTGCATTCCACATTTCAGCCCTGCAGAAATCCATTTTAAGTCCTCTAATGTACGTGTTTTGCTACATCATATGTGCCACTGAACTGTCCTGAAGGCAAGCTTGCCAAGGTTGTCTTGTAATCATCCTCAGCAGAGCATGGGGATGCTGAAGAAGTTGAGATTTAAATTAGTTATCTATGCTGCTTCTGCGTGCAGTTGTATGTGAACCCTTAATAAGGACTGCCAATTAGGGAAGCAAGGAAATTGTCTGTGAAGCCCTTTTCTGGGAAAAGCGTATTCTGCCTCAAAGCAACATCGCGCTATACTGCTTTATAAATGTTTATAAAAAATCTTTCACATATTCCTGCACGTTGCGCTGGGAGATGTGAAATCCTTTTCCTATTCCTTTCATGAAAAGAAATGGTGCAGGGGGAGCGGGAGGTAACTGGTTAGCTTTGCAGCTCAGCTGGTAGACTGCCTGGAAAGGAGCCAAGGGGCCTGGGTTCAGTCCTCTGATAAGTCATCAATTTCTTTCTCACCAAAAACATCTGGTTTTGGATGCTGAGTTATGAGCTAATATTAAATACAAAAGTTTATAGCATCACATATATAATATTGTTGATTAGAAGCATCAAGTAAAGTAATTGACCAGAGGGGACTTGGTGTGAGCAGCTGGTAGAGCATCTGGAGGGGAGCCAAGGGGCCTGGGTTTAATTCTCAGGTCATCTATTTCTTTCTCACCAGAAACATCTGGATTTGGATGCTGCAAAGCTACAGACTATTGTCTCATGCAAACGTTTCTGGGATCACACATTTTCATGGAAATGTGATTCCAGGAACATTTCCATTAAGTGTTTACACCCAGAGAATCCTGTAAGGGTGACAAGGCAAAAGGTGCGTTTCTGCATCCCGTTAAAATCAAAAGCAAAGCGCAGTCCTGTGACTTCTGCCTGGGTTCTGTACAGACACCATTTCGAGCAGCCTGAAGCATGCATTTCCAGGGGTGACCCTAGGAAAGTGGCACTGCTCCAGAGCCCAGAATTCGGGTGCACGGGGTGCCCGTGGCTGTCACGGTGCCCTGTAAGGGGTGTGGGGCTGGAGGTGTCCTGGCCTGGTGCTGCTAGGGGCTGGCCCAGGCTCTGAGCTCTCTGGGCACTAGGTGTCAGAAGAGGCTCATGCTTGTGCTGCCTGAAGCCTGGTGGTGGTTTCAAAGCCCACCGAGCTGTCACCAGCCCCAGGGGCTGCAGGAGACCGCAGGCTGCAGCCCAGGGTGTGGGGATCCACCAGTGCGGGGACTTGCTTTCGGTGATGTTTGCAGGAGATGCATTTCTCAGCTCTTTGAAGATCCTTCAGTGGAGTCTGTCGTGCTGGATGAGCAAAACGTGAGCTCAGGGTTAGAGCAGGCTTTCTCTGCTTCTTCTCTGCTCCTTTCCCCATGTTTGCTCTGTGACAGTGGGAGTAGGGAGGCCCTGATTGCTCTGGGAAATGGAGGGTGAACCTCCCTGAAGGGAAGGGGGGGCCAGTTCCTAAAAACAGCCCTTTACCTGTACTGTAAATCCCTGACCAGGTTTCCCAGACGTGGTTACTGTTGGCAGGCGGTGGTTTGGACCTCACCTGGGGCATGCTTAATCCCATCTGCTCACTGCAGCCAAGTGACACTGCTTCGTGTGAGCTGAAGATGTGGTTTCTGGATTAAATCAAGCAGTTATCGATAGCTTAGCAGTGGGCGAGTTGCAGGTGATCCACCAGAATGGCGGCACTGCATGCAGCTCTGAAAACTCCGGTTGTTCACCGTTCTACTGTCGGTCAGCCTCTGGAGATGATTTCTGGTGATTGTGTCCCTGTGTAAGCTGCCAAGGTGTCTCTGGAGCCTGTCTCTCTAGCCATCCAGAGGTAGCTCTGGGCTGATCTGTTCCTTGGAGGTGCCTGTGGCTGAGAACCTTTTTCTGGCTCTCTCGTACTGGAGTTCAGGTCATCTCTTGTTTGGATGCCCTTCTTTAGCTGTTGAAGAGTGCTAAAGTGAAAAGACGCAGAGGGTTGGAAATGCTCCAGTCCTTTTGGCATTTTGGCCTTTAATTTATGGCGAAGAGGCACAGCCATCTCTCTAATTATTTTGCCAGAATTCTCACAAGAGTCTCATCTTAGTTTTGGTTAAAGGAATTAAGCGGCCAAATGGAAATAAAATATTAGCCTACTTGAGTTTACCAGCTGAAATGGTTTAGAACATCATTACTAGGCTAATTCTGCTATTCCTGCCCTGTCCCCTGAATAAAATACCATTAAAAAAAGGGAACAGAATGGTACATTTCCATAGGAATATTACATTTCCTAAGTATGGATTTTAACAGCCAATCTCAACCAAACAATGCACTATATAGTGCCAGAAATAATAAATCAGCATAGCCCTCAAGACTGAAACGGAGAACTCCCTCTCCCCTTGTAGCTCCTTGGAACTTTAATCTGAAATATGCCACGAATCAAAGGCAAACTTATTGGTACACAGGAATTCCCATGCTTGGTCAAACCTGATTTCCACAGAGTCTAGCACTTCGCTGCTGGCGGTGGCCAGAACCAGATGCTAGGGAAAAGACTGAAAAGAGTTGTTGGGGGGGGGGGGAATATTTGCAGTAACATGTCAGCAGAGAGCATTTGATTTTGTTAGCTTCCTTTATTTGTGAAGGATGTTAGCACACCTGACCCTAGCCAGCAGAAATTACTCTCTGGTCCTGTAGACATCCTTGTTAGTGGAGAGACACAGGAGTCTCCAGAAGGTAATTCACCCTGTTAAGAGGTATTAAGGCCTGTTATTACTTCAATTATGGAGAAACCTTTAGAGAGCATCAAGGCTAAGTGCCTAAGCTAAGGCAAAGTTGGTTGAGAAGAGTCATGGTGAATGTTTTCTGCCCAGAAATGTGGACGCTTCTGTCGTAGTGTCCTTTAGAGGTCTTGCCTATGGTGGGACATATGATGAAATCATCTGGAGGTGAGTATTGTGAGGGCTTCAGGGCTAACAGGGAAGTGATCCAGTGGCTGTTGCCCAGGACTAGCAATGTTTGTGCTCTGTTTCTTATGTTATGGATTTCTTCTATAACCTGGGACAAGTCTGGCAGCTCAGATATTCAAGGCAGTTGGGAGCTTGCCTCCCATTTATTGCAAGGAGGTGATGAAAATGGTTGCAAAGGAAGCACTTCTTTGTCATGAAGATTCTGCAGGAGGGGAAATACCCTTCTCCTGTTGGTCCATCTGCCTGCCCCATGAAAGATGTTCTGAGGGCTTTTCCTCTAGTAATTTACCTGGTATCCCCTGATCCAACCCTGGCTGTGGTTCTGAGGTTGAGCAATGGAGGTAGCTGGTGAATTTGGTCTCAGGGCTGCTCTTTCAGGTGTGCCATGTCTCAGTTCCTCTAAAAGACCCATTTTCTGACTGATGAGAAAATTCAGATAGGATGGTGGGATTCATCTTTGCTATGCATCATTCTGTGTACTGCTTTAAAGGTGTTTTATAACCACGGGATCTTGAAATGAAAGAATTGTTACTTTTTTTGATCTGTCCTCATGTGATGATCCAGCCAGAACTAAAGTCAGTCGTGCTGTTGTTACTTCTGAGCCTGTTCCCTTTCTGCTTTGGCTGAAACGATGCAGACAGGGTGTTGCAGCAGGGCAGGGGGTGCACAGAGTGCATCTTAGACTTTGTGCTGCTCACTTGGATGGCATGGAATTCATATAGTTTGCTGATTTTTTTGACCACTGAGTAGTGATTTTTCTGAGCTGCCTGCAATGACTGCAGGTTTTCTGTCATATATAATTCACCCAGGACTACTTTACTTCCTATTTTTTTTCGTAAGCTGTATTCGTCAGGGTGAAATTTGTTCTTTGTGAAAGAGGGAGGTTTTCTCCTGACTCACCTTCCTGTATAATTATCTAGCTTTGATGTGCCCCAGGCCATGTAGGATCTCAATATTATTGTTATTAATAGCACTCCCCCATCCTGAGCATGTGCATTTGCAGGAACTTCCCAGCATATGTGAGCAAGGCCAACCACAGAGTCAACAGGAGGACTCTATTATACATGTGCTTAAGTGTTTGCAGGCACCGAAGCTTAGATTTTCACAAGCAATTAGTGATGTGTGCCTCAGCTTTGATGCCTCATTCAACACATTTTGGAGGGGGCTGTTTATTGCAACGCGCTGAGCTCTTGCCCTTTGAATATCGGGCCCCTTTCAGGTGTCTGGCTGGGCAGGCAGAAGCGGAGGAGCTTGCTGGTCAGTCAGCTCTTGGATTAAGAGCTCTGGCAGGCAGCTTGTCAAATGCCTTAGATGGATGGAATGCTAAATGAATTATTATCCATGCTCTCCCCCTCCCTTTTCCCACAGTACGCATCCTCAGTCCTTCTCTGTGCCCTAATGCAGGCTGTTATATGCTCGTATTTGCTTCTATGGGAAACAGTTCTCAGCATATGCAGTGGGCTGCTAGCCTGTTTCTGTCTGTCTGCACAATACAGTGCATGGCTGTAGATATCTATCCCTATTTAATATATCTATATTTTAAAAGCAGTCATGTGGAAATAAAATATGGAGTTTATTCTTTTTCTTTTATAGCATAGAAGTACCACCTAATCTATTTTAGCAAAACGCTGCTTGCTTGCTGGCCTGGAGAGAATAACTGTTTAGACGAATAAATAAAATACCTTTCCTTTCAGTCTATATCCTGCAGGTATGTCTTAACAGAAATTTCTGTGATAGCGTTGCCAGGCTTGTCTAAGCTCATGTTCGGGGCAAGATGCCCGAACGGTTTTGAAATAAGCATATCCTTGTTCAGTTAGTATGAGTTTTATACTTATTTCTTTGTTCTTTTAAGTGAAGTCTTGGGTTAAGCTTAGATTTGGAGAATAAAATGGCTTTTGAAGAGGGGAGTGGCTGTCTGTTGGGAAAGGCAGTATAAAAGCGAAGCATGGGCCTGAGTTCTGTTTTGGTCAAGAGCCAATTTCAGGTGCTGGTGAATAGGGTTTGAAAATGGAGCTCGTACAGCTGATTGCATGGTCTGTGCAGCTGAAGCTAAAATAAAGCCCAGGGTCATGCAAGTATTTCAGTGGGAGCTGGAAATTTGAGCTGGGTCTAGGTCCTGAGCTGGAACTGCCTTGTAGGCAAATGCCGGGAGCCCATCAGGGAGCTGTGTTAGAAATATAATGAGCTTTGTTTGGTTCTGGATTACCTTGGGCTGAGCAGTTAACACGTGAGGCATTTTGGCAAGGTGAATTCCGATCCTTTTCTCCAGTCCCTCTCCTTAGGGCAGGTTTCAACAAAAAGTGAATTCTTTGTATTAGCTGAACTCTCTGGAAGAGCTAAGGGCCTGTGGTTCAGATGCAACTTTCCCATCAGTGCCCAACAGATGTGCAATGAAGTGCTCATGAAATACGTAGGAGTACTGCTGTTCTGAACCCCTGCAAACAGTCAACAGATTCACATGGGAAATGAGATGAGTGTAATTTTGTGGAGAGATGCTGAATGCGGCTGCTAAATGAGCACCATGAAAATAAAACAAAACCAACAAGGGGTGTTTGCTGGAGCAGCTGGGAAGGGGCATAAATGACAACTGAAGGATGTGATGACTTGTAAACTGGCTCTTCTGATTGCTAAAAACTTGTCTTCATTTTACAGAAGCCTTGGTATGTAGTGGAGGGCTGCAGGGATGCCTTTGGGGTGTGGAGTCATGGGGAGAAAACCTTATAGAGAGGCTATGTGAAGGACTGGTGAAGGAATAGCACGGGCCAGGGAGATGTGAAGGGAATATAAGGCTAGAGGCTTGGGAGGGCTGAAGCATGCTGCAGGGAGGCAGGGGGCTGTGTGTAATTGAATGTGATATCCAGAGCTACAGCTGTTGGTGCATGGCTATGTCTGTGGGTCATGGCATCTGTTAGGGCCTCACCCAGCATATGTATACATCCAGCCATGTCCTTTACTGCTGCTTGCTGTGGAAGGATGCCAAATGGTTCCCACTATGAACTTTCCGAGAGTTTTGTGGCATCGTTTTGGTACCGCAGGAAGCGCAGGCTGTGTCCAAGGTTGTATAGCCCCAGCCTCTGCGTCTGCTCGGTTTTGAGCCTTGCCTTCATCTATAGAGTCCAATGAATGTTCTGAAGTTGGGGGGCAGGGACTTTCAGGCTGTTGAAAAAATACCTTTATTTATTTTTTATACTTTTATTTTTTTAAATATCTTTTAAAAATACCTTTTAAAAAATATACTGTTTACAGATGTTTCATCTGTAATGTCCATTTAAACTTAAAAAACAAACTGCATCTGAACCAACTAAACAGTATTGAAACGACTATTCACCTTTCACGTTACCAAATCAGTCTTTGATCCTCTTAATTTTTGTGATGTTTTTAGTAAATAATGAAAGTTAAGAAATAAGAACTTCCGGGGAAAGAAGTGAAATGGCACTACTTACAATATACTGACATGAAAACCATTTATGAGGGCAATTTGGACTTCAGTTTTGACTGTTCGTGGTCCATCCCTGTTTTTTTGTAAGGGAAAGTCAACATTTGACATAGGGCTCCAAAGCTCAGATGTATTTCTGCTACTGACACTTCAGTCACAATCTTTATTCTCCTCTAACTGTTAACCACAAATTTTTGTGGCTTTCAGTACAGTTACTCCTGGCTTCTCTCAGCATGCAAGAGAAGATCTGTGTCCATGGAGCGCTGGGCATTTCCCGAAGATACAAACAATTGCTGGCCTGTGTGATACGGGCTCCTTTTCATCCACATCACATAAAAACGTGTTTTCTACCCTGCTGGGAATACCCGCATGACCATCTGGTTTCTTTGCTTTCCTCCTGCCGCCACAGAGAGCGTTTCGGGAGGGCTGTGGGTCTGGCAGGGTCTTGCAGGAGCCCCGTTCCCCGTGGAAGTGGAGCCCACTCAGCAGCACCCGGGATCCTGGGGGTGCTTCACTAACCTCGCGTGGCCTCTCCTTGCAGAAGCGATGCAGCAGCCACGGCGCGAAGGACCGCGGTATGCACCGGCCGAACATCTGCTGGTGGTATGGGCTGTGTCACAACAAGGAGCGCTTTAATCACGTAATGAAAGCCACGTTCCTGTAATTGGGTAATATATGGACACAGCTCCATAACATCACTTGTCTGAATGTGATACAAATTGGATGCAGAAGCTTGGTCTCTTTGGGAACAGCTTGTTTGAGGATTATTATTTTTATTTATAATACAACTTCAGTTGACTCCCTCCTCACTTTATGTCCGTGTATTTTACCTTGATGTTGCCTTGGGATTAACCCCCCAAAGCTCTGCTTAGTTTGACCCTGCCTAGCACCCAGGTGATGGCACAGCTTGTGGGCTGGCTGAGGCCTGATTCGATGGTAATCACAACTGGGTGGATTAAAAACCAGCTACAGCAGTTTCAAATGGCACAGACCCTTGTCCTTCAGAGCATGAAGCAACCACGGGTTGATAGGGATTAAAAAAGTGCAGCATAGATCTTGTAACCTTTCCAGAAATAAATACTGCTGGTCAGAAAAAGGAAATGGGGAGCTGGGGTCAGTTGGTCAGTCTGTGGCTGACAAACTGCAACAACTGGGCAGTGGATGTACATAGAACCTGCTCCCCTGGCAGCAGAGCTCACCAGGGAAGCAGAGGCACAACCTGCTGCTTTGTCTTTACCTGTCTGCCAGATCAGGAGGAGCTTTGGGGTGTGCTTTTCTCCAGGAGGAAAACAGCCAGTCCTACCACAGCATGACCCAGCTGAAACCTCACCCAAGCCAAAGCAACAGCAGCTTTCCTTCTTAGTACTGTCATGGAACAAAATTGGGTAAAAGTCTTTATGTAGCAGCTGATGCCTAGACTCCAGTGTTGCAATGTTGAATTGTTTTGGAGCTCCTTTCTTAGGATGCAGTGTTTGGTTTCAAACCAATTCATTTTTTTTGTCTTCTATGAAATGGCTTTCCTTGCTATCAGCCTTAATTGAAATGGGATGGTATGAGCTAGGTCTGCTGTGAGGCTTTTGTTTTCAAGCTGTGGTGAACTTGAACTGCAATAAGATTTGTATCTGAGGAGAGAAGTGAAGGAAGACCCTTGATTGCAACAAGAATCAATTTCCTCTGCTTGCATTCCTGGCTATTTTTTCCTCTCCCCTGATGATTACAGGTGCTGTGTTTCTAGTTTAATTGGGGATTTTCCCACCCAGTGTTGAAGTAGAGTGAAGTTGTGCAACCTCTTCCCCTCATGTAACCACCATTGGGATTTTCCAAGGCATTTTGGCTGACTTCTCCTTGCATCATCATCTCATTTGAAGTGTAAGAAGATATTAATTTCTTGAAGTTCACCGAGGTGTCTGCTTGAGTTTCCTATTCCTCAGCTGAAGCCCTGACTTCAGATGGGCCCCATCTTTGACCTTTTGAATTTGTAGGCTCGAGCAGCTCTTAACTTCCCACCAAAGATTTTAGAAATGCAAAGCCACATGTCCTGTGGTGTTTGGTTTGTGCTGGTGGTGATACTTCAAGACAGCTTTTCCGTGGAGATCTCAAAAATGAAGCAAACACTGAAGGATCTCTTTCACAGACATGGTTTTAAGGCATAGAGAGGTACCTTGCAGAGGGTCTTGAGCTAGAAAGTGAGTCCCATAATGGGCAAGAGATTTCCCACATCCCAATTCTTTACACTGGGCTGTGCTGCTCAGACCACAGGTGCTCAGCCTCCTGTGAGCCAGTTGTGCCAGAGGGATGCACGTAGGTTTGCTCCTGCTTGTACTAATGTAACTAAGTCTGCTGAAGCTAGTAAATCTCCGGTGAATTGAAACTGCCTGAAATGAGGTAAGATCTGTGGATAAACCTTTCAAAAAATGTAGGACCCCTGTGGGTTTGAGCTCTTTGGTAGCATCCTAAAATGGGCTTCAGCAGCCCTGCAGTGTGGAAGACACTGGCTGGATGACCTTAGGAACTTGTTTCATCTTCCTTGGTCTCCGGAGGTATTGAAGTGGAAGCACTTTTGAAGAAAGAGAAATGATCAGCAAGTGCCCCAAATGAATGGTGAGTGTTAGAGACGGGTGCCTCCTACCAAAAAGTCTTCTCTGAGGGGGACCGGAGGAAGAGGGTGGGCTTAGCTGGTCGCATTCAGAGCAGACTGATACAGCTGAAAGCAGGTGACTCTGTAATGCCTTTATGATGTAACTGCATGAGTACCTGCGTGTCTGGTCGCACGTCCACGTGCTGTGTGCACCTGTGGCAGAGCGCATGGATGCACATCCAGACACGTGTATGTATAGCTGCAAACTGCTTTCTAGTCATTTCCTGGGAGCAAGGGTGGTTAGATGGGAGAGAGAAAACATGCTGAGGAGTACAGAAGTGATAAGAGGCAGACTGTATGAGAGGTAAGTGGCCTGAATATGAGGTTTTACCCTTCAGGAAAGCTGTGGACAGATGAGGAACAGGATTGCCATAGGGAATATTTTCAGTGCAGGTCCTGTTGAAGTCAGCGGGCTCAGAAGCCCCTGACTGTGGTGTCCATCTTGTACAGCGCCTTCCCGAAGTCTGCAGGACCACCCTGGAAGCCAGATGCTGCTGTCTGCCTGGTATGGCATGAGTACCATCTGCTGGCAGTCCCGTAGCACATCTGCCTCTGGGTGCAGCCCTGCCACTAGTGCAGCTGAGACCAAGTGAGGACCTCTGTGAGCCATAGGAAGCATTTGTCCTAGGTGGGGTGGGGTTGATGCGTTGCCTTGTGCCCAGCTGGAAGCTGTGGCTGGCGCGTTTTGCAGCTGACAGCCCCTCAGGAAGTGTAGCCTAAGAGGGCAAGACTGCATTTTGGGGTGCAGTAATCATCTCTGCTCTCTGGGAACTGAGGACAGGACATGCAGAAACAGCACAAAGCTGTGCCGGGGAGGTTCAGGCTGGACACTATGAAAAATGTTTGCTGTGAGGGTGGTCAAATGCTGGAACAGGCATCCTACTAGAGAGGCATATGATGCCCCGTGCCTGTCAGTGTTGAAGAGGCACTTGGATGATTCCCTTAGTAATATGCTTTCCCTTTTTGAAGTGGTCAGGCAGTCAGACTTGGTCTTTATAGGCTCCTTCCCACTGAACTATTCTGTCGTTACCTATAGCATCAGTCGAGTCTGAACAGATTCCCGTTTGTAATGATGTCAATAAGCGAGAGAGCTCAGCTGCTGCTGTACAGTGGCTTCAGCAGGAAGCTCCACCTGATCTCCCTCTGGTTCCTGTGTGGGCCTTGCAGATGTTTGAAGGTGGCGGAGATAAGTGGGGGGCTCCAGGCAGAGCCCTGCCTGCTCCCTGCTGGGGGCTGTGTCCAGCGAGCTCCCTGAAGGCTGGGAGGGAGGAGTGGCTGCGTGGTGGCAGCTTGTGCCTGCTGCAGCTGTCGCGTCTCGTGTGTGGGAAGGTGATGCCATGGGTGTGAGGACCCCTCCATCCACCCCCTGCTGCTCACCTTCACCCCGTTGTTTCTCCCTTTTGGGAGCTGGAGCAATTCAACGTGCTCAAGTAACAGATCCCACTGGCAGATGAAGTTTCTTGCCTGGTTTGCAGCAAGAGCTGTCGTGTGAGCAGCCTTGTTCCACGTCAGCGCCTCGCGTGCTGGTCTGCTCAGTCTCACATCTTGTTTGTTGGTGTGTGGTTTGGGGTCCTCTCAGCTCCCCATTAAGCAGCATGGCTGGTCTGCTTGTCTCCATCTACTTCTTTTGTGCCAAGGACTCTTGGATGCATCGTGGAGAAAGGCATGTTGTTCCTCCTGCGTGCCAGAAGGGAGATGAGCTGGTGTATGTCTAAGAGGAGGGGTACAGAGGTATATAGGGACAGTGCCTTTCTATGTAACTAGTTGGGGATGTGGTTTGTGATTTGCAAAATTGATTTTCTTGTCAGTCATGGTGCAGAAACATGGAGGAAACCCTTTGTTTTGGTGTGGCCCGTAGTGCTTTTTATACTTATCAAAAAAGTAAATAAATATTCTTGCCAACTATGCTTCAACTCCTGGCTAAACACTCTGGTTTAAAAAATATATTAAAAAAAGTTCTTGTGAAAATTTAGCATGGCTCCACTTGGCACCTGTTCCTCATCTAGAAGTGAATTATTCAGAGTTTAACTTCATTTTTTTTTCCCTTGATGGAACTGTTAGAGGCATTTGACCTGAACTTGTGAAGGGCTTAAATGAACCTGAAACACCGAACTGTTCAGAAGCAGGATTTCATCCCCAGCCGATACTTGCTTGGCTGCTGTAGCAGCTTGTCCAGTAATGTAGCAAAATGTCTGAATCTGGACCAGGAACCAGTTTTTTATTCAGGTAAAAACTCAATTTTCCCTCAAGACGATCTCTTCGTCTGTATCATTCTCCCAGCCTTTGAGGATGCTGTTGGGAAGGAGGCATGCTGTGCCCGGCTGGCCCTCCCATGCTGCGATCGTCGTGCTCCCAAATTACGCAGACACTGGCATAGCCGCCATGCGGAGCATGGCTTTTGAGGTACTGCAAATAATCCCAGCTAGTATGTGGAGATCCCTATCTTATTCTTAGCCCCTAAGGGTGCGTTAAATCTCAGCCCAAGTTTACTCTCTTGCTTCTGAAATAATTCCTATTATTTCTGTTGGGGAAAAGCAAAAGGGAGGAGGGGGAGAGGAGGAGTCCAGTTGCAAACACTTGTGAAGATGGAGATAACGTGGATTTGTATTCTAATAGGGGGAATTTGGCTGTGGGACGTCTGAACGAATACAATCTGATGAGTTTCATTAAGGCTACACCTCATTCTTTTAATTAACTTCTTGTTCTTGTCCTTGGTGAAGTAGTAATTATTTTTTAATTAGCCCAACACTGCATTGCAGAGCTAGCCAACCTTAGCCTCATCTCACTGAGAGGTGTCATAAGAATTAAGTTAATTAGCTTGTCACCATCCCTGTAAAATATGGCTGTGTTTGGCAAAAAGGAAAAAAAGCCCCCTTTGCTGTTCCAAGGTTAATTAAAAACAGGGAGCACAAGGGTGTCAGATCGTCTGCAGAGAGGCAGGTCCTGAGCTATGGCTGGTGCTGCAGTTTACATCAGGAGGGGACTCGGAGGCAGAAAACCTGCATATTGCTGGCATTGCTCACGGGTTCCTCGTGGATCCAGCTCAGCAGTGAGGCTGTGGGAGCACGTGGTGTGCGGCGTGGTGTTTGCTGCTGCTGGTGGTAAGAGTGTGTCCAGAAGCTGAAGGCGGCCAAGCCCCCGTCGCTGTGGTTCTGGAGGTTGAAAGGGACCTGAGCCTCTCACTGTGTTCTTTTCTGTGCAATTTCTGCAGTTTTGACTGGTAAACAAACACTTTACTGACGTTAGCATCTTGTGTAGTTTGAGTTTTAGACCGGTGGGGGAAAAAACCATTTCAGAACTTGTTAACTGCTAGAACTGATTCATTCCCCCAGTTGTTTTGATTAAACTGAAAAAAGTTCTGTGAAAATGAACTTCAGGGGTTGAACGCTTCTATTTGAAAAGCTATTTCCTCTGTCAAAATCCATCTCCGAGAGATTTTCCACCACCTCCAAGAGCAGCACGCCCTGGCTGAGCCCCGTGTCTGCGGGTGGCAGGTCCGGGTCCAGGCGCTGCGGCTGCTGCTCTTCCCTTCGTGGTGAGCCCGGAGAAACGAGGCTTTTTCTTCAAGCTCATCGCATGTTTATTTGACAGCTCAGCATTAATTTTTTTCAAAGGCAATTTCTAGCTCTCCTGATTGAAGAGATGAACTTGAATATATGAGCCCCGTGGGACTTCGAGCTGTCTCCTAAATCTCCCCAGATGCTGATGGCGGCTCTGCTCTTTGCTCCCAGGGATTTCTCTTCTCCGGCTGTGCTGCCGGCTGCGGCCTCTCCTGGCTGCACTCAGACTGCTCACTGATACGCTCCCGTGTGCCGTCCTGGGACAGGAGAGATGGTGCTGATCCCTGGCAGCGATGGGCAGGGGTTAAAGCCGTGAAACTGATTGTTAGGTGATTTGTCTGTCTGCATACATAGTGCCCTACTGGTGGTGAAACAGCTCCGGCAGCTGTGAGAACAGGTGTAAGGCAGGGGCGAGCTGGGTGTGCTCGTGCTGGTTCAGAGTGGTGTGGCTGATGCTACAGCAGGTGATTGTGACTTACATCGGTGTAAAGGACACCGGGTATTTGACCAGTTTGAGTCCAAATCTGGTGTCGCAGAAGTTGCCCATTAACTGAGGGAAGGAAGGGCAGGAAGCTCCGAGGAGTTCTTGCCGTGGGGTAGAAATACTGCCTGGACAGGAAGGCTTCAGAACAGCAGCTCACTGGCTTCAGTGGGACTTTCTGATGCCATAGACCAGTGATGCAAAGTGTGGGGCTGAACAGAGCAGGATGCAGTGTGGGATTCAGGAACATCGGTCCTGGCATGTGCAGCGATGGGGAAAGGAAGCGTGAGAAGAGGGGTGTGGGGGGGGTGTCCCCGAAAGTGGTGTGGGAGGAGAGGAGCTTCAGCCCTGAGCGGGCGTCTGGGGCTGCCTGGGCGAGCTCAGTAACTGCCCCTTGGCGGTTTTGGAAGAGCCCACAAACACCTGTCTGGTGGCAGAGAGGTGAGCCCTGTGCTCAGCCGTCCCCATCAGGACCTCACCAACAGCCCCCCGTTGGGTCCCGAGGGTGGCGGGGTGGATAGCGCTCCCTCAGAGCATCGCCCCGGGCAGGTAGCGCTCGGTTTGGGGCAGGCCGCGGGCAGAACTCGTGCTGAGAGCTCCGTGGTGGTTGTCCCATGATTACATCTTTGTCTTCGAGTCAGCTTAGAAAAGGCTACTAACGCACAAAAATTTGTTCTTCAGTATACTGTAGTCATTTGTTTTGCAGGGTTTAGAAGAAACACTATGGAGAAAATTGCACCGTAACTTTCTATTTGACAATTCTTGAAGCTTTCTCCAGATCAGAGTTGACGATATTTTGGGAATATTTTGTGCAAAATCATTCAGGTTAGAGAGCTCTGTTATTTCTTTGCAGAATCACCATTTTCTGTAGGAAGCTGGCTGCTTTTTTTGTGAAGAATGTTATGTGCTGAAAAAAAAAAACGTATCAGTGACATTTTGACAGAAAACTTATGACCAGTCCTACTCCAGAGCAGCTGGCCACCATCAGAGACAGGATACTGAGTAGACAAGCCTCTGTTCTGATCCAGCAGAGTAATTTTTATATTCCAATGTAAATAATCATTTAAGAGTTAACTGTTTGGGGCTCCCTTAAGCTTTCAGCTGGGGGTCTGCAGGGTCTGTGTTTCTAACTTAGCAGAAAATGGTCTTAGTTCAAAAAAAAAAATTAAAAAGAAAGGGGAAAAATAATTCTAAGAACCCCAGTGGCCTCCTTCAGAGAATAAGGATATTAACTTCGGCTTTAATAAAAACATAATGTTAACTAATCTACTGTGAAGAGCTTCAGCTGCAAACTGTAGCAATTTACCAGTGAAAAATTGGAAGTGGACTGAGAGTTGGAAGGAACCTGCAGTCATTAGCTGCAGATTAAAGATGAATTAAATCCCTTCTGATTGTGTCAATCCATCCATCGTGAGGATTGTGCCTTTCCAGCCTTCCTCTGCTGAAGGGAAGAGGAAGACATTTTGGCAGGATTTGGTGCCTTGCTGTGGTGATGATGATGTGTGGAGGTGGGACGTGGGGTGCTGGCTGAGTGTGCAGGTATTCTGCAGTGATCTTCTGGTGTCTCTGGTGCTGCTTTGCAAAAAGTGCTTTCAAAATGACATTTGTTTTTGGATCCCAGGGTACCTGCTGTGGCTGCGTATCTCCAGGGTGTGTATGATGTGGGAAATGTTTCTGGCAGTAAGGTGGGATAATGCTGTGGGGCAGAGGCATCTGTTCCAGCTGTGCTTCCAGAATGAGATGAATATCAGCCGTGGGACTGTGTTGGGATCTGGTCTGCTCAAGGCATGTGGATTTGCATACTTTTCTCATGCCTATGCCCTGGTGTGGAGCAGTCTGAGTCCTGTAGATACCTTGGTGGTGTGTTGGGGAATGGCAGCCTGTGGCTTGCTCAAGTCTGCCCATGAAAGAGTCACAGCCCCCTGTAAAAGACCTGTTCCTCTGGCATCTCATAAAATACATGCATTTTATTTGGTACAACTGGTTATATTTATTAACCACGTGGATTCTGTTGCAATGCAGAGGAACACATAATCAGAAATGACTAGAGAGGTGAACCAAATGCCCATGTCCCAGTTCTGAGGGAGTCTGGACCTTGTGAATGGTCTTTGCCTGGAACTGTGTTAGTTATGGATAACCCAATTCTGATTTTTTTCGCTGCTGAAATTGGAGGGAGGTTTGGATTCAGCATCTATTCCACTCAAATCTAAGGCTTTCTTTCTCCCTCCAGGGTGTTTACTCATCAGTCTTGCCTGAAGATACAGAAAAATGTCAGCATCCTGCAAACACCCAAAAGACCATTCCAAATTGTGCGAACAATAAGCAGAAATGAAATCCAAATTGCGTGGCATATGGCTCATCCCTACAAACCTTTGCATTCAAAAAGCTGGGGGGTAATAACGATTCAAACAAAGTGGAGGACGTGTTAAGGCGATGCCTGTCGGAGCTATCAAGCCTTATTGCTTGCGAGAAACACATAATCCCTTTTAATCTCATTCCTTGCATTCCATGTAGCTGTAAGGCTGTGTTTCTGTAAAACTGATTTTCTAGTTGATGAGCAAAATTGTCAAGGAGCTCTGAAGATGCTCACAGCTCACTGCAGGGCACAGCAGCTTTGCTGCCGTGGCTGCTACATGAACGGGGAGGAGGAGGAGCAGTATTACAGCCCAGGTCCAGCCCGCTGGTGTAGTTTTAGTGGGCAGGGGCGGCTGTGTCCAGGCTTACCTTGTTAAAAAGTTGAATTTAAAGCTGTAGGCTTTTAAACAGAAGGAAGTGGGATTTGTCTTTTCCCTGTGGGATTAGACCAAGGTGCTGCTTGTGGCATGTGGCCAGGTGAAATGGGTGGTGCTTTGCATAACTGCAAACCGTGTGCTCGCTCCACATCCCCCCTATGTTTCTTAAAATCCTCTGGTAGGTTTGCTAATACTTCCTTTTGTTCCTCTAGCTTTCAGACTGGTCAGTCTGCTGAAGGCATGTCTGATACGGAGGAGCAGGAGTCCATATGAAAAGTGTATTTTAGTGTGGTAAGGCATAAGGCTTTTTCTCTGGGAAGTGCAAGCGTGCAACTGAAGTCTGCCCTCACCTGAAAGTTTCCAGTTTCTGAGGTCAAAGGAATGGAGGTAGCCACAGGGAGGAGAAATCCCTCCTGAGCAAAAGGTCAGCATCAGTCACGCTGTATATAATGAGCCAACTGGGGTAGCGGGGAGAAGAAAAACTGGAAATTGGGATGCACCTTTAAGAGTGCCGTACTATACCCTAAGACCTAGAGGAGTGAGCAGTGTGGACTCTGCTGGGGAGGTGGCTGTGTTGCTGGGTTAGCCTGGATTTGACTGGGGAATATGCTGAATCCTGCTGCATCAGTGTTAGCATCCATGTTTGTTTTTGTTCAGGAGGGGTGCTGAGGCTGTGGACAAGGCTGTCCTGGTGAGCAGAACCTGCTCCCAAGTGCAGCTTTGATCTGCTGGGGGTGCAGCATGTGGAAGCCAACTGCTGCCTCCATCCAGACGTGATGGGTCATCTCGTGTGAATGCTTCAAAGACAGCAACTCTAATAAATATATGCCAAAATTTGATCATTTTGGTCTGTCCCAGTCCATCCATTGCTGAGCCCTGCAGATGGGATCTAGCTGAGTCAACCCGCTTGGCTGTCACAGAGATCCAGCACACGCTAACGGGCTCAGCTTAATGACACTGCTCTGGGGAGGGCCACGTCTGACGGAGTCTCCAGCTACTGACTGCAGTTGTTAGAGGTTTCTCTTGGTGGGCTTCATACCCCATGAGACAAAGCTGAAGAGGGGAAGCAGCCTGGGACAGAAGCTGAGGGTTTGGTCAGTTGAGGGCTGGCCTTGTGCTGTGGAGAGGCTGCAGCGCTGGTCCCCACTGGCATGCGTCGTCCTCGGGCTCTGTCCCAGTCTACCTTTAGCTGTGCTTTGGTCTCCAGGTCCCTGTAAAGGACACCACCTGTTTCAAGCTTCAGTGAAGGGTTTTTTTTTTTTTTTGCCTTGGGCAGTAGATTGGAACAAAGAGCAGAGGCCAGAGGAGCAGACAGTGACCTCTGCTTGGAGGGAGCAGCAGAGCCAGGTGAGCAATTTCCTGTTGTAGAAGCGAACGGAGCTGGGTCTCCGGTGGGGATAATCCCACTGATTTCACCCCAGGAGCTGGCTCTGCAGTGGTGGCTAGTGTGCCTTCAGATGGAGTGAAGTCTGGGAAGTGTAAATCACAGCTGTGGAATATTGCTTTAACAAGTCCCCTGCTCTGTTTCCATGGATGGGGGGGGAAAAAAGGGGAGCATTCCCTCTCCTCATCGTAGGATATTGCAGCAGACATCACTGATGGGCTGGATAGAGAGAACAATATGAAGATAACGATACCTCTCTCCCCCATCAGCACCTCCCTCCTTTTTTGTCTCTTCCCCCCTTTGTCTCATGTTTCCGTGTTAAGAGGATTTTTTTCAGCACAGTAACGAGCTCTTGCTTTGAACTTGGAATATGTATGCTGCAAAGAAAGCCCCTGGACTGTCCTTACTTAATATGCCCAAATATGATTAGTGTCAGACTGTGAAATATCACTTCCTTATCTCTAGGAGCCAGCAGACAGGAACATTTCAAGGGATCAGGGTCTTTTTTGGCAAAACAGACTTGAGAAGGAGATGGCTTGTGTGTACAGTCTCTTCACTGGCGTGATTCTCGTAAGCCTCCGGGGAATCTCCTCTTCTTTCTCTGCTTCCTTCTCTCCCTCCCTCCCTCCCTGCTCTTCCGCACATTCATTCTTTGCTTCATCCCTCGTCTGTATTGACATTAATTCATGATCAAGGGACATCACTTTCAAAATGGCAGAGGACTTAAAGTCAAGTTTCCTTCTCAGCCGTGTCACTGCCTTGCCTACAGCTGAGGAGTGACACCTTCTCCCTTGCTTCCAGTCCAAGTTAGACCTCAAGGATGGTGTTTCAAAAGGATGATCTGGTTGCAGAAATTAATAATTTGGGCCACCTCATAGGCCACATTGCTGCTGTTTCTGTTGAGCAATACTGCTTTGGCAGGAAAAAAAATGCCCACTCCAGTTTATTTACATATGAAGGGTCTTGCATGTCAACAACTGCAAGCTGTGGATAAAGGATTTGTATCTTCTGTAATTTCATGGATCTATTCAGTGGTTTTTTTGAGCAGAAAGGGGAAGAGAAGGGAAGGAAATTACTATTAAAATGTCTTTCCATCCTCAGTTCTTAACTGGCTGCTGAAATCTTCCTTCATGCCCCCTCTGAAAAATCCCAACTGTGTGGAATAATAGAAGAAACTCATTACAAATGTATCACTTCAATGCCTTGGAATGCTTTTGTTTCCAATTCTCTTTGATCTTCAGATGGGCTAAAGATAAGGACTGAAGTTGCTATTCAACATCTCCAGTCTAGATCTGGAACTCATGATCTCTGGAAAGGAGCTGTGCTGAAATCAGACCCTGGATTTTGAGCTCATTTAAGTAAGCATATTTGAATTGCGGGCTTTGATTGTGATCTATTTCTGCTTGCAACTTGGAAATGTTTAGGATTTAATGTATACTGAGTTTAATACTCTTACATGCACCATTGGCCTCTACTGGGAAGGATTAGAGCTCCTCAGCTGTAAGACCTAAACCTTAATACCTCTCTGAAAGAGAATTCCATTTAAGTAACGGCGTACAGCATGGAGCCATAAGCTGCAGGCTCGCTGATCCCGCTGCCGCTGCATAGTTCCAGGCCTGGCAGGTTTTGTGCTGACCAGAGTTCTGTGTAAACACGTGAAACATTTTAAACTGCATCAGAAATGTCCTTGCTATTTTAGATGAAATCATGAAACTGCAGGTTCCAGGTTAAACAGGCCCGTTTTTGCTGAGACAGTTCCTTCTGAAGGAGAAGATACCAAGATTGTTGTGAGAGGGGTCATGCACAGACTTGAGCTCAATGAACCCTGGAAATCAAGAGAAATGCTGGTGTTGGGAGTTTGAAATTGCCTGGCTTTGAACACTGAAGTCTATCTCCACGCAAGCATTGATGGTCAGGACTTCAGGAAAGGTTTGGTCCTGCAGAAGTCTGCAGCTGGGCCCTTAGTCCTGGAAAAAAAAACGGGACATAAAAGAAAAGTTCTTGTGTTTTAATTTAGAGATGAGAAGATTGAGAGGAGGCAGGTGGAACAGGCTTCATGAGTGCAAAAGCTATTGTAAAGAGGAGCAGGAGGGCTTCTGAACTGACATCCTAGACTTGTAGGCAGGAGCAGCCATACCTGCCAGCTGTGAGGAGAGGAGAGGAACATCCCCTTGAGATGGTAGCAAAGCTCTGGAGAGGTTCCACTGGAAGAGGCATGGGAAGGCGTTTAACAGTGGCTTGGGGCACATCTAGCAGGAAGGATTGATCCTGCTGTGGGGTACAGGGTGGAGATAACAACCTTATGGTATCGTGTTGATCACTATTCTTCTGTAGATATTCAGAAATACTGCTTTAATTCTTGATTCACTTAACAGGCACCTTAAACCGTCTGAATTTCATCACAACAAACTGCCACAGGCTGTAGGGAACATGTTACATTATAGTATGATTATTTTTTTTCTTTGGCGATCATTTACCAGCCTGCTCTGTTCATAGTGGGTCTCTTGTTTGACGTATTCATTGATAACTCAAGTGCTATTTTCTTGGCTGGAAAATATTGACTTTGAGGTTAGGGTCTTCAAATGTGTTCAGCATTTGCCAGCCCTTCTGTTGAAGCCTGTGGCAATAATCCTATTGATCGCAGTGGGAGTGGAATTCATGAGAACAGAAAATAAAGGGAAGGTTTGGAAATCCTGCTCTGAGCATTTTGTGACTCAGATGTCAGAGGAAACATGATGTAATCCAGTGTCAAAGGCACTCTGAAACCTTTCATAAAGAATTTTTTAAAATAAATTGACCTTTTAAATAGATTAACATTTTTTGAAGCAAAAAATCTATTACCATGAAAATGTGGGGAGTTGAATCACTCCTCCAAGGTGTAGAAACAAACCCCAGAATGTTTTCTTTTCTTGCTGGGGGGAAAAAAAAGACTTCTCTAAGGTGAATTGTGAAATATGGAATAGCCTTCTTGTTAGCTTTGTTACCATCAGCAGGGAAGGAAACTTGCAGTGGAGAACAGGAGGAGCCCGAGCAGAAAGTTTTCCACTGCGGAGTGGCACCGATGGTGTCAGAGCAGCATCTCCTGCGCAGTGCTCTTGGCCTTGAGTCCTTGCCTGCCTGGGAAGGGGGCGTCCCACAGTCCTGGCCGTGCTGGCTTCCCGGTCCTCGGGCACCTGTGGTCCTGACGGGTCCCTCCTGCAGCTCCACGGCCCCGTCTACCCTTGGAGGTGGTGGCCAGGTGCTGAGATAACTAGTGGGTTTCTTTGCATTCAGACATATCAATGGGAAGAAATGCTTATGTGGAGGATATCGCCAGTGTCCAGTAGTCTTACTGTGAGATCTTACCTTTTTAATTGTGAAGCTGAAAGGTGCTCCTCTCAGGGGAAAAGAAGACTGTTTCCTGGTCTGTGTGAAGGAGGATCCTATGAATCCTCTGGGTTCACAGCCCTTCTTCAGTATTCCCCTCCCTTTGTAAAATGGCTGGCTGGGTAAAATCACACACTGAAAGATCCCTACTGTTCCTTGCGTCAGTATGGATCCAAAAAATTTAATTCTAGTCACAAAACTTGCTCTGTATTTTTTTTGAATTTTATAGTAAAATTTTCTGTGGAAATCTTCAAAGATTTTACTTCTCTCTTCTTTATCTATGAACGCAAAAAAGCTACTTATAAATTCAAATGCTTGGATTTGTGGCCGCAATTAATTCTGGTATGTATACTTCGCTCTTCTTAGATTTCTGGCTCGCAAAACACCAACTGGAATCATATCCCCGATGTGATTTCTGTAATCTTCCACTTGTGTTTATGGGCAGCAATCTCTGCTGAATTTATCAGTGCTGCTCCTGTTTAAGTACACCAGAAGGCAGTAGCTCTGCCCTGTGCTTTAAGCTCTGTGGTTCAGCTCTCACCTCCAGCCCGAGTTTTGCTTGTGTCAGGGCAGGCTTGCACCATTGGGTGCAGGGGTTTTGGATTCTGTGCTTGGCTTCGCAACAGCCTCTGGTGCTGCCTGAGGCTGAAAGGAGACTAAGACAATAAGCTGTGCTGGGCCGTAGGTGTGCTTTTTTATCCGAAGGGCTGCATGCTGGGACTTTTCATTTTCTTTCTTTGAGTGCTGCCTGGAACTGGAAGAATCATATATCAAATAGGGTCAGTGCTTCTGGTCCCCTGGCTGGGATCAAGAATCCTGTGGTTAAGGGATCCTGCGTAGGGTTTCCAGCCCAGAGCTGCCTTGTGCAAATGGATGCTCATGGTCTGCTCTCAGCCTCCCCATAGATTCACCCTGGCCTTTCTGCCATGTTGGAGCGTTTCCTTTCATACCCAGCATCTGTGAAGTTCAGAGAGGCTTCCTCTATCCATTTCTCCACCTGAGGGGACTCAGCCCATCTCTTCCACTGCCAGGGCAAGCCCCGAGTGCTGCAATATTGAAGTGACTGCATTGGATCCAAGTTGTTCAGAAAACTTGGAAAGTCTTATCAGCATTTTCTTAAATTAGGCTTTGTACTGAAGAAAGAGGTATGCAACCAGGGATGTAGGCAGGTGTCCTTGCAGTAATTTACACCAAAAATGTGAAGCTCTCTGCAAGTGCTAAGTAGATGTTCGTATCTCCTGCTTAGACTTGCTGTAGCAGTGCAAAGCGTTACAGTCTAAGAACAAAGAAAAGCTTACTTGAGATCTTAGAAATGTTTCTCTCCTGAAGACAGATGGGTGTGAAGTATGAAATCTTCATGGGAACAAAGGACAGAATGGCAGAGTGAAAGGTTTCCATGTAGGCAGGTGTGAAGAGAGAAAATCCTATGGATGCTTCCCAAAAATCTAATACAGAAGTGGGGAAGTCTTTGCTTTGCCAATAGATGGATCCCATGAAGGCAATGATTAGGATTTTATGTGCAGGAAATATTATGAGCTACCGTTCTTGGGCTGTTTTCTGACAGCAGAAACAATTAAGAACTGCAACACACCGCGTGCTTTCCATCTCCAGCTGTCTCGCTGCACTAACTGCTCCCTTCGTGCCCTGCTAAATTCGTGCCTTAGCTTCAAGCGAATTTGCCAGTGTGTCCAAGGAGACAAAAGAGCAAGCAGAGTGGTGAGAATCATTGTTCGAGGCTCAACCCAAGATTGCTTTTACAAAAGCCAAATGTCAGGATAAAGGCGACGGCTTGCAGGGAAGCCTCCCCTTTCCCCTAGAAACAGGCAAGCAAGTAAAATAGTAGGCACACGGCTCCGTGTGAGTGCAGTTAAAGTGCAGCATGTTGTAGGGAAGCCTCATGCCGCATCGAGCGCTTGTTGCAGCTTCAGGTGATCTGGCCTGTGCTGCACTGATCGGTGCCCATTTGCCCCCGATGTGGTGAAGTGAGGCTCCTGCTCAGGCCTCCTGTAAGGAATTATAGTGGCTTTGTGCAGAGTTATTACCTGGGTTTATCCACAGTTTCCAGTCAAAATGGTGAGGTGTTAACACAGGAGCAGTGTGTGGTTCCTGTGGTATTCTTCAGCTATTGTGTAAGTAATGTGTTGCTGGGATCTGAGCGTTTCTCCTGGATAATTCTCCTGGATAATAGCTGGGATGGGGTTTGCTCGGCGCTAGAATCCTGTCCTGGGCGTGGTCTGTGCTGGGGACTCCTAATGGTGGTTGTCTTATGGGGATGGCAAGGAGTTTTAATCCTCTCCAGTCTGGGGACGGTTTAACTTTGCTGTGTTTCTGGGCTTTCCTGTATTCAAGGCAGAGATTTAGCTGCAGTCAGTGTTAGGGCTTCTATTACAGGTGGTAAAACAGCTCCAGTGCATCGCTGCTGCAGGAGCCTGGGCCGTGGCAGAGGAGCCTGGGCACTGCGCCAGTTGGTTGGGGATGCTGGCCCAGCACAGGTGAAACCGCACAACTTTTCTGTTTCTCATCATCTGTACGTGGCCTGTGCATCTCCAGCTGACCGGGCCTGTCCCTGGGAGGTAGGTGTGGCTTGGCTGGAGACAGCTGAACAAAGGAGGGTGCAGGGAGGCTGCACCTGCTTCCCCTGACCACCCGTGTCACTCTGCCACCTCGTGTCTGTCACCTTGGGTTAGTAAAGAGGAGAACTAAGATTCTTTGGAATTGGCAGAATTTACACGAAAACAGTGGATTCTGCTGCTTGTTTTAGATGTCAATTGTTCTTTGTGTTGGCTTTGAAACCAAGAAAACAAAACTTTAATTTTTAAAGTGAATATCAGTACTGTGGGTTTCTGGGTTTGGATAGATACTTTGCTGTCAGTACTTCACAGATTTCACAGCATTCTTGTATTGGAAACCCTCTGTGCTTTGTCAGTGTTAGGTTTCTGGGTACCCGGGTGTTGGTGGGATGGATGGTGTGTGCCTCATGGTGGCTGAATTGGGAAGGCCGTGGGTTAACCCTGCAGGTATGCAGGGAGATCACCTCCCTGCATGGTGAGGGACGGACAGGTAACAGCAGGACCAGACAAATGTTGCAACTGCAGAGGCTCCTACCAAAACCTGTTTGAAGGGCCACATTTGTCATTAACAGTTTCTAATCTATCTTCTCTTTCTCTGCTTGTTAATTTAGAAATACCAAACCGAAAGCCCCTTTATAGCTCTAGGGCAGGTGGCTAGCTTAAATCCACCTCATTACTTTTAATGAATAAGATTTTTTTCACTTTTCTGGACAGGTGGCTAGTACGAGAGCCTTATTTTGAGGCCAGGAATGTGCTCTGGCTGTGTGTCAAACCAGCAACCCTTTGTGCCAAAGGACTCTAAATTCACTGATGTGACGTTGCAATAGGTGAAGAAAACAAAGTCACAAATGGTGAAAAAGCAGGTGATGTGTAATGGGCAGGGATAGTGTTTGCAGCATCTAGCATGAGCTGTCCCATCTATGTTATCTAGCATGTTAAAGGGGAGATGAGAAATGAAATGCAGGGGGTGGTTGTGAAGTGTTAGCAGAAGAATTTCTTCAGTTGGATATTTCAGTTCTTTGTTCCAATTAACGTGAAGGAAAATGATGGCCTGATGCTAAATTTTCCCAGACAGATGCTATGTAGAGAAGTTTGTGTACACAACGAACGAAGGACTTTGAGAACCCATATGATGCTCTCTTGCTTCCTCACCCAGTAGCAAGGTATCAGAATCTTTGAGAGAGGCTGGAAGATCGCTTATTTACCAGAATTGCAGGTAAGAGAGGACTTCTTAGTATGAAAGTTTTCTTGCTATGAAAACCTACTTGTATGAGCCCATGAGGCTGACCTGACTCGCTTAGTGTGAGCCTGAATTCAGCCTTTTACAATGTTCAAAAAATGTTGTTAGCTCTACTCTTTCATTGCCTTTGGCCTTCCTGGGTTTGACCATACTGGAAATTGCAACGCCAAATAGCAGCAATAAAACTAAGCCCTCTTGTGATACTTCCAAGCAGAACAGGAACTTCCAGAAATCTCCCGAGAAGGGTTTAACTCCTGAGGTCTGTAGCCCTGTTCAGCCTGAATTGAGGAGCTTGGAGAAAGTTCAGAGAAACACCCAAGCTTTTGAGCACTTCATCATACTGAGCCCTTGTAGGCTGTGCCATTACCCATGTCTGGTTATGCAGTGTTCCTCATCAGAGGCTCAGTGTGTCTCCTTCCCAAGTGAGCACTGTTCAGCCCTCCTTCTCTGTCCCATGCTGTCTTCTCCAAGCCCCATTTCATTTTAATTGTCTCCGAAGAAAAGTTACTTGCAGACATAATTTTCTTCTGGAATGATGTTACAGCTTCTAAACCAAGCCTGGGTCAGCAGTATCACATGGATAAGAGACTCTTTCCCTCTCATGTGATACCGTTTTAGTAGAAGATTAAGCTTTTAACCCTGAAATAAAAGCAGCTTTCCCTCTTCTCCCTCCCTCTCTTGTTATCGCTTCTGCTCTTTTTTTCCTCACTCCCATCATCTCGATACGACATCAATTCTGGCTGCTGGTCTAGTGAGCAATCCATCCTGAGACTTGATCCGGGGACTTAATTAAGTGTGAAATTGAAGGGAGAATCGGATGGGGTCCTGCGAGGCAGAAATTTTATAAGTCGCTGGAAAGCAAAGTGCAGATGGATATTCTCCAAGATGTTGGCAAGTTATTGACTGTTATTGCTCAACACCACGATGATGAAAGATAGTTAGGTACCTAGAGAATGCTGTCAGGGACTAGATATTTTCCAGTGGGCTCCTGCATTTAAGTGAATACCACTGCTGGCTTTATGCCTGAGTGGACACAGCCGCCTACCTGTGACCTCAGATTTCTGGCTTCTCTTGTATAAGGCTTCACAAGGCAAGAATCAGCCCCAGAGAAGAATTCTGTGGTTTGAGCTAATGCTTGTAGCAGCACAAAGACAATGCTTTGTGGTAGGGGGGACTGGCTGGTCCGTGCTGGCAGGTCGCTCACACTTCTTTGTGCTGGGATAGTGCGGGGTGCTGGATCTCCAGGCCTTCAGCTCTGCTCTGCGTTGTCTTACAGCCTCTCTCTCCATCCCCAAAAGGATGCAAGCTCAGAGCATCGTGTCCTGGGGTGATGCGGTGCTGGTCCTGATGCTGCGGTGCTGAGGAGGGCTCCTCTCTGTGCCTTTGCCCTCCTGGGCTGGCCCTTGCTCTGGGTTTGCACTAGGACTGAGGGGTGCTCAGCAGGGCTGTAGAGGACTTGCTCCTGTGCTGGTGGAGCCCTGCAGCTCTCTGGTAGCTCTCTGGCTTTGGGGCTTCTCAGGGGAGATTTATTGAATGAAACTTTGTAGGTCGGTTTTGGCCTGAGCTCTCTTGGCTTCTGGACCTAGGCCCTTGTGCTTATGTTTGGAAACTTTGATGCTTGAGGGCTTTATCATTGCACAAACTGTTACTGGGGGCCTTGAGGACTGGGAAAATGAGCAGGGGTTAAGCATCTCCTGACTATGGCAGCTGGTGGTGAACACCACAGGCATTAACAGTGCCCCTGTACAGGGCAGTGTGAGGCCGTGCTGGGGAGCAGAGTGTCCCGTGGAGCAGGCTGGGGCTGTGCAGGGGTGCTGGTGGGGGTGCTGGAAGTGATGCTGCTGTAGGGTACGACACAATCTGCTGCCAGGGCTGCCTGGCCAGCACCGCGGTGTGGCCCAGAGCCCGGCTGGGAGCTGCAGGGCGAACGGGTCCCAAAGCCCAGTGTGCAGGGCAGGTGATCTGTGGCAGTCTGTCCTGTGCTGGCCTCCCTTGCTCTGCTGCTGAAGATGTTATTTGTGCCCTGTGGGTGTGAGGCTGCTCTCCTCCCGTTTCACAGCACTGATGGTTCACGGGGCCAGTGGTGGGTTTAAGCAGCAGGAGGGTGCCAAATGTTCCAACCAGGAGGGAGGCCACTTGGATGTGCCCTGTGATCTCTGTGGCTTGCAGGCCAAACTCTAATCTTCTCGAGAGCTGTGCCAGTGATCTCCAGCCCCCTTCACACTGCTGGCAGGGTTGCAGAGGACAGGGGTTTAGTATTGAATAGAGTCCGAGGTTCATACCTGAGTGAGGTCCTCGGTGGGGTCTGGAGAGCCAAGTGACACTAGCACTGCAGCAGGAAATCCCCAGCACACGCAGGGGAGCACAGTCAGTCTGTTTTCCCTGTGTGCTTGGTCTGGAGGAGCCCAGAGCTCAAGAAAAGCTGTCAGTCTTTCTGTGGGAGAGTTACAGCCCTGCCGCGGGGTATTTTCTGCTCTGCCTGCAGGGCTTTGCTTTAGGTCATGTGTGGTGAGATGCTCCTGCAAACTGGCTCTGGGGATGCTGCTCAGTGCTCTGGAGATGCTGAAGTGTTTTTAAGGTGAAAATCTCCTAGGACAGGCCATCCTGTAGATGCAGATTGAGTTCATGAGAGCAGGTCAGAGCCTTGCAGCCATGCCTTGGGCATAATTTCCTTTTTGTTGATTGAAAATTGGCTAAAGAGTAATAACGGCAGTCAGTGAAATCACTGGTGCTCTGGTATTTTACATCACTTGAGGATCCAGCCTCAAGCACTGATGATAATTGCCTACTGAGATGACACAGCAGTAAATATTAAGCCTCAATTTAATGTTGTATTTATGTACAATAGAAGCTAACAAAGCTTCCCTTCAATAAATCGCTTTTCTTATAAGCTCTCTAGAAACCTCGTGGTCTATCTACCCTCCTCAGCAAAGATTTAGTAGCAGATGCTATAGCCATGTCTAATGTTAGCAAGATTTCATTAGCTATATATAGCATGCTCCTCTCGTTTCAGTGCACCATGATACTTGCTCAGAGATAGCTATTTGAAATTCAAAAGGAGAGCGTTCTGTGATGCGTTTATTTGTAGTTAACTTACTCACTTCAGTCTGAAATAGTCGATGTGGTTTCCTCACCCTCAGCGTGAATTAGGGAGGTATTGTTGTATTAATCTCCTCTGGGCTCGATTCCAGTTTTCTTATTTGCACCAGCTAGGGTCTGACTCCAAATGTGGCTTCCACAGGACCATTTGTGGATTAAGATGCTGTTCCGCATAAGCGTGCTGTAATCCAGCTTTAATTGTGTTTTTATAGCGACCGTAACAAAAGCCTTAGTGGTAATGGGTAGCTACAGACCTTTGAATTTGACCTGAATAGCAGGAAAACCTTACAATGAATCTTGGGGAAAAGATCATTAATGGCATAGGGTAGAGAAAGTGGGATGGGATACAACTTCAATTTAGGTGTGTTGATTGGTTAAACATTATTACTTTGTAAGCTATCTGCCTTTTTTGTTTGGAGATGGGGAAGTAGCACCCCAGGCAATCATTAGCTTAGCTGTAGAAGATAAGCATTGAGAGAAGGTTTTTGTGTTGGTCTAAAGGAAACTGCTTAAAGGACACATGACAGATCTTGATAGAAGAGCTGTCAGGACCGAAGATGTTGAGGTGGTGTCCTATAGAGAGTGGTCTTATGGCTACTTTTATTAAATATTGCCATTTTAGAGTAGGCACGTGCTGCTGATGCACTGCTGGGAGGCCTCAATAGGGGGAGAACTGGAGAAGCTGTACGATAGGAGTGATTTTACGTTTAAGTGTAAGGTGACAAATTTATGGGTTACAATGAGGAAATTTTGCTATAAATTGGAGGCTCACTCGCTGTCAGGTAAGTGAACAAACTGTCTGTGTGAATCATCCAGATGCCCTCAAGACATGAACGTAACAGGAGATGTACTGTGCAGGCTGTCACCAGCAGGGGGTAAGGAAGCACTGGTGTCAAGGTACACGGTGGCTACGCAATCGGGGAACCCCACGTGCAGTTCTGCTTGCAAACTTTCCAAAAAGAAAAGCTCCCAGTGGAGCAGCTGCAGGGATGCTGGGTGAGGTTAGAAGCAGGATTATTGTGTGTGCATGGCAGGGAGCTGCATTCTTCCATGCCGCAGGTTTTGTGTTTTGACCCCAAGTTTGTGTCATGCCTGGGCTAGTCTGCACTGTAAATATTCAGCTGTCTTCCCTGCTATTTTGGATAAGGGCTGTGTATTGTGAGTTATGTTTGTATTTGAGGCTAAAAGGGGAAATACTACCTCTTGATAAGAGGTAGAGGAGCGGATATGTTTTAAATTTGATAACTATCCCCAACAGGCTTCCTTGTAGCTTCCAGTGAAGCATCTGGATGTGGTTACTGATGGGAGCAACTGGACAAGGTGTGCTGCTATTTATCCGGTTGCCTTTTTTGTTTGGTGGGGCAACCCGCAGGTGAGGTGGGGAATGGGGTTACACAGCCAGTTAGGGCTGGGGAGAAGAGTCAAAGCAGACCTAAAGGCCATCAAATCAGCATCAACTTTCCCAAGAGTAGCACAAAATGTAGATGAGGTGCTGTGCTGAGGCAAGATCCCTGTCAGATCCCCATCCCCTGCCCGCTGAGAAGCGGAGTGGGCAGTGACACTGGAGGCATTTACAGAGCAAGCAGAGCTGGTGGTGTGGGCCAGCAAGGGCTGTCCTGCCCTGAGGGTGCCGGCAAGCCAGCTGCTTTGAACTTTGTGGTTTTGCCAGTAAGTTAGCGAGAAGAAGGACCCAACTCCTGGTGTCTTTTCCACCTTAATTTTCTACATCTTGGTACCCACCTGACAAATGCCTCAAACTTCTTGGAAGTGAGACAGTATTGCACCTCATCCTCCGTTCCTCAAGCTTGGACCAGTTCTGTGTGAGCAAACAGTGCTCACTGGGCCAAAACAAGAAGTGCAGAGGGAGACCAGAGGCTGAGCTTGATCAGAAAGACATCCAGTGCCAGGATTTTCACGCTCTTTCACAGAGCTCCCAGGCTGCTGCAGGGGCTGCCTGCTCTGAGGCTTCAGCATCTGTAGGCTTACTGACATGGGTGGTGGTGAGGAGATGGGATGGAGCTCTCCTGCAGGGTTATCCTCCTGGGCTTGAGATGAGTCTGTGTATGGAGCGGGGCTTGTAGTGCAGGGCTACGCCTACATGGAAAATGCCAGACAGGAGCAGTTGTGCACTTCCTACAGCCCTTGGAAGTCACCAGAGTAGCCCCAAATGTGTGTTGGGTGTTTCTTCCTCAGAAGGGCTCTCCTCAGCTCACTTTGTGTGTGTATCAGTGGCTGCAGCGAGGAATGAGGCAGTTGGGGTTTATACTTGTGTTTGTGGAGTGGTGTACATCACCTCTGAACCTCTGCTTTGTGTAGTCTGTTCTCCTGCCAGTTAGGAGGGGAAAATCCAGGGAAAGGTGATGGCAGCCAGTGAGAACTTGAAGGAGTATGAAAGGGAGGAACTCTCCCTTGGTGAGCAGTGTCTGCTGCTCCCTGATGCACTGGACAGAGGTTCTCAGCACGCCATCCAAACTATTCCTTGTAAAAATAAGTGGGTTGTGATCAAAAACATTTAGCATGTATCAACATCAGGGATTTTTTTTAATTGCCAATCCGAGAGGTAAGTCCCACCAAGGTGTGAGATTGGTGACTCTAGCCAAGGCAGCGAAAGCTTTGCTGTTCAAAGAGCCAAGTTAAACAAGACACAATTAGGACTAACGTGCCCCCCACAGCTCCCAGAGGCGGCTTTATGGATCCTGAGGGGGCCACAACTGGATCTTGCTGTGTCTTGTTTGCCTTGGCTACGTAACACAGCAAACCCATGTGCCTCTTGCTTGGCGTCCTAGGCACAAATCACACCTGCAGGAGGCTCATGCACCAAGTCTTTCTTTTTTCCTTTCTGCTCCTCTAAGTTGTTTAGCTCTGACAAAATGCAACATAAATCTGATGGCATTGTGCTGGCTTTTCCGAGGAAGAAGGCTCTGTGACTGTGATGATGACACAGGTTCCAACTTCTTACAAGCAGCTTTTAGGATTTGTCCATGTTCTGTGTATCTTCTGTGGTTGGCAGTTCCCTTTGCTCTGGTTAGAAATTGAGAGGTGTGCAGATTGCTGGTGTATAGGTGGCTAAAAAGGATCCTGAAACACTTCTTTCAAATACTTGATCATGGCAAATACTGGAAATGGAGCAGTAGGTTACCACCAGACAGCTGCGTTTCCATATCAGAGGAACAGTCAAACCATTTGGTACTACAGATCCCGCTCTCCTGAGCTCATGGGAATTTTTTGGTCCATTACAGTCTTCTCTGGGAAGTCACGGTTCCTGCTCTGTTGCTCATGTGTTTAAACTCTAGAAACCCGCTGTCTCAAGCAGGGTGCTGTCCGAGGAACGTGCTCCTGTAAATGCTGGTTTTCCAAGGCTTCTTGGGACACATGTCATGCACAGACTCGTTTATGGGTTTTGGCTGCAGAAGATTGTTTCCTATTGGAAACCCCTTTCTTTCTGCATGACCACACCATGCAGAGAGATGTTCTCCAGCCACTACAGGAAGAGGACAGAGGAGGAGGTAGGCAGGAAGAAGCCTCCTGACCTACTGGTGAGGCTGAGCTCAGGCTGGAGACACAGGTAATAACTATTAGTCCAGCTGACGGGGCTGGAGAATGCAACCAAGTTTTCATACATGTGAACCCTCCTGCAGAGATGCTGCTTGCCTTGCTTGTCTCGAGGCCATATGGTTACAACCTCACTACATTAAGAAAAGATGCCAGTCCCCATAAAGGCAGTGACGTGCAACTGCAGAGGTCACTGCATCAAGCTGTTATGGTTGCTTTAGTCCTTGAAAGAGCTCGGAGGGGCCAAGGAGCCTCCGGTCTCAGTGTTTGGTAAGCTGAGCCTGCAGACAGCCTTCGGTGAGCCTGAGACCATCCTAAGTTTAGGAAGCTTGTGTAAGCCCCATGTTAGCTCACTTGTTCTCCAGCTTCTTGTTTGGCATCTCTACCGTGTTGGCTCGGGGACTGCTCTGAGAGGGTTCCATCTCCTGGGGTCCTGGAGGCACTGGCGGGGCAGCGGCAGGGTGCTTGTGTGGCTGAGCTGAAGCGGTGACCAATGCGATTTCAAGGAGGTGCCTCCCTGCAGCCAACTTCTCATGAGGCCATTATATCACCCAGAAATTAAAAAAGCAGCAGCAAGAGGCATTTAACGGCTCCCCGGTGAGGGTGAGCGAGAGGGAGGGGCACTGCTCCTCTTTCCCACTGTTTTCATGTGTGCTGCTGTCCCCGAGGGACGTGCCCTGGGTGCCTGCTCGTTTCAAAGGCGCAGACGGGGCCTGGTGGAGGAGATGTTAGCCCAGTTACAGCCCCTTTGGGGGCAGTTGTGTATTTCTCACACTTCCACGCTGAGCAAGGTTTCCCATGGACTAGGATGTAGGGACAATGGTAAAGTCACAAAATGTTTCCTGGTGTCCCTTTGCTCCGTTGCTGGCTCATCCAAGGCCGTGCAGGGCTTCTCCCCTCCCTGCCACAGGGCTGTGCGATGCCGTGGGCTGGGAGCGAGCGGTGCCCGTACTGTCCCGGGGAGTTTCAGGGATGGAGGCAGCACAGGTTCAGCTCCCTCCTGCAGTGAATGAACCCATTATGTTTTCACTGCCTTCAATAAAAGAGCCTAAGTTGTGAATCTTTATTAAAAGCACAATTGTCTGCATTTATGGCGACATTGTTTTGGGCTGTTTCTTTAGCTGTTAACAGGTTGTAAAACACTTAAAAGTCTGGATTTTTGGGGGGGATTACTAGTTAGGCTGTTTAAAAAGGAAAAGCTTTTTTACACAAAAAACCGAAGGAAGATTTAGTGGCTGCGTTTGCAGGGACTTGAACAGTCTGAAGAGGGGAACAAAACAGAGGTGAACGGAGTTTGCATGCAGCAGCTTTGACCGTGGACGAGGCTGGTGGCACCCCGTGTTCTGCGCTCACCCTGGGCTGCGATTTCCCTCTGCTCCTTGTGCAGCCCCCCGCCAGTGCTCCCAGTGTCTTCCTGCTCCACGTGCGTGGCTCTGGGTCCTCACTGACAGCACAGGTCAGGTAACTGCTGCTGGACCTGCTCGTCCGGCCCCGGGCATGCCCTGGGAGGGGATGCCGCTCGCAGCATCTCTCAGTGACTGCCGTCTCAGGGCTTCCACCTCCAGCACCTGGAAAGCAGATGGCTTCAATATTTGGGGTTATGGAAACAGGACTTGTAAGTGCACATATAGCAGAAGCAATGCGTAGAGGATGGCCTGGTTCTAATTTTCCCCTGTAGTGGTTTTCCCATGTCAAGTTGCTTCCTTACCTGAGGGGGAAGTGGTCGTTATGCCAGGACTTCTCAGTGCCCTGAAGTCTGCAAAGGCAGCAGGTTGCAGAGCTCAGGCCTACGCAGTTTTCGTGCACATCGCTCCTCTGTTGTAACACATCTGTAGGGATGAAATCCCTTCTGGAGTCCTTTTCTCAGAGGAAGAGGCAGAAATCTCGTGTCAGCCAGGGGCTTTGTGAGTGAGCATTTTTGCAAGGAACATAAAAGTTGTTAGGTGGTTGTGTGTGTGAAATTCAGTGAAGATGACAAGCTTTCTCTTTTTTATATTATATACAAAGTTTTTACATTGTCTAAAAAAAAAATCCCTCTCCTACCTATACAAAACTGTACATTTGTGCTGCTTTTGATTCTCCATTGGAAACATGAGATTCGTTCATGAAAATGGATATGAGAAGAGCAATCCCGTTCATTGAAGGCTGTGCTATCTGTTGCGAAAATATTTTGATAAGCTTTCCCCCCATCCCATTCTAGTATCATTAACCATGATGAACAAAACCCTGTTGTGTGCAGGTTTCCTGTGGAATGACCTTGCTCAAGTCTGCAGCCTGAACGTGTTACAATGGAGCAGCGCAACGATATGATCTTATAACAACTGAATGTTCACTCGGGGTGAAATTTCATGGCAGGTGATATTTCCCCCACAACAATACCATCTGCAATTATTTCCCTACATCCAGTGTCACTGAGAGGTCTGTCCCAGTGAAAGGCTCTCAATGGTCTGTTTTCACTTTCAACACTCAAACTTCCACTTGGAGGTGAAAGTTCGCTTGAACCACGTCTTGGTGAAATACCGTAATATCCAATTCCACAGCAGGTTCAGAGAGTGTTTCATAACGTTTTTGAACCAGATGTCAAGCTGATCTAAGAGGAAAATGGGGGCATCTTTAATGTGTCACCGTGCTTTATCTTAGAACAAATAAACCTTCTAATTCGGCGAGGGGAGGTCGTGGTGAGGAAAGGAACTCAACCCCTTGTTTTAGCGTGCCAGTGCCATCAGTCTGCCAGGGAAGTCAAAACATCTGGAGCCCAATCCTGTAGTTGTTACTTGGGCGATGCTGGGGTATTCTTGCCCGAATACCAAAGACTGAATTGCTCCAGGATTGGGGCTCTATTTTGAGAAAGATCCTATCTCTGCAGGATCAGCGTTTAAAAATAAAAAGGATATTTTACATTTGCTTGTAAGGTGCATGTTTAGCTATTGGGGCGATGGCCTGGGGGAGTGGCAGCTATGGGTCTGCCCAGTAGCAGCCTCTCTGCTCTGGTCTCGAGGTCTGCGGTGCTCCTGTGGAGTCACAGTACCCAGCCCCTCATGCAGGGGGCATCTCCAGGCCTGCGGGCTTGTCATCTGACGGCTGCCTTGGGTCTAACTGGGGACAGAGCCGCTACGCTCTCTGCCTTCATCTTCCGCTGTTCTTTTTGTTCGTCCCCAAAGGAAACAAAGGTGATGTCGTCGCGTGTTTGCAGGTCTGCTGCTGTCTACTCACAGCTCTCGAAAATAGCCCTTGAGCTGCAGGCCGGTTGCAACAAGACTTGACAGGGAAAGAGATCCCAAGGCTGCGCACCTCGTGACACTTTGACCAAAGCGGGTGATGGGGCAGTAGAAAGATACGCTGCAAGATGTGATGTGTGTTCAGGCTTCAATAAGCTTTAGAGAATATACAGGGGAAAACAGGTCCGTGGACAGGTAGGACTGACTGGGTCTGCAGCAGTGCTTGGAGAGCTGAGGCAGCTCTTCGGGCGGACTTAGCACCAAGGTGTATGGTGTTGTGCCTTAGCGTATCTCTGCTCAGGTTTGCGGGTCTGACATCTCTGCTCTCTGTGCCAGTTGCTGCTGAACATCTCCGAGGCCCAGCCATGCATGCTGCCAACCCTACTGTCCTCTGTCCCTCCATCAGAGCTCTTTAGGGCCGAGGCATCCGCACCACTGCTTGCCCTGGCCATCCCCAGACCCCTCCAGCTTCTGCAGCCTTGGTGCTCTGGGTGTTTTCCCCAGCCATGCTGCATGTTGTGAAGAGCAGCATCCCGTGCCCTGGCTGATCAACCCCCCATCCCTCCCCTTCCTCACCCCCCAAAATATCACTGCTCCAGCTGTGATTAAGACGATCAAACAAATTGTAGGACAAATAAGCGATGCTTTGGGTGTGAGACTGCGGTGCTCAGGTTTGATGGAAGCCCTCGCCTGTGCCTTGGTGGAGGAGGTGGGGGCCTTTCCCTGCTGACTGTCAGTTTAAAGCAATTTCTCGTAATCCGATTAGTGCCTAATTCAGTGCCAGTCTGCATTAAAGTGGCCTGGCTTGTGGGGGCGAAGGAGCCGGTGCTCACCCTTCAAGTGCAGGGTCTTTGTCCTCTTGAGGGGGCCGGTTCCAGGAAGCCGACAGCGGCTTTGTGCCTGCGTGTGCAGGATTATAAATAATAATAACGCAGCTTCAAAGCGCTTGGGGATGGAGGTGGGGGCTCTGGGTTGTGCTGCCGCACAGCTTTGTCTGCGCTCTCGGCTCCTCTGGCAGCAGCAGATGAGCTTGGGGGGCTGCTTCCCTTCGGTGGAGCTTGGGGGGGGCTAGGGCTGAGTGAATGCCTTGTTTCATTTGGATGTCCCTCTTCGGAGACACTCTATGTGAATAAATTTGTTGGCCTCTCTTTAACCCCTTTTTGAGACCAGCCCTTCTTTTTGAAACGTCCCCAGGGATTTGCCTGACTTTCCAGGTTGTTTGCTTGCTTGCAGGGGGAACGCTGAGCTGACCTGATGGGCCAGAGGCTGTGTCTGCTTACCTTCCCGTCTGGGGAGCTGCTTCTGGCCACCCTGTAACACCAGCAGCTGCAGATCCCAATGGTCGTGGAGCTGCTTCATGCCCGTCACGGGCACTGGGGGACCCGGCTCAGCAGCTGGACTTGGGCTGAGCTGTGGGGGATGCGTGACACCGAGCGCCGTACGTGCATGAAGCTCATCGCATCCCTGCCTGTGTCATGTCTGACTTAGGCAAATGCCCTTTGATCCCCTGCTGTGTTGTTTTTTTTTCCCCACAGGCTGGTAACACCAAGCAGGGCGTTGGGAAAGACCCCAGGGTGCTCCAGGGCCTGTCACCTGGGTGTGAGCTGGGGTTCCAGCTTGTGCAGGCAGATCCATCCCCTCGTGTGCTTGATTCTTGCTAAGAAATGTCACTACTCCCACCTGGTAGCAAACACACATGCAAACCCCAGTGAGGGCAGGGCGCCATGCATATTTTATTCCTGTTAAGTGAATTTTAGGTTTCCTATAAAGGCTGTTATGACTTCAGCTTGCCCAGTCTGCTCAGAAATCTTCCGGTGATGGTCCTGTTAGCCCTCGTGCCCGCGGAAGGCACCTGTTTCCCTGCTGGGGACAGGACCCCTGGCTCTGCTCCTCACCCAGCACTCCAGCAGCTTTGTGCACGTGTTCTGTGAAGTGTCTGGCATGGGGGCAGATCTGTCACGATTTGGCCACCCAGGATACGATGAGGTACAGGCGTGGGTTTTGGACCTTGTGAAGTATCCCTGTCCAGCAGTTTGAGTGCGCCTAGACTTCAGGAATTGTTGTAACAGAACAATTTGCTGCTGAGTTGTGATTTAATGGGTCGGTTTCTTTCCTTCTTGTGTTGGTGAAACCCTGGAGGTTGTTCTTAGAAGCTGGTGGTGTAATAAAGAGGTAAATGTAGGATCAGGTCTGCTATTTTGAGGTATGATAGGAAATTTGTTGTCTCTTTTGAGCCTTCAGATGTGTTTGTACCAATGGACTTAACGTTTTTTTCTGTAAGTCCTTTAAAAAAAAGTGTCAGATTTCTACTGTATTATCACTCTTCCATTTTTCTTAATGTAACAAATGTTCATTGATTTTAGAGATGAGGTCAGATGGGAGGGAAGAGGGAACTCTCAGGCTGGGAAGCTTGCTTAGCACAGTAGATTTGATGACCTTTAGATGTCAGTATAATCAAAGAAGAACAGAAAACATGGGGCAGATTTAGAAATCCTGCGGGTGGAATTTGGATAGAGTCTTTCCTTGCACTGATTTGTTGGACAGTGGCTCCTGGGAAGCTCCTTGCTGCTTATTTGTGTTCGTCCCATGTGCTGCTAATGCAAAGGGTCGGCGTGTGCGAGGCTTAGCGGCACGAGGCCTCGCTCAGTGCTTCCCCGAGGCTGCTGCCGGCAGATTTTCGGCTCTGCTGTCCCGTGGAGCCGTGGAGCTTCGGGTCGGTTGCTCAAAGGGGAGGGGGAGGGAAATGACTTCATTGGCATTTTGTTCTCTGCCAAATCCTTGTAATAATATGGGCCTATCAAAATGATACTTTGCAGTAACAATCGTGGTAAATGCTTGTAGAGGAATGAATTGTGCAGTTTTCTCTCTCTGTATTGCTCCACCAGTGCTGGTACTTCCCAAAGCCCTTGGACACTGAGGGATGTTCTGTTCCTGGGGGTTATTTTACTCGGGGGCTTGCTTTATTGCTGCTGCTGTGATGGGTGTGCTACTCTGCTGTTCCACATTTGTATCGAAGTGTTGAGTTGTGTGCAGGTCAATATTGGTGTACTTGCTCGTTGGTGCTGGGCTATGAGTGCTGTGCTGCTTTGGCCATGCGCTTGTGAGTAGATAGACACTACCTACCTTAGTGTCTGTCCTATTGTTTTGAAACACTTAATTGTAATTTTCCAAGGCATTATTTCAAGGGACTGACAGGACCCCATTAATTCAGACTTGGCCCCTAAATTATATTCTATTAAAAAAAATAATCCAGCAGCCCCCCCCCCCAACTTCTACAAAACCGAAGAACAACAGAACGTTTCCATTAAAAGGAAATCCAAATGGAAACAGCTTTTAAATCTATCAAATATGTTCCTTTCTCTTTATTTCCCTGTCAGACTTTGTGTGTGCATGAAGGCCAGACAGTGAATTGACTTGAAACGTATTATTACCTAAAACGATATTGACATCAGAAATGCAAAAGCACTGGTGCAATAAGGTGGCCAGAGCTGGAAAATCCAGCTCCGGGCTTGGGTCCAGCTTTTGAAAACCTGCTGCCTGTGTTTTGGGTCAAGGCTTGGGATACAGGGCTTGCGTGTGAGCCTGGCTTGGGCCATAAACAGTGAGATTTCACTGTTGAAGAGCCCCAAGCTGCCTGGTCTGTGGCTCACGAGCTGCATCTGGCTCTTCAGGACAGTTCTGCTGCCCCGCAGCCCGTTCCCAGCTACCTGTGTCCCTGGGGCCTCTCCTCCACGGGCAGGGGAGGGGGGGGGGACGGACATATTTCTGGCTGTGGTGAGGGAGGTCTTCCAAACCAGCAGCGGGGTCAATAACTTCAGCTCAAGGAGGGGGACGTGTAAGGCAGCAGGTTCTCCTAGCTCCCCAGGTCCCCATCTTTGAAGGCTTTCAGAACTTAACTGAGCAGGGCTGTGAGCAGCCTCGTCTGCCTTTGGAAACAGCCCTGCTTGGGTTCAGGCTGGATATCTTTGGGGGTCCCTCCTGGCTTAATTTTTTCTTTGTTTTATCTGATTGTAAAGACCAGCTTATTTTTATATATGGACATGCGGTGCCGAGCATGTGGCACCCGAGTCCTTGCTTGGGTGGCACAGCAGCGGTGACCGCGATGTCAGATTGGGAACCCTTGTGCTTGGTAGGGAGTGGGTGGGGAGTGGTGGGTCAGTCAGTGTGAGCCACCTCCTCCAGCTCAAACCGAGGCCATGACAGATTTAGTACTCATTAAGCTTCAGTACAGCTCCGGGAGGAAGCCTTGCCCGGTGTGAAGGTATCCATCGAGGGTTTCGAAGGTCAGCATTCAAGATGTTGGTTTGTGTTGAGCACGCATTCTTCTTGTCTCAGTTCCCTCATCAGAGCAGTGGGGATAACAGCTCTTACCTGTCTCCCAGGGTTATTGATGGTGTTGATATATGAAAGGTTACAAGGTGCACAGAAATTTTAAGTGAGAACCACCTAATCCATGTGGATCAATGTCCCCTTGAGTTCTCCCTTTTTTTTTTTTGAGGCTTTCTGAAATGTCTGATTTATTCTTCCCTGAACACAGTGAGCGCGCTGTCTGCCAGGCAGTGCGGATGTTCTTGTTTATAACTACAATATCCCTTACTCAAATTCCTGAGAACATGTTCCAGAAACACATGCAATTTGCCAGGTGAGGGTCTATAAAGATGGGATGGGTGAAAGAATACAGATGGAAGAGCAACGCTCCTACCTCCCTGAAGAGACTTTGAGAAAACCTAAATGCAAAAAAAAGTTTGTTCTTCTCATTATTTCCTCTGTAATTCCAAGTTCCAGGCCAAAAGCAAAATGAGTGACATGGCCCGTTGTCATCAGAATATATCATTATGCTCTTGTGCTCTCTCTTATTAGTCCAGAAGCAGGAAATTCCAGAAATCTCCCAAGTAAGCCCTCTCCTCTGGGATTCGCAGTCAGTGCTGGCATCCCCGTCAGGTTTGGATCAGTTTTCATTTAAAAAATGATTACACTTCTAATTGTTGCTCTACCAGAGAGTCTTCCTACTGTAAATCAGTGCACAGCTGTCCCACGGAGCGGCCCTGCTGAGATCTCTGCAGCAGGAGTGCAGCGAGGGGAGATGGAGCCACCCACCCTGGGGCACGGGGCTGGGCTCTGTGGAGCTGGAGCAGCCCCGGGACCAGCTCTGGGCTGCTCTGGGGCTTGGGTAAGTTTGTTCCTTCTCTGTGTGCTTTCAGAGACATCTCAACATGTGCTGGCAGAGCTGCTTGGCCTTGTCATCTGTCTGTACAGGAAAGCAGAGTAAATCAGTCCGAGAAGCAGAATGCCCCTATTCTGCAGAGCCACGTCTTGGGATTGGGTTCTTTGCTGTCTAATGCAGGAAAAGTTTCCTGTTGGGAATATTCAAAATCCTACTGTAGTTGGATTCCTGGGTGCCTGTTAAGGATTGGGCTTATGCTACAGCCTTTCTCCTGGGGTTTCTCACACCTATTTTCATGTATGTGGTGCTTTTTAAAGCTCTGCCCCGCTGTTGGTTCTGGGTGTAACAGGCTGCGGGGCTCAGAAGTTACTGGGCTGTGTGGCACAGGGCTGTGATCTGCAGCAAGGTCCTGTGAGCTGCATAAGCAAGGTCATTGTTAGTACTTTGACTTAATGCTGAAGACCAAGGGACTCCCCAGAGTAATTCTACTCCATGGACTGACATTCTCCTTTTAGTGACTATGTGTATTTAGTTACTATGCTTTGAAGTGTTTTCAAGTGTTAAGGGACACTGCAAGTAAGAGTTGTTATAGTACTGAGATTTTTGCACATTTTATATTCACGATCTTTGACAGCATTTTAAAAAAAATACAAGTTTACTTTCAGTAATAGCACTTTTTTCCAAGGGCCTCTTTGTAGAGGCAGCAAAAGAGGAAACAACACAGCAATAATTTCCAGCGATTCCAGCAGCAATGGTACACTTTTGTTCTGATTTACAGTAACCTCCTTCCCCTTATCAAAAGGTTTTCCCACTCTGAACATCACTGTCTGACATGGGCCTTGCACCCTGAAAATCACTTCACTATTGAAGGAAATGTGATTGAATTAAACCACATGTGTATCAGAGCAGAGGCTGGGCGTTTAAAGGCTATTCACAGAATACCAAATGTAAGATAATGCATGCAGAGCTCTTGCCAGATGGTACAAATTTCTCGTAGATTCTGGGCCGATCAATCTGTTGATTTCTACAGGAAAGTTTTGTAGCCTCATCACCATCATATTCAAGCCTGGCAGTCTCAAGAGGAGCTTAAGAGAGTTAAGCCCTCCAAACCATTGGGATACAAGCTCCTTACTCTCTTAATATCCCACTTGTCCACAAGCTTTGAGTTGGTGTTTGCTTTGCTGGATTCCTCTGACATTGTCTTAACAAAGTAGTTAAACTTGGCTTAAATTCATTGCCAGCTGCTGGACACGTTCCTGTCCTTGTCAGCCAACTTGAGTGCCAAGGAAGGCAAAGGTGAGAGCTCCCAGAAAGCTGTGTTTGGGCAGGGGTTGATCTGCATTCATCAGGACACAGCTTTGTTGGTGTGTGCCTGCTGCTGGCAGTGTGGACAGGACCCACGAGGCTGAATGCAAAGGCCACGGGAAGGGGGATGCCCTTTTGTATGGTCCTTACTGCAGGCTGAATCTCTAGCTACAGCATTAGAGTGGAATAACGTCTGGAATCTTTTCCTTCCTTGAAGGATGTATGTAGCCAGGGTATTGATGAAGATCTGTCTGTAGGATGTTGGGTGCGTATTTAAATACAGCTGCAAATTACACAGTAATGAACAGATGCATTCAGCTGGTCAAAAAGAGGGGTTTCAATGTCTTTGTGTAGTCATTAAAAGTGGATGTCATCTCTTGCAGTGTCATTAGCCTACATGATGAAAGTGGGAATTTTTTTCTAACAGGCTTCTGGGAATGATTATTCAGTGGGGAAAAATATATAATTCCTTGGTAATCTAGAGCTGTTGGAGCTTTCAGTGAAATCTCTGAAGTATTGGCACAATGATGAATTGCCTCTTCTGGAATACAGAAATGTATGAGACATGAAATAAATCCTTCATGCATTGCAGGGCTTTGCCAAAGTGCTGCTTATCGTAAGGGTATTATGCAAATCTGGGGCCTATTTAAATCTTGCTACTCTCATCTGGAGCAGGTGTATTAGAAACCAACTTTTCTCTGAGAAGGTTAATTTGTCAAATATTGACTGCTGGGTACATCTCAAATGACTCATCGCTCCCATGAGTTACAGTCCAGTTTTTGGCCCAGCTTCCTTCCAGCTCTGCTGTAGGTCTCCAGGATTGGTGTTTTAATGTCAGGTTTCAAATCACGAGCCCTTCTGGGTGGTGATGGGGGATACAGCTTTTGATACCTGAAAGCTGATAAAGGTGACGCTTCCCAAGGACAGAAAATCCAGTAAGAGAGCTGTTGGTGACAAACGTATGAGTGCCAAGAGCTGTAGAAATAAGTCCTTGCGATGGGACGAGCCCAGAGGATGCTCTTCGGGTTGCAGAAGGGGAAATACAAAAGGTGCATCCTGTGTTAAACACCCTGGGTTAAACATCCTGCCTAGCCGTTGAGTGTTTGGGGTGATAACCTGATGTTAATGACCGTGTAAGCTGCATCTGGGGCATTTTCATGGTAGTGTTGGAGTCCTTTCACCTTGGTGTTCTGTACTGGATACCTTGGGCTCTGTTTCTGTTGTATTTAGGTGAGTTTCTCACTGTCGCAAGGCAATGTTGATGACTGCATCTCCCTTCTCCAGTAATAACATCAGTTGTGCTGCCTAGGGCTGGTCCTGCTAATTTTCTGTGGCCATTCAAGCAGCCTGAGAATGTCTTCCTATTTGTATGCCTTGTTTGAAGAGTGGCTTTGTTCTTCTTGTCCTCTGAAAGGGCAAGAGCACTTGTGCATGAACAGAAGGATTCTGTTTCCTCCCTTCTGCCTTCACAAAGTTTGTTATCCACAGAGGAGGTAGAAATGACATTGTGCAACTTGTGCGAGTGGTCTCACACCACGGGTAATGAAGAGCAAACACTGCAGCCGACAGTCCATGGGATGAAAATGATTCATTCCAGCTTGGGGGTGAGCGGCTCTGAGTAATGAAGTCATGGGTTGGCTCACAAAACTCACGGACTGCTTCGCAGATGAAGACTGAAGCCACAGACTGCTACTTGCAGTTAATTGTTTGATGAATCTAGGGGACAAAGTAAGGAATGGCGATGGAGTTTGTTCTTCCTTTGGTGCTTGTGAAGAGAAGGAGGAAGGTCAGTTTGATTCGATGGCTGCTCTACAAATACCTTCTGTCAGACGTTTTAAATGGGTAGACAGGGCTGACAGAACTGTCCTTTAAAGCTGCTGCTCAGTAGAGGGTTGTTTTGTGCTGAACTAAAATTTCACTGAGACGTTAGCTTCCTATTGCAAAACCTTTTTTTTTTTCCCTTGGAAAAGGTAACAACATACTTGTGGCAAAAAAAAAAGTCCTTTTTGACAGGAAGGGTTTGGTTCCTAGGGTTTTATTAAACTCCTTTCACTTCCATCAATGTCCTCCCAATGTGTCTTCTCCGCATTGTGCCTCTCAGTCTTTCCCCTCAGCTAGATGTGGAGCGATGCTCCTTCCTGGCTGTCCTGCTTTGGGGTGGGCACCCCCAGCCCTCTGATAGAGACGTAATGGCCTCTGCGGGACGTGGTCATGGAATCCTAGAACCATTAAAGTTGGAAAAGCCCTTCTAGATTATCTGGTCCAACCATCACCCTACTACCAATGTCACTCACTGAACCATGTCCCCAAGCACCATAGTGCTCCCCAGGGCTGGTTCCCAGCTCTTCGGAAGGACAGAGCTCTGAGAGCTCAGCCCCTCTCCCAAGCCGTGTCTTCAGGCACCTGCGGCCCTTGTGGACGGATGCTCAGTGGTGGCAGTGACGCGTCCTTCCCTGGTCAACACGCTGAAGTGCTGAGGAAGCAGTGATTATTTTCCAGTGATGCTTCATAGCGACAGGGAATGGTGGTGGGATGTGGCATCTGCTGCCATAACCCGTCCTGGTGGCCGGTCCCTGGCATGCAGCGGCCATTCCCCTGCTCTCCTTGGCTGCTGGAGGCCGCACCGCTGTGTGATGTGACCCCGGGGGCTTTGTCCTGGCTGCTCATGCCTCAGGCTGAGTGCTGAAATGACAAAGCGGGATTTCTGCCCGGGGAGTCGCTGGGGATCTTTGTGAGCCAGGAAAACGAGCCCCGTGTTGCCAAGATGACCCAGCGTAACCCACGGCCCGGGACGTCAGCTGTCTCGGACCCCTGGTTTGGTGCAGCGCAGCTGCGTGGCCTTGGCTCAGTTCTGCTGAGAAAATTGCTTCTGAGCTGTGAGAAAGTCCGTCAGCTCAAGGCGTGCGAGATAGGAAAAGAAAAAGCAGTGTAATTGTTGAGATAATGACTGGAGGGTTCAGGAGGGAAACTGCTGACATGGAAAGGTGTAAAGCTCGAAGGGAAATGCAGAAAAATGAGACAGCTCTCAGGATTGAGAACCAGCCTTTTCCAAGAAGGCCAGCACATCCCAACGTAACCGATGATTGCTTGACTCGCTGGGTGTGCTAGTACTGAATCTGGTAGCATCTAACTCCTAGACAGCTGCTGGGCCTATTCACCAATAACTAATTATTCTGTACCCATGAATTGTGATGTATATCGTGCTTGCAGAGCTCTGTGCACGAGGTGGAAGGCACCTGAACAGAAGTGGCTCAGGGAGGGTTACACCAGCCATACTTTAATGGTGCACTCATTAGAAAGTGTAATTTGCTTATTTTTTTTAATTAATAACATCAAGGATCTCCTCAGTCCCAGAGAGGGACACTTCAAGAGGGGAGTTCAGGTATCTTCCAGAATCTGTTCTTGCTTTCAGTCTATCATTGCCGGTCATTGGGGCACAGGTACAGCTGCAGTGGATTTATTGAGGTGATGTAGGAATATCCTTGTGCTGAACATATGCCAGAAATTTGCAGCCCTTCTTAAATTAAGACTATGACAATCATTGATAATAATAACCTAGACTAGTGGTTCATCCCATAAAAGTGCTCAGGGTGCTGCAGGCTTCTTGGAAATGCACTGGAGACCCCAAAGAATTGGAAGGGGAATAGTTTGTGGCTGAGGACTGCGCCACAAATATCATCACCCAACACCTTCAGTTAAACAACAGCCAAGTTTTATTGTAGAGGGGCTGAAAAATAGAAGGCAAAAGAAGATTTTGATAGGAATAATGTGCAGGATGTTTCACTGATCACAGCAGGGTACCTGATAACAAGTAATGGATAGCTATTTGACCCTAATGACTGATCCCCAGCTCCACATAACGAGCTCTGGCTATGCTGCCAGCCTCCTCCTGGCCCTTGTCTGACAGGTAAAAGGACAGGTAGGTGGAGGAAATGTGGAACTCCCAAACGTGGCAGCGTTATGTGGCTGAGATGCTTTTGGCCTGCTGTCCGGGGGGATTTTTTTTCCTCTGCGTGTACTGGTGCCTGTGACCCCCGCAGCACTCCCAGCTGTTACCAACAACTGGGGGCCCTGTGTTGCCAGGTCCGTCCCCGCAGGCTGTGAGTGCAGCTGAGTCAACAAAGGGAAAGAGAAGGAAAATTGACTGGGAAGATCTTTTTTTTAAAAAAAAAAAAAAACAAACCAAAATGATGCAGGTGGCAAGGTGTGTTCCACCCTGGCTGTGTGCGCTGGGCCCTTATGAGCCAGGGTGTAAAATCCGGCATCCCCCGAGCACAGCCCCGCTGGAGCAGGTGACTTGGATGAAGGGGAACAAGCCCATGTGGTTGCCATTGCTCCACTTCATCAAAAATCCTGTGTGTGAGGGGAAGTGAGCTCAGCGAGCCGGGAGGGTGTTGTACCAGGGGCTGGGGGGATGGATGGAGGGCGATGGAGACTTGACACGAACCAGCTGGCGCAGGGGTGTGCGTGGTTACATTGCTCTGAGGGGTGGGATGGATCCTGCCGAGGCTGGGTACGCTTCAGACAATGCCGAGACCTCCTTGTCTCCAGTCTCCTAATAAAGGCTTTGCTGCCTAAGAACTGTTATTCCATGATTTCTGCCTCTCCCTATGAATCACTCCTTTGTAGCCTTACGTGGCTTTTGTAGTTAATGCGAATCAAGTGGCTCGTGTAGGAAGGGGAGAGGGTTTGCCAGCTGCCTGCTTCCATCGGAGGTGCTGTGGGAGCTGACTCAGGTGCGAGGGAAGGCAGGAGGAGGCTTCCTGATCGTGTTGCTGGGCTTCAACTGCAAAGGGCTTGAGGAACATGGGCATACTGACTACTGTAATCCCACTGTGTCAAAATGCCCCTGTTCACTTGCTTCTGGGCAGTGGCAAGTCGGCATTGACTTCAGGGGAACTGCAATTCATACCAGTAAGGTATTTAACCATGTTTCTTGGGAGCAGTTTGATAGCTGCTGGCAACAGCTAGCTTTTTCCCTCCAAGCAACACTATCCGTTCCCTGGGGACAGGGGAGGGGTGCTGGAAATCAGTGGGGTGTGGGTGCATGAAGTTCCTGTCCCTTGGTAATGGGATGCTGCTCCTGGTCTTGCCCGTCACTTACCTTCTCAATGCAGTCATCTCCCCGGAGAAGGTGATGGCACCACCTGGGTGGATTGGACAAGTCAGATGTGTGGAGTTGTGTGTCCCATCTCTGGGCCTTGCGCCTCATGCTTCCCGAGGTGTTAAGGCTGAGTATTAGCAGGGTTTTACTCTGATTTATTCTGGATATTCATAAATAATATGAAATACTGTATCAATTACTGCTGAGGCTGTAGCTTTGAGAACTTCTTGTGATTAGCAAATTCTGGAGTTCCTTTGGATTTGGATTTCTCAGCTTGTGATGCCCTGGGATACTGCCTGTAAAAAGTGACAGGAACTATGTATTGCTTTTCCTTTTGACTGAGGACAGTCTTCCTTGAATGACTGTTTGAGCAACTCATTTTCACCGTCATCCTTCTTCTCCTTTGTGTCTCTGTGGCCCTTGGTTGTAGGGTGCCAGGTTGGGCTGTGGTCATACCTGTAGGGTTTTGGTGGCCGCTAAAAGGGGACTCAGAGGCACTGAATTTGTGCTTCTCTCTGTCTGGGCTGTTAGTCTGTCTCTGACTGAAAACAGTTGGAGCCGTGAAACCAGTTACTGAGATGAAGTATGTAAGAGGCAAGATAGGCAGCACAGAGGAATAACATGTTACAAAAGCCTCGTGACTAGCGCTGCTCGCCTCTGGCATTCTGCAGTTAAGTATTACGCTTATTGAAGCTGCATCTCTAGCTGGTATTTGAAGCGAAATTTACCACAAGGCTTTACCTCCTTGGGATTTTTAAGAAAGGCTAGAAAACAGGGCCCTTTTAGATGTTTTTTAAGCTTAATGAAAAACCTCAAGGCTTTACTGATATGCTAAAAGCTAAGAGGTCAGCTTCATATTCGGAATTTATTTACCCAAGAGGTCTGGGTGATTTCATAGATCATAAAAACACAACTTCAAAAGTCATATTTTATTTCACGGCGGTGGTCTCTGCTGTAAGGTAGGGTCGGGTCAGGAATCTGTTCCTGTGAGACAGCAGCCCTGGAAGATCTGCTTTCAGATCTGCAGGGGAATGCCCTGATGTGCCCTGAGCGTTCTCCACGAGGAAGCAGAGCCAGCTACGTGGTGCCTCGTACTCAGCGCCCCGCAGAGTGAGGGGAACTCGGCTTCTGCTTCCTCTGGGAACGTGTAAATGGATCTTCCACATCTTCTGGTGTGCGGCTGGACTTGCAGGTACCTGGGGCTGCTGCCAGGAGTGATGGGAGCGTGGCTCAGATGCTTTTCGGTGTCAGAAAGCGTCAGAGGTGAGAGCTCTTTAGGGAAGGAAAGGATAATACTGGTAATGATGTCACTGGTACCCTGAAGACAAGTTCCGCAGTACCATTCTCTTCCAGCCCCCAGCTGTCCCCTGTTCTAATATCAGCCACTACATGGAAAAACTGTGGGCCAGTCTGACTTGCTGGAGATGCTGCTGGAGGCATTTTCTTGGCTGCGGAAAAAGGCTAACTGCAATGATCGGAAATATTCTTACAGCAAGGGGCTGACAGACGTGGCTAACGGGATGCCTGAAGTAATGTCCTGGGGGTGATGGGATGTGAACAGTATCTGAGCTTGGCCCAGGGCTGAACTACTGAGTTTAAACTACTGTTCTAGCAGGGAGCTGGAGCAGCGAAGTGTAGAGTCAGAGGGGCCTTTGGCATACTGAAACTCGGACTGATGCCAGGCTTTGATGCAGGAAAGCTGTCTGTTCAGTCGGTGATCAGAGGGCATGTTGCTGCTCTTTCAGCAGAGCCTGCTGTCCAGATTGAGGGCTGCCCTACAAACACCTTCCCTCTTGTCCGAGTTCCTTCCTACCCCCACAAGGCTGGGACTCCCCTGAGCAGCCTGGTGATGGGGGCCCAAAGGTGGGCTTGAAAAGGAGCGACTGTTCCGGCCTGCTGTGCGCGGGGGAAGTGGGAGGCGGTGGGTAATTAACTGAGCACTCAGCACGGCTGCTGTCCCGTGAAAATCACAACAACTGGAATGAATCCCTACAGAACTGGTTTTGGTCTGAAAATGAGAAGAGATTGATTGTGAGGGAAAAGGTAAATGAGTAGGAAAATCGTACTGTAAGGAGGGACCAGAGGTGGCTGTACTTGCTGCTATACAGAGTCCTCAGGTCTCATTTTCTTCTGTCTTGCTGAGCAGTGGCTCCTCAAAGCCAGCACTTAAAGCTGTCAGTCCAGCTGTTCTGAGGCAAACTTTCAACATCCACAACCTCCTTTAAAAGTGAGGCTTAGTATATGCAGGGTAGAGTCGTTGTCTTCACTGCTGATGCTCTTTGCAAATTCTTGCATTGGAAGAGGGAATCAACAGTATCCACCTTTCCGTGTCACTCATGGTTTCATAGACTTTTGTCCTTTCCTTCTATAACTTTTCTTGGCTGGAGAGTCATAGCTTGATTGACCCTTCCTGTATGGGAGCTGCAGTGACCTCTGGTCAGCCTTCTTGCCTTTCGCTGGCCCTTTTGCTCTGTCACGTCCTCATGAAGATGAGGGAATGCCTGCATACAGTGATCAGGATGCAAGTGGCACACAGACTGTGTTGTTGTAGCGTGGTATTAATGGTATTCTCTGGTTTGTTCTTTAATAACTTCTAACGAAGGATTTTCTTAATTGCTACTGCGTAATGTGCTGATGTTTCACAGGTCCATCTGTCACAACTCCAAGGTATTGCTCCTGTGTGGTAACGGTCAGCTCAGAGTACATCGTTTTATTTAGGAAGTTTAGATTGTGTTTTTTCCCCATGCGAGCCCCTTTACATTTATCTGCATCGAATTTCATCTGCTGTTTTATTACCTGTCACTGTATCATAAAGTTGTTTTGCAGTTCATCACGGTGCTCTCAAAATTAGTGTTGTCAGCAAACTTTCTCACCTCACTGCTCACGCCCTTTTCCAGGTCATTTATGAACATGCATTTTTAATGGCACGGATCTCTCCAGGGCTCCCATGCTGACTTTGCTCCCTTGCAAGAACTGACCATTTATTCCCACATTTCTAGCTTTTAACCAGGATATATCCTTGCAAGGACTTCACTTCTGCATTTGCTTAGCTTCCTAAATGGCCTGAGTCAATGTTTTCTGAAATAGATTTCAAGAAGATGCTGTTGGCTGAAATTTACATCTTGCCTAAAAACAAACCCCACAAAGATTTAAAATAAATCCTCCCGTTTTTATTCACCCAATGAAGTTTCCCCTCTCCTTCCTGTGTTTCAGCACCTGAAGGTTTCCGAGAGTAACTTTTCCTCTGATTCTGTGTGGAAATCTCAAACCCTTCTGGGAAGGGAAAATTGTTTCCTGGCCACTTTTCTGCTGGTAGATAAATACGCTCAAATTGAGCTGTGCTTCCTCTCTCCTCCTTCATTGCTCAGTTGCTTGTCTGGCTGATGTTTGATATGGTCACACTGGATAAAACTTTTTTTTTTAAACTTATATAACTGTGTGAACATTCAGAATTGTGTTGGCATAATTATAATAGTATAAAGACTTGTACGGGCATAGCTTACTTTGCCCATAAGGGGATAACTTGGTATAAAATACCTAAAAATAAACGTTTATAACTGTATTCACATCAGGAGGTTCCTCAGCATGCAATTAAGCTAATGTGATATCGCTTCTTAATGGATGACAAGAGATTAAAGACCTCTTGAGCTGGGAGGGAGAGCCGTGCCATTCTGCAGATGCTGTAGAAAAGCCCCCACACCTCACTGAGGAGTCCTGTCTGCCTACTAAAGCCTCTGGGCCTGAAAAATGCATGGGGTGTGTGCGTATTTTCTTCAAATTTTTCCAAAAAATGTTCTCCAGAGCTCTGCTGAATTATCAATGCCAAGTTTCAGCGAGAAGGGAAAACTTTTATTGCCATTATAAACCTTGAAAATATGTTTTTTATAAAGCAAGTGCCAGCATAACCTTCAGTCCAGCTGCGGTAACAACCCTACCTGATTTCCAGGGCACGTCTAAATGAGAAACTCCCAAACAGTGAAAAGAAAACAACTGAGAATTTACAGTGTAAAACCAGCCTGGTAATTGTATTAGCAGTCCCTTCTAAGCAGAATCAGGCTCCCAGCTGTAGCTGAAAGCCATAAAAAGCACGCCATTAATTTTATGAAGAGAAGTAGCCATTTTAGTCCTCTGGAAGCTCTGGAGTCTGTAAAGATAAGGTGATGGACTTTTCTCACAGCTGCAAGAGCTACATCTGGAAAACAGGTCTGTATTGCACAGCGAAGCTGCAGGAAGCCCTGCGAGGAGGTCCCCGGCCGGAGCACGGTCACCGCAGCGAGGTCCTGGGGCCAGAAACGTGCCTGTGTTCGCCTGGGTGCCCAGTGCCTGCTGTTGGCATCATGCTCCACAAAGCGACTTTTTCCTCAAAAAGGAGGGCAATCCTCAACCCCCTACTGTCTCAAGCAACACCAGAAATGTCCACGAAGAAAAAAGAGAAAATCCGAATCCAACTTCTTAATTACCTGCTCTTGATTTGTCTTTGCAAGCTGGCTAGCTGTCTAGATTTCATAAACACTACTAATTTGCTGTTAAATTAGCCATTTATGTGATCCTGGATGATTTGTTAGGCCTTATTGAACAGCAAAAAATTTTCTTTTTTTTTTTCTTGGAGATGACTTTTCACACCATCAAGGCCACTTTCTCAACGTATTGACAGCTTTATGAGCGCTGTTGGAAAAGCACCAGCTTCCTTCGTTTCACTGCGCTCCAGCTTTCCATCGAGTGAAAAGGCAGCTTTTTAATTAGGGCCTGAGAGCCTTTGCTTTGCTCCAGCATTCCCCAGGTACAAAGCACTACACTGGCCTTTCTCTAGCTAATCACTTTTCCAGACTTCGGCCCGCTAAAATGAGGTGGGCTTTTCGGTCAAATGTTGACCTGGCTGAGCGCCAGCTGACGAGCTTTGGGCTGACACGTCTGTGTTTGGCACGTCTGCGTTCGGGCTTTGCTCACCAATTAACGAGCGCAAAAAACCCCAAAATGATAAAATAAAATCAATCTTGTGCTACTTATTAGGAAAAAGACCTATTTTCAAGTTAATTCCTGCAAACACGCACCAAAAAACAAACCTCTTCCCTGATTTCTTCCTTCTTGCCTGGGTTTATAGCTGTCTCTGCTGCTGCTTTGTACTGGAGCAGTTCACGTTCACACCAGTTCCTCTGGCTCGATTTCAAATCTGTTTATGGGGATTTTAAAATTTTATATTTGTGGTTATGTTTAAACTCCTCATTATCATTATAGTCCTAGGAAGCCGGTACCTTCCTCTTCCCCAGGGATGCTTGCCGCTTTATTTTGCTCAAGTAAAAGGCAAAAGCATTGCAGTGATGCCATGGGTTCGGTGGTGGCAGCTCCCTGATCTGGATTCAGGAGGGTGCGTTATTGTCACACTGATTGCTCTGCTTGAAGCCACCTGGGTTGGGGCAGCCGAGCTCAGAGAGGTGCTGGCATTTCCTTGGTGCCTCTGGCCAGTGAGGGCACCTGGACGGGAGCCTGCGGCACAGCCGCCAAGGTTTGCTGGCTGACAGGGCTCAGTCAGAGTGCATCTGACTTTGCATCCGTATCCTAAGCCGGGGGGTGTTTATATGGCTGGGACTTGTCCTCAGGCTGCAGCTGTTCTGGCTGCAGGGACTGCTGTTCCCAGCTGTCTGTCCATCCTTCCTGCCAAGTCCACCGGCAGAGCTGCTCTGTTAATTGCTCTCTAACCTGTCCCAGTCCACGCGGGTCTGACCAGGAAGGAATTGCTGTTCGTACTGGTTGTGGTGTTGAAGTCAGGGAGGGGAGAGTGGCTGAGGAGCAGCTGGAGGTGGTATCTCGAGGGGGAGCAAGGCTGCGGCAGGAGGATGCGAGATGGGTGCAGAGCCATGAGCCAGGCTGATCCTGTCCATTTTGTCAGTGCTTCCATGGAGGAGCCAGTTGCACTGTGTGCTCTGCCCTGCAGGGCTTCATAGGGTGCCAGGAATTTTCCCAACAAGATCTGTATCTGCGCATAAGCAAAGCTGCGTGCTTCAGAGAGAGCTGTATGGGAAGAGATGGGGTGGGAGATGCCCTTTGTGCAGAGCCATTGCATTAAGCCTAGAAAAATGTGTTTTTAGATCCTTTCCAAAACTTTTTTTTTTGAAAGTACTTACTGCTGTGAATATTATCTGGTTCACCTGGAGCCTGGAAAAGACCTACCACAGCGATGGGCAAAGGATGAGCATCTGCAGAGCTCATCTTGCCCTCAGGGCCCGGTGCAGCAGTCAGGTGGTAGCAAGCTCTGAGTACATGCTGGAGCTGGGCCACCCCTGTCCAACTCATCATGTCGGTGATCTGAATTCCTAACCACATAATAATCCCGCTCCATGTAACCCAGAAAAGAGCTGGTCAGAAAGGGCTGGGAAATGCAAGTCTCAAAAAATCCAATTTTTTTAAAGTAGTCATTAATGAAAAAGGGATTATTTCAAGGGATAATCTGATTTTCACATTGTTGCGGCTCCTGTAATGACTTCTTTCATACAAATGCTGTGTTGTGTTGGAATTATCGGTTATTCACAGTAAAACTAAAACAAGTTAATTGGTCTCTTTATCTTATTTCAACAACAAAAAATGATGGAGAAGCAAACTCATTTGATTTTAGCTGAGCAAAATATTGACGTCTGATCTCTTCATTTGGTGTTGGCTCATGCAGCATTGTCGACTTCTTTTTTTATAGTTTTAAGATAGGAAGTAAAATATTCCATGCTGAAGAGTGTCAGGAGCTGGGAAAAGTCCTACCCAGCTGTCATCCTCTTTTTCCCTTTGGCTCCGTGCCCCATTGCTCTGCAAGTGAAGAGATGCTTCTCTGATCTGTGCTAATAGCCAGTAAGAAAAGTAGAGCTGGCAAACTGGGATAAAGAAGAAAAAGATTGTAGGAGGGGAAGAGAAAGAGAGCTGGCTTGCTTTGGGATTATTTGTACTGATTCTTCAAAACTAATTGCAGATGTTGGGCCATAAAATCTTCCAAACTGTCTATTTCCCTGAAGTTGACTCACCAATTTCCTCCTATTCCCAGGGAATGGTGTTAAAGGAGGCTTTTTTTTTCCACTGGGGACAGGTTGAGTGCAAAGCAATCACAGGAGCTCAGCTCTCTGAAACCCAGCCTGTGCTCTGCATGCAGCAGCATGAGAATGATATGTCTCAGTAATGCCAGGGAGTGTTTAATGGCATTAAATGTGTTTGTTTAGGGGTTAGAGCAAAAATCCCTTCATCTTCCAATAGGGGGGGAAAAGCTCTTTTTTTTTTTTTCTCCTTCAGAGGTTGCTTTGTGCCTGGTAGGCTGGAGCAGAGTGAATAAGCCACATTTACCGACAGCTGAACTCCACCTCCCTGGGGAAAACCAGCCCGCTGGGTTATCCGTGTTTCCACTGGGGATGCGCAAACTGCCTGGCTGGCCCCTGCCCCGCTCCTGGTGCAGGCGATAACCCCGCTGCTTCCACTGCACCAATATCTCTTTGCTCAGCCCTTGCCTGCTTGTTCTGTCAGCTGTTGAGCAACTTCTCACTGTTCCTTTTTTTTTTTTTTCCAGCTCTTCACCTTGCTCAGCCGGGCTGGAGATGAGGTGGAAGCTCCCTCGAGGACCGATCCCTCCAGGAGCGGGTCCCTTGGAGGGGCTGCGTCCCCCCGGCTGTTAGCTAGGGAGGGATTATGTTCACCCCCATGGCTTGGAGCAGCTTTACTGAAAATCCCAGCTTGGATCAAAGGATATCTTTGTGCCCAAATGTAGCTGAAAAACACCTGTCTGAGATGCAGTGCTCTGCTCTTCGTCTCCCAGTGGGGTTTAGTGTGCCTTAAATCAGGAGGCAAATAGGGGAAGTTTTTCCTTAATTTTAGACCTACGGAGAGCTCAGTTTATTGGATAGAGTCCATGAGTTTGCCAGAGAGATAGGATTCTTTCTCTCCCCTAAGCCATCCGGTCTGCGGTATGCAGAGAAAAGTGTTCCTGGATCAGATGGAGTAAGAAATTCCCTGGGTCTGTGACTTTATGGGAGTGATGGAGGCTGTTGGCTTCAGCTGGTGCTTCCAGGAGGGGACACTGGCGCTGGCTGTGTCCCCAGCTGGGCTGCAGCAACCATGTGGCTCTGGGCATGAAGGGCTGCACAAAAAATGGCTCGTTTCTGCAGGAAAAATGTTAGCAGAACTTGGAGATTATCAGTTTTGTCAACAGAGCTGACACTCCCTCTCCCAAGTGGGAGATCCTTAGAGGCCTTTGGGGTTGCTCTGATTGAGTTGGAAGCGTTTAGATTATTCTTCTGTAAAAAGAAAATATAAAAATAGCTTCCAGATTTTTGGTGGCGTGTCAAAAAAGGGCTTTCCCACCGAAATTAGTCTTCTGACACAAAAAAAACCCAACTTTCTGTTTCCTTAATAGCAGTCTCTGCTCATGTTCCATCCGTCACCCACGTGCAGCGCTGTGACTTGCTCCTGCCTGGGCTCCCATTGGTTTCTCTGCGCCATGCTCCTGTTATATTGCTTGTCAGGTTTAGATCCTTCCTTGGGAGGTTTAGCTGAGGACTGAGTACATTTGGGGACGTGTTCGTGTCACTGCGTGATGGAGAACTAGGATCAGTTTGTAGTGATATCCCCCCTTATTGATTTGCCACTGCAACTACAGAGCTGGGACCTGCTTCGGTACAGATGAGCAGGAGGCAGCTGCACTTTGTGTCCTCATATGAGCACCTGACAGCCAGTCGGGGAAATCTGGCTGCATTTGCACCAAAGCTTCTGGTTTGGTGGCTTGGGTAGAGCTGGTTGACTGAGCTTGACCCTAACCAGAGCCATCTTGACCCATCAGGGAGGGCAGCAGTGGGGAGAGGCCAGATGTGTCCTCCTCTGGGAGATCATGGTGTCGTCCTCCTTCTGGGAGGAGAGGAGGAGCGAGGGTGGGACTGCAGCCTCCCAGGTCCGGGGATGTTCCAGCTGACCCCATGGAGAGCGGCATAGCTCTGCCTGGCTCGGGGCCATCCAAACCTGGCACCCTTGTGTTGGGCCAAGTGGGATCGGGCAAAGCTTCCAGTTCTCTGGAAATGCAATTCCAGCCGTACTCTGGAGTGTCCAGTACCACTTTCAAACCAGCCACAGGACAGCACGAGGTGTGTGGCTGTGTAGGATGGCACACCAGCCCTGGCAAAGCATCCTGCGCCAACTGGGAGCTAATTGCCTGCAGGTTCCAAACGCGGGCCCTAATTCCGTCGTTACAATTCACCCTCCGCAGTAATTGTTGCGCGCAGAAAAAAGAGACCTCTCATTTTGTTCTGAGCGTACTATTAGCGGGAAGGGGATTTTGTGTTGTGTTTTGTTTCGCCAACATCTCTAATGAATGTGTAAACACCTCCTGGCATAGATTTTCCAGTTTACCGAGGTTGGAGTTCGCGCTGCTAACACGCCTCCCTGCATGAAGCGCTCTGTTCGTTAACCTTGTGCATCCACTAATTAGCGGGTCACTTGCAGGTCAGAGGTGTGCTTGTGCTATGCTTCTTGGCTGTCTGTTGTGTTATTACAGCAACTGTAAATGCCACATGCGGCAGACTTGAAGAGTGTGTTTGGAAGGCTCGCTATGTAATTAGAGTGCATTATCCCAAGGCAGAGCACGCCAGCTGACATTCAAGAGGCAATAAAAACAATGATTTTTTCCTACTTCCTTTGCGACAAATTGGCTGTCAATGAGGTTCAGTGGTTCAAAGCATTGAGCTGTTGCCATTTTTTAGAAAATTTTGGGGTGTGTGTTCCAGGAGCAGTAGCTCAGCAGCCCCACCATCCATCCATCGTGCCCTTGAGTTGGCCACAACTGCACAGCGTATGCAGCTGGTGCATGATGGAGACTTGGAATACGTGAATAGGGCCCTCCTTTGTGAAAACATAATGAGTTTAGTTGAGTAATGAGTTCTTAAAAAAAATTTTGGTTTCCTTTCATGTGCCCTCAGTTTTTTCAGTATTCGCTTTCTTTGTTCCAAGCCTCCTTCCCCACGCACTCTTTTGCAGGAAGGCCTGTGGAGGTGTTTGCTGCTGGCTGGGCTCTAAGAGCGGCGTTTTTCCTCACCTCATCGCATGACTCCTTGTACCGGGGCTCTAAGTCAGTCATTAAACACGTTGAGTGCTCTGCCTTTGCTCTTGACACAACGTTAAGAATGTGATGAAACTGCTTGGAAACAATTAGATTGTAAATAAGCTTGTTCAGTAAATATGCACAAACGGGTCTGGCTCCATCCAGATGTTCCTGCTCCGTCAGACTCCGGCAGTTCAGGACCGGGAGGTCTCTGAGAGTCGTTGTAGCTGAACGTGTGTTACCTGTTACCTGTTTCTTCTCCGCCCTTGAGATGCATGGTCAAGAGATTTTCAGGAGAACTGGTCAGAATAGAGTAGCATTTTTTGGTCTCCTTCACTTAGCAGAAAGTGAGTATAAGTCAGAAATAGTGACATTTTATTTTGCTCATCAGTAATGGAAGTGACTGCAAAAACTGCATAGCACTGGAGAATTGGGCTCTTCATGTTTTACCTGCAGCCTCTACGTGCCCATTAAAAAAAAAAAAAAATCTCCTAAAAGCAGGGAAGAATGGGGAGAGGGAGTTCAAAACTTTTGGAGTAAGAATGCATAAAATGCAGACAGAAAGGAGGTTGAAATGTGACCGTATGAGACGCTCCAGGGAGTCCCCAAGGTAGCTCAGGAAAGCTACGGATCCTGTTTAGCTTGTGCAATGAATTAGAAGAGGAAAGAAGTTTATGTTCTGTGCTGTCCCCATGTTGTTCTGTGCTTAGCAAAATACATTAAAAAAAGCACTCAAAGAAAAGACGTGAAAAAATGAAATTCCCCATTCCAGTTGGCTCCAGGCCTCAGCGAGGAACTTGCAAACTGCCCTGGTCCTGGAGGGCTGCGCGCGCTCACGTGTGCGGTGCCGGGCAGGAGGGATGCTCCTCGCAAAATGCCAGAGGGGGGAATTACTGTGCTGGAAACGGGGGACAAAGGAGTGATTCAAAAGGAAAGGAAGAAAAAGGCACCTCACAGCATGGAGACACTTGCTCTGTCTCTAGTTGATGTGTTGAGGAACAGAAGCAGCCGAACAATGAGGAACAGGCTGTTCCCATGTCGGGCGGGAAGTGCATGAAATCCCATGAGCGAGTCTGTGCTTTCTAATGATTTCCAGATGGCATCCTAGCCCAAAAGCGTTGTGGTTGTCTGGATACACATTCACACATTGCAAGGCTTCTACAGAAAATCAGAGGATCTCCGTTAAAGTCATACCTTGGCCCGAAGCAAGAGCCTTGGATGCAGAGATCCACGTGGTAGGTTTGGCTTTCCCTCTACCAAGGGACGTTCATGCTCAACCTATGGAAAATGTACTTTAGATGATTGCACAGAATTTGCATGTTTGGCCTTTTTCCACCAGGAGCTCTATCCAGAGCGTACTTGGATTTCCAGAAAGCTTTTGTCGAGTTCTCTCATCAAAGGCCCTTGCTCTAAGTTACAGCAGGAGGTGAAGGCAAGTCCTCTCGTGGGCTTGTCGCTGGCTAGCGGGTGGGACTGCGTGTAAGCCTTCCTGGTGGAGAGGGGATAGTAGCGGAGTCCCCTGGGGGCAAAGCCCATGAATTGACATAGTTTCAGATGCTAGAAGTGTTCAGGATGGCAGAAACTGAAGTCACTTGGACCAAGTTGCAGGCGGGTACGATGGTGAGGAAGAAGAGAGCCTCCCTCCACCCAGCTGTATATGTTACAGTGTGAGGTCCGACTCTGCCCTGCTTACCAGGGCTATCCAAGCAGCAGCTGAGGCAGGCCCTTCCTCTGCTCTGGCTCCTTCCAGTGATGACTTGAACAGTTGAGCCTGCTCTGTGGGTCAGTCTGTCCGTCCCTCCCTCCCCCCAACTTCAGGTTAACTCAGCGTAGCAGCGTGCTTGTAGTGCGCTCCCTGCACGCGTTCTCCTAGTGGAAATCCTCCCGAAAGGAAGACACGGCAGCGTAAGATCCTCAGGAGAGGAGATGTGAGTAGCTTTCTCTGTGCTGCATTAAACCGGCCTTTTGTGCAGGTAGAACTTTTAATCTGGGGAGCAAAAATACACGTGTGGTGCTCTGTTAGGCGCTACCCATTCAGCATCGCTGCAGCTGCCATAGCACAAGATACAAACTGCAAAAGGCCAAACGCAGATCTCAGAGTCCTAATGTGTCAATTATCTTTCTGACAATTACATATGGATTTCATTAGCTAGCTAAATGGTACCTATTACAGCATCTCACCAGCTGGAGGGATTTCCAGTAGGAAACATGAGATGGGAAATGCCGACAAATCTCCTATTCCCAGAGGCTCTCTGGAATTCATGCAGATTAAGTGCGATAAGGGCGGCCTCGAGCACCTCACCCTGGCTCTGTGCAATCACATCTCCTCGGGGCCAGGAGCAGCACCCAGGTGGCTGGGCAGTGGGATGTGCATGTCTGGCACCTCGCAGTCAATGCGGAGTGGGGAGGACGGAGCAGAGCGGGAGGTTATCCTGGGGCAATCCAATGATGCTTGCCTTCTCTGAAGAGCTTTGGCACTATATTTTCCTGTAGCTTCAGCGTTATAAATTGTAACTTGAGCTTGTAGGTGATGGGGTAATCCCCGCAAGGAACGTTAATTGAGTGAATGCTGCTCCAGATGGTGAAAATGCCCAGGATGCATTTGATCTTAGCAGTCTTTCTGCCATGCAAGCTCTTCACAACGTCTCCCTCAATGCAAGTATTTACTGCTTTCTTCATCTTTGACCTTGCTCTTTCCAGGGACTCATCAAATTGGAGTGGTGAAAGGAAAGAAGGGAAGCTAATGATTTGGAGAGGGCTTTCAGGATGATTCCTGTGGTGCACCTTTGCCATCTAGCCTCGTCCTGCTGAGCTCTGCTGGATGCTCAGATGCTTCCAGGAGTGACCCCACAAGCTCAGAGGTGAATCCCTAGCTCGTGTGCCTTCGTGTCAGGATGCACGCCACCTCCCGTGCTACGGCCCCCGTACACCTAGCAGTGCAGGGACTCAACGGGAAGCTGTAGCTGGCCACCAGCATGGCTGGATCCTGCAGGAACATGCCAGGGTTTCTTTTCAGCTAGGTGAGCGATCTCTGCATAACTCTGGGTGCTCAGCACTGCTTCTCCAGCTGCCTCTTGGAAACCACCTCCCCCAGATGGCCGCGTAGCACAGGGAGTCGTAGGCTCCAGCCGGGGCACTCTGGATACCAGCCCCTCCAGCAGGAGGTGAAACGAGCTCGGAGCAGGAGCTTGCAGATCAGCGCAGGCAGAGGGGGTTTCTGCAGCAGCAGCCAGTGAGCTGCTAGCCTCGGGGCACGCGGCTCTCCTCAGCCCTCAGAAACAGCAGTGGGGAGCGGGCAGGGCGTGTGCGGGTGTGTTTTGGAGATGATCAGCATGAGTCAAGGGCAAAGGCTTGCCCCCCACACAGTGTGCTTTCGGTAAAAAGCCTGGGGATTAATTACACACTTTTGGTTGTCAGACATCAGGTCTTACTACCCGCTCTTGTAAGGCTCAGAAAAAAGGCTGCTGTCTTTGGGGTGTGACCACAGAAGAGCCCAGGCCCCCTTTTTCCACTCTCCTTGACCATGTTCCCTTTCCCCATGAAACATTGTGCTGTGTATTCCATGCTTGCAGAGTTTCTCCTGTGCATTGAGGAACGTGTGTGAGCTTGGCTTTCCTCTGGGCAATTCATCATAGGGGCAAATTAAGGGTGTTTGAAGACTAAGACCTGGAAGAAATGTTCCTTTACGTGTGACACTTCCACCAGGAGAAGCGAAAGCAATAGGGATACTGACTCTGAGGAAGTGCTTTTAGTTTTGTTGTACAAAAAGACCAACTTGCAGGGCTTGGGAGGGAAGCACAAATGCAGCGTGGCTTCTGTTCGTGCTTCCACAGCGATAAGGGCAGCCTCGAGCACCTCACCTCGGGTGAGCCAGTTCCCCTCTGGGGCTGTGAGAGAGAAAAGGGGCCGACTTTGGGATGGAGAAGGATGCCTCGAGGGCACTTTCAGTTATTTCATGGAGTGCTGCTGCCAGCTGGGACTTGTGCCCTGCGGCACTTCTGGTGTGTCGGGGAGATGCCTTCTCCTCTAGGGTTTGTTCTGTCAGTGGCTGGAAGTTTTTCAGCTCTCAATCTGTAGATGTTGCTGTTCAGCTCGGAGCGGGCTCTGGCTTGGAGGAGATACTCCAGGCTCTGAAGCCCCTGGGGAATCCCTGCTGGCAGGACCATGCTGCAGGCTCTCGCCTCCTCCTCAAGTGTCCAAGCCAAAAGGGCTGGGGAAGCTCCCTGAAACTGAGTTTCATAAGACCTAAGGGCTTTGCTGAAATGAAGCCTCAGGAGCAAGTAAATGTGATTGTGTCCTGACGAGATGGGCATGGATGGCTGCGGAGGTTGTTGGTTTGGTACCTGGATACAAAGGGACATCTTCACACAGAGACAGCGACGGCACCCTGAGCTGCAGCTAACGCAAGTTAAAGAAATAAAGTAGTAAGTTGAGGAAAACAACCTGCACAAATGAGTGGCCATCCCTTTATATCAGAAGCATTTACCGTTTGGCAGCGGTAGACTCAAACAGCTCTATGGATCTGATGCTGGTTTTATGCACAGCCGTGAGCTTCCCTGTGTCAGACTTCGTGTCTCCGCGGGGTATCTCCCGTGTCTGAGGGGTCAGGTATCTCACTGTTAATTGTCTGGAAAATCAAACTAAAAGCTGCCTTTCACACTTAAAAGGCACAAATGCTTCAGTAGCAGCTGGCTGGGGTGGGGGCAGAAGGTGGAGCTGTTTCTTCCCCGCGCATCCTGCTCAGAAGGGCGCCATGTACAACAACTTAGGACAACTCCAAAGGACATTAAAATCTTGTTTTATGTGTGCACAGACCAGCCTCAGAAGGAGATGTGAAATAAGCTGCAGCAAGGCAGGCTGAAGGTGTTGTGCTGTCCCAGGCGTGCAGGCACTATGGTATGTTCAGACAGATCTTGAAGTCGAAATTTAACATCCTTTAACGGGAATTTACGCCTGTAAAATTCCCACTGAAGCCTCGTGTACGCAATGCATTCACATTTTGGTTTCTGCTTAGAGAGGATGTTTAGTGGGCATATCCCATGGGTAGTTTTCGACCAATCATCAGCTGATGAGCTGAAATCTGAGGGGCCTGGACTGCAAAATTGTGTCACCCCACCCATTTGTAAGAGAGAAGAGTCAGAGGCTAAGCAGAATGAAAAAGGAAAAACTTGATCAAATTGCGTTTGGACTACAAAACATAGATGATCTTGCATCTACCTCTCTAGGATTAAATACAAGGTTTCCAGTCACGTTACTTGGCATAAATATGTAGTTTCAGAGTTAGATATGAATATTACAGTTTATAGATACTAATATTACAGATTTGGGGGCTGTAGATCTAGAATACACATCTCAGGTGTCTGATCTTAAAGCTGGGGCATTGCTGCAAGGAAAGCCTGGTAGGTAATTGTCAGTAGTCTCTGGTTTGTATTTTCTCTGTATCTAACTTCCTTGTGGGAATGAAGTCATAGTGGACAGACAAAACAGCAGAAGGAAGGGGATTGCATCACTCACATGGCATGGTTGTGTTGCTTGTGAAAGTCGTGAGGATCCAACCTGTTTCCACATGCTCTCTGTACGCCAACCCATATCATGTATGTGAGAGCAGTAACCGTACAGCACACCGTGGACAAAACACGACAATCCCTAAGCTTATTTATCCCATCCCTTTGATCCCATCAACGACCCTCTGCACGCCAAGACCTTTTTACAGGCACTGCTTGTACTGATGCAGACCTGCGCGGCAGCTTCAAACAGCTGCCATTTCCAGAGCAAAGCCGTCCAGGGAATCCTGCTTCTACCGTGGCTCCAAAGAAAAACGTCTTCTCTGCATTACAGTGATTTAAACAGCACATGCAGTATTTGGCTTTGGTTCAATGCCAGACTAAAGGTCCTCTACATTATAAACTATCAGGGCTAGAAAGATTTGCTCTATAAATGGCTCCGTATGCGTATGCAGTGTATATATATTATGGATCTGCTTATGTCATGGAGCACTTCAAATATCCCTTAATAAAATAATAGACCCCTAGGTAGCTGTATGTACTGGCAGAAAGTTGCTCAGCCCTTTGGAGCCATGGAAAAAGTTAGTGCTCCTAAACGTTCCTTCTTTTTCCTCCGGCTGGTTTCCACTGCGGGTAATTAAAGCCGCAGGACATCCTGGATCCCACCGTGTGGAGGGGTGCAGTCGGGGTCCTCTGAACCTGACGGGAGTGTTGCGTGGCAGCAATGGAAACCGCTTAAAGAGCGTGGGATGTGCTTTTTGGTCTCCTGGCTGGACCTGGAGGTTGATGAGTGGCACTGGAAAGATCCCCAGCGAGCAGAGGGAAATTGTTTCCTAGCTTTGTTTACAAGGGCTGGGACATGAGATGTCACCGGTGGATTCGCAGCTTTTCTGTGCAAAGGTCTCATTGCTGGTCGGAGATGTCTTTCCAGCTGGGAGGTTGACCCCCGGTCATGCTTTGCTTTGTGGTGTGTCACCTCTGACAACCAGTGAGGATGATGGCTGCGTCTCGCACCTCAGTTTTAGTGCTATCCCTACAAACCAACCCGGGAGAATCAAGGTTTGCCTTCCTTGGGGCCATCCTGACTCCAGTTTGCTTTTGGGATGGGGTTCTTTTGGGTCCTTCCTATGAGGCTGGAGGACAGGGAGGGTGTCAGGGGAAAGTCTGCACCCGACTTATCCAGCCTTCTCTCTCTGCTGGCTAAATCCAGGCAATAAATATTTGGCTGATGTTGTCACAACAAGCAAAAACAAAGATTGACTGCCAAGCTCTGAGCACCTTTCCACTCTGAATTTAGCTTTCAATTCTCCCTTAATTTATTATTTGCAGTTAATTTAATCCATGTTGAGCTGCCTCAAAGAGAAAAAAGCTCTAGATTTGGTGAAAAATAATCTATTTTTAATTATTTCTGATGTAGAACACTAGCCCATAAATAAATTCCACTGCTACCCAGTGGTTTTTTTGTCGTCAGAACTGTCTTGCTGGAATCAATAAACAGTTGATTAAAAACCTTGTTATTTAATATATTCAGTAACCCTAATCTATTCATTAGAAACTTAATCACTTTCATGTCACCAGCTGCTGTGATGGAGAAAAGAGCTGTAGCTAATTATTAGCAATTTTACAAAGCTAATATTGAATTTCTAATGGGTCCTCTGTGGCCTCTATTTCAAGCGGTTTGTATATCCCACAAACATGTGTTCTGGCTCTGGGCAGGGCCAAGCATCTCAACCTCGCAGCCTTGCAGATCAGCTCGAGACCTACCAACCAAACCTCCCGTCAACTTGCGAAAGCCACACGTGCACAGTGCTGGCCCCGGACAGCTTCACCCTGGGAGCCTCCGGATGCTCCTCTTTGAAGCTCCAGATGCTCCTCCACAGCTCCAGATCCTCCTTTCCACAGGGGCTGGCGAGGGGACCAGGGGCCACTGTCCCCAGCACCCTTGCCACCAGTACCAGGGAGCGACTGGGCTCTGCAAGCAGGAGCCGTGGGGGCACGGGTGGGAATTTGGTGCCATGCGTGTTGCTGACCCCTCTGCCAAGAGCTTGGTTTTATTCCTCTTTGGTTGATTTTGGGCTTTTGTCTTAGAGCGAGCCACTGGTTTGGCTAACGTGGCCTTGGGAAGCAGCGAGGACACTCCGAATGAGGCCGAGTTGGGATGTTCCTTTGGGCTGGGTGAACTCGAAAGCTGCTCATCTGGGCTCGATGCATGCGCTATTGCTGGAATTTCATCCTTATTACCTGTGTTGTTAGGAGCACTACTCTTACTTCTGTTGGGCAGCAGCTCAGGTGTTTTTTGTCGTACCAGGCAGGGTCTGGGTGTGCAGTGAAAAGATGGCATCTCCCATGGGTGCTTGTGTGGGACGCAGGGTGTGGAGCCCAGGGCAGGGAGTGCTTCAGCGCAGCCCCAGTGCGAGGCTAAAGGAGGTGTGGCTACAGGGGCTTGTGCTGCTCTGAGCTGGTTGAATTGTTAAAGAATAAATAAAAGTCATAAAACGTTTGTTGAACCAGCCAGAGCTTCCTATAGATGATGGGAAAAAGTCCTTGGCTGGTTTGTGCGGGGATGAGCATTGCTGTACTCAGTGCTTGGGGTGGGGCACGTCAGAGCAAGTGACAGGCTCAGGCACAGGGGGCTTAGGAGGCTTTTCCCTGAAAAAAAGGTGGGTGTTTTGTACCTGTCTCCTGGGGGTTCCCTGCCCTCTTTGTGGTTATAGGAGCTGATATATGGGCTGGATCAGGCCTTGGACATCCATCAGTCTGGCTGCTCCTGGTGTAGCTGCCCTTGGGTGCCTCCTAGGATTTTCCAGGTTTCTTGTCTTTGCAGCACTTTCAGCATTGGGACATAATTAAGTATGCTCTAGGGTCATAGCCTGAGAGATTTAATACGCTGGCGTCCTTTGCCTTCCTCTTCCTGCCCTGTTTTGCTATGGGATGACTGCCCATGTGAGCTCTTGGCCAGGTTCAGTTCAGCATGTGCAGCACCAGCACGGGGCTGGGGGTGTCCTGAGCCTCAGGACACCGTGGCCATAAGAGCACATCCCGTGTTGCCTTTCTGGCACCTCCAGCCTCAAGCTCTCACGGGGCAGAGCCCATCCACATGCAGGTACCTTACTGAGGTGCTCAGGTCTGGAAGGGTTTACAGGTGTGTTTGTGGGTCGGGAGCCTGTGGTGGTGTCCTTCCTCTGCAGAGCTCCTTCAAGCAGCCTTAAGGGGAGAGAAAGGCTTGAAATGTGCTGGGGTTTTAGCACCTTGAAAGCCTGCGAAGCTGCCTCAGTGGTACGCTGGAACCAGCTGCCCTTGAGGTCTTCACCCAGCAGACAGCTCAAGGTGCTGTTTTCCTCTGAGTGCCATCAAAAGCAACAGCATCTTCTCATCCTCTCTGCAGTTAGAAGTGGTGCGTGAATGTGCTCTAGCCAGGGGGCTGACAGCAATCCTGCTTCGGGAGGGCGTTGCTGAGAGGTGGCTGCATGCTAAAGCTTCCTCCCTTGGGCATCAGCTCTCTGCCTTGGGTGAGAATTGGCCAGATGGAAGGAAACAAATGCACAAACATATACGTAAACTCTTCCAAAATGGCTTCGTGTTCTCGTTTTCAAAAATATGTGATTGAGCTTGTTTTATGGGCTTGGCGAACTTCTGGCGGCATCTGGCTGAGCTAAATATTATACTTAATAGCCCAAGACAGCAGTGATTGCAGAGAGCTGTCTGCTTTTCATGTGTGTTTACAAATGTGCCATAGTAATTCCAGGGAAATTAGCATAGAGCCTTAACAACAGAACAGGGGATGGAGAACAAAGGGAAATGTCTCCCTGCCTCTCTCCTGGCTATGTGTGAACCGGTCCGTGGGCCAATGTCCTTGTGCACAGCACAATCTCTGCAAATCTGTCTGTTATCGGTGATTTTTCCACCCCAGTCTCCCCAAACGGCTTTTTCGTACACATCAGATATTGGCCAGAAGCAGCGTTGGCAAAGAGGTCGTACCTGGTTTCTTTTAAGGGAGTCTGTAACATGAGGTTTTTTTACCCTCCTGTATGACATTGATCTATGGAGCTGCTTAGTAGTAACACTTAAAAAAAAAATATTTAGGGGATGGAATTTGCCGTTTTGCCAAAGGGTCTGGTTAGTGAGGATGTTTCCGATTTCAGAGGTCTGAGGGAACCTCTTGAGGTCCTCGCAGTCTCTGCCCAGGAGCCTGGGGCTGTTGGGCCGTGGCCGCAGCCCACAGCAGCTCTCCTGCGCTGCCTCTGTTCTCTTGGGCAGGGAATTTCAACCAGCTGAGTTGTTCGCTTGAGTCTGAATGATAAGAAAAGGGGGACTGAAACCCTCTACAAAACAAAGTTGCGTTCCTCTAGACAGCTCTGATCGATGTAACACGAAGTGAGATTTGCCCTCGGTGTGAAATGCCCCCCCTGTGAAATGTCCGCCGGTATCGGCTGCAGCAGAGCTGGGCTCCGACACGCTTTGTGCGGGGCCGGTAGCAGCTTCAGGGGCTGGGGGATCCGAGCGTTTTGCAGGGTGGTGGCAGGGCTGCCCGTGGCAGGTAGGCTGGGGAAACTGGGGAGACATGGGGAAACTTTTTCCTACAACACAGCCCATGCTGAGAAGGGTGGTGGAAACGCACCACCGCAGCAGACTGTGTTTTCCCATCTGGGTTTTTCTGCCAGGAGCCATAAGGCTGTTTTGGGGTTATTTTAAGTGCTCTGCAGCGTGACACAGACGTACAGGGCACCCTGTGGTGTGACGCAGGGAGCATGGCAGTGTCACCAGCTGACCTCAGGTTCCCAGCCTCCGTGATCCGCAAGCAACGGGCTGTGCCTGGGGCAGCACCGGGCGATAGGGACGGTGGCAGCTGGCCAGCGTACCCTGCCCAGGCAGGTGGGCTGCCTCGGCTGCCCCGGGCCGATGGCACGGAGGAGCTTGGGGGCTGTTCAGTCCTGTGCTGGAAGCTGTCCCAGATTGCAGCTAGCCCAAAGCTGGGGAGGAGCCATCAGAGGAGTTATTTAGGTGTGCACCCACACCCCGTGCGCAATTAAACGCACCTGGCCCAGATCATCAGCTCATGTAAATAGGCAAAGCTCCATACCAATCTTCTGAGTCTTTGCATCTGCAGATGATGTATTATTGAATTATGCTTGATTAGCTGTTTTTCTGTTGCTTAACAGAAAGCAAATCTCAGCATAAATGAAATTAGTGTGTGCCCTCCATGTATGCCAGCTCTTGCTCCCAAGAATTTTAACATTCTTAATAGAATGATTTTTTTAAAGGAAGAGGGGAAAAAGGAGTCTGTGAGGCCCTGTTTCATTTGTCAGATTATCCGAACATTAAATTAAGCAAGTATGGAAATTCAAAATATAGCTGTTCTACAACATGTGCTGACACTGGCATAACAATATCAGTAATCCCCCTTGACAGCCATTACAGCTTAATGCTCTAAGAAAATGAACTACTTATTTTCTTTACCCCACATACACAGTGTCTCAAAATCTTTCCCTGTCTCCCAGCCAAGATGACTCTTTGAATTAATCTCCTCCAGGTACCAGCTGTGTTTGTCTCATCCTGCTGAGCAGCACCGATTGCTTTGAGGCTGTGTCACCTTGACAGCTCCGAAAATCCCCGGCTGCTCTTGAGGACTTCATTGCACTGGGTGTTGTCGTGTGAGAGAGGTTCGTAGACACCCTGAACTCTGGTTCGTGCTAGGGACACCCACTGCATCTTGGAGGTCTTGCCCCATCGTCTCCTTGTGCCTCAGTGCAGCTGAAGGAGGTGTGGAATCCACAGTCAAAAAGCTCGTAGGCATTTTCAAGCATAGAAGTGCTCCTCTTCTGCCTGTTTTAAACCCTTCAAGAAACCACAGGATTTGGTCTCTGAGTGATGTTAATCTGCAGCTGTGATTGTGAAAGCCTTCTGTTGAACTGAGCGTTGAAAGCAGCATTGCGTAAGGGTTGGGGAAAAGACAAGTTGTGTTCGTTGGAGGTGGCAGCTGAACCTGTTGCTTGTGCTGAAGTTTGTATCCTTGTCTTGTCTTCTCTTCTTCAGTAAAAAAAGGTTGTACTTCCTTCCAGCACCTCATCCTGGGTGCCTTTGGGAAGGATCTGGAGGACTTGCTTAGAGGCCTCTTTTGGATTTATAAGGGCAATTCAGCAATTTCTTAGCCAGGTCTCTGGATCCCAGCAGGTCTTTGGCCCTCCGGAATGGGATAGGTCTGGGAAATCCTGGGAACTTCTGTTAGGAAGTGAGCAGACCAAAGAGAGGTCACTTGAGAGCCTTAAGGGCTTCTAGGAATAAGCGGCTGTGGATACAGTGACTTTCAGATGTGCTTTCATGAGAGGAGGTGCTGAAATTCCCCCAAAGTCCAGTTTGTGATGCCGAATGTGTTTTTCCAGCATACACCACTAGGCTCAGATTTACCAAGACATTTAGGCACCTGAAGGCACAGCTGGGCGCCGGCTGGGCTTCCTGAAAGCCTCTCGGAGAGCTGGGCTCCAACAGTGGCCCAGGGCATTTGGAGCAGCCTGCGGACACAGGTTATATGGAGACCTAACTCTGAGCCATATTAGGCCATAAAAAGGTCTTCAATAATAGTCTCTTCTATCAAAATTTTACTAAACAGTATCACTTCTCAGCAAAAGGCTATCTATTGGAGTTGAAGGCGGCACGTCAGCTTTAATGGGCCTGATCTCAGCCAGTGTAAACTAATTTCCCTCCTTTGAATAAGGCAGAGCCCTGGTGATGTGCATGAGGACTTACCCCTTTATCATCAGGTGCGTTTTACAGCTAATTCATAACGAGAAGAGAATTTCCACTGTCAGATCATTGTGCCGCTGAGCAAAATTGGAGCAGCTGCCTTGTAAAATGTGAAATGGCATCAATATACTGCGCTGCGTCTCGGAGCATGTGACTGGGAAGGTGATTGCGCTCGTTAATAATGAGCCACTAAATTGGATGCAATTGCAATAGCTCATCATCGGTATAGAAATATTATGCTTTATAGGTACATTACTGGGCTGTATTTTATAAGGCTGTTAAGCTTACGCACTTTCTCTTGCAGTAAATGTCAGCAAGGTTACAATAAAATTTAATACAATATTATTAAAGCTGAAGTGCATCAGTATGGAATGATCATGTACACACACTAAAAATTCTTTATTATTGCTTCCCTAACCTTCTTAAGGAACTGCTTGTTTTAAAATACGGCCATGAAAAGGATCAAAGCTTGGAGGTCTCTCTGTCCATCCAAAGGTTCATTAGTATTTCCAGCCTAGATGGGAATTTTGTGACCCATTAGTTCAAGTAAATTAAACATTAAAATTTCAGCTCTGCCAGGAAAATTTCAATACAGCTGCGTATTATAATACAGGTGGCGAGGTCTCCTCGCGTTCACCTTAGCTTTCATGGGGTGGAACTGACTGGCAGATCGCTGCCCTCCGCAGCAGCAAGGCATGCCCTCGACAGCGTGGTGGTGGCCAGGGCTGGCATGCCTAACGTGCTGCCGGGCTTTTGGGTTCTGCCATTACCATGACAATGCAGGCATCCCTCCCCTTCAGAAGAAATCGATAGGCTGCGGGTCTCCGAAAACAATTTCCCTGACCCCCCGAGGTTGTCAAAAGCAAGGTCAGGCAGCAAAGATCAAAGGCCCAGTGGAAACAGGCATCGCCCCCTGACCTGCTGGCTTGGGAGAGGGATCGGACGTACCTTGAATTATTTTCTTAATTTAAGAAGCTGGTGGTGTTTGCACACACTCTAGCCAGAGGAAATCAGAATTAATCCTGGTGAAATCTGAGGCATTGTGTCCCAGCTGATTAGGTTTTGAGTCATGTTTTAGGGTGGCTCTCGTGGCGAGAAGCAGCTTGTGGCACCAAAGGGTGGCGTGGCTCTGGTTGGGTTTCGGTGCAGAAGGGGAATGCAAAGGCTCAGCTGGGGAGGTCTGAGAAAGCACGAGTGCTTAAAGCCATTCTTTTGGTGCCTGCAAAGCTAATCCGTAAGTATTTGGAGAGAGCAAAGTAGACCTTGGCTACGTGAATTTTGCTGACAGCTTCTTCAGACTTGTCTGGTACAAGTAGCTGATGTGAAAAATGGATTGTCAGATAGTCTTATCTGGTGTCTTATCTGTAACCTGCAGGCAGACGGATCTCAGGGGCTCCTCCAGCAATCACCCTGCTCCTGGGCTGCACCGGCGCTGGGACTGGCTCGGGCGGTCTGCGCTGTGTTTGCCTTCTCATTAGGCGCTCTCAGTCTTGAAAATTGCTTCTTAATTTCCTTTGTCATGAAATGGGTTTGGATTCTTATCAAAGTATATTTGCAGCTCACAGATACTCGCGGACACTGATCATTCAGCAGTTTATTAGTGGGTTGTAAGGCTCTGGCTGAGGTGGGTGGAAGAGATTTAGCACTACGTTGGGTGTTCCCATGGCCTGGTTGGCTTTGTGCAGCGGGGTTAGCACCACAACTCTCCCTGGTCCTTGGGAACGTGTCCGTCACCCGTCCTCGCTGCAGAAGGGCCTTACCATGCCCGGGGGCAGTGGCCCAGCACCTGCGGCCGTGCTGGGTTGGGGCCAGCTCTGCAGAAAGCCTCGCTTCATCCAGGCAGCTCTGATGAACCGCCAAGGGTGAGCAGCATCTGTGTCCCCAAGGGCCTTGTGTGCGACCCTGTGCCGGTGCCATTCACCATTCAAGGGGAAAATAGGGACTTCTGGTGCTTGAGAGCTCCCAAAGAGGGTGGATTTCAGGGAAGTGCCTTCTTGGTGCTCGCTGGAAATCTGGTCCTCGCGGAGGTCTCAAAGCAGCAGCCCTGGAAATGCTGTTTGGGTTCACGGGCTCCCTTCCTTTCCAAGCTGCCTCTCCCAACTCCTGGAAGTGGCAGTTTGCTTGGGTGAGTTAGGTTCCCATCTCTGCCATTTCTGCTTTTGGTAATGCTTTTAAATCATAGTTTAAGAGTCGGAGACTTCATCTCCAGAAATGTATGAGGCGCTGTTGCCTTCCACACGGACACGATTTCACCATGGCCCCACTGCAGAGCCCCGTCCCTCCGGCAGCCCTGTGCTGCAGCGGGCTCTGCTGCGTCCCCGCGGCTGTGGATGATGCTGGAGGAGAGCAACGGTCCTGGAAGGAAGCGGTGACAGCTTCTCGTGGAGGTGAAGGGACCTGCACCTGTGCGGCGAGGCCAGCAGGCAGCGGAAGGAAAGCAGGAGGTGTCACAATGGGGCGGTGAGACCTCGGTGCCGCGTGTCACAGTCTGCATGCAAATGCCACTTGTGCAGCTCAGGCGTGTCTGCACACACAGATCAGCGTGTGCACTTGGACGTGGAAGCACGTGTAAAACTCGCTCCCTCTAGCAGTGCTATTTCAGATAGTTGTGCCAGCCTTTTCAGCTTTTGGAGTGTAAACCTCCTGGAGGACACCTGGGTATGTAGTTGCTGCCCTTCCTGGCGTGGGCTGTGCGTTGTGGAAGGGCTCCCTTGGAAGGCAAGCACAGGTTTGGATGTCCTGCAAAGTCTGTCAGTCCTTCTTGTGTGCAGAGCTTGTGCTAGCGGCCACCTTGTGTTGGTGGCATCAGCGTGCGGTGGTGATGGGAGGGTCGGAGGGGCATGGTGGGTGTGCTGGGGAAGGGCCTCGCTTTCCAAACAAAACATTTTGGTTTTCCTCCCTTCCCTCTTGCAGAGGGACCTCTGAAAAATGGCCCAAAAAAAAAAAAAAAGGGAACAAACTTGAGTGAGATCAAGCCCAGAAATCTTACTGTGAATGGATACAGGGCATCCTTTTGTTTCTTCACCTTGCTTGCCTGCACTGGCCACTTTCCCCAGTCCCTCCTTTCTCCTTTCCAGGTCATCTCATCGACGTGTTACCAACGAGGCACATCCCTTTCTTGCCTGTGGCAGGGGCGTTCAGCGAGCAGTCGGCCGCCCGCCTCGCAGCGCTGCCCCGAGCCTCCCTCCAGCTCCTCGCTGCTCGTTCTCTCCTGCAGTGACCCTCCGCTTTCCCGTCCGTAACTACTTTCTTGAGGTTTATTTTCATCTCTGTGCGTGATGTGACCAAAGTACATAAGTCTGTGTCTATTGATTTCTGACAGCGGAGTCTGCGTGTTCTCCACTAATATTTCTAGCATCAGCATTCGTCTTCCCTTCCATCTAAAAGATCTGTCAGTACCACATCACTGCCGCCTCGGCTTTTCCCCCTGTCAGCACCGTTCTTTCCCTGATTCATAGCCATAAGTTGCTATGGGAAAAACTAAGCTTTTTGTCAAACCCTTGAACATTGTCAGTTCTTCCACACTTCCAGGAGGGAGGCCACAGCCGAGGAAGCTATTTCTAGTGATCTTTGTGAGATTTGGGTGGTGTCTCTTTGGTCTGGTGTCTGTGCCCCCATACGGTCGGTCATTAATTCCTTCGGTGTATGGACAGCTTGCATCCATAGGCACGGTCTGTTTTCGCCGTGCCTGAAGGCAGCCCATACTCACTGATAGCGTTTTTCTTTCTTTATACTAACCGACATTTCTGGGGGTTGTAGCGATGAGCCACGCGTCTGTCATTGTCATGTCTGGTGTAGGCTAAAAGGTGCCCGTCAGTGCCAGCTGCTTCCACTCCAGCCGGGGTTGTTGCAGGATAAATTCAGTGTTCGTGCTGCAGAGGCCTGGTGGCAGGGCACGTGTCACTTCTACCCAGTGCAAAACCCCTTGTTCACTGCTGCTGTTTATGCTACTGGTTTCTGTTTACAGTGAAAAATCACAATGAATTTGGTGAGATGCTCCTGGAGTTCCTTTATCTGCTGGCAGAGAGGGATGTATCAGATACTTTGAGCAGCTTGTGAAATGCACAACCAGTGGTTGCTGGAACTCTTATTTTTCCAGTGACATGAAGGATGTTTTTAATTTCCCCGTAGGTGCCTTTTCCATCTCAGGAACCAGCTGATGGTGGCATTAGTTCTGCTCCTATCATTTACTTCACACGCCTTGAATTATGCCACACTTGACCATCGGAGGGATGCTGCGATGGTTACACTGCTTCACGTGCCCCTGCTCTGGAACAGATGCACTGAATTGGCTGGCTGCTTTCCAACGTGCCTCTTTACAAATGTTTCATGTGAGAGAATACCACGATCACTGAGCACTTCAAACAATGCTGCTGACTGGCCTTGGTGCTTGGTGCCTTCCCAGGGCTCTTGTTCAAACTGGAGCAGTTTTTCCCGCACAGCTGACGGCTCCGAGATCTCTGCTTTGGGTGGTGACTGCTGCATGCACCAGTTGGGTCAGGGGTATCTCAGGTGGTGTTTGGGTCCTGCTTTTATGATCTTTTACTGTTTTCAATTGGAGGAGAATGCTTGCAGTAAGAAATGTGAGAGGTGTGACAAACCACTAGTGAAATGGCACAGATGGACAGCAGTGAATCTCTGACCTTCTCCCATGGAGAAGTGGAGAGGTACCACAGCAGAGCACAGGTAAAAGTAACCTCTGTAAAACATTTTGCAGGGGACTTGCAGGCAATGAAGTAGGGCGGTGAGCAGGCACTGCCTGGTAAGAAGAGCACAGCTGTGCTTTGGTGGTGCTGGACTCAGCTTTGGAGGAATTACGGTGCGTGGTTGGGAAGGCCAATTGCATTTGAAGCTCTGTAACTAGGTACTTGGAGCTGTTGTTGGGAAAATGATGAAGGGACGCTTGCTCCCTGTCCCCCTTCCTAGTGCTGTGTGAGCACTAAGCCCCGCACACAGCCGGGAGAGCCTTGAAGCGAGATGTGGTCATTTGGTGTCACCCTGCTGAAGCCCACACAGAGGTCGCAGCCCTGTCCCCGTGATGGAGCCGAGTGTAAGCGGCTGGAGGTGTAGGCAGCCTGCGGGGTTTTGAAGGCTCTGAAACATTTGACTGCAGGCTTCAGGAGTCTTAAAGGTCTGAAAGAAAATCCTAGACAGTCGTTGACTGAAGAAAGCCATGAAGAGCCCGATGCGGTGTGCTGTGCTGCAGCTCGGGGCTCTTTGCAGGGTCTCCAGAAGGGCACCGGGAAATCACCGACCACTTCCTAAACCCAGCGACAGGCATCTGCAGGGAATATGCACCCAGCTGCAGAGTCACCGCCGTGGAAAGGAAATTGTTCCCCTTTATTCAAGGGATATAGCTGCAGGACAAATAAAAAGTGAGTGCAAGTTTTAAGTGCTTGCACGGGGAGGGGTTAGAGGGGTCACTTGCATTTGCGAAATGTCCAGAGCCTCTCGTCCTCCCTGCAGCCAACAGATGGAAATCATTTCAGCTCAGGGGAGCACGAGCTGGGGTCAGCGAGGGAGAGAGGCAGAGCCTGTAAGGAACAACTCATTAATACCCTGGGGCCAAAGAACCACCTTCCTGAGCTGTTTTCTTTGTGTTGGTGTAAAACACAAAGGCGAGCAGGCAGACCTGTGAGCTGTAGGAGTTTAAATCAATGTGACAAAGCCATAATTACACAGCGACTTGGGAAGTGAGAACATCATGGGCTTCTAAGGAAAAACAAATTCCGGCGCAAAGATGCAAAGGTATAGATACAATCCAGGTATATATTTCAGGACGTAAAAGCATATTTATCTTATTTTGGGTATTGTGTATGTGAGTATTTTTTTTAATGCCTCTGATCATTCTGCCTAATTCATAAATCATAACAGGAGATGAAATGAAACGAATTAGGTGATCATTAAAGTGGCATGCACTGGATATATTTTTTCTTTCCTGTGTTGGTCTGAGAGCTCATTAAAGCTCACTTGCCTCTTGAAGTATCTTGACACTGAAGATGATGATAAATAGAGCTACAAAGAGCGTTAATAATTTGAAGTGCATTGTTAGAATCGCACGATGATGCTATAGGAGCGTGTTACAGTGGAGTTATTTGTTTGTTTTATTCAGTTATCCTCTGATTAACCAAGATTAGAAACAGAGCATTAAGCTGAGCAAGTATTTATTTTCTTCCTTGAAGGACATTTTAATTAAAAATAAGCCACTAAAAAGAAGTCTAAGCAGGTGAAAATTACCGGAATGACAGCATCATGGCCAAGTTCACCAAACCATGCTTAATTTCAATCCCTTGCCAGAGTCTCCTTTGCTTCCCATGCTTAAGTGTTTTGTTGGCTGGGGGACAGTTCCTAGCATGCTGAAACTTAAGCATGTGCTTAAGCGCTTTGCTGAGCCTGTCCCTCTGCAGCTGGAGCCATCTGCTTGTCCTCAGCGTGGGGGGCAGCAGGCGGACGCCCCCACTCCTTGCTGCTCTGCTCACCGCTCCTGTAGCACCGTTGACTGGGCTCTTACCGTGGGGGAGTTGCTTGTTTGCTCTCCTTGTAAAAAAATAAAAATAAGAATCTCTGTGAATGCTGATGGAAGGAGCTTCTGCTGCTGCTGGGAGGGGATTTCTCCTCCAGCCGGAGGAGTGGAGTTTGGCCCATCGAAGTGGCATTTCAAAGGAGTCAGGACAATGAGGGTCCCTGTGGACTGGTGCCATCTCCCCCTGTTTGAACCACTGAGACTCATCCTAATGGGGTTGTTTAATGTATTTAGGAGGCCTTGTCCTGGGGAGAGGCGGCATTTGCTCCAGGGAGCACAGAGGTAGCTGCATCCCTACGTAGAGGTGGCTGTGGTTTAGCCTCATGCACCCCAACAATAGCTTGGGACTTTGTCCCTTGGGGTTGGGCTGTGCAGGGGTCCAGGCCATTTAAATTCCTTAGGGTGCTCATTTCTAACAGCTCGAGTGTCTCCTGATGATGAGAAGCAAGTGCCTAAATCCCCAGTGCTCTGACTTCCAGCAGATTTGGGGTACTCGGAGAGGCAGCCGTGCTGCCCTTTGAGCGCTTCTCTTCCTCTCCCTTCCAGCCTCGCGTCCTGCAGCAGGGAGCCGGCGGCTGCCTCCCCGAAGCACATTATTCATGCCAGGCCAGCTCTTCATTTTCCTCCATCACTTGATGCTCTCAGATAGAGCATCCTGTAAATCATATTTAAAAATACATTAGTGTAATGTTTCTGGAGTTGATATTAAGCGAGCTTTGGGGACCCTGCTGGCTCCAAATTCCCCTGTCTCAGACTAATTTACAGTATATTTCACCAGGACAGGCATTTCCATACCCAAGGACCCGCCCCGATCCTTTTCTTTCTCTCTCTTTCTCTTTTTGTTCTATTATTCAGCTGTTTTTAGAGGATGATTGATGGCTTCTGATGTCGATGAAAGATTGCTCTTCTGTTTTCCCACCTACCACTGTAAAAGGGGAGGGAAAGAATAAAAGGGAAATGCATTGCACAGGGCGGGCGAAAGCGCCAGCTGATCCCCACCCGACGGTAGCTCCTTCGGGGAAGTGCCGCTCATGCAAGGGGCGTGAAGCATTCGGCAGGTGCAGTTTTTGGGGTTCAGGGCTGCTCTTTGCTGCTGTGTGGTGAAATGTGTTGGCAGGGATGGTTCGCCTGCTCCACACCCCAGCACTGGGAGCTGAACCAGAGTTTGGGGGCAGCCAGGGGCTCCAGGATGTGGGTACCAGCGGGGAGAGCTGGGCAATTCTGGGTCATGTTGTCAGGCAGGGATGTTGTTGGGCAGTTTCTGCATCCAAATGAAAGCTGTTTCAGCAAGAAAGTTAAAGCAATTTGGTTAGGGAGACAAGATTTCCCCCTCTGATGTGTGTGTGTGAGGAGTCAACACCCACGAGTCTGGCTAGAAATGCTGAAAGCTTAGGAAAGGTAACACAATAATACTGCTTTGCATTTATATAAAGCCTTTGCAGAATGGTTTCAAAGCGCTTTGCAAATAATACTGCCCTGAGCCTTGCAGTTCCCCTGTGGGACAGGATAGAAATTCATCAGGGCTTGGTGCTGCTAAGAGAAGCCTGCAGCAGGAAGGGGGCTGTGCTGCTCCGTTCCCTCTCCCAGACGTGTGCTCTGCTCCCTGGTGTGGCAGGGGGCAGCTAGGTTTCTGAATGTAAAGGCTGATCTTCAGCAGCAAGCATTAATCGGCCTGTCAGATGCTCAGACCATGAATCTGGGCAGTGCAACCACAGCCATTCTTCAGAAGAAATCCTTTTAAGGCACATGAGGTATTGGTGGACGGGCTGAAGGCTGAAGCCTGGTTTGCGAAATGTGCTTGCAACTTGGTCACAGTCATTGCCTTACCGAGTGCACGGATATCAGGCGTAATAGTGGTTCATGCTCCCCATCCCTTCATCCCTCTTGACTATCAGGCTATGCATTATTTAGAGAAAATACCTTAATATAGGTGAAAATCATGGTGAATTTGGTCTCTTTTTGATTTTCCTGGCTGTCCCTCTGTAAGACAAGCTTTTTACCCACTGAACCATCTGGGGGAAGGACAAGCCGAGCAGACGTTATTGCTTACGAATGCTCAGAGGAGGCCATGGCTTGTGTCAGAGAAGTCCTTGGAACTGTGGTCCCGGTGCCCCACGGTGCCTTTGGGCAGAGATGTGTTTTGGGGTGAAACAACAGCTCGGTGCATGCCCAGGTGGTCAGACCTTCATGGGACGCCCTCACACCTCATCTCACTTCTGCCCTATTGAATTTGAAGTCATCCCAGAACACATCAGGAGCCTGGGATGGTCACGTTGTTTCCACTCTGGTTTGGGGGCTGGCAGTAGAAGCACCACCATCCAAGGATGCTCTCCGGAGACAGAAAGCTGGCAAATCAGCCAAGCTCCCTGCTGGCAGGGCCCAAAGGCTGCTGCTTTTGCTTGGTCTCCACTGCAAGTGATTGGCTTTGAGTGAGCGATAGCTGCAGACTCTGCAACTTGATCCTGGAGTCGTGCACTGTGTGAGTAACCTTGAGATAGGGATAACTTATAGCCTTTACCTGACCCTGGCTGTGCATCTGCTGCAAACAGGAGCTCTTTGTCTGAGGTTTTGGAGCCATGGGAGGTATATTTAGCTTCCAGTCATGAATTGACGCTAAACATATGTGCCCGGAAGGCTGCTCCTTTGTTTAATCTATGAATAAGTATTGATTAATAGAGGTATAAATTTCTGCATGTATTGAATTGTTCTGTTGAGTTGGTACCATGCCATCAATAGGTCGGCTTGGTCTTCTTTAATAAAGTGAAGCGCTTCTTCTGAGGGAAGAGGCACTTTGGTCATTGTCAGGTGAGTGACGCAGCGAAGAAAACCAAGCGCAGCCCATGCCCTACGTGTTGTGAAACCATCCACAGATGGGCATTCATCTGGCACGTTTTGGACTTCTGAAACACCATGCAGATGAGGAATGCTTTGGTGGTGATGGGGTGTGCTGTGCCCATTATACGTGGCCAGGCTGTGGCAGGAAAACACTTGCTTTTGGGGAACAGGGGTAGTGTCAAACCTGTTGGGAGCCACAGCCATGTTAGGAGGTCAATGAAGTGCTGCAAGGCTGCCCTCCCAGGTGATCACCCAGCTCCTGTGGGAGGAGTGTTGATGGGTGTTCCTTGAAACGTTTGGTTTTAATCCAATTTAATCCAAATTTGATCTAATCAGGGCACGAGGACAAAGCATTTACGATTTGAAATTCCTCCTGGATCCTAGAGTTTCTCAGCAGGAGTGACTTCCTTAGCAGTGTCTGTGACAAATTCAGCTTCATCGGCTCTCTGCCTGTCTGAGCTCTTGAGCTTTTCTTCTGGAAGCGCAGCCTTGGGGCTCCCTGCTTCATGGGCAGCCTTGAAAGCCCCAGAGCGTGTGGGGGTGTCCTGGCCTTGGGCAAGGCCTTGGCCTGTCGCTGTGGTGGGTCTTCCTCTGAGCTGAGGGTGGCATGGCAGGAGGTAGCCCTGTGAGGGACAGAACCATATTGCTGGCAAAGGAAAACCCTGGTGTAAGATGTGAGTAAATGACATGAGCTGTGTTCCTGCTCACCTGCACCAAAATGCACGCAGAGTGCGTATCCACAGCCTGGGCCTGAGCTGAGCGTGCAAGTGGTGGGAGGACACAGACCGACTTGTCTAGAACTACAGGGAATGGCCTCAAGTTGTGCCAGGGGAGGTTCAGGTTGGAAATGAGGAGACATTTCGTCTCAAAAAGAGCGGTCAGGCATTGGAATGGGTTGTCCACGGAGGTGGTGGAGTCACCGTCCCTGGGGGTGTTCAAGGAAAGGTTGGACGTGGTGCTTGGGGACATGGTTTAGTGGGTGACATTCGTGGTAGGGGGGTGGTTGGACCAGATGATCTTGGAGGGCTTTTCCAACCTTAATAATTCTAGGATTAATGATTCTATGATTTATGATCTGACTTGGCATGGTTGCATGCACATGCCCACGTTGCTCTCTCTACAGCCACTGCAAACCAGTTGTCAAGGAAAGAAGCCAATATTAAACTAAATGTCAATGTTAAAATAAAATAAATATGTATAAATAGCCAATGTTAAACTAAATATCTAAACCGATATTAATCGGAGTAAAATTTTGAAACTGTCTCCTATTTTTTTTTTTTTGACAGTTTATGTTGTAGTCAGTTCAGGTCTCATAACACCTATCGGTTTCAGTTTCTGAGCTCCCAGACTGAAGGCCTGATGGTGCGCTGGTAGGTTAAAAATGGATTATCGCGGGTTTGTCTGCCTGATTTCCACATGTTGATACTTTTAATCCTTTGCGTCAGCCAACGGAATAAAAGACGGGGAAGAAAAACAATTTACATGAGCAAATACTGGGACTATATCCTATCCCTATTTTAAAACATCTCTGGGGAATGCAATGTTTTCTGTAAAAGGCAGGGTGCCTGGCTTCATAAACCCTGCTAAATTGCAACTTCACAACAGTCTCCAGCAGCTGTCCTAGTTCCCCAATTCTTCTTTTTTTTTTTCTTTTTTTTTTTTCATTTGAGAATTAACAAAATACAAAAGGCCAAACTCCCAGTGAATCCCACGCTGTGGGGAGGGGACACCCACCTTCTTCTGCCTAGGGAAAAGCTGACATCAGCCAGCCCTGGCAAGGAACAATAGGATTTGGGGAAGAGGGATTTGTTAAAGCAGCTTTAACTTGTGGAGCCTGTGTGTATGTGCATTTGCTTCCAGTGGAAACCAGTGGTGATACTAATGGAAAAAAAGCTAGCTTTAAAAATAGTCTAATGCTATCCACATAGGAGAAATACAGGAGGGGGATTAATGCAGAAGCAGGGAAATTGTCATGCAAAATGCCTCTCTTCTGCCAGCAATATTCTATATTTCCCTCTGCACTTTACTGAGTTTTGTCTGGGGAAAAAAGCTTAGCCTCTTCTACAAGTGGAAGCGTAATGGTGGGCAAGCATCAGGAGACGTGCAAGTGTGGTTGTTTTTCAGCTCAGTACATAGTAGGCCTGGCTCATGTCTTCATTTTGGATTAAACACAGAAGAGGTGTAGGAGATGCGCAGGTGCCTTCATCTACTTTCCAGCAATCCGTAAAAATCAAGCCTTTAAAAAATGCATCTCGTTTGCATGGTAACATGAAGTCATTTGGAAACATTAGGATCATTAATGAGGTTTAGCTATAGCATTTCTTTAATACTGTTTCGCTGCTGCTGCTCACAGGAGTTTGCCTTTAAAGTTGCCGTGTTGTTTCTGATTGTAGTTTTGCTTTTACCTGTGTGCTTCTTTGTAGGTATCGCCCCACCTGCCTGTATGCTGTCTAAGGGAGACTGCACCCTTTACAGTTGCTGATGTTGGTTGCCTCTAGTCTAACATAAAAGTTCGTCATGTTGAATATAGAGATGTAATGAAAAACATGACTGATTATCCAAGAAATAGAAAAGCTTGGTCTATGCTGAGTTCTGTATTAAAATGTATGAGTTCAGCTTTCCCATTAGAACAGGTCTTGTGTGCGGTCTGTGTTTGAGTTTCTGTGCTCCTTCCTGGTTTGCCTGTCATTAGCGGTATAATTAGCTGGATCAGAAGCTTAAATGTTCCCTGTATGATCACTGCCTGTAGTCCTTATATATATTCTCTTGTATTTAGCACCGACAGTATACTTTTTCAACAAATCACTGATGTTGAAAAACATCCTTTCCTAACAGCAGCTCCAGTAACTGACTGTGAGCAGTAATTGATTGCAGTGGGTCTCTGATGCTCGTAAGTATTTAGTCACTCACACTGTGCTCCTTGAATCAATAACCTCCTTTGGTCTGTAGCCTAATAGAGTTGCTTAATGGGTAGAATTTTGTTTGTGTTTCATCCAGTTATCTTTTTTGCTCTTTTGATAGATTTGCTCCATCAAAATAACTACTGAAAATGATCATGCACTTGTCATGTGCTTGTGACAATGCACATCGTCATATTTTCCCAAACATATTTCAGAGCGCTAGTGTTCTTTATTATAATCCAAGCTGGGATAAATATGCCCTCTGCAGAAAACCAGGGCCAGGTGGAAATCAGCAGCTGCTGCTGGGGCGTGGAAGCGGGGCTGGGAATGTCAGGTGCAGGACTGCTGCTGGGTAAACCTCTCCCTGTGTCTGTACGGGCACAAACCTGCTCTGCTCTGACGTAGGGCTTGATGGGACTGGACAGCCCGGTGTCTGTGCACGAAACGAGGTTATTCTCAATTAGCAGCCACATCACAGCAGAGCCCAAAGCTCTGTGCAGCACTGAGAGCATCCAACTTGTGGAACAGAGGGGATGGTTGTGTGCGTAGGTACTAACGGAGGAGGGCAGATGTGAAGATATAGAAAGCTGAATTTGGAGAAAATGAGAAAAAGAATGGGGTTTGGGCATGGCCAAAGGCTGTTTTTGATGAAAAGGAGCCAAAGGGCTAGATTCTGCTGACGTGGATGTTGGATACCTGGGCACAAATGTGGATGTTCAGGCATGAAGAGGTTAACCTGCTGCTCTTTTGTTTTGCTCTGCCTCTCCTTTCAGAAGAAGAATTGCCTATAAAGTTATTTTTAGATGCCTTGTGAGCAAGTTTTGTGGGAAGACAAGCAGCCAGCAGCCCCCGGCGAGCTGCTAAGCCCACCCATCTCAGCTTACAGCATGTAATTAGCAGATAATCATGCCAAAATCACAGACTCCAACAGGCTAATTTTATCACATGTGCTGACATCGGTACGCTTGTTGAGAGTAAGTTGTGGGTTGTTGGTTAAATGTGTTTCCTCGCTTGTTTATGAGCTTGTGTTCCTGCATTTACTGCATAAAGGCGAGATCAAATGCAGGTCTTGTCATTTAGCAGCCACTGGTGTTTTGATTAGGTTCGGTAACGTGGGGCTTTGCCCAGCATTAAAACTGTGTTTTATTAAGATGTGGTCGCTGCTAATCGCAATTCCAATAACGCTGTTGTGTTTTGCTGCAGGGGAGGCACGGAGAGTGTTTGAGCTTTGATTCAGCGATATATTCAAGCATGTGCTTTGAGGTGTGCTTATCCAGATAACGTAATCATACAGTTGTGAATGTATATATAAAAGACCATAAGTGCCTGCTGAAATTGAACTGTAATTTCCCGTGATCCGATCGGGACCTGGGCATGTACTCTTAAGCTGCATTTATACTCGTGAGTTTCCCTAATTTAGGGCCCTAGTAACTCTGGCAGTTTTCTTCAGTGAAGAAAAATATTGTGTGTCTGATGGTCGGGCTGAACAGACTTCAGGACCTGCATACCTCTCTTATTGATGTGATAAAATAAAGATACTTCTTAATAGAAAACACAGCCCAGAGTCATCCATCTGGGTACAATAAATCTGGGACAGGTAGATACAATAAAAACCATCACTGTTTCCTTCTCATAGTAGAAAGATTAAGTTGGCCGAGGTTATGGGGTCAAAAATAGGCTCAGTAACAGAATCTTTGGGAAAGATGGCCTGAAGAATGTGAGAAATGGGGCTGACCTGCTGGTGCCTGGTTCCCTCCCCCGGGCGGTGTTTGGATTGGAAAAGGCTTCGGGAGAGGTGCCAGTGGGCCCAGGATGGCCGGATTCCTGGGTTCACAGGGCTGCCTCTCATAGGATGGGTTTTCCTACTTGAGAGAGTTTTAAATAACTGTGGACAGCTGAAGGTGGCCAGAGGAAAGGTGGGGGACCTAAGAGGTCTCTTCCATTTCGGGGTGCCTCTGGTTTTGCACCAGGATTTTTCAGGACTGGCATCATCCACGGAGAAGCTGCCAGTGCCTGCCCAAGGCTCTTCCCCGTGACATTTTGGATTTGGCTTTATTGAAGCAGACGTCAGGAGAAGGAATCGGCCTCCCTCAGGTTTTAGTGTTTTATAGGACAGAATAGACCTTTGTAACCTGTTTTCATTTTCTGGGCACTTACAGTGACAAAAAGTGTTTGTAGCTGAATTGGACAGACCTTGAGGATTTGCTGCGATATTTATCCAAGTCTGCATGTCTCTTGGCTATAAGGTCTCGTACATAGTCTCACCTGTGAGCTCCAGATCTTTGTAGTCGTGTCTTGTGCTTTCGGGCTCTGTAGGAAAAGCAATGGGGCTGTAATAGCTCAAGCTGAAGCAATAAAAACCCAAAGTGACCCTTTGCTGATACGCCCGCAAATAAATGTTTGCCTAGGAGATAAACTTGATTCCTTTCTTTCTTTTCCATAATGGAAGCTGCATGCATAGAGGAAATAATGAAAGCAAGCCAAAGTCACTGGGCTCCAGGCACATTTAAGTAGTTTGTCTGCCTGTCATGGCAAATTAATTCAATGGCAGAATATGGCACCGTTGCCTCAAGCAGGCAAGTGCCATTCTGCGGGAAGCATAATTCATCCTAATAGCCACCTCGTGAGCAGCGTGTCGTAGCAGCAGTGAGGTAACACCCTGCATGCAGGAGCCAGGGCAGTAGCTCCAACAACGAGATTTGAGAGTCTGCTTCCATCACCAGTCCCCATTTTCCTACGCGTCCGTCCGAAGTTCACTTGAAAACAATCACACGGCTCCATCCGCTCAGACTCGGGCAGTTTGATTTCATGAATCTCCTCCAAGTCTCCTTAGACACTGGTTTTGTTTTCTAAAAGCTGCTTGCTGCTCTCTAAAGAGAGACAAAGCCCCGACAGTGGAAGCACATCACCTTCTCTTCTCTTGGGCAGGTACTGAACAGGGTGGGACAGTTACCAGGCAGGGCACGTGTCCCATAGCACCGTGGTGTGATGTCACTTGCTCCTTATTTGAACATACAGATAATTTTTTTTTTCCAGTTGCTTGTCAAAAAATTGACTTCTTCCATGGAAGAGGAAGGAGGGAGATGGGAGGAGAAAATCTCTCCCAGCACTCTCATGGGCGGCATTCAGGTTTGTTTCCAGAGTAGTTTTGGGGAACAGCACATCTGTCACGGTCGGAGTGCTGGTTTTGGTTGCGATCTAGCTCCGAGGAGAACCGCAGCTTCATTTTGCCATGACCCTGCCCTGGTGCAGCCACATTGTGTGTCCGGCTTGCTGCGGGGTGCTGGGTGCGGATGCTGTGATGCTGTGGGGTCCGGGGCAGGCTCTGGGGCAGAACTTGCTCAGTGGGGCACAGTGGGAGCCTTCGCTGCCACCCTTCGCTGAAGCTGAAGCCTCCCTGTTTGGAGAAAATGGAGAGCTTTGATAAGGAACAAGACTCATTAGAATTTTTCCAACTGGAACTATTTATTGCCCTGCTTTGTCAAGAATCACTAATTATTAAAAATTAATTACATTCACCCTTTTGACTTGGCTTCTACGTCAGATCTGAAGACAGACAGCGAAGCTACTGTTGGTGGTTCAGATCCTGCCAAAATCCTCATGAGAACCAGCTACTGAGATTTCTGTGTCTGAGCGCTGACAGATGGAAAAGGTATCTGATGCTTTCGCGTTCTTTAATTGAGCACTCAAAGGCATGACAAGGTCCAATGGCTGGAAACTGAAGCCAGAAAAATTCAAATTGGAAATAAGGTACAAATTTTTAACAGGGAGAGTAATTAACCTCTGGAACAGTTTACCGGGGAATGCGATGGATTCTCCATGGTTCGATCTCTTCAAATCAAGAATGCGTGTCTTCCTCAGAAATACCCCTAGCTCCAACAGCAGTCAAGGGGCTCGATACAGACTTTTATTGCTGTTGTGTGACCCGTGCTGCACAAGAGGTCAGACTATTGTATCCGAAGAGATAAAAATCTGTGAATCTGAACCCAAACAGGATCCCTTGATTCCAAGCCCCACATTTAAACTTAATCCGGACCTGAGTTCTCCCCCCCTTCATTCTGTCTGCTCCCAGAACAGAGGGAATTTGCTAAGGCAGTGATGTGGAGGGTTTAATGCAACCCTTTCTTCTCAGCCCAGGAAGGTCTGTGGGGATTTGAGCGGGGACTCTGAAGAGCCCGAGCAACTTCAGGCTGTACAGAACAGCTCTTTCTCAGCCCGGACCTCGGGTGGTTGTTAAAGACCCAGCTTTATGGGGTTATCCTAGAGCCGCCCTGTTGCCAGAGGTGTTGCTGAGCAGCTGGGCTTTTAGGAGCCAGGTATTCACTCCCCATTTCCTCGTGGTTCCAGGAACACCCCTCTCCCCTGTTTGTAATTATGGGGTTTTGCTCATCCTCGGAGTTACATTCATCTCTGTGTCGTGCGGCCCCTGTGTTCTCAGGAGTCAATTAGTGGCGTCGCAAAAGCTGCGTCATTAGGAGGGGTGCACGGGTTGGAAATGAACACGTCCGGCAGTGTTTCAGGCTGCTCCTTTTTGCCGAGGTTACACGTGCTATTTCCCCGGTTCCACTGTTTAATGGCACACTGTAACGACCGGTGTCTCAGCCACGGGGACGGGATGTTGCTGCCAAGAAAAACTGGCAGGACAGGAGGTGGAAGAGATCCATTAATTGGCTCCAAGTACCAATTTCTCTAGAGGGGCTTTTCTTAACAGAAAGAAACTGTTTGGCACTGCAGGGGCAAAGCATACCTGCAGAGCAAATGGCTTTTCTGGGTCTGAAGACATCTACAGACCGTGGTAATAACGCAGTAGAAATATCAGAGCTTGATTTTAAGGGACACCTGAGAATGCGAAGGAATTGCTCTTTTATTAAAAAGCGCGGACCAGAGTCTCTCCTGGTGCATATTGAATACAGATTCTTTCACGAGGATCCTTTCGCTGGAGCGGGGAGGAGGAGGCAGGGAGGGAATTTAACCCTTAAGGACCTTCCCATGGAAGCCCTGCTTTGTGGAGAAGTCACGGCCGGGGGCATATCCTCGCCCCCCAGTGGGTCCTTTGCGGGGTCTGCCGGGTGAGCCTTTTGCTGTCTGTGTTCCTGCAGAAGATCTGTGTGCCTGCCATTGGGCCCCGTTGGCGTGGGTCATCCTGTGGGTTGTGGGCTGGAGGGACATGGTACGGGACTCCGCTGGGCTTGGTCCTACAGGGCAGCCTGGGGACTTGTCATGTGTCACCTGCTTCTTGCCATGCCCAGAAGTACCTTACCTGGGGGGGGGCACTGCCTTCAGGGCCACTTCTGTAGGAATGCAGGTCCTTGTTCCTTTGGATGGTAGCCCAAAGGTTGGAGAAGCCAACAGGATTGGGTCCGGCCAAGCCACTGCTGCTGCGAGTGGGGTAGAGGGGCTGCAGGGTGGCACCAGGGGACTCCCAGCCCCAGCGGGTCACCTTTTGGGGATGCTCACTGAGTGTAGACATGCTTATAGGTGCCCATGGCTGGGCCTTTGGACGTTCTGGCTCTGAGCAGCACAACGTGGGGTTGGAAGAACTTGCCTTTTTTTAGTTCTTATGCTTCGGCTTTCATTTGCCCTCCACACCAGAGCTGCTTTCAGGCAGCGCAGCCGCCCCTCGTTCTGCAGGATTGTGGTTCTCCTACGAGCCAGTGAAACGGTCTTGAACGGTTCCCAATTATCATTCACAAATTCCTGCTCAAATTCTTTCTCCCAATTGTTTTGCTTTGTAATTATTTTCAGCTTTGTTAAGCTGGCACTTTAAATCATCAAGTAGATACATTACTCGTTTGGACTTTATTCTATTTGCACATAACAAATGTAATCAAATCAGTCTCTTGTACCTAAGCTGCTACTATATTTTTACATTCTGTCATCAGTTCCCCTTGATCTGTAAAAATGAGGCCTAATATAGAATTTCTTCTGTGTTAGATGCGATTGTTTTTGTGTCTGGATATTTTCAAGTGTGATTTTAGGAATTCCAAGCACATTTTTAGTATTTGCAGCACAAGGCTCCAACATATGGCTTTCAAAATGAAATCCCCATAGAAATGCAGCTATCTTTCTTGAGTGATATAATTAAGTTTACAATAGATCACTGCTATGCGAGAATGATAGTGCTGTTAGTAATATTGTACAGAATTTTGAAGAGTTCAATAAGTATTCCAATTTCTTACTTATGGGGAAAAACAAGATTGTGTGATCATGTTTTGTAACAATTAAAAAAGCACCACTTTTATATTGAAAGAATATTATATAGCAGCTCTTAATTAGAGATAATGAATACCAGCAAGTTCCAGCTGTGTGGAAGAAGTTTAGTTTAGTGCTGTTATTTTTTTAGGGGTAAACAAGGTGGCTCACATAACTACAGATTTTTCTGCCTGACATTAATCCTAGACAAAATAATGGAATTGCTGATAGTACATGTAATTAGTAAAGAATTAAAGGGATTAATGTAAGTAGTGTCAATCAATGTGGGCTTATGGAATATGGTTCTTGTCTAATTAGATTTTTTTTTTTTTTTTTCAGGAAGATTACAAGTTGCATTGATAAATGTAATAGTAGTGAGGTGATGAGCTTCTGTAGAGGGTCCTGAGTGTCCTGGTCCAGCCTTGTAGCTGACCCCGCCCTGGGCAGCGGGTTGGACTTGGAGGCCTCCTGAGGCCCCTTCCAGCCTGAATTACCCCCTGATCCCGAGGAAGTATTGGCTATGAGTAACATTTTATGTAGAACCGGAATGATAGAAAACCAATTAGGCACTTCTGAAATGGATAAAAAAAACCTGCTGTCACCTCAAATTTTAAATGGGAATTCATCAGCGAGTAGACGTGTTTCTAATGGAGTCCAGCAGTTAATGCTGATCTATCTTTGAGGTGAGGTCAAAACACAAAGAAGAGATAAATAAATTAAAAGGCAGATCTCTGGTGCAGAATGATTTAGATTCCATTAGTAACCTGGATGAAAAAAAGTGATGTGTTTTAATAGGGCCCGTATAATGCTGGGCTGTATTTTGAGAGCCGATGGTTCTGAAAACATGTGTGAAGCTGTGGGGACCGTTGGCCAAGTACCGACCCTGCCTGGGAGCATGCCAACCAAGGGAAGTGTCCTCTTTGGCTGGATAAAAGTGAGGAATATTTGAGACAAGGAGAAAGGTGCTGCTTCTGCCGACTCCAGTTGTGCCTGGTAGTTTGAGAAAGATGTTGATAAATTGGAGAGAATCGAGAAAAAGGTTTTAAGAATTATTCAATGATTGGAAAGCACGTCTTCCCACTGGAGGCTGCAGGAGCCTGGTTTGCATCGTCTAACAAAGAGGAGGGTGGCGGTGAGACTTGAATGCTCTGGTGGAGAGACATAAAACTGGTAAAAAAGTTGACTTCAGTCCAGCAGACAAACATGTAATAAAATCCAGTAGAGAGATACTGAAGGTACGTAAATTCAGATGAGAAATAAAACACATTTTCAACAGTGAGAGCAACGAGCCACTCACAACAGCACACCAAGAAACATGAACCTTTCTGTTTCACTGGAAACTTTTACATGTTTTTCTTTTCCTAAAATATCTGCGCTAGTTTTAGGAGGAATCAGTTCTGGGAAGTCTTACGGCTTGGGTTATCCAGGGGGTCAGGAGTGAAAATCACAGCGGTCTCTTCTGGTTTTGTAATCAATTAATCCAACAAGCCCTGACATTATGAGTGCTACCAGCACAGCTGCCTGCATTTTGCAGCGTAACACAAAAGGTTGTTTTGCAAAACTAGGCTGATCTAGAAGTGAATTAGGAGCTTTATTTATTTCTTACCAGCTTAGATCAGGGGTTCCGGAAGAACCAATGAACCCGGGACTGAATTTTCTGAAAACCTTGTTATTTATTAAGGCCTTCTAGATCCAGATTAATTCACTTGGCTTCATATTGATTCCTTCACCTGCCTGGAAATGAGAAAGGCAGATGCAGATGAATGGCTCAGTGGGCCGCCATGCGCCGCGGCCTCTCCTGGGAGCTCCTCATAGGGGAGATCTCCCAGCCATTTCTGCAGCATCTTAACTCCATTCAGAAACTTGTGGGGGATAAATCAACCCAAATCCCACCAGTGTGGACATCTTAAAATCAAGTTACGTGTCTTAAATCACTTGGGGCTTTATCTCTTCGTAATGTGGCTGGTTGCAGCAGTGTGCTGGGAGCAGCGGGGACTCTCGTGGCACACCTACCTGTGTGGTTTAAGCTCAGCTGTGCAGTGCAGATTTGCCCCCTGTCCACCCACACAGTCACCTGGAGGTAGCGATGCTTTCCCCTGATTAAGGAGACACCTGAGACTATTCAGAAGATTAAGTCAGGAGAGATGAACCCCTCCTGGGATACGTGCCTGCGGGATGCTGAGCCGATGAGTCCCCACTGGTGAGCTGATGTCCTCAGGGACCACTGTGGCTTTCCCTTTCCACCCCTAGGTGGCTGTTAGTTTGTGTTGTGATTTGGCCTGAAAGCCCAACGTGCTTTTAGACTCCTGAATAATTTGAAGTATTCATCTAGACACTTGGAAACAGTAGGGAAAAAACCAGGAGTGAATGGGATTAACAGGTCATGGTTGTTCACAGATCCTTCTCTTAAATATAATTAGTTCATTACAATACATCCATGGTACAGAACTTCTATAAACAAGCCTTAAAGTCTGTCTACTCAGACTCTTTATAGTGCAGATCTTGGAGGGGAAAAAAGATTTGGGATGGAGAAAAAATAGCAATTAGAGTTAAACGGCAAAATGGGGAGTTAATTAGTAGTGAGCACAACTCCTTTCGTGGAAAATGTTTTTTTATGTTAACTTTTGTAAGAAAACAGTTTTCCACACTTGTCAGGCCTGACAGTTAAAGTTAATGGTGTTAAAAAACAGAGTACTGAAAAATGTACCCTTCAGTGTAAAAGATTTATTCAATGAGAATTTGCTTGAAAAATTATTTTGGCTAACAGTGCTGGCTTTTGCCTGGCGCTGGGAACAAAGATCCTTGCTGTGTTACCAGGATGAGGACAGCCCCAGATTCATGATTTCCCAATTAAGATGACATGACGTATTTTCTTGTATCGTTGACCTACTGTTGACCCCTTTTAAAAAAGAATGCTACCCTTCAAATGATTTTTTTAAATCCCCTTCTGGAAAAACACAAAGCGAGCCCTGATTTGCTTCTGCTTGGAGCAAGACTTGGTACGCGCTGGGATGCTCGGGGACAGAAGCTGCGAGTTAAACTGCCCAGCAAGTTGTCTGAAAAAAGTGTGTTGAACATCTTTTACCTATTCCATGCTATTTTGTGAGGTCATTATTGGATGAAATTTCTTGTGCTGTATTTGCACAAGAAGTGCTGCCCGAGAGCAGAGCTGGCTGTCCCTGGGCACCAGGGTGAGCACAGGCACAAGTGGCAGCGGGGGCCTGCTCGGGGTTTGGGGGCTCTTTGGCCGCATGCTGGACCCCACCTTGTGCAGGGAGAGGATTTTCACAGCTGCCCACCCAACGTAGAGACATGAAGCTGTCTGAACTGACAACCAAGTTGCTCCTTACCCACCTCATTACTTGCTAAAAAAAAAAAATAATAAATTGACCCATATTATTGTAAAGCCTGATCCAAAGTGGATAGAAGTCAAGGGTAACTTTCCTCTTCCCCCTGAATGGCTGTCTCCTAAAGCTTTTGCTGGATTTTAACCTATTTATGACAGTGATAAACCATGCAATGAAGTGATATCAGTGTTCCTGGCACTGGGCTGCAGGGCCGTGAGTGTGGGTCTGGCCGCAGCCCACGTTCTTCTAGAGGTATGGCTCCAAAATCGGTCTCTTGAAATGTCTGCCTGTCACCTCCTTTACTCACCCTCCTGATTTAGTGCTGCTTTTTATAATCGGGAGAGATTGAAAGCACGTTAAACACTTTGACCTCTCAAAATCTCTAAATTCTACCTATTGAAAATCCTTGTAAATACAGAGTTCGTATGGATCGGCAGAGCTGCACTGGCCTCCATGAAATCTGGTTGGCACCATTTGGGAATCTAACCTGGTGCTTTGAATAAATCCATCAAGGCTTGCTCCATAGAGGCAGTGATTGGAATCAGTAGTGTTAAAGAGCTGGTTTGGAGCCCACCCACGTCAGCAATTATATTTTCTTGTGCTACCATGGAGCAAGGCTTCCTTGCATATCTTTTTCAGAAGAAAGGCAAAGGCTTCCTGAGATTTTTGTGCTCCCTGGGTGCACACGAGCACAAAAGCACCCCCACTTCTGGAATTGCGGCTCCCTCCAGCTCGCCCATTTGCTCCTGGAAACCTTGTTCTGTGTGCTGGGTGTTACAGAAACGACTCCTTGCTGCAGGATGGTCCTTGCTGCCTGATGTTCAGGCAGAGGATGCTGCCAAGTGCTGGCTGCTCTCTTGCCCCCAAGGCCTTTGCTCTTTTCCCACCTATACTCCGGCTCTTGGTGGCTCCTCCAGCTGCCCAGTGCTGGGATAGCACTGGTGTGGCTGCAGGTTGCTCGCTAGGAAAGCGTGCAAACAGAAAACAGATCCTGGAGTCCTCCCTGTAGAGCATCTGGGAACGCAGTGTGTGCTTGGCTGAAAAGTTTCCCAGTGATGTTTTTAATCCTTCAGTAAATCGAACCCCAAACACCACCCCTGTGACCCTGGTGCTGTTGAGGGGAAGCAATACCCTGCAGCTTCTGGATCTGGGGAGGTTAGGAATGGGCGTTTGCCTCTTCAGTGGCAGGTTTGTAAAGCAGAGTTGGAGCCTCCACCCCTCCTGCAGCTACGTCTCTTTGGAGGCATTGTGATGCTGCTGGGATGGATTCTGGGCTCTGCACCAGAGCAACAGATTAGACCTGGGGAAGAATGGTGATTATGTCCCCCTTCTTCACCTCTGTCCAAAAAAAGGCTTTGCTAACATTCCAACTGAGTCAGATTTCCCTGACCTGGGAGCTGCAGTTGTTTTTTCTGGAGGACATTCAGCGTTCCTCACGCTGTGAGCTCAGGAGCCACACTTACTCTGTGAGGGCCTGTGGAGAGCACGGAGCAGCAAGATCCATGCGGATCGAGGCGTTACCTTGCCGTTCTGACACACGCTGCCTGGAGAGCGGTGGGAGATTATCAGACGGACAGAGGATTCAGGCGAAAAGGTTCACAGCGTTGTTCCTCAATGGCTCCTAAGTCTACCTTTAGATCCTGTACGAGAGAAGGCCGATTTTTACTGGCACTGAAACCTGTGTCTTTGAGTTGCTTCTGGTGCAGAGAGCCTGAATGCCCAGAGATGGAGTCAGAGCCTCGCTTTGCGCTCCTATAACTCAAAGCCAGGCACCAGATGATCGTTTGCTGCAAACTACTTTGCGCGTGGATGTTTTTGCTGGGATGAAGCCTTGCTAGCAAGATTGATTTCAAGTTACCCTCCTACTTCTCCTCGGTGCCAGTAGCCCTTAGGACAAATAAAACAAACCCCGAAATGAACTAACTTCCTTGTCCATGCAGAGCTTTCAATTCGGTTCAGTTTATGTTTATGGATTTTGACTGATTATTATTGTGCCTGACTGGGTACGGAGCCATCTGCCTTGGATTGGGTTTCCACGGGCTGCCTCCTCAGACAGACTTCAGATGGCCGTTCTGGCAGGACAAGACCAGGTTCTCAGTTACATGCTAGCACCAAATGGATTTTTAAGTGGAAGGAAATTTTATTGTTATCTATTTGGAAGCAACACTGCAGTGCCCTGTGTGGGAAGGAAGAAGGTGCCCAACGTGTTTATCTTTATTATTATTATAACCTACCATTTTCTGTTGAAAGTAGAGGTGGCCTCTAAGGAGTCCAAACTGCAGGGAATTCAGCTTTTTTTTTCCTCTCTCCTAGAAATATGTTTGCTTTTAATGACATTTTCATCTATAAAAGTTAAAAATAACATGCCTCATTAAGTTCAAAGCACTCTGGGACCCAGCTTGCACGTTTTGGCTGAAAAGTTGAAATTTCCCCCGGAGAGGATCACATTTTCTGTTGGGTTCGGTGTTTTGTCTGCCTGCCTGCCACAATTTTGCGTGGCTGTGGAAAAGGCAGGGGAGCTGTGTAGCATAGCACCTTTCCCAAACCTTGGGCGTTACAGGAGCTGCAGTTTCATTCCCAAGCGGAGAGGAGTTGTTTCTGTCTGCTCTGCTTGCCAGGAGGAGGGTGAGTGATGCCAGCGTGGCTGACAGGAGCACTCGTGCCAATCACACCGGTCCATACCTGGGCTGTGTCCAAGCCTTTGGTTTCATCAGGAGATGTTTGTACCTGCAGTCTAACAGACGCCGCATTGCAAACATCAGCAAGAAAGCCTTTTCTTCTTGTTTTGATTTGGGAAGGGAGGGAATGGCTAAAAATACAGCTTTATCAAACGCCTGTGGCACTTCACTGCACAAAGCTGCCATTTGGTCCTCGGTATAGGCAAGAAGTGTCATTTCCTCTCTATATGATCTCATCCAGATTGCTCCTAGAACTATATCTGAATAGGAAAAGAGACACCGTGCAGCCCAGCCTGCTACGGCTTAGTGAACGGTGTTGCTTAATAAATGGTGTCAGCTGTGCGGGTGCAAGGAAGCCAGGATGGTGGCGAGCGGCCCAGCAGCGGCACCGAGGGCAGGGTGCCTGAGCGGCGGGCTGAGCGGGGGGCTGGGGGCTCGGAGAAGGGGTGATGGATGGAGCCTGCGAGGCTCCTACCCAGAGCAGTAAAGGCTGAGCTGATGGCCTGCAGAAAGGGCTCGGGCTGCGGGGCTCAGTGAGCTGGAGGCGAGGTTTTGTGTTGGCACTGGGTGAGCAGGTCAGCAGCAAGGAGGGTGCTGAACCACACTGCCCTGCTGCCACCTCCTGCCTCGGGAAAGGCTGAAAACTTAGCAAAAGCAGCGACAGCCGAGTGGGAAAGCTTGTGCAACTCTGGTAACGAGTTCTGCTGTGGCATTGTATGTGTGATGTTTCCAAGCAGGAGGTGAAAGCCATTGTGCTTAATGCTGTGTGTGCGGGTAGCAAGAGACATCATGCGTCCTGAGAAGTTCGCAGTCTAAGTGAAGCTTGCATCCTTCGATGCTCAATAATAGTTTTAGATTCATTGCAGCCAGTGTTACACTTGGGACCCAAGCTAGTGGCACAACAACACTCTAGAAATTGATGTATTTTGTGCTGGGGCACTGCTGGAGCTAGCACATCCTTAGTAGGACCACAGTGCCCAGCCACACCGATGCAGCTCCTCCAGATAAAAGCTTCTGCTTTTGTCCAGCTAGCATGGGGCGTGGGCAGACGGCATGCAATCTGCTGGCAATGCCTGCAGGACGTGGAGCTGGGACAAGCCCCTGCTGGGAGCCTTCATCTCGTCCTGAGCGGCGGCACTGTGGAGTCCCAGCTGGCTGCCGCGCAGCCGCAGAGGTGTGCACGTGCCTGCGCTGTGCAGCAGGCTGCTGCCAGGAGCTGTTCCTTCGTTGTAATTCATGGGGAATGCATTTGAAAGATCTGCAGTGAGACAGTGGGAGCTGCAACAGGCAAGACGTAGTATGTATGCACTAGTAGTGCGTATGCACTCAGTTTTAAATGCTCTTGTGTGGTTCGCTCCAGTGGCCTTTGAAAATGGATCACAAAAAAAAAAGGGGGATAGAAAGAATCTCGCTGGAGGGCTGCTCCAAGCAGATGATACCAGGGAACCACACCTGCAGTTCTGGGGCCTGAAGATGTACTCTGTGTGTGTTTTATTCCTGTGTGGTACTGGCTTTCTTTTTTTTTTTTTTTTTTTTTTTTTTTTTTGACTAACCAAAACCCTTTGCTAATGCTGGAAAATGTCACGCTCACATCCAGAGAAGGGCTGTGCTGAGCTGACCATGCCAGTTTAAATCCCCACCAGTTTCCATTAGGAAGCTTTGTCGCACACACCTGGGCTCGGACCACTCCAGATCAGGTGCTCCCACGTTACCGAGATGCAGTCGCGTCCATTTCTGAGTCTCCTCGTGACTGTTCGAAGACCCTCAGACACAGCCCGGGACGTCACCCATCTGCTGGACAGCAGGAAAAGGAGCTGTGCAAAAGCTGCGCCAGAGGAGGCTCAGGCTGGTCATTAGGAAAAATGTCTTTACCTTTTGGGTGGTCAGACACTGGAACAGGCTTCCTAGCAAGGTGCCCCAAGCCTGTCAGTGTTCAGGAGACATTTGGATAATGCCCTCAATAATGTGCTTAACTTTTAGTAACTTTTATGTAACTTTCATTAATGCTATTAATTAACTTTTGGTTATTCCTGAAGCGGTCTGGCAGTGGGACTCGATGATCTTTGGAGGCTTCTTCCATCTGAGCTGTTCTGCTCTGTTCGCCGGTGAACTCTTAGCCCTTCCTTTTCCAGTGCAACAACCGAATGAGTTTTTAGGATGTTAAGACATTTTAAGCTGTCCGAAGTCAAATATTAATCATAATGGGGTTATTTTGCTATCGATGTGATCTCTGAAATATCCTTCCAGGATTTTCTCTGCTTTCAGTGTTTCTTGCTACATTTTTTCCAGCCCCATGGGGAATGCAAGTCTTTCTCAGCACTGCCCCGAAGCAGTGAGGTGTCTACATGCCGATCTGTTGAAAGCTGCACATGGTGACTAGACAGAGAAATGCCAAATAAATAGCCGGGGAGGTTTGTGAGGGACGTCTGCCAGGTAGCAGGTGGTTGCTGGTGGCATTGTGTGACACCGCCGCCGGTGTAACTGGGCTCTTGTTGGCCTGGCGAGCCCTGCAGCCCTTTCCCCTTTTTCTGAAAGGCTGTGCTTGGGTTTGTAGTGTTTTTGCAGCTGACCTAACTGCAATACCATCAGGTTAAAGGAAAGGAAAAGCCATGTTTGTTGGTTTGTGGTTTCCAGATCCTTCATCTTCTCGAGCAGGTAGGGAGGGGAAGGGAGAGAGGATTGTGACTGGAGCAATCCATCTCGCTGCGGCTCGGGCACCGTCATCACAGGATGACGGTGAGCTATGAACAGGGCTTTAATGTTTTTCTACTCTCTTGTCTTGTGCAGGAGCAAAGACAGATCTTCTCTGCTATAAACTGTCATTGTTCCGTGGGAGCTGATGGTCTGTCAGTCTTTCCGTGTTGTCTCTGGGTGCCGTGAATAATGGTGCGGGCCTCCTGCAGCAGGAGGGGTGCTGGGCAGGAGGTGCACAGCAAGGTCCAGAGTCATCCTCGCCGCTGGCTGCCCGTGAGCAAGAGGCTGAGCTGAAGTCACTGAGGTTCCTCTTGTGAGTTCATGGTTCAGCTGCGGAGAAAAGCACGTCGAGCCGTACAAAGCCACAGCTGTTTCCCAAGAAGTGGGGTCCTTCCCTGCCTGCTCCGCGTGGCGTCAGATGACTCCCCCGGCCTGCTGCCAGATGGCAGGAGCCGAGGAAGGAAACCCCCCCTCAGGCTGCTTCCTCCCAGCCTGCACATAGGTTCCCACCACTGCACAACTCTTTAAATCAAATATTTGCTGCACGTTTGGCCTATGGTTCATGTTACCTTCTTGGTCAACTGAACTCTGACAGGTGCTGGTCAGCCGTGCACAAGGGCTCCTCGTGGTCCTCTTAGTTTTGGTGGGGTCGGTTGTTGTGTTGGATGGGGACGTGAAGAGAGCTGGGGTTGGGGGCCATACGAGTGGATGTACCCATCGGTGGCAGGGAGAGGAGCTGCTGGAGCCTCCAGAAACACCACGCGGATGTTGGGCAGCCAGCCTCCTGCTGCCAGGGAAGGGGTCGATGAGTTAAATCAGGCTTCCTCTACGGACCATTTACAGCCACGCATTGCTTCGGGAGGATTTTTACCCCGTTCAGAGTGAATATTGCACGGTCGTTCAGTTTGCAAGTAGGTGGAGGAGAAAATTATGTTTGCGGCGCTGAGGGCTGAACAGTAGATCTGATTGCTCAGCTGGGTCTTGTTCTTTGCCTGTCTCTAAATGTGGGTGGTTAGAGCTTTCCCCAGTTTGGACTGTGACTGCCGCAGTGCGATGGCGTCTGCTCAAATGCCACCCTCTTCAGCCATTCCATAATTCAAGATTGCTGAAGCCTGCTGCTAACATACAAGCTGCCTCCTTCCCTCTAATCTCCTTTGTCCCCTGAAGCTGCCCTTATCTCCAGCTTTCATCCAAACCCAGACAAAACCTTCTACGAGGTCTTAAGCAGCCTTGGGAATGTTCCTCCAGGTGATTTTCATTTCCACTTGTCTCTGCTCTTCTCCAATCTAATCAGGAGCTGAAGTTTCAAAATACCTTGAGGAAAAGCTATTCTTGTGGTTTTTCTACATGCTGCGGAGAAAGAAGTGTGGAATGTTTCTCAAGGGCCTGGCTTTTGGGGGATTTTGTCTCATTTTCCAGATCTTGCAGCTTTAGATGAATTATCAAAATGTAGATGCTGAACTGAATCAGAGACAGTTTTGAAGTTTCCTGTCACTAATAATACACTTGGTCATCAAACTTGGGATTGCTATTTTTTTTTCTTTTTGAAGGCTGTTTCTGGGTTACAGGTTTCTGTAACAACACGGGGTGGTCACAGCTCAAGGTGGTGGTGAGCATGGGGTGAGCAAGCGGCCTCAGCCTGTCTCAGCTCCGGCGGCCCCTGGAAGCCAGGGGACAGATGTCATTCAGAGGTGAACTCAAGTCAGTCCCGGGCACATTCAGAGCTCCTAACCACAGCTAAGCCAGCTGTAACTTTCCTGCCAAAACTTTCCTTTGATTTAAAACAAATTAAAAAAAAAAAAAGAAATACAAATTTCTCTGGAATGTGTCTGCTGTTTTCTAAAACCGTCCATGCTGTATCAGTAACTCGAAGCTAGGCCATCATGGCTGAACAAAACTATTTACATTTGAAAGCTTTTCAGCTGAAAATGTGTGTGTTTTGGAATTGAAAATGCCTTTTTATGGCTTTCATTTTTATGGGAACACTGGAAAATTTCTGCTTTGGGAAGGCCTATTCTGACTGGTAAGCTTTTTGTTCTCAGAAGCCAAGTGGTATTTTCTCAAACAGACATTTCTACGTTTTTTTTCCTCATGTTTTTTCCTCTTTTTTGCTGCTCAGACCTTTTCCCACAACTTGCCTAACTCCACTTGCAAACCAACAACGAGAAACGAGGCTTTGTGCTGCAGGCCTTGTCACCTGGCTCCCTGTTCTGGGCCTGCTCAGCACTCATCCTAGATGGCACTCAGGACTCATTGCCGCCACAAAAATGCAAGTATTACAGGGTAAGCTATTTGAAAGGTTATTTTTCAGGCCTGAGATACACGCCAGCACTTCATCCACCTGAGCCCAGCCTCAGCTGAGTGATAAGGTGCTGTGGGCAGGGCAAGTCCCAGTGTTTTTAATCTAAGCGGGCACGAAAAGATGAGAAGCCAAATGCCGAGTGGGTTTAATCATCTGACAAGTGCAATGAATAACCTTAAAGGTTTCCTATTCAGTCCCAGGGTGGAACTTCTGCATAGAAATAAGGCGATTGGCCACCGGCACATATTTGCTGGCTGCCACGGTTGTGATGTGAGCAGGCAGTGAGGAAGTTCTGGCCGTGCGTAAAGCTGCGAGGGGTGACAGATGATGAGTTGTTAAAGAGCTGCACAACTCGTCAGGCAAGGGAAGGTGCTTCCAGCATGAAGTGTGACTTCCCTGTCCCTGGAGTGGGCTGGGGACACGACCGCTCTCCGGGAATTGTGCGATTTCACATGGTGGTGTTGCTGCATCCACAGCCTGCCTTGCTCTTGGCAAGCCAGGGGTGTCTCCCTGCTGCCCTCTGCTCCTCTCCCTTGGCACCTGCTGCTTAAGAGGCTTTTTTGTTTTGTTTTGTTTTTTTGTTTTCTATTTATTTATTTTCAGAAATGTGAGCTGGCTATTTGTGCAGCGAAGGAAAGGCTCAAGGTGAGAAGGCAGAACCAGATTGCACCCTGGTGCGGGGCGTTTGGGTCCTGGATCCATTGCATTTCCCACAAAGCTGAACTTCCAACCCAGAGCAGGGAGCGAGCTCAATTCCCAGGTGACTTCAGTAGTGTCACACAGCCTCATCTCCCAGCCTGAGTTGGGCACAGTGAGAGGCTTCCAGTTGTGCTGGAGGGTGGACTGAGATGGGACACGTCCTCATCTGAGTCGCAGCGGGAGGGCTCGGTTTCAGGAGGCTGGTGCAGGGAGGAGGGCTTGGTCGTGGGGTTTGGTGAGTGACGGTTCCTGCCTCCGTTCTCTTTTCACTGGGTTTAAGCTGTGTGCACTAGGTCTGATGCAAGTGTGAAGGTGTGGCTTCAAATTTCTACCGAAGGTGTTATTTTGATGCCGTTGACACAGCAGATCCTGCTCGCCTTGTATGCCAAGGCAATTTAGAAGTGGCTCCAGAGAAGGAGAGGTGAGCTTGTATGAGCTGGCTGCCAGCAAGGGGAGAACAGGCTCCAAGGCTGTGTTAAGCTTCTAGGGTCACAAATGATGCCAAATGCAGCAGGAAAATAGTATGTGATTAGCTGATGAGGTGGCATGGCTATTTCCTTGCGTTTGAATGCTCGATGTTTTAAGCTTAATAATGGTATTCTAATATACACTTTCTGTGAGGGAAATATGTTATTTGTGTATGCACCTCACAGCTTAAACTTTAGTATGGGAAAGGTATTTCTTCTCTCCACCTCTGGATGGTTAGCTGTATAATAATAATAGTTAGCATTAAAAGTTCATAACATTTTATCTTTAATAGCAAGACATTTACCTTTTACCTGGAACACTGCTAAAATTGCACATTTCATACCCGAGTGCAATGCTGATGATGTTAGAAAATGCTAGCCTGGCTTGAACCAAATTATACACTTCTCCCCAAGCCTTTAGCTTGTTTCCTCTGCATCAGAGGTGGCAAAAAGTAACATAAACACAGGAGAAAGAGAAGAAAGAACAGATCAGAGGCAACATACAGTACGTAAGTTTGCGTGAAATACTGGTATTCGAGCTACAGCAGTTTAATGGATGTTCATTTAGTTTCTGTATTAACCCAGTAACTTGTTAGTGTTAATCAAATCCGTCTCATGTTGAGCTTCTACAAGTGTGGATGTGAGGAGGTGTCAGTGTGGGGACGAGGAGCTCCATGGGTGAGGATGGTCGTCCTGGCACAGCACCGCTCGGCAAACACCCGCACCTCGGCCTGGCGGTGCTCAGCGTTTGGCAGACAATGCGAGGAAAGCTTGACCAACGTGATTTGTTGGAGCAAGAACTGCAGAAAATCTGGGCCACAAAAAGTTTAAGCCTGATGCTGATTATTGATGGTGTGCGGGGATTTCCTGGTGAGGCATTTCAGGAGCGCTGTGTGAGCTGCCTCGGTTAAAGACCTTCACGCAGCAGCATCGATGAGCTCCTCTAAATCCTGAGGAGGATGAAAAAATCTGAACTCTGATGGTGCCCTGGAGGCTGGAGTTGCATCCCCTGGCCTGGGGACCATGTCCCTGTCCAGAGCTGGGGAAAGGAAGACAGCCAGTACGAGGCAGGCTCTGCCACCATGCAGTGGGATGGAAGGGTGGAAATGGCTTTATTTAAAAGATAAAGCACATTGTCCAAATCCTAAAAAAGACGACTATTCTGCCAAACCTGTGCTGGCCATATTGAGTCTGGAAACCTGGCTGCAGCCATCCTGAACTGAGTTCATCGAATGCCTCTCCTCGATGGCTGGGCTCAAGCACCCCGCGCCTGTAAGGAGCCTGCGGGGTGACGGATGCGCTGGGCTTTCCCTGCCTGATCACAAAATGCTCCTCTTCACCACCTCCCTGAGAACCAGCCGTCGCTGCCTCTATGTGACAGGAGGAAAGTATGTTTTAAAAGCAATATGAATAATAATAGCAACATTAAAGCGTGCGGAAGGATTACAAAGGTAATTCTGAGATCTCGCTCACTAATGCAGGCTATTAACAAAAGATAATCACCTTTAAGTCAGTCACCTTTAGCCCTGGAGTAAAATGGAGGTGCAATTATTCAATTCAGTACAAAAGACATTTAAATAGAGATGGATGAACCTCTGGCTCTCACGTCTTGCTTGGGAAACCAGCCAGGGCCAGGTTCTAAGGGAGGAAAACGTGATGTGAAAAGGGCAGCAATAAGCAAAAAACTCCTGGTGTTCTCTCCCTTTTTCCACCACACCCCAAATCATTCACCCTTTGGAGTGTGAAAAAGGGAAAGGGAGAAAAAAATAGGACAAACAAGTTGGAAAGCAGCTCTTTGTGTTCCTTTTGTGAGTAGCATTCGGAGGCTCTTACGCTCCGGGCTGCCCTAAGAAGTCCAGGTCCATGCCTGGAGTCAGAGCGCATTTTTGTTGTTGCTCCTGTGCCCTCGTGTCGGTGCCTGGGGAGCAGCCTGGGCATGGCCCCGGGGTTTACTTATGTGCCTAGGAAACTTTTCTCTGCTGAAAACCGAAGTCTCTTTTTTGCTGCAAGTGCTTTGTAATCCCTTCCCTTGTGCTTGGAGCCCGCGCTCTTCCCTGAAAGCAGCCTGTTGTTGCTGGAGCACAGGGCTTATTTTTGTAGGGTTGCTTCTGAGCGCTACGCTGCTGGTTTTCTTGTTTAATAGGGTCATTGGCGTATTAGATTGGGAAGGAGGAGAGAACAGGGACTCTGGAAGCTTGTGTGAGATTGCAGAAGTGACTTTGAAAGCCTTTTGGGCTGCACAGATGAGCAGTCGGGGCCCTTGGAAATGCCACACTGACTTACCAGCTCAGCTCGCCTTCAGCATCCTCCTAAAATGCCCAATGCTTTTTCTCCCCCCTGAAGCACCGGAACTGAAGCATCCAAATGCCATTGCCTTTGCCCTATCCCTGTGCGCGTCGTCATCATCACTGGCAGCAGGGAGCCTGGCACACAGCGGCTCCACGAGCCTCACGGCACGTGGCTCGGGACGTCCGGGAGAGATCAGCAGGTATGAGAAATTACAAACAGAAACGAGTTTTTGGAAACAAAACTGAGAGTTGTCATGAGAGGTGTCATTAGTGGCTGCTAATCCACCGGGTGGGGAGAGGAGAAGCCCCAGTCCGGCCCAGTACAGAGTGGAATGAATTCCCCGTCTCTGTTTTACGTCCTGTCTGTGCAAGCGAGGGGCCTCTTGCGCGCCTTCCTGCTCCGCTCCCGTGTGGCTCCGTCTGGATGGCTGCCTGCTTTGGCTCTATAAACAACGTGGTAGGAGCTCGGTGTGTGATTATCCTCAGAGATATAACCGCAGCGTTAGCTCCAGTCGCTCGTTTTCCACTGCAGGGCTCATGCACAGGCTTCCGCGCTGGTGGCTTGCCTGGATGTAGCCTGTGCGGTTGGGCAGCCCCAAATCTTGGTTTGTAGGGCGCCGCTTCTGGGGGCAGCCCGCTGTGCCCCAGGGGCTCGTGTGGGAGCAGCGCTGTTGGGAGAGACCTTTGGAAGACCTTTAAGGATGTGGGAGGGCCCATGAGCGCCCACCAAGGGACTCCTCGTGTCACAATGGGGGCTGTCACAAACAAGACCTCGCCCTGCAGTGGGGAGTGGGGAGCAGGAGGCGGCAGGGAGCTGCGAGCAGCTCTTTCAGCTGGACGCCTCTGAGGGCAGTGGTGCTGCCTTTGGGTTTCCTCCGTGTGTTTGGAGGCCTCTGGGCGAGACCGGAGGCTAGCGAGGGGTAAGGCCGCAGGCGGAGGGAGGCTGGGCTCTGTCTGCCTGCTGCACGGCTCCGTAAATCAGGGCGGGCTGTGCTGCTGTCGGGATTCCTGCGCCGTCTGGAAATTCTCTGTGTGTCCATCAGCACCTGCACCGTCGGGGAGGCTGAACCTGGGGCTCCAAGCGGAGAGGTAAACATTTCGGACCCCAAACCAGGATGACAATAACCAGAGCAGAAACCTTTCCATCCCGTTGCAGGTCAAACCTGGTTTAGGCATTTCAACCCAGAATTTCTCTCCAGGGTTAATCGGAGAGAGCGAGCTGCCTGCTCGTGGCCCTTCACTTAGCCCCATAAAACCCTGCTCACGCACTCTGTCTCTGTCCACCCCCTCCTTCACATTCACATTCGAGACCCTGGTGGAGAACACCTTGAAAAGGTAGACAAATTAGCCTTGTAAAAGCCAGACTAAATTGACAGTGTGTTTATTGCAGTGCTCTGATGTTAACCCCTGCTGAGCTGTGCCGGGACAAGCTTCGTGCTCCAGCGATGCGTTGTAGTAGCAGTGGAATAGGTGGCACTGGTTTGTGCTGGGCACTGTGCTGGGGAGCCCTGCTGGTCCCTGGGGGTGGACGAGCTAAACCAGTGCCTGGACGGCTGGTGTCAGCCTTCCTGCTGGGTGAACACGAGGGGCTGGAGGTCTGGGCAGGGCCTCGTGTGGGCTGTTTGGGTACCACATCCCTGCTGAGACCAGTACGGGTTCGGGGAAGGAAGAAAAGTGAAGCAGCTGAAAATCAACTCCTTGTGCTTTGTTCGTCTGAAGCCCTGAGTAATTTGTGAATTCTGTTTCGGTATCTTTCTGTTAAAGCAGACCTTTTCCCATAGAAACTACTCACAGGTTCTTGATCAGCTGAGGTAGGCACAACGCCTTCCCTTGTCAGATAGCCCCACTTCGGCTTAAACCTGATGCTGGGAAAGGAGGAAGGAGGCTTCTCCCCTGCTTCTCAGCAGCACAGAGAGAGGAGAGAGACGTCCAGGGAGCGCTGAGCCTGGCGCTGGGCAGGTTTGTCCTTCAAGTTCCCGTTTGGTTCGTGGTGGGTGAGCCGAAGGAGCTGCAGACCGAACGGGGCCCTGGAGGAGTTTAGCTCTTCTGCATTCAGCTAAGCCGAATGAGATAACCACGTCTCGTGTCACTCACGTTTTAGTGGAGGAAAAAGTGTTTTCCCCTTTCAGGAGCCCTAGAAGAGTTGGGGCGGTGTCTGCCCTGTGCAAGGTGCAAACACATCGGTGTTAGCAAGTCCCAGCCACTGCCTGCCCCTCCTTGTCTGGGAGCCAGGACTGCTTAAAACTGCTAAGGGCTGGCTCACAGCATTCATTCTTTACCACGACAGATTGAGCATCACCAACTGCTGGTGACCAAAACACCATGAATCAAGGCCTCAGCTCAAGAGGCAGCTTGGAAGAAAAAGTTAAAAAAATATTAACGCTGAACTTTTTGTTCTGCTTTTGTTAGCCTTACAGTTCTTGTTTTCAAGCCTTCCTCTGCAACCACAACATTTAGAAGAGCATTTAAAAAAAAATCAGAGCTGAGATACTCTTAAAATCACGTTTCCAGACGATGGGGACTTCAGAGTAAAGCTGTAGATATAATCCTGAGATTTGGCAGTGCTCTTTGTATCATATTAAGTGATGGTCTACAGCACTCGTTAATTACTGCAGGCTGAAAAACAATTCTGCCTCCCGACAGAGGTCTTCTGCTCATTCTCAGCATAGAAGTTTTTCCAGTTCTTGTGGGTCAGAGGGAAATATCACTTTCCAAAGGGCGTAGGTACAAAATTATGCAGTGAGGTAACCTTCTGAGTTGGGATTTAACAGTGTTTTTTATACTTCAACAGAATGAACCAGCATCAATTTTATTCAAAGAGAGAAATTTGAGCATATTGGACTGAAATGATCTCCCTTCAAAGCTATTTCTGAATAATCGTGCAGGTAATTTTGTATTTCTAAGCTCCCGTGTCTAATCCAAAGCCTCTTGAAGGCCAGCAGAGGAGGGTGGGCTGCTGCTTGGAAGCAGACGGCAGGGGCAGTGATCTGGGCTTTACGGATGGACACATCCAGGATCAACCTGCCCTTCCCCTGCCAAAGCTGGGCTTTGTGCAGGCGCCCGGGATGTGTGGTATTCCCTGGCAGTTCTCAGCATGCAGCAAGGTAAAGCTGGGCTCTGCTCCTTCCCCAGCCAGCTCCCAGCCAAAGCCCTGAGTGTTTTACGAGCATCCTCCACCTGCTCCTGGGCCTGGCTCCACAGTGCCAAGGATCTGCACTTGCCATCCTTCGTAGCCGAGCGTCGATCCCTGCCCGTAGGTGTTGCCTTCTGCTTTTAGACAGCATGTGAGGGAGTAGCAAGCTCAAAGAAAGGCAAGAAGCCTTTTGGTCCCAGGGCTGATGCACTGGGAGAGCATCGGGGGCCACCTCTTCTCCCCTGGGTCATCCCTGGAGCTTTTAACACTGCAGAAGCAGCAGCAGCAGCTCACTGCGGTGCTGGGGGTGCAGTGTGGGGCGAGCCCCTTTCAAAAAGCTGCAGAAAAAAGGCTGCTTTTCTTGAATGGGGCTGGGACGAGAGCTGGGGACCTGTCCCCGTTCATCGTTCCTGCCCTTATGCCCCCGGCAGCGGGCGGGTTCAGGGCTTTGTCTCTGAGCACTGAGCTCCAGCAAGCTGCCGCACAAACACAAACATCAAAGCGCTGGCATGTGTGTTTTCTGAAGCAGCTTTCTAGGTTTTACTGGGCTATAAAATACAGCGACGAGGATATAAAAACAAAGCTGTGATGGACTTAGCAGAGAGCCAAAGCAAGCGGGGAGAGAAATGATGAAAATGAGAAAAAGGGTTATGAGCAAGGAATGATGTATCAGCTCCGTGTCAGGAGGAACAGATTTTGGAATAACTGTGAAGAGCATAAAACTGGTTTAGTCGTTAAGGGAAAAAAAAAAAAAAAAAGAAAAAAAGGAAAGGAGAAAAAAGCCTGATAAAAATGAATAAAGGAGGGAACTTCAAAGCATAAATTTCCTGACTGCATGACACTGATGTTTTGAACAGTTGTTCTGTGTGAGATAGCAGCAGTGATTTTAATGAACTTTAAAGAGCAGTATAAATAGGAACAAACAATGAAAGGCGATCGCATTAGCACACAGCTAGGCAGTGAGATAATTGCCTGAACAGGATTTAAAAGGCAGTTTATTATTTTTTATTTATGTGTATAAACCTATTTTTCTATTTGAGCTTAAGAAAATAGAATGAAATAAACTCGAGCATCTCAATTTGGATTTTCAAGGGAACCAAATTCAGGCTTTATTTCCGTGAAGTACTTGAGCTGCTGAGCCAAAGGGCAGCGAAATGGGTGCAGCAGAGAAAGGGGAAGTCTTTTGTCAGCCTATAAGGGGGTGGGTGGGAAGAAGAATTTATTTGAGTTTGATGCACAAGCTCTCTCTGATGTTTCAAATGGATTTCACAGTGCAGATGCATAGGGACTCAGAGGATCAGAACCATCAGAAATGGGAAAGAACAGGGCACCTTGTAGCTGCACTGGGTCAACTTATTCTCACCGTGGGCTACAGCGGTTTTTCTTATGCTTTGGATTTTCAGATTAGAGCGTTTGTTTGTACTCGGTCCTGCTTCTTGCTTTTCTGTGTGCTGCAGCACAGGGCTGGATGCCCCGCTGCAGCTGGCAGCAGGTGTGCAGCAGTGCCTTCAAGGGGCCACGCTTGCTCTGCTGAGGAACCCCTATACGTAGGTGCTGGAAGACGTTTGTGGGGTCAGATAGTGAGCCCCAGAATACCAATTTCTGGTTCCTGGCCCAACTGGCATCTTTTTTGGTCCCTTCAAAATCTGCTGCGATTAACGGGACGATCTGCAAATGCAGCAAAATCACTTATAATGCTTGCAGGAACCCTGTTGTGATAACGTGGCTGTAGGAGACACGAGAGCCAGATAATACCATCAATGCCTCCTTTCCTTGCTTGATACACTCACCTGTAAGATATTCAGCTGTGCCATGGACTGGATTCACTTTCAGGCCACACATGTCTAGTTGAACCTCTCTCACCTGTTCTGTGCTTGGCGGACAAAGCCACTGCTGTGGTCTGTGGAGCTGGGCAAAGGGAGCCAGCCCTGCATGTCTGCAATGTGGAAAGCCTCCTGACATGTATAATAAGAGGGTTGTCTTGTTAGAGAAATTTGTGGTCCTTCAAGAACTGCTAAGGAAGTTAATTAAAATTTCTAATCTCTAATTGGGTACATGACTTGCAAGCCAATGTCCCGTGTACCAGAGGGGCAGAGTAATACAAATTCAGATTGCAATCACTGCTTTCTAATTCCCATCCTCACTTCCCCCATGAAGACTTCAACATTTTGACCCACCTCAGGCATTAATGAGCTCATCAGCTCTCCCCGAGGCCCATCATCAGCCCGCTGCGTATGAACCAGATTGTGTCAGAATGGGGAAGGAGCTCATACGGCGCGGCCACCACTCGCAGCACCGCATGTCGCCCTGCAGTGCAGCCAGCCTGTCCTTCACGTGCCACCTCTCCCTGGGAGAGGTACTTGCCATGCAGGGTGTTGCTGGGCTGACCTGACCCCCTGTGATCCTTAGATTATTTGCCAAAGCACCACAGCTGAAGGAGGAATTGTCTCACTGATACGGGCAGAGCCCAGCCTGGCCCCATCAGCTCTCCCCACCACCCCCATTGGCGCTCTTATCATCAGATTAAAGAGCAACATGGGTTCAGATCCCCCCACCAAACCCAGCCTTCGATGGCAAGGTGATTAATCCTCAGTTGACTCCCTCCTTGTTTTAAATTAAAATTCTGGAGCAGTCCGCGTGCTTTTTCTCTGTTCTGGCTCACCGCAATGGGACTGGCCCAGGATGGACATTTCTGAGCTGCGCAGGTGGCCACGGATTAGCGCAATTACAACGATCAGTGCTGACATTAAGGGGTCTGGGTTAGGAAAAGAGGGAATGGGGGAAGAAAAAAGCAGGAGCAGGGTAGAGGGAGAAAGGAAAAATCCTTCAGTACGTTCCCTTGCAGCCAGAAGCAGCTTGCCTTTCGCAGTCCATTAGCTCCTTTGCCTGTCTTGTTTCCAGAGCCCATCGACTCCGAGACAACAAGGAGCCCTCTAAAGTGCACACAGGGTTGGAGAAACGAGCCGGCTTAACGCAGAAGGGAGGGAGGCCCTCCAGTTTTGCCAACTTATAGAAGGCAGCCTCAGTTGAGTGCTTGCTGGAGGTTGCCGAGGGTTCAGGGAATGCAAAAGCTCCGGCGGCGCAGTTTGCAGAGCTTTAACGGGCCGGGCTGTGCGTTTTGGCTGGCTGCACGGCGCTTTTCTGAGCCAGGCGCTCCGACTTCTTTAGTGCCAGACTCCTGATCCAGTCAATGGGGCTGACTTTTGGGAAGTGTCTGGCCTTGCCTGGCTTCAAGCTGTTGATCCCCCTCCGAATGTTTCAGGAGGGTCGCAGAGGATGGGGACATTGCGGATCCCTTCTGTGGAGCTGAGCCCGGGCGCGCTTTTGTCTGTGGAGCCTGGCAGCTTCCCACCGCTGGTCCTCCTTGTTCCAGCCCATGTTGCACCTTGGTGCTTGTGGCCTGGGTTTTCTCATTCATGCCAGCAGCGAGGATCAGTTTGATACGGGTTTATTCACAAGGACTGAACACCTTTCCTCCATGTGCCTGCCCGGTGGTGCTCAGCCTTTGCTCTTACCTGATCTCGCTGCCATTCAGTGTAGGACTATTCGGAGCTCCCTAGCACTTCCCTCTCCTGTGGTAGCAGGCACAAAGGTCTTTTTACGCTGAGCTGAAGGGCAGCGAGCTGAAACCAAGTGGTTTGTACCAGGAGTACCAGTCCACCCTCAGGCAGCTGCGCTGCCCTGCTCTGCTCCCGGCTGGGGAAGGGCCAGCTCCGCGCACTGAGGTTTCTGCGAGCGGAGGTATTTCTGAGCCTCTGCAAACTCAGACTTCACAAAAGCTTGTAAATTTGCCCACATTTTCTCAAGGACGACCACAGAGACACCCCCAATAAAATGCCTGCTCCGAAGTGTGAAAGGCAGCGAGGAATTTTTAAGGGAAAAGTTGCTCAAACAGTTTCACTTAGCTGGAGAATGTTATTTTTGTTTCTGTCTTCATCTCAGAAAGGGGTAGGTCATTTGAGATATAAATTAAAAAAAAAATGTCGCTGGAGGCAGGTTATTCACCTGTAAAATCCCATCTCAAATCGTTAAAGTTTGGCAAAGTTGTGTAACCAAGTGAGAGCAAAAAGCATTCAGCAGCTTTAAAACTTGATAGTATACTGCAAATATTCACAGGCAATTACATCAAAATAACAAGTTTCAAAGATATTAAGAAAATTTATGATAAGACCAGGCCAGAACTTAAGTCGTTGCCTTGTAAACGTACACGATTGCCTTTCTTTTCATGGTCACCCACTAATTTTTTCAGATACCCCATCAGAATATTGTCAGGTATTCCGTGGTTAGACGTGACCAGCCTGGGTGAAGGATGTGCTATCAGATGTTTGTGCTGCTCCTAGAAACACTCCATCGTTCACTGACTGTAGTATCTTGGGACTCTTTATCAGAAATGTAATAAGCCAGGTATATGGTAAAATTCAAAACATATTTGGTTTGGGCCTCTGAGATCTGGAGCTCTGCTAGTCACTGCCAAAGCAAAGCTGTCCCAAAATTGACCTGAAGAAACTCTGCACATTCTGGTGAAGTCCTGGAGGTTCAGAAGATCAGAGGTGAGAAGTTTGCATTTGCTAAATGGTCTGTGCTTTCCTCCCTGCCCCCTCTTCCCTCTCCTCCTCCCCCCCGCCCCCCCCCCCCCCCCAAAAAAGCAAACCATGACATGAATACTGAACCTGATGAATTCTGAACGACTTCATTGTTTCTTGCTCTTTTTTTATTCCTTTCCACTCATTATGATCCTTTTTGTCCCATGAAGACTGGGTCTGTTCCACTTGTCAAAATAAAGCAGTTCTGTGTTATTCTGACAGCAAAAACATAATAATGAAGTGAACTGAAATCAGATTTTCTTCAGTGGATTACCAAGAGGCAAATTTAAAATGATATTACAAATAATACCTCGTAATTACAATGGGAATGATGAGCACCCTTAATCATGCCTCGCAGATATGTTTGTTAATAAGAAAGCAGTGTAGAGCAGTGTTGTGACATTTTTCTTATTATTTTTAACGTAGTCTTCGGTTTTCAGGCCAGATTTTAAGATGGAGCAAGTAGCCTTCATTGCCTCCAATACAAATAGGCTGCTTTACCCCGGCCAAGTCTCTGACTTTGTTTTGCTTTAAAAAAAGCTCTTTATCCCCCAGAAGTCTTGCAGTAGGGAAGGAGAAGCGGATCTGCAGAATCCTGGTTCATTTCAATTAAAACTCTGTGCATTAATCATATGTTTGACACACTAAATGTTTCCAATTAACATCCAGCTTAAAACCACATGTGCTCCAGCCCATGTTCAAACGATCGAGCTGCACAGGTAACCTCAGGAAAACCATTAACAGATGGCCGCACCAGAAATCAGGCGAGGTTTTTGTCTGCGTTAGGCAAAGCAGAAGCCCGAGTAGCAGCTGTGACTGAAGGCTGCCGTCAGGGCCATGTCCTGGTGCTCTGGGGACAGCCAAGTGCATCGCGACGGGCATGAGGGCCACCGCGGACCTCTCCCCTTGCCTGGGTGCTTGGCTGGAGGAGGGGTGCTCGTGGCCAACGCGGCTTGAACAGATGCAGCAGTGAGCCCTGAGTTTTCTGTGAGGATGGGAGGGATGTTACAGTAGCCAGCAATGGGATGAGTGACATCAGCAAGGGTGGGTTTGTGAATATTTTATTGGAAACTGCCAAAAGTTTCCCTCTCTTCGCTCTCTAAAATAGAGTTTGCTTGCAGTCAGGCTCGTAGCTTTGCTGGGCATCGCCGCCTCCAGTAGCAAAGTCTGCCTTGCATCCTTTTAATGCTTTTAGTGCTGTTCCTGGAACTGCAGTGTCTGGGGAAAAGCATTTGAAAATTGCACATCATTAGCATGCTGAAGAGGAGGTAATGTATGTAAAGCATTTGACCTCCCTCTGGCTCCTGTGGCTGGGACAAATTCTGATCTCATTTGCAGCAACGCAAATCCAGAGTATCTACATTAAGCACATTAAGTTTAGTGGAGTTACTCTGAATTTATACTACCGCACCTGGTAAATGGAAGATGTCACTAACAGCCTTTTTGTGACCCAAGGGAAGGAAGTAATGAAGGCAACCTGCAAATGCAAGGATGAAAACAGTTCCCGACAACAGGACTTTTGCAGGGGTGTGAAATTTATTGGGAGCTGCTGCGTGCTCAGCATTTTTTAAAACCAGCTCACGTTTTTTGGTGCTTAAGCATGGAATTAGGAGCCTTACTCTAGGCATCGAGTTTTTAAAACATGTCAAAGGCTACCTGGGGCCTACCTGGAGGAGAAGTGGATTATGGATTGACAGAGCGGTCTGAAAAAACTTGCGGTATGGGGAAGGTTGAATTCTTCATTTCTCATTTCCCCTCCTTTTTCCAAGAAGGAAGAGAAGAGGATAGAGAAGAGTTTAAAAAGAAAACCAGAAAAAGAGGAGGGAATGAAAACTAAAGCCAGTTTCACGCAAAATTAGTTGGAGGGATTAAATATCCCACAAAATAACAATTGCCACATTTTTTATTCTCTCCCTGGATGAGTAAAACACCCGTGAAACATCCACCATGCATTTCCGTTTGGCTAATCCCCCCCATACACACTCCAAATCCAATATCACCAACTATTCTTGGTGTTAAAGAGTCGTTTTACTTTTTCCAAATACATGGAAAATTCAAAACATCTGGGAACGAAGGATTTCTTTGTGTGCAAGTCCGAGTCCCAGCAAACTGGGGAGCCTGGCGGTGGACGCAGTGCAGAGAGACGATGAACGCAGCAGAGGAGCCCAGCGTGGTGCTGGAGGCGCCTCGGAGCCACTTGTTTCTTCCTCACTTTTCCATGGGAGAGGACAAACTGTGCTGTGCCAGCTTTCTCAGAAGAAACATACTCAGTCTGTTGCCTGCACGTGGTGGATGTTAATATGTAGATGATCGACTGTGAAAATAGTTCAGGTTCCAGCGTGGGCCCTTATCATTACGAGCGCTGCGGAGAAGGACCTGGGGGTCCTGGTGGACGACAGGTAGGCCATGAGCCAGCAGTGTGCCCTGGTGGCCAAGAAGGCCAATGGGGTCCTGGGGTGCATTAAAAGGAGTGTGGCCAGCAGGTCAAGGGAGGTGATCCTCCCCCTCTACTCTGCCCTGGCCAGGCCTCACCTGGAGTACTGTGTCTAGTTCTGGGCTCCCCGGTACAAAAATGATAGGGATCTCCTGGAAAGAGTCCAGTGGAGGGCCACAAAGATGATACGGGGCCTGGAGCATCTTCCCTGTAACGAAAGGCTGAGAGACCTGGGTCTGTTCAGCCTTGAGAAGAGAAGACTGAGAGGGGATCTTATTAATGTTTACAAATATCTTAAGTGTGGGAGACAGAGGGATGTGGCCAACCTGCTTTCAGTGGTTTGTGGGGACAGGACAAGGGGCAATGGCCACAAAATAGAGCCCAGGAAGTTCCACACTAACATGCAAAAGAACTTCTTCATGGTGAGGGTGACGGAGCACTGGGACAGGCTGCCCAGGGAGGTTGTGGGGTCTCCTTCTCTGGAGATATTCAAGGCCGGTCTGGGCGCCTACCTGGGCAGCCTGCTCTAGGGAACCTGCTTTGGCAGGGCGGTTGGACCCGATGATCTCTTGAGGTCCCTTCCAACCCCTACAATTCTGTGATTCTGTGATCATCCATGCAGAGAGGCAAGAAGAGACCTGTGGCTCCTGGGCAGGGTTTCTCCATCCCGCTGGATCCCAGCTGCCTCGTGCGGAGGACGAGGGAAGAGCTGCTGAGCAGGGTGGTGGTGCAGAGGCAGCTCCTCGCTCTTCATGGTGTCCCTCTGGCTTGGGCTCAGACGGCCGGACACGTGCAGACCCTTCACCACGTCCCTGGGCAGCCCTGCCTCTGCCAGGCGCACGTGGAGTGGCAAAAGAAACTGCCTTTTAATTTGTGATGGGAGGATGTGATTCCTCATCTCCTAGGGTGGATGCCTGAAGTAAGCAGATATCGGTCCTTAAAGTGCCCATTTTTCAATTTCATGGCTCTGTTTTCTTCCAGGTGGTGCCAGTGGCTCAGCTGCTGTGTGTTGGTTTTCTCCTCTGCTTGTTGTCCCGGGGGGTTTGGTGTCGGGGCAGGCTGACGCCTCCACTGCTCTCTGCATGCTGTCTCATTCCACAGGTGCATAGCACCCCACATTTGTTGTTACTAGACTTAATTTGAACAAAAATCCCACAGATTGGATCTTCCTCACAGGACCCAGTCATCAAATAGTTTTAACTCACAAAGCAGTCACCTTACTTGAGACTCTTAGAAAATCCATACTGTGCCTCACCACTCGGTAAGTTGGGAACATGCACTGGGATTTTCACGTGTTTTTCATTCTTTTTCCCGTGTATTTTTCATTCTTGCTCTCTCTGCAGGAGGAAGTCTGTAGCTGGTGAAAATCAGAGGTTACATTTATGAGAAAACTCTGCAGCTCAGCCTGCGTTTCCTTGTAGTGGCCGCAGGTAAGAAGGGTCCAGCTGAAAGCGATGCAGGTGTGGAGAGAGAAAAGGGGGGTGACTGAAAATAATTCCTGAGTGCAAATATAGAAATGGTTCACACTGGGCAGCACAATTCTGCGTCCCATGGGATGCCTTGCCATGGGCTGGTGGAGCACTCTTTGGCGTGCACAGTGATGGGAGAAGCTGACCTCATGAAGGAGGGAAATCACATTAATTTGCAATAATCAAGTGTATGAAAATTAGCAGGCATTTACTGTACAAGTGTTGTTATACTGAATTTCCTCTACAAGTGAACTCGACAAGCCTGAAAGACAGTATTACACAGAAGTGCTTCTGTTTGCTCCCTGCGCAGCTATTTGCAGCAGCTGCCAAAGACCTGCCAAGCTCTGGGCATGGCTAAATTTCTTCCACGTGCTGGTTTGTCAGGTCTCATACTGCGGGACATGTCAGGAACCAGCAGCTGCCCACTGGAGAAGGGGCTTGGTGGCTCCTGTGTGCCGTCAATGGGCATTTAATGTAATGCTCGGAGAAGTGAGGTGTGTCTAGGCTGGCCCTCCTGTGACCAGTCCTTTGTATTTTTTTACCAGGCTGATGTAATGCAACTCCCACTCCCTAATTGATTGAGACGATCACGTTTCCTTGCAAAGAAACAAAAGAAAACAGTCAGTAGTGCTGAATAAAGGACAATTTACCAACAGCCTTCTAATGTTTAGCTGTTCCATCCCAGGGGTCTGGAGCAGCTTTACAACACTGAGCCCATGGGCTCTTACAAGAGGTGAGAGGGCTCTTCATCAGAAGATAGAGCTGTCTGCTGCCCTGGGTGCATGGCTGAGGACCCGGCCAACTACCTGCCTGTGACAAACAGGGAACAACTCTGCAGGTTGGAGGCAGGTACAGGCCAGGCTGTACCCACAGGCTCTGTAATTTTAGGAACCGAATTTATCACCAGATGTTTTAATGCAAGCTGTATAAGGAAGAATGAAATCTGAGATCTTGGAACGGGTTGCCCAGGGAGGTGGTGGGGTCACCATCCCTGGGGTGTTCAAGGAAAGGTTGGACGTGGTGCTTGGGAACATGGTTTAGTGGGTGACATTGGTGGTAGGGGGATGGTTGGACCAAATGGTCTTGGAGGGCTTTTCCAACCTTTATGATTCTAGGATTCTGTGATTCTATGATTCTGTGATCTTGTTGCACTGCTGCCAGGAGGTCACAAGTTACTTCTGAGCTTCTGTGAAAGCCGCAGCCGCCAGGACTTGGTTTAAGCAGTTACGTGAAGGAAGTCATTCGCTCTTTCCTACCTGTGCCTGGCCCAAACTCACAAAAGAGGATGAAGAGGTGGGTGATTGTGACTTTTTATTAGCTCTCCCTTTTTGTACTCCTTGTGGATTAGCTTGGGTTAGACAAAGTGGCACGAGGGACCGAGCCTCTCCCTGTGTGCAGACGGCATTGTTAGGAGGGGCTCCAACGCTGACTAGCAGCAGACTGAAGAGGCTGAGCTTCTGCTGATACCCAATTAGCTGATTATCCCAAAGGGAATTGGAAATGAAGGTTATCTTTCAACTTGTGATGAGCTTCCAAATAAATATTCAACATGCATTTAATAAGACAGTTTTATGCATTATTTAAGTATCAATTGATGGGTAGGAGACGAAACACTACTCTAGTGATGCTGAGGTCTGAAAGGCAAGGGCAGAAATCTGGTGAATGAGTCATTAAAGGAGATTTGTATCACTCATTTTACTGGATTATTATTTATACAGTAATCATGAAGAGAATGTTAGCAAGAGTTCATTTCTGCCTGTTGGTTGTTTGGGGGATCTTTTGTTTTTGTTTTTGAAGCACGAGATAAGGAAGGATACAAAATGAATGAGAGCATTAGGGAAAAAAGGATGTCAAGGCAAGGTGGTCCAGCCTCCAGCTGGGGCAAGATTAGATCTCCTTAAAACACCCATTGGTCCATGGCACCAGGGAGTCACTTTGTCCCTTGGTGGGGTTTTGTACTTGCTTCAGAGAGAGTAACTATTTTGTGTCAGGAGCTAGATCTCTTTCCTTGAACTAAGAGGGTTTGTTCTCCTCTTGCTCTCGCTTCTGGCACATTTCAGGATGGACACTGCTGGGGGCAAGAACCCTCTCTGAGATGTGAGTTTGCTCATGAAGGATAGTTGAGCTCCATGTGCCCAGTGAGAATTTTTAATTCTGTAGAGACTCAAGGGAAGTCTTGACTGTTACCTCGTTCAAGCTCTTGATGGGTTGATCTTGCAAGGTTCAGAGCAATAATGTGCCTGGTTCATGCAAGAGGAGTCCGGTGTGTGCTGCCCCAAGGTTTGATCCCTCTGTTAGGGAGGATCCAGTGAGCAAAAAGTTGAGTGCAGTCACTGGAAACCTTCATAACAGTTCTTCATTTTCTCAGGGCTAGGACGGACTTGGATGGAGTTCAACGGAGATTCACGCCAGGGTCCGCCTGTAATACTGGACACCATGGGCACAGTGCTGGGCTGGCAGCTCCCTGCCTTCTTGTAACCTTCCCTGGGATCTAAGCTAGAAGCTGCTTTGATCTGTCCCACTGTAATCATTCTTGTATGGGCAGAGGTGTAAATGCCTCTAAAACATCCTGATCCCTATATACCAGCTTGTGCAACCCCCAAATCCCCAAATAGGGCGATTCAGAATCCAACCCCAAACCTGACAGCAGTGCCCATTTTTGACCCGTACTTTTCCCTTCCTAATATTTTCACTCCTCCAGGTTACCTGAAACCTCTGTCCCATTCCTGCCAGAAACACAGGACTGGGGCGATGCCATTGAATCTCCTTTGGTGTGATAACCGAGAGCAGAATGAGTCCTGGGAGACACCACTTGGTTAATTAAATAAACCGGCTACCTCTGAGCCAGGAGTGAAAACAAGAAAGAAAGGAGGAGAGTGGGTTTTTTCCCTGCCGCACCTCTGCTCTCCGGTGCTTTGGTCCTTCAGCTGCCCAGCGGAGCTGATCTCCTCCTGGCAGCTCGGGGTAGGCTCTGTTTTCCCTAACACCCAGTGGTATTCCAAATATTATTTTATGCATTTCTTTTATTTAAAGAAAAGGTGCTAAAATAAAAACAGTGCTAAAATAAAAACAGAGGGTCCGTCCTGATTTGTGGTACTTCCTTTTTCAGCTCTCTCTGTTAACAAATTTATTAATCTAGTTGGGATTATTTGTCTTTCCTCTTATAAAATGCCTTTCCTCCAAAAGGAAAAACTGCCAATGTATTATTAAAGGAAGGTCAAATCCCAGTGCCCTTTTCCCTGTTGATTCAGAGTTTGGAAGGAAAACTTAACTTTTTTTTTTTTTTTTTTAAAGGACGCTGTTGAGAAATAAGAACTGGAGTTCAATTTGCCTTTTGCTTTTAATTTTCCACTTTTCCTTCTCTCTTTCATTCAGTGGAACATGACCTGTTTTCTGTATATATGTGGTTTCCCAGCCTAGTTTCTCTAGTACTGAGTATTTGCACTTGCTTTACTTTTAAGAAAGATTGCATCTTCATTATAATTGAAAAAAATCACCTGTTTTATTAGAAATATAAACAATTGTTAAATGTTTTCACTGATTTTTATGGAGATTTGTTTTAAGTGCAGCCTTCATTTTGCATCTATTATTTTGATGCTCCCTTTAATTTAGTGCACATGGCTATGCTTCTTAATATCTTTGAAACATCTCAAGCGTATCAGAAAGGTAGATTTTTCAAAAGAGTTCAGCACTAGATCTCTGAATAATTGATTTTTTACTTTTGGTTGTTAAACTAAAAAATGTTTCGTTCTGATCGTGCTAAGAGGAAGATTATTTAGCAATATAAATAGAATACCCTAAATGTTTAGTTTGATTCATTTTTGCTTCAACTGCATACTCTAAAACCATTTAAAACCCTCTTTAAAAATTAAATGTTGATGATTTTTTGAAACAAATGTACTTAGGAAAGAGAACTAAACATTTCAAAACATCTTCAAAATGTTAAGTAGTAACATTATTTCTTTTCCCAGATAAACACGTTTTTTCTGCCTTAAAGAAGCCATGGCCTCACTCTTACCATACAGTAGCTGCTATGGGATGGCTCCATCCCTAGTTCCTGTAGGCTCCCTAAAAATCAGCAGAGAAAAAGGGACGCTTCCGCAAGGTGATTCAACCCTTCTGCCTTTCTCTAATAGCTATAGGGGTAGCACTCCTAAATTATGTTCTTTCATTTGTTTAAGGTCAGAGGGGACAAACCTGAGCCCGTGGATGTACTAGGTTAAGTGCCACATATATTGTGAAATGCTTCAACAGGCTCCCCTGCAAGTTTGGGTTGTAAAGACGTTGTGATATACTGCAGAGGCATTGCAAAATGGTGGGGTTCATAAGTGAAGGGCATTAACATCCTGAGCGATATGCAGATTAGTCTATATTAGCAACCACATTCATTTCGAAGAGGTTGATGAGCCAGCTTGGGAGATTCCTCTGCGGAGCGAGTGTTGCACCAGTGACCTTGGTGGGGGCAGGAGAGGTCATACTGTGAAATATGTCCTACTGCTAACGGCTCTCAGTGCACCTAAGGTGATACAGGTATATATTAAAACCAATGCTTCATTAAAGTCTAAGCAGGGTTATTCCATCCTTCTTACTTCAATGCCTTTTGTTGTTTCCCCTGGGCACCCTAAAATAGCGTTCTGTTTGGTGCAGGCAGTTTAGGAGGGGGCGAACTGATTCTTTTAGGGAATATTTAGCCCTGAGGATACTCCAAGGCACGATGGAAAGTATTTAAACCCAAGGTGTCGTATTTTTATCGCGGGATCTTTGTGTAAGTGTCTGAAAAATGTGAGCTTGCTGCTTATTTTGGGAGGAGGGCTAACAGTGTTTTTGTTATCTCTGAGCATGCTAAGCTGAGTCAGTGCAATGTAATTAATGAGGCCATCTCCCATTAGAGGACAGTGGTAGGAGCTATTGCTAATTACTTTGCAGGCATCAAAGAAACAGTGCTGAAAGAGGAGCTCTCAGCGCCCAGAAGATGGTGTAGGAAGATGCTGATTCTTCGCAGGTGGCCGGCTGCAGTATCGCCTGCTCCCAGTGCTGCAGCAGAAACTGCACTTTGGTGGTGACTGAGCGAGCACAAAGCGAGCAGCTGAAGCCACGGCTGCCTGCACGGATATGGGTCCCAAAGGACTTCGGTGGCTCAAGGAGCAGATAGGTGCTCACACCAAAATAACCTCCCTCCACTGCCAGTGTTTCCTTCGAAGGATACCTGGGCTGTGGGAGCAGCTTTTGCCATTCGCAGAACCTGGGCTCAAGCCTTTGCTCCAAAGTAAAGATATGTTTGGTGGGCAGTTTTGTTCTTTGTAAGGGAGACTGGGAGGTCAGCGCTGATAACCTTATCCAGAAAGCGCTGAGGTGGCATTGAACACGGAGATTGGTACTGGCTTCCCTCCACGTCAAACGCAGGAGAAAACGCTACTGTTCTGTAAATGTTCCCCAACTTTCCCATAATTGAGCTTATGAATAGGGCGGCTTGGAAGAGACTCTTTATTATTCCCTCATCCATTTGTTCAGAGATATGGACATATTAGTGCCGGAAACATCTAAGGCCTTATCTAGCCTGACCTTTTGAAGAGCAGACTATAAAATTTTGTCCATTAACCTCACCACTGAGCCCACTAACTCATTGCTGGCTAAAACGTATCTGCCACTCTTGGTCTGAGGAGCACACACAGTGGATAATCCACCATTTCCCTTAATCGTTTCTTTTAATGGCCAGACTGTCTCTCCGTTTAAAGCAGTAATGATCCCTGCTGCTCCTGCAATGTCGCTGATTCACGGCTTGCTGGAGTTTGTGGTGTGCATGCGGGAAGGCCGGGATGAAGCGGGGAGGTTGCTGAAGGTTAGGAGGGAGGTGACACGGCGGCTTTGGGTAGAGGGGCACGGTTTATGGGGAGAGCAAGATCTAAGGTTCAGGTCTCAGGAGGCTGTGTTTTGATGGTAGCCATAAGTGCTGGGGTTTAGGAGGGATTTGCTTTGGGTGTTGGCAGAGCTGGATGGGATCTCAGAGGAATTGCTGGGGGCCCACAGAGAACGTCTGCTTGCTGCTTCTGCTATGCATGGCTCCGGGGCTGAATCAGCAGCTCCTTGCAGGGTTGCCTTGGTCAAACCAGATGAAAAACTCCAGTGTTCCCCCATGCCCTGTCTGTCTGCAGCACTTTTCCATCTTTGTTATCACAAGCCCTAAATTCACTTTCAAAATCATTCAGCTCCTTGTTTGTCTGCTTGCTTAGGTTCCATAATTACAGCTGCTGCTGAGAGAGCAAAGCCTGCTCTGGGAGACCACCGGCACAGCCTGTGGGGAGCATCGAGCCCCCTCTGTGTCGGGATGTGCTTGCCGTGGGGCGGCCGTGTGAGTCGAGGGGTAGCTCTGCCTTTCTCCGGACTGAACAAATAGAGCAAGGCACAGCCTGCTCCCCGCTTCTGTAGCGCTGCCTTCACAAGCGAGCAGCAGCCTGCTGGGTCCAGCAAGGTGAGCAATATTTTACTGGGGAAAAACTGGGGGCGAGTGTTGTGACAGGCAGCCTGGCAGCTGGAGTTTGCTTCCTGAGCGACTTTGGATTGACCATCTCTGTTTGCAGAAGGCATTTTTTCGGGGCTTGTCATTTTTAAGGGCATTGATTTTAACATATTTTCTTTGGACGGAGGCTCAACAGTGGAGGAATCGTCTCCAGGAAGGAACAGCATCGGCTGGAATGCCTTGACTGGAAACTCTGCTTGTCAGCAGTACCTGGAGCGGGGTTTGTTGATAAAAACCCTTCCTTGGATCCCTCCCCTGCATGTGCCTAATGAATGAGCCATTTGTTTGCAGAGTTGTCGCCTTCCCTATGGACAGGTGCCATTTTCAGTGAAACCATCTCAAAGAGCACGTGCGACTCACGGAAGTTACATAGCACCAGGGCAGAGAACAGACTTGCGGGCTGATGAATCCGTAGCATCAGGAAATGTTTGCAACTGCTCGTGAAAGCCTCTGAGGAGCTCTGGAGCCTGTGCCTCCCTTCCTCCTGACACGTGCAGTTTGTGCAGGTAGGTGTTGGCAGCTGGCGCGGTTCCACTGGGGGATGCTGGCAAAGGACAAAGCTCATGACCTTACAAATGGCATGATGGCTTTTGTTTTCTTCTTGAATACATGCTGAAGGATACCTCAACTGTAGTGGGGTGAGCCAAGGTCTGGAGCTACAGGGGCAGGCAGGCTTAAGGAGCTCAGCCTGTTTGGCTCACTGAAGAGAAAGTTCAGAAGCTCAGCCTGTTTGGCTCACTGAAGAGAAAGTTCAGAAGCAATGTGATTGCGGTAGGTAATTCCCTGCACCAGGAGAGAATTTCGGATGTGTTACAGGACGGAGGTTGAACTCAGGTTGAAAATAAGACAACTGGGGAGTAACATGGTAATTACCCAGTGGAGCGGCTGACCAAGGCAAGGGGAAAGTTCGTTCTGGCTTGGATGCCTCACCTTGAACCTGGATATCCTCCTGGAAGGGATGCTCTAGTTCAGCCATGTGTGAGCTGGATAACGTTAGCACTGGTGGGAAAAAGAAACTGAAAAAAATATATATATGGTGTCCTGGATCTTTTCACATACTGGGCAGCTTTCCCTTGTGTTACTGAGCTCTCTGTACAAATAGTTATTTCACCATTGAAAGGCAGTAGCTGCTCTGGGCTCCACACCTTTATAAAGTTACTTTAATTGTGATGCAGAGGACTAGATCTTCAGACTTAAATAGGGAAAGCTGCTTACCCGTCACAAGGACAATTCAGAACACTTCAGTTTGATGCTATAAGTAGACACATTCAGCCTTTCCCCAACAAGTTACAGAATAGCTGTGGGAAATACAGATATCTGAGGTAGTTGGCCAACTCGGAAATCATTAAAGAAAGTGTGTTCATGCTAAACAGAAAACTTGCTGCTTTTTTTATCCTGGATAAAAATATAATACTGGGACAACTGAAATCTTTCACTTTTCCTAAAAACAATTCAGGGGTTATTTCTGACACACATTCAACCATTTTTCTTTACAATATCAGTTTTTAGACAAGGAACAAAAATGTCACTTTGAAACAAAACAGTGGAAAGTCTGGTTCTGAAAACTGGCAAAACGGTCTGGCTGTCAGCTCGGTGCCAGGGATCACCTTCTCTCTCCCCCAGCTGTCTGTACAGTGAAGGCTGCTTACGGCTGTTGATAAAGATGTCAGCACATCCAAGGCAGCAATGCTCCCCAGGGGATCGATGCCATGGTTTCTGCTGCACATATTTTAAGGCTGTAGCAAAACTCGGGGAGTACAGGCAGCGTTGTGTGGCTGTGCAGGTACCACCAGTGCACCCAGCGGTTGTAGCTGTACCTTCCTGGTGTTAGCAAGTGTTGGTTTGGTGAGGCTGGACTGTCTACAAGCCCATGTTGCAGTTGTATGAGGATGCAGAACTGCACACAATGTCCATTTTTGTACAGGATGTGTAGTGTTCTCCTCCTGAGTGGCTTAGCTATGATAAGGCAAGGTGGAATGGGACATAAATCACAGTCAAATAGCTATGGCATGATGCTGTTTTTCCTCTTTCTCTTTGCGATATTCCTCTCAGTTCATCAGTTTTATAGCAGGGGATTGGAACAGCTCTGTGCCTGATTCTTGTTAAAAGTTGCAGATATCTGTTAATGTGGGGCAGCTGCCGTGGCTGTCGTAGCATTTCTGGGCTGCAGGTCAGTGTAAAGGGATTTGGATAGCGCAGTTCCATCTGAAAGGCTGTCTTGTTAATTCGGGTGTGTTGGATGACTCCTGGAAGCAGTTTTCCTGAGCTATCATAAGGGTTTGTAATAAATCTTAATGAGACATCCCTGCTATGATAAATCATTTGTTTCTCTAGTAGGAGCTTGGATTATGGCCTCCGGGGAAAATGGGAGGAACCTCAAACCCTGCTTCGGGACAGTGTCAGCAGTTACCTGGCTGTTTACCATCCAGCCAGAAAACATTAGAGCAGTCACCCAAAAGCCTCAGAGCATTGTCTGCTGTTTGTAAAAGTCAATGCTTGCCTCCCAAGGCAAGCTGCTCTCAAATTAGATGCTTTGTTTCCACCCAAGCCCATGAGATATAGAGAGAGACTTCTCCCTCCCTACCTCTTGTGTTAAAAAGCATCCAGAAGGGATTTACAACCAAATCAAGAGAAAAGAGGACCAAGCCAGAAGTAAATCCCACCAGTGAAATCATTTTATTGCTTTCATTTTGTTGGTGTCTAAATGCTCTGCTTGAGCACTGGTGCCACTGGGGTGAGATTTGGAAAACACGTGAAAGGCAGTGGCTGTCCTCTTGGGGAGCTTAAAGGCTGCACTGAAGACCAAAGCAAGCTGAAGACCAGAGGTGACTAGTTTCCCAAAGGTGCATGATAGATTAGGCCGGCCATGAACCTTCACCACAGCCCCTTTTCCCTTCTATTCCATACTTTGGAGTATTTTCTTTTTTTTTTTTTTTGCTATCAGCAGTAAGCAGACACTTGAAAACATCCTAATCTGGGGAGATTTCTAGGCGAGGAAGTACTGGAAGCAGGAGGCAATGGGCATGTCCCAAGGGCACGGAGACATCCATAGGAGCTGTGACAGGTGTGAATTAATATCTTTGCTAATTTGCCTTTCTCTCAACAGAGATGGCAAAATTCCCGGTGTCAGTCACGAGTATGGTGGAAGATATCCTATCAGAATCATCTCTACATCATCTGGTTGGCCAAGACACCTGCAGGTTAGTTTCTAATTCAGTAATGCATAACCTCTTGATTAAAGCATTTATATAGTTTGTAACTAAAAAAGAGTCCTAAAGGATCAGACCTCAAACCTGCTGAAATGTACCTAAATCTTTAATTGTTTGCAGTAAGCTCTGGATTGAGTCTTGAATAACTGTTAATTAGGAATCCTCTAAAGTGATGCTGTAAGTGCTGTGCTGGTAAAATGCAGGTTGCACAAAGGTGATGGGGTGGTAAATCCCGAGGAGAAGTTAGGTTACAGTGATCTGCAATGCTTAGTGAAATGGATTCAAGCCAGCAAAATTGTCTTAATCCAGGCAATTGCTTTTGTGTAATCCTGTAATTGGGTTAAACTTGTAGCCTGGGACACTCTGCGAAATGTTCGTCCTGTTCAACCTGGGGACTTAACTGTGGTATGTAAGGCAGTGTCATCGCCCTCAATAGTGGGCAGAAATAGGGATGGCCAGAGGGTGACCCAGATCTTGGTGGTCTTGCTGCCTTGGTGAGTGCTTTTTCTCTCTCTGGATGAAGAGAGCTGAGGGAAGTGCCTGCTGTTTGGTGGGGACAATCTGGATCTACAACTTGGGGGGATGGAAGCTGGAAAGAACCTGGGAAATACTGTAGACATTGCTGTTGGTAGGAATTCCCAGTGAATGGTGTCTACTGTGACTACAAGGGACAGGGTTCCCTTGGAGACTGGTTAGGGGAGTTATTTTAAGATGAAGCCTGATAGGTTTGTGAAAGGAATTGTATGACAAATCAGCAATTCCTAGGACCTGAAAAAGCTTTGATATGAGTCCTTGCATAGCTAATCCGTTGATATCCCCAACAGGGATAAAAGAGATCAGATCACTCTTTATTTATACCATATTTGTACAACTTCACTGTTCCAAGGCTGCTTCCACTCACCTTTGAGATCAGGAAGGAAAGTTTTTCTTCCTCAATACATGATTTGGCTTCTGGTGGGTTGGGGGAGCTCTTCCAGGTCTGAGCAGCCTCGGAGCCTGCAGCACGGGAGGAGGTAAGCAGCTCCCTTCTGGTGGCATCTCATCCTCTCCAGTGCCTGATCGTTGCACTCAGTCTCCAGACCTGAGGTCAAGAGGGAATTTTCCCTCCGGGTTCATTTGGTGAGGACTGCAGGAGGTTGTTGGGTGGTGGTAGTTACGGCATATCTTTCTTTTTGTTTGGTCGTATTTGTTTTGCCCTTCTACACAACAAGATCTGCTTGCCATGTTCCTCTGGGAGTTATATTTAACAAATTCCCTGCTAATGTCCTCCTCGTGTTTCCTCAGTCTGAGGAGGAGCCTCAGGGGAGAGGACCTCTGCCATGCCATATCTGCCAGACTTTGTGAAAGATAGGAAAAGAGATTGGGGGGGTTGATGGTAAATAAGACCTATTTTGAGTGGGAAATGGAGTGCAGGCCTGGGGAGAGACAGACACAACTCATACTACTGGAATGCAATTGCTGATGGACCGGTTAAATTCAAAAGGCAATGGCCCAGGCCCAGATGTTTAAGAACTTCAGCATGGCTTGAAATTGGCATAACAATAAAAGGGCTCTTGTTTGGAAATAGTTTCTTTGAGGTTAAAAAAAAGAGAAAAAAAAAGAAAAAAGCTCTTTAAAGGGAGCTGCTCCATCTGGCATTGAGATCCTTGTGTCCTGGGCATGGAGATCCAGCGACATGGCTGTGGAGTGCCACCATCACTCACGAGTGCCAGGTCTCCTGCCACTGTCCAGCACCAAGAGGGATGTAGCTCCTCCGTGAAAGGGGTGAGTGTACGTATGCTGCTGTGGCTGTAGGGCAGCTTGTGAGGTGCTGCAGGAGAGGAAAGGGGAGCAGTGGTCCCCATAGGGCAGTAGTTAATGAAGAGGGGTGACAGCCAAAAGCTCTGGCACCCCCTAACTTCAGACAACCACCTGATAGACACGGAGAGCCTGTGGCCATCCCACCTGTACCCCTTGCTCGTTGTCAGGTCCAAACCACACCCCAGGAATGGTCCCGTAGGTGCCAGTGGAACACCTTTGGTGATACTGCAGTAGGACTGTGGGACCAGGCTCGTGAATTTGGTTGCAGATAAATGAAACTGCAAGAGAAGAGGCAGAGCAAGTCAGACCCACCTGCTGCCGTTTGCCACAGATCTGCTGGCTTAGCCCAGCAGATCCACTTCAGCAGTCAGCAAACTGCATTTTGAAACCGCAGCCTCACCACGGTGAGTGGCAATATTCCCCGGTCTTCTGGGGACAGCACTTTGCCCCCACGCTTTCTAATGTGCAGCTGGATCTTTCCCAGTGATCCCATTAAGGCTCTTCAGGGAACTGCAGGGAAATTACGTTAAGAAGATAATTATAGGGTAGCCTTGGTAAAAAGGCAGGTCAAGAACAATTTGAAGAGTTGGGGAATGAGTTCAGTTAGCTGAAGAAGTGTCGTGAGGTGTCCATTCCCTCTAAGATGTTTTCTCACTGCCTCAGATGAAACCTTGGTTGCAGCTTTGTAAATGCTCTTCTGGTTTGCAGTATGTCCCTGGCACAGAAAACTCTCCTTGCTGTATGGATACCAGGTACTGCCAGAGCTAGAGTTAGCTGAGAACAGTTGGATTATAGGATTTAGAGACAGATGGGACCTTTTTCATTATATTTTTTTATGATTAGCTCACAACATAACATGTGAGGCAGTCACGTATTTCATATTCACACAACAAATTATGCATCTAGTATGAAATAGCTCTCGTTTCCTTCTCTGAAATAGGGTATGAATTTCCATCTGGAATATATAATGTGGTTTCCATATGTAGAAACAGAGACTTGTAACAAGTATCAAAGCAGTAAGAACATTTTGGATGCTAATATGCTGTGGAAGTGTCTGTCCAGTGAATGTACGAGAGCTGTCGGTTGATTCATGAATTCTAAGACAGATGTAACTCAGGAGTGGGGCTTAAGCCCAGTAGGATCTTTGAACGCAGTCTTCTGGTTAAGGATACTGAATTTAGGGCATCTGTGCTGGAGGGGGCTGCAGTGCACTTGGTTCTGCCTGAAGTCCTGTCTACCCTGACCATATGAAGAAGAAGTCAAGCCAGCTTTCAGGTCAGGAAAATACTTGTTCCACAGTTTTCAGAGCTCAGCGTAGGTGGGTGCTGAGTGCCTGCTTGCACATAGATGCTAAGTGTGTCCTGGAGGTTCTTGCTCTCACCTTAACCGCCTTCCGATGTACCCTTCCCATTCTAGGGCCAGTCCACCAGGACTGTCTGGAACAAGCTGCTACGAAGTGCCGGGATCGGCCTGTTTTGGGCAAGACTGTTGGGTTGACAACCATGAGATTTGGTATTTTCAGTGTGACTGGAGTTTGTGCAGTGTGGCGGCTACTGAGGATTTTTGCTTTTGCTGCCTCCCCCGTGTCAGACAGGCAGTCTGGCCCCATGACAAGCCGAAGGTGCCCTGCTACCAATTCAACATCTCAGTTTCTGGTTAGTTTCCACTACACATAGAGCATGTCAGAGTTTTCACTTTTTTTTTTTTTTTCTTTTCTTTAACTTATCATATCCTCAAAGCCTGTTTCTGAAGGGTGAATGGATTATTTATTGCACAGTGCAGTTTGGTGAATATGGATGGAAGTGGCATCTGGTCTCCAAATGGAGACCTTCTTCCCCTCCAGGTCCTTAAGAGAACATGACAGTAATTGAGCAATAATGAAATGTTTCAGGAGGAGTGTTGGAAAGTTCAGAGTGGTATGGGGGAGTTATAAATCTGGGCTGCATTTGGCTTGAGGAAGAAACCCCGTTATAAACTTATTAGCTGCTGACACCGTGCTTCTCTCACCTTGCACAAGATGTAAAGCTTGCCTCAACGCCGTCACACCGCCTTTCACTTGCACCTGACTCAAGGTGCTGCCGGCTCAGGCACCACTCTTTGCTTCCCAGGAGATCAGTAGCAGAGATCAGGCACACACTCTGATCTGATGCCTTTGAAATGCTCTGGCCAGACCCCTCTGTGGTGCTCCTACAGACCTTAGCCTTCTTCTCCACCACTCCTGCAGTTATCCACTCAAAATGGCTGCAGATGGTATCCAGCATCGCTGGGTCTGCCCAGGAGGTCTTCTGATTGCTCGGCACCAGGAGAAACCTTCTTGCCATGGAGGTAGAGCTTGGGTTAGTGACTGCTGCAGTAACAATGTGGGCCAAATAGGGCCATTTTAAAGGTTCTGTCCGTACGTTTCCCTTTTGCAGTCATTTGTCCCAGCAAAATACTGAAGCCTTAGCTTCAGTTTTGTTCAGACTAGCTTTTGGGTACCTAAATGGAGACTTCTTTCAGCTTTGTAGTCTTCCGTTAATTATTCATGCTGTTTCTAATTTGTGTGTCTCAGACAAGATTGTTCTTTTTCTTTCCTCTCCAGAAAAAATTGTTCCATGTTCCAAGCTGGGATTCTTTTTAGCACTCAAAAGCTATTTCTGACCTGTCACATTCAGCTCTTAGCTTGGACTAAGTTGTCCCCAGCTTTCAATCTAAAATGTGGTGGGAAGTAGGCACTTCCAGGGGGTAACTCATGGCCCCTATTTCAGCTACCTCTCAGGGTAGGATGAGGGTGGTTGACAGAGGTGTCTGGGTGATGGGTTCACGTTAGACACCACTCTGAGACTGTGAGGATGGACTTCACCTGAACAGATACAATGATTTGCAGCATAGACATCTGTACATGAGCAGATATCAAGCTCTCTATCACCCATGCAGAGAAATAGGTACTTGTAAGGTACAATTTTTGAGGTTTGTTTAGCTCAGATGGAGAAGAGCATGCAAATATTTATTGACTGCTGTTGCTTAATAATGATTTTTTCTGACATTGTTTTGTGACATTGTCATCAGCCGAGGTTTGCGTCCTGATTAATTTTTGATGTCTATTGTGCAGTCATTTCTTGATCCAGGTGATGTGCTAGGAGCTAGTGGAGGACCCTTATCAGAATATTTTTTGTTAGTATATAAAATGGCTGGTAAAAGCCTATGTACCTGACAGCTTTGCAATCAATCAAAGCTGTGATCCTATCAAGGAATAGAATCAGGTCTTCTTGACATTAGAAGGAAAATAATATGGTGCATCGCTTCCTAACGGGTACTTATCTCGGCTGAATGCAGGATCGCTAACTCAGAGACGTGTACGGAAGGGAGCTAAAAATATTGGACTGACTGAAGAATATTTTTCGCATCCGGCTTTGTGAATCTTGTGAACTCTTGTTCCTACAGTCACTGGTTACAAAATACTGCTAAGTGTCTTTTGGAGAGAGTTGTGAAAGGAGTGCACATTTAATTAATAATGGTTACATATGTCTAAATAAATTCCTGCAAAAAGTGACATTTTTAAGGAGATCTTATGATAAAACCGCTCTGGAGGCAAAGTTAGACTTTCCCAGTTTCACATTTAATTAACTTAGTCTGACTTTTATAGGGCTTTGTGTTATGCATTTCGTTCTTCAGTAAACAAATGGCAGAAAATTAAAGCAGAGCAACTGCCAATGAACAGTAAATTTAATTGAAAAATAATGAGTTGCCATGGGGTGCCGTAGGGTTCTGCAAAGATAACGTTATTTGTCTTGGAAAATTTCCACTTGCATTTGTCAATATGTGATATATAAAAGGAACAAAAGGAAGAAATATGACATTACATAGGAAAGGGCTAAAGCCTGATTCCTCATGGTGAATTTGGGACTGGAGTTAGGTGGAGTGAAAAACTGATTTCCTGCGCTCCACGGCAGCTCAGTACAATTTCCATCTGATGCATCACTAAGTGAAATGTTGTGTCAGGAGGAGAAGTCAAGTGGCTGGAATTCGTAAGGTCCAGATGAGCAGGAAGGAAGATGAGCATCAGTGTCACAGGAGGGGAGAAACGTGTGAAGTGATCTCGGTTCTTTCATGGTGAAACAAAGGCAAGCTCTGGATGCTCTCTGGTTTCACATAGATTTCAAGGGAAATTAAGTGTCTGGAAAACAGAAGAAGTGAGCCCTTGAACAAAGGTGCTGGATTAAGACAGACACAAGATGTCTTCTTTTTGGGTTAAAATAATAGATCTGCATCACTAGGTTTGGTTCTCTTTGGGAAATACTTGAAATTCGTTCTGATTGAATAACTTTCTGGGCAGTGAGTAGCAAGAGCAAATTTGCAGACATTGACTGACAGTGAACTGTTAACCCAGTTGACAGAGTAGGCAGAGTTACTCTGAATTTGCAGCCGTGTAATAGATCCACAGCCCTGGGTACCTCCCTGTGGGTGAAGGCGATGTCCTGGGCATGCCAAGCCCTTCCTGCTAAACTGTGCTCTGCAGGTGAGACCCCTTTCACCCGACGCATGCCTCTTTGATTGCCAGCGTATGAAATGCGACGTGTAGCAGTTCGTTTTTGCAACATCTGCTTTCCAAGCTCATCATTTCCCAGCAGTTCCCACTATGCAGCAAAACCCACCTTATTTACAGCCTTCACATTTGGAGGGCTCAGCAGAGCCCAGATTTGGCTGACATTTGCAAGGTTCCTGCTTTTCATTTTGACCCATTCTTGCTTTATTTTTAGCTGTTTTAAAATGACACATGTTTCTGTCTTTTAGGTAATGAGATGCCTTCCACTTAATTCAATCACTAGTTAATTTGATCCTCTATTTAATTTGTTCCAAACGTCTGGAAGCAAAATTCTGTATCGTAAGTACATGTATGTATTACATATATAGCTTCCACCCTTTGCTCTGATCATTCTGCTTGCTCTAAACAAGGCTTATAATTCAATCTTGGGCTATTGAAACCTGCCATTTAATTAATAAGAAAAGCCAAAATCAAAGGAAGACAGAAGGCAAAGAAAAGGTTTAAGGAGTCCTGGTAATAAAAGATGACTATGACTGAAAGTTGCATCGTGGAGTACCTGCTGTTGGCTAAGAGCTCAGCTATGGGCTATCAAATCTGTGAGCGTGGGGCTGAGGGTGGGGGAGAACTGATGGAGAGCGAAACCTTTCAGGGAAATGTTAGGAGTAAACGTGAGTGGCCCCTTGCATGGAACAAGGTTCAGGGCTCATTGTGATAAAACGGAACATAAAACCAAAAATGTTGCGTAGCAGAGTTTCATCAGTCACCCGGGGCCTTTGGAGCCTGGAAATCAGATGGCAAGGGAAGAACGCCGCTGCAGCCCGTGCCAAATCTGTGTCGTCTCCAGCGCTGTCAGGAGCACCTGCCAACACTCCATAAAGCTTTCACTTTCATCTCCAACAGATCCCCCCCAAACCCTCACCGACCCGAGTTAATCAAACACTCACCTCGGTGCTCAGCCTCTCTGCTCACCTTTCTGGCTGCAGCATCAGCAGATCGGCCCGCGGGAGCGTCGTGTCCAGCTGGTGGTTGGGGCGTGGATTGTGTAATGCTTCCTGGTACCCTGCTCTTGTGATCACCTCATGGGGTTTGCAAAGGCAGTGGAGAGCAGGTGTGCTGGGAACCTGGGGCTTTGCAGCCCTTGGGCCATGTGGGTTGTGGGCACAGGGGGATTTGTGTGTGTCCTGGTCTGAGCAGCATAGCTGTGGGCCAGCAGAAGTCCTTGTCAGTCTCTCTGTGCAGCTCAGTTATTTCCATGGTGCTTTGCTTTTCAGAGACGCTGAGTTTGTGCCTGGGTGTGAGCTCGGCTTGGGTGTCCCCTGTCTGAGCAGTGGCCAGTGTCTGGGTGCCCCTGCGAAGAGTCGGCTACCAGAGCGCTGGAGGACATGGGACGAAGCCCATGAGACACACCGAGCCTTGTCAGGGAACCCAGCTTTCGCTTATTTTCCATTGAGAGGTGAAGGCAAATAAAAGCCGAGTCAGCAGGTGGCCCCACAAATACCGGGGGGATTGAACTAAATGGAAAGCATCTCATTTCCACTGCACGCATGCCCCTTTCCTGCTTTCTGCTGTGAAAGTGTGCTCTTCACCGAGGAGGCACAGCAGTGCTGTGAGGTCTGCTAGGGGGTTTCTGGCACGGCGAAGCCTGCAGGGCTGGCTGCAGCGGGGCTCCTTGTGCGGGTGCTGCTGGTGCTGGCCGAGAAGGTTCGGTGCACAAAGCTCTGGGTGACTTCCCTGTGCCAGCAGTATGGCCCCGCGTGGTGCTGTGGGTTACCTGTGCTACACCGCTGCAAGAAGCGGAGCACACAGATGTGAGACAATTGCAGCGATGGTGGCAATGCCAGGAGAAGGTGGAAAGGGACGTTGCATGCGGCCGAGAGGTGAACCGTCCAACAGGCGGCCAAGATGTGGGGAGGCAGCGAGTCCGCAGATCGGCACAGCGAGCAGTGACCAAGCCTTGGCTGGGCTTCAGTTCCCCCACGAGATGGAGACAGCGCTGCTAGTTTCAGTTACTTCCCAAATGTGGCGCAGGAATGATTTTTCTTAATAAATTGCGAGGAGTAATGAAATAAGACAGAGCTCTCGAGAGGGCGTGAGGATTTTTATGGGAGCTGCGGGGTGAATATTAACGAGCAGCTCATGTCATTATTGCTTACTCTTGGTTTCTGACCTGAGCTCCATCGCCCTTTGTGACCTCTGTGCCCCAAACTCCAGGCTGATGCTCTCGGATCTCTAAGGACCGTTTTCATCTGCAGTGTCCATGGGTTATGTCATGGATCCTTCCTCTCTCGGATGTTGGGGTATGTCTTGCTGTAGCTTTGACTGTCGGGGCTGTGCTCCTCGTGGTGTGCAGCCCCGTGGAGGTCCTCACCATGTCCCATCACAGCGTGGAGGTGAGCTGATCCATCTTATCATGCAGTCACCTAGGGAAGCGTGCTGGAAGTGTGAGAATCAGCAAAACGTAACTCCTATCAGAGAGAGGAGACTTTTTCCTCCTTCAAAGAAATAAAAGCATCGTTTGTGTTCTTTCCTAAAGCAAAATGCTCCAGCCTTTCTCCTGTGCCACTGCCAGATGCTGGGAGGGGACTGTCAGGGGGTGGTTGTTCCTCCTTGCCCTGAGGCAGGACAGGGGGAGCAAATGCTCCCTGCTCTCTTGCTTGGTGCCTGTGTGCACAGTCTCCTGCTGCAGCCGCAGACGCAGCCCCACGCCTGTGACTCCAGGTAGAGAAACGGGTGCGTGAGCAGAGATCAGAGCAAAACCAGGTGACTTGGGTCAAAAAAACCCTGAGTCCCACTTCCAAGAGCTGAGACCCTGTGGCTGGGGACATACCCTGCTGGGCCAGCTCAGGACACCCTAGAGAGTGCAGTCTCGAGAGCCCAAACATTTTACCTGCCTCTGCCACTGCTCTCCCCTGTGGCCTTGGTCATGTCGCTTCCCCTGTGTGAAGAGGGGCCATGCCTTGCTGTGCTGCTCAGACCAGCCCAGGGAGGCTGTCCTTGTAATGCTGCTGGTGGGGGACTGGGTTTGCTGGATGCTTGGCATCACATCACCTTCATGGGGCAAGTGTCTGGAGAATCAGGGAAGCATCAGAGGTGTGGGATCAATGTCAAACGTTGCCTGCAGCGAAGGGCAGTGTGCTGAGACACACACACGAATGCCGCCGCTTCGGGCCTTTGTTCACAGCAGTGGCCAGTCACAGTAACCAACTTGATCTCATTCTCGCCTGTTTCTTTGTCTTAATTTCAGTATTTTTTCTGCAAAAAAATGTGTTGTGTACTTGAGAATCGTAATGAGTAGCTCCTTGGGGACTAGTCCTGCATCACCCATACCCGTGGGGCTCACAACTGTAAGTGCAATGGGTGCAAGAGGAGATCCCTCATAAGCACAGAGCCTTCTGTTTTGTCTCCCCTGGCTTCCAGACCAATCTCATCTGCTTTTACCTGAACCTCAGTCTCCCCCCTCTTCCCACCCCTGATGGAAAGCAAGCCTAATAGAAAGAGTGGTGCTAATGATCACGACCCCACTACTATTTTATTTCCAATTGGCAGCCCATGCAAGCAGCCCTATTTTCTTTTCTAATAGGAAACTTTATGATATACCAAATTACCCTGTAATAGTCTGTGCTGAGCTGCCTCCTGAAAGGTAAACGATTTTGATTTTTTATGATCGGTTATTATTACTTTTTTTTTTTTTTTGCCTATTCCATAAAAAGAGGGGGATTGCATTAAAGAGCCCCCAGGTTGCAGAGCAGGGCCAGGTGGTGCCATTGGAGCGCTGCAGGTGCAGGGCAGCGCGGGTGGCTCCGCACCTCACCTCCCGGGGGGCTTGGTGCAAACACGGTTGCTGATGGCCTGCGGGGATGCTGATGGGTGGCAGAAGCTGCTCACAGGCACACAAGGGAGGTCCTGGGGGCCTGCGAAGCCCAGGCACAATTCTGCATGATGTGGAGTGCCATCTCCTGGCTCGATAGGAATTAACTGGGCTCTGGCAGCGCTTGTCTGGTCCACGGGGCAGGGAGCCTGGGGCAGCTGCTCCCTTCGGGCTGGGGTCGGGAAATGATCCAGAGAGAATGGCAGCAGCAGGGGATGGGAACGCTTAATCCAGAGCTGCTCTCCCGAGCTAGTCGGGGAGAGCTCGTTTCCTGATAACAGCTTCGTTTTAATTAGAGGATCTGAGCCCTCACGCCACCCGAGCTGGAACTGAAGTTGACGCCGCTCTGGGAAGTCGTGGTGGTGTTTTCCTCCGCATTTTGCAGTAGAGAAGCAGCAGGGAGATGTGGGACGAGATCCAAGGAGTGATTAGGCAGGAAACGTCCCATAGGCATCGCTTTTATTTTAGCTAAAATGAGGTGCCTAAATATCTTCCTGGCTCTGCGGGAAGACGACTGCAGAGACCACACTTAAATCACTGTAATGTCTGCTTGTATTTGTGAAAATATGTGACTGGGGCTTTTTGTAGCTGGATCTGGCTACAGATTTAGAAGAACTGGAGCATGAGAGGTGAAGTCCTACCTGGTCGCAGTTTGTCCTGTCCCCTGGTACAGTAGGGCTGGGGAAGTGCTGTCACAGGTTGGTCTATATCGGGTGCTTTTAATTGCTGCCTGTATCCATCACATTTCCATCAGTTGGTGTCAATTCTGATAAATCTGACTGCAAAATAAGGAACCACTTAATGAAAAAGATTTTAGCGCGGTCCACTGAACACACTTTCCATTTTTTCAGTGTGCATGTTTTTCCAGTAACTAAAAATTGTTTGAAAAAATCTGTATCTATTACCAGTGACTTCAGTAGAAAAAGGAAATCTGTAATGGTGAAAAAACAGCAACGATTTTGTGAACAAATAATCACACACTTTCCACTGAAGTGCTCGGTGAAACCTGTGATTAAAAATACTCCATACAATTTGGCAGCAACATCTTTGGTTGAAAAATGACATTTAAACACGCCTATCTTTAGGAACTAAAACCATGTTTAGAAGTTTGAGCCTCGTTGCCAGCTGCAGGTGGGTAACAATGGGATTTTGGTGCTGCTGTTTGTTTTGTCCAGTAACAGCCCCAGACAGGGCAGCATTGACTGGTGCCTGCCACTCGACTCAGTGCCCCTTGTGCGCGCATCCGTGGAGGAGAGCGAGCTCCAAGCCAGCTCCAGACGTTTGAATAAAGGGGGATTTAATGGAGCTGCATGTGTATTTATAGCAGCTTCTGTCGCTTGCCTGTCTCAATAGACTGTCACTGCGATCCAACGGCAAATCAGACTGCAGGTGTGCTTTTTGGCACAGAGGCACCCATGGGTCGGGTGCCCGCTGGGTTGCTGAGCGCAGCCGCCGGTGGCCTCCAGGCTGGGACAGGGACCTGGCAGCGCTGTGTCCAGGGCTGGTGGTGGCCGGGGCACGGCTGCAGGGCAGGCTGCGAGTTGTACCCTGGGGGCTACCCGCAGGGTCTCCAAGAGGCGGCAGGGGACAGCTGGCCCACTCCTGCCCTGCTTGCCAAGGGTGCCCACCTCTGCTCAGAAAGCCTTTGGGGTGGCCAGTGGAAATATTTCCGAACCTCGATGCTGGCGGGCTCCCAGGCTGGTTGCCCTGATGCGTCTCAAGCAAGCATCCCTTTTCCATGTTCCACCTGCAGACCTTCGGTTTTGCCCATCCAAGACTGTGTGTGGGAGGTGAGGAGCTCCTTCTGTCTGTCTGACTAATCCCAAGGTAGCCCATGGGAACCAGTGCCCCTCAGAGAACCTGAGCGTCCATTTCAGCTTCTCTGGCTTGAAAACCTCTGCCCTGGCTGGAGCTGCCAGCCTGTGTCTGCCTGCCTCACATCGGTGGTTTTGGGGGGCTGTTGCCCGCGGGGACATCCTCCTTCACCTCCATCAGGGTGCGCGCAGAGCCAAGGCAAGGTGTTCTCCTCCCCCAGGGAGACCAAAGGAATCTCGCAGCAGAAAGAAATAGGAAGCAGATTCTTGGACTTCTGCACTTTAGTGCTGAGGGTGGTGAAAGAAAGGGCAATAATTCTTTTGGATTTACTTACCGTCCAACTCTGAGACAAGATTATGCGCTCTTTCCCTGTAGAGAGCAGAAAGGAACAGCAGTTCAGGCAATTTCCACCCCGACGTGGCTGTGTAACAGGAATGAGCATCTCTTTGCAGCTATGGCTGGGCACTTCTAAGACACATCCCCCTGGGTTCAAAGACAGAGGGGCAGAAAGCAGAACAGGCTGGGAGCTGAGCCCCCTGCACTCAACGGTACCTTCACCCATTTTTAACTCATCTCTTTCCTTAGCTCTTTACACCTACCAACACCCTGCTTTGGTTTCTTTGAAAGCCGTCTTTTTATTATATGTGGGTGAAATCTGGTCATGCTCTACTGTTTATTAGTCCAAAACTGAGGTCAGGCAGGTTGGATTTCTTTCCCGAGTGCTTTTATAATATTTGTGTTAGCCGGGCAGCTAAGTGCTGTCAGATGTAGCAGCAATGGAGCTTGCTGCTGTTGAAATTTTTATGGTTTCATGCATTTTACAGCATCACCTGTCAGACTCCAGCAATCATGATGTCACCTGTAGTGGAATATATAAATTTGAACAGCGGAGACTGGAGCTGGGGGAGTTCTTCAGTAATCTGTGCTCCCTTCTCCCCTCCTCCTCCGCAGGGGAGGCCGGGAGGTCTAAGGCATGGCGAAAGAAAAGAAGCAGGCTTTTCTTCTCCCCTGGGCTTTCCCGCAGCCGTTCTGCATGATCTGGGCAAAATCGCTACCTTCGCTCCGGGCTGCAGTTTCCATACTGCCTCTTTGTTTCAATCACTACTCCTCTGGGGAGGAGATCTCCCGTATTCATCCCGAGGCATGGGAAAGGCTCAGGCGGTGCTGGGGAGTCTCCGGTAGCTGTGCAGAGTGCGATGCCCTGTGGGGTGGGATGGGGACGGCAGAGCTGGAGGCAGGTGCCGTGGGGCTGGGAGCGAGGGGTGGCGGGAGGGGTGACCTACCCAGCACAGAGGTTTATTGAGCGCAGTTGGTTTATTGAGGGTGGTCAGCACATAGCACAGGCATGAGCTGTGTGGCAGGGGGCAGGAGTCACTGCTGTGCTTGTGGCATTGGGCTCTGGGATAGATGTGGCTCTGTGAATCGTGTGGTTGTATCCTCAGCTCACCCACCGTCCACATGCTCCAGCCAGGCAGGCATTCAGAAATTAACTAAAGATCTGACAACACATCAAGTAGCAGTGCTCATTTGTGTTTTTGGAAGCAGGAAAACGACTGTGTTTTGTCCTCCTTCTCATGGGTTGGTGTAACCTTTTCCCTGTAAACACTACCTAATCAAGTATCAAATGAGCATTAAGATGATATTCCATGTGGCTTAGCAACCCTAAATGAAGACATGTAGCTCTACTGCTGGGCTGTAAACCCTCAGTAAAAATGGCTTAAGAACATTCCGATCGGGTTTTAAGAGCTGTGTAACTGATACGCATCTTATGGTATCGTTAGGCCTCAATAAATGTGTTTCTAATAATCGCTATTTACTGAGGTTTCGCAACTATGCCAGAGGTACATATCTGTTACCTTGTGGTCCAGCCTCAATAAATGTGTTTTTAATAATCAATTGGTACTTCAATAATAAACAATAATTGCTTTATTAAATATGAATTTGAACATGTTCTGCGTTTCAGTTGCACTGAATTCACCATCTATGTTTTGTTATTCCGAAGGAGCTTTTACTGACCGCCTGTTCGTCCTAGCATGCATCAGATATTGCTGCTCCTGTAGAGCATCGCTGACTTCTGATTTATAACTCATGACAAGTATCTCACTGCTTTGTTTCTACTCTAGCCTAAGCAGTCTATCTGTTGCTTCCATGTAGTCTTCCTCTGAGAAATGTTGCGATCTCTCTTATGGATCATTAACTGGAAATGAACTTGGGACCCTCGGCTCTAAACACACAGCCTGCTGCCATACAGCCTAGCAGACCAGCACTGGTAGTTGGCAGTACAAGTAATAGCAGCTTGGGACTCTAATCTTTTACACAGTAACTGAAGAGGAAAGTTGGTTTCTTGCAGTGCCATTGAGAAGGCTTTATTGTTTTTCAGGGCATGGGTTTCACCATGGGTCTTCAGTGCCTGGTGCTCCCCACAGCGCAGATGTCCCAGCTCATCTGCCACTGACTGCCCTCCTGTGCCACTTCTGCTTGGAAGGCTGGGGAGGTTTGTCTCCTTCTCATCAGTTTCTGAAGAAAGTTTTCTTCCCAGGGCTGGTTCAGCTGTTCTGGATTCTGCTGAGTCATTCATGGTGTGTCCCCTGACCTAGCGGCCAGTCCTGGACAGGAGGTGAGGAACACAAGTAGTATCCTTGATTCACATCACTGCACCCCGTAGGTTCATCTTGTGTCCTAAATCTTCTCTGATTTGAGATCTTTACAATCTTCTCTACCCTCATACTCAGAAATATCCTGCACTCCAAAGGCACAGCAACTGGTTGTTCCTGTCCCTAGGAGACAGGAGAGAGACTGTTGGCCCTTCCCCCTCCATTTCACTTGAGGAAAGCTCTGAATCCCAGCCCCACCTTCTCAAATGACCTTTCAGCATTTCAGACCACACTCCTCTCCCCTAAACGGGACCTTCTGCACAATGCCTTGCCACGCAGAGCCGTGGGGCCGACTGAGCAGTTATCCCCCGCTTTGCCACCCCACGCAGCTCAGCCCAGCAGGACGAGCAGAGGAAGCGTGCTGCAGCTGGGACACCCCGCAGATGCCAAACCCCTCCGAGCAATGAGAACCGTATGTGCGCGTCTGCGTTCCTCGCCTATGTTGAATGTCACATTGGATTAAGGCACATCAAGCCATAACGGGTGCAGAGTTCGATGCCTTTAATTAGGCCAGTCAAAGGCAGGAATTCCCTTCTGCCAGGCGAGTCTGCTCCCATGACAAGAAGATTAGCGGCCTCAGTTTGTGATCGTCAAGCTCGGAGGTTTCCATCCCCCTTTAAGTCATTTACAATTTTCGCTTCCCCACACTGGTAGTTTGGAGGGGCTGTTTTCATTCCAGGAGGGCAGGGGTCAAAGCATTTTGGTGAATGTCCCTGGCATGTGTTTGGGTAAATTTGCTCCGTCCTGCACTGCATCTGGGCTAGACTTCTGTGTCTGTCTGGACCTAGCAGTAAGACCATCAGAGCACCAGGGCCTTGCTGGCGCTGACAGTGGATGTCTGGTGGACATCTACTGGCCCATGTTTTTGGGAGGTGCGCTAAGGGACACACCGAAGAATGGAAATCCTCTAAGGAATGGAAATCCTCCTGTCTGGTGGCACATGCCAACGACAAGATGCTTTGGAGGAGGAGGAGGTGTCCCCGTCCTTCAGCTGTATGCTGGAGGGTTGCTTGCTAGTAAAGCAGTTTGTACGTGCTTCTGTTTGAGCAGTCCCACTTTGCCATTTGTCCCTTCTCCCAATCAATCATGTTCAACCACCTCTCTGTCCACAGAGTTGGGAACACCCAAGGGCGGTGCTGTCGGGCAAGAGACCCACTGGGAGCTCCTCTGGGCTCCTGAAGCCTGCTGCTGGTCCCTGACAGCTAGTACTAGCTGTGCTGAATATGGATAAAGCCTTGAGGACCTGTGGTGCAGGCTAAATTGTCTAAAATGTCCATTTCTAGGATGTTACTGAAAGCTCCTGGCCTGTGTGGCTTTCTAGTTTATTTTTTTTTAATTTGAACTTTAAGAATTTTTATGCTGTTGCATGTCAGCTCATTACTGTAGTTAATATCAATAGACTGGAAATCTTAATTCTGCATTTTGTTTCTTCTTTTTATATTCCTTTGGCTTAAGCTAAACTCTTCAGGAGCTTGAGATTATTGTTTCTTTGTCAGAGCTGTAGAAAGGCTTTTGTGTCTGATTGCTTGTCCATTTTCTCAGCTGAGTACAATATTCCTCCCTTGACTCTTTGATGTCCTGAGACTATCTCTTGCCACAACAAAGCTATTAGACTTTCGACTTAAATGGATCTTTCCTTTGGTAACTTAATGCTGCCCTCTGAAAAATGAGTCCTACGCTTGCAAGCCACTTTAAAGCATCTCAATGGTCTACATGGAAGAGGGTCAGAGGTCTAATTAACAAATCTTATTCCTGACATCAGTAAACAAGAATAAGTTATTTGGGAGCACAGTAAATACTGTGGAAACACTTGAGAACTGGAGGTGCTTGGGTTATTGTTGGATTAGCTGTAGCAAACAGTTCTCTGGGTAGAATTTTGTATGAGAGATAAAATGATTGTTTGACAGAGCAACAGTCTTAAAATCTAAGAAATTCTTAGTGCTGGGAGCAGGATCTCAGCTGCTACAAATCTAAATTGCTGAGACCAGCAAGATCTTCCTCAAAACCATGCAAGTGAGATAAATGCTGGCTGCAGCTTCTGGTGAAGTCACAGAAAGCAAAACTTACGAGGTGTGAAGTCCTGAATTATGCTTCGGGTTTCTGGAACCCCTCATTTTGGCTAATTTTGGGGTAGCTCATAACCCCCAGGTTCTCACATGAGCTGAGGGGTTCTCATGTGGCCCCAGGGCCCTGTCGCCATGGCCACAGGGAGGATATGAGCACGGCCATGATGGACGCTTCCTGCCTGTGAGTATGGCTCCATCTGCAACAGTCAGAATTCAAGATTTAAGGTCAGGCAGGATGAATCGTTTTTGGAGCCTGGCAGGTTTCCAAGTCTCCCCCATCCTGGATATTACCCCCTCATAAAGACCACTGTGGTGTGTTGGGTCCTTCGGTTGGAACAGTATTTTGCTAGCAAATGACTCTGTGGTGCACCTGGGATGCAATGATTTATGAGACAGATTTGCATGAAGGATAAATGCTGCATGTATAAGGGGAAATCATACACGCTGCGAGCTGGAAGGGGCTGCAGAGGAGAGGAGAGGGGAGGTGGTGAAATCCTGCTCGAGCCATCCGGCCATCGCCGATGGGCCGAGTGTTTAGTCAGGTGCAGCCCAGCTCTTGTGCGTAACCCTCGTGTTATCTTACCTTAAATAAAACTTTACTAGGACGTGTCAGAAAGAAAGGCCTTGGCTCAGGCACCATGAAAGGGAAGTTTGTTTAAGTAATTACCAATGAGGCAGCGGGTGCTTCCTGAGAATTAATGACTGGTTGGCTTGATGGCCTTTGCGTGGTCCTCAGGAAACGTCCCAGGCTGCGGGTCTGCTGGTGTGTATGAAAGCACATGTGCACGGAGGGGTGTGATGTGTGGGTGACACCTGTTTGGAGGGGTGTGATGTGGGGGTGACACCCGTTTGGAGGGGTGCGATGTGAGAGTGACACCCATTTGGAGGGCTGTGATGTGAGGGTGACACCCATTTTGGTGACTCTGGGGAGGGTGGCTCAGCCGAACAGAGCAGAGATTCTTGCACAGCCTCAGGGGAATTCCTTGGCTCATTTAGTTGCAGTGAGTTTGAGCTTACTTCCCGAAAGGTCTTTGGAAAACTCTGCTTTAATATCCTCTGCCCTGGTCAGCGGGAGGTAGCCTGGGTTCTCCCCCAGCCCTGAACTCCAGGGGACCCGCACTGGCTTACTCAAGCAGAGGATTTGGCTTGGTTGTTTTGAGACTGATCTTGTTTGGTTTCCACAGCTCATTGCTGCTCGTCTCATGTTCTCACAGAGATTGCTTGATTTTATTCCTTTTCCTTTCTCAGTCCTATATGAAAAACCACTGAGCTTCCTAGCACTGTAATTGCCATCATTAATAATAATGCCTTTAAATTATCCTATTCGGCTTTTGTAAAATGTTTTCCTGACTGTCGTCTTCTTTGCCAATTGCTTTCCTTTGGTGTCCTGAGGAAACTTGCATTTTCTAGAAGCTGTGCCACGGAAGGACAGAGGAGCTGGCTCTGATATTTATACATTTTTCCTAAGCAGCCTTTACTAGTTGGTGGAGTTGAGATACAATTTTGATGGAGTTTCTTGAACCCAGAATGTGGAGACAAAGGCCCCAAAACACCGATATCACACCAGGGGAGTAAATACCTAGCCTGAGAAGGAGGTTGGAGCCAGCTCCTGCTGAGGAGGGTGCAGGTTAGGCCCTGCGCATAGAGAAAGCGGCCAAGTGGTGTAGAAGGCAATGGAGGATTCCCCATATAAGTGCTCTTTGCTTTGCCTCAGTCATGCAGAAGGATCTGGGAGCCCACACTGACAAGGCTGGGGTGTTGTGCAGGCATGTGACAGGGAAGGGACCTGTTTTGGGCTTGGGACAGGTGACCCTGCAGGCCTGGGTGGAGAAGCGCTGGCAGATGCAGTGCGGGGGGAGAAGTGCGTGGGACCAGTGAGGGGAGCTGTAGGCTTCATCTTAGCAGAGGTAGAGCAGGAGAATTTGGAGAAACCCTTTCCTTTAGCACCCAAAGCTGCATGAAGTCCCATTCATCTTGCCACACGCAGTGGCTGTTCCAGCTGCTTGTCTGACGGCTTTTCAATCCCAGCCATAAACCAGGCCTAGGAACCTCCTGCTCCTGTGTCCATCTAGCCTGTCCCAGTCACAGGTAAGTGGTGTTATTTTGGGCTTTTCAGCCCACCAGAAAGCCATCCCCTGTTCCCCCCCAGACCAGCAAAGTGTGGTTGATGATCAGGTGGTGGTGTTTTGTTTTTCATGTGGAGATGTGGCTCGTGAACAACTGATTAGTCGTGTCCAGGGAATCCGAATTAGGCCCGTTAGCTCCTCTGAGGTGATTTGGCAGTAGTCAGGAATAATCCAACCCCTTCCTTCTCTTGCGGAACCAGAGGGGTTGTTTCAGCATTGTACTCTTGTTTAAGGTCCTTCTTGGCCATGTGTCCTCAGCAGTGTCACTCAAGGACACTAACACTATTTAGAAGTCCACCCCAGGGTAGTTTGACAAAACCCGTGATTTCTGGAAAGCCAAGGGCGCCTGAGTTCCCCACGAGCCCCCAGGGGAGGTGGCACACAGCGAGGCAGGTGGGACACGTGTGGGCAGGCTCTGCTGGTGGAGCCCAAGCTTTTGTTTCACCGGGGGGTGACTGAAACCAAGGCATTTCTGTGGCACTTGGAGCTCGTGATCATTTTCTGATGAATTGTAATGAAATCTTCCAACTAGCTCTAAGCTTTGTTTTCACCTGGACCTTTTCTTCTCTGCCTGTCGCTGCCCATGGCTTTGCCTAGCCAGCAGCCTGCAGGGTGCCGTGAGATGGAGCAGAGGAATTGTTGGTGATCGGGGTGCCCTAAATGCCAACAGCAGATGCCGTGAAGAACTGTTCCTTTCCACTTGAAATGCCTGTTGCATTTGCCAGACAGCCAACACTGTAAATTCATTCTGACTATTTAAAAAGACCTTTTAAAGCTTTTGAATGGTTCCTGGCTCATTCTGTAGCAATAAAACCATAGTGCCTGAGAGCCAGACATTCAGGACCTTACCAAGTAGCTAAACACAAGATGCTTGGAAGCATTATCGAATGCTTAGGAACAAGGTAATTATACCGGCCCTTACACCATTGTGTGCATGCTCATAATCACTATCCTGGGATCCATCTGGTGACATTTTGGGTTACTGTGAAGCAAAGAAATCGGGTAGGGATTTGCAAAATGGGAATCCCACCTGCTGTGGGGTGGTGGAACTATTATGTGAAGAAAATGGGCAAAGGCAGCAAATAGGGTGGGGGGATTTCTGATTTTCTGATCCTGCTGCACAGAGCTAGGAGAGCAAACTCTGCCTGTCTGGCCTGGATTTGTAAGGATAGATTTCATCTCTCAGAAGAGACCACTCTCCTGAAGGGGACAACACACAGCTACCTGTTTTCTCTTCTGCTGTGGTTAGGGTGGGACCAGGGCTTGCTTCCTTCTCTTCCTGCAGCAGTTATTCGGGTCTGCAGGTGCCAAGCGCCCCTGCTAGCAGAATGCAGCTTTTCAGAAGGGTCAGTACTGTATGTGCATGCCACGTGTGCTATACTGATAACATTTTCTCTAGGCATGCTTGAAACCAACTAGGAGGCCCTGAAGAAAGTAGAGCCAGCATCTTTAGGCAGAGGCTGCAGGAGTCAGTATAGGCTTCCAGTCTGCAGCATGGTTTTGCCTCTTGAGACCCATTGAGATGGGAGCGCTGGGGACAGGCTGGTGGCCACAGAGAACATCCAAGTGCCTTGCTAGAAGGTGATTTTCCTCCAAGTGACTGAACACATGGTGTGCATGTATGCCACGGTAGCCAGTTTGCCAGATGGCTCTCTGGCACCTGATCAGGGCTTTTCCATGCAGCAGGGAAGAATTCAGTTGAGAAGGCTGATAAGTGGTCTGTGAAGATTTGTCTGGTACCATTTTGGTCTTCTGGGAATGAGGAGCTCATTGCAGATCAACTGTGTGATGTTTTACTGGCATAAGTCAGCATAACTCTACCAAAGTTAATGGAGTTGTGCTGATTTACACCAGCTGAATTTTTACCATCAAAAATCATTCATTTTCTCTGTCTCTTCTCCATTTTCCCCTCTCCTTGGATTAGAAACGAAGTCTATAAAGCTAATATGGTCCCTGCAGCAGCATAACTTCCACAGAGTATTTGCTTGAAGAGGTTAAAAGCTCTGTAAACTGCTTTACATTCTCTAATAATAGAATGCAGATGCAAAGGGGAAGGATTTGATGGTCAATTAATGTAGAAACTATCCAGTGCTTTGCATAGATCCTACTCCCTGGCTTTGAAATACAATGCCCAATTAAAACCTTACCCAGAACTATACCGAGATTAAAAAAGTAATAATAATCTGCAGCACTCTAGGTAGCATGCTGCAGTTTTCAGGGTGCCTCTGAGCTGTTTCTCATAAACTCTTGGATAAGATTTGTCTGGGTGTTTCCAATTGCAATTGCTCCTGGAGAAAAGCCGTGAAGTAGCAGTCAGCTGGCGAAGCTGGAGAGAGAGTTATTTTGCAGAGGAAAAGAGGAGGGGGTAAGAAAGTGTTGACAATCCCTTGTGCATTCTTCTGAAAGGAAATGATAGTTACTGTAAATGTTCTGCCCTTTGGCTGGGTTATACTGAGGCCTTGCTGCTGTGCTGGGCAAGGCAGTGCCCACAGAGTGGTTCTGTGGATGGATGGGCTGACACAGCTTCAGCATATTCCATTAAGCTATTTTGCAGTTGGGTTCGGTATCACTTGCTCCAGCTGCTATGGGCGGATGGTATTGATGACCTGTCAGGACGTCTCTGCATGCAATGGTGGCTCCAGAGAAATGGTGCAGTTTATGAGCAGACCTTATTTTGGTCTGCAGTGGTGTGGATGGGATCTGGGTTTAACAGTCCAGAAGGTGGAATGAAAGCCCTTCTCTTTCAGTAGTCTGCACCACAAGTAGGAGCTGAAAGGGGAGAAGGCAGCGGGCAGCAAGGAGCCCTGGCAGTAATTAATCAAGGTAACAGCCAACTCCTTCTTGGCTCTAGAGCCTACTCATTGGCAGAAGACAGCAATGTGGAAATATATCGCCTTCTTTTAAAGGCTGTTGTAATTTACTTGCCCGACAGAGCAACAGGAAGGTGGAGAAGCAGGGCTCTGTGCATCACTGAGCTACCTGAAGACTCTTTGGTCATGAACTTGAACATGGGCTGCATTTGCCAAAGCCACCTTCCCCCAGACTGCTAGGTTGTCTGGACCAAGTCTACTCCTTGGGCAGCTCTCGATGGCTAATGGGTCTCCTCTGCATGAATCAGCCAGAAGGAATGGGGATCACATCGCTTACCCGAGTCACCGAACACTCTGGTAACTCATACAGCTGTTTGAGTACTGACCACACAGGTCAGACTATCACTTCCAGGAAAGTTAATGCATATAATAGTACAGACCCAAGGAAGGCCAGTTCTTTTCTCATCAGGGTCTCCTCTGATGTGCACAGAGCAAGCTGGCAATGGAGCAAAGCCAGGGACTCGGGCAGGGATACGTGGTGGTGGCTTCCCCTGGGCCAGAGCAGGAGGCATGGCAAGTCCATCTGCGAGGCAGGAAAACCCTGATGGCAGCCCAGAATGTCTTGTTATTCTCTCTTTCTGCCTTGTTCTCCTTTTCATGGTTTCTAAAAAAGACTGGAATATACAAAGATTTAAAAAATATACATCCAAAACAACTAATAGAAAGAATAAATCTACCAGAGATTACCAAGAGGCCATTGGGGATGGGCTGGTCTTCAAATCCAGCTTCGGCTGAAGGATTCGATGTGTTTCTATCTGAGCTCATGCACCTTCTCCTGCCCCTGGATTTAGTCCCAGCTGTGTAAAATCTCAACACAGATTGCCAAGGTCAAGGGGAATTGCCCGAGTTTGGGAAACTAAAACTAAATGAGTGGAGCATGATATGAAAGCATAATGGGGTTGATTTTTTTATTGCAGGAAGGCCTCTCGACACCATTCTGACAGCATAAAGGGTCATTTACATCTATTTTAAGCAACGTGAAAGCTTGATCCTCATTTACACATGCTGAAAAGAAAATATAATATGTACCAAGACTAAGCCCCTTCCTACTGCCAAAGTGATGGAAAGAGACTTTAGTGTAAATAAGGTTCAGGCCTGTTTTCAGTTTCAGCGCCACGAACGTGCCGGCGCAGACGCAGGAAAGATGCCAAACGTATTTATTTTGGCCCGGCTGGGTGTTTCTTCAGTTTTCTGTCTGCAGAGGAAAGCGAACGCACACGTTTTGGCTCTGCCTTCCACGAGAGCCACTGGAAGTGTCACTTCCCCTCCTCCCAGGTGGGGACAGAGGACGCTGTCCCCAGGGCCGCGGCACACGGGGTGCTCTTGTTGGGCAGCACCCGGGGCACTGGTGCCTGCTGAATGGGCACCTTTGTGGTGAAGGTTGTGAGCTCTCTGCTTCCAGCTGCTCCCAAGGACCCCGCAGCAACTTTAAACCAAGCAGAAACCAAGGATGCACAAGCTGACAAACTTGGTTTGTGTCAAGGAAAGAAAAGCAGCTCGCTGCCGGCTGCCGGAAATGGGCTCCAGACCTTCTCCCGAGGTGGAGGAGACATGGAGTAACTGCTCAAAGATGTGAGTAGTTTCCTAAACAGGATGATGATGACAATTACGGGCTGATAGGAGCTCAGTATTTACATCTCCTTAACTAGTCAGACTTTCAACCCAATCAGAGCCCCAGAGAGCATTGCTCTTCCCCGCAAACATTGAAGGAGACTGTGATTTATCATGGGGCACCGGGGCAAGTGGCTGATACTCCACAGAGGTTCAATAATACAGACCATCTGCACGCAGATTGCGGTGCCGCCTCTCTCCGTCCTTTTTTTCTCTTCACGTAGAACAGGGGCAGCCCAGATCTGAAGGGAGGTGCAATTTTAAGCGGAGCTGACGTGCCTCTGTGCCAGTGTGGGATGGATTAGAATTAGTTTCTGCTAATTTGCACCACATGGAGCTTTCAGTTTGAATTCTGTCTCCTGAATTAACAGGCGGACCACCCTCTCGGTATCCTGCCTGCTGTATTTCCCATTGTGAAGGAAGAAGTTCTCATCCGTCCCACTTTTCCTGTGGTTCAGTCAGTGTCGTACTCGCTGCTCGAAGGGAAGGGGCATCTGTGGCTGCGTGCCTTCAGCCTGAGCCCATCCAAACCTGGGGGCAGCTGGTTTGGAAAACAGTGAACCTGACATCTAGGAGAAGGAAGGCTGTACAAACCAGTGATTATTACTTCCTGATTTTTTTTATGCCTGTCTGAATTACAAATCATTCCTATTTAGGAGGCAGTTCTTAGCTGTCTTGCTGCTCTTCTTAACAAAGAAGCCAAAATAAGCCTTGCAAAAAAAGATCCAGGGTCTCTGATTTCTTGCAAGTGCTCATGAAACCAACTGCTTTTGTAGAGTGGAATAAAAAAAAAAAAAAGCAGAAGGTCCTTTGGAAGTCCTTGTTCTACTAATGAAAACCACAGCTTCTCCTGATGGCCCAGGCCAGGGTGCAGCACAGGCTTTTAGTTAATTTGGCTGCGGGTGCTGCATGTACACTGCAGGAACACCAGAGCACTGTAGTGAGATGTGGGAAGTCCCTGCTCAGCCCATGAACTGGTGGGGCCCATCTGCCCCCCATGTAAAGGGCCACACACTGCATTTTGTAGGGCTTCACTCAGTCCAAGGAAAATGCTCTGAGACAGTTCATTCAGGCATCCGTTCAACCAGGCTTGCAGACAGCTGATTCTCCCTAAAGTTTGGCCTCTGCGTTCCCCTTCTGAGGCTCATCCAGCCAATTTATTCTTCCCTGTGTCACCTGATGAAATTTTCCGTTGACCTTAACAAGGAAGGGCAAGCTTCTGGGCTGGGCTTGGCCGGATCTGGTTTGATTTTGCTGTTGCATATTGACATCCTGTGAGCCTTTGCATGGGTTGATTCAGTCTCTTTGTGGTTAGGTTCTGACCTGAAAAAAGCTATTGATGTAATAACAATCCCTCATATATGATTTATGTCCAGAACAGCCTGGATAATTCTAGCTGGAGAAACATCTGTGCCCTATCTATGTATTTTCTCAACCAACGTCTGGACATTTTGGGTGGCTTCTGAATCAGAAAGATGCTGTTCACTTGCAGCCATATCTTCCAGATAACTTGCACTGACATCATGGAGCATTTCTAGGAGCTATTTAGATTTTCAGGAGCCCCGTACAAACCTCAGATAAAGCAGCTCTAGAACAAAGGCTTGCTGACCTTAATACAAGGCAGAACAAGGCTGAATGTCAAGCAGTGCCAGATACTTTGAGGGCAGGCAGTTGGGTACACAGTGTTGGTGTGAACCTGAAGCATTGCCATTAAGGGCTGAATTTTGCTCTGAGCCTCTCTACTATGTGTAAATCTGGAGCACCTTCACTGGGTGTGACTGAATAAACTCCAATGAATAAAGCTAAAGTTACTTTTACAGGTTTTCACATCTGCTTGAGAAACAGTAACATTTCTTTCTATTTCAGCTTTCGGAAGGCTTAATATTTCATCTTTGCTTTTTAAGATTTTTGTTACATTTTGATCCCAACCTTGGTGTAAGAGCTAACTTCGTGCGCCTGTGTTCTGACTATAATGAATGGTGTTTTGTGTGTTAAGTGTAGTGATGTGTTTGCAGGCAAGGACTGGGAGGAGGAGGAGGAACAGAGTTTCTCTGTTTGGGCTGTTCCAAGCTGGTGTGTTGCAGAGTCCTTCCTGGTTATGGTCTACATGAAATCCTACCGATGCATCTGCGGGGGTTTTATAAAACCTATCCACAAATTTACTACATCTTTTCAGCCAAGAAAGACTATCTCTAACATTTTTAAGTCAAAAGGTTTCATTTTGTCATTTCCAAGCTGGCACACTTCTCTTGGTTATTTCAAAACAGGTGTCTTAGAAATTTACCCACATTAATTTCTCAAAAGCCTTTTTCATGTCCCTAAAATGAAACTAGACAAATCTGGTGAAATACTTTGCTTGATATCTAAGCAACTATAAAACTTGTTTTTATTTCACGCGGGGTGAATTGATCCCTGTGTCTTTTTGCGAGGGCAACCTGAACTTATTCATCAGAGAAGCAAAGAAATCATTTATTCACCCAGTTCTGGGACTTACCTCTTTCCCAGGGCCCAGCAGTTAGCCAGTCTAGCCTTCAGCTCTTTTACCTCCGTTTGCCCTTCCTGCTAATTTTTATTACATAGCCTTAAAGTCAGTAAAACAGACTTTCTCAATGAGAGTATCTGAGCCTGGGTGTTTATTGCTCATTCACGATGACTGGCAGCAGGCATTCCTGTACGATGGGTCCAGCACAGAGGTGTCTTGGCAGATGACCATTTCCCCTGTGGTTTTCCCTCTTGCCTGCCTGCTGGAAACACGATGAAAATACACCTCTCACACGTACTTTGTCCTATATGGTATGCAAGAATTGGGATTGCTCCTTTGGAAGAGTAGAGCAGAGCGAGTCACCTGCAGAGCACCCATCCGTAGGACGGGGTGTGTGCTCGAGGGCTCTGAGCGTGGCGGTGTTGGACAAAGGCATGGGGGGAGCTGAGCCTGGCAGACTGGCACTGGGGCGAGCTCTCGCTGGAAATGCAGGCGGCTTGGCAAAACTGCTACACTTGGATGTCCTGTTCTTCCCAGACTTCTTTTAAGGAGCAGCTTGGGATTCGTTGTGTTCTCAGGGAGTGCTTGGCTGATAAAGTCCTTCCCTAGCTCTGGTCTATGACCTGGCCTCCTAACTCTGGGTTTTCTTGCTGAGAGTGGCTGGACAGTGGCGGCACATGGTAGCACGTTAGAGACCTGAGTCTTGTGGCTTTGTTCTACCACGGGCTGTCTGCTTGAATTCACTCTGCCTCCCTTCTCCATCTCTAGCTGGGCAGCATAACATTTCTTTTGTTTATTTTTTAGAGCACAAACAACTCATGCAAGCTGGAAAGCTTTACCAATAATTCCCAAATACGGAAATGTGTGCCTGCAATGTGGCACTTTGTAGAATAGCATCCACTCTGGATTTAAAGGTTTCAGATGGTGGAGAATCCATCACAGCCCGGGGTGAGTAATTCCAATGGCTCATTACTCTTTCAATTACAAACTGGCACCTTCCTTGCAGTTCAAATTTGTCTAATTTTGGCTTCCAGCCATTAGAGCTTGATATGCTGTTGCTGTTGTCTGTTAGATTAAAAAGAGTTCTGCTGTAGAGATCGCCTCTTTAGTAGGTGTTCTTTATTGTTAATAAGTTGCTTCTTCCTCTTCTATAAGCTAACTTATTAAGCACCTTAAATAGCTCCGTGTGAGCAGCCCCTTTCTACCCCATAGCCCTCAAACTGTAATTGCAGTTCCCTTCTTAATTCCTACTCAAGTACCATTCAGTTCCCTGATAAGCACATTGTGCCATCTGAGACACTTGTGTGGAACTGGCAGACCTGCTGCCACATCTGCGGTGGCACTGGGTGCAGGTGCCTGCATTTAGACACCTGGATCAAGCACTTGAACCCAGAAGCAGGGTGCGACATCCATCTCACCTAACTTGAACCACCTATAGGTTTAGCAGTAGACCAGACTTATCACTTGGTCTCCTGAGGGCATTTTGCTTAGGCAAAGTGTTTATGTGGTTTTCTGGTGACTAAGTCAGCACTCATGGAGCTGCAATTGCCCAAAGGATGCCTCTGGAAGTAGTGTGCCTCTTCTGCCACCCATTGCATCAGCTGTGGAGCGCCTGGTATGGCTGTGAGGTCCTACTGGAGGGCAGCTGGGAAAGCTGACATCTTCCAAAGAAGACCATCCAGTCTACCATCTGTTTTACTTCCGTGTGTTTGGGCAAAGGTGCCACACTCATCACGTGTACCCATGTCCTGCTGGCCAGTTAAATCTAGCAGGGGTAGGTTGTTGATGGTGATTGTTACAGCCTCAGAGACAGCGTGTGGTGTCATCTTCTGTTGTTTGGTCCTGGGCATCTGAGAAATTGCCCCCATCCTTGTGTTGTGCTGTAGACATTGGCAGGGAACTCTCAAGGAGAGCCATCGCCCTTGGTCTCCTCTGCCCATGAGTCTGCCCGAGGGGACACTGAAGAACAACGCCAGTACACTCGTGGCTCTTCAGAGCTGTGACTGGAGTCGGCCTCTGTTTTACTGATGGTTTAGAGCTGTTTGACAGTATCCTGGCTTTTCTTAGTGTAATTTGGGTTTATATACAGTGACTGATCATGTGCCAGGAGTTTTATTATGGACAACAAATCTCATTCAATCAACAGCAGAGACCAAACAACCATTGTTTAAGCTCACTACTTAGGACGACGCTGGAGGACTCCAGGCACACCAGATGGGACCTACCACCCCCACGCTGCTCTCTCCGAGTAATCAGCAAGTGGATGGGCTGCAGATTTCCTTGGGAACTGTGCTGGGTAGTAGCTTGTTTCAGGCCCAGCTAGAGAGCCCTGCTGTTTGCTACAGGATGCTAACTTGGGAGGTCTCTGGTGCAGTCTCTGGTGAGTTGGTCAAAGTGGGACTTCACATTGAGTCTTTGCCATCAGGCAGCCATCGGAGTGCAGCAGCTAAGCAGAGCAACTTGGTATTTCATGAGACCATATTTTTTGCTGTGCCGAAGGTGTTTGCAATTGATCCAGCTGTAGAGAGGTTGTTTGCTCTTTGGGGCCTGTGAATCAAAGGCTCTAGATCTCTCCCTTGTGTTCCGTTGATGAACTAGTCTGTCTTCTCTACCTTAGCCTGAGGCTCAGAAGGGCGTTTTGGAGATACTCGGCTTGCAAACTCCCATTTCATGGACAGCTCTGCGGAGCACATTTAGTGAATGCACGACTGAGACACAGACAGCCCGATTGTAGCAGGGTGAAACATGGGTTCATTGCTCAGGTAAGAAGGAAGTGCGGCAGAGCGCTGCGAGAGTCTGAGAGAACAAGCACGTGTGTGTATAACCCATGGTGTGAAACCAGTGCTATAAATAACGGGCTGATGGAAACCAGATCTGTTCAGCGTATGCTTCCCATTTCTCCTCCAAAGCAAGAAAGTTGTTTGCAGTGAAACGCTCATACATGGCCATGTTTTGGCCTCTGTTCCTTCCCTCAAGGCATGTGCTGGTCCTTCGGAGACCTTTAAAAGGAGGTTCTGGGCGTGACCTGGGAAAGGAATGTGCAGATCTCAGGAAAGATTTCCTATTGACCACTGCATGTGGGGGTAGGCTAGCATCATTCAGTTCATAACAGAAATTATCTTTCTCACTTGTTCCTTCGTTTACAAAAGAAAAATGTTGGGGGGCAAAGTAACTTGTCTGAGTGCAGAAGATGCTGTAAACAAGCTTTTCTGATAGCACCATCCAAGGCTCCCCTATTAATATTTAGTGTGTTGGCCTCTTCAAGCTGCCAGTCAAGTGAAGTGGAGGAGGCAGGAACTGCCACATATAAATGTCCTCGGTGCTAAATCCTGTGAGCCACCGGAGGATATAGGTTTGTTTCTCTCTTACCTTGTATTCAAGTGAAACACCAAGGTCAGTGGGATTAAGCTTACGTCAGGCCGGCGTGAGCGGGAAGCAGCGGTACCTCTGGCTTCGGGGAACATGGAGAGCTGAAACTTGGCTACCAGTTTTCAGGGAGTTAAGGAGAAGGAAGCATATCCCCAAGGCAAACAGCACAGACCCATTTGGAATAAATCTACTTGCTGGCTGCACTCCTCAATCTGGCAGTCAGCTCATTTACGATTCAGGCCAAGTTTTGCACTATGGTCAGCTTTAACTAATAAAGATCTAGCATGGTACCTTGCTAATCTCATTAGATGGAGAGGTATGTTTTGGTAGTGGTTTCTGGGGGAGGACAAAGAGAGAAATACATTTAGCAATCCCAGCTCGAGCCATTTCTGTCAGATTTTTTTTAAAGTATATATATATATGTATACATAGCATATGTGCTATATGTGTGTGTGTTCCTACTAACCGTTTCTATTTAAATATCCCACTGAAAATAGCAGTACCAGAGGCTCGAATTACCTGTCCTCAGGGAGAACTGCATTCCAGGCTGCAGGGACCTAGAAGCTCCATCAGCCTTGTTGCATGTGGCTGAGAACTAATCCGCAGGGGTCTTGGTAAGGTCTCTTTGTACCTTACCTGGAGTTACATGTGCTTAACTCCTCTGCGTTGGCAGCACACAGGCAGCACCCCTTCTGAACATCAAAGTCCAGGAGAAGCTGTGATGTTAAAGCCTGCTGCTTTCAATGGCTTGCCCAGTGCCTCACTGTCAAGTTTATTTTCAGTGACGCCAATAGTTTTTTTTTTCCCCCTCTGAACTAGACTTTAAAAAAATCAGGAACAGGGCCAGCATTAATAAATGGCAGTTCTTTCACTTGGAGTACGAGGCATCATCACCCCACCCTGCTGAGCCGGCTCCTTGCAGGAGGGGAAAAACAGCAAAACCTGGATCTTTCTGCTTTTCTTTTTTCATTCCCAGGCCACTGGGGCTCTGTGTGGCTTGTGTTAGTTTTGAAGTGCTCTCTGGGTCGGTTGATGCTGTTCCTTGGGACGTCTCTGCAGGCTGTGCTCCTCACGCTTTCCTGATGCCCTCCATGGCAAAGTTTGTGAGGGACAGCTCAGCTCTGGGTTTGACACAGGCCCTCAGCTGTACGTGTCATTGCTGTCCTCCACATTTAGATGCTGTAACTAATGCAAAGAAGGAAGCGTATTGACACTGTGGGATACACTTGATTAATCAATTGGTCAAGGCGGTAGCGTGGGGGCTTTGTTGCGCCTTACGAGGTTTGTTCCTTCCCCGTCCCTGTGTCACAACAAGGACGTGGTTGTGTTTTGCTGAATCCTTCCTTGCTTGGGGCCAGTCATTTATCAAAAGAGATTTCCATCTTGGACTAATAATTCATCTCTTATTGCGGCTCTCACTGCTCTGAGGGCCCATTTGTTTCTTCTTATCACAGTCTAATTATTTGGGGAAGGAAAATTTCTGCCTATCATGGGGACAGTGGCTGAGAGTTCAGGAGAACCTGGCCTCCAGGTAGGGACGAGCTGGTGAGCATAGGAGAGGGGGCTCCTGGGGTCAGGCCTCCCCCGAGGGACCTGCGGAAATGAGGAGGGTGCTGGAGTCTGGTGGGCTTGACATGAAATGCCAAGGCTCCCCCTTTGGTTTTAACTCTCCCTTTGTGCTTTTTTCACAAACCAACGCTCATACACACGTCGCACCCACGCAGCTCCCACCACCCACTCGCTCACTTTCTCACGCATGGACACACTCACTCTCAAACATACAAATAAGAAATCCTATAAATCAAGGAGTTCCCCATACCCCACACCCCAGAAAACTGGGAGCAAAAAGAGAGTAAGAATTTGTATTCATACGTACTTGGCCAGTGCTGGGATTATAGCAGGGAGGATGGGTGGATGGATGAACAGATAGTAATCACAGCAGCGTAATTAATAATAATGACAGCAAGGCATCCTGCTCCTATTAATAGTGCATGCACAGCTTTAATCAGCTCTGTCCCCCATCCGATGGGAGACTCAAACTGAATCAATTGCTTGTTTCTGTCAGAAAGCTTGTTCTGACCAGATTGATGGAGGGATCCCCTTGGATCTTTATTTCAAAAAAAGGAGAAAATATTTCATTATTTATTTCTTTATCTGCTTAAAGGACCCAGGACGATTTCTTTGTTTTCGTTAATGCCCCCGGTTCAGCTCGGGGGCCGCAGGGGACGTGTCAGGGACGGAGCCACTCACAGGGGCAGCACCGCTGCCTCTGCAGCCACGGTGCCACTGCTGGCTTCATACCAGGCTCCTGCACCTGAAGCATAAAATCAAACTCCATTTCATTCAGTCTTGCAGCCTTTCCCCTGCTCTGAAGGCAGCAGTAAATTCGGCTGGGCTGGTAATGACCACTTGTACCACTTTGGAAATTTTCTTTAAGGAGAAGATCTAAAATCTTGTTGGTTTGTTAAGCATATCATACATATAAATTGTCCGTCCATGTATTGCATGCGAAAGGCACAGCGAATGTAGTAATAACCTTTTCCAACATTTCATTTTGAAGCCCCATTTACCTGAAACCGAGCTGCTTCCAATAAATATTTCACAACATGTTTCTCCACAAGTGCGCTTACAACTTATGAAGCAAACACAAATGTTTTAATTCTGACAAAATGAGTATTTTTCATGCACCAGCCTCTGTTCAGCACGTAGTTCTGTGGCAGAATGGCTTTCTGATTATCATGTCCCAGGATATTACTTCAACTGAAGTGATATGAAATGTCATTAAAAAGTAATGTTCCTCTGCTTTGACAATCATATTAGTAAACATTGTAGGCTCTGCAGGTTATATGTCAGGCGGGCCGACACTAATGGGTTTATTAACATACACAGTAGCACTTTGTCAAACCTTCTTGTTAATCTAAATTTGCAGGTGACAAAAAGAAAGGGAGGGGGAGCCAGAAGATGGTATTTAAATGCTGCAAAGGTTAGGCCATGAGTGAAAGAAGCGGGGAAATCCCAGCAAGGTGGGCTGCTCCCCGGAGCTCATCCCAGCCCCTGCTCCCCGTGGGGCGAGGCATCCCCTTCCGATGGGCACAGACCCCGTCCTGAGCAGATTTGTTTTCAGGTTGGGGATGAAAGGCCAAATCCCTGTCCGAGCCAGAGTGTTTATGGTGCAGGAGCAGCCTGGCATTTGCTGGGCACCGTGTGGAAGTCAGGGTACCCGGAGAGCAAATGCAAGAGAAAATATGGGGTCTGAGGGATGCTGGGGCCACAGGGACATCTGCTCCCAAGCGTGTGTTTCAGCTGCCTATAAACTAATCCCTGGGAGTGCCCCAGCAGTGGTGCTGTGCGTCCTGGGGCATAGCACCAAGTAACTGGAGTCTGTGGCTTTTTAGTGTTGATGAAGGGCTGACACCAGATTTCTGCTGGGGTGCAGATAGATGAACGTCTGACGCATGGACATCTGAAGCTGCAAAGGGGGCTGTACGCTCTGGGTGTCCCAAAGGAGCTGCCCCAAGGGGATCTTCGGGGAAAGCCCAAAATGAATTGCATCCCCATGCCTGCTGCCTCCTTTTTGCAGCTGGCTGGGCTTTGGGAGGGGCAAAACTTGGTGTAGTGAAGTGAGTCTCAGAGCTGCCCAGACACCCGGCTTGCTCCGACCATGGGGAGGTGGCCCTGAGCGTGCAGGTGTTTAAAGTCCTCTCCTGAGATAGCTGGGAAGAAGGGAAGTGGGAAGTCTGCTGCTGAAGTTTGGGCACATGGAGCTGCCCCATGGGCACTGGAGCATGGAGGGACCTGCTGGTACAGGTCTGTCTTGGCCGTTGGGATCCCTCATGTATTTTTCCCAGCAGAGTGGGACGAGGTAGGGCTTCGTGTGGCACACTTGCCAGGTGTGACTGTAGGGATGCTCTAAAGCAGCAATTCTGCCCCTCGCCAAAAAGAGAAAGAGAAAGAGAAAGAGAAAGAAAAAGAAAAAGAAAAAGAAAAAGAAAAAGAAAAAGAAAAAGAAAAAGAAAAAGCTAAGGCTTCTTGTAGGGACCACGGGGGTCCCAGTGCTGTGTTCCTCTTTTGGTTCTGCATTAGGAGGAGGGAACGGCTGAGGTGTTCCCAGCTCTGCATGATCCCCACAGGGTAAGCAAAGTCAATGACTTGCCGTGGTTTTTATTTTGGGAGCTGGGAAGTGTAAGTACAGTGGGACCTATTCTTGTCCGAATGACTAAGCCTCCACCAGCCCAGAGCTCTTCATCTTGGCAAACAGATGGTGCGTGGAGTAAAAGAGATGCTATTCAGTGCTATGAAAGGCCTTTTCTTTCTGGAGCAGCGCCTTAAAGGTACAATGGTTTGTTTTATGGGTTCGGCTGCCTTTCGGGGAGTGACACGAGTGTGGATTGCAGGGCAGGGCAGGGCTGCAGAGCCAGCCTGGGGCATTCTCAGAGGGCTCTGCCCCAGGGGACAGAAGGGCCACGTCCTCTGCTGGTGCAAAGCCGCTTCACCCGGCTGCAGGCAGCTGTTCCTTTCCTATCTCTTGAGCTCTGCCTGGTGGCAGCATTTTTGGATCTGCCACCACTGCCTGCGTCCCTTGAGCTGCTTCAGTGGCAGGTGAAGCAGCGGCTCTGGACCTGCTGGTTCCTCTGCTGTGGGGAGTAGCAGAGGAGTGGAGCAGGGAGCATCACCCCAGAGAGCATCTCCCCGCTGCTCCCCTCCCTCCAGCCCACAACCTCCCCTGCACTCCTCTTTCCCTCGCGGTTTCTTTTATGACTCCAAAAATAGGTTGGTTGTGCTGCTGCGACACATTACCTGCCACTTCTGCAGCTCCGGCAGATAATTACGGCACAGAAAAAAAAAAAGTGTTTGCTAAAAGCAGGAACTTGAAGGGTTTTGTAAAGGATGCTTGATGCAGGCAGATGCTGGAGCTGATAAAGTCTGTGCTTAAGTGGTATCTCAGTCTGGGCTCCGTAAAGGTCTGTAACACTCCGAGTCCTGCCTGGATGGGAATTTGGGGCTGGCATTCAGGATTACTGTGCTAAAGCTCCATGGAGAGCTGTGGGGATGCAAAAGGTAGTGAGGACTCGGGGCTGGGTGGGAGCAGCTCCTGAGCTTCCCTGCTCACGTTGAAGTCGGAGCTGATCAGGCACGGCTGTTGTTGCGTGCCAGCCGGGGAGCGTGGCTGCAGGCAAGCAGCACGATTTCACGCCGATCGGATCCATGTTTTGCACCAGCACTGCCAACTCCCAGAGGTTTTCTGTTGTGGGGATCGTTATTGTGAAGTGCTTGCTGCATTTGTCTTCATATGAGCTCTTCCAGCTCAAAGGTCAGCAAGAGGCAGTAGCGGAGCACTCCGGGGATGGAGGTGGTGCTTGGAGTTTTCAGTCCCACGCTCTCACACCTGCCTGTGCGTCCTGGCACCCAGCTGAGACGGGGGTGTGGGTGCTGACACGTGCCCTCCCAGCCCTAAAACTGTGGCCCCAGCACTGCTCACTTGGTACACCAGGAACCGCTGCCTGTAGATACTGAAGTCATATCTGATGCTTATGAGCTCTGGATTTCTTGGTTTAGCACAAGGGCAGTGCCTGAAGAGCTGCTGAATGGGTGGTGTGTCTGGGGGAGGAGAGGGAATTCTTCCCCCCTGCCCCCTTTTTTTTTCTGCCCTTCCTTCTTCCAGTAATGTCAGTAGGGAAGGAAAAAAGTTTTAAAAAAGGGCAGAAGGGCCTGGGTGCAACAGGTTGGAACACAAACACCAGAAGAATGAGAAATAGTTCTTTGGGGAAGAGAGTTATTTGTTTAACATCCAACTTCTTTTATTTTTTTGAATTTTTTAAGAAAATGGAAAAAATAATTTTCTCAGAATGTCCCATTTTTTTTTTCATTTAAAAACTATAGACAAACTTTTCGTGTTGCCTCTGCTCAGGATGGAGTTTGCCATTTAATAACCCTGTTGTGTTACAAAGCCTGAGACTTCACGACTCCTGCACTCGTCCATCTGCCAGGCAGAGAGCATTTCTTGACCTTTTAAAGAAAGCTGGAGATAATGAACCCGTTGGGCTGGAGGATGCCCGAACTGCTTGGAATAAAAACAGTGTTGCTGCGAATTTTGGAGAGGAGAAATCTTGCAGCTCCGAGCCAGCAGTGCAGACTGAGAGCTTGCAGTGATTTCCGACTGAAGTAGCAACCACAAGCTCCCTTTAAAACAATTAATAAATTAGAAGACATGGGCAGAGTGAGATCTGGGCTTCACGAGTACTTTAGAAAACATCTCAAAAGGTCCAGAGAGGGAAGATCGGACTGGCTGCTGTTGCGTTTGAGCTTGTAACTAACGATCTTCTCCTTCAGAGATCTCATCAGCTGATAAATGCAGATACTGAAGAAGCTGATGCTTGTTGCGGAGGGCTGGATGTCCAAGCTGCTTTCTCTGTTACTGTTGGAGTTGGAAATATGCAGCACGTACCCCGCATTTTGCACAGCAGATGTTGAAGGCACAAAGGTAGAAGACACTGCTCTCATCAGTATTTTCTGTGGCGAATTTTAGTTCTTCGAAAATGGAAACCCAAATTAGTGCAGCTTCAGCAGTGTTGTCCCAGACCAGGTGTCTTGCCGTAGGTTAGAAACGACACCCTGTTAGTGACGGGACCCTTGTGCATCCCAAAATGGGGCTGTGGGCCACCGCAGCAGCACCTCAGCCAGGCATTGCCTGGCCCATCAGGGGTCATCACCCTGTAGGCTCGGTGCTGAGCTGGGCTCTGGGGAGAGGAACCTGGGGCTGTGATCCCTCCTGGGGCCAGCAGGTGCTCCTGGATGGTCCCTCCTGTGTCTGCCTCACCGGGGGAGAGCACCACGGCTGGGGTTTTGCTGCCTCCTGCACCTGGTCACACGCCCACCCAGCACAGGATGGGCTGGCACGGGTGCTGCTTCTGTGATCCCCTTTCCACTGCATCCAGCTGGCTCTGTGGTTCCAGCAGAAAGCACACAGAAAACTTTTCGGGTGAAGCAGAAGGGATGGCTAACACGCTCCAGTCCTTGCCTCACTGGTGCCACGGAGCAATGCATGATTAATTTGCTTAAAACTTTTCTGAGGATACGTGTGTTCTTCCTGTGCTGTGAAACCAGAGCCAGAGCCTTGGTCTGTAATTCTTTTAAGGAAAGATGACATAGTTGGTCTTGATTAAAGCATTAGGTTAACGCTGATTAAACCATGGTTAAATTATTCATGTGTCTAGCTATTCATATGATACATAAGGAATTTATTTTAATGGGATGGGTTGCCATGTCTAGTATTAAAACCCGCTGCTGTGCTCGCTAGCAACTGGCATGGCAAAAAGAAGTAAATAGGATGGCAGGGGAAGGATTTTCTGCATTAACACTGTAATATATGTGGAGCTGTCCTTAAAACTGAAATAGCCTTAGGTTCGTGGTGAATTTTAGCCACAGAGCTCGTGTCATGTCCCACTTCCCTGCCAAGGAAACGTGGGCAGGCGTGCTGCTGTCTAACGGGGGATCCCGAAGCGCTGTGGAGTGTGGCCACCACCGCAGTGGTGGCGGGCAGCCAGGCAGGACGAGCGCTCCGTGCCATAATAAGCAGTCATCGGGCTGAGGGAAACATCCAAAGTCAACGCTCACGAGGGAAGTCCTGGGACTCTTTCAGTGTCTGGCAGAGCGGATGAAATCAGGCTGAGGGGATTCCTTCCAGAGGTCTCCCGCTGTCTGTATGGTGTTGGGTTTTTCCTTCAATGTCCAAAAACTTGAGGCACACAAAATGTACCCCATGTGAATGGAGGCCTCTTTGTACTGGTCACTGGAGGGTCTTTTTGTTGCCCTCGTCTCCAGAAATAAATTGTGGACATGAGAAACAGCTGCATGTGGGTCTGCCCTGATGGTTTCAGAGCCAGGCTCGTGGGTGGCCAGGTGAGAGCCAGCACCGAGGATCCCGTGGGATGGAGCCACCCTTGTGTTCACCTGCGGCTCCCTCGTTGGCCACCCAAAGGCTGAGGGCAGGAAGAGAAGTAGCCAAGACCTCCTGGTCCTCCCTATCCTGCTCTGGCAGCCTCTGGGGAAGCTGCAGAACTGTAATCAGGCCCCAGATCCTGCAGTTTTGATGTGTTGCCGCAGAGCCCTGCTCCTCGCTCCCTTGGGCTCCCCGCTGCCGTTACCATCCCGGGCTGCAGCCCCGAGAGGCTCAGGCTCGTCGGGGGACTCCTAAACACAACCAAGGTGGGGGGTGGAAACCAGACCACAGCTTTCATAGAACATCCCAACAGCCTTGCCAACATGCAGCAATCCTCTGGGATTTGTTCAAACTCTGTAACTCTTCCAGGAGGAAAAACGGAGGCGGGATGTGCCCAGTGCAGCTCTGCCTCCGTGGCTACCCCTTGACACTGGTTCCTGACACTCCTGCAGGTTGGATGTGGTTCTGCTGTCCTTGTGTCCAGATGGGGCATTCAGACCACTAGATCTGGTGGAAGGGTGTCATGAGACACACATGGGCCATGGTTTAACTTCACCCAACCGTGGTAGGCTTTTAGCAGGAGGCGTTTGCCAAAATCTGTTCATTGGGCCTGGTGGGGGCTCAGGCCCCTTCCCCCTGCCCAGCCGTCACCCAGCAAGCTGCGGCTGCGATGGGCTCAGCATGCCTCTACAGGACAAGTTTTGTCCAATTTCTTTTTTTTCTGGGGGGGGGGAAAGCAGAATCAGGACTCAAGTAGCATTTCAGTTCCCAGTAACATTTCTCCCCGGCTGCTGGGGCTGCGTTTCCTTGCTTGCATCCCTGCGGGAGAAAACTCCTGACCCCAAAGCTCGTACTCGAGTGCAGACAGACAGAGCTGTGGTCCCTGGGGACGGTATGGGGCTGACGAAGCCCCAGTGTGTCCCTTTGACCATCGCTGTGGGTGGAAGGACGTTAACTCAGCTCTGGCGCGGCCGCCTGCGATAGGAGCAGTGCCTGAGGAGGCATTTGGTCCTCATTAGCAGAAGCTCGGTAGCTGTTTTGTCATTTTTCTTGTTTGTCATAAAAAATAAATACAGTTTAATAGATGATCTTACAGAGCAGGTTTTGGCAACAAAATAGACCGTGTCCCATTATAAACTTGATGTGTATAATTTAAAGCAAGATGGAATATAAAACCATTTCCAGCTCAGATGAAGGAGAGGGAGACACAGATTTAGGTCCTGATTGTGCTGAAATGAAAAACAGCACATTCTCAGATAGTGTATTAAATCAGGCATTCTCTTTCATGAAGTCCAAACTATAAACAGCCTTTTTCAGAATAATTAATCACATTGTTTATTTTTTAGGAAGGGAATTTCTTTCATTTCTGTGTTTATTTTTTAGGGCTATCGTATGTAGAAGAGCAGCCCTAAACACTGTAGAAGATTATCTGGAGACAAGGGAGGAATTTAAGGGGACATTCCTGACAAAACCCTGTCCGCTAGCAGAGATTTAAGAAATGGCCTGAGGAGCCCTAAGGGAATGACAAGTCTGGTGGGGACAGCTCGGCTCCGGAGCGGAGCAGGGCACTGGGAAGGTGGGCAGAGGGGGCAGCAATGCAGGCGGTGATGCAGTAAGCATCTTGTTGGCACCAGCCAGCATCAGGAGCAGGTGAGGGTCTGGGGGCTCGTGGGATGTCCATCAGCAGGGCTGCCTCTTCTCAGACCCCCTCACCGGCAGTGTGCTTGCCTTCCATCCTCTTGTTTAAACTGGAAGGCTCGTTCTTACTGGGATCAGAAGTGGGGCAGAAGCCCCTATCCCCCAGCACAGTAAATCAGCACAGCTCTGCTCGAGCTGGAACAGGGCTGCCGATGTGTGCCAAGGAGAGACAGGGATCCAAAGCGCGTTTCCTAGATTCTCCGGTTGTGTAAAGCAATACAGCGCCTCTGGTTTCTGCGCGGTGGGGCTGGCTCGCCTCAGTCTGCTCTGTCTGCTCAATTCTGATTTCAGCAGAGCCAGTGTAAATCCAAAACAGCTCTAGGGAAGTCAGGCAAGTTACTCGAGACTCAAATAGGCCAGAGGAGATAGAAAACTATTCACAGCTTGTATGTAGCTGTCGACATACTATATAAAAAGCTGGCTGAGTGCAGCAACAATGTGTTATAAGCAGGGCGCTAATCTTTGTTGTTATTAAGTTTCCTGACATTTCCCATTATCGGAGCTTCGTTACGGTTGTTTATAGGACCACCAAACTTTAATCTTTCAGGTGGAAGCACATCACCCATCGCCATCCATGGGAGGTGTCACCTCCAGGTGAAGGTTTGCTTCTTCTCGATTCTGTTACAAGCTGGGAAGCTGCACAAAGCCCAGCTGTACTAAAAATAGGAAAAATAGGATAAAGCTGCCAAATCTTGGAACCTGGGGGACATCAAGCCAGAGTTCCTCCTGCCTGAGCAACCTTTGCTTGTGCCATGCCCTGGGTGTGGGTACAGATTGTAACCCCTGGTTGCATGCTGCTTCCCTGTGGGACCCTACCGCCCTCTTGGTCAGCAGGAGCCACATCGAGGTAAGGTTTTGGGGGGTTTAAAAGTCGTGGTGTTGGAGGCAGGACCCCAGTCAGCATCTTGTCTTAACTATGATTTGTGGCTTCCTCCCCCTACTCGTCCCTGGCAGCAAAGAACCTACCAGGCCCTATAGGAAACCTACCCTGCTGCTATAGGGTGGAGGCTATACGCCAACGTGCATGTGCCAAGAGGTAAAGCAACCTTTTTTTGAGCTGGAAAGTGGCGTATTTTACTGGAAAACCCAACCAGTTTGCTTTGGCTGTGCTGCCGTACATCCTCAGGGCAGCTGTGCTCCTGCTGCCATTCCCTGGTTGGGGTCCTTCATGCTGGAGGTGTTGTGGCAGTGTGTTGGAGCTGGAACGTATCGGCCTCCTGCCAAAATAATTCACTTAGGGTTGTTTGGCTTTTTTTTTTCCGATGAAAAATCAAAATTTCCTGTGCAAGATGAGACATGATTTCAGTGGGGTGGGGGAGGATGGAGTGGTGGTGCAGGGAGAGGAAATACTTTTTTTAATAAAAAAAAAAAAACACCCTAAAAATTATTTTTCCTTTGCAAAATAAATTTTATGACACATTTTCTACCAGCCCTAATTTTGAACAGTATTAGTAGCTTGGTGCCAGCCTGATGAGTGCTGGAGCAGCTTACATTCGTTTAGGAAAGAGGGATAAATCCTGGCACCAAATTGCCCAAATCTGTAGCTTGTGATGGGCTTCTCTCACTGGGGCCCTGTGGATGCAGATACCCCAGTGTGGAGGCAGGAGAGAAGCCCATTGCAGTAGGGTCAGTGCACAAAGCTGGGCTTTTCTCATAGATATATTAGAAATATAAATCCTATGATGAACTGTTCAAATATAGAAGAGCATTTTGGCTATCAGGTGAGTGATAAAATAACTGTGAATAGGCAGCTGGGCTTGTGATGGGATGAGATAACAATCTCATTTGGAGAGAAATTGTTCCTAAAGGCTCTGGTTTGGGCTTCCCATGTTGTGTTGCAAAGCCCCACGGTGTCGCGTTGTATTTGCCCTGCACTGGCCACCTCCTGCCACCAAAGATGAACGAGGGGCTGCAGGACGGTGCCTTATGGGGAAGGGCACCTTGCATTTCTGATACCTACAAGACTTGAAGTCAGGTCCCGGGCCAACACCATTGTTTCTCTTGCCCATGTTTGCCTCTTTGTGCTGCCAGCAAGGCAAGGAGCAACCGTGGTGTCCGGGGTGGGACCTCCTTGGACCCGTTTGTGTTTTATTAATAAGCCACAGAGAGCTTCAGGCTGTGTGTGCCACTGCTGCTGATGGATGGGGTCGGGGTGCGTGTGAGCTCCGAGCCTCCGCGAGCTCTGCCGTTTGTCATCCCCAAACCCAAAGAGGAAAAACTGCAATTTTCAGGACATAAAGAGCAGGGGAAAAAAAATTTCACCACTCACTGGTTTGCTTGAAGCAAACGGATCAATAACACTTGATACATACCTAAATAAAACTGAGCCAGACCCCAGCCTGCTGCATCTCCAGGGATATATTTTGTGGCTGAAAAGGTGAAAAGGTGGCTTTTCTCCTTGGAAATGGCACATTGCTGTTTTCCCCGTTTTATGAGTATTAAGAGAAATAAACGGCAGCTTTTCTATTCTTTCTGGCTCTATATGGCTTTTGTGGAGAACACCCCAAATGCTGGTTCTCAGCACCCAAGCTCCTGCCCCTTAGCAAGGTCTGTGCAGTCTCACTGTGGCTGTTGGTCCAGGGGCAGATTTGATCCAGTGCAGTGGCTGCGGATGGGGGATTTGCCATTTGCCTCGCAGAAAAAACAGCTGCTGGTTCACTGCATTCCCGAGAGGAATTTGTGGGGAGAAAGGGGGTATTGAGGAGGTGTCTTCTGCAGTGGGGTGTCTTGCAAAATTGAGTTTTCCCAGTGTAATATATATATATATGTTTTTTTTTCTTTTGTAGAGCTTTTCTTTTCTTTTTCTTTCCTTTTTGAAACATTTTGTGGAGTTTTGGGCCACTGACCAGCCTTTCTCCACCACTGTAGGACCGCTTTTCTTGATCAAAAAAATCTGATTTTCCTTTGTGTTGCTCCTTCTCAAAATACCACCTAGATCATGGCTTTCTCTTCAAACTGTGCAATGGCATCCTGGTGGAAAACAGCATCCTACAGCTTCAGCAGCAAAAAGGGCCAAGGTTTCTTGTGCAACTGCTCCCATCCTGGTGGATGAGGAGACCTTCCCGGTGTGATGGCGCTTCCAACCTTCCCAGCTAGCAGGGCTGTGGTGGCTCAGCACATCCCCAGGCACCGGCTCCGTCTCCTCCCCGCCTCGCCAGCACCACGCTAAGCAGGGATCTGAGTGCTCTGTGATGAGGGAGACCTCTTGTTTGTTCTCCCTTCCTGCCGGTGAGCCGTGCGTAGCCCAAGGAGCAGAGCAGGAGCCAGCAGCTGGTGGGAGCCGAGTGGCTGAGCTGAAGCAACGGCAAGCGCTGGTGTATGAGCTCTGAGGAGCTCCTGTGATGTGCTCTGCCACCAGAATGAGTAAATAAAAGCCTCCTCATTTATTTATGATGCAAATAGCAACTGTGCATTCAGCTCTAGGACTTGTTGATTATTTATTTAGAGCCTTCTGTCTCGGAGGCACTGGCTGTTTGCGTGCAAGAGGCATCTGTCTGAGATTATTATCCACAAACAGACATTTTGCTTCTTGGGCTGTGCTGGTCAATATTCTTGAAAGCCTGCTGTGGAACTGGAAATCCTTCCAGGGAGACACACGTCCCCTGGTCCTTCCTTTTCGGAGTCAGTAGCAGCTCGTGGTCCTGCCTTCCCTGCTCCCACCAGACCTCTGAAAAGCCCAGGGGCTCGTATCCTGCTCCTAGGGAGCAACTGAGCACCCTCTGCACCTGAAGGTTTCCACGGTAGTAGCACTGGGGGGTCACGGCTGTAATCTGGTTGCTGTAGATCCTTGGCCTGAAAAAGATGAAGGGAAGGTGGGGAGGAGATGGATGCAGCTGGGTATGAAAACAGTGGGACAGTATTTGGGCTGGTGTACCCATGATGGTTGCGTGGGGATCCCCTTCCTCCCCCCCATTATCTCATTACCCACCGAGTTGTTCCGTACTGAAATGTCTGTCTTTAATTATCCCATGCAGGAATCCCTGCTTTGTAAAACGATGCCACAGTTTTAGAGGAGAGGGCTGATTTTTCTGAGATTTCTCTTTTCAAAAAGCTCTATTTACCCCTTTTATTTAACTGCCTGTCTTGCAGTCTGAGGGCCCATGGGCAGGAATTACTTTCTCAGCACCCCTGTGGTGGTTTTTGCAGGGTAAACTTATTTACAACCATTCAATCTTAGATCTGTGGGGCAGAAATTGAAGAATTAATTCATACTCCATAGTACAGCTGGCCGACCTTCATCAGAGGAAGATTAAATCCAGCCTTAGACGTCCAAGCTAAGCACCTACGTGAGTGACTGAAGGCTCTGACCCAAGCTCAGATCCTGTAGGTCTTGGCTCTCCTTGCTTACAGACTGAGGAAAGGTTGCTGCTAAGCCAGATAGATTTTGCTTGGCTCCTCCACCCGTGGCAGGATTTCCAGGGTTTTCCAGGACTTCAGCCATTCTCATGGGTCTTCTCTGAATGTTCCTCCAGTTTTTCAGCCTGCGTCTCAAGGTGTGGAGCTGCCTAGGACATCACAGACAGGAGCCAGCCTAAATTTTGGATGCCTTGTGCAGCAAGCCCAGTCGGTGACTTAACTCCCACACAAAGTTGAGGGAGGAAAGAAGATGCCTTCGGATGCCTGTAAAAAAAAAAATTGCTGTGTCTGGGCACATAGAACTGGCTATCTGGGGAAATGAGAGACTTCAGATGTGTCAGGTGCATTCCCTTTGGGGGGCACTGCCTCCAGAAGGAGCTTAGCTCAGCCACAGATGTCCCATGGGGCACCAACTGAAGTTGGGGTGAGTCCTTCCAGCCATACTTGTTTGCACTCAAGGTATCAAAAGCCCTGGGACAACTACAAATGGTTTGGAAAGCCTACAAAACATCTGGGGGATGGTTCAAAAAGCAAACTGCTTAACTCCATCAGATTCCCACTTCTGGCATGTAATCACTAGAGGTGGAGAAACTTGATTTCAGTCCAGTCCCTGGCTAGTGGTGCAAAGTCTTAGAGCAGGCAAAGCCGAGAAACCAGGAGACATCCAGGAGCTCCTGGGCTTGGAGAAGGCATTTGAGATTCGATGCAGGTAGAGATAAACATCAGTGTGGTAAATATTGGCCCTGCTCTCTGAGTGTGTCAGCAGAGGCGTGCAAACCCTTGCAGACTTGAAGAAATTCTGCAGCACCAAACCCGAGCACCAGGGTGCTGAGCGCACCAATCTTCAAACAAGACCGTATGTACAGCGAGCCTGCTGCCAAAAGGTAGCAGAAAATTTGATGTAGAAACAGAAATATGCTTCAGTTGCCTTGGAATATGATATCCTTCTGAGCTCGCTTGCATATCGCTTTACAAAGATCAGCTGTCCACCGAACTACCAATACCTCCCAAACTTGGCTGTGTTTCAGTGCTTGTGGGATGCAGTATAAAAAGAAAAGGAGGATGATTGAGTGTCTCTGTTTCCAATTGCCCGTGGTGCAAAGTGCCTAAATCTAAGCCTGAGGATGGAGCTACGTCTTCTGTGCATGGATGGCTGGGGGGGGGCTCGATGTCGTTTCTGGTTGGAGATGGGTGCGGGGGTGCTGGGAAGGAAGGAGAGCTTGGGAAAGGAGTTTCCAACTGGAAGCGACCAAAGGAAACCGATAGTTTTTATGCTGATAAATTGAAGCAGGGATTAAAGAGGTACAGAGCAATCCTTATGCTCTGAAGCTCAGTCATTTGAACTCAGTCGTGGAAATCCCCCAAACCCACATCTGACGGAGCTGGCCGGTTTTTCAACCGAGCAGAGGGCGCGGGCAGCTCCGAGCGGCGACATGCGGGGTGTGATGGCTGCTGCTTGCGGTGCCTGGGGGTGCTGGGGGGGTGGGAGGGCTGGGCTGGGGGATCTGTGCTGCTCCAAGGCCGAGCTGGGGATGGAGCAGAGAGCCGGGCTGTGAAGGACTGACAGCACAGCGACAAGAGCAAGCCCTGTAGGAACAGCTGCCGCGCTCCAGTTTTTTGGTGTCTCCCCACCTGCAGCTCCTTGAACCTTCCCTTCCATTCCTTCGGTCTTTATTTCATTCAACTAATAAAAAGCCCTTTCCCCCTCTCAGCAGAGATACTGGAGCACAGCCCACGGGCTGGGAGGGGAAAGCTGCAGCTTGGCTTCTCCTCCCCGACCAGCAGCCAGCTCTGTATCTCTGGACGGATCCAGCAGGAGCACGGGAGCCTGCCTCCGAGAAGCCCCCGCGCTCTGCCAGGGCCACACAGGTAGCAGCGAACCTGATACCAAGTCAAGTGCAACAGCTGGGAGTCCTTTTCATCCTCTCGCCTCCCCTGTATTTCAGAGCAGTAGCTCTCAGATGTCCAAAGCTCCAGATGCTCCAGATTCTTGCACCAACACATGGGCAGGCGCATGCCCGTGTCTCTGCAGGCATGGAGCACAGCGGCTGGCCGGGGGCAACGTGCCCACTGGGTGCGCTGCAGCACCGAGGGTGCCCAATTCTGTCCTCTTCTGGGGTATTCAGGAAGAAAAGTGCAGAATCCCCTCTTTGTGCCACAGAGGGGCTCATACAGGGCTTGGCTTCAGTCTGGGCACGGTCTCTGCATTCCGCTCTCGTGACGCTGCTGGTAACAGCAGGCGGCTGCCACCGGGTGAACATAGCCGGGGGCGTCACGCGTGGATTTGAGGCAAGCAGTTTAAAGCTTGTACCTGGCTGCTGTGTGGCTTGGCATTTATTTTTTACCGGTGCTCTTCCTCTTCCCGGCCTTACTTTGCAAGATTTATCCTGACCTTTGGTGGCTGTTCTCAGGGCTGGTTATGGAGATGACTAAATAGTGTTTAAAAGCCCAGATCTGCGACTGTTTTCATGAATATAATCAAAAAGTAGGCTGTAGTGATTGCAAACTGCTAGCAATAAATGCTGGTTAAAGAAATGAGCACGTGCCCCAGACCTGATGAATTTTAGAAGGGACAGCCAGTCATCCAAAGTGCACTCAGTAAAGTATGCTAGGAACTGTTTTGTCCCTTTTGCTCCTTAAGACATTTGTTCTCCAGCCTGGGAACGGGCGTATCGCCACGTGCCTTGTCTGAGTAACCACCAGCACCATAACAGCATAAACAAATTGCATAAACAGAGAAGTCCCTGACAGCAGGACTAGCAAATTACGGCCCTGTGAGCTGTCCAGTGGAGAGAGTGAGAGAAGTAAAAAGAAATTGTATCAGGAATTAATTGTAAACAGAGAGGGAGTCCAGCACCAATGGTGCAGGTGGGGTCTCCATCCCCTAGGAAAAAAAAGACAAAAAAGGGACAAGAAAACTACAGGAAAATATGCTTTGAACATTCACAGAAGAAACGCGAATGCAGGCATTTGTTCAGTGAGGGTGACTCTGGATTTTTCCTAATGAACTCTAATGCAAAGAGGAAATTAAAGAGCTCTGTTTCCCACTCCGTCCAGTTGCAAAGCATCTGCACTGGGAGCAGGGCTGGTGTCAGGGACGGATGCTTTAATGCACTCTGGGGATCAGAGGAGGCCAAGAAAGAAAGCTTCTGCGCTCAGGCTGACAAATGGCACTGCTCAGGATTTTCTGACAGAGTATTCTTAGTTTTGTTAACAAAAACAAACAAGTAATTCAACATAACTTAAAGTTTAAGCAGGAGAAGATCAGCCTGGATAAATTTCCCAGCTGAGTGGTTTTTTTGTTTTGTTGTTCTTTTATTTTCTGAAAGGATGTTCCAAGATTGTCCAATATGTGAGACCATTTATTTTTTGAAATAGAAACATCCATCTTTCTAGTCCGTAATACTTTGAATTGTAAGTTAAGTATTGCATGAATGGGGCTGCTTCTTTGCTGAAGGTTTGGGAGAATTGAAACCAAATGTTTAAAAATTATCTATCCAAAATGCTTGGCTTGACTGAACTCAAGCGACTGTTGTTTTTTTTTAAGCTATAAACAATATTGAGATTCTGACTGTTTATCCCCATATGCCTTGAAAAGTGTTTACAATTTTCAGACATTCTTCAGGAACTCAAAACCTGTTTCTGATGTATATTTATGCTGGCAGCTGGTATCTAAAGGACAGCTCAGCTCCTCGAAAAGTGGAAGCACATGACAGTTTTCCCTTTCGGAAAGCTGGTACGAAACGGGATGTCAGAGCAGGACGAGCCCCGAGCTGTGTCAGAGTCCCTGCAGCATCCCATCGTGTTGGCAGGGCTGGCTCCTGCTGTCCTCCCTGCCGTAACCTCCTCTGAGGCAGTGAAAGCCCGGACGTGTGGTTTTGGTCCTGCTGACGGATGCGGTGATGCAGATGCTCAGTCTCGCTATTCCAGCAGCATCCTCCAGACCCCCCCTAACACCAGGATCTGCTCAGGAAGATGTGGCTCGTGCCAGCCAGGGCCAGGTTGAGCTCATGTGGCACCTCTTGCTCGTGGAGAGCTACATCAGAGAGATCCCATTTACCTGGGCTGATTTGGCCATGTCCTGAGCGAGCCAGCCCTGCCAGCAGCTCGCATGGGTAGCCACATGAGTAATTTCTTTATTTAAGCATGAATCTTCTCAGTGTGTAAAGTGGAGCACTTGGGCCTCAGACCAACACTGGTTTTGAATTAAATGGAACCAAAGTATGTTTTTTTTTGTTTTGTTTGTTTGTTTGTTTTTTTAATCATGTCTTGGTGATGCTCTTGGTTCTCTCGTCTGTAATACCCGTGGCAGGCGGTGAGAGGCATGTCTGGGGATCCTTGGCTGTGGCTTCACTTGGGGCAACCTCGCTGAGCTTAGCTGAAATGCTCTTTTGGTCAAAGTAGTTGTTTAAAAAACAAACAAAAAAAAATGTGTAGAAAACATCTGGAATTCCAGCAAATAGCGGGATGCTGCTGAACTGGTGATGTGGTCCCCATCACGGGTGGAGGCTGTTCCCATTGCGGGGGGCTGGCACTCACAGCCCCCAGCCCCGCATGCTGCTGTGGCCCCCGGGGAGCAGAGGCAGGGATGCTGAGGGCAGAGCACCCCGAGATTCATCGGCTGGTCTGTGCTGTGCAAGCAGACGGCTCAAATAGCAGTCACCCCCTCCTGCAGGTGGCAGCTGGTCTGTCTGGGAGTGGAGCCTGACGCGCTCAAAGGTTGCTCCAGCCTTGGGGGGTCACTGTGCTGATGGCGCTTGGACTGGAGCAGGCAGACAGGAGCTGTTCACGGAGCCGTGCCCTTCGCCAGCCAGCCCTGTGCAGGAGGCCACGTCTGGAGGAAATGACCCTGGGGGCTGCGTGCCATTAGCTCAGCTACAGCCTGGCTGGGAGGCGGAGGAGTGCTGCGAAGTGTCCCCAGACCACAGCCAGACGGACACTGCCCGTCCCGGGGGTGCCATCAGCGATAAGTGCCCCGCGGCATTTGTTGTAGGCACTGAGAGCATTATAAACCTGTGGCTGCCTCCCTTATCTCCCCTCTGAGTGCTGAACAAGCCTCCTTTTGCTTGGGAGGTGAAATGCAGCGTGGTAAAAGCACAAACACCGGTGCACACCTCGAAGCTGGCTGCCCTGGGACCCCTGGGACGTGCAGAGAGGCCAGGAATTAGCTCAGTGACTGCGTCTGCCCAGTCAATACGGTACATTCAGCCCTGCTCCTCTGTGCTCCTAAACTTGTCCTTCTTGGGAGAATTGTTTTACTCAGCTGCCTTCCCTTCTGTGCCCCGCCGTAGGGGGGTCTCTGGCAGCGAGCAGTGTAGCAAATGTATTGATTCTGCTCCAAAAGCCCCGTACGCAGGGAGGTAAGTGCTCCCCAGCCAATACCTTTCAGTCATTTCCTTCAGATGTTGCTCACATGCCCTAAATCACAGCTGTTGAGGAAAGAACAAAAGGAATGAGCTGAAGAAACTGTGACCGAGCAGGGCTAATCCTGTCTAAAACACGGCCGTTACCCGGTGCTGATGGAGGAAACCACGGAGGCCAGGTGCTGGGTGTCGGTGAAGAAGGACCTTCCACCAACAGGAGTGCTCTGGTTGCAGGTTTTAAGCTTCCAGACAAAATATCAGCAGCCGTAACACCAGCCTGGGCTTCTGGGCAGGGACAGGAGGCTTGGAGGGGCCCGTACGTGGCTGCACGGCAGCTCTTCAGTGACATCAAATGTATTTCTTGGATAATTTGCTTCGTTCTTCTAACGAGGCCCACAAATTAGGGCCTGCGACTGCTGTAGAGAGGAAATAGCAAGGAAGTTTGGCACGGGAACACGTACTTGTGGCTGATAAGCTGCTTTTAAAGTTCCTCTGCTGTGCGAATGACCTCAGGTAATGCTCTGAGCAAGGACTTCGCCCTCCAGAAATCACCCAGTTGTCCTAAGAACCATCAGATGATTATTACCATTATTATTAGTATTTAACGATGCTGAAAGGCAGGTGCTGAGTCTTTTCTGAAAGCTCTGCTTGGCTTCCAGCACCTTCATCCCGTCCATAGGGTGCTGCTCGCTTGTCGGGCTCCTCGAAGGTCCCGGGCTGAGCACCCAGCTGGGTGGTGCACCCAAGGGTGGTCGCAGCAAGTGATGCTGAGCTGTAGCACAGCGTCAGAGCTGACTTAAGGAGAGTTTTCCCCACGGAGCAGCGAGCCGTGCTGCCTGCACGATGGAGCAAGCAGGAGCCGTGCTCCAGCCGCCGTGCAGCGGTGAGGACAGGCACTAAGATGAAGGAGGTCTGATTTTTTTTTTTCAAGAACGTTGCTGGCCAATGTCTTAGGTAATAAATGCTGTGGATGGAGGAATGCAGCCTTGTTATTGCCTGGCTAAGGGGAATTCGTTCTACACATTGGCTTTCCCAGAGTTTTCCACCCCGGCGTCGTTGACTCCTTACCACCACATAGATATTTCTGTATTTCAGCAAAATTCCCCACTTCTAATCTGGATAGTCCTGGCTGGGTGGAGTGCAAAACCCACATTGTTAACTCCGGATAACAGTAATTAAAAGAAAATAAAATCAAAGGTGCTCAGAAAAGAAATGGAACATTTTTCTCTGGAAGCCAAAAGATTATATTAAACTTCGTCGGTTTAATAAAATATTATGAACTTTGGGAGCGTATTTTCCCTGGGACTTAATCTGTTTATACATCTAAAAAAGTAAATAGAATATCGCTTTACTTGACCACACAGAAAACCTGATCTACGGGGGCTGCCGTGCCGTGTGTATTTCTTGGTGCATTGCTTCCACCTCGGGGTTCGCGCGGCATGAGCTGGGGCCACTCCTCGGCGCGGTCGGGGGGAGCAGGAATTCGGCAAAGCCGGTGCCAAAGTGCCATGGACATGGCAGGGCTAAGGGGGAATAGCGGGGAGAGCTGCGAGGACCTGACTTCTCAAGGTGTTTGGCTGTCTCAAGGCAGTAGTAAGACCTGGAGAAGCCTGAAGTGGAAGATAAGGCTGGGGAAACGATGCCAACAAGGCCGGGAGCCGAGCTGGGGAGTTCAAGCCAGGCAGAACCCCCCCAGCTTGATCGGTTTTGCAAGCTGAACCTGATGTGAGTGGCTAATTCTATGTTTTCCCCTCTTTTCACAAACCTCCCCGCTCTTTCCAGGTTGCTGCTGCCAGCAAAAAGAGAGCACAGCCTCTCAGTACCCGTAAACTTTATTAAATGTGTGCTTTTTCATTCTTAAATTAAATTAAAATCAGTCTGTTTCATACTGAAATAGCACCAAAGGGAGAAAGATGACAGTATCACAGAGCAGAGGGAAGGGAGGAGAGAAAACCCAGAAACTGTTATATATGAACAAGAATTTTTTTAATGGTTAAGAAAGTGGGCATTTTTTTTCCCCAGATCTGGAGACCTAACATTGTATCTGCTAGTGTGTGTGTGCGAGAGAACCGAGGAGGCTAAGAAGGAAGAGCGTCAAGACCACTAAGTGCAGGTTGGCATCGCCAAATGCGCTGGCCATTGGGCTTTGCACCCCAAAGCCCACCCCAAATACCACTTGGAGGAGCCTCCTTCGCTGATCTCCATGGCATATTGGCCTTTATATTCCTTTTAGCTGTATAAATTCTCAGGTGGCAGCTTTCTGGTGGGAGTCGATGACGTTCACAACATGAACACAGCTCGCTGCGACGTGGCCACAGCCCGTCCTCGCCCTTCCCAAAATCCCAGCACCAGGAGCCACAGCAGAGGCTGGGATGCATCCTGCCAAACTGCACCAGCAAAGGAAAACCCAAGTTGTCTGAAACATTCAGGGTGTTTTATGTTTTTTTTTTCTTTTAAAACAAATGTTCTAAAAATCCAAATGTTACGTGGTTTATAATAAGCATAAGCTTTATCAGTGCCTAATGGCACACTGGATTATTGAAACCAGAAGGACTTCAGTATACCTGATTAGTTTCTTATCACTAAAGTATTGATTTTTCTGCCTTTTTTTTTTTTAAAGCACACTATAGGTCACTTTCATTTTTATTTATAGCTGCTTTTGCTTTCTCCTCCTAATAAGATGCTCGATTCTGTGGGCCTAGGAGGGTTGCAGGTTTTGACAGTTTACTTCCAATTCTTCTTAGGTTAAAATAATCTAAACTTCATGGCTGGATTTTAAAATAAGCCTAAAGAGTTTAGAGGCTTAAATGTTATTAGAGTTCAAAGGGATTTGATTGCATGACCTCTTTTTAAAAGCCATTGTTCATACGTGGAGGGATTTTCAAAAAATACTTATGGCCCAGATCAAAAAAATCAGTTACAGCCTCTGATCCCCAAATAGTTTTACTAGGTGTGCATTGAGGGAGTCAAAGCCTCAGAAATTAATGGAAGTAAAGCATCTGAGCGTTTTTGGGAAAGTGTGCCCATGGAGTTGAGTCCAGTGTGCTGGGCAGTGTTTTAAAGGCACGTGTGATAGTTGGGCCTGTGTACACACCGAAACTATCTGGGTTTAATGGCAGTGATTTGGTGGCAGTTGCAGAATCTCATTTGTAGGAAGGTACTTCATATCGCTAGAGCTAGTTCAATATGGGAAGAACAATCTCTAGTGCTATAAAGCAGCTTTATACTAGTCTAAATGTGACCATAGGAGAGACAGTGGCAATATAATTATATTGATTTTTTTTAAATCATACTCAAGTGATATTTATACTTGTCAAAAGCCTGTGCAGTTTAGCCCACCCCAAGTCTCCTTGAAACACCACAGGAGCTACCTGCTTGACACTTCTGTTCAGCTTGGAAAGCCTCTGGCTTTGTGCCTTGGCTGATGATGGTGGGAAGGGGTGGCGAAAGGTGGGAAGGGATGGTGGGAAGGTTTTGTGCCTCAGGGACAGTACAGTGGTTGTCCCAGGACTCCGCGTCCTCAGGAGCAGAGGGATGGGAGGGAAGGGAAGGCTCCAGACAGCCAGGATGGGCTGTGGCTCATCACATGAGGTGGCAGTGGGTGCCACGAGGTTGTCCTGGTCCTCAGTTGTTTTCCTAACCCATCAAGGTGGATGGCCAAGGTGGAAATGACTCTTTTGGGTTGAATGGCATTTTCTGATACATGGTCTGTGTCTTAGCCCTGGTTATCCTACAATACTCCTTGGATTCCTTGAAATCTGTGCTGTGATTGCATTAAGATGTTGCCTGGTGTGCCAACAGCCAGTGGGCAGGGACCCCAGGCTTCTTCCTCACCAGATTTACCAGCTGATCCCCACTTAGTCTGCTCTACCCCATCAGTGGCTTTTTAAAGTTAAACTCAAATGAGGGAACATAATTGTGTTACGCAGCACCAAGCAATAATTAGGTGCTCCTCTAGTCCAGCAAATGCTGAAGATAAAGAGCCAGCAGATAAGGAGCCCGCGGTAATACAAGATCCTGCTTCACTAATAGATTTTTGTCTCTGAGCCATTTCTGCTGGCCAAAAAAAAGGTGATAATGATCAAAGAAAGGAATTTAAAGCTCCTGGTTATGCCAAACAGAAGATTTGTTTTGCCTGACAGTTTTTAAAGCCCTGCACAGCCAGTGCTCTTGTTCCTGCTTCCCCCTCGGTTCTCCTTTAGGAAAGGACAATTAACCTTCCATCTACTTCTCCTCATTCTCCCCCCTTTCTGGATGTGATTTTTGTTCATTTTTTTCCCAAACAACCCTTTCCCCACCATTTGTCTTTTCAGACTGACCCAACCCAGCACATTCTTCATTATGGCTTAAATATCATCCACCAGACACAGTAAACTTGTTTCCTGTGTACGAGTGGTGGGATAGCGGGTCTCCCATCACCTCCCAGAGAGATGTACCACGTTCATCTCAGTGTGGACCCTTCCCTGCCCATCACCCAGCTCCCTTCAGATGGGCCCCACTGGGAGAAGCGCTCTGTGGTCAGCCTGGTGTGAGGGGTGCACGTTCCTGGGGATGGGGAGCGCAGGTTTGGAGCCAGCTCCCGTGAATGAGGTCTTTTGACTACCTGGCAGTTTGCATCGGAAAGTTAAAAGAATCATTAGTTTTATTACACTTTTGGTGACCAAATATTTTTGTCAAAACAAACCGAAGGAACATTGGTTTTGGCTTCTATAAGATGAAAAATAAGTTTGGTTGATGAAAAGAGCTTGATTTAGTGGAGGGGCAACAGTCAAACAAAATTTGGATAAATGAAAAATTCTCAAAGGTTTCATACAATAAAAAATATCCTAAGGTAAGGTTTTGAAAACCAAATTAAATATTACATTGCCGTTTTTTTCATTGTCAAGCGTGACAAGGTCTGGTCTAAAACGGTGTTTGCAAGCCAAAATGTGGCTGATGTGCCAGTACAGCTCTGAGCTCCTGCATGCACCCCGCTCACCTCTGAGGGTGGACCTGAAGACATCGAAAAATTCTACACCTGAATGTTTTTTTTTTTTTTTTTTTTTACAGAGCCAGTGCAAATCCTCGGGCCCACTGAAGGAAGCAACCAAGCCTCAGGGATGTCAACAGGACCAGGTTGCAGTTCACAGCCTCTTTCTGTGGTGGGACACATCACCACCCCTCTGGGAGAAGAAAGAAACCAAGGCAGTGTCAAAAGAAAAAAAATCAGAATGAAACATGTTTCAGCACAACTATTATTTTTTTTCTGTATTTTCCCCCTTTCTACTGATATGTAAAAAAAATATATATTATATTATATTTTCCTTTTCTTAAATTATTTTTTTTTCAGCCTCAGTCCCAGCCGAAGTCCTGCCCCGTCATCTGGTAGAACTTCATGTTGAAAGGCCGGTAGAAGTCCCGCAGCCTCTGCACCACCTCCTGGTCAATGTCGGGGTGGGTCCTGCCTTTCGTTTTCCCCAGGCAGTGGGGTTTGCTGCTGCCCTCCGCCTTCTTCAGGCAGGGGAAGCCCTTGGTTTTGTTGAAGTAGAAGTGTTTGTCGGTGATGATCCTCTTGAGGCCCAGAAAGTCCTGGACCCTGCCCAGCTCCCCCGCGGGGTCGCTGATCAGCCTCTCCCCGCTGACGAAGAGGATCTGCCCGATGGGGAAGTAGAGGAGCCAGTTCTCCAGGTGCTTGGCGTAGATGCCGATCTGGATGGCGCTCCACGAGGTGTCGATCAGGCCCGTAGTCCTGTTTTTGAAGGTCAGGCTCTCAAAGGTGGGGATATCGGGCTTCTTGGAGAGCGTCTGGGTGTAGTCCGAGATGGCTCTGGTCACGGGGTCCCGCACCACCACGATGAGCTTCGTGCCCTTGGACATGGAGGAGATGCGGGCCGGGGCCTCCTTGGTGACAAAGTAGCTGGGGGTCTTCTCCATGGTGATCTGCCCCTCCAGGGTCCTGGGCATGAGGTCCCTGAGAGAGGGGGGCAGAGGGACACATTAGTGCCGAACGCACCTGGGTGCAGGCTCTGGGGGGTCCCAGGTGCAGGTTCTCAGGTTCTGGGGGGTCCCAGGTGCCATGGCCGGGATGTCCCCATGCCTCACACCCCCAGCCCAGCTGGCTTCCCTCCTAGCACACGTATTCAGGAGGCCCATAATACTCTAACTCAGCAAAGCATCTAAGCAAACACCTAATTAGACCTAATTCTGCCTATTTAAGACCTCTAAGGGGCTTCTTGAGATGAATCCCACCTCTCTTCTTGCCCTGACACTGGCATAACAGAGCAAAACTCCACAATCCTAACATCCTACCCCTTTAAATTCCTGCCTGCCCACGCTGGGTTTCCTGCACATTGGCTTAAATTCCCCAGAATAACAGAGAATTTCTTGAGTAACAACTCTTCCTTCCTGCAGGGCATGAGGAATTTTTCAAGGGGAAGGGTGTAAGACTCCATCTTTTGGTATTTTCAAGGTGGCAGCAAGCTGATGTCATGTAAAAATGTGCAATAGCAGCCCCCTGACCTCAGCAATTTCCTTCTTCCACCCAAAGAAACCCTACATGGCAGGCTGAGCTGGGCAGCTCTCAGGGTGGGCTCAGGCCAGGGGCCCCTTGAGAATTCAAAGCTCTTCTGAGCCAGGCATTGGGTGCGATTTGGTGAAGGACTGCAAGATTTGGCCACAGGATAACCCGTGTTCAACAAGGCAAGCCTGAAAGGTGTAGGAGCCACCTGAGCCGCCTCTCATCGGCTCCTCCTGGATGCGCCGTCTCGTCTCTGTGCTGCTCCTTGCCTGCTGCACGGACACACCATGGCAGATCCCTCAGATTTGCCTCACCCCGTTATCATCCCAAAATGGGAGCCAATATCTGCAAAGTGCCAGTGGCTCCTTGGTTGCACAAACCCATCCCACCTCCCAGCACTTCTCCTGTCCGCAGCGCGTCCCCTCCCAGTCCCTCACAGGGGACTGGAGACGGATGGGAGGTGGCACGGCCATGCCACCAGCAGTTCTGATGGCAGCTGTGGCCCTGTGTTCCCCGGAGCAGGTCCCCATGTCCCCCTCACCCTGACCCCTCTCTGTGACTGTGACGCCTGGGACCGTCTCGGGCAGCAACGTCTGGTTTGCAAACCTGTGCAATATGCCAGCAAAATTAAACTCATCTATCAAAAAAGCAACAATGCAAAGGCAGCAATTGCTAAAAGCACCAATAACAACCAAACCCCAGGCTGAGTCGTTCTGTTACAAATGAGGCAGCGAGGACCGACCCTTCCTAGAGCAATTCTTTCTGTTCGAAGCCGTGTTACGGAGAGGCTGAGTAGAGACGTGGTCCTAGGGAAGCCAAACCTTTGCTGTTTGCTGCTGAGGGTTTCTGGGGGGAAAAAGACCCGAAGACATAAAGGCAGGCACTTTGGGCAATAGGGATGTGGATGGATTCAGAACCGGCACCGGGGAGACCTTTGCTAAGGAGACATAGTTCTGTGGTGGGATTTAACATCATCCAGCATTGCAAAGACCAGAGTGTAAATGGTTCTGAGACAGCCTGGCCACATTTCTGGTGGATGAAATCAATTGGTGGCGCTGGAATGTGAGAGCCTCATGGTCACTGCAGCCTTGGGGTGGGTGTCCCCAGCCCTGGTCACGCTCAGCGTGGTGGAGATAGCAGAAGGACCCCTGCAAATTACTGCCTTTTTTATACTGTCTGCCACCTGGGCGAAGGTACTGGGCTGGCCGGCTGTGGTCAGGCTTAGTGAGGCCATTTGTGGGCTTCTGGGCCCACCAAGCACCTGCACCAGCCCCCGGTTTGCAGCCAGGGGCAGCGTGCGTCCCCACGGCCCTGGGCGCAGGGGGGCAGCAGGGGCTCAGTGGGGAGAGCACAGGGAGAAGGTGTTTGGAGCAGCCAAGGGACTGTAGCAACCTGAGGCAAAAGGGAAAGCATCTGGATTTTGAGCTACATTTTAATGGGAATTGAGTTAATGAGAAGATTGTGTCTCTCCCTCCATTCCAGCTGTATCTGCTGTACCATGAGGAGCTACCAGAGCATTGCCCAGTGCTGAAATTCGCCTCCTCCCTGCTGCTGGGCACTAGGACAGTGCCACAACCGCCCTTACTGAACAGGGCCACGTCCACCTTACCCTGGATTTGGTAAGGTTTGGTCTGGTGGCCCCTACAACAACACACCCTCTCCGAAATGGGACTAAAACTGGAATGGACATCCGTGGGGAGGGATCCCTGGGGTGCCCGGTCCCCAGCTCCATCCCCAGCCTCTTGCACGTGCTGTGCCGTGGAGCAAGGAGCCCTTGCAGTGGCAGCGGGAAGGCACCCGAGCTCTGTGTGTGCTTTGGTAAGTGTTGAAATCTCCGCTGCATCTCCCCAAGGAGCAGGTTAACCCCTTCTGCGGGGAGGCCGCAGCACAAAGGCTTCCTTCAGCGCAGGAATGAGCCCGCACCTCCGCTGCCAGGTCGGCGGGCAGGGACATGCCAGGAGACACCGGGAATGTGCTGCCACAGCGTTCAGGAGATTAATTAATTACAAAGGGCATCTTTCATGGACGTAAACAGTTGCCTGGAGGCCTCCCTGGACTAATGGCATCTGGGTTTTATTGCAAAAGAGCCACTTGAAAAGACAAGAACCACAAAAATGTTTTTGGCAAGAGCAGCCACCAGTGGGCCCTGCCAGAATAAATGGATTCTGTTATTTTAATTTTAGTAGAGCTCGGGGCTTTATTTAATTACTTAATAGGAGAGGAAGACTCTCCTCAAAGGGAGCATTTGGGATTTGCGTGCGTATTCACGGTTGGCCCTTTACAGGGCCGTGCTGTGCCCCAGCAGCGCTGCCCAAGGTGGCCGTGGCCGTGTCCCACCAAAGCAGGAGGCAGCGCTGGGGCTGCAGCCCCTTCCCCACCCCAAAGGTCTCCATGGGACAGGGATGTCCCCTTCCCTTTGGGGATTGGGGATTTTTCCCTTGCATCTGCTGCAGCACCCGGTTGGGGAGGGAGAGGCACAGGCACGATGTTGGTGATGCTGCACAGGGCTGAGCACCAGTGGTTACTGGTCCCAGCAGTGCACCAGGCACTGGGTTGGGTTTCCTGCTGGTGCAGTCACTGTGCTGCGAGGCCTTCACATCAGCACCTTCATGCTGGGGTCACGTCAGGACATCCCAGTAACTGGTCCCCAGCCCTCAAGCACTCCTGGTGCGGGAACCAACCTTTGATGTCGTGTTTATTATGGTTTTATATATCTTTATTGACTGTATAATGGTCCAAAATCTTGGCTTCATACATGTCCCAGGGGTGTTTCCAAGTGGGGTGTTGGCTTGACCCCAGACACAGAGATCAGAGTCCTTGGAGCCAGCACCTGATCTCAAGTCACTGCAGGAGCCCAGTTCTGGGGAATAAAGCACTGCTTTACGTCAGGAAACCAAAGCACCGCATCAGGCTCCATCCTTACATGACCGAAACCGGGAAACCTCTGGTGGGTGCAGCTCAGGCTCTGCATTGCACAGCCTGCAGGTTGCAGCGGGCGGTGAGACACAGAGGATGTGCGGGCATCGCTCACCCCCTGTATCTGGGCAGGGGCACCTGGCTCCAGCCTCCAGGTGCATTTTCCACCTTGCACTGGCCTAAGCTACTGCTCCAATCAGTGGGTGCAGGCAAAGAAACTGGGGAGGGGAAAGAGAAGCCCCCCAGCAGCTTTTAGGGCTTCCGAGGAGCCCTGGGAGGTTTCTGTGCACACTCTTGATGCGTGGCCAGCCCAAACCCACGCCGTGCGCTGCTGAGCCCTGCTTGGAGAGAGAAGGGGCAGAACGAGCACCCTGACCCCATTGCATCGTGCCACAGCCCTGGTCCCTTCCCCGGCCCATTTGTAACACTTTGCCCTGCTTGGCACCGCGTCCAGCTTCAAGCCTCCACAGGCTGGGTGTGCTCCTGATTCAACAGCCGCAGTTTGGGTGGGTTTTGGAGTGCCCAAAAAGCCAAGGACCTGAAAAGCCAGGCAGCGCCCGAGCTGGGCACTGGCGCTCATCAGTCCCTGATGCAGATCTCTGCCTCTCACTTGTGTGCTGCCGGTTCCATGTCAAGTGTTAAGAGGCTGGCAAGGATGCTGTGGCAGGGCTACGAGAACAGATCAGGGAGGGAAGATCACCCTAAGGGGCCAATTTCACCTCTCACCTCCGCACAGAAATACCGCCACAATTCCTGATGCCAGGATGGGGCCAGACACCGCGGTGACATGGATGTGTGTGGCTGTAGCACAGCCGACAGCCCCGGGGGAAGCACGGAGCCTGCTCTGGCCCAAAGCCATCGGATGAGGAGGGTGGGGAAACTGAGGCATGGTGAGCTCGATGCAGCCTCATGCCCCAGAGTGGTGCACACTCCTTCCTGTGCTACCGCAGCCACCAGCCGCTTGCTTCCTCCTCCTTCCCATCCCATTTCCCTTCCTCTTCCAAAGCACGTTAAGCATTTCTGCAGAAGAAATTTCTAAAAAAAAACCCCAACCCTGTGATCACACGTGATTGTCTTCCCCCACCCTCGGGCCCACGCTCCCAGGGGTGCCATTGCAGCCCCTACAGGAGATTGAAAAGAAAGATGCTCTGGCAGGAGTGACAACGTAACAGTAGTGTGCACGTATAAATAAATGAAAAAACAGCGCCTAAAGCAAGGAGGCTCCCTGGCCTTCCTGTTTGGTCTGACAGCTCTAGCAAAGCTCTGACGTGGCTTTGGTGGGCAGTGAGGGCATGGCTGAGTTATGGGAGCCTCCTGCTTGGTCTTCCTTTAGATGTCAGGGGAAGTCAATACGTGGAAAGACCCACTCCAGGAATCTGGTAATGCAAAAGAGATACCCAGAAAAAACTGTGGGAGTGAAGAAGCCGAAAAGAGTTTGGTAAATAATCAGAGGCATCCCTAAGAAAAGCTGAAAGGAGTTTGGTAAATAATCAGCGGCATCCCTAAGGAACAAGGGAAGCCAGGCATTGCTTTGTAGGACAAAACCCCAGCCCCAGCTGCCAGCAGTGTCAAAAGGGGACCTCCCAGGGCACAGGTTTATTCTCCCCAATATTCCGGAGGGGATATCAACGCATAAAGCCAGTGCCTGGTAGTGCTGACCTGTACTTAGATGAAAGGGCCCCAAGGTTCCCACTTCCTCTGCACTTCTACGTCCCCCAAAACCAGACCTGGGGGCCGGGCACGGCATGGGCACCTTCCCCCTGCCCTGTGCATGGGGGATGGCAGCAGGACGGGCAGGCAGGGAGCATGGTGTGTGGTGTTGCTCAGCTTCCTGCCTGGGTGAGATGCTCCCTCTGCGGCTCAGACCGCGTGGTGCTTGCTGACAGTCAGCGGTGGTGGCAGCTCCCGAGCTCATCCGTGCGGCGGTGCCGGCGTTTGTTTGAGCAAGCCTCGGTGTTTATGTATCTCGTTACATCTGCAGCCGGCAGCATCTGTTTCCACGCTGCATCTGTCAGGCGGCATCTGATCAGCGCCGCTGCCCTCCCCTCCTCTCCCTTCCCCTCGTGGATGAGGAACCCAAAATCCCTCCGGGCATGGCAGCCCCAAGGGGTGGCCGAATTCGGCTAAAACCAGCGCTGCTCTCACGTCTCCAGAAGCCACTCCAAGGCACTGGAGCACAACCGCTGCCGCTGGGGCACCTCCCGGACACTGGTTGTGGGCATCACCATGGCCAAGTCCTTCTCATGCTGCTCCTTTGCTTTTTCTCATTAATGCCTGGAGGACCAAATACTTAACAACTGTCCCAGTTTTTCAGAGACTAGCTGTGGCTGCAGGGTGTTTTCATCAGTTTACCTGTCACAGAATCACAGCTCCTGCCATAGCAAACTGCAGCAAAACAGTTTAGGAGAACAACACCAGCCTGACACAGCGTGAAACCAGCACCCTAATGTGGAACCTGGGGGGACGTGGGGAGCCCTGGGTCTCTGCCCCAGACCCCACCGGGCTGCTTCAGTGCCTGGATAAGGAAAATGCCACTTTGAAACTGGAGGTGTCCAGGGAGGCTCTGAGCTAAAAGTGCTGTCTGTGGCAAGGAGCAGCACGGCTGCCTGTGCCCGAAGCACTGCACCAGGGGGTCGGCTTTATTTGTAAAGAAAAATACATATTAAATAACTTATATATACAAAATACATTATATGTATATATTATTTTAATTTATAATAATTTTAATAAATTTTAATTTATTTTATACAAAGCAGTTTCCTTAGTTTGCACCCCTGCTGCATGCTGAGCACCACAGGCAGCTCCACAGGCCTGCCACCACTTCAACATTTAAGAAAATCTCTCCAGAAAGCGTCTCACTGCCCCCAAAGCAGGGACCTGGGCACTCAGCTGTCACTGCAGCGTCCGTGGGTGACAGCCCAGCGCCGAGCTGAGCACCAGGAAAAGCCTGCTTCCCTTCAGGGGAGCTGGGAAACCCATCAGAGGCGCGGCGCAGAGCGAGCGGCTCGTTTGCAAGGGCCCGTGGCTGATAATGCCGTGGGTGCACGTGCTCATTCCTGACTCTGGGGCCGTGAACTCACTCAGGAAGAGCAGGAGCAGGAGCGATACCTGGCCAAGGACTGGAGCTGCAGTGGGCTCCGGGCGTGGGGTCGCTGCACCCAGCTGCAGGCACACGCTAACGGGGGGCACGGGGGCTGCGGAGGGGCAGGGAGCAGCTGCACAGAGGGCTCTGTGCTCAGCAGCACGGTGCCCCCCAGTGCTGTCACTGCCCCCCGGGGCACACACTGATCCTAATTACAGCACACAAGCCCTCTGCCTAATTGCGCTGATTAATTAGTGATGGCCAGAACCCCTCTCAAGTGGTGCCGAGGGGCAATGCCAGCGTCCTGGTGCCCAGCACCTGTCTGGGAGAAGGACCCATGCCAAGGGGCTCCCGAGACGCGGCCGTGCTGGGACACATCTGGGACACACCTGGGCACCTCCCGCAGCCCAGCGGTGCCGAAGTGCCACCGACAGGCAGGAACACCCTGGTGCCATTGGCCCTGCAGGGCATCGGTCTCGGCTGGAACAAGGACCTCGTCCAAGCCGAGGCCACCCCAGGTGGCACAGCCATGCCCCAGGCTGCCCAGCTGGGCTTGCACCGGGGCTGTTTGTCATCTTCTGTCCCCTGGCACATTTCTGCACCCATTAACGAGGGCTGTGGGGTCCTGCCCGATAAATCCCATCTGCGATCCGCCCGCCCAGCAGATATGGATGACGGAGCTCCATGACCAAGCCCCCCAGCCCTCGGCCACAGACCCCTGCCCCACATTGCCAGCCTTTATGGGGATGGTAACACCAGCAGGCACCAGCTGAGGCAGCCTCCCCCCGTTGGCTTTGCCATGTCCTGCCTTAGCCACCCTACAGCAGAGGAGCCCAGCGGTGGCCTCCCCATGGAGGCCTCCCCATGGCCTCCCCCTGAGCCCCTTGCCCCTGCTCAGCACCCCTCCAGGCACTGCCTGCAGGCAGCGGGCGGGTTTGGGACACCCTGTGCTGGGGAGCCCAGACCCTGCCCGACCTCACCGCACCAGCACCCAGCACCCAGCACCCCTGGCAGTGACCCAAATGCACTTCTCCACCTTCCCATAGCCTCCCCAGCCCAACATTCCTGGCATGAGCTTAACAGCAGCAGCAGCCAGGGAATGGAGCTGCAGGCACGAGCTGCTCGCTGAACCCGCACAGCACCAGCATCCCCGCAGAGGAGCAAGGCAGGGACTCCCGTGATGTCCTAAAGTTTCTAGTGCAGCTCCCAACCGAGACATGGTTCCTTACTTCCCGGATGGATTCGCTTGGCTAAATCCAGCCTTGTGGCAGCTGGTTCTGGTGGCTTTTTGGTGCTGGTTTTACTCTAAGTGTGGTGCCTTGATGAAGGCTGACACCGGTTCTGCTCTCTGCTTCTATGATTGTGCAACCTGCTGGTTGCCCCAGATGACACCAAAGGAGGATTTTTCCCACTGAGACAATGGCAACGGAGGCAGTGCGTGGCTGACAGTGAATCCCATGAACCCAGCCCTCACCTAAAGCAAGACGCTTACTGCAAGGTGCGTGCCTCTTGCGCCGTGGGAAGGGAGCTCCACGCCTCCTCCCACCACACCTTGCGATGCAGAAGGGTCACAGCCTCTGTAGGGACCCACATGGACGTCAGCCTGTGCCTCGCCCTCCAATCTGATGGTAAAATGCCCCGTTTGGGGGCCTGCCTTGCCATTCTGAAGGCAGGCCACTTTTTTTGTTCATAGTAAAGCTGTGTCTATAGGAGCTGATCTTTAGGAGCCTCGTGTGTAAACAGAGCAGGAGATAGCACGTGCTCTGAAAAGCTGACTGAGTAAAAATACAGAGGGATGAGGAAAAAAAAGAATGGAAGAAAAGCCTAAGTGAGCCAATAGCAAAGTTGAGCCTGGTACAACAAAACCTCATGGCTGTTCTTCTTCCCTAAGAGCACCCCTGAAGTGCTGCACACTGACACTCCCAAGCACCCTGTGCATCATGCAAAGCCCCCCAGCATCTCCCCAGGGGTCCAGAGCAGCACCTTTCCTCGTCACTGCTGGTGAGCCCTCCTGGTGGGCTCAGCCTGGCCCCTGCAGCCCAAAGCAATAAGCAGCTCCTGTACAGATTGCCAGGACCATACGCCTCAAGTGCATCACCTAAAGGGGAAGGATAAGGAACTGTTTATTGTTGGGAATGTCTCCCTCTCTAGGTCTCATTTTTTGATAAATTAGCTTCAGCTTCATTACCCCATGATATATTTCCCTTGACATTTAATTATACTTACCCCAAACACATTAAGCCAATCAGTCTGAACAGCTTCTTATTAATATGCAAATTTCGCCTTCGAAAACCTGGGAATCTGAAAAATCTCTTTAGGCTTCAATTAGGGCTGATCAGGAAGTTGGGCACCCCAAGAAATGCCCTCCTGGTCTGAGGACAGAGGGGAGTGGTGTGGCCAGGGGGGCTGGACCCACCAACATAGTGCTACCTGATTCATGGTTGGGAGAAGGGGACGCGGCTGTTTATGGCACCTTGGCAGGCCTGCCCTCATGAACACAGAGGTCGGATCCTACAAACCATGGTGGTGTTGGTGGCCCATCCGCGTCCCAGCCCCAGCTGCCCCCAGCCCTGGGGACACAGTGATGCCGTGCTGGGCACCACCGAGCCCCCAGCTGCGGGGCAGCCTCACCTGCACACCGCAGAGGATGCAGCAAAATCTCAGCCCTGGTTTAGCAAAACAAACAGGAACCCGGCTCCCCGTAGTGATGTTTGAGCGGGATGTGATTTGCATTGGGCAAATAAACGGAACCATGCAATTAGCCATCTGCCCTGGAAGAGATTTGGGTTTTGCTTTCAAGCATCGCTTTCAGCCCCTCTGTTCTCATATCCCTGTGAACACCACGGGATTTTCTACTCAGAAACCAACGGGGAATAAATTCAATGAGTCCTTCCTGTAAGTAATTGGAGGGAGACACAGGCACGGGCACTACAGCTGTGGTAGCTGCTGGCCTCCCAGACGGGTTTCCCAGGAATTACGCCCATAGGAAAGCGCTGCCTGAAACCGCTTCCAGCCCTTGCAGGGTTTTCAGCTCACCCCAGAAACCTTTACTTGGTCAAGCTGTAAGATTTCCTGGGAGCTGCTGATGACCCCAGCGTCTTTTCAGGAAGAAGCTACTGGTTGCATTGTATTTCAGAATAGCTGGCAGTTTTTAAAAAACACGATTCGCTGTAATTCCTTTTATTCACTACGGTTAGACACTAAAACTGGAACTACACTGCAGTCAGCAAACTACATAAATAGTCCAATTTTGTAAAACAGCTCTCACGAGCAATAAAGAAACCCAATTTGCTATTCGCTATCATAAAAATATCTCTTTTAGTATGTAAATCAAAATAAAGTGAGCAGATAACAAAAAAAAATAAACTCAACCCCACTGCTCTCTGCCCGAGAGCACAGGCAGCCGGCCCTGGGGAAGGGCTCGCCTGCCCTGTATAAATACATGCAAGAGCAAATCTGCTAAAAATCGCAGCCTCCACTTTGTTTTCTGAAGGTCCCAGTTTATCCTTCGGCAGAAGAGGGAGGGCTGGGGAGAGGTCGGCAAGAAACACAATCCTTTCCTGTATAAACAGTATCGCTCGGGCTGATTTTAAGTGCATCATATGGCATATATTTCATGTGTGTATACAGAGGGAGAGAAGGAGAGATTTTTCAAGCCGGCTAGAGACGTAAAGTGATCTTATATCATCTAAAACCAACACCTCGCTCGGACTTCTGGCAGTTTCCCTTGCAGTCGTCCCTGCCACCACCACCCCTTCCCCCCGGCCACCGGCGCACGCTGCAGCCTCCCCCATTATTTTTCACAAAGGCTTATAAATCACTGTGGAAACTCTTATTATCTTATTTTCCCTCTGCTTCCCTCTTGTCTGTTTTGAGAAAAATTAATGCATTTGTCTCCAGAAAAATGTGCAGTCTCTATAATTCAGTTTTAAAACAAGCACAACTAGCAAATGGATAGACCTCGGTTAGGAGACTCATTTTTCATGTGAGTAATTGAACCTTTCCCTTCGATTTTTCCTTTGGGTGTTAAAGACAACTGATGCCTTCCTGGAATTTTCTGAGGTCTAAAAAAGATGGAAAGACAGACAGGCAGACAGAAAGGAAAAGCAGAGGGGAGAGAGAGAGAGAAAGAAAGAAGGGAAAAGAAAGAAGAAAAGGAAGAAGATGAGGGAAAAGGAAAAATAAGGAAGGAAGAAGGGAACAAGAAAGAAGAAGGAGAACAAGAGAAAAGAAGGAAAGAAAGAAGGAAAGGAAAAGAGGGGTAAGTCTGAAGCACATCTCAAAGCAGTGGTGGCCTCTGCAGAGCGAACTTTGGGGATCTCAAACACCTCAAACCCGGGGCACCCCTGCTGCCGACGGCACAGCCAGCTTTACCATAATCCATATCCATGCTGCGGGACTCCTGCACAGAGCAAGATGGTCCCGTGAGGAGCAGTAAGTAGGATGGTGGCTCTCAAACCACGCCACGGCAGCCCCACACCGTGTCCTGGTCCCCGAGCAGCCCTGAGGCTGGCACCGAGGAAGTCGGGGATAATTCCAGCAAAGCCACAATCAAGCGAGCACTCAGGCCAGCAAAGTCTATCGTTCCTTTGTCTTTCGCTGCATTATCTCTGTCCCCTGGGAGCTACATTATTGCCTGCAATATATAATGCGATTTGCTTGTTTTCCATGTCTGCCTCATTTTTCTTCGACACAAACACACTTCAGACATGCACGCTCACAGCAGCGCACGCATTCTTCATGGGAACAAAATGGCCCAGAAAACATCGCCGTGCGTTACAGATAGCGTTTGAAAATAAGCCTGCAGGGTCGGTGCAGTGAGGCTGGTGGGATCGGGTGCTGCGGGTCTGCAGAGCATCCCTGGGAATCCCTTGGATAGGAGAGGAGCTGGGTCAAGGAACTGGTTTCAGGAGTGTGGCTGCGCTTGGGAAGCTGCAGGCAACGTGAAGGAGGATGAAATGATGTCTGCAAATTGGAGGGATGTGGAAAATCACTGAATAGGGGTGATTTGGGAAAAAAAAGAGGTGTTCTCCCTCCTCCTTCCCTTGGGAGGGGGAGTCCCTTCATGTTTCACAGACCAAAATCAGCACCCGGTGAGTGCCCGAACTCAAGCAGCTGCACTAGAGCGGCCGAAGCCTGAGATGCATTGATAATACCTGAAATGGGAAGAGGATGGGGGCTGAGGGCCCTTGGGGGCTCTTGGAGCAGGGACAAGGCTGTCCCCTGTGCTGCAGGGACTCCGCGGGGCACAGCAGCAAGGTTCTGGGCTGTTTGGCTCCCAGTGGCAGCAGTGTAACGGGGGATGAGGCGCGCTGTCATGGAGGTAAAAGCATCCCCCAAGATGCTAGGGTGGAGTCCTAGGCAACTCAATAGCGATGATTTGGTTTTGGACTGTACTGCGATGTGCTCGTTACTGCTGGAGACACTGCAGGTATATTTGTGTGTGAGCTTTATGAGAGAGCCAGACACCTGAAAGGACCCCTGCTTTTGAGAACAGAGGTTGTTTCTTAAATTATGCTGAGAAGTGACTTCTTTATATATCACCACACACTTCCTCCTGCTGCAAGGCCAAAAAATCCTTTATCTGTATTATAAAATAGAGAGACTGACCTCAGGCTATGATCTAAAATATATGGAGTCACACAAGTTTACCCTTGCAGTCATTCTTCATCCTTCCCGTGCCAATTCTTTGTCCTTTTGCTAAATGAAACTTTAATGGCTAGGAAAGGGCTGCCTACTTTCATTCCTGGAGCAAAGCAGTCAAGTGCAAAGAGGGCAAAAGTCTCCAGAAAATAGAAAGCTTAAAAAGATTCCTTGTAGCCTGATTTGCAAGTTCTGGGCAAGGCAGGGGCCAGTGCTGGAGAAACCGTGCAGAGCAATCTCACCCTGGCCTCCTTCAGCCCCACAGTCTATTAAGGGATTTTAGCCACAGCTCAAAAGGTCGTGCATTAAGAGCTCTTTTCTATGCTCAGCTATTCCACCTCCTCCCAGGGAATGCATCACTGTCTCACCCGGTATCAAATAAAGCCATCTGACATATTTCAGGAATGTTCAGCTGATTGCAGATCTACATTTCATGAGCGCATTGTGCAGCAAGTGGGGGAAGAGGCAGAGCTGGAGCCCACCCGAGGTGGGTCTGGGCGTTCGCCCCAGGCTCCCTCCACATCCCCCACAGGGGCAGAGAAGGGATGCGGAAGATACCACTTGGGCATCAGCCTGACACCAAGGTTTCTGAGAGGCAATGTAAATGTAATGTTAATGTAAAACAAATAACAGTAATAGTAATAATAGTAATAATAATGGGCATTGATGAACTATGAATGGATGAAAATAAAACCAACTAGTGACCTGGGTTTTATGAACCAACTTGACTCATTCTGATAGAGGTCATTAAAGTCTCCTCTTCCCTGCTCAGCACCGAACTGAACCGGGCTGGAGGTGTCAGGTCAGCTCCCACAGGCACCCGCAGCCCTCGTCCTGCAGGGACGCTCAGAGGCTGCTCAGCAGGAGCCACCTCCTTCCCAGCACCGTGCAGGGACCCTGCAGCCCTTCGTCTGCTCTGCAGCCACTTCAGAAAGTCCAGCCAGGACCCCTGGAGATGAAGGTTTTGAAGCATGATCAAAGAGATGCACGGAGATAGCAAGGAGGATTAATGCTTTTCACAAAAGCTTCTTAGTTATCCCAGTGGGTCTTTTTTCAAAGGGGGCTAGGGGAGTTAGGCACTTAAATCTCACTCGGATCCTTTATTTAGCCTGCAAATCCTGTGCTGGAGCAGTGCAGGAGTGCAACCCATGAAGCACTGCTTCCCAGGCATGTCTGCCTGAGTGAAAAGCTGAATTGATTTGGGCTGGCTTGGTGGCCTCCTGCAGCTGCTCCTCCTAAGTAGCAGTGAGAACAAGCTTTCTGGTGGACACAGCTGAGGGTCCGATGTATTTAAAGAAATAAATACGGGCCCAACGACACACTGAAACTGCATGGGCTGTGTTTGAGTGCTCCAGCTCTGATTCACTGTGGCTAATGCTGGACGCAGAGCTCAGGGACACAACCTGCGGCAGAGCCACTTCCAGCCGGGCAAGTGATGGCAGAGTCAGACCCATGGAAGCACGGAATCACTTAGGCGGGAAAAGACCTCTAAGATCATCAAGTCCAACCTCTAACCAAGCACTGCCAAGCCTACCACTGACCCATGTCCCTAAGCACTGCCTCTACACACATTTTGAGTACCTCCAGGGTTGCTATTCTTCTCTGTTGGGTTTCTCCGCTCTCTCCAAAGAAGCTGCAGGAACCACTCATTTCATGGGTTTGGTTATATTTCACTCCTAATGTCTCCCTGTACATTTTTTCTCCATCACTAGCATTTTACAGCAAAAAAATGTATAAAGAAGACCTGGGAATTTTGTTCCCCAGATGGTTCATGGTGCCTTGTTCATTACAGCACCACTGCTCATGTTGTCCTGGAGAGTTGCAGCAGGAAAGCAACCCGGAAAGCAGGCACAAACAACAAACAAAGAACGGTTCTCATGCAAATGTCCCTTGGGACAGTAACAGCACTGATAAAAAGAAAAGGGCAGATGAGAACTGCACACCATGGTCCGGCCACAGGGGATGCTTTCCAAGCCTTCCCACCGGGTCCCCTGGCTTTCATTTCACGTCCCCGTCACCGCGATGTGGACACGGAGTCCATCCGCTGCACCCCAGCACAATGTGAGCGGGGCCGGTATTGTCGGGAGGCAGGGCGCACATGTGATGTGCTATTGTCCCTAATTTGATTAATGAAGCGATCACGCTAACGGAGCACTCCACACACCCCCCGCACCTTGTTACGAACCCACGCCAGGAAATTCCCATCAGAGCATTAATTCCCCGGTACTTGCCTTTCCCAACCTTGTCAGGTAATTGTTTATGAAAAGATGAATGTATACAATAATACCGGGTGAAGGGAGCTGATGTATGTGGTGTTAATGAATGAAATAATCAGTTTGGTAATAACTGGCATGTGTATTTGTCAAAGGGGAGCCAGCAGGACATTAGCATTCTGCAGCCACCAAACCTTTATCTCCTGGGCTTGTGTTTGACAACCGCCCCCAGATAGTCCATGAATAAAATACAGAGTAGTACCCAGACATAATTAAACTGCCAATGTGGATGTACCTAAATGAACTTGATATCTTAATGACACCAGATAGCATGCGAGGAAGGAAGGCGGCGTGGAAGGGCTGTGTGTAATGACCGCAGCCAGCCCAGCTGGGGGCTGCCCAGAGCACCCAGGAGCCCTGCTCCAAAAACCCTCCCGTGCCCCAGCATCTCTGCACCAAATCCTTACCGGAGCACCCGCTCCTCCAGAGACCTCCGGCATGCTATTGTGCAGCACAGATGGGATTTTAGGAGCACTTAACATGATTAAATTACCAGACATATCCCTCTTTATTTTTTTCTTTTTAAAAACTTTCAGCACAGAAACTGCATTGCAAGGAAAAGCCACTCACTGGGGACGAGCTGCTCAGAGGACGGGGACCACATCCTCAGGTAGCTCAGCGGCACGTGCAGAGCCACAACTCATCCTCATCTCCATCAGCTGCCGCCGGCAAGCCAGATGCTTCTGCTCCCAGTAGACATGGGGTGCAATCCTGCACCTGGACGCTGCTGAGCACCCTCCTGTGGGCACCACAGCTGTCCCGAATGAGCTGCCCTGCAGCTTTGTGCAGCTTGTGGGTGTTTGCTCCGAGAAGGCAGGGTTCAGCCCTCTCCTTCGGGGAGGCACCGCGCTCAGTTCACACGCTCAGGAGGTAATTGCCACTTATTGCTCTAATGGTTCCCATTTTAGCAGCAAATGAGCGATGTACAGTAAGTATCAGTCTTATTAAAGAAATCATAATGGGAAATTAGAGCACACACTATGGGGAAGGAACACTCCTCTGGTTACGCGGGATGCAGCCGTGCTGACATTTGACAGCAGCACAGTCCCTGCCCGCTGCTGCCCTAACTCCAATTTATCTGCACACAATACATTCAGTGCGTAGGAGAGCCACCGGCTGCACGCAGCTCGGCCTGGGCTGCAGGGACTGAACTGATGGGGCCACTCAGAAACTGCCCTGAACACATCCTGTCTCCCTCTAAGAGGAGACAAGGAAGCACCACTTAATGAAAAAGTATGGCAAGTTTTGGGGAAAACGTTTTTAAAATGGCCAAACAGTCTCGACCACGACAGGGAAAGCCAATGTGGAGAGCAACCTGCTGGAGTTAGCACGATGTAGGAGGATATATTGAGGTGTTAAAAAAGGTAACTCCTACTTGGGCCAGAAAAAGGGAAAAAGTGGCACCAGTGTGTCCCAGGGCTGCCAGGGGGACAGGAGGGACCTGCTCACCATGACACAGCTTGAGAAATGACACTTGCCCTTGGGAGGATGTCAGAGAGGCAGCAAAAGAGCTCCGGGTCCCTGCCAGGTAAACCCTTCATCTTGCTGCACCCTGCCCAGTTTCCCCTGCTGAATGCTCGGCCCTGGCTGCCAATTATTTAACCATTGCTTTCTTTCACGGGAAAGGCGTCCCCGTGGTGCACCCTCATTAGCCAGTAATGGTGATTTCATTAGATTAAGTAACTCCGATGATCCCCGGAGACCAACTGCACTTTAAACATAGAGCCGTGGAGTTAGAATTACTGTTATTTAACATTGATTAGATTACGAGGCAAATCCAATTTTTCCCCTAAACATATGATGGCTACGATTTGCTGAGCAGGAGACGTTCAGGCATTCCTGGAAATCCACGGCAGGGGGGCTGTGCCCAAGTCAGCAGTGCAGGACTCAGGCTGGAAGGACTCGCTCCGAAAACAGGAGCTGCAGTGTGCGGATGATGGGATCAGCTACAGTGAGATGCAGACAGACAGACTGACAGACAGACTGCGGTGAGTCTGCAAAACTCACCAGTCTGATAAACCTGGCTTTGTACTGGGGATGTGTATAGGAAAGGGAAGGCTCCATCTGGTTCCTGGCAGGGCAGGGTGGCCGTGAGGGTGACCAGGAGCAGAGTGGGACCCATCAGGGCACTCATCCAGGTCTGGCCATGGGGAATTTGGTAGAAGCTCCCAGGGCTGGAGGGGAAGAGAAGGAGCCATGTCCCCAGCAGCTTCAGCTGGCAAGACAATCAGTGCCTTCAGGGAGAACCAGCATCCCAGGCACAGACGCCAAGGGGAATCCAGATGGAGGGGAGAAAGGAACCTGAGGTGAAGCATGACATGGTGGCCCCTCTCACCTCTCCCCTGCATCCCTATAGAAACACCCTCTGCAGAGGAAACCCAACCCCGACGTGAGGCCAGGGGTCCCCAGGCAGCTCTGCCTGAGGCCGCCAGGGCTTTGGAGCTCAGCTGGGAGCCCCACATGTCCCCTGCTGCCCCCATCCCTCTGACGGGCTCCAGGGCCCTATTGCTCAGGTCCCCCATGAGGACAGGGTGGCTGTCACCTCCTCAACACCTCCATCCCTCGCAGCTGGCTGTCATTGGGGGAGAGTCCAAGCCGAATTCCTACAAGATGAATAGTAGGGTTTAAATTACACCTGGAGCAAGGGGGAGCAAGTGAAGCTCCTACTAGCTGTGGAGCAAAGAAGCTGAGCAGCCTGCTGTCCTGTACCTCCTCAAGATGTCCGGACTCCTCTACCCAACTGTCCCTGATGTCCCGGAGAGCCCCTAGGAGCAGCCAGGGCTCAGCAGGTCACACAGGCTCCTTCAGCCAGGTGTGGGCTTTTGCAGTGCTGCTGGGTTTGGCCAACACAGCCAAGGGGAGGCCAATGGCTGCTGCGTGGCTCCATCACTGCCGCAGCCCCTTGAGTCACCAGGCTGCACGGATGGGGGTCTGCAACGGGGACACATCTGGGCATCAGCTGCAGGCAGCAGGTTGCTATCGCTTGGCCGAGCACCCCACGTGTAATTAGGAAGCGATGAGCAGATGAATCCTATGAAAAGCAGAGGCACAGCCCCTGAAATCCACACCCAAAGGCTTTGCTTGCTGGGTGCTCACATGGGGCTGCTGCCCACATCCCACCAGGAGGGATGGGGCCCACACCCCTGGTGCTGGAGCCGGTCAGACTCATTTAACAGCTGTTGTCTGCATCTGAGTCAGGCTAGGAAGTCCTTTCCCCTTCTTGGCCCTTTTGGGGGCTCCCAGGCATGCACATCCCACTAAATCCCTTCTCTCTGAGTCCCTTCCTGTGGACTCCCTGCGGGAGGCAGAGCCCAGAGAAAGCAGGCGAGGTGGCATCATGGCACACTGCAATTGCAGTGCTGAAACTGAGCAGCTTTAGCAAAGATCTTGGTATTCTGTGAGCTAGCCGCTTCCACAGGCAGGGAAATCGAGGCTTGGGACAGACCTGGCCTTTGCTCACCATCACTCAGCCAGGTTGAGGGAGCTTCCCAAAGCCTGTCGAGATGCGAAGCAGGGACCTTCTCTCGCTAATCCTGTGCTGCAGGGGTCAGGACACAGGGCTTCCCTGCAGTGGAAAATCCAGGCACCTCCTTGCTTGTTTTACCTTGAGCAGAAACATGGGGATTTCTCCCCAGAAAAGGCCTTCCCAAACTTCTCAGGTCAGACAGTGCGAAGGCATTTCACTAATGTTGAAAGATGCTCATCTATGGTGCTAAATGTTACAATACAATAACATGAAAGTGAAAATGAAATGTTAATGACAAAATGCAACATTTTAGAGCTCAAAGATGCGCGTGTGAATGCACACACACATATAGACCATCAGATAAACACGGAAGTCAAAACAATTGGTTTTGATATTTTCCCATAAAAGGCTCCCCCAGCAAGCATAGGATCCAGGAGGGTGCCCTTTTCCAGCTGGAAATGTCAGAACAAATCACCCTGACTTTTTGAAATTTTCAGCAGAGAAATGTCCTGCCAGAGGAAAAAATAATAATAAAAACTGAGCAGCTTCAGACAGTGCAGGCGCCTTGGAAACTAAAGGTCTCTCCCCAGGGGAAGGCTGCGGACACGACTGCTCCCAGCCACCGGTCAGGGCAGGGGACACTGCTCCAGGAGGTGGCTCAGTGGGACCTAGCTGAAGCTGCTCCCTAGAGGGGATGACACCCATGTGAGGTTTTACACCCAGTGTCTCCTCCATCTCCCATGAGAAAGCAGGCAGCAGCCCTGAGTCCAGGGGAGTTCCAGTGGGGAGCTTTATCTCCGCAAGAGATGGCGTTGCAGCAGAAAGAGCAGGTCATGAATCTCCTCCAGGAAGCGAGAAGGATGGGCTTGCCATGCACGAAGGGCAGTGGTGATTACTTCTGCTGAGAGATTTCCTCCTGCAGAATCATGTTTGATGAAAGAAACACTGAGAATTATTCACTTCCTCGAGCATCTCTGTCTCTGTTCTCTCTGCGGACACTGTCCTGCTAACGCACCCCTTGGGGAATTGCAAGGGCTCAGCCGGGTGCAGCTTGGGGTGAGCATGTTTTACTCCAAACCACAAAAACCTGAGCTTCCTGGGCAGGGGACTGTGCAGGGACAGCAGCCAGGACACCGGGGTGGCCCTGGTCCTACAGACCCTGCACGAGCAGCCCCACTGACCCAACAGGGCACATCCTCCAGCCCTAGGAACGTAACTTTAACTGCAACCTAATCTGCTTCCCTTCCCTAATACCTGTGCGTAATGAGAATTTGCAGAGATTTATGGCCACAGCAACGGCCCCTGTTCCCCCTCGCCAGCCTCTTCTGTTTCACTGCGCAGGCAGTTTGGGTTACCTCAATGCACTCCAGGGGAAAAGCGTAATTAGCAGCTCAGGAGTCTTAATGCAGATGTCAGGGAGGGAGCACGGGGGGGTTATTCTCAGGTTTGTTGATCACTTGTTCGTTGCTCTGAACTCTTTGGAAAGGACCCAGCTCCCTTCCCCCTCCCCAGACCCAACTGCTCTTATTAGAGACTTCAAAAGGTCGGGGTGAAATCCTAGCTGGGCTGCGGTCAGCAGGCACATTGGTGGGGACGGCGCAGCGGTCCCGCACCCCAGACCTGACCTAATTACTGCCAGGAGCCCCCAAAGGCAGCGGAGCCGATGGCAGGAGGCAGGGCTGCCTGCTGGGCTGGGATTTGCAGGATCTGACCTTAAAGGAGGACTCGCAATTTATAAGCAGGGTGAATTCGCTGCTTCTCAGAACAGCATTGCAGTTTTTGCCATAAATGGGCTCTGGCCCCAGCCAGCTGGAGCCTCGCACTGCTTTTCACGAGGCACGGCTCTATGAATTTAACTGACAAAATCTTGGACAGTCGAGGCCATATTTTCAAGATTGCTCAGCACCAGCGGGCAGGGCTGGGGGAGACCCAGCTGCAAGGAGACCCAAGCACTCCAGGGCTTGGACAGAGCTGTGGGGTGGACGAGGACAGTGCCGTCCCCCTCCAGCCTCCTGCAACCAGACACCGGGGTGTGAAGATGTGCTGAGGAAGAGGACAGGGCCTACAGACTTCTGAACTTCCTCATGTAGACAATAGGATCTGCAGAGGAAAGAGTCCAGTAAAACATTAATGACTTATTTTGATGCTTGCTGATGGGAATGGGGTTGACTTCTCCCTGTACGCCAACAGGGGAACTCGTCCCATCATCAGGAATGGACACAGACCCTGGAAATGAACTTCTTCCCGACCAGAAAACAAAAGTAATACATATGGATGCAAAACACCTAAAAGCACCTCCAAAAATAACAACACTTTTGGGTTTATTTAAGTAATAAGAGGGGAAAGAGCCCAGCCCCAACTCTTTGCACTTTGATGTCACTGGGATGCCACGTCCAGACGGTGCAGGCATGTACACTAGATGGCACTCCGCCTTGCTGCGAGGGGTCGGTGAGCAGAGGCTGTCCTAAGGCTCCTAGACCATGAGATTAGTGGGGACATAGCCACTTAAAGCCACTTGTGACAGGGAAAGGTCCCTCTGTAGCTGCCTCCCTGGTGCTCTCATCACCTCAGAGCCATGGTACCACCTAGGTTGGAAAAGGCCTTCGAGGTCATCAAGCCCAACCATCAGTCTGACCTATGGCATCCCAGCACTACACGTCTTGTAAATACCTCCAGCAATGGGGACCCCACCGCCTCCCTGGGCAGCCCCTTCCAGTGCTTGCCCACTCTGTCCATGAAGAAATTCTCCCTGATATCCGATGTAACCCACCCCTGGTACAACTTGAGGCCGTGCCCTTGCATCCCGTCACTTGCCTCCTGAGGCCTGTGAGGCCTGCCCTCAGCCTCCTCCTCTCCAGACCGAACCACCCCAGTTCCCCCAGTGGCTCCCCCCCAGCTCCTCTCTGCCAGCCCCTTCGTGGCTGCGCCGCTCTCCTCTGCCCAGGCCTGAGCAGCTCAGTGCCCTTCTGGCGCTGAGGGGCCCAAATCTGAACGTGGTGCTGGAAGTGCAGGCTCACCGGTGCTGTGCACGAGGGCACAAGCCCTTCCCTGCTCTGCTGGCACTGAGGCCAGCTGGGGTGGCGCTGGCCTTCTTGGCCACCTGGGCATGCTGCTGGCCTGTGGGCTGCGGACCAGCACCCCCAGGGCACCTTTCCAGCCATGTCCCCGAGCCCGTGTTGCTGCACGGGGTGGTTGTGACCCAAGAGCGTGCTCTCAGCTGGCCAAACACAGCACAGAGTGTGACAGTCCCTGGCTGGACCGAGAGGAGCTGGGAGCTGCCAGTGAATCTGGCCCTAAACGTGGCTGTGTTCAGGCTTCAGGACCTCTGCCAGCAGGGCTGGTGGGCTTCATCTGCTTGGGGTGGTGTTTTACCAACAGAATAGCACAAGAAGCTCAGAGCCCAAATGCCATCTTATCTCTGGAAAGAGGTATCACAGACACACAACCCTGAAGCACAAGGCAATGACATCCCTTCCATTTTACAGATGGGCAAACTGAGGCACACCAAGACATCAGCCAAGCCATAGAGTGCAACCTTCAAACTATTTCAAACCTTTTACCAAAATGTCCTGGAGTATCTGAGTCCAGATCCCCCCCCAGAGGCAGCAGTGAAGCACGTGAGCATCAGAACCAGTTACAGTCCTTTTATAACAACTCTTTGGCCAGGAGACCAACGCTGTCTTTGCGCCTGTCTCAGCCTATCTCCACCTGTTGTTTACACTGAATTATCTCTGCTTTGGGGCCAAGACCATCTTTTGTTCCTTTTTTATACAGCACCTGGCACAATGAACTCAGTACAAGATATCTGATTACACAGTTAATAAATAAACAAGGACCTTGATCGTCTTTAGCATGTGGTTGTCCAAGGCTGCAATTTTCGGAGAAACTGCTGCAGGCTGCGCCCAACACTATTAGAAATTCAGATGTGTTTGGGAGACGCGATGTTCTCAGGACAAGGAGCAGGAGTTGCTCAACCAGAACTGCTTACAAGCAGGCGTGCACCTACCAGGGAGCAGAAAACCAAAACAACTCAAACTCAGTGTTGAATGGCACGAGCCACGTCCTGGGCAGGGCACATTCTGAATGCCCCACCAAAGACCTGGTGCTCCTTGCAGAGGCTGCAAGGCTGGGTGATAAGATCACTCCAAGGTGACTATTGCTACAGCAGCTCCCTCCCACAGATGTTTGCATCAAGGTCCTTTCTCCTAATGGCTGCTCTGCCGTTCATGAACTGTACTTGCTCCCCAAAGTCTCCTCTGCCACCATCCATGCCCTCCTGTCCCCCACGTCCATGCACCCCTGCTCACTTCCAGGAATACAAAGCACTCCCTGATGGTGCTGCTGAATTACGGGGACCACAAAGCCCCCTGGACCTCCAGGCCATCCACCACTGCAGGAGTGGTCCAACTCCTCTGTCCCCTGGGCTCCAATTTCACTGTGACTTGAGGCTGGGAAAGTGCACCAGAAGGTGGGATGCAGCTGCAAACAGCTGCTCCCCCTGCTCTCAAACGAACCTCCTTGTTCTCCATCCCAGACCTCTTCTGAGACATTCTCTGTTCCCTTTGACTCAGAAGCATCGCTGGTTGCCTAGACTAAAAAAAATGAAGGAAAAAAAAAAGCCTTGGAGAAAAATCCCAAGAGGACATTAATTAAGAGACAGAGAACTCCCCAGCTCTGCGAGCACCAGGGAGGAGCAATGCTTAAACTCCCAACCTGACGGGGTAACTTTGAAGCACCTTTCATCTCCCCCTGGATCGGGTGTAATCTAATGACATTAGCTTGGCTTTGCTCTGGTGGAATTGGCACTGGTGCTGCAGAGGCAGGGAGATTAAAACATATGAAATAAATGTTCCTGGGGTGACTGACAGTCTAATGACATTCCAACAGGCAGCTCAATCAGCACGAGACTAACAAAGGATCAGAGGGAACCAGCCAGACTTGCAATATCACCCACAAACACAGATTTTGTTTTTATTCCAGCCTTTTTTTTTTTTTTTTTCCCACTTGACTGGATTAGCCCCCATTCTGGAGTTGTCCCCAGGCTGTATACAGCCGTACATGGGGTGGGGGATGGCAGCTGAACACTGTTAAAACACATGCTCACCTGCTATTGAACTCTGGGAGCTCAATAGCCTTGTTCAGGGCTGAAGCAGCGATTTTAGTGCTGGGAAGTCAATGAGAGCATTGTGGGCTGCCCCCTCCCTCCTTTTGTCTCCGTACAAATAGGAGACTCACAACCCCGAAACAGAGAAAGCTGCTTTTGGCGCACAGCTTCCCTTGATATTCAACCCACACACGAGCACAGAGGTGTCACACTTACCAAATCAAATCACTCAGATTGTTTTTTTTTGAATCAGCATCTCTGTAGGACAGCTGCCTTCCTGCCCAGACACAATGCCAGCAAAAAGGCGAGCGATTATTCCACTTGATTAACGGACAGCACTGTCCATTGCTTTTGTGCACTGGGGCACCCCGGGACTCCCCCCGAGCCAAGCTCCCACCTCCATCCACCTCCAGGCACCGCCATCTAAATGGTGCTTCGGCAACACCGCGCTGCTGCTGCAGCCCTGGCTCATCGCCCCGGTCATCCCGCACCATGCACGGCATCCCACAGCTGGCACTGGGGATGCTCTTTTGTTTCCAGGAGGAACCGCAGTCCCCTTCATGCCCAAGATCCCATAGCCATGGCCTCGATGTCTGCAGGTGGCATCCCTGTGACAGCCCAGCCCCGTGCTCCTCAGGGACCTGCGACCAAACCTGGGGTCCCCGTCCCCACTGCTCAGTGTCAACCAGAGCGACCAGCCAACAAGCAACCTGTGTCACTGCAAACAGCCAGGAGCATTTTGTTCCCTTCGACAGGGCGCTCGCCGGCCGTGCCGGCTTCCTGCAGGCGCTGAAAGCAAACCCAAGTGTTTATACCTTGTAATGATGCTGTTTAGTCTGACTGCTGGGAAACAGAAAGGCACGTGAAACCTAAGACTCTGATGCCAAAGATAAGAAATCAGGACCCCTGGCAAACATCTGGTGATTTCCCCGGCACTGAACCCTCATCAAAGATTACAAAAAACCCATGGAGAGAGAGAGAGGTGGTTTTTTTTTTTTTTTTTTGAGTATTTACAACAGGCTGGTCACTGGTTACAGGCGGGCTGACACCGCAGCTCTGCCATCACGACGGGACTGTGTGCGTTAGCAAAGATTACTCATACAAGCAAAGCTGGCAAGGTTAGGTCTCAAAGGAATAATCCCATACAAAGAATTCACTGTACCTCAGCCTCCACAGGGCTAATAAAAAAATGGTGAAATTCAGTACATCAAATACCAGCACAAACAAACTGCAGCAATTAATGGGAGCACTCATGTACCAAATGCTAAAACATAATGATTACACAAACAGCCTGCAGGGCAGCACCTCGAATGAGTAAGAGCTGCAAGATCAAGACCAAACCTCTGGAAAATTAAAACCCCTGTGCTGAGGACCGCACTATGCGTTAAATGCCCGCGGCTCCTCCTCTGTCTAGGTCTGCTCTCCTCGCCCAGGCACCGATTCCTGACCCGATCGGGGCTATCCCACCCCTGCCTGCTCCCTGGGGCTTCGAGAGCATCCTCAATAAATGAGCTTCTCTGCATATCCACCATAAATTTCAGTAGATGCCACCCCAATGCCATGCGTTTATTTTTCAAAGTCAAGGCTTGATTAAAGTTCTTGAGGTTTGCAGATTCCTTTTAAACATTTCCTCTCTGATACAGGGTCAGCATGCGGAAATTGGATAAGTGTGCACTAAAAATATAATTCTGTAGACAGCTCCAGCCCACACAAAAGGAAATCTTTCCTCTTGGAGAACCCACACTCTGCTGCCTGCAGAAACCCGGCGCGTTCCTGACACTGGCGGATACACAAGGAGGCTCATCACTTCCACGTGTTAAGACTTTACATAAACACTCGGACTGTCAGTACTATCCTACTCCACATTTCAGTACTGTCACCACAAGCTGAGCCAAAATCAGCCTCTCTTCTCTGCTAATAGTGGGGCTTAACTTGAAAGCAAAACGAGCTCCAGGGGTACCCCAAATCCTCCCCTTTTTGCTTGCGCATTCACGAAAGCCACAAACATACACTCACTATGCACAAGAGCAGCTTCTCCCGCGCCCTAAGCAATCCTTTCCACAGGGATCTACCAGCATATGCTCCTCTTAACTTTAAAACACGCGAGGAAAACATCTGAACACCAATAATGACAATGCTGCCCCTTGGCCTTGCCGTTTGCTTTCTTTTAAAAGGGACACCTTTCTTTGGTTTAACCAAACACTGATTAATTGAAAGAAGAAGAAAAACCCCAGCTACTTTTTTTTTTTTTTTTTTTTTTTTTTTTTTTTTTTTAAGGCAGGTGAACACAGGGACTGTGCTCCTGGCACTGACAGCTTTGGTTACCCATAACAGGGCTGCCACAACATTTGCCTGGGAAATATGGGAAAGGTGCTTTTAGGGGCTGTGTCCGCAGGCTGCGGGTGGCAAGAGGCGGCAATAGGATGCTGTGCAAGGGGTGGCTCGGCTGGGACTCGGGCGACCAGCGGGTTTCCCAAATCCACAGACCCGAGGTTTGGGGCTTTTGTCCCAGCCCCCAGCATCCCCCTCACATCCCCGGGGCGAGGGGAGGATCCCCAGGCAGGAGCAACACTGGGGGCTGGGGACCGGGGGGAGAGGGGGGACTGGGGGTTTGGGGACCGGGGTGGCGGCGAGCAGGGAGCGGGATCTGGGGGGGGGGAGAAGCGGGCTCCGGGGGGATGCGGGGCTGGGGGAAGCGGGGAAAGGCTTGGGGTCGGGGCTGGGGGAAGGGGCCGGGAGGCTCGGCGGCCAGCGGGGGGCAGTGCTGGCTCGGGCATGGCCCGGCCCGGCCCCGCGGCACGGCTGCCAGCCCCGTCCCGTGCCGTGCCGTGCCGTACCTGTACCAGGCGAGGCCCCGCTCGTAGTTGCGGTCGAAGAAATGGGGCTCGGCGCCGACGGCGCGCACGTCGGGGTGCACCCGCAGGAACTCCAGCAGCGCCCGCGTCCCCCCCTTCTTCACGCCGATGATGACGGCCTGCGGCAGCCGCTTGCTGCCTTCCCCCAGCAGCGATGTCAGGGTGCCGGGGGTCCCCGCAGCGCTGCCCCCGCCGCCGCCGGAGCGCCCCGGGCGGCTCCTCCCGGCTCCGGGCATCGTCTCCGGGCCAGCCCCCGCCGCCTCCTGCCGCCGCCGCCGCTGCTGCTGCTTGAGCCGCTGCAGCAGCCGCTTCCTCCTCGCCGCAGCCGCCTGCCAGGGGGGCAGCTCGGCAGAGCCCCCCAGGTACCCCCCGCCGCCCCCTTCCTCCTCCTCCGAGGCGGCGCCGGCTGCGATGATGGGTCCGGGCAGGGTCTGGCAGCGGTCGGCCAGGCAGTAGAAGACGTAGAGGGACATGAGGAGGGAGCAGAGCATCACCAGGAACTTCTTGAAGATGCTGCGGGGCAGCGGCTCGGCGGCGGGGGCTGTCGCCGAGCTCCCGGCCATGCTCCCCCCGGGCGGCGGCCGGGCGCCCTGGCCATGCTCCGCCGCCGCCCCGCAGCGCTCAGCAGCGGCGACAGCGACAGCGGGGGGGGGGCCGAGCCCCGCAGCATCCCCGCCGCCTCCCGGGGCTCGCCGCGGAGCCGCTTCAAGGGGGGCATCCCCCGCTGGGGGGGGGAGAGGAAGAGGAGGAGGAAGGAAGGGGGGGTGGGGGGCTGCTGCTGCTGCTGGTGCCGCCGCCGCTCCCGGAGCCGGCCGGGGAAGCGCTGCCGGAGTGGGGGTCTCGGAGCGGGGCCCCCACGTGCGGTGCCGGCCGCGGCAAAGTTCGGCCGAGCCGGGAGCGGGGAGGGGAAGGGACGGGAGGGAGCCAAGGCCAATGGCATGGAGGGGGAGGGACCGGGAAACGCCCCCCCGGAGGGACGGGCAGAGGCGAGCCGAGCCGAGCCGAGCCGAGCCGGGTGGGGTGGGCGCGGGGAAGGGGCAAAGCCGGATGGGTCCCCCCGTGTCCTCCCCACCCATGTCACCGCCAGCCCCGGGGGTGTCCCCCCTTCCTTCCTCTCCCCCCCCCCCCCCGGTCACCGCCAGCCCCGCTCGGCAGCAGTGGGATGGAGTCAGGCTGTCCATCCATCCCTCCGTCCGTCTGTCCGTCCAGGTGCTCGGGCTGCCCCCGACCCAGCCCAAATTCCCGATTTTCTCGGCTCCTGCACCCGCCCTGGCGCACACAGATCTTCGCTGTGCCCGGAGCAGCCCCCGGCAGCCTGCCAGGGGTGTAAAACTCCCTCGGGACCGCCGGCAGCCCAGCACCGGACCCAAACTCTGATTTTTCCCCGCTCACATCAGCAAACTGCCCGCAGCCTGGCCGCAGGACCTGGAGGAAATTTCCACAGCCCCATCGGGAGGCTGCTCTCCGAGTTTTCTCCTCTTCTTGCTGTCCTCCGAAAGCACGTAACACGTACGAGGAGCTATCAGCTCCGTGCCTCGGCTGCCTGCTTCTAAGGGCTTCGTTATTTCATTGCCTGTGGGAATGGCCTTTTAATTTGAAATGTTTGTCATAGATAATAGACTTTTTAAACAAACTTGCACATGAAACACTTGACTTAGATCTTTTTTTTTCCCCTCTGTTTGGTGTGGACCTAGCTAAGGAATTAAACTTCAACCACTTGGAAGCAAAGCTGGTGTATCTACAAATTATTCAATGAAAAGAGGAAAAAAATTGCAATGAATAATAATCAGCCATCTGCAGAGCTGGCTGACTAATAAAAATGTGTTTCCAAATAGTAAACAGGCCAAAATTAATAACAAATGCTATTTGCAGTGAATTATTCTATTAGATCTTCTCCCAATTTTATGACATTTTTCCTCTCTAAGCAAAGAAACTTATCTCGAATGTATGGATTTCCAAAGCCATACCCACCCCAGCTGCACGGCAGCCAGATCACTTCATCTGAAGTTCGTGAGCCCAATTCCAACCCCTGTGTCTGGAGCCCTCACCATACCGCAGTGTTTCAGGTATTTCAGTGCTTCAACATGTAAGTAGATGCCTGGTGTGATTTACAAAAGGCTATAAGCAGGTTAGGCCCCTAATACCTCTAGGCAACTACTTACCTCATTAGGAACCTAAATGCCTTTATAAGTCGGGGCTGTGATCCCAAGCTCATTGAAGTCAATGAAAAGACTTCGCTGACATCAATGGGCTTTGGAGCGGGCCCTGCAGAAAGAATGCGATCAATGGAAAGTGCTCTGACTTCTTCCTGCTGCTTATTATGATGCTCCTTTCTGGACACTTAGAACAATGCTCCATTTTCAGTTTGAATAAATGGTCATTTCCAGCAAAGGAAACAAGAAAGGAGATGTGTGGGAGCGCCGTGTCTGCCACGAGGCTGGGGCTGTGGTGCAGGACTCATGGTGCCTGCTGCTTTTCTCCTGCATTGTCCTGGAAATAAGGGTGAGAATCTCAGCTTTCCTTTAAAAAATCACCAGTTGCCTAGGGAAAAGAGGACCAGAGTCTATTTAAAAGTTTTAGTGTCTAGAAAGCAATAAGCCAAATATATCCGTATTTAAAAGAGCTGTACAGTATTTAAGGCAATCTTGCGATTTGTTTCAGAGCCTGACTCATCGCTCCTGTGTGCTGGGGCCGAAGGCACCGGGGGCTCCAGCAGCTGCTCTCTGACAAGGAGGATGCCTTACCTGCTGGGAAGGGCAAGCTGAAGAAATCAAGAAGTTTCCTGCCCTGTACCCCACGTCATTGCAGACTCTGCTAGCACAGCTGCAAACAAGAGGCTACTTGGAGGTTTATTTGCAGACCAGTTTTGTTCTTAGTTTGGGATGAGTTTCTCTTGGTACCAAGGCCCTTTGCTGAATGATGTTTGGTAAAGGTAGAAAAACTGAGCGGATGATGTCTTCATATCCGCTTCTGAGAATTTCCACCCTGATCTGTTTGGCCCTCCTGCCACAATAACCCCCTGGGGCATAACGTGGGGTTTTTTTAGAAGCTTGGAGCAAAAGGTGCTTTTCATTTTACTCAGCCTCTTACACAACTGACTTCACATTTTTACAGCGGCCTTTTTCCTTCTCCCTTAAATTTCTCACCCCTCGACCTTTCCACCCATTTTAACACTGTTCACCCCATTCCATGCATGCGTGGCTCTCTGGTGCCTGTGGTCCCCTCGCCGGCGGCCGTGTGGCAGAGGCGAGCCCCGGTCCCAGCGGGCGGCAGGGCTGCTGCTTGCTCTGGCACAGGGATGGTCCTGGCAGCTTCTCCCCTCCAGTCCTGTTTGCACTCGTTCCTTCCGCTGCTTGGCTGTACTTTTCTTCTTTTATCTCTTTATTATTGTATTGCTCCCCGCCTCGAGGGACGCCCTGCGGCACGAGTTGTTTCTGGTGCCACCCCTGAGCGTGAACAGGGCTCTTCTCCCAGCTGCTGCCAGAATCTCCCTCCACCAGCAGCAGCAGCCTGTTAACGAGGTTTCCTTCCTGCAGCTTGCCCAGTTTGGGATGCCGTTCCCCTGGGGTCCCCTTGCGGAACAGCGAGTAGGCAGACCTGCCTGCCAGGAGAGCCTCTGCCTGTGAGTCCTCAGCTCTGCCTGGTCCTCTGCCCCTGGGCAAGCAGGAGCTGGAGACCTGGCTTTCAGCCCTGGATATTTCCAGGTGCTCCCGTACGACCAGCAGGGCTCAGGAAAAGGCTTCAAGCCCAGATGCCTCCTGAATGCACAGCCCACGCCAGCCCCCCCGGCATGGCTGTATTTTTTCCCCTTTCCCACTGACCCATAGCGTAGATGGGATCAGGGGTTAAACTGGGAGTGTGGTGGAAAAGGGACTGGGGAGCCCGAGGCGAGCGCAGCTTAAGGAGTGATTATAAGGTCTGGAGGCAAAGGGAGTCGCTGCCTGTCAGGGAGCTGCTCCCGAAGAAAACATCCCATTGTAGCAGGGAGCGGACTTTGGGACAGGGCAGAGCAAAGCAGATTGATAACCAAGGGGCAACATGACCCCGCATGGGCTCCCACAACAAAAGCCCCTTCATCTACAATGAATGGGAACAATAGCTAATGGGGACAGGCCCACAGAAGCCTGCGGGTCCGCGATCCCAAAGGAGAGGGAGGAGGCGATGGAGGGTCCTGTCATATCCAAATCCTCTATTGATCTCGGTAATCTCCTGGGCTTTCCTTGAATCACATGGGAAGTTCAAGGACTTCTTGCCTTCAGATTGCAGGGACACATATTGTCCCCGATAACCGGTGGGACCCGCAGTCCCGGTGCCAAGGATGAGCTGCTGCTGTCCCAAGGAAGCCCTGGGCAGTCCCCAGCCCAGGTGGCAGCGGTGGCAGGAAGGATGTTGGTCCTCATCAGGGTGCTTTCTGGTTCCTGGGCAGGTTCTGGTCCCATCAAGCCTTTTGGGGCAGAATACGTGTGAGCAGAGCCTGGCACAGCGGGATGCCAGCCAGATGCTCCCCTAGCCTTAAAGAAAGGATTTGTGGTCCTTCACCTGTGGGCTCCTTAGGGCATAATAAAGGGCAGCGGCTGAGCCATGTGGTGGGGACATCCCCAGGGGAGGCTGCAGTGGGCACAGGGACCGGAGCTGCAGCCCCCTGAGCATCACAGTGGTGGCTGGGCAGGTAGGGGTGGTGCTGGAGATGTGCAGGAGAGCTGGGCAGTGTCCTCAGCACTGGGGGCTGGCAAAGGTGCCCTGAAGTATTCAGACATAGGCACTGAAAATGTGGGGACAGGATTTTTTTTTTTTTTTTTTGGACAAGTGGATCCACAGGGAACGTCATATAGAGCAGAAAAAAAAAATTGTGGGAGTATATTTATCCTGCACTCAGTTAACCTGACAAAATGACTTGACCCATTGCAGAATATCGAATGCCTGCCCCCAGAAAGCAAACAGACCTGTGAGCACAAAGCAGACGAAGTCTTCCTCCTGCTTTGGCTGAGTCAGGAGGCAACAAATCCAATACCCGCTGCTTGGCCCTGGCACCGGGAGCCAGCTCCGTCCCCCTTGTATCTGATACCTCCTCCCCAGCGGTGGTGGAGACGTGGCCAACTTGATTAGAGAGCTGGCAAGGGAAGTGAGGACATCTGGGAGGCCTCGGGTCGGAGCATGAATTAATAAGAGCTGGTAAGAGGAGGAGGCTGAATGGGATTCGAGGCCCTGGCAGGAGCTCGGGGAGCCCCACGGATGGAGGGGAGGGATGCTCACCACCATGATGGAGGGACTGTGCTGGTGCACCACCACCTAGGGGGTGAAAGGGCTGACGTTCGAGTGAGCCCCATTTGTCCTCCCCTGAGATATACTGGCTGTGATTTATCTATATGATTTATGGGCCCTCTGCGGCCAGCGGGACTGATCCTGCCTCCCACCAGCTTGCTGAAGCTGCAGCATCCGGCTGTGTTTTTGGTGACCCACTGCTGCCTTGGCCCCCTGCTGCCCCCTCGGCACCTACGTTCCCTCCCCAGCCGGTGTGGCTGAGTGCTCCAGGCTCATAACACGGATGAGCTGGGGCAGCTACTGAGACGGGCACATGAGCAGCAGCACCTCCCTCCGTCACCGGCAGGGTGGGGGGTCTGGGTGCTACCTGGTGGGGTCTGGGTGCTGCGTGGGGGGCGGTTGGGTGCTGCACTGGGGGATTTGGGTGCTGCACGCAGGGGGTTGGGTGCTATATGGGGAGGTTGGGTGCTGCTTTTGGGAGGTCTGGGTGCTGCTTTTGGGAGGTCTGTGTGCTGATGTGTCCATGGCTACAGACTGCAGTGTGGGGTACGCTATTCAGGCAACCCAGACTGTTGGCTTTGTAGCCCAGCTGGCAAACCAAACAGATCACCGGCTCCCCAGCGTCACCAGTGCTCCTCAGCCATTGCAGGCAAATATTTACAAGAGCTCTCCAAGGGAAACCCATAAAGTGTTCCCTGGTATAGCTTTCGGAGCATCACTCCAGACAGCTATATTAGCTGGAACATGAAGTAGTTACACTCCTGCTGCTCTTCCTGGGCTTTTGAAACAGATACTTGTCTCTTTTATTACCTTTGTTTGTGTCTCATTTTATTTGTGCGCTGCGTGCTTTGTTGTGCTGGCTTTGGTACGGTTGTGACCGGCTACGGCTTGGAACAACAATAAATACTGTCTGGGCCTTTTGTACTTCTTAATATTATTCCCCACTTAAAAAAAAAAAAAAAAAAAAAAAAAAGCCAGACAATGAAAACAATGCAGGGAAAATTAAACCCTAAATCTGCATTTATGGTTCCGTATTAAACACACAGGGAAGGCTGTTTTCAAACTGTCAACAAAACTTTTTTTTTTTCTTTTTCCTATTACAAATGTGTTTTGGGGGAAAGCGAAGAAAGTTTTAGGGAGAAGGGTTGGCTTTCAAAATTTTGTCTGTGCTGGCAAGGTTCTTCTGGTCCAGGATGGGCTTGGTGGCTGGAGGAAATGACCACAGGGACCAGAGTGGGGACGGGAGCTGCCCTTGCCCGTGTCCTGGCTTCATTCATCCTGAGAGGGCAAAGCCTTGTTGCTCCCCAAACCCTAACCCAGGGGCACTGAAGTTAAGGGAAGACTCTTTAATGACATCACTGGATATCGAGTGATGCTTGGAGAGCATCAAGGGCTGGGACAGGGCAGTTGCACTGGACAGAAGAGCCAGAGGACCATGAGCTGGGCTGGAACGACAGTCGGGGCCGTGAGCCCTTCACAGGAGGTTTTTGGGAACAACTCGTCCTTTATACAGCGATGGTATGGGGAGGGGGAGGATTGCCCTTACCTTGTGACCCCTCGAAACACCCCAGGAGGCCCAAGCCCTGGAGATGCCAGCACCTGGGCTGAGTGGCAGGGTTTGTCCCCAGCCGTGGGGACATGGCGTGGCCGCAGCTCTGCGCCCCGGCTGAGCGGCGCTGGTGACAGCTCCGCGTCCTGCCTCAGCTGGGCTGGGGAGAGCACTTTAAAAGGAAGCAAAGCAGTAACACAGCGTTAGTTCCTGCTGGAAGGGCGAACGAGAGACGCGCATTCCTGCCTTGTATGGGAAATTTGGCCCGCTGACATCACCCCGGGAGTTTGGGCTGAATTCTGTATTCTGAGCATCCCGTCCGCAGACGGAGCGCTCCTGCTAGGCGCTGCTGCAGGCGCTGCCAGCTCGGGGACAGCTGAGCTTCAGCTGCGGGTGAAGTCATGCCTGGAGCACTCCTGGGTCTTCCATGGGTGATAGGCAACTGCTAAAACCATGGGGTGGGGGGAGCCTGTCCTGTTGTGCACATGTCGAGTGTGTCTGTCCTACCAGCTGCAGCCAGCCCAGCCCAGGGAGATGTGGTCACCTCCTGGGCATGGTGAGAGGGGCCAAGATGAGGTCAGGTTGGTCTGAACCTGTTGGTAACCTACAGCATCTCCTCTTGGCCTCCACAAGCCATGCACTAAGCAGGTATTTTATTTGACAGCCTCCAGCCTTCCCTTTCCCACCCTCTCTGCTCCCTCCTGGCTTCCACGTCTGCCCATGAGCCCTTCACGTCCCCCTGGGAGCTGCTGGAGGCACCAGCAGCGAGGCTCTGGGAGCACTCAGTCTCTGCTAAAGGTGGGAAAAGCTTGGCCTTGAGGTTCCCCTTCATTTTGTGGTCTTGTGTCCCAGCACAGAGGTCTCCACACAGGTAAAGAACCAAAAAATGAAGCTCAGGATCCGGGGTGCGTGCACAAAAACATGTTCATGTCTGTGTGTGAGCAATCGCACTGGGTGCATGCACAGGCGAGCAGCGGTATGGGCGTGCATAGGGCTGTGGGGGTGTCTGCATGTTTGCAGTGTGCAAGCTCTACCTATGGGCATGCCATGCATATTTTTCATTGAGGGTTGCGTGTGTTCATAGGCTTCTCTGCACGGATGTTCACAGAAAAACGGCCTCGTGTGTATTTTTCAGCACACACCCATGTGCATATAGGTGTCCCAGCAGTGACTCGGTAGCCGGGAGGGAAATGGGTGAGGACACTGAGCATCATCGCGTGCTGTGTCACTGCCAGACTTTGTTTTCCCGTCCTGAGCATGGGTGAGGGGCAGGAGGAGGTGGCAGCCGCGCCGTGCTCCTCGCAGCCTGGACGGGGGCAGCCACGCCATGGGCTGTGGTTTTGCCTCGCCGGCTTCTTTGCGTCGGTGGATTTTTTTCTTTCCGTCTGCTAATATCAACAAAACCTGCCAGGGCACCTCCTCGCCGGGGCTCCCTGCGAGCGAGCGCGACATACTTGGAGCATGCAGTCAGCTTTTCCAGCCAGTCCACATGGCCGGAGTAAACTGTCTAAGCACCGTCAGAACCACTTTATAAACTCAGGATGGGGAGGAGATGATGGATGGCTCCACACTGGACATGACACAGCTTCTACACTTCCCTGTATTTATAATATTTGTGTATTGCCCCTACCTCAAAGCTTGACAGGGCTGGTCCCATTCACTCAGAGATATGAATTTGGCACAGCCTGACATAAACTCCATCGCTTCGGGCCACCAAGGGAGAACCATTGTTATAAACTTTCGCCCCTCTTTTCCCCCTTTCCAGTCGCATTATTTCTTTACAAGCCAGCAAGAACAGAACCAAATGTTTCACATCTGTTCTCACCGCCCGGCCATTTGCATGAGAATTGTGTTCGGGGTCTCCCCGAGCGCCGCACGCCAGCCAGGGGCCGGAGCCGGGCACCGCAGCCCCGCTGCTCCTGCCAGATGTCCGGGCTGCGCACTAAAGGTACGGGCCCTTGGCTTTAACAAATCACCTTCTTTCGGGATCTAAGCGCTCTGGAGATGTGTCGGCTGCTCTTTTTTTCTGGGTGGTATTGTGGAGCTGGTCCTCAGCCCCGGGTCAGCCCTTCGAACCTCCTGTTGGAGGGGCTTGGTGGTGCTGGTCTCGCTTTCTGGCCTTGCCAAGGGTGAGCAGTGCATTGGAGATGCTGAAGGCAAGGGCAGCTCTTGTGCAATCCGTCAGGAATGGTAATTTTCATGGTAGGTCATCACCTGCAGGGGTTCAGCACCACCCGGAAAGTCCTTGAAAAACAGGCCCCCATTTCCCAGGCAGTGCCCGTTTTAAAGACAACAAAGTTTTCACTACTTTGCTCTCTCCCTGCTTGCCAAAAGCATCTCCTGCACGCCTGCTGCCCCCACAGCCCCTGCCCTGCCCTCTCCAGGCCAATCCGGCCCCTGCCCCTGCTCCAGGTGCTGGGGCTGGTGGCGAGGTTTGGGGCCACCACTTTCAGGGGCTGTTTGTTCTCTTCTCAGCTGGGCTGGGCATTAGGAGATGGCTGACACAGCGGCAGATGAAAGGCAGTGTTGATGTAAGCTGCGAAAAACTGCTTGGGAAATTCTAGCAGAGAGTGTAATGTTGGAGCCCCTCTCCTCCAACCGCACAAGCTGCTCTGATCCCACTCCCAATTTAGCTGATGCACTATCAGTTTTCCAAGCCCTGGGATTTTTCTGAGGAAAATGAATGTGTATGGAGAAGTTTTCATGGCTCCATGGCCTGCAGGGCTTCTTTGGTCCAGGGCTGTGGCTCAGCCCTGGCATGGGAGATGCTGGGTGGCTCTCCTGCTCCTCTTGGGGGTTGTGATGTAGAGCACAGCTCCCAGGTGCTTTCAGCTCCATGTCCTAAATACTTCGAGATGGGAATCATGCCCCATAATGAAGATTATCCCAGCTAGGAGTTATGAGTGCAGCCTGCTGGGTCTATTCACAAGGCTGTCTGGCCTCGGGCTGGCAAGCTGATGTTTGTGTGCTGGCATCTGAGCCCTGTCCACGTGGTTTGTGATGGTTCCCACGAGCTGGGAATCACCCCGTGGGGACATTCAGGGAAGGCAGAGTGGCCCCAGGGGAACCAGCACCTGCTGAGGTCATGATCCCCAGCTGCAAAATCCTCCTTTGGTCCTTTCCAAGCATTTAACTGTGTTTTGGAGGACTCCCAGCCACAAAGGCCATACAGATTGTGCATCGATCCGGCTCCCTTAGTCAATAGGTACCATGACTGTGAGTGACGGGCAGCATCAGGAAAGCCAAGTGATGCAACTGTGTGTTCAGCTGTAAGATGTGGGACAGGCAAGGCTGCAACCGGCATTGACTCTGCAAGCTGTGCACCCAGGGGAGGGGAACATCTCGGCCTGGAGCACGGGTTGCTGACAGCACAAGCGAGAGGGGACAGGGCAGGGACACAGGCCACCTCCTCGTCACATCCATTGATGCTCATTGAGTGCAGAAGGCATCGACTGCTGCCACACTGTGTGAACCACCCTAGAGGGCTCGAGCAGGTCGGACCCCAAGCCCTGAGCTCATCTCTGTGCCAGGTTCCCCACTCATCTCAGCGGGCAATGCCCCACGTCCCCACGTGTCCCCACCTCTGCACTGCAGGCTGGCTGTCACCAGCAGCAAGGGTGCACAGGTTTTCTGCTCCAACCCACATGCAAAGAGGAATTAAAAAATGTACACCAAGGCAGCAGAGGCATTTTGGGTGGAGAATTCCTGGTGTGCAGCACCTGTGGCTGGCGGCGGGGTCATCCTGGCGTGTCCCTCAGCTGTGCCCTTCACTCCCAGCCAGGCCACCAGTGAGACGTGTGCTGACCTTTAGGGACTGAGTATTTTTTCAGGCTGCTGCCTGGTGGGCCAGGTTTCTGGCAGGCACCTGGGGAATCCCTTTGAAGCTGACATTTTTCAGCAAATCATGTTTTCTGCCTTGCATTGGAGACATGGGTTCAGAAAGGCTCATCTGCACTGCCAGAGCCTCAAACAGCCCTTGGCTTGTGCGTGAAGCATTGCCAGCTCCAAAGGTTCTTGTTCATGCTCAGCCGGGTGTATAGGATGGCAGCGAGCTCAGGGCACAGGACAGTCAGTGTCTGGTCTGTTTTGCATCTTTGTGCTTGCAGCAATGCAGTGGGACCAGCCCTTCTCAGTGCAGCTGTCCTGGGGTGATGCTCAGAAGGACGTGGGCAGGCCGTGGCAGCACAAAAGCAAGTCCTTGTGATGTCTAGAAGACCACTAAGAAGGCTCCAGCAACGTGGCATTTCCGCTGGTGCCTTCCAGCTCCCGGTCTCTGTGGTCTCCCTTGGTGATTCAGTCTTTTGTCACGTCGCAGCTTGGGCATTGGGAGAGAGGTGGCTGTGGGCAATGAGGCTGCAGCTGCCGTGGGGCTTCACCTCCCTGCGCACAACTGCTGCAAACTCCCTGTGCCAAGAGAACAGCCCCATCCCCCACCTGTCCCAGTCCTTTCTCTTTCAGGTGGTCTGCATTTTGGAAATCCTCCTTGTCTTAAAAGAAAAGCAGTAGGAGCATCAACAAGAGCCACCTGCTTTGTATTCATGTTGATGGTGATGCCTCAGATGGCCTCCTGGGACCTCAACTCCTTTCTCTTGAGCTTCCAGAGAGAGTAGACACAGCAAACTGGGAAGCTGACAAATGTCATAAAAGGTGTATATTTGTGTAAAAAAAACAAGGCTGGTGGGTAGATACTGATGCTGGCTGGCAGCAGGAAGGAGGACGTGCAGTATGTACTTGTGAGCACAAGAGGGAGAGCAAGGAAGGAAGAGAGATGAAGGACAGGAATGAAGGAAATGGACTTGATACCTGTTTGTAAACTAGGTCAAGATTAATAGTGATTTGGGTAGTCTTGGATCCAAGCCCAATTTTACAGGTTTTGCAGAGGCATGTAGAGGAAAGACAATTCCTGCCTGGAAGAAGGAGTGGCCGATGGCCCTGCTCAGGTGGTGATTTATACAGTTTTCACTTTACACACGCCAGGAACTCAATTTCCACCTAACCACATGAGTGAGGATTTGCAGGCTCTGGGCCCAGCAGGTTAAATCAAGGCTCTAGTCTAATCCTGCTTATGACAGTCAAGGCAAGGGAAAAAACAAAACAAAAACAAACACACACAGACAAAACCCACCCTGACTTGTGAACCGACTATTTTTATTTCACTGCTTTACATTTTATCTGCTTTACACTGCCATTCCCTCTCATTACGGTACTTGAGCACACATGAAAATGATTGCTCCATTGGTTGAACTGATCTAACACAAGGGATTCAAAAGAGATGTGAGCTTGAATGCCGGGGCTGGTATTTTGCAAGACCAGCTTGGTGTTTGCTCCCCAGGCACAAGATGCTGTAGAGATATTGAGCAGCAAGTCTTGTAAAAACCCTTCTGGAAAGGGTGCAGGGATGGAGCATGTCTGCTGGTGCCATGGGGCTGGCGTGGGGCAGCGGCAGCAGAACCACCCCCGTAGAAATGGGCTCCCGAGGCTGAATTCGCCAGGCAGTGGAGTGCTGGGGATCCTGATGGGGGGTTTTGAGAGCTATTTAGCGGCACTGAATTGGGACTTGAAGCAGAATTAATTGAGCTCAAATTGCATCCTCCTAGCCATCCGCTAATCTGCTCCAGCAGGAGGATAATGACATCTAGAGAAACCAGCTTCAAAAATTGAAACTTGCCGAGTTTTAATAAACGGGCTGCTTAGAGAGAGGATTAAAACTTGCATATAAAATATTGCCATACCAAGACTTCTGTTCACATGGGAGTCTTTTGCCTCTAAATAGACGGAGGGGATCTCTGGAGAATTCGCAGACTGCATGCACTCTCACACACACACACACACACACGCATGATTACACACCCAAAAGCACACAGAACCAAGCTGCTGTCATGTCCCCAAATTACTTTTCTTAAATCATGTTTATTAGTCCTAGGCAGTTCTTAGCATGTGGGAACTTTAATAAAAGCTCCTTTCAAGCAAAAACCTCAAAATGCTCTGCAAACAGCAACAAATTGTGTGTCACATCATCCCTGGTGACATGGGGACAGCACTGCAGCTTCTGGGAAGTAAGTGGTGTGGAGCAAATGCCAGAGCTGAGTACAGAAACCAAAAGTCTTTTGAGCCCTGCACCCTCTCCCAGTCTATTTAATGTTTCCCATTTTCAGTGAGGTCTCTGTCACTGACAAAATGGGATTTTTGCTCTGATTGCAATGGCAGCCATTTGGGAAAATGCCCTGTTTGTGGTGCAAACACGTAGCACAGTGGGATTTTCAGGGCACCCGACCTGCAGTCGGGTTTGTGGCCTTCTCCTTCCATCTCCTGTCATAACCAAGAGCAAATGGTTTGGATTTCTGGAAAATCCTCCTCTGTGGCTCCCATTTGGGTGCTGCTGGCTGAAAGTGCTGAGTGTCTCAATGCTGCGCGGCTTCTTTTGCTCTTCTGCTCGGGGTAACTCCCTTTGCGCTCCCTTGCTCATCCCTGCAAGCTTTGCCTTGTTTCCCCACCTCTCCCTTTTTCCTTATGTCTCTGTGATAATCTAATAAGAAGGAGAAGAGACTCTCCACAGAGTCTTATCCATCACCTTCAATTTCCATTTTATTAGCACGGGTACCCACAGCAAAGCAAATAAACTGCAGCGGGTTGTTCGCTCTGCTGCCATCAATAATATTGGCATTGCCACTGACCCAATTAGGAGCGTTTGCCGGTGTTCAGTAATAAGCTCAGACCTGGCCCGAGGTCTCTGTCTTTCACCGGGTGGCTCACAGGCTGCTATGAAATATTTATGAACAATCTTGGAAGACATCTGCTATTTTGCTGATGTTCCCGGCGAGCAGCCGGCCTGGGGAGTGCACGCTGGAGCATGGGCACCAGCCGATGGTGAATCAATGGGAAAATAAACAAACGTAGGGCTCAGCCACACCAGGCAGCAGGTCCTGGCCACCCCTGTGGAGCACAGACTGTGCTGGTGCAGCCGTGGGTGGCTGGAGAAGCAGCACCTGGTACAATGTGTCTGCTGCGGGCCAGGCAGCGCTGGGTCCCTTCCCCATACTATTTCTAGTTGTGTGTGCGTATCCGATGGGGTGGGTGGTGGGAGCCCATGGGAACTGTGCCCATCACTGGGGCTGATTCAATATGGGCTGAGGAGAAGCCGTGGAGATGTTCCACTTGCCTTGAGCTCAGCCAAGTTGCCTGGCTGGCCACGGAGTGGATGTCTCAAATCTCAAAATGTCCTGAATTATCCAGCACCCCAAAAGTCACCGTGACTATCTGAGCACCATCACTCAGAGAGGATTGATCTCACCTATTTCTAAGCATTTCACTGGGTCCCCAAAATAGATATTTATTGCTCTGGGCTCTCTCTACAGTGTGCAGTGAGCAATTTGCACATACATCCATGCCTGAGGTGGGAATTTCACTTCTGTTTCTCTCTGGGGAGCTGTGCTCCCTGCAACTTCCTCAGGGCACAATGAACCCCCGCAGCGCTCACTAGGATCCAGAGCTCACCAAACAGCTTGTTGACTTTGTTAGTTACCCGATGTCTGCTCAAAGACTCTCCAAAATCCTCCTACCTCTTCTCTGGTGGCCTCGCCATCACACCTAGTGGAGGCTGACAGCTTTGGCATGGCCTAGAGCTGAGCATCCCCCGCTGCCCTGCCTCCCCCATCCCTGCACCTCCACCGCTCCCCACTGAACCCACAGCTGACCATGGGCTTTAACCACGAGATCTTCCAGCTCCACCACCCTGCTGAGCTGTTGGAGAGAGCTCCGACCCTTGGAGTGAAGGGCTGCTCAGCCGGGAGGCTGTGGGTGCACATAATGGGTAAAAGCCCGGCAAATCCCCCAAGTTACAACCTTCCTACTGCAAGGAGAAAACAGGTTGGGCCGAAGGTGTAATTTGCACAGCAGCAAGAGGATCGTTGAGTTTATACCACATCACTCCCCTGAGTGCAGCTCATTCCCTGGAGCACCTGGTACCACCAGTGCTTTCTCCTGAGACCCTATCCACACCCCCTGAGCCTCCCCACACCTTCTCTGAGGTTGTGCTGGAGCTGTCAGCAGCAATCCTTGTTAGGAGTTAATGACAGAGGTCTGAGTCCCCCTTCTGACATGCTGGTGACACTTTCAGGGACGTGTTAGCTTGCCATCGGTAAACCTGTCACCACCACGCCTTGGAGAGATGCTTTTCTGCAGGGTGAGCCCTGGCAAACCCCATGACGTGAGTGGAGCAGCTTGGGACAATTTCCTCAGCAGCATAAAACCCAGTTTAGCTGCAGTCTCAAGTGTGGAAGGAATAAATTGCTGATGCTGGAATGAAGATCAAGCAAAGACCCACGAAGGAGCACCCATCTCCAGCCCTTGGACTGACTCTCCCCTGGGGGCTGAAAGCCACTGGGTTAAGGGCCTCTCTGGAGCATCTCTCCAAGGCCAGTTTTCTACCCAGGACGGTGGTGTTAAAGATGCTCTTTCCCTTCCTCCTTAGCTCTCTCTATCCACTCATTGTGGCTTTGACTGAACCACAGAATCGTAGAATGGTTGGGTTGGAAGGAACATTAAGGATCACCCAGTTCCAACCCCTGCCATGGGCAGGGACCCCTCCCAGCAGCCCAGGCTGCTCAGCACTGACTGGCGCAGGGAGCTGTGTGTGTCCATCTGTCTGTCTGTGGAGGCTGCGCCTGGAAAGCCTTTGGCAATGCCCTTGGGAATTGTGTATCTTCAGCACCCACCACTGAGGGCTCTTCTAGCCATAAAGTCTGGAAAAGAGAAAAAAAAAAGAAAAAAGGAACAAAGGTCCCTGGTCATGTTCCAGGCTTGGCAGGAAGGACCCACCACTGCCCCCCGCTCCCCAGCCATCCCGAGGAGCTGTTTTAATTAACCCCCCTACAGACCCCGTCTTGTGTCTGGCTCTCCAGCGAAGCACTTCCTCGTGGTGATTTTGCTCGCAGCGGAGGGTGCCGCTGCTAACACTTTGTTCTACCTTGAGTATATGAGGACAAAAGATAAGTGGAAATAGTTTTCCACTGAAGGGCATCAGTAAAATGTATGAAAACTGCCTGTCTCTGGACCATCTGGCTGCTGATAATACAATATTAATAACCACACTCAATTAAGCCGGGCTTCCCTTGGGGAGCAGGGTTTCAGTTGGGCAATGTCACAAGAACTGATGTAATCCAAGTTGTGATGCCACCGATAGCAGCTGCCCCAGGAACCTGGGTGCCCGGGAAGGTGTCCAGGCACCCTCAGCTCTCCAGGACAGCCACTGCCACCAGCAGATGCTTTGTAAAGATCCCTGAAAGAAGAAGTGTTTGAGATGACTTGCTGGTGCTTGATGAACTCAAGCTTGATGACCTGCTTGATGATCCCAAGCTGGGCACCAGAAGCCCCATGGGTGAAGGAACTATGTAGTGGGACAATGTGCTGAGAGGTGATGATGGGCTCTCTGGGGTGCTGGAGGGGGACCTGGGTAAATATGCAGGGGGATGGGAAGGGTTTGGGTTTTCCACTCAGTGGGAATTCCTGAGCTGAAGAGGACAACCTGTGTGGAGGTCCCTTGGTACGAGTATGGATGTGCCTGGTCACAGCTGCTTCAGAGAGACAAATTTTTCCCTCCTGCAATCACTTACAAAATCCCTTTCCCTCCCCCCAGGCCAAAGGATTTTCTCTTTTCCCTTAAGGTTTTTAAGGGGTGGAGGCTTGTGATTTGACAGGAGTTAGCGGGCAGGGGAGTAGCCACCCAAGGAAGAGCTCCCTTCCTGGTAGGGACATTTGTCACCTTCTGTCACCACCCAGCTACGTTCCCCACCCCAGTGCAGCTGAGCTTCAGCACATGGCCTGTCCCTTCACAGAGCTCCCACTTTCCATCCAAAGCTCCCCAGCTTGCTGCAGGATCTTCTCCTGCTGCAAGCTGGATTTTCTGCAGCTCTGGAAGAGGTTCACCAAAAAGCCACGGGGAATTTCTGATATCTCCGTTTTTTCCAGGTTTGTCACAGTTCCAAACGCTCTGCAAAAAAAAAAAAAAAAAAAGAAGTTTGATGGCACAGGGACATGGGACTCAGCAAACTGCAAAAGGTGAGGAAAAATCACTGAGTATTTTAATGTAATTCAGTGCACAGCATTTCTTGCTGCTTCTACCCATGGAGTTTCTTTGGCACCATGGAGAAGTGGAGGCAGGAGCTGACGAAACGGAGATTTATGAGTGGGGTGAGAACCCTTCCCAATGCAATCCTCATGGGGCAGCCTCATCCCTTGGGATGCAGCATGAGGACTCCCCAGGGGAGCTGAGGGGACCCCATTTCAGGAAGGGTCAGACAGCTCATGTCCAGCCTCAGTTTGGCAGCTGACCCTGTGCAAATTGATCTTGTCCCTCTTGCTTAATTAGCCTCTCACTGCATGCTTCTGAACAGAGGTGCTCTCCCTGTGAGCGCGTACAGCACCCAGTGCAAGGAAGCTCTGGGTGTGGCTGGAGCTCTGTAATGAAACCCGAATAAATAGTCAATGGGTGGAAACAAAAGAGCAAAACCAGTCCAGGTGAGTCTTCACAGACAACAGTTTTTCAGCAGGGCCTTCCAAGGGAGCTGAAACACCTCCTGAAGTCAGGCCAAGGAGCTGTTAAAAAGGAAAAAAAAAAAATTGCTTACATTGAAAATATATTGTGTGGTTCATTTAACAATGGTTAAAGCAATTTAGAGACATCAGCAGGATCAGAGCGAGGGATTTGCTCTGTTTGATCAGACAAATAAGCCGTGATGCTGGATGCCTTCAGAGGTTCCAGTGCTCGGTTTCCTTCCGAGAGCCCCTCTCTGCCCTACCCAGAGCCCGGGCATGTCCTGCACGGGCACGAGCGCTCCTTCCCACCTCCCCAGGCAAGCTGCTGCCATTCTGTTGCTGCTCCAAGGCATGAGATTGGATTAGGCTTTTCTTAACTTGCCTCGCTCTGAATGTAGTGTTGCCAATTTGTACGATTTTATGCCAAGCCTTGTGATATCTGGGATTTTTCCTAGAGCATGAGTTCCTGGAATAAAGTGATTACAGAAGAACCTGATCTTTGCCACGGTTAAAAAAGTGCATTCCTATCCCTCGTTGTTACCAGAAGGGTTAAGACAGGAAAGGAAGTGCATGTGAGGGGGAACTAAAGGTTCCTCTTCTACCACCCACTGATCGACCTCTGAGTGTCTGGAGCAGTCCCAGTCAAATTTACCTTGGAACTATGGATAAATTTTCCACCAATCCAGAGGATTCAAAAGGGAGCCTCCTTTCTGGACGGGTAACAGGAGATTGTCAAAATGCCCCTGCTGGTCCTGACCAAGTGGATGTCATTCCATGTCCTGTCCCCAGGGCAGTGGCACATCCCCAGGCGCTGCAGCCTCAGTGGTCAGCTTCAGTGGGACCACCCATCATTAGACCACCTCCTGCAAGACTTAACGGTGCAGTGACAGATACACACATGCTCAGCACATCTGGGTGACAACCCACATCTGCCCAAGGCTCTTTGCTGCAGGATCATCCCATGTTCTGGGAGGGTAAGCCTTGGTCTCCTCCAATGAGGGCCACCTCCACGTGGTTATGAAGATGGAGAACATCTGCAATAAGCTTTACTTCTGATGAACTTACTTTGGTGCTTGCTTTATACATCCTCTTTCTCTATGTCTCACCATTAAATGAAACGCCCTCTTATCCTTTTGAGATGAGCACATTTTTACTTGACTCAGAATCCCTTGGGTTGGTTTTGGGGGTTCAGCATCCACTGAGTCAGTGACCTGAAAGATTTTAGCTCCTCGTCACCAGCTTGCTCTGCTACTGCTATCTTGAGCCCTGGTGTCACACAGCAAATGGACAACAGCAACAGTGGAATCCCATTTAGAGATGAACCTTGTTATTTTTATACCAATTACAAGGTTATGGATCAGGCTTTAGCCTTAGGTGTTTAATATGCTGTAATATTTAGGCACACTTGGCTCCCACGTTTATTGGGGCTGTTTGTAGCAACATGTACTATGTGCTCACTGTGGAAGTATGTGGCATGCACATAAAATTGGTGCAGATGTGCTGGGAAGCTCTGAGGAAGCTGGGCTGAGCCACAGGGCAGGGAGCAAGGGCTCCTGGCTGCACTGAGGGCACTGCAGAGAGGAGAGGAAAAGGGATAAAATCCTACCTGTGGTGTCTGCTCCACTCAGCTGCATCTTACTTACTTACTTTTTTTAGTGTTTTCTTTTGAGGGCTCGAAATCCCATTGCACAATATTGTAAAAATGTCATAAAATATTTTATTGCATCGCACAACTGAATTGCTGCCAAGAGCCTTAACCCCTGAGTTGCCTCCTTCCTGCGGATGCACAGTGTCACCAGGCAGCAACGGGCTCACTTTGGTTTGTGGCTGAATTTTGAGGAGGATGGAGGGGGTTTAGGGGCTTAGATGTGGAAGCTGCTGTATCACTGCTCCGGGGTGATCTATTAGTCTGTAAGACTGATGGCAGGTAATTCAGGGCCTTCTCATGCCTCTGCTTGGGGATTTTGGCTTGATTAGAAATAGAGGTAAGATTGTTCCTGATGCCATCACTTGTCACCATTTCCCAGCCCTGCAAATACCAATGGAAATGTGATTGCTGCTCTGCAGACACACGGGGTGAGCCCCACCACTGCTTTTCATGCTGAAACCATCAAACAGATGTGGAAAGGAGCTGGTGTGGAAGCAGCTGGTGTCAGATCAAAAAGCTGTAAGGGGTAATGGACCAGCTCTTCCAGCAAGTTCATGGGGGTGCTGTACATCAGCCCTCAGGAGGCTGATCAGACAAGGCCAACATGTGATTAGGAGACTCCTGTTCCTTCGAGCAGCCCCAGAAGGAAAACCTGACCCCTTGGAGTGTGATCTAGCTCTGTCCAGCTCAGCAGAAGGCTAGGCATTCCTTCTGTTACCCTCACCATCCCCGGCCATGTACCAGGCTGGGGCAGAACCAAATGACCACCTGGCCGCCTGATCCTTGCCTCGACAGACGCTGTCATTATCTTGGGAAATATTTCACATCAGCTGGAAAATTCCAGCGAGCTGGGGAGGCTGGAGGCCTCTCCTCCTGCAGATGTTGGGTCTGCGCTTGCCAGCAACCAGATCTTGGCTGGACTTTGTTATAAAGAAAGAGAGAAAATTAGCCAGCTGTTCTCAGTGGAGATTTTCATCTCTTTTTCTCCCTCTTTAATCAAAGAAATAACAACTCCATGAAAGGCTTGGACAGAACTTTTTCAACCCCCATGGGAAATCCCTCCTGCTCAGAGGTATAGACACCAGTTAATTCTCACTTAAAACATACTTTGAGTGGTACTTCTTGGGTGTAAAGCCTTCTGCTGGTGTTTATACAGAGGTGAATGTTCAACCTAGTGGTAGCCCTGAAAGGCAAAATCCAAAATATCAATTCTTTTATAGCTCTGAAAAACACAGGACTAGCAGTACCACATTTTCCAACCTCCCCAGGCAGTAAATAGGTTGTGGTGTTGATTCATGGTCTAGAAAAGTGCTTAAGAGAAGCATTTATCTGCTGCTGTGACCCCCAGGACAGCCTCTGTCTGCAGACTCCTGCCCTTGCCCAGCTCCTGAGCCATCCTGTGTGCCCCATATCCCACAGCCACACCGCCGGGGTTTTGACATGGGACTTTTATTGCAAATTTCCCTTGAGCTTGTGCTAAATCTCCCATCCCAGAGGCCCGCGAGCTGGCTGGGATGTGCTGGGGAGGAATGCGGGGAGCTGCTCGTTTGCTTTTTAGTCTAAACAAAATGCTTTCCCATAAACACGAAGGAGGAAGCCCCACTTGGCCTAGCCCCTTGGAAGAAGCCTCTTCACTGGGAATGTTTATGCGTTGCCTCTGAAACCTAAACCAACTCAGAGCCAGGCTCAGAGCAGAAAAAGCTCTGCTCACAACCAGCCCCGGTGCAGTGAGGCCTTAGCCTCTGGAGCAGAGCCGGGGCCGCCGCCAGGACACCCGCACATGGCTCCACTGGGCCCAGGCCTTCCCGCACGGGGGCGGTGAGGCCAGAGCCTGGAGGAGCAGGCCGCTGGCCCCAGCACACTCGTCCTGAGTGCTGCTGAGGGGTCAGGGAGGCTGAGAGCCCACCAGCTTCTCCACAGGGAACTCAGAGCCTTTTGGGAGATTCGGGGCTTGCCTGGCATGTCCCTGAGTCCTGGCAAGGCAACCGAAGTGCCTGAGTCCCTGCCTCCTGACAGCCCCAGTACAACACCAGTGCTTCTCCTTTGGAGACCCAGGCACCTAGTTGGGATTCCTTCATCTTCAGTCACTGCAGGACTAGTGGCTGGCATTGGGATTGCTGCCAGGGGGCTGGTATGCTGGGCAGCTTGGGTTTGACTGGGCAGTGCCTCAGTTTCCCTGATGTGGAGCAGGGATAACTGGATGGATGTGCCCCGAGGAAGCACAGCTGCACATCTGGCTGGAGATCACAGGGGGACTTTCATTACATTGTGAAGAAAAGTCTTTTAGGATTATTTGGTGTTACAGAAGACTTGACCATAGGCAGAAATCCCTAAGTGCTCAGGGGATGCAGACATCATCACTTGGAGCTGCTTTCTGGGGTCACCCTGGCCAGCTGGTGAGGCAGCGGGATGCAGCCATTCCATTTCAGGGAACGGCTCCGTATTGGCCTCTCCTATTAGCTGAACCAAAACAAGGAGTATGAAACTCATTTGCCTATCCCCAGCATTTTAATAAAATGTAACCCCCACATTAACAGCTCCACTCCTGTCCCCACTCAAGACTGATGGGAGATAGCGCTCTGGTATTAGAAGGAACAGAAATCTCTGCCGCTCCTGGAGCAGTTAGAACAGCTCTCCCACACATGCTGTGAAGAAGCAGCTGAACACAGCCTCAAATGGTGCAATCACCCCCCCCAGCTCCAGGTCCTGGGCCATGCGTGACAGCTGCTGCAGACACAGCCCGCTTGCACAAACTCAAACATGCACATGACGTACGACCAGGTGATGTAAAGATGCTCTTTTTTTTTTTTTTTTTCTGGCGGGAACAGGCACAAATCCATATACAACATGGGACAAGAGCATGCTAACGCACCCAGCTGTGTGCAGTGCTGTTTGGGAAGTGCTGTGTGCAGTCCCAGAAGCACAGCACAGTGTCTCTTCTCCCAGAAGCAGCACAAGCACTGGGTGGGGATGTGCACTGGACTATTGAATTGCCTGGTGTAAGGTTAATCTAGCTTGTAACCGCTGCAGGAAGGCACTTAGCAGGTATTGCTGTGAGCAGTTTGGAGCAGAGGTTGTCTTTTCTAGGTGTATAGGACTTAGGAGGAAAAGGCCTATTGCAGCCCATCCAGATGCATTTATATATTCATGAGGAGCACCCACAGCCCATCTCTGCCCGGGACAGTCCCCCAGCAGTACCCCAGGCTGGGGTTCAACAGCAAGGGGCGCACCCTGCAATGGGGCTTGCTCTCTGCTCCTGTGGGCACATGTTATGCAGCCCCATGGTGGCAGTAGCACAGAGCCAGGCAGAAATAAAGGTGCTGTGCCACTTTGCACTTAGGCTGTGGTATGGCGTGTCCTCTCACATCCTACACAAAAACACATGCACATTCTCCAGAGAGCACATCTGCTTACAAAAGCAAACACCTCTGCAGTCACTGAATCAGCCACAAATGCTTCTGCATATGGAATAAAGCACAGGGACGGCAGCTTCAAAAGATGAGCAAGAAGAAAATAAAGCAACAATAAAAGTGCGTAAGTGATCCAAATGGTGATGGGGCACAGCATTGTCATCAGCATCAAAGTTCCCATTTCCTTTTTTATTTTTTTTTCAAAGTTTATTTGTGAATTCCAGAGATAAAAGCAGGGTCCAATATAGGATGTGCAGCACAGCCCACACAGGTGAAACCAGATGGTTACAGCCAGTACAGGCACACAGGAATGAGCAACATAGAAGCATAAATAAACTCACGTTTTTAGGAGTTCGTCACAGATTCACAAAGGCAGAAAAAGGATGCATCATCAAGAGGGGTTGAATCAAAAATCAATGCTTTTTTGGTCTCGTGTTTTTAACTGCTATGAAACTATACTGTTCTACACTGCTCAGACCTTCTGTCCTCTTCAGAGGTGCTGCCACGTGGGAACAAAGCAAATCAGCAGGCTCTTCTGAGCCTCCGAATTAAAAGCTGTGCTCTGATTCAAACACCGCTGCACATTGCTCTCCCTCTGTCTCAGTCTCTGCTCATATTGATGCTGCGTGAAGACAAAACATGCGTTCATCTCTTGTAAAGAATTGCACCTCCTCAGCAGCCCAGGGACGTGTTTCTGGTGAGTGGTTCCCATCTTCCATCATGCAAAGGGGAATGATTAAAAGAGAATTAGTGGAATTCCCTACATCTCCATCAGAGATCAGGCTTGGTCAGTTGGAAAATAAGTAATGAACAACATTTTTTAATGTCACTGTTAAGTGATGATTTTTTTTTATGCTTAACACACCAGGCCTATTTTCTCTTCATCTCCAAGTTTGTTTTTGAACAAGCTAATTCAATTAAATCTCTACTGTTGAGGAGCCATTAAGGTGACCAAGCATGCGAGATGCCTGCTGTGTGCACCAGCGAGTGGGAGTGAATAGGAAGGAGCTCGGGGAGCGGAGAGCAGGTCCCTGAGCTGCACCAGGGTGACACCAGGGTTCATGGGGCTGTGTTTCTGTGGAACGGGTTATGGAACAGGGGATTTTTTTCACAGGGTACTCCAGTGTGCTCCTGGTCCTAGCATGATGCTATGAAAATGCACCCTGTGTGGTTTGGGCCTTAAATACATCCCCTTGCAGCCTTTTTCCTTAATATGTAAGATCATTAAGTGTGTCACTGTATGTTGTGTTTTTTGTTTTTGTTTTTTTTTTCTTTTGTCTTTCCATTCAAAGGAAAAACATCTGGAATGAACTAGGAGTGTAAACGTATGCACTTTGCTTTGAGGATCCTCCCCAAGCGAAGGTAGAGAAGAGATCAGAGAGGGAAGGGAAGGTACCAGACACAGCAGTGGAGTGCCCTTTTCCTCTTTCACTTGACCAGCTGTTTCAATTACCTGTGGCTCTGAGGCATGTTGTTAGCAAAACTCAGAAAGCACTGGGCTCCCCAAACCAGTCCCAGCAGCCCCATGCATTTCATTTTTTGCAGTGTGAGGCATTCACCTTGTCAACAGCATCTATGCCTCCCAGCAATTCACATCGATAAGCTTTTGATTTTGCCTTTCAGAAGGAATTTAATCTGCAGTGTAGGTGTTGGAGAAGAGACCAGGTAGGTGAGATAAGAGAGGGGGAACACCTCCAAATCCAGTGCCCACCTGGAAGGGAAGGCAAGGCTGTGCCAAGCCCTGGGAGGGACACGCTCAGTCCCTCCCAGTGTCCTGGGGGGGGGGGGGGGGGGGGGGGGGGGAAGGCGGGGACACCTACCCCGACGGCATGCAGCCTTCCCGGCAGTGAGCTTTATCTCAGCAGGACCCTCACAACTGCCTGTCTTTTTTCTCCTTCTTGTAATAGTTTGGCAAAATTGCTTCTCTGGGCAATGAGACCTCATCTGAATGAACACTTAGCAGGAAATGAGATGCGGTTTGTTCTGCTATGAGACAAGATTAAGCAGTGAAAGTCTGAAATTATCATATGCCATCTGATAGAAATACTGCCCCAGCATGAAGCCGCTGGACGGCACTTCCCTCCATCACATCCTAAGCTGAGCAGCTCTTTCAATACTGCTCCAAAAAAGCTGACGAGAGCCGAGCCATGACTCCTGATGAGCAGGAAGCCATACAGCACCCTACAACCCTTCTGCAGCAGCTCTGTCCTCCTGGCCGAAACATTGCTGTACTTGCTCACATGGGGTCCTCCACCACCAACAATGGTCCAGGTGCTCCAGTAAGGCTGCAAAACAGCAGTGCCTGGTTTTGTAAGGACGAGCAGCAGAGGAGATGCAGGCATGCATGGTGGGAAGAGTGAAGATGTCATCCTCCCGCCCGGTCGCAACGAGTGCAGTTGCACTGATGCTGGGGCAATGCGCCCTCTTTGCACCAGTGCTGGATTTGGCCAGGTCTCCTAAGGAAGTGAAGAGGGATCCAAAATGCAAATGTAAATAGATGCTTTAAAAAGCACTGGAATATATACAAGATCCAGCAGGAAAGCAAGGAGCAGCTGCTGCTTTTCTCCTTGGCCCTCAGCTGAATGTACACACACACATTTTGTTGGTTGTAAATGTTTAGAGAAAAAGACACAGTTAGGCTATTTGAGGACCACTTGATATCAGCTGGGCACTTGCATGGGAACTGTATCAGTGACAAGCTGCACACACAGCCCGGGCTATGGAAGTCTCCATCCCCAAGCATACTCCAAGGCATGGCTCCTTTGCTCTTGCATGCTGGTCTTCCAGCACAGGCTACAAAGCACAAACACAAAGCAAACTGTTGAAATGATTGCTCTTACCTCTAGCAAGGGTATCCCTGAGCTGCTTATGAATTCAGCGGTTGTCCCACAGAGCTGGTCCAGCATCAGGGGAAACCAGCAGCAGCCTCAGCCCTTCTGCTGATTTGTGGTTGCTTTTTTTTCCACCAGCTTTCTCCTAGGGGTTGGCAGAAAGCAGACGTGGGCTGCAAGCAAAGCCTCTGGGTCCAGGCAGCCTTGGATGCTGCTGCCAAAAAAACTCTCTCTTTCCTTATGTGCTTCTCACCCCTTCAAGAATTACCAGCCAGCGTAGAGCTGGCAGTGAGATGGGGAGGTCAGAAAGAAAGTCAATGGGCTGATCTCCACAAAGGTAATGGAGGAAAGCAGGCACATCTTTAGGTGACTCAGCCTCCTGCCTTCTATCTCCCCTCGCAGACTGGTGTATCTCACTAACATATCTAACGTGCCCAAAGCTGGGTTAGATCATCCCATCTAATGAGTACAAAGGTAGCTGAAAATGTGACTTTTGGGACAAAAGGAAGGGAAATGAGAGGAGCAAGGGATGGGAGGCTGGAGCCGGCAGGAAGGAGGGCACAGGAGAAAGCTGCTCGGAGCTGCTGCAGAGCCCGGCTGGAAGCTGCAGAGCCCTCCTGGTGCCCCCAAGCAGCATCCTTCCCTTCCAGCAGGGCAGCACAGACTCATAGAGTTGCGGAGGCACCTAGGTTGGAAAAGACCTTCAAGATCCCCAAGTCCAACCATCAGCCTGACCTAGAGTCCCATCACTAAACCATGTCCCTTAGAGCTGTGTCCACACAACTCTGAAATGCCTCCAGAGATGACTCCACCACCTCCCTGGGCAGCCCGTTCCATTGCTTGGCCACCCTCTCCATGAAGAAATTCTTCCTGATATCCAACGTAAGCCTTCCCTGGCACAACCTGAGGCTGCTGAAGCATGAGGAACATCAGCCCTCTCCGCCGAGAGCTTTGCTCCCGCCGGGCTGAGCTCTCATCCAGCCGGGGCGAAGCCAGGCGAGGCAGAAAACAACCACGTCCTAATTGCAAGTGGCATCTCCTGCTGCGGGTGGTCTCCGGCCACAGAAGCGTGACATTGTCTGGGATCCGTGCTGCACAGCACCGGCTCCCTGCCCTGCCGGGGCTTCCCTCCTGCTGTTTGTAATAGGGGAAAGGACAGCAGGCTGCGCAGCCATCAGCCGGGAGCTGGCTGTGGTGTTCGTCATTAAAGGTGCACAACTGGCTCCCGGAGAACAAAACCCCCGTCTCTCCCACCAGCCCTCCCAGGACAGTTTTGGTGCTGGGCCAGGGCGACGCGATTGTTGTTTTGACGGCTGCTGGTTCCAAACAAGCCCTCAGGCAGTAATGAGGCTTGCTCAAATTGCCGGGGACTCCATTTGTTCTCCTCTCAATTAATACTTTCAGAGGAAGAATGCAAATGATTTCCCAAATTGGAGGGTGAGGAGGGGGTGGGGATGGAGATAGTGTTGGGAGTTGGTGACTGGTTCCTCAGAGGGAGGGATGAGCCCCAAGCTCCTAACATCCAACCCAGCTTTGCCTCTTGGCCAGGAAAACAGTTTAATTGTGGCTACAAGTGAGTTTGGAATTAACAGCCTTTAACTGCAAGCCATTAATGAGGACGGTTATGGTGAATCCCAGCCCCACCAGGCAACATCACAGCGGCGTGCATCGGTCATTAGCGGCGCTGGGTGCTGCTCCCTGCCAGCAGCTCCCGTCCAGCCTCTGCCCAGCCAAGGCGGGAGGCAGAAGGGGGGAATTGTCTTCCGTGGGGACAACTGGGTGACACCTCGTGGCACCGCGCTGCCCTGGATGTGTCAGCAGAGAGGCTGGCCACTCCTGGCCCAGAAGTGGGGCATGGGAGAAATTTTTCTGTGGCTACGCAGGACCTGACACGTGTCCACGCTGGCACAAAGCAAGGCACTTCCACTCTGGTGACACCGCTGTCCTGATGGCTGTGGGGTCCTCCCACCCATGTCACCTCTCACTTGCTGTCCCCACAGCACCACACAGGGGCCATCCCTCCTCCTCCTTATTCCTGCAGGCAAAATCTCTGCCCATGCAAAAGGCAGCTCACGATTATCACCCTGCGTGCTGGCCAAACAGATTTTTCCTGATACAACATCTAGAATCATTTTTGCACATTTTTCCTCTTTCATAGGTGGCTTTCCTCAGATGAAACACAGCCCTTTTGCCTGTTTTCACTCATTCCAGGTTCTTTCTCCCATTCCCCCTTCATGGGATATGGGGTGGGAGCAGGGATGCTCTGGCACATCTGCCCTCACACGGGCCACGGCATGAGGCAATTCTGAGCTTTTACACTGAAAAAAGGCACGGTTTTGCTTCTGGGGTGAAAGATAAAGAAGAGTAAAGGAATCTCAATCTGTTCTGTTCTTAAAACTGACCCTCTTTGAAGGAAAAAAGAAACGCTCCAGGATTTAAATTTGTACTCAGGTCTTTACTTCAGAAATGTTCTCTGCATGCTGTGCTTGATGGTTATTTTCTAATTGAGCAAATGCTTTTTGTTGTGTTTCTTTTTTCCTCCCCCAAAATGAAAGCTCAGTTCTCCCGGATAATTTAACTTCTTATAAAATATTGAGAATTAAGACCTAATGGAAAAAAAATGAAAATAAATATTTTATGGTTCTGAAAAGCTCCCAAACTCCAGTAAGGAAAGCTGCTGGATACTGCTGTGTTTCTTTAGGAAAAAAAAAAAAAGAAACTAAAAAAAAAAAGTTTACTGCTTTGAAAAACTCATAACTAATTCATTTATGCCCCAGTGGCCATGGGCAGCAGGCTGTGGTCAGGGGAGGGGATGGGCATTGGGATTTTTTAGGAGAAAAGCAGAAAGAAAGAGCTTTGCCCCCTTAGCAAAGTCAGATGTTGTCTTTAGTGACATGTTTGTGACAATTCACTTTGTAAAGCCCAACTCCTGTGGAAGCCCAGCCCCTGTCAATAGGATGCACAGAGGGGCTCAGATCATTGTAGGAGAAAGATGGGACTGGGCCAGCTTCTGGCACGGGGCAGAGCACCTCTGGTGGGTCCCTGGATCACCTGCTGGTGGCATCTGTGTGTCCCCTCTGGGGACAGGCAGCAAAGGGTCATGGCCATCGCCTTGGGCACCCTGGGGAAATGCTTGGAGTTGGGTGGGGTGAATCTGTCTGTGTGCATTTGAACATAAAGTTTTAGGGATGCTCTCCTGATTGAACTGTTACGGGTTTTCCAGCAAGCTTTTAAGCATGCAGAGACTGCAGCTCTTCTGCAAAATTCCTCTCCTGCACTGCTCCTTGGCTAACACCACTCCTGGTCCCCACCACAGGCTGGGGAAGGCAGCGGGCCCAAGAGGTGATGGCACTGGGGAAGAGGTCAAGAAAAGTTGAAGAAGTGCTGCAATTAGTGCTAGCCCATTTGTCTTCCTACCTAATCAATGAGGATCTCTACATGGATGCAGATGAATCCATCTCCTAGGAGGACGACTGGAACTGTACCGGGAACGTGGGCTGTGATGGATCATCCTGCACCCAGGCGGCCTCTCCTCTGGTCCCTAATAACATCTCCTGGCGTGGCAGCTGACTGATGGATGGCAACCAGGAGCCCCAGGAGGGGGGAAGTGAAGGATATTCCTATTATCTGCAGGCATGTTCACTAGACAGGATTCTTTTTTTTTTTTTAATTATTATTTTGAATCTCTACCCACAGAGGGCTGGTTATAAAGGGGAAAACTGTTCGGCTCATTATCCTTTAATTATTGAAGTGAATGATTTGGGTAAAATAGGGGAAACCGAAAACATGGAGATTATATTCCAGTCCATTAGGCAACCTTAGATTTTCTTGCACTATCTGTAAAGCTGGCAGGAATACTTTTTAATTTATTCTGTCGTCTGTGGACAGAGAGAACTGTGCCATTGTGAAAGGACTTTTCAAAAACTAGACATTTTATCCCCCAGTTTTGCTCTCCTTAGCAATAATCTCTCCATGCCTCCCACCCTTGTGCTGCTGGTTACTGCTTTAGTAGGGCTTTTAATTAAAAAAATAAATAAATAAAAATAAGTCTGGCATCTGAGAGGACTGCCTGCCTGCTCCACTAGTGATCTTACCTCACTTCTCCAGAAAAATGAAACAGAACGCAACAAGCAAGACACAAGGGAAAAAAAAAATTCTCTGTGGCTAGAAAATGCTTTCTAAGAAATAATATTATGAGAAAAAATGTTTTCATTAAAAATAAGCTGGCATTTTAAAAATGTCTTGGATGAAGAATATAGATACTATGCAATCTGAAAGAGGGCCCATGGTATTTAGCATGCACCTGTGTCCATAGTCCAACCCCCCCTTTTTTGTTTCTTGTTAAAAAGGGGCAAGAAGGGCTGTGGGGTTGTCCTTTCCCTGTTGGTTTTGGGAACTGGGTGGCCCAGAGCCATGATCCTTGCTGCTGGCAGCACCTTGCAGCCCCCTCTGGGGCTGGAGCTGTGATGTGGACCTGTGTCCATGCGCCTCCTTGCTGCTTCCTGATAGGGAAGCAACACTTGTGGTAGGCTTTATTGTGAGTTCAGAGGTTTTCTCAGTTTTCCGGAGTTAGGGAAGAGTGTGAGCTGCTTCCTTCACAATTCTGCTGAAAAGCCAGCATTAACACCTTTTTTTTTTTTTTTTTTTTTTTTTTTTTCCTTCTGCAGCGCAAAGGCACCGGTTCCCACACTATTTTCCTATGGCATCTCCTTGCTGTCACTGCATCACCTCCCGCTCCTCTCCTCTGGACCTTGCGTCACTCTCACTGCAGACCTCCAGCCTCAAACTTGTTTCTGTCATTTTTGACAGTACTGCATTCAAAGGGGGGCATGGTGTTTTGGAAAAGACCTCAAACATGTCAGAAAAGCAAAGAAATTTTCTCCATACATCCCCAAATGAGATCTGACTGTAAATTGACATCATACTGCAATATTTGTCCATGTTTAGCCTGTGATCCACCTTTGTACCATACTGTTCTTTGGACAATTAATTCTGATGCGATACTTGCACATTGGTATTCTCCTTAAACGTACTGTTCTGCAGTTTTTATTGAATGTTGCTTTGCTAGATTACTAATCACGTACTCAGTTTGTTAAGATTGTCTTGCTCTGATAAGGTGTTTTCAAGCAAGTGCGCATCCCAGTGACATCTCTCAGACAGTGATTTCCCCCAGAGAGCACTGTCCTGAGTTACAAGAGCATCAATCCAAACGCTGTTAAAAGCCTCCTTACTCCAAAGCCATCACGTGTAGCACTTGGCTCTTATTCCAAAGGAGGAAATGAAATTAATCTGGCATGTCAGCATCCATTTAAGTAAAACCAAGGGGTATTTTTTAGCATGGGGGAGTTGGTTTTGGTTTGTTTTGGAGGTTTTCTGCACACAGCACCACTTTTTAAAGTAAGATCTACTCCAGTAGACTCCAAAACTCATCAGGCTGTTGATACACTGATGAGTTTATCTAATGAAGATAAGATCTAAACATGTCTTAAGTAAGGGGAGAAGTTGTTGGTTTAAGTCACCTGGCTTCAGAACCTATCAGAAACTGCAGTGCCAGAAAGTTTCCAACAAACCTCTTCATCTGCTCTCCTGCTATAGTTTACCTTGGTCCTTTCCATTTGCCTCAAAAATCCAAACAGTTTGATACTTACCTCATGTGAAACCTAACATAGAGTTTACATTAATTTTTCTGAGAGAGTTCATCAGCCTTGCTGCTGCTTTTCAGGCACTCACTTTCCTAAGTGGCTCCAATAACAGAGCCGAGTTGTGGACATAACGTCACCGTGTTTGTTGCTACCTCCAAGTGTCTATTGCTGATGTTTGGCCTTATTGCCCTTTCCTTCCTCTTCATCTGAATTGTCATATCCTTCTTCTTGTTATTAATTACATCTTACATCACTATTCTCAATTTGCACATGTATTTGTGATTTTTTTTTTTCATGTGTAGTCTGAATCAAATTCAGTTTGAAGCAAGTTTTATGTGCCTTTGGAAGCCCATGAAAGATTTCTGAGAGCCAGACTTGTCCCCTATTAGCTGCATAACTGACGGATCAAACATAATGATACTAAATATAAAACCCTGCTCTTAACAGCTATAATGGGCGGTTAAAACTGAAAACTTAAAAGTGTCATCTCTCAATAATTACTTTTGATGGACGCCTTTCCCTTTTGCTGAAGACAACTGAGGCTCAAACTGGAGGTGACTCCACCACAGAGACTGAGAAATTTCACACTGGGCATAAAGGTTGTTTCTTTGCAAAACACAATGCAATGACCATGGGATTTTTTTTTTCTATCAACAATAAATCATGTGTTTCAATGTGAACAAGTACTTTACAAAGTAAATTCTTAAAAAAGCATGATGGACCAGCTCCAAAAGTTGTGAAAGGACCCTTGGTTTCCCTCATGCTAGCAAACCACTGTAAAAATATATACAGAGTTGAGACAAAGTTGACAATTTTTCCTTACAAGTAAAGAAAACACGCTGCACTCAAATCCCGCAATAAGAACTGCAGAAGTTTCATAAAGGTTTTGGATCCGATCCACAGCTGGTAAATGAAAATATTTTAAAACTACTTCTTCTCATAAGAAGGTGCAGACTTTTTAGATCGATTTTTGCTTGGCTGGATTGGATGATAACAGTTCCACAATTGTTTCCAATGAAGGGGAGCTGACAGCGAGTCCCCAGAATACCTGTGGAAATGCTGCAGGCTCCAAACCTGGGTGCAAAACCCCGATGGAAGCATTTGACCCTCTTTTCCAAAGAAGTGGGGGAGGCTTCTTGTGAATCTTTCAAACAATGTCAGTCTGTCAATTTTCAGACTCTTTAATTTTTTCCAGCTGTAAATCAATCATCTTATTAACTCTTCTCTAAAGTCTCCTACCGAGTTATCTGGGACTGGCAGCTTGACAAGCCATTTTTGTGGAGCCGTGAGAATAAAGTTTCTCTTGTGCATTGGCGTGATGTCATGAGCACTCACTCCTGGTTTTCAGTGATCCTCTTTCACAAAAGCCTCCTTCTTTGCTTGCAGCAATTATTCAGCTATTAAAGCACATTACGTTAGATTTCTTATTTTAAGAGTGATATCACTCCTTGCTTTAATGTCCAGCCGATGGAGCAATTTGCACCAACTTCCCCTGACACCGTGTTGGTGCTCAAGTCCCCAGGTTATGTTCCTGCCTGCATAAAGCTGCTATTGATGGGATCTACATGTGGAGAAGGCAAAGAGGCTGTGACTGATTTAAACATATAAGTATGCAATATTGTGTACTCACTCCTGTGAAACAACATTACCAGAGCCACCACTGAGACCCCTGGAGAAATCTTTAAATCTTTCTTCCATGCCTCTTCTCTGGCTCTTTCCAAGGATGAAGCTCATGAGCTCAAGCTGTGTGTGGGCACCTGTGTGTGTGAATGTCTGCTCCCTGCTTCTGTCCATCACCTGTGCCAGACCGGACCAACACTGCTGCTCTGGGTGTGCAGCTCCTAGCAGTCCTGCAGAACCAGGGTCAGAGAGAAAACCCTATAAACACAAGCTCAGCCCTCCAAGCAGCGACCTGCCTTGGGAGAGATGCTCCAGAGGAAGCTTCATGTGGAGCTTGCGCCTTCTCATGCATCAAAGCATGCGTATGTAATGCTTCAGTGTCCCTTATCTACGTGCTGCTCATCACCACCCAAACCACGTTTGGGGAACTTCCTTTGGGAGGGAACCAGAAGAAAGCAAGCCTCAAGCTTGTGGGAACACTGGAGCATTCCCAATGAGGGACATGGCAAGGGCAGAGCCTGCTGGTGTCCAGCCATCTCCACCAAGCCACAGAAAACCACATGGCATGAACCCTGCTGCTCAGAGGACCAGCTGCTGACATCTCCCCAGCATTGCTACACTGGCTCTTTCTCTGACCCTGGAAATTCAATTTCCTCCTCCCATTTGATACATTAATTATGGATTTTCAATCTTCCCTCCCAAACCCTCTTCCTTTCTCCCCTTTGCCATGGTGTGACCAGGGGGCGTGCAGCGACTGGAACCCAGGCTGGGTGCTGAGCTCTGCTGGGGCTGGGCAGCCTCGCCAACAGCTCCAGCTCCTTCTCTTCTCCCTTCTCAAAGCCACAAAACTGACTGTAGCCTCTAGCTTCCACCCAGAGGATGCCAAAAATGGCCAGAGCACGCTGCCAGTGGCCACGTCCCAATGAGCATCACCAGCTCCTGCCTGCCCACAGAACCTCCCTAGCACCCACCGCCCCTTTTTTTTGGGTGAAAAGGAGGTCTGGCCACTTTGCTCTGATCTTGGTGTCTCCTCGGAGGGGCTGAAAGTGTTTGGCTCCAGCTCTGGTTTCCTTGCAGGTGGTCCAACGCTCAGGAGGCTCAGGTATATACATAAGCGCTGTTATTTATAGGTCTGCCTAATTCCCCAGTTGCAGTGTATATTAACCACAAACCAAGCAAAATGTGCAGCAATCTGTTATTACTGCTGTGTCCTGAGTGCAAGGTGGGGAGCTCAGAGGCTGCTGAAGGACTTTGCACAGACAAATGCTGACCTGGTGTGGTGAGCAGTATTTCAGGTTGAAAGACCCAGCAAGGCCTTAAGTTGTTTTCATGGCCTGATGCAAACATCACATGAATACAGACATGTGGATGGTTTGATGCTGAATTTACCATGGTGTGACCAGGGAGCAAGTGGCTACCATGCAGTGCCGCTCTCCAGTCCCTCTCAAAAGCCTGAGTTTGTGATCTGAGCTACTACCACCCTAAATTCACCATTACTGCCTTGTTTAGTCACGATGAAGAGTTAGCAAGCTGTTATCGCCTTAACGTCACCATTCCAAGTGCAATTCTTGCTGTACACGACTACGTCAAATAGAGGTGTCAGTGTCTGAAGACTACACCGAATTTTTGAGCCTGAAATAGCAGAAGCAGAAGAGAAGCAAGCACTTTCCAAAAAGTGATTCATCCAGGCCTAAAACACTTGAGGTGAATTGTTCTCTGGGGATGCCTTTTCTCTTCACAAACATCGGAGGGAACCAAAATGACCAAGTGACTCAATTAGCCTCTGCTAAGCAGCACGGCCCAGTTTGGGTCAAAATAATACGAGTTTTATAAGGCTGGTGTTTTTTCAGAGCAAATCAGCATGCAGCAGGACAGTGGGGAGAGGACCTGTGAGCTCAGGGCCTCCCTCACGCATGCAACTGAGAGAAAAATGCATTAGGAGTTATAAAATGCTTGCACAATATCCTGATGCAGCTAGTGAGAAGGGCTGTGCAGAGAAAGCAGGCAGCGCAGACCTGCTGGGACACAGAGCAGAAGCAGCAGGATGGCTGCTGAAGCCTGGGAAGGGTTTAGATGTGGCTACAAGTAACAGAAGCCCAGAGAGTAAACCACACAAAGCAAAAAGGTGTCGCAGAAGCAAGCAGCAAAGACAGCTTGACAAGAAGATGGGCTGGAAAGGAGACTCACGAGACAAGATGCTACGAAGCAGCTCTGGCATAACAGGATTACAAAGCTTAACCTGGGTGTCAGAGCAGTCACCTGGCAAGGGAAATCCAACAGAAAACTCTGGTCTGAGTTAGCTCCCAGCAAAACACTTGACACAGTGCTTGTAAGTGTGAGGATCCGTGTTACTCACTTCCGGGAGAGGGCACATGGCAGCTGTGGGGCAGCACATGGGGATGGTGCAGGAGGGATCTGGGCAGGCTGGGCGGCGTGCTCAGCTATAACGTAGCCCGAGAGCGAGGGGGCTCGTGGCTCCTCTCAGCCCCGGTGGGAACGCGAATGACCACACATGGTCAGGAATTTGCAGTCGATCTCCAGAAATGAAATTAAATGGAATGGAGCGATGCATCATCATTAATGACTTCGTCTTTGGCAAAAAAAGTCCAAAGGGGCTTGGGATGCGGAGCCTTCCCTAAGGTTTCCATCTGCATCAGCGTTATCTGCTGTAAGATCGCGTCTGCATGAAGGCTGCAGGACTCTGGCTTCTGTCAGTGCTGGGATAAACAGACCCCTTGCCATGCACACCTTTTGCTAATGGTGTGACTCACTTAATGAAGGCCCTGCAAATCTCCATAAATTTTCATTTAAGAAGAGTCCCACCAAGGAAAAGAAGCCTCCTGCCAGACTGGTTCTAATGCTTATTGGCTCTGGGCAGCATCCTGCCCTGCCAGCTCCTTTCAGCTCAAAGCAAAAGAAAAAGGGGAGGGGGGGAAAAAAAAAGAGGCTTTAGTGGCAAAAATGTGCTTCAGAGGAACTTTTATAGGGTCCCTCTGGACAGCACTTGTTAAAATGTGATCATCATTTACAAAAAAATCCTATCGAACTGGCAAAAGGGAAAAACTGAATAAGGAAAAAATTGCACGATATGGGTTATTTATACTCATCATCATCATCGAGGTTTAATTAGTTCAGATATGCACCCCGGTGAGAGAAGATGTCCTCTGCTTCCACTTTGATGCAGGGTGGACTGCAGTGAAATACCGATGGCCTCCATGTGCCGCAGCCTCTGGAGGTGGCTGCTGGTTTCGTGGCCGGGATGCCCCAGGGGACATCCTCATAGCTGTGTGTGCTCCTGCGTGGAGCTGGCATCCTGCTGGGGCCACCCCACCTGGCACAGCGACCACTGCTCCACGAGGGGCTCCCAGCCCAGAGGGATGAACAGATGCTGAGCTGCAAAGCCCTTCTTATGAAAAGGCAAAATGACACAACAGCTACACCTGTTAGTCTCCCAGCCTAAATAGCTCCTCTAAAACTTCTTGGTTTTGAGGGGGTTTGCAGAGCTAAGGCAAATCAAGACCTGAGTGATCTTTTCTTCTTGGCAATCTCTTTTGTTTGAAGCAGGAGCTGTTGTGGGTCCCTTCTGGGCTGGAGAACTGGCAGCCTCTCCTAGCTGCTCGGTGATTTATTTTTTTTTAGCAGACTTTTTCTGTATTGTGCATCTCTGCTGAGAGCCTGCAGCTCCTGGGAAACGTGAGCACTCCTGGTCTCAATCTGATTTGGACTGGAAGCAAAATTAATGCTAAAAAGTCCCACCAAAAGGAAATGCTGATTCTCAACCAGCTGCGATGGCAGTGGCAGCAGAGCTCTGAGAGCAGGGCACAGGAGGCTGCTTCCATTTGCAAGCTAATATTTCAAAAGTGGTTGCAGTCAGATGGACAATGAAAGGCAAACACAAAATAAATCTCTCAGAGATGGAATGCTTGATGCAGACACACTGGTGGGCCCTTCCCCTAAGGCAGTCTGCGAGGGAGATGCCCCAGGCTCTGCCATGGGATGCCCTGGGAGGAGATGAGCAGAAACAGCTCCTCGCCATCTGGACATCAAAATGCAAAGTGCCATGCAGAAAGCTGCACAAGGGTATCTACAATACTGTGAGGTCTCATACACTGTATTAATGTGGGCACATACATTTCTTCAGCATTGGCCTCCCTGTTGCACAATTTCTGACCTTGCAATGTCCACAGGCCTGAAAGTAGAAAGTCACATATTTCTTAAAGATCATGGTGCTTGTACACGTTGCCTTTATAATTACCAGGGTCTGACATAACGAGTTTGCAGTAGTATATATGCTATGGTATATGCTGCAAAGAGCAGAGTTGGTCAGTGTATGCTGGGTATGCAGAAGTCAGGTACACGACAGCCGGCATTAGTAGGGCAGCAAATCATCACCAAAACTGGTAGTTTACTGACTAAGTTGTTAAAGTTGGCAAGTCTGTGTAATTAAGCATGTTGATGACTAGAGGACGACAGGATTTTCTTTGGTACCTCAACACCTTTTGCTTGACGTGATGTTTAGCAGTTCTGGGAACCTGGACCTCCATCTCCAAAGGTTTTCCAGCTTGCTGTAACACACAGGTACACACCGTGCAGAGAGGTTCACGATAACATAAGTGGTCATCACTGGATGCCTTGTAAGGTAAGTTTTTCCATCAGGTAAAGGAAATAAAAACATGCGCTTAAATGCAATAAAATGGTTACTCCTGAAGTTCCGAGAAATCCGGGTAGTAATTTACAGGGTGAATGAAGGTTTCTGTACAAACAATGTTTTCAGAATATTGTTTGTCTTGGAGAAGAAGCTCTCATAAATCCAGGGCCTGTGCTGTTGCAAAAATTATCTCAGCTAATTTCAGGCCCAAACTAATTAATCAACACTTGTTGCCATGTTAATTAGCCAAAAGTGACCTCAGATGTATTTGGCTTTTTCCGGCTATTTAGCCCTAATGGGAGAGTATGCACCTGAGGCAAAACTCGGGAATAAACATATGCGAAGCTTGTTTCCAGCTGGGTAAATACAGCCCAGACTTCCCAGTTCCTATGCTTGTGAGATTAGCTGTGCCCCAGCTCAGCCTCTCTATGCTTTCTGGTCTTGTGGAACACCTACAGCTCTCTGGGTTTTAAATCAGGCCTTTGCAACATGTTGTTTATGCAAAGGTAGACTTGGAAAACTTTACAGTTTGGTCTCGGCCACCGGTAAGGTCATTGCTGCAGTATTTCCTGTTGGGAAGGCTTGCTCTGGTAGCAATAAATCGTGTGCCAGGCACGCACGGCTGCAGCAAAGACACCTTCGTGGAGCAAACGTGAGTCTTACACAGCGGGCACTCGCTGCCTCCTACGAGCTCACGTGCCTGCACAGCCCTGATCAGCAGCGAGGGCCCTCCTTGGCATAACCCTCTTTTTCCAGTCTCACTCACTGCATTACAACCAATACTCGGGATCCACCCCGTAATTCCCTGGCTTGTTCTCGAGACCAGAGTTGCAACAACTACTTTATCGCAAGAAAAATGGCCCAAGTGCCCTTCCAGCTAAGGATTAGTGGTGGTGACGAGGGGAAAGCCAACCAGGTATCACCATTTAAAAGACCATTTACATGTACACAGCCAATTCCTGACAGATTTCCTAAGTTAGATCATCTTTTTGTTTTTCAGACTGAAATTAAGGAATCTGGCTTTCCTCTTCAAAAAGCTGCTTCTAGTTTAGGACATAAAGATGCATTACATGAACCAGCTTGAGTTAAATCATTGGCTAAAAGAAAGCTCTGAGAACACACAAGGCTAACCAGGTCAAGACCTGTATCTATTCTTTTAATGGATCCCTTTAGTCAGTCTTGTAATTCTTAATGTGCTTAACTTGGTAATACTCTGATGAGAAAAGAAACATGATTATCCCCACTTCACAGAAGAGGTGACTTGCCCAAAGACCGGAATGAGAAACGAACCCTCCTCAGCACAAACAGCCCTTCTGGGTGCTGCATGCATAAGAACCTGGACTTCACTTCAACACAATATCACCATAAGTAGCTGGATAAAGCAGGCTAATAATAGACAAATACGAAGGCTTTCTTCAATCGAAGCCCATGCTGGGGCTCGCAAAAATGGCACATCCACCACCAGCTGCTTCCCTCTACCATGGGATAAATCTGGAGCACCCCAGCCACTGCTCACATCCCAGCTGTGTGTAAACAAGTTACTTGGGAACATTTCTGGTCTAAAGAAAGTTGCATTTTTTGGCAATGTTTTTCTAATCAGGTGGAACTCTTTTCCTTCTAAAGGAGTTGCAATTCCCACTCTGAACTGTTTTAGCAAAACACCAGTTTTCCAATTTTCCCTGTGTCTCTCTGCCTCCTACTAACTTACTTTGAGAACCTTTTCAGTTGAATCATCCCCAACTGAAATTGTTTGTTGCTGCTCTTAAACAGCCATTAACATTTCAAAAAACTGTTTGAAAATCCCAAATCTCTCCTGAGTCACTTCCAAGGAACTTCTATGAATCATTGTTTGTATCATATCACACCATTCAGCAAGACATGGGCTGGAACAAAGTTATTACCGGGCATGACCAATCTCTAAAATGGCCGACTGAGGAATAACAGTTAAATGTTGTGAAGGTTACAGCTGGGGATGTTGCAAGCCGTAGGTGAGTGCACGACTGCTATCTGAAGGCTGCTTCATTTTCTTCAGCACTTTTGAGCCTGCAAAGACTGATACACTCAGTGTATGAAAGGGAATTATTTTCCAAAATTGAAGTCATGCATCTTAGAGAGGTCTGATATCTGGAACATGACCTTATTATGCGTAATAACTAAAAATAAGAACAAAATGGTGCTAGTGTCTCCTGAGATCACGCCAGAGGATGTTGTGTTTCAAACTGAAGTTGGTTTGAAATCAGTCAGTAAGGCATCTGCAGGAATTCTGCAAGGACTTCTTCAAATGTGGTGAATTTAAAAGCGGCATTACTTTTAACAACTTCACTCCTCTAACTCGCTTCAGCTCATTATTTTAGCGCCACGAGACGCAAAGAGAAGGCTTCTTGCATTTCGCTTATTCTTTCTAAATAAATGGAGACACCCTGCTGCTTTTGGAAGGGATGATTATTTTGTGTATAAACGAATAAGTGCCAGCTCAACTGCCTATGATACCCAATTTCTCTAGCTCTAATGGCAGAACTGGGGAATGAGCGATATGATACCATCCCCAGACCATCCCATCCACCCCAGTGCTGTGATGAGCCCACGTGTACTGCACAAAGTTGCAGGTGATGTGCTCGGGCTCAGCCCCGGCGCCTGGGGCAGTAAGCCCAATGAAGCCCCGCTCCCTTGTCTGCGGTCTCCAGAGTGTGGAGCATCCCTGGGAGATGTCAAGAGCGGGGTAAGCTAATGTCAGCGGGGAGCATCTCCTTCCTCCGCTCCCTCTCTTGCCTTGCTCACAGGTCAGACACTCGGTGCCTTTCATGGCAGGTTAGTAAGGATGCATTATGCACGAGCAGTGACCGGCCGGTGCTGTTAATGTGGGGTAGGGTTACCCAGCAGCAGCAGGTAGAGCCGAAAGGTAAAACTGATCCCAGCTTTTGTTATTAGACAACCTAATACTAAGCACTGTAGAAAAGAGCATGGTGGCTCCATCTTTAGTTTGGGGCTGGCCTCGTGAATCTCCATAGGCTCTGGAAAACTTTCATCATCTTTGGGGAAGAACTTATACTGAGAATTTCCAACAAACATTTCAAAGCAATTGGTTAGGGTTGAAATTTAAATTCTAGGTCAATAGGGACCAGTTGCTTAATGGTAAGTTGTTGGTTGAATATTGGCATAGAGAGACAAAGAAGAAAAAAAAAATGGACCTGATAATGCTGCTCAAAGCAAGTTGCTGGCAGCAAGTCTGGTCAAGCTCTGCTGCTAACTAAACATAACCACCATTTTGGTCTGAAATAGTGCCAAATATGTAAAAGACATTTCAAGGTTATTTCTTTCTAAATCAGTGAGCTGTATTCAGCAGCAGAGGAAGACGGAGGTATGAACGTCTCCTCTGGATTTTGGAGGATTTTGGAGAGGAGATGGTTCTTTTGCCCTGGAGTTGGAAGAGCCTTCACAAAAAGGCTGTCTCCTCTTCGGCAGCAAAAGGTGCTGCCAAAATAAACCAAGACAGAAACATTTCCTCCAGGGGGATCAATGTAAAGGGTGAGGAAGGATTTATGCACACATCCTTTCCTAGCCATGGTCATGGTTGTAAGATAAAGTTTGAAAACCTGACCCTCCAAAGCTACAACCCAAATGGGAAATAAAAATAAGCCATATATATATATAATTTTTCTAACGTCTCAACGTTTGAGATATTGTATTGCATTTGATTGACACATGATTTTTGAATGGTCTGAGCTGGCAATATTAATAAAGCTGCTTTCCATTGTCAGCTTTTCAATGTCAGATTCGCTGAAGCGAGGACTGGAACTGAGCGATTCCCTTTCCCAAATGTGTGCCCTAACCACCCAGCTGGAGCATCAGCCGTATGCTCGCTTTCTAGCTCAGTGAGTACCGAAGCAGCCCATGCAGGAGTGTGCCGCAGTAAGAGGGACCAAGGGGTCTCTCACTCTCGTCTGGCTATCAAGAAACCCTCCCGTAGACTGGAGTTCAAATCCCCTAACATTTGGGCAAGTGAGCATTAATTACTGATTTAATGTCGGGAAAAATGGTGCAGCAGCAACAACGTAAATCTTCAGTTAGTAAGGCAAGTAAACAAAAGGTTGCATTTCAGGTTGCAGCAAACCACAATTTTCTGGGTTTTAAAAAACCAAACAAGTAAACAAATCAATTACTGCAGACTAATCACAGTCATAAAAAATATCACCTCCTCTCTCCAGCTGGAAAATAGAGTATTTGCACAGCCCATTTTCTGAGTGTTTCTTCCTTTTGAAAGGCCATCAGAGAACTAATGAAAAACGCAAAGGCAGAAGTTATATCTGCTAATATCCTGAAGATCTACTGCAAGCAGACAGTCTGGGACAGCAGCAAGAGGCTGGGCCTGCAGACTGCCCCACTTCCCACCTGCATTTCCCCATGACTTCTGCAACAAACCACAAACTGTGGAAATCCCATGATAGGAAGAAGCGGGGGAAAGGAAGGAGAAAAACTCTCCTCCAGGTCTAGGTATCTGTACATACCCAGGGGTATTTTTAAAAGCCAGAAATCAGCGAACTGGGCATCTTACCCACAATAGTATTGAAAACATTCCCCACGTTGTATAATGGAGGAGTTTGGCCAACCCTGGACAAGAGTTTTTATCCCTCCTGCCACCACCACGAAGGTGCAGCAGGACCACACACCCGATGCATCCAAGATTCCCTGATTTAACACATCTCCCCACTTCTTTCAAGTTCTGCAGGACCAGCAAGCCTGACACTGCGCTCAAAAATGGTTTCACCCCTGTGCACCACACATCACGCTAAAAATCTCGTGTTCCCTTCTCTGAAATACATAAACCATATGTTCCCCCTCGGCACAGAGGTGACTCGAATCCTTGCAGCTCACAAAGCTGCTCACTGTTTTTGTGCGCTATCTGGAGGGAGGTGTGCATGTGCCAAACACATCAATCCTCCCGGATGCAAGTGTGAGCAGACAACCTGGGTGACACGGGCATTTAACTCCTTAGCGCACGCAGCTGCAGAGGTCTCGGGGTCTGAGTGGTTCACACAAGCCCTGGTCTCTGGGTTGGCTCTGCGTCCCTTTTGGCAGCATCCTCCTTACTAAAGTGTCACGGTTTGCATTCCCTCTTGCTCCCTCGCTTCTGGTTTTTGAGTCGTTGCTCCACTTCCCCACCCAGAGATATGGCAAATGTCCCCACTCGTCGTCCCACAGCCCTGACTGATGCTTGGCTGCATGGTGGCTTTCTCAATGAGCCTGTGCCAGAAGGCACTCGGGTCATTCTGCAGCTGAGAGCCAGGGTACAACCTGATCCAGGCTTGTATGGCACAGAGGAACCCTGCCTCGCAGTAATTGCCATCTTCGGGCTATTTTCAGCCAAGGCAACTGCTGCCCATCCCGTATCATGCTGCAAAGTGAGGATGAATGATGACGATCGATCGTGTCAAGCTGTGTGGTGCTGTTCGTGGGAGAGCAGCCTCAGCTGCATCCCTTCCTGTCCCCTCTGCGAGATGGAATATTCCATTTCCAACCCTCTGAATTAAAGTGGGAAGCATACTTACAAGGGAAAGCAAGAGGTAACAGCAAACAATGGTCCACTCAGTTAACAGAAAATGCTCCTAGGAAAGCTGGAACAAGACAGTCAAGTGTTTTCATCTGTCCTCTGCTGCCTTTTAGCCAGACTTGATTTTGCTTCTGCAATACAAATCACATCTTTTCCTCTCGCTCCTCTTCCTCCCTTACACCCACCCACCCACCACAGAGCCCAGACCTTGCCCGGAGCATATGCCTTGATGGAGCAAATCCCCCACCTGGCAAACGCCTCCTGAAACTGCCCCAGTGAGTCAGGAGCCCGCAGCAAGCGAGCCTGGCGGGTAGCTGACCACAGTTTAATGAGGTTTCTGCACACAAGGAAGGAATCACTGCATATGCAAAATCTGATGGTAAAAGCATTCCTACTCAAGAGTCATTTTTGAAGGCAGAGCTGTGTGCTGTTTTCCCTCTTACCCGTGGGTGCTTAATAACAACTCTGGGTGATTAGATGAGAAAGAATTTTTAACTTCTAACCTGCTCTTCCCCAGTGTTGCAATCCTCCTGCACAAGCTGGCAGGATTGCTTCTCAGCCGCTCCTTCAGCGCTGTATCAGAATCATCTTTCATTTAAACAAAATAATAGGGTTTGAGCCAGGTTGAATACAAAAGCCAAGCTGAACAGGCTCAAAAGACACGAGGCAAATGGAAATTCTGTGTTATCGCTTTCCTAAAAATAATATGATTTTTAAGGACTTCTTTTTGGCCTGGCTCATCATTCTCAGTCACTGGACTTGGCAACACTGCTCCGTTATTTAGTCCTTTTATTTACTTTCTTAGTGAAAGTGAGAAATCCCAAGCCGGCTGCTTTTGCATGTGCTTCATGGGTAGATTTGCATGGGGCAGAGGTGATGCCTGTGTCTGCCACCAACCTGGCAGCCCCTTCTGTTCTGCTCCCACCACGAACAAGGCTTTTTGCTTTTGGCTTTTTCGGATTTCACTGCTGCTCGGGCAGCACAGCAACCTCAGGCAGGCAGTGTAGCACCAACAGGGGCAAAAATGCATTAAAAAATGGTAAAAAAATAGTGCAAGTGAACTTAGACCATCACTGAGTAGAAAGCAGACACTGCCTATGTTGGATTTTGCCTCTGTTTCACACAACAGACTGCTCGGTGGAAGATGTCAAATGGATTTACGCTGTAGGAACACTTCCAGAGAGCTCCTGGGGCCTTGGCCTGCGATATCCCTGAGAGAAACCATTGTAACCAGGCTAGAAATGAAAATTTTCACATCTACAGCTCTCGTTTCCATTTCCTGTAAACTGACCTGCGCTGCCAGAGGAAGATCCTCAACACCCTGCCCTGCCCCGCCCCGATGTCCTCAGCTCCATGCTGCACCATGGGAAAAGGAAAGTTTTCTTTAACCCCTCGTTATGGGCTCTTTGGAGCAATGACTGTTAGCTATGTGCCTGGAATGGGTTGATGCCCGTGCTACAAAAGAGCCCTACACCCTTGGACACTTCGGTATTTTCAAGGCAAAGCATTTATTTTTAAAAAACATTGTATTACAGTCAACTGAAGCTAGGAGCAAACTTGTTTTAAATTAATTGGGTTGTTTGGCAATAAAACCAGGAAAAAATTGAAACATCAAAACATTTTTACTTGATATTTTCAAATAAAATTTTTCTGACAGTTCATTTGGAAACAAAGCTGATTCAGAATATAACTTTTTAATAATTAAAAAGAGGAGAAAGAACCATCAAGCACAGCATTTTGAGGCAGATGGAATGTTTTAATGACCTAAAAGATAAAGGAAAAAAATGTATTTATGTTTTTCTTGAGGGAAGCAAACTGATTTAAGGTAAACTCAGAATGAATCTTATTTTGGAACGAGGGTTATCCTATGGAGAAAAAAATCAGCTCTGTGCAGTCCCCATCTCCAGCAGTTGCTATAAGCAGGGTTGCTTCTGCTAGCAAAATTCTGGGAAGCTATACATTGGTGGAAAACAAACAAACAAAGCAGAGGCAGACCCAGGAGAAAGGAATCCATGTGAGATGTCAACCAGCTCTTCCTTGAACACCAGGTGGAGACAGGAGTGGTTGTGTCGTGAGCCCGGGCAGGGGGTTTCTCCTGCTGCCCCCAGCACCGTGGGCAGAACCAGTGCCCTGGTGGCAAACTGGGAGCCGGGGAGTGATTTATGTGGCTCCCTGGCCAAGCTGACTTCCAGGTCACCTCGCCCACCTTGGGGCTGGCAGCTCATTATTATGCTAACAGCATGAAAGCGCCGCACCTCCCTCCTGCAAACTGTAATCCTTTATTACCCGCTGTCAAAACTACCCTGGGCCAGTTCCCATTCCTCCCACCTGCTCCCCACTTCCAGCCCTGCCTGGAAAATGCCAGGCAAAGCACAACCTGAGGGACGAGCCCTGTCCCTTTGTCCATCACAGGGCAAACCGGGTGTTCCGGGAGGTGTTAGCAACATTGGGTTCATGTTGTATGAGATGCCAGCTGATATCCAGCGCTATGATATTTTTAATGTATGCACAAAGCGCTCCCCCCACACCCCATCAAGGAGTTTTACCCCCCCTTGGGCTCAGAAAGCTGATGAGGGAGTGGTGAATGGGGCTCTCCCGGGGCCAATTAACGGAGATTTGGGTAGCATCCAGACACTGCCAGGGGACCACAGAAAGCCTCGGCCTTGAATTTACAGCCTGCTCTCCTCGACACGTCGCTTGCTTACAAACAGGCGCGTGCACAGCGGACACGGGGGACTTTGATCCAAAATAGATTTTTGTTTATCCAGACAGCAGGGCTCGGGCACTGGTGGTGGCAACTTGCACGTCCAGGTGCGTGTTTGCATCTTAAATCTATTCCAAGCCGTACAAGCGGCTGCGGCTGGAATGCAAACTAAGCACCGAGACCACCTTGGGACAAAGACGGGATACTGCCTGCTGCAGCGATCCTGTGGCCTGGAAAGCCATATGCCAAGGGTGTCAACAACTGCATCGCCCTGCTAGGATGCATTTTGCATTTGTTTGCATAAGCAAACAAAAGCAGGAAGCAAGCTCTGCCTGCTCGCACGGCAGCCTGGCAGCTCCCTGCATGGTGACTCTGCAGCAGGTTGAAGGGGCTGCGAGGATCTCTGCTGGAGCCCTGGGTCGCTGGCACAACGGTGCAGTCACTGGGAACATGCCCTCTTCTCTGCAAAGAAGGGGATGCTCTTACCTGAAATCTGCTCCAGTCTAAAGAACTAGTGAAAAGCAGTCCGCAATGTTGCAGGGACTCCCAAACCCCTTCCCAAAGCCACAGAGTTTCAGCTGTGATTTCTGATGTTTCAGCACAGAAGACACCTGGGAGCCAGCAAGCTGGCTGTGGTGCTGCTTCTGGTAAAACTGGTGAAGCTCCTTAGGCTGCCCAAAACCCCACTGCCAAACCCGACTATTATTTCTTTGTTTTTCCACCTGTGGTGATGCTCAGGTGCTTCTTCTTCTTGTAACTCCAGAGCAGAAAACAGTTTTCTACAGGAGCATGGCGTTTTAAAGGTGATGGCGTGTTTTAATGAAGTTGGGAAGGAAACTTTTCAGCAGTGTCCAAGGGTTTGCTGCCTAGGTACATATTTGACCAAAAAAAAAAAAAAAGAAAAGAAAAAAAAAAAGCCACTTTATTGATGTAACCCCTAACACAGCTTACAGACTACTGAGTGCAACTGTTCAAAGATCTATCAACCCCCCAAAGCCTTTCTGTCCACAGCAAGCTTCAGCAAAGAGAATGCAAACAGCATTCCCAAATCCTGCCCCAAATCCCCCAAATCCTGCCCTCACTCCAGGCACCCCTCCTGTGCATCCCACTGACCGGTGATATTAGGAATGGGAACAAGGGCTGCTGAAGTCAGCAGATACACTCCTAATTTCTGACAGCTCCAGAACCAGGCTGTGCATGGGCAATTAAAAGGAAAACCTAAACTTCCACGCAACAACCAAGGAAAAAAAGCCAGAAGAAAGCATTCTTGAAGGATCAGGCAAAAAGTGCTGGTTTACTTGCAGCAGTGCCATCAGCCTAAACCATCAGCTGCTGTGCAAGCACCTGATGGAAACACCCAGCTCGGCTGTTCAAAGGCATCCTGCTGCTGTGCACCTTGTCCTTTCCCTTCACGCTTGTGTGGGTTTCACGCGGTGTGGCAGCATTTCCTCACCCACAGGACCCCAGGCAGACAAAGAGCTCAGCCTTACAGGAGTGCTCACACCAGTGGCGACCGTCCCTTCTTCCGTGAGGAAGTGACTGATGTGGTTCCAGCCGTCCTGCTCCAGCCGGAGGAGGCACTAATCCCATCATCGGTCGTCTGCACGGAGCTGGCTGCTGAGCAGGCTGGAGGTTTCCTTGTCACAGATTAACCCGGCTGTGGGCACGGGGCTGCAGACGTGGCTTCATGCTGACCCAAGGGCTCAACCACAGAAACCAAACCTCCAAGGCAGGCTTCTTGGAAATCTAACAGTGATTTGGGGGTTAAACCTCCCCTCTTAAGAAATGTCAGTGCTGGTGTCAGTCAGGTTTAACATCAGAACAACACATCTCTCAGCTCCAAGATAGCAAGAAACAGCCACAGCCGCATACATAGGTTACCCCTGAAGACCCTAAATTGTGACATGAACTACTCTGGGCATTTGCCAGTCTTTTTTCATTATGTGCCCCACAGGCAAGGCCATGTCAGCCCCACAGACCACTCCGGGTCTGAATGCCCGTGACCCCACAAACACCCATAGCTGCTCCATGGATTTTGGTGGCCTCGCGCCACAGAAGACACTCATTTCAAAGCCTTCCCTGCTGTACAACCTCAAGCCTTTTCAGGGATTTTCTCCTACCCGCAGCATGAGTAGAGCAGGTCTGTGGTACCCGCAGCTGGGTACTGCTCAAGCACAGCAGGAGCCTGGGGCAGAGCCACAAAACCGCTCCTGGGGAGCAGGCAATGGGGAGATGTGGTCTGCCAGAGGCTGGCCCGCAAGCCTGGCTGCATTCTGGGCAAGCTAAAGTGTGGTTTCGGTGTTCAGAATGTCATGCAATTTTTATTTTATTTCATTGGCAAAAAAAAGAAGTGTAAATATTAGAATGTGTCATCTGATGGAAACCCACATTTTTCCTCAGCTTTGCCATAAAAGTTATTAAAGCACAGTTATCAAGCCTCTGGGCCCACTTTCTCCAGCTACCAACAATTTTCCCCACACAATCCTTTCTCCTACCATCCAGACCAGGCACACTGGGAACAGGGCATGCCGCTCAGAACCACAGAAAACGCAATTTGTGATGACTTAAGGACAGCGACACCAGACCAAATACTGCGAGAGAAACCAAATGAAACGTTACAATTTAAAACAATAAAATGTCTGTTTGCTTATGTTGCCCAAATCTGCAGATATGTCCATCACTAAAACTTCTCGCTGGTAACCACATGAAAGGTTTTTGTTCATGCTGGAAAGGGTGACCCTGTGCTTTGAATTCTTGCTGTTGGTTATGCCTGGTTAGGAATAATTACGCTTCTGGAGAGGTTATTGCTCACGGGCTCCTGACCCACTCCCCCAGCACAGCTCCCGCTCCTGCCTTTTCTCATCTGGGAATTGTAACCTTGAGAGCATCTCCGCTGCAGGACGGTCCCCGTGCTAGCCTTACCTCTCCTACCAAATTCACAGAAATCTTTTCTGCCCCCTTGGCAACACAGCAAACGTCACCATGAGGTGTGACGGTGACAAGTCTTTCCCTCAATAGCAGCAGCTTCCTGGCCCCAAAATAAATGGGAGTGGGGCTGCTTGGCTGGCTCCTAGGGCAGAGAACGCACCAAGCCATAGCCAGGCCCTGGTGCTACTGCAGGGCCAGGAGAAGGGATGAGGTGACACAGCCATGGGATTTCGTTGAATGTCCTCAAAACAGCAATAATCCAGTGCGGGTTCTTAGGAGATGCACTAACAGGGAAGTAAGTCCTGGCTGACGATGTGGCCGGCAGCCCAGCAGGGGGGACAGATACAGGCATCAGAAGGACATGTGAAAACACTGCCAGGGGGGCTGAAACCCTTTTTTTTTTGGCTCAGGTGCTGCTGCCTGTAAGGCAGCTCCTGGCTGGCTCAGGCTGCTGGCTTCTTCAGCACTTCCATCTCTTGGGACACAAGAGATCCAGGCTTCTACAAGCAGGCTGATTAAGTAGACATCGTTAACATTTGTCATTGGTACGCTTCAGATCACGGTATTAGAGACCACATGTGGAGCAGAGGCAATAGTCCAAGCACTAAGTTAATGGAGAACTAAGAAGAATTATGGGTTACTCCAATAAATAGCACAAAACTAGACCAAAAAAAAAAAAAAAAAAGTCAGGGGATAGATTTCTATCCAAAAAAATATAGCAAGACTTAGCTCCAGAGGTCTGTAAAATATTTCAGCTGCAACATTTTTGCTTGGAAAAAAATATCTGAAGGATTTATTTCACTTTTCATCGAGATGTCCAAATCAGTGGTGAGACAGAAGTGACTGCTCCCACTCCTGCCTAAGTGCCCCAGCCCGAGGGGCGGCAGCACCCTGACGGCTCCATAGGGAGCAGCCGCAGCCTGTGTTAATGCTAACAACCCCCTTGGATGCTGCCAGCTTGGGGAAGAAGTGACACCAGCACCTTGGGACGAAGCCAAGCAGGGAACCATGTGTCCCGGGCAGGTTGGTGAGCAAAGTGGACGTCCCAGGAGCTCCCAGTACCCCCGTTGGGGCCGGGTTGCCAGAAGGAGCCCACCAGCCCCGGGCGCCGGCGCTAATGAAGCTGCCCAGCCCTCTCCCCCTTCCTCTGTTCTGTTCCCAGGTTGGAACACCCCATCCCACCAGAATGCACTTGAAAGAACAAGATACTTCCTTTGTACCGGGAAACAAATGATGATTAATGTGTTAGTTGTAATTAATCTGCGATGACAGATTAGCAGAGCAGTGGCAGCGTCTTTTGCTGCTGCAGGAGCCAGTGCTGATAGGACAGCTGGTGAGAGGGGACACCAAATTCAATTTGCTCTTCATTTGCATACATATGACAACCATCTGTGCTAATAGCACTGCAATGTCTCTATTACGCTCTCCTCTCGTGTGCCAGCTCACCTAGACTCCAATTAGACCTTTAAGTGAGAAAGCTTAGAGCATAAATGCTTGCAGAGGGAAGGGGCTGCTCGGCACCGCTCGGCGCGCTGCTTCCCTGCCTGCCAAAGGCTGTGCCCTCACCACCACCTGGGCTGAGACAGCTCCACTGCTGGTCACAGGGCAACCCCAAACCTATGCCCTCACCAGCCCCATGTTACCCAAAAATGCCTTAAGCCACGCAAGAAAAAACAAAAGAGCTGCAGAGCCTGAGTGAAAACCTGCTTTGCAATGGGGAAGAAGCTTTGACCAGCAAGGGTGCGTCTGCCCCATCCTCATCCACATCTGGGGGCCCTCCACGCTTGTAAGCTCCAGGTTGAAGGAAGGAAGCCTGCCCGCAGCTGTGAGGAGGTGGCACGCTGTGGGAGGTCACTCCTGCAAGGGTTGTCCCCTGCCTGGCTGCCATCTGATACCACGTTTACCACTCGCACACATCTGGCTCGCCCTGCAAGCATGCCACGGGCACTTGTTCCAAGCAGTAACTTATTTTTGTGCGTGTATTTCCAAAGTAGCAGTCCCAGGATCCCCTGGAAGCTAACTAGAGAACCAATTAATTAATGAGCTGGCTCACCTACCTTGTTCTTCCTGTTCTTCCCATCAAGGTGAATTCTGCAACCTTGAATTTGTTTCTTGCTTTCCAGCCCTACCACCTCAACCCCGCCAAAGCATCAGTGTGCTGAGTGCAGGGAAGGATGGAGCACGAGAAAGGACACTGCAGGAGCTCACTGCAGCCACAAACAGCATCGCCTGCAGCCCACCGAGAGCTGGACCATCGCTCTGGGCACTGCATAGGTAGGTCCCTGCCACACAATCACCTGGAAGCCAGCTGCGGAGCCCAGATTGGCAGCCACCTCTGCAGCTCTCCAGATTGGTACCTTCCTACGGCTCAGTGCTGCAAGCAGAGATTTCCTGCATCCTGACCAGGAGCCAACCCCAAATCCTGCACCCCAGGCCAGCGCATGGCATGGCACCGGGTTAGGCCCTGCTGTGACCTCACTGTTCCATCAGCAACAGCTCACAAAGCATCACCTAAAGCAGCCCTGTGCCAGCTCACGCTGTCACCCACACTCAGACCTGCTTGTGTGCTGCTTTCCCCTCATCGCTGGTCCTCACTGCAGCACTTCTGTGAGACACTTTTATCACCAGGTACAAGAAAAGCAACAGACTCCCCATGCAGGTACTGCTGCCCTCTGCTTGAGCATGGGTTGTGTTCAGCACTAGTGTTATTTTTGTTTGTACTGATGGGAAAATACTTTTCCATGGTAAATTTGAATGGGTTTAAGGCTCAAGGGCTACCCATTAACCTACCCTCACCCATGCTTCCCCCATCCCCAAGGCTGTGCAGGTCACTGGGCGCCTACCTCTGCTTTGCCTCCTGCCCTGGATGCCAGAGGGAGGTGGGACCCCTGTGCAGCCCTCGGCTGGGACCACGCAGATCTGCTCGGACACTGAGGAGTTACCTTGTGCATGCAGCCCCGGGTGGGAACATGATGGGCTTTGTACGACTACCTGGGTTTAATTGACCATATGCAGCACCATCTACAGAATCCTACTTTATGTGCAAATCCGCAATTTAAATCTGACTGGGATGTTATTTATATCTGATATCCAGCAGGGATGGAGGTTTCAAAAGTCTTTCCAAAACTCTTATGTGCTTTTTAGAGACTGCGGCACAGCCAGCCTGCCGGACCCCCCGGGTCTGGAGGCAGGACAAGGTGGGATTTGTGCTAACTGCTACTGGGAGCTGGGTCCTCATTTGTGTTTAGTTCTGAGAACAACCGGGCATTTCGATACCTCCTCCCTGTGCATAATCATTTTGTTATCCATGTGCACAGGCTCTGCATGGAGCATCCTAGTGCAAGGCACAAGGAACAACGGAAATAACATCCGAAGCCTGGAAATGCATGATGTAAGCCCAGACAAACTGAACCACGTACACACTGACCCTTTTTCCAACAATTAAGTATGGGCCAGAAGTTTACAGATCAAGCATAACAGAAGGGTACTGTAATTATTCCAAAGCCAGGTATTAAATAAAGCCAAAGATTTAGACATAAAGCAGCACTTTAATGAGCCCACGGAGAATAAGATGTGAAAATATGTAATTAAATCTCCCAACGACCTTAACTCTGCCCTCCAGTGATACCAGCCATGGTACAACAGTGATCAAGGCATATTCTTCCCTGTGGAAACCAATCGGTTACATAGCACTTGTCTTGGAGCCCACTTAAACCCGTGGTGATTTTATCCTGAAAGATAGCCTAGCCTCCACTAGCACGTCCAGTTTTCATATTTCCTCTTTTTTTTTTTTTTTGGATGAAAGAGGAAGCAAAGGTTTTATAGTTTGCTTTTGCAAATAAAAAAAATGCTGGAGGTTTGAGTTTAAAGAAAGAAAATTTCCATTACATACTTTTTATATGTAAAAAACACATGTCCCAAACCCACTGCCTGTTATCCACAGTCGCAGACCAACAGAGCTTCAATGTAAACCCAACTGCAGAGTTCCCTGAAGCAACAGTATTAGTGTTACATGATTTATATTTTTGGCCTTTTTTTCTATTATCGATCCAAATAATTAACTACCAGAACATTAATTAACAATGTCAGCATGTAATTCAAAAAAAGAAAAAAGCCAAAGAATGTAACAGTCCTAGTATACATTAGTTTCCATCCGTTTTGAATGCCTCTTTTTCAGAAATAATCTCCAGGATCAAGGAGGAGGAGTGAAGGAGAAGGTGCACTGGGCTACCCTGGGTCCCACTGTGGCCGCCCAGGTGCTGGCAGCTCTGTGCAGGGGCAGAGAGCTAGGACAGGAGGCAGGGAGAGCAGCCAGGGGCTGGGGACATGGATGAGGGTGTGAGCATGCCGGAACTGCAAGGGCAGGGAGGGCACTTGCACCTACTTGGAAATATTATGGAAGTGGCAATGCTGCAAGACTTGCAGCTGACAAATAGCTTTGGCATTCAGCTCCTCTCAGGGTCTTTCTCCCTTCTCTCGTGAGAAAAATATTGCAAAAAGCCCAGCGTCAGCTGCAGAGCCCACCCAAACCCCTGCCCCCAGCAGACTGATTCGCCAGGTGGAGCACGCGGTCCTGCCAGCAAGCCATTCCCATAACCGATATAAGGCGTCGTGCTCCCAAGGGGTGGCTTCCATGCATGGGGAGGAAGAGCAGTACGATAAATAATGCAGTCCTCGTGGTGGCACTTCTGGATCCTCCACCACCACTCTTCATTCGAGAGGAACACGCTCATTACCCTTCACCAGGGAGACTGCTCCTGCATGGGCGACGCACCTTGACAGCGCTAAGTGCGTCTGTCTGTCTGCTGCTTGAATCGTCAGTGCGGAGGATAAGCAGCTCCATGCTGCCACCGATTCCACTCCAAACAGCAAATAAATGATGACAAAACGCTCCTTTACACTGGCATAAAGAAGCTGCAAAGTTCCCTTCTCACATCTTTACGTGCAAGGGACAAACCCTGCTGACCCCAGGACGATGGGGACAGCCAGAGGGGCTGCTGTTTGACAGTGCCCTCTTGTGCAAAAAACAGAAATTTTTTTCCCCCTCCCCAAAAGGGAGGGAGCATTCTGCACATGTATTTGGGAGCTTCACCCCATCCCCGACTTTCCTCATGGACTTGGCTGAGTCATTTTGCCTCTTGTCCAAATTACACCATGCACAGGATGGATGTGGGGTGGCTGCAGAAGATAATTCCCCTTTTTGCCCCAGGAATGCTGCCACATCAGTGAGGAGCTAAAATAATCGCTGGGCATGGGGTGATTCATTGCTCCCAAACCGCTGCAGCTCCATGGTGGGTCCCGTGCAGCCATCCCTACCCCTGTGATTACAGAGCCTAATTGCAGCCCACAGGCACGCCTGGACACACAGGCACGCTGAGCTGCAAGGAAATGGGGAAATCTGCTCCTTGGGGGCCTTTTGCTGAGCAGCTCTTAGCCAGGATGCCAGCACAGGATGCCCTCTCTGCAGTGACACGGGTCCCAGGCCTCCAGCCACAAGTGTTGCTGCAAGCAAACAGAAAATCCCCCACTGTGCCAGGAAGCAGGCAGAAAAATCCCACCCGTGCTCATTTTAGGAGACCACATTGCTGACTTCACCCTCATCCTTTGGGTGTCTCCATCTCCACCAGCACTACGGGAAAGCCAGATGCCTAAAAAGGCAGAGACAAGGCCAGAAGTGTTTATGACAACCCATTAAACCCATTCATTAAGCTGAACCCTAATTAGGACCCTAAAAAACACGTACGGCGCCACTTTCTCCCATCAAAAAGAGCTCCCAACGGAAGCCTTTGGGTACACCTGAACTCCCTTGGGGAGCCTTTATGCAACCCCACACACAACAGGACTCTGCGCCTTCTCTCTTTCCAAACAACCCTTAATGTAACCACCAGTGCTGGCATAGATCGGTCCATTTCCCCCTTCCCATCTCTGCTCCCCATAATCTAGTGTCTTGGACACAAATTAGTCAACACCAGAGCTATGTTAATTAGTGACTAATTAATTTCAGTTCACTGCTTGAATGGAAGAAAAAAAAGTTGCTTTGTAGAAACCAAAACTTTGTTTCACTTGAAGTCACTCATTTCGCAAACCTATTTGAAAATGACACTTAAAAAAAAAAAAATCATCTTGAAACAAAGCACTCAGAAAAATGTTGAGATGAAACTTTCTGACTTTCTCAAATTTCATTTCTCCCTCATGTTAGGGGGGAATGGGCTAGGAACTGATTTGATGAATTCGATCTGAATGGAGGAATTAGTTCAGCTCACTAAGCATTTTTTTATTTTTTTTTAAACAGCTACAGCCCAAAGTTTATCACACAACATTATTGCAAATGCAGAATCCGTGTTCAAAAATTTGTGTTCAAAGGTGTTGCAGAGAAATGAAAATTACTACGGACAATCAGCTGCTGCTCTGCATCCCAGCGTGTATGTGCTTTTGGCACACGCGCACATCCCTGCCTGCCGGGCAGACCCAGGGCAGTGGCACAGTGCAGCTGGAGCAGGGAGCTGAAGCCAGAAATTGGCTCTGGGTGAGCATTAGCTGCGATGTTCCTGATTGCTGCAACTGTGTCGAAATATTTACTCAAGGCTTAACAGGGCAGGTCTTTTATGCTGTGACTAGCAGGAAGGTTCCAACCTGTTTTTCTTTTGTACCAGTGAACGCGCAGGTCTGTGAGAGACCTGAGTGCTGTCTCCTGACCCTGCCTGTGGGCAGAGGGTAACTGGAGGAAACTAAGGAAATTTCTCATTTTTTCCCTGTTCCTAAGAGGTGACGTTCAGAAAACATCAATGATCAAATAGCTGCTACACAGGGAAGGAGAAAATTGGAAATCTGAGTGAGAACGTCCCAGATTTATTGATATTCAATCTAAGTGGTGGAATTAGAAGCATTTTGCTCAGCCCAGCACTGGTGTGCACATCCCTCAGCACAGGACAGGGAACATTGTCGCTATTACTTGCAGTTGATTTCTCTTAAAAGCTCTCCAGCTCTTCCAGCAGACTTGTTCCGTCCTGCCCCAGCTTGCCACAAGCTCCCACCCTGAGCAGCCGGAGCCTCTGAGCTGAAGCCGCCAGCCCTGCACCATGCGGGAGCGCACGCTGTCCTTGACCAAAAGCAGCTCTCCCTCCTTGTGGCACCCCCGGAGCAACGAGGGGTCAGGTGAAAGCTTGGGAAAGCTTCAGGATGGCACCGCTCGGAAGTTTGCATATTTTAGAAGCTCACACTGCATTTCCCAGCACTTGCACTTGACCCTGTTGTGCACACCCTGACCAATGTGTGAGCTGATCCATGACGGCCAGGAGTGAGTGCATGGGTTGTCTTCTGGGGAGAGTCCTCAGAGGGGTAGAGATGATGGGTGGCACTTCTTCCGTGTCACAACGACGCTGAACTTTGGGGTGCTGGGAGAAGATTAAGCCCCAGGATGGCTGTGCAAGTCAATAACCATCTCCGTGGGACTGCTCTGCTTTTTGCTCCCTGAACAGTGCGCCATGAAATCAAAGTGGTACAACCAGTCCTGGATATTAATTACAGCATATTCTGGTATTTACCGCTTTTCTTAAAAACCCAGATGTTGTGTTCACCAAATTGCACAGGAGTATTATCTTATTGAAAATGGAATTACATGTTCCCGTCCCTCATGGCTTCACAGAAGAGCACCCGCAGGAAACAAGGACATCCTAAATGCTCGGGAACCAAAAAGTAAATGAAAAAACCACAACAGCATTGCATCTAAAAATACGTCTCTTAATTTTAAAGCTGATCTCGTGAGTTTTCGGGCTGACTCAGGGCTCCCACCTACCACTGTCTCACGTTCCCAGGCTGGAGCAGACAGCCCTCCTTCCCCTTTTCTTTGCTTTCTGCAGTTCCCAGTTACTCCCGGAGCCCTGCAGATGGGTGCGATGCCACCATCCCCACTGCACCAAGCAGCCACGCATTGTACCCTTGCCTGAATTATTTTTCCCTCCTCCTACAGCAAGCAGGTTTCACTGCCTGGCTTCATTTCAGCCTCATTTCTTTTTACTCAGTCCTCCTTATTCCACAGTTTCTGCTTTTATCCTTATAATAAATTAATCTCCAGTGCCATTTCTCAGTCTTATATCATGGCGAGGCACCGAGCTCTGTCTCTGCCCGAGCCTGTTCCCCCACCTCCCTCATGATGCTCTTCTCTGAGCTTTTAGTCACTTGCACTCAAACCTTTGGTCCTAACTTTCATTTTTTAAAGTGGTTTATGACTTCTTCAATTTAGTAAGACATTACTGAATGAGGTTGGAGTTTGGCTTGTCAGCTTTTCCATCAAGGTTATAAATCTGCTTGTGAAACATGCATCTGATGAGAGGTTTGAGAAGTACCAGGCCCTATTCCTAACAGGCTGCAGATGCCCGTGCCTCTGGATCTCAAATGAGATCTATTTTATATACAATGTGTTTTCTCTGGAACACATAGCATGGATGCTATGGGGATCTAGTAAGACCAGCCATGCCCTGAGGCCCTGTGCAGCCTCCCATAGTGTCTTGAACCCATACAGCCTTAAATCCTATTATCTTATACACCAAAATGCATAGCCTTTGTACACCAGCAGAACACAGTCCAGGGTGGTCAAATGGCACCCATGGACTGGATTAATCCCATGACATCCAGCCTGCTGCCTCCACCACAGAGGAGAAAAACCCCAGCTCATCACAGCAGGTTCCTATTACCCCTGAAGACACAAAGACCCATCCCCATAGCAGAGGAGATGTGTGCAAGGTGGGAGAGCAAGCGAGGCAGCCCTTCTTGGCTGGGATCATGGCTGTGATTACCCAGGGGTTAACCAGCACCTCCCAGCCAGATTACATTTCATCCAAGTCTCCAATGGGCAGCTACATGCTTACCCCAGGTAGCAGCAGGACAGGAGGGTCCCCCTGTTGGAGTCTGCCCTTGCCATAGGGAAGGTGCACTGGAACTTTGCTGTAAATAGCCCCTCAGTGCCCATTTTTCATGCCCAAGCACAAAGCCCCACAGTTTAGAAAGCAACCAGAGCTCAGGTTCAAGGCAGCAGCACACAACTCAAGTGAAGCTGGGCTGTTTCCTCACAGCAGGAGTAGACATGGAGCAAGGGGCAGTTGCCCCTGCAGCCCCACCGCTGCCTCCCCAGCAGCAGGGATCACCACCAGCTCCGGGGAGCAGCACCACCCACTGCAGGGATTGCCACCATCACCCACTGCCAGGGCCCCCATCCGGACCCCAAGTGCCCCGTCACTGCACAGGGAGCCCAGCTCACATCTCAGCACCTCAGCTCATCCATGCCAGGGGGTTAAGGGACTTATTGGTATTATGTTGTGCCACTAAGCACCACAGATAAAGACCAAAGCCAGCACACTGTGCTCTTACTACGCCTTTAAGACCTGGGATCTAAACACTATATTCTTCAGCCCCACCTACTGGCACTGCATCTATTTGCTCTTTTGCATGTCGAGCATCTCCACACATACCAAACAGCAGCACCCAGCACCCTGATGCTGCCTTTGAGCCTGCCAGAGGCTCCCAAACCAAGCATCCAGATCCTCCCCATGAAGGGACAGCACCAGGTCCTTTATGGAGAAGGGACCCTGACAAAAGCCCTAAGTTAGCTAGGCATGTAAAGAAAGAATAACCTTTGGGCAAGCTCTTCCTGAAAGCACAGCACTTCCTTGGAAAGGAGTCTAGTGGGGAGAGTTATTAGGGGAAGATTTACTTCCATGGGGATGCCAGGCTTTTAATATCACCCTTTTAAATAATGCACATTTAAAAAGGTTATTTTACTGAGAGAAAAGGTTAACGCTATTGTTAGTTCTCCTGCCTACCCTGGATCAAGTGCCTTGTGACAGCCACCAGCAGAAGAAATAAATATGACATTACCTGGCTTGGCACAGCTGCATCAGGCAGCGACACTGGATGACAGCCAGCAGTGGGACAGCCGTGACATGTCTTGCTGCAGGGTTTCATCCTGCCCTTGGAGGGGTCCTAGTTAAGAGGCTGATCTTGGCTGATGAGTCAGGTTTGGGCTCTTCTGAATCTGCCATCTCCCACCTCACACTGCACTGTGCACCTGGGCAAAAGGACCAACAGCACACAGCTGCTGCTCATCGGGATGCCCTCGTGGCCCCAGCCCACCTGCAGCTCAGCATCTTCCCCCCAGCTCTCCCCTCACAGCAGCTGGGGGCTCTCAGCAGGACCTGGGGGAGCCACAGCAGCTGAATGGCCTCAGATGTTCCCACAAGTCACGGTGCCTATCACTGCAGAACCCCAAATCTTTGATACACTATAAAGTCACAGGGCTTGTTATTGATACTCAACACCGACAATGTCATGAGCACGCAATGGGAAAGGAGCGTGGCTTGATGCTTCGCTGTGCGCTTGGACACAAGAAACTGCACCAAGCAGGTCACACAAAACCCATTTCCTTCCCTTGCTCTTCCCAGATACTCCACCCCACCCAGCCACTTCTGTGTTGCCACCTCCTGGTTCCAGTTTACTTGTCCCCAGCTCAGCAGTGTTGCTGCCAACTTTGCATTAGCTCCAGCTGTTCTGCACCAAGGGCTGATGGAGCAGCTGGCAGGTAGGTCCCACCACCAGCCCACCTCTCCTCCACCTCCAACACCAGCACACAGCCCTGTGAAGCAGCCAGGGACAGCCTAGGGCAGGAATAGTCATACTGGGCAGAACCAGGAGCATGGCGGAGGGGCAGCTCCAGGACTCAATCAGCAAGAGTGGAGTGGAGGGGAGGTCCCAGCTCTTCCTTTCCTACTACAAGCAATGAAGCAGGCATGGAGCCAGCAGTAGGATGTGCAGAAAGCTTGGAGGTGGGAAGAAGCTCAGGAGATGCTCTATGATGCAAAGCCTTTTTCCCTTGACTGGTGATTACCTGACCACCTAAGCCTTTTTTTCTGATTTTATCTTTCTCTTCCAGAATGAGCTAGGAAGAGCCAGGTGCTGTGCCAAGCTACCTGCTCACTGGGCAGACACAAACAAGCTCTGGGGTCTGGGCTGGGCTTGCTGGGGAACAGAGCAGGAACGGGTTCCTGGAGCAGATCCAAGCACAGCCAGGCATCCCAAAAGCATTTTGTACTCAGCAGGTGCATAACAAATATATTGCAAAGTGATGGCCTTCAATCAGAACAGCAAGCAACAGGTGCTCAGAGCAACTCCTGAGCATCTCAGGGCACCAGGGCCTGCACAGCTGCCCAAACAGCAGGGGAAGCTGCTGAAATCCCTGCTGCAGCCCCAGAAACACAGGCAGGTTTCTGGCAGTGCTCTGCCTGCTTATGAGCAGCAATACCAGAAGTGCACTAAGGAGTTTAGCCTAGAGAGGACTACAGAGCAGCAACATTTACAACTTATATGCGCTAGATCACATTATAAACAGATACTTTAAAAATAAATAGGCTAGAAAACAAAGTAGAAGTTAGAAGAGCTCATAGCAGATCTAAGGCTAGGACCCCCAACGACCCCCCCCCTCCCCCCCCCCCCCCCAAAAAAAAAAAAAAAAAAAGCAGAAAAGTGCCTTTGAGCCAGCTTTAATATAATAGCTGAGGGACCCTCCCTGCCCCAGCTAAGAGCCCTCAGCCCGTAACGAGGCTTTCTATAAAGTCCCTATACAGGGCTATCCTTCTGGTTTTCTTGGGAGCTTTAGGAAAGGTGGCAGCAGCTTTCTCCAGTTCAGGGGTTGCTACTGCTCATCTCTGATAACAAAAGCAAGAAGTTATCTGCTTCTATAGGGAAGGCTCCAGTATGTGCTTTTATCTTTAATTAGTGTGTGGATTTTAGGCAAGAAAAGGCCTACCTTATGCTATTCTTATCTGTTCAAGCTCTGTCCTGGATGCATTCAGTGCTGAAGATGCAGGAAGGAAGGTGTTACACAGCCAGCCCATCTCCAGAGCTGGCTGCTGCTTTCAAAACACAGCCAGTGCCTCAGCTGCCTGCCTGTGGGGGTGTTGTAAGGGTAAAAGAATGTTTTAAAGCTGAGCCTGGGGTAATCAGCTGAGGAAGCTGTGTGCTGCTGGACAACAGGAATTGAGATTGTAGCTCCTGCTCCTGGAGAATACTGAACCTAGAGGAGGAATTTGATAAACTTGCTGCTCCAAGAACCAGAGCGGGCTGTGGAATTTGACTTTGCTGATTATTGTAGGGTGAGGAAGAGAAATAAGCTTTTTGGCTTTAAGGAAGTAAAAAAATGAAGTAAAAATATACCTTTTTCTCTAACAGAAGGACTCCCTGGATGAGGCAATCAATGAAGTATTTTCTACCCTACACAGCCAGGATTAAGGCTGGTGCCTGCTGGTGGAAGATGCACCAACCTGCAGCAGTGTGAGGCTGGGGAGGGGCTGTGATAAACCTCTCTGTGACATAGATGTCGTAAGTCATAATCACCGGCTCCTTGGTGCTCATGGATGTTCCAGACCCTGCCTCAGTGCCCCACTGATGCAGCACAACCTCACACCTCCAGCTGCAAGCCACATCTCTGCAGTAAAGCAGCCAGCTCAGAGAAGCCTCTGCTTGGCCAAGCCCTGGGCAAGGCTCCCCTGGTGCCTCCGCAGGTGGGAGACCCCGGGGATTCTCCAGGCTGGAGATGTCCGGGTGAGGCTGGAGGGATCTGTGGGAGGTGGGCTGCTGGAGGTGTGAGCATCTCGGCTCTGCTGCTAGCAGGGTAATGAGTTTTCTAACTGAATCATTAGCTCTGTTTGCTCCCTGTTAACCTCTTCTCCCAGTCTCATCAAGAGAGATGAGGAAACATGAGTCATGTAGAAGAGGAAATTCACTTTTAATCTTTGATTTACGGATACACTAACTTGCAGCGCTTTCTGGGATGAAGCTCTTTTCCCCACTAGGCCCCTACTGTCTTTGGCAATATTACAGCTGGGAAAAATTAATCTCCCTTAGTGGAGAAAGGTGGCCTAGGGAGGAAGGGAGGGAAGGGCTTTCTGATTCTAGCCTTGGGATTGGATTTCTCCAAGCAGGAGAAATTGATAGATGGTGGATTTACAAGGGATCCACTGGGAGCACTGTGGTCAGCTATGCAGTGTGGCTAGCAGCCTGCAATCTGCAATCCCAGCACATTCTGAGGCTCACATATGTTCCAACTCAAATGTAATTTGCTTCAGTGGGATCTCTTTGCACTTAGACCTGTGCCTGGTGGCATCACATAGCTGTAAGCACAGAGCTAAGAGTGAAGGGGCAGGCTTTCCCCATCAAAATGGGTAATCAGGAGGCACTGTAGCAGTGGTTGCTCTGATGTGCTTTACCCAGGGTTACAGCTCGCTGGCTACTGCCCTGTGCTGCTGTGGCTTGGCTGATGAGAAGCACCGCATGAAGCTGCAGTGGCTTGGTTGGTTTCTGTAGCACGTGTCCTCTGGGTGCGGTGCCTGTGGGGATGATAGAGCTGCACTTAAGGACTACAGGCACGGAGTGGGGTTACAGGAGGTACCTGGTAGCAAAGCAGGGATCTGACACTGAGGTAGCTGCTTGATTTTTTTCTGCAAACTGCCTGAGCAGTAAATCTCTAATAAATCTTCTAGGATCTAAGAGCTGTTTTACAGACTGCTCTTGGATTTGTCTCAACTAACTTCCAAAGGCTTTTCCTGTAGCCTGTGCCTCCTGGTTTTACTGTGGAAAGGAATATGGTTTTTAAGAGATTGGTTAGTTCAACAGTTAAGCTGTTAAGTTCAGCTGTAAGTTCAACAGTTACGATCAGGTGTTTCAGATGGGCTAAATCACTCACTGGCATGAATTAGCATACCTCCTTTCAAATCAAAACCTTGCTGCTTTAAATCACCTACCCTTTTTGTCAACTTTTTTCCCCTTTTCAAGCCCCTGTGTCTTCAGCCTGGACCTGTATTCATAACCCCAGTGTACAACAAATCCTTTTCCATATATTTTGGTGCACTTAAAAGCCTCTGGTAGCATTGATCTGCATAATGGGTTTGAAGTTATCCCTGTCCTTACATGCCTTGCTAGGGAAGAGCCCCCAAGGGCTTTGGGTTGTGCAGGGAGGTGGGGTGGGGAGGTGTGGGCAAGTGCACCCATCTGTGAGTCCTTGTTGAAGGGTGGCTCCCCTGGGATGGCTGGTGAGGCTGTCTGCAGCCTCAGAGCTGGAGATTATTGGTATTGTGTTCAACTGTCTTAATGCAACAAACCTGCACTGGGAAGGACCCGTGTGACTTTAACACCTTGTGTAAAAAGGTCCTGGTATGGCACTAGACGTGTAACTCATCTTTATTTCTCCTGGTAAAACCTTCTTGTTTAAACACAAATGAAGGGTTGCAACATTCCCAAGATGACTAGTTTTTAATTCAAGGTAGAGGTCTGGTAGTCACATGGAAAACTGCAGTTTCTTTTTGAACAGGGAGTCCTGTTAACCAACTGCTCATTGGACTTTGAAGCACTGAGATGTCCCAGATCACAAAGGAGGAAAAAGACGGGCTTCCAATTATGTCTGCCCAGGGTCTCCAGGAGCAGAATTTGGTTTGTCCAAGTTCACTAAGGTCCAACAGAGACTTTACAACTTGGCTTTTTAGCTGCTTGCAGTTCTGAACTCACTTTAAAGCTCTTATTCCCGGGATCATGTGGGCATGTGAGCATCTCAGCAAATTCTTCTAGTAGAGGAAAAGTAAAAGTGATGCTCTCAAGTGTGCTGTTTAGAAGAAGATAAACAACCTGCTTCCAAATCTGTGCTAGCTTAGATGCACCAGTTTTGTCTTGGCCTGACTCCAGGGTCAGCAGTGTTGGGCAGAGGGTCTTCAGCCACTCTTAGAGTCAAGCTTTTGAGTTGCACTGGAGGCAATCACCTGATTTATTACTTGGTTAAAAACCTACCTACCGCAGTGCCTGGCAGGGCTGTGTATGGATGAGGTTAGCAAGTCAAATACAGGGGCTGGATGTGAAAGGGTTTGGTAAAGAATGAGATTCATAACTGCAGTAATTACACCAACTAGCAGAGGGGGTGATTAAGTTCTCCATCTGGGCAATAGAGCTGACCTGTTAGTGTCCAGCCAGCCTTGTGATAGCTGTGACTGGTGATTTATGCTGTGATGATTCAGTCCTCTAATGATTTTTGGAAAGCTGGTCCATCACCTGGAGTTGTTTGCACCTGTAGATCAGCCTGGCTGGTTTGCTGTCTGTGGTGGCTTGTTGTTCTTGCTCGGTTGCTCTGCTGAACACGTGTTTGGGCTGTATCACCTTCACCTGGGTGAGTGAGGAGGAAGGGAAGGAGGAATGTGAGAACATTCAAAGCAGTGCTATGGATGCAAACTGAGGCAAGCACAAGGGCACTGTGCAGTTTGTGATGCAAACATAGGGACATGTTAATTGAGACGATGAAGGAACTTCCAGCTTGCTGGGGTAACATGTAGAACTGCTATGCCAAGGGAAACCCAGCACCTTCTTTCATGCTCCGGGAGATTTGCTGTAGCCCATACATGCCCACTTTGCTGTCCCTTTGGTGGGTTGCACTGCTGGCAGCCTAGAGTTGCTGGGTGTGATATTCTGCCATGGTCTTGCAGCATGGGCCATTTGTTTTGAACAGCTGCAATCTCCTTAAAAAGCAAACAAGGGGAGAAAATTAATGTGTTTATACAGACAGATTATCCACTGGAGCACAGAGCTTAGAGGCTGTGCATGATGGGCCGTAACGTGGATTTAGGGGGAGCAGGGTGGGGAGCCCCAACTTAGGCTGCAGGTCACCGTGGTCATGGGTGGCCCTACAGTGCCTGCTACCTGGTGTGAAGGTGTGAGCAGTGCTGCCAGCAGCCCTCACCCCCTGCCTCCAGCCCACACCCCTGGGACCTGACAGTGGATCCCCCTTCCCTGTGCATGGTCCTTGTGGGTTTGCTGCTGCTGGTCTAATCCTTTCCCTCCCCTGGAAGGAGGGGAGAAAAGCAGGGATCCCTGGGGTGGGACAGAAAGGAGGGAAAGAGGTGGCAATGTTTGCTTTTTTTTTTTTTTTGAGGTGTTGCAGCAATGCTCACAAGGGGAGAGCATCATCTCCTGCTTCATCGCAGCATAGCAGTCTCAAGGGTATAGCAGAAACGCTCCCCAAAAGCTTTGCAGAGCCCATACCTGTGCCAGGCCACTCCTTCCAGGCTTCCCAGCACCAGAGGTGGCAGCAAGGACATCATCTGGGCGCAGGGGCTGGGAGGCTTGGATGGGGAGCAGAGCTGCTGCCAGCGCAGCCCGGCAGCTGCGGAGGTGTGAAATGCTGACACACCAGCTGCCAGCACCATTTACATCAGTGAGATGGGTCTCTTAGGACAATAATGGATGTAGGACAAATGATGATGGTGAGCTGAAAGTGCTATTACTCATTATTGAAACTTTGGATTACTCTCTGGCCAGTGCTAAAACTATAAAGCCGGCAGCCGGTGGACAAGCCCTTGGTAACCTCTGCCACTGAACTAAAAGCTTTTGGAGGGGGAACAGAAGTGCTATAAATCTTGCGGGTGACGTTAAACATTTGTCAGAGAAACACTTTGGACTTATTTTAATCTCTTTGTTTCGGGGAGTTCATCATAACAAATAACCGGTGCCTTGAGCCCGGCCAGTGAATCCCCCGCCTCTCCCGGCTGCAAATGGAAACTCAAAATGGCCCCTTAATAGCAAGGGCAGCTCTGCCTCTCGTGCACTGTGTGGTCTGAGAGCCGCTCCTAAATGGATAGTCCTTGCAGTGTTTACACGTGCTGCCTATTATTGCAATGACACCGGGGCCTGCAAATGTTTTAACTTGATTTTTTTTTTCAAAAAGCTGTCCATTAATCTTCCTCAGCGCTTGGAAGGAAAGTAAATTATTTACGGTGCGGATGTTATAGGGGATTGTTCCTGCATTAACATTTCATTTGGGAGTGTTAAATCTGTCTCTCAGGCTAAGTTAGGGATTGGCTCTGCCAGGTGACTTGTCCGGAGATGAATCCCATCCAGGCAGCGCGGCTGCGAGCGCCTTCCTTTGCCCACGGCTTCCCGGGATGGAAGGAGCACCCTGCGCTCCAAGTGAAACAAATGCAGGGGCCAGGGAGAATAACCTTACCAAGTGTATTTTTAAACTGCAAATTTCTGTGCTCACCTAAATGAGAAGCAATCTCGGCTAAAAAAAGCAGGTTCTGCACTGACTTCTCGCATGCGGCCCTGCCAATGCACCGCCGTTAGCGTTCCTGCTATTTCTGTCCTGGCTTATTGAGGCCATGCTGCTCCATGCTATTGGCAGCTAAATCGGAGATGGTGATGCATTGCATTGGGCTCTCCTTTAAGAGCTGCTAAGCCTAACTTTAAATTAGTGTGTCAGAAAAGAAGCGATCCTGGCTATTGTCCCCACAGTGTCCAAAGAAGCTGCGTTTGGGCTCTCTGCTGAGCTCTCCTTGCCACTGCTCCTCCCAGACTCCTGACTGGGAGTGATGGGAGCAGGCTGATGTGTGAGGAATTAGGCACCGTATTCTCAGACTTAGTTTGGATATTAATGAGTTTTAGATACACCTTGAACAGCTAAATTGAAAAAATCACCCCCAGTCCTGCAAACAGCAGAGCTTCATCCTGGGGAGAGCTGTTAGAGGAAGTCCATGGCCTAACAGAAGCCACCTCGTGTCCCTGAGCACAGCACTCGTCTGAGCAGCTGCTGTGGAACAGCCACGGAGCTGTAAATACCCGAGCTCCTGTATGTGCATTAACTTATGCTGCCGTATGCTGAGCATCAGGGCTCCCAGGCTGTCTTCTGGCTGTCCCTAGCACTCCTGGGGCAAGGACTTTCCCTCCTGCAGCCACCACTGACCTTCCTGTGGCTGCAGCAATGGAGCTTGCAGCAAAGTGCTCCGAGAGCCTCTGCTGAAAAGTATTAGATAAACACATGTAGTAACAGCACATACTTAAACCCTGACAGCCACCCCTTCCCTGCTACTTGCTAATGTGTAGCTGGGGGAAGTGCGTGCACAAATAAAAGCTGAGCTGCAATATTGAGGTCCTGCAGTGTAATCCCTGGAGAATAAATGCTTGAAGAGTTGATTGGAAGGCAGGGGTTAGATGCAGGCAGGCTGGGGAAGGAAGAGGTTGGGAGCCTGCGGTGGATTTGACCAGTGAGGATGAGTCTGTTAATGGAAATATTGATTGTCTTGGAGGTTCAGTGCTGCCAACCAACCTGCACATATGGTACCAGTTTTATTGATATATGAATAAGATTAAACATGACACCTGTGTCAAGTGAATCCCTGGGTACCATTTAACTAACACTTAAAGCAGCTGCTTTTGAAAGATTACCTTCAGGCACAGGCCACCCAAGCAGAACAATATCATCACCTTAAGCACTTTCCCAGTTGCCGACAAATGGGAATTCTTGCCTTGTAGCAATATAATTAAACAATATTAGTGAAAGTCAAACAAGGGGGCATTCAGCACTTGAATGTGCTCTCTGGCTGCGTGGTGGCTTCCCTGGCTTGGCTGTTATCTCTGCACGCAGTCGCATGCCTGTGGGGTTAGGTCTGAGTCTTTGAGATTGGGTTGTTGGTGTACAAGTGGGATTTACTGCAAAGCTAAATGCTGGGCTATTCTGAAGTCTTCTGTATTGCTGTTTAAAAAAAAAAAAATCTCTGATCTTAAAAAAAAAAAAAAAAAAGCTCTGTTGTGATAGCAGGGTAGGAATTAATTTCACTTCTGACTTGGAGTGATAGAGTGGATTAAGGGATGTGTTCAGTATTGAGAAAGCAGTGGAACTTGGAGTCCTGTGTGAGAGCCAGAAACCTCTTCCCATGCCTCAGCCTCGGGGATGCTGTCAGTTTTCTTCTTTCCGATTTCTCCTCAAACTTCTGCTTCCTAATTATTAGTTACAGCAGGCAAGGTAAGCACAGAAAGTTCGGGGAATTAATGGCAAGGGTACTTCTATAACACATCTCCCCTAGGAAAGGGCAATACAGCTCCAGCCCTCAGTGCTCTGTAGCTGATAATGTGAAGATGGGTAAGGGACAGTGATATTTGCTGTCCAGGCTACAGGTGACAAGGTGCACTGTCACTAAGCTGTGTGGCTGGGGACTGCTGCAGTGTGGTGACTGCAGAGCCCATCTGCTCACATCTTCAGCAGGTGCCCCACCAACATTCCTTCCCATTTCTCCAGCTTTGAGCATCCCCATGGCTGGAGGATGTGAGAGGCAGCGAGAGTATCCAGCTATGTCTTCCAGATGTGACGTGTTAAATAACACCATTTCTTCTCTCTGCACTGTCTATCCCCCCCACCCATCTAATCTATCCAACTTTTTGTTGAGTAAATCATCTCTGCTGCTAGAACTGCAATATCCTTAGGAAAAGGCTAAGTGGTGATGGGTGATGAATTCAAAAGCAGAAAACAGATTACTCCTGACATGGCTATTAGTACTTTTGGTAGGAATAGGTCAAATATTGCCCAGAAGTCAGTTAAACATTTGCCTGTGATATTGCAGATTTGATAGGAAACATAAACAGCTCTAGTCGTTGTTAAACAAATCTGTTCCTCAGTACCAGCTCTGAGCGAGCAGCAGTCTGAGACCATCCCTCTGAAATGACATCCTACCGACTTAGTGAAACTGCATAACTTTTCAACATGGATCTGACCGGGAGACCAGGGCTTACCCCAGAGAAGATTTATCTGCACCTAAGAGCTTTGGGAGCATAAATCCTGCTGGCTGACTAGCACCAACTGCACGAGGTGCCAATACCTTCGGCAGAGCCCAACAACCTGCCTAGCGCACGTGGGCAGAGAGCTCATTTTGAAGGAGTGCGTGGCCATAAATCCTCTAAATACTTCTGAAAATCTTTTCCAGAGTTGTTGAGCAGAAAAAACAGGTTTGTGGGCTGCAGAGAGCAGATGTATCCTGTGCACATCAAAGATGTATTGGCTGCGTCATGACCTCATGAAATTGCTTGAGCTGGCAGCTCTTCCCCCACTCCTGCTATGGGTGCAGCTTAATGATACAATCTACCTTTGTTTAGCTATTGGAATAAAACACAGGATAGAGCCAAACATGTATAACTTCATAATTGCTTTGGCTGCCCCCTGGCTCCCCTGCATGCTCCTGTCTTTTATTCTCTGCCTGCTCCCACTGCACTTGTGCTGCGCACTGCTGTGGCTTGTGACAGCGGAGCCAGGTTTATGAAGGCATCATCAGCTCATGTCAGAAGTGACGCATCCCAATACGATCTAGAGCTCCCTGTGTCCTAAGCTCTGACTATATTTATAATCCAATCATGCTGGAAAACACAAACGTAACTTCTGTCTGACCTTCTCTATTAAACTGTGAGGACTTTTTCTCTAGGACTTCTACCACCTTGACATGCAGTATTTTGCTTGCTGCTGGTTTCCCTCCTGCTTCTCATGCTATTTTCACTGCCAGCCTAGCCCTTACAAAGCTGACAGCTTCAGCAGGGTGCATGACCACCTTGCAGAGGTATCTGCTGATAGCCCTTGTTGGGTCTGTGCAGAAAGGGCAAGATCAATGACCTGCAAGGAATGTGATGCCAGAGGTGGTCTCTGAAGAAGGAGCACGAATGATGGCTTTATGAGATGCTGTTGAGGCTGGAGGTAATAATGAAAAAAAAAAAGTCTTTCCCCAGCTCCCATGGGCAGTCTCTGGGCACTTCAAAACACAACAGCATTATTACCCCAGTTTAAAGGATAGAGCGGTTAAAGCACCTCCTCAAGGTCCTTGTGAAAGTTAATAAAAAGGGCAAGCGTGGAACCCAGGTTTCACAGTTCCCATGTGCCCCAGAAGCCTAATTCCTGCTTTTACTTCTTGCTTTCCAAAATCAGGCACTTTCTATGGAGAACTCGGTTTCTCTGCTTGCAGGGGCCATGTTCAATGCCAGCAGCAGAACACCACTGACTTGTGCTGTTCCTCCTACAGCTGTGCTGAGGCTGTGCGAGTGCCTCCTGACCAGACCCGACTGCACCTGCATAAATGACAGCCCATGGCTCAGGGTGATGGAGAGCCCACCCCTACTCTTCTCCTTGCACTAATGCAAAGGTAAATTTGAAGACTGGGTAAGTGAGAGCTGCTCTTTTACCACCAGTTTTACCTTCTATTGTGCTCTGCTAAGCCAGGACCTTCTGATGATGTTAAATGGCAACCCCTTCCTAGGTACAGATGATGTCCACCCTCCAGGGCCAATGGAGTTGTGTAGACACAACATTAATGCAGACTTCTGTCTATGGGAAATCCCATGTAAATGAGCTCTTAACATGATTTTCATTGACTAGGAGAATTCCTGGCTCTAAAGTTTGCCCAGGTGTCTGAGTCAGATGAAGGCTGTGGCTTTGTCTCAGGGACTGCTCCTAGATTTGGGGATTCCCATCCAGTGCTGACCTGGGCAGTCCCATGTGAACAGTGTTGTTTATTGTTTCATGTAATTAGCTGCTCCTTTTGAAGTCATCAGGCTGCATCTGAATGTGTTCCCTCTCAGTTCAAACCAAACTCTTTTAGAAGTTATTCATAATGTATGGGCTGGTTACATCTACCTCCAAAAAGTGCATGGGTGGAATTCCTTTGTAAATTTGGTCATACATATATTTGAACCTCTAGCGGAGCAGGAGACATGAGACCTTCTGCTGGTATAAGCTGCTGTATCAAAACCTGGCTGAGAAGCTCTCTGGTCCTATAGCTTCTGGCACCATATGCTGCAACAGTGCAAGTCAGGTAGGCATTGGTGTTGCCTTGTTTTACTGTGTTTGAGTATATTCACCTACCAGCCTACCTTACATACAAACCTAAACTACGTTGCTGATGCTATGTCAGCGAAGAGGAGAGGGAAATGCATGTCCCCTCTAACACTGCTGTGCTGGCAGGGCTCCTGCTACAGGCTGGTGGAGGGCAGGGAAAGCAGCTCAGCTCGGAGCTGATAACTCGTTAGTGCATGCCTCACTGAATGCGGTAACAAGAAAATTGCATTTGCTCAGTCTTAATTCAACCCTTAAAATCAGCTTGGGTGGCTTTTTTTTTTTTTTTTTTTTTCCTGCTTTGCTGAGGTTTGAGGGGAGAGGGAATATGTTATTGCAACTGGGGACTGCACTAGAGAAAACTATCAGTTTGGGCTGGTTTAGAAGTTAACTTTTCTCCCACCTGATGTTGCTGGGCTTGTAGTGCTGCTCCTCTGCCAGCAGACTGTGCATTCCCACTGGAGAGCCATGGCTAACTGGGCAGGGGTTCCCTATAGCACACATACCTTCCAGTGCAAGCTGTCTAGGATGGGGTTTGCCTTTTCATGCAGACCGTCCTTTTGCAGAGGATCATTTTCTGGTCTCACGCATGGTGCTGTACTGCCAGCAGCAAATAAAGCTACTTAGGAATTTGTCCCCTCTGGGATCTCTACAGGTTCCTCTGACTTTTGAATGACCGCTGCCCTTGTTGGAGTCCATTCCAGGAATGTTTCACTGCACTCAACACCTGTGCTATAGCCTCTGCAGCCTGAGTGTCCCTCATGCATTTAAAATGTCCTTTATGGCTGTTAGGAAAGGGAAAATTAAAGAGAATGGCACTTACAGGACATCAAAGATACAAAGGGCCTCTTTATCCAGAAGACATCTCTGCATTTGGGGTAGTATTTTACCTGTTTAAATGGCTTCTTCCAGAGCCCTTAAGTACAGTGTTGTGCCAGCTAAGTATGGATTTTTAATTAAGCCCCCCTGCTTCCCTCCCATCTTTTGCACATAACTATAATTTTGCAGGTTAAGAAATCCCTTAATATCTAGCTAGAGGTTTAATGCTATATGCTCTTTAAAGAGCCCCCCCCCCAGCCACGGTGCTGCATTAATAGCTCTGAGATGATCATTTTTACAGTCTCTAGGACTGACGTCTGCTGTTAGCACTTTGCGATCATGTCAAGCGAGTGGGGGGGGGGGGGGGGGATCTGTACCTGTCAGATGATGTTTTAACACATGGTTTTAATCTTGTTAATTAACACAACTTCACAGAAAACCAGGTGGTGCTCAAAGCGCAACCCTTCCTACCTGGGGAGGTGGTGAGCAGCTCCCCCTCCTGCGGTGTGGGTGCTCCTTGTTCATGGCAAGAGGAGCATCGCTGGTCCCCACTGACATCTGTTGCAGAGCATTGGGTTAGGCTGTGGCTGTGGAGGTCTGGGGATGCTTCAGGGCCAGCTGAATATGCAGAAGTTGATTTAAAGCCTTAGCTGCTTGCACAATTAATGTCAAGTAAACATCTGAATAAGGTTGCCATAGTATCAGGGATGTATATCATCTTGGCCATGTGTGCACTCAAAATATAGGGAAACTTGCCATGTTTTGGCAAAGCACTGTGTTTTGACAAATGTGATGGAAGACATGCTTCTGTTCTTCGTGCCGTTGGGGTTTTGTGCAGAAAAGCATCGAGGCTGGCTGTGGTTGTGATCCCAGGGCAGGTGATTGCCACCATCCTGGGTCAGACCAGGCCATCTCCTGCAGAGATCAGTGATGGGTGGTCAGGGAGAGTGCGTGTATATGGTGATACTTCAGAAAGACTCAAAACTTACCTTTGCGACCGCAGGCCTGCTCTTGCATCTCTTCCCAGCCACTTCACTGGCACTGAATGGATCTGGTCCATCTTCTCCCTGCCTGTTGTGATGCCCTGACGTTGGTGAAGGAATCCTTGAATTGCTTGTGTGAGCAGTACAGGTTCACGCTACCCAGCCCACGTAGAAACTCCTTTTCTACCAACTCCGGGTTTCTGCAGGGCTGGTACCAGCGCTGTGGTCAGGTGGGCAGCCCTGGAGCGTGCACCCTGTGCTGGGTGCTGTACTCTGGTGCTCTCCTCACAGTATAAATGAAGATGACTTGTATAAAACATGTATTAATGTTTAAAAGCACTGGGGATTTGACATCACGTCTTTCATTTTATCCCCTGGTAGCCTTGTGTGCCAAAGTCTTTGGGGACCGGATCTGCACCAGCCGTGTTTTGTGCCCTGCAGTGTCTCCACTGCTACTCTCACCCCTTTGTCTAGGCTGAACTGGGCTGGCTGTGCCCACCCATGCTACAACCCCTCAACTTTTTTTAGTGGCTGTGTCCCACCCTGCTGCCAGCTCAGTTGTCCCTGGCTGCAGCCCTGCTCCAAAATGTTCTGCATGGCTCTGCAGGAGGGTGCCCGAGTCTCTTGGCTCCAGGGGGGCTGGCGTGTGTTTAAAAGTGAGTCTGTGCTTTGGGAAGGGCTGGCTTGGGGCTGCAGAGTGCTCCCTGGAGGTGGCCAGCCTGGTGCCTTTCCCAGGCTCTGTGCTCCCTCTGACAGCAGCCTTGGCTTTGAAGGCGCTCGGCCTCTCGGGGCAATCCAGGAGGTGACTTCAGACCTCTCTGGTGCAGCGCGTGGCACTCTGAGGGCAAGGATCCCTTTCATTAAAACTGATGGATGACACTTTTTTTCTCCCCCCCAGTATTTACAATTCAAAGTGTTCTGATCAAAGTGCTGGAAATTAGGATGTTGACATGGATAATTACTCCTTTCTTGGCGTTTGCACCAGAAGAGAGCGTGCGATCCCCTTTCCCTTTGTATACCCCGTGTCAGTTGAAAGCATTTCTACGTAGCTGATGTCTCTAGATATATTTGCTGACTTAATGTCAGCAAATCCCACTATGATTAGGCCTTGGGGTGACAAAAAAAAAACCTTGGCTGTTACAAGCTAGGTAACTCAGTGCCGAGATAAAGCCTAAAAATAAACCCCGGTAGCCTTTTAATGGAACTGAGCACAGTGCAAAATAAATTTTTATAAGTTGTTAGGTCTACTCAGCGAAGGGGAGAACTATAAAATCCTGTTTGATGGCTTTTTAATGGCAGTTGTTTCATTTAAGGCTTTTAGTGAAGCGGGTTACAAGGCAAAAGCAGAATAATAAACAATAAGAGCATGCTATCCCCCAGCAAAGCAACCGCGATAAATGCCCAGCGGTGACTTGGTGGTGTTGGCTCGGGGCATCAGTGGGGCCATGTAGGAGCATCTTTTCCTGGCCAAGTTTCTGTCCCTGGCTGTTGAAGGAGAGCAGGGCTCATGCCTGGTGACATCCCACTGCTTCTGCCTGCCCTCTGCCTTGGCTCACATTCGTGGCTGCTTTACACGTGCTTCTCTGCAAAGCACTTTGCAGAATTGAGCTTTTTCTGTGGGATGTCACACTGTTGCAGCACTGTAAAACAGCCTGACTTGTTTTACTGAATTAAAAGAGAGGGACAAGAGGTGGCGTCACCACCTTTGTGCTCCCAGGTCTGCCCTCGCTCTGGATTTTGCAATTGAAATCCAAGCATCAGCAATATCAGACTAATAATGAACACACATGAAGGGATTCGTGCCTTTATGCATCCCTTGGCATTGCGATGCTGTCTGCAGGGAACACTACCAATACACAGAGAGTAGAGGCCAGGTAGGCCTGTCTTCTGCAGGCAGGTCTGGTGTCTGAAAGCCTATGGTCTTGCGTGAGAGCCGGAGTGTGCCCTGTCTTTGGTTTGCAAGGGGAAAGATGGTTGTGACGGGTCTAATCCTTCTCCCAGCAGAAGATTGCTGTTGAGTGGTTAGTGAATAATGCTCTTTTACTGGGGCTTTGTTTAGAAATGGGCTTAGCTTCGCAGCTATCATAACACTGTGATACTGGCTATAAAAAGTGAGAAATGTCTGCAAATGCTTCCTTGAAATATTTACACATAATACACTAGAAATCTTGCCCACTTTTCAAAACTCTCACAGTCCTGGAGGTGTCACAGGCAGCTTTGTCCTGGTGGTCACAGCCTGGCTGATATTGATGGACATCAGGAAAGCATTTTGATGCAACATCATCAAGAAATTCCTTCAACTAGATTATAAATGCTGGGTCTAAGCATTTTGACAGTATCCTTTTAATAGAACCAGCCGTCGTCCCCAACTAAGTAACAATTTACTCTGGGTAGTTAATGCCATTGGAAGTTTTCTTCTTTTTCTTCGTCTTTTGCTTTTAAAGAAACAAAATTGGAAACAAATCCAAGCCCACATTTTCCATTGATTTCAGACCAGAGACACAAACAGCAGGACTTTAATGTCACACTTTACAGCAATGTAATCAAACCAAACTTCTGAAATCAATATTTCTTCATAACTGACCTTTCCAGATTAATGATATATTGCTATACCACTCCATAGATGATCATTTCCAATAGAAAGACTAACCATTCAGATCACTTTAATTAATCTTCCTCCACTCCCCCAATGAACTTTTAGTTATGTCGAGGAGGCAGCAGACCAACTGTTGAAACCCATCATCAAGCTGAAGATCGATGTTCAGTAACACTGCTCTCTAAGCAATACAGAAAAATCATATGTACACAAAGAGTCTTTTTAAGCCTACTTTATCTCCCTGCTCTTCACCCAGACGCAGCACAGGACATAATCCCCTGCTGACGGCCATTCCCATAGGAACACACAATGACGTGACAAACGGAGCTTGGTGACCTCTTAGCATGAGCAAGAGGGCAAAATGTATGAGCTGTGCAAAAGAAATGTCATGTTTATGCAAGTTTATTTTTAATAACTGGCTATCCAGGGTGGCGAGCAGCTGGAAACATATTACCAGGATCATTACGATGTTTAAACACAGGCCTGTAGTATGGATAAAGAGTAACATCACGCTGAGGTTGCAGCCAAGAAGCTCTGTTAACTTTTCAGAAACTGTAGACAGCCCTGCTCTGGCCAAGCAACCATTTGTCTCCTTGGGCTGATACCAAAGCAGCCACCAGCTTTTGGGGTGCACCAACAGCTTCTCACAGGCAGCAGTGGTACTTCGCCCCAGGGATGCATCTTTCAAGTTGCAATTGCATGTCTCATCTTTGGGAATGCATTTGAGAGCACCATTTCAGGGGCTCCTTGAGTTTCCTTTAAACTCCTCAGTAGTGCTGCCAAAAGTGCGATGTAGATAGTGTTTGTAGCAAAGGGGACTGAGGCCACCAACCTGATGAGCCACCAAAGCCCCAGGTTTCAGGGGGACATCTAAAGAAGCCCCCTGCAATTCTCTGCTGCTTTTCCAGCTCATGAAGCTCCCTTGGGTACATGTGTGCACAGCAAAGTTCCTGCAGTGCTGTGATTTCAGAGCAAAACATCAGCCAACAACAAAAAAACGAAGCTCTGCAGACAAGGCTAGGGTAGAGGAATGTGCTGTGAGAGCCTCGGGGGTGTCTCTATTGATGGTTAGGGCTGACCTAAGATCGCCCCTCCACTGATACCTGTCAACTATTTTATACAGTCAGCCTCTTAGCTTGATGAAATTCAGGAGTCCATGAAATTACACCCTGAATTAATCTGGCCTGTGGCCAGGAGAGTAAATAAGTCGTAAGGCCCAAACTTTGCATTCAAGGCTTTTTTTTTTTTTTTTTAAACTATCCTTCATTACCGCTCAGATAAGATTTAATGTCATTATCAATCCAGCCAAAGAGATTCAAAGACAAAACCCTTTGACTGTAATCTAAAAAAAAAAAAAAAAAAAAAAAAAAAAAAAAAAAAAAAAAAAATAGAAAACTGACAATAAATTAGTGTCATTACCAACCAGGCTGCCTCCCTAGGAGGGGAACCAGGGGCTTTGAACTGCTGCTTTTGTGTTGTGGTGTTGGTGTTCAGAGGGTCCCTTTTGACGTCGCTGCCTCTCATCTCCGAGTGACGTGACAAGCAGCTTGTCACCGGCCGTGCCAGGCGCTGCTGGCAGCAGCTGCAGCACGCTCCTCCGCCGTTGGAAATGCCAATCAGGGCCACATCCTGACTTGCTGTCGCTCCCCTTCAAAGACGCCCATCTGTGACAGGTTTATCCCCAGGGATGGCTCCGAACACCCCTCCTTGCAGGGGATGGGAGGCAGGAGTCCCCAAAACGCTCTGGGAGAAGCATCCTGGTGGCTCCTGTGTAGGTATATAGGGTTTGTGCTTTGCTCGGGGCAGGTGAGGAAGCCCTGTGAGAGCATGGAAATAGCTCCTAGGGGACGGTGTCTGCAGGAACCAGTTGTGAGATCTTTGGGTTGGTCCTTGATGTGTGATTCCCCCAGAGGTAGAATTTCTGTGCTGAAATCCATGATAAGGCACTAGAGAACAGAATCTATCGTGTTTTTGGTGTTTTTTGTTTTTTTTTTTTTTTTGGAAAGGAAGTGTCCTTTGAAGTCCTTCCAAAGGCAGGCGGCTCCATAAGACCCTGGGTCCCCAGGTGGGCAGGCAGAGCTCTGCTGGGAGGTGCCATGGTTGCAGTGGAGTGGCTGGGCCTAGCGCTAGCACGCGGGCAAGGCCTTGCTTTGGTGACCCGATGCGCAGGGGACACAGAGTCCACCGGGACCCTGGCTCTGTGCTCATCTTTGGTGGCACTTCAGGGCCGGTGGAGGAGAGGTGTGAGGTCCCTGCATGACAGGAACACGGTCCGGGTGGAGCTGCTGTGGTGGTCTCCTGCTCTGGTGCTCTGGCAAGAAGTGCTGTGCCTCAGGTAGGTCAGAGCTTTCCTCCGGGGGGCAGATTTGGGGGTGTGCTAGGGGGAGAATTGCAGCGTGAGGAGGGGATATGGGAATGGGACTCAAGAGGCCTGAATGAGGCAGCAGCAGATCGGTGCAGGGGCACCTCTCACGGCATGGCCCTGCTGCCAACTGGTGTGGTGTGCATGGACATGTGTGCTGCAGCGTTTGTATGGGGGCCACAAAGCACAAGGCTTGCCAGCTCTGTGAATCCTTTCTGTGGAAAAAATAAAATAAAAACTGGGGAACCTCTGTCAGGTGCCCTGTATACAATATCTCTGAAGAGACAGCCTTAATCTATGTCCTGCCAACAGCTGCTTTTGGCATTTAAAATGGCCTCTTCCTGCAGCACCTCTCTGATCTTGTGGTGTATAAATCATGCTGCTTTGTACTAGGGGTGTGCAGGATAGGGCTGTTAAGCGCTGTGTAGGTGAGATGAATGTTGTCTCTAGTTTAAGGTGCTGTGTAGTGGACACTTGCATCCTTGGGGCATTGGCACAGTCATTTCTGCAGCAACAATGCCTTGAGGTCCTGGCCAGTATGGCAGATCCTGTTGTCCACAATGCTCTACATCTGTGGGAGGTTTGCCCCAAGCCGAAAGCAATTTGGGGGAGTCTGTGGTAACAAGTTCAGAGCATGGGTGGTTGCATGTAGCAGGACTATGCCCTGTTTCTGGGTCCCTGGCTCTGCTGGAGTATGACAACATTGCAGTGGTGTTACAAAGGCCACCACACACCATGGCCTCATGGTGAGCAGAAGGATGCAGTGGGGAAGGTGACGTAGGAGATGGAGTGCTACAGGGCGATGCAGCTCAGACAGCAGAGCAGTGCCTGGAACTGGAGCAGGACTCACATCTCCTGCACCTCCGTCCCATCTCCCACCCCACGCTCCCCTCTCTAGGCCAGACAGCGCTCTGCGAGTACAAGCAGCTGAGGAAAGGTAGTTGTGGCTTACCAAAATGTTTTGCATTGAGATGCCATTCCTTATTTCAAACGTTTCCCATGTAGGTCAAATAGACACCTCAGTTATTTGGAGTAAATAAGCCACAAGTCAATTTGCATCAGTGGAATTGAATTGGATTTATACCAGTGCAGCTGAGATCAGGAGTGGCCTGTAATTTATGAGGGAGATTTGAGAACTTAAACGTTTTTTTTATTTTTTTTTTTTAAGTTCTTCATTTCACCAGTAATAGGGTTTCTTTGCCCTTTACAAAGTTACTGGAATGAGGTCAGATTTTTGCAAGCTTCTGCCAATGTTTAATAAGAATAATAATCTAATATTGTCGTCCTCAACCCAAAGCCATTACCTAAAGGTTCAAATGGAGAACAAATCATGACCCAGGGGTAAGTGGCCATTTTGTGGCTCTGGCAGACCTGCTTCCCTTGCCAGGGATGGTGAGGCTGGGGTGCAGCCCTCTTGGGGTTAGCTCTGCCCCCACTCTTTGTGCAGCGGGGCTGAGCCATTCAACCTTTGTAAAACCCAGACGCACAGTGTGTTGCCTTCCCCAAATCTGGCCAGTGATGGAGGCATGGCTCTGACCTCGCTTGTGCTGCTGGCTACTGAAGGCAGGGATGTGCAGCTGGAGAAGGGAAACCCCATCTGCACTGGTTATCACTTAAATTGATCATCAAATCTTGACAGCAGCACCTGGGCTGACTGTTTGGGGAACAACTGGTGGGGTTTTTTTGGTGGTGTTTTGTTTTGATTTTTTTAAATGCTTTTTCTCTGAGAAATGGCTTGTGTTCATTTAAAAACCCCACCAAGCAGCCCTAGCTGTGTGCATGCTGACAACTGGCCCAGGAGGAGAAGCTCCAAATAAGCACTTAGAAATCCCCTGAGCTCTGGACAAGCTCCCCTGGTCTTGCCCAGTAGATAAGTGGTGAGTCCAGGAGCCCCTGGAATCTGCATCCTTCCCAGTGAGCACTTTTGGGGTGTTTAGTGCTCTGCTTTGGCTCCAGATACTGCTTGCAATTGTTTCCTTCTCTTCATTTGAGCCTGCTGCTGGTTGTGCCAGGCAGGGGATGCTGGGGTGCAGGATGATGCTTTGGGGAGACCTGGCCATTCAGAGAGGGGGTGTAGGCAGGGTGAGACATGAGAAATTAGGAAATCAGAGCTATGAGATGTTTGTGGGCACCCATGATTGTGGTCGACAGGCCTGAAATATGTTTGTGCACAAGTTTGAAAGAAAAAGTGCAGACAAGCAGTCACTGGTGTGGGTCCCTCTCTGCTCCAGTTTGGAACAGAGAAAACGAAACTGGAGGCTCTGGGACGGCCAGGAGCCACTGCTTGATGTTCACTGCCACTGGGTAATGACCGCCTTTTCCTGGCCAAAAATCCCCAGAGCAGGCGGGGAGCCTGAGGCTGGGCGAGCAGCCCACAGAGCTCGCCTGGGCCAGCCATGGGCCAGGATGGCGCGCACTGCTCCCAAAATAAACAGCATGATCCACTGCGGGCACCCACAGCACCCGTGTCAGTGCAAAGCGTATTCACTAGCAGTGTGAGAACATGGATATAATGCCAGATGTGGAGAAAAAGACAAGAAAAAGCCCAGGCCAAGAAGGGCAGAGCGACATCACAAAGCCCTCGTGGTGCCACTGAGCTGGGAGAGGTTGCAGAAACGCAAAAGGGGTTGGAGATGTCTGGTTAAGAGACTTGATTCAATGTCATTCTAGACAGTCATAACTGCTGTTTTCTAAAGCACTATAAAAGAAACGAAAGGCCATCAAAGTGTATATATACATTCAGTACGTACATTTTTTCAGCTATTTAGTCAGAGCCCATCTACGGGAGTCATAGCAATATGTGAAGCTTGCAAGCAGTGCTGTTATAGCTGCAGCAGTACTTGTTATGGATATGTGAATTCCTGGCTAGGAGAAAAGCTTGGATATGAGATTTGAATAAGAATATCAAATTTAGTTAAAAAATTCATTATTTTTAAGGTAGACTTTTTATTTTGAGGTAGTTTTGATTTTGGAGCACTGGGGACCAGCAACACTGTATGTTGCTTTAATAAAATCGGTTTAAATGCTGAAATTGATTGCAGAACATCACCTCCCTCCCTTCTCTTGCATCAAATAAGTTCCCATTTTCCAACTCACTGGACGTGCTTTGCAAAGCTGAGATGAAATGATGGACTTAGGTCTCGTAACTAACCTTAGAGGAGAGTAAAATATAATTTACATGCATTTCACAGCAGTTGTTTTGACGGTGGGTATTAAAGTGATTGGCAAATATGGTAGCAATTTATCCCAAGTAGTAACTGCAAGCTGCTATTTTAGGTTCATAAAAATGTAGTTACAAAATACGGTAACATACCGAAGGCAACTATTTTATGATCTCATAAAAATAGCACTGCAGCGCTTTGTCCTGCCGAGCGAGAGGGGCAGCACAGCCCGCAATCGCCACTCATTACAAGCTGCGCTCCCCTAATTGCAGCACAGGTCACCTTTCATGTCCTGCCAGGTCTGAGCATCCCCTGCCCGGGTTTCCAGCGTGCTCTGAAGCTGCAGACCGCCCCGACCAGGCGGCTGGCTTCCCCAGGACCTTTGAGACCTAAATTGGGACCGGCGATAGCTCTGGGCATGAAGCACAAAGGATGAATCTGGGCAAATTGCTGCCAAAGAACTTTTTCTTCCTTTCAAAGCCAGAAGTTAAAAATAAGCTGAGGGTAGTGTAACCCTTTGGGACTAGGTAGTGTCAGCAGCAGCAAGAGTCACGTTTGAAGGACTTGGGGCCCTCCTTAGACCTAACAAATACTTTGGCTTCAGCCTGACCTAGAATTTCGAAGTGCCCCCCCTTGGCACTCCTGCCTGGCCATGCTGCCTCCATCACGCGAGCAGAGTTTGTGTGCAGAGAAAGGGGAATGAGGGGTCAGCCCGAGCACCACCAGCAGCAGCCCTCTGCCCAAACAAATGAGATTTAAACCAATGCTGTCGTACTGCTGGCAATGATCTGTTAACGGAATACCTCCTCAAATGTATGCAAATGCCTTTCCTTCCTTTCCAAACTCAGTTTATTATAAGTGTTCGGCATCGTCAAAGGCTCACCCTTCCTAGTGCTCCTGGGCTTGGGGTTTAATTGCAATTAAAGCCAGCTCCTAGCTGGAAATGAGTGCTGCAGCCTGGAAACCTGTGCCTGAAGCAGCGTTTGTTGGGGCTGGTGTGCAGGCTGTAATGGTAGGAAGCTTCAACTGCTGCCTTCCAGTTCTGGAAAGAAAGATGGTAAAAGAAGCAGCTCCTTTGCTGGATGTCACTGGAAGCGATGCAGAACAAAATAACTCCTTTTAGGGGCAGTACTGTCCCAAGACACATTTCCCAGAGCTCCTGTTGGCACACAGGGATGCAGAACTTGGCCCAGAGAGCAGTGAGACCATGGTGGAGGGAAGAGGCTTTGATCAGCCGCAGCAAGACCCCCGGGGTTCTGGCTGGATCTCAAAGCCACTCACACCTTTGGGAAACCAGTATTTCTCCCAGGACGGCGTCAGCATCGCATGTATACGCCCAACAGCTGCTGGGAACCTCAGGGCAGCATCTCCTCCAGGATGCATTTTTTACCATCAGGATCACCCTTATAGCATCCTTCTCTTTTATGCACCAGCCCCTGAGCAGGACAAATCCATCAGGAAAAATCAGCGTCGCAGCTAGAAACGCTTCACCCAAGTCCATGTGGAGGGGATGTAGCCCAAAATAAGGTTAAAAGGGGTTTTCTTTCTGCCAGTGCTGAGACTGGGAACCTGGGGCCTGTTCAAGTTTTAGGGGCTGCAAACAAGCAGATGAGGCATTAAATGTGCTGTTCGGGAAAATTCCTGAGCCTTTGCCTTGTCGCTGTCTCGGTTCTTGAGCAAACCCACAAATCATCTCCCATTTAAGGGAGAATCCTCCCCCACTGAGAGCCCCGCAGTGTCGGGATTAATGTCAGCCTTAATTTTCAGTTGTCACTTGCAGGAAAGTATAGCCCCTGCATATTTCATAAGTGCAGACTGTATTTGAAAAGCCACAAGAAATGAAAACACTCTTGGTTCCTCAAATGACCAGAAGCTGTAACTTCTCCATCAGAAGGCAGGATGGCCTCCTTCACAGCTGGCTGCTGGTCGTTTATCCAGTGAAAGCTGTCCCACAGGCCAGCAGATAAATTGTGTGCTGTGTCTGGTTTCTAGACATCCCGATAACGAAAATCTAATTAGTGTGAAAGTGTAGCTTATTGGGTCAGCTGGTTCGGCAAACGCTTCCACCCAAACTGCAGCCCGACACAGGCAAATCTCAGATTTTGACTGGAGAAAGATAGAGAAGCTTTGGTATTTCTCTGTTTCTTTGCACGTTGTAGTTTTGGACGTCAGGGCAGAAGTGACGATGAGATTCCCTCTGCAGCATTTCCCACTGGAGCAAGAAAATATACAGTCAGATACGCTGCAATAAGGCTGTTGTTTATGAGATTGCCAGGCTGTTTCCGTAAAGTATCTAAACAGCAGCTGCAAATTACAGCTGTGGAGCCAGCTTTAAAATACTCCCGTGCTGAAGGGTGTCTGGGAGTGGGTTTTTAGGTCCTGGTCCTGCAAGGTAGCCCCACGCGTTGTGTTCTTCAAGGTTTTGATCTAAGCATCAGTATAATGGCTCCCAATCTAGCAAGGACCAGCGATGTGACACTGTCCTTTTTAATGAGTGATGGGCTCAAATTAACATTCAGAGTATGAAAAGGAACGACTCTTGAAAGGGTGTCTCATTATTTCTGATGTCAAACGCTTTACAGTGAAATCAAAGATCGGAGCGGATTTGGGGGGAGCGGGTGCGAATTTGGGTCTGTGAGTGAAATTCTCTCCTTCATCACGCGGGGCTGTGCGTGGCGAGGTGATTAGCTGTGAGTGCACAGTGATCTATCCAGGCTTTGATTACTTTGTTAATGAGCTTATGATAGGCGACACTATGTCTATCGCATGTGTCAGCCTTGCTACGTGCAGTTTGTCCCCCGAGATTTAAATCAGGCACAGGCACATTCGAGCGTTATTTTGGACTTCGGAAAGCAGCTGTGGAAGCCGTTAATTGCAGCTGATTGTCACTTTGAAATTTTGGTGTGATTCAGGGCTCAGAGCCGCTTCTGCCTTGACAGCCTGCCAAGGCGGACGGAGCTGGGTCCCTTGTCTGAGCCGCCCTGCGTCCCATGTGCAGCCACGTTTCAAGCGTTGCTGACCACGAAGATGACGTCTAATTTCCACTGCACCCAAAGGAAAGGCATGGTGCGTTTGTGCCCTGCTCCTGCAGGCATTAATCATCTCTCTGCTTGTGTGAGTAGTTCTACTGGTTTCAGCAAGACTAATAGTGCGCCCAATGCTGTCAATGCGATACAATTTAAGGCCTCGATCCTTTAAATGCTATCTCTAAAATACCTCGTTTCCCCCCGAGATTCCTGAAACTAAAGGATCAACTTTTCAGATGCTGCTCGCTGCGTGTGGAGAGAGGCAGGAGCCCTCCTGTTCACAAAGGGATGTAATTTATGCAGACAAAAGCAATTTAAGCTAAAATTGATCCAGCAGTACAAAAAGTGATTGGGTCAGTAGTTTGGCAAATAAGAAAGATGAGTTCACTCCACGGGCATTTACAGTGGGTAATAAATTAGATCTGGCTGAAATATTTTGACCAGACCTTTTTTCAATCACAACCGAAGTATTATGCAGACATTTCAGAGTTTCAGCAGGACGAAGCTCCGGCAACGTTCAGAAGAACCGCGTGGCTGGATGAGGAAAGAGGTGGCGGTGGGACTTTATGGGTCTCATTCTGGCTGAAGTTCAAAAACTCCTGGAAACTGCAAATATTCTTCACGTATACTCTAGTGATCATGTAGCACTCATAAACAACAGACGTAATTAGAAACATTTCAAGGCTTTGAAATTGCTTTGCTTCTGAAGGAAAATGAAACTGTTGTTGCAGTGTGATATAGACTGAACCCGGGGGTCAGGATGCTGCCTGCATCACCAAGCAGGCAAAGGGGGGCTTGTATTTTAGGAGCGCTGGACCCTAAAAGAGGGCCCTGAGAGCCACACCTTAGCCACAGGTTTCTGAACCTTTCGGTTTCCTTTTGCATCCGAGTGAAAACAATTTGCAAAACCTCAAATTGTTTCGCAGAATAGAATTGCAGGTTTCTGATCAGCCGCAGCTCTTTTGTATTGTCCGCGATATTAAGAAAAGCGGTAGATTGTGAAAACGTTGACAGATTGAAAATGTTTCTGATGTTTTAGTCTGCATTCATAGTGGAAACTGCTTAAATACCTATTACCTGTGATTGAGGATTCCTGGGGCGTAAGTGATGAATTGTAATACAAAATATAAAGCCAGGATTTCACAAGTAATGAATTCGTGGTGGTATGAACTGTTCTGTGCTTGCTGCAAACGGTGCCTGAAAAATGGATCTTGTTGTGGAATGGGACTGCTTTTATGAAGATATTTGAGGGGATAGGAAACAGCCAAATAGAGTTCTCTCATTAGCAAACATTTTTCACAGGATGAATATTTTCAGATTCCTATTGAAACCTCAGAGCTGTAGTGACGGGCCTACCGCATTTAAATCACTGCAGCTGGACTCACCTTTGTCTCTGGTGTTTGTTTTGTTTCTGTTTTTCTGTTCTGCTGCAGACTAGAAATGTGCAACTTTAAATGGTCGTTTAAAGAATCCCTTAAAATTTGCACCTTCCAATTTCACAAAAATACATTTTTCTTTTCACCTTTCATCCAAAACCCCAAGAAATCACATCACTATTGTATCCATTTCAGTGTGAATCGCTTTTTTTTCTTTTATGTCTGTTTGATAGCAGGCAGTTCTTTCAGAGAAAAGTTCAGAGAATTCAGGGAAACATTCAGAATAAAAAATGTGTGCTTTTTTTTTCCATGCAAAATAATTCACAATTTCTAACAGTCTTAGTAATGATCTTGCAGCATCCTTCTCAAAATAGGCAGGAAGAGACTTGTGCACCCACAACCTGAATGTCTTGTACCGTTGCAGCCCGTAATTCTCATTCCTTCTCTCTCTGAGCTGCTACACCAAAATCACGGCTGCGTTAGCTCCCGAGCCGCACAGACAGTGATATACATCGCCCTCTTACAGCCTCAACCCCAGAGACTTTGAAGCCAACCAGGAATGTGATAACTAGTTAGGCTGGGAGTGTAATTAAACAGATTTAAAGATGTGTATCGCAGCCACCAGCTTAAAGGCAAGTTTGGACCGCGTTGTCCATCTGCCTCATTATGCTGTCAGCAATGATGCTGCACTGCGAGACTGTTCTTATGCGACCTCTGCTGCATGAGACAGTTGGGCGGCTCTCCTCCTAACCAGAGACAAGGTGCAGGTGCCCAGCATGAAAGAGGAAGAATTTTGAGGGCATTTCTGGCTTTTCCCCTACTCCCTACATCCTGCTGCAGTGGTAGACGGCTGGGACATCATCCCGATGCTCAGCTGTTGCCCCTTATTTGCACATCACTTCATGGAACTCCTCAAAATTCCCTTTTGCTGTGATGCTTGGCAGGACTGTGGTGGCTGAAAGGGCTAAGAGAAGGAGCTGAATAAAGCTGGTGTTAGCTGCACCTTGCTGTGGTCCTTTGCCAATGCGAGGAGAAAGGCAGGATGAGGGGGACAGGCTGTGCTTGCTGTGCCTGTGTTTGGGGAGGAGATGGAGGCTTCTCTGCCCATTAAAAGTAGCTTCTGGGAACTGAGAACTTGGCTTTCCTGGACTCCTTAAAGGCTTTCAGGGACCTATCCATCTGGACATATTGATAACAAAGTTATACCTGTGGGTGCCCTGCTCTGTGCTCAGTTAACATGGTTTCCTTTGGTCTCCTGCCTGTCCCAGCTGCAGACCCCATCCCTGGCAGTGCCCAAGGCCAGGCTGGATGGGGCTGGGGGCATCCTGGGCTGGTGGGAGGTGTCCCTGCCCATGGCAGGGCGTTGGAACCAAATGGTCTTTAATGTATTTTCCAACCCAAGCCATTCTACGTTCTGTGTTCTTCTTAAGTCAGTCTTGTACAGAAGACTTGCACCTGCACAGCATGAATGATTTGGGTTGAAAAGCTGTGCAAACTGTGATGGAAGTGGAGTTCCTGCTTCAGATCCTCCTGTCTGAAGGAGGGAGAGGTGTCAGCCAGAGCCTCTTCTCAAGTGTTAGACCTGCACCAAGATTTTGGGTAATAATTTCAGTAGAACTGTATTGCCTTAGGGTCCTGAGTCCCTGTTCAACAAATGGCTTAAAGCTTCCAAAACACCAGACAACTAAGTGGTAAAAGTTACTGTCTATCTTCTGAAAACTGTCCTTAGCGTTAGCTTAAGCTAATCTGCTTTATTTTACCAGGAACCAGTTGGGTCAGAAACCATATCTGAGCTAGCAAATGTTCTGCTCTGATGGTTTCGTTGTTTGACGGGCAGGAGGCAGGGCTGCAGAGGGGGTGCCAGCATTGGGACCCTTTTCTCCTAGGCTTTGGCAAGAGAGGAAGGCAAAGGAAAATCAAAGGCTTCACCCAGAAGAGCTGTTCTGCCACGATGACGTTGGAGAGATTTGCAGGGGTAGGAGCCATAGGGTTATATCAGCTCTCAGCTCAGGGTCTTTCAAATCTTTGTAGCGTGTAAACCTGGATGTTTTACACTGGCAGCCAGGTATGTCTGTAGCAGACATTGTTTCCAAGCATGTACTCTCAAAGACTACAAAAGGCAGTCAATTAAATGCAGAGATAAGAGCTCTGAAGTCAAGAGATCCGAGCATGGCCTTACGGTGTTGGATGCTAAATTCTCCCATGCATAGCAAGCTCTGTTCAGCCTGCTTGAATTTTATTCCTTGTTTCACTGCTTAACTTGTGAGTTCTGTATTAAGAGCAAAATGGAACAACAGAGACAGCAGAGCAATAAATGGAATATGTAGATAGTTCTAATCTGTCACCGTCAATAAGCAAACTTAACTTGGCAAGAATTTGCAATTGAAAACACTGGTCAAGAGGTTTTGCTTTGCAGAGCTGGGTTATCTATAACTCGTTGCTTGGTTAAGAGCTACAAAAGGACTGGACATAGTATTCTGCTCCAGGGACCATGTATCGCCGTCCCACTGAAATACGTATGGTGGCTCAGTGGGGCAAGGGGAGCAGCTCAAAGGACCAAGTTCTTCCTCTGTAGGTGAATTCCCTTCCCTCAGACCTGCACAATAACAACTACAGAAGAAGTTTAAAGCATCAGCACGGGGAAAAAAAATCTTTCCAGACACAGGTTTCTTTCATATGAGTGGATGTGTGTTGTGAAACATCTTTTGTTATAGTATGTGATTTGTAAACTTGGAACCTGACCTAGGGAAAATACCAAGATCAAAGGGAAGGCTGACTTTGATTTCAACGGCCTCTGGAACAGACCATTAGCTGATACTAATCTATCTGTGTGCTTGTATTTGGTTAGCGTCAAATCATTATTACAGTAGTCAGAAAATGTTTTTTTTTTCCCTGGAGCTTTCTGTTCTAATTTTGTTAAATGTTTTTCACTGTACAGGGGAGTTGGTTGGAAAGGCTGGCTTGGCAGCTCATCCAGCGAGGGGGTGATCTGCAGGCCGTTTGTCTTGCTGAAAATGCATTTTGTGTTAGATTTTGGGTTCTTGTGCTCTGGTATCTGGATGAGCTGCCATCTCAGCAGTGGTAAATGGCAGGTGACTCTGGTATTTCAGGGACGTCCTTTTTTGTCCCATGTTTGTATCACAGCGCTCAACAGGGCCTGGTCTTGTGTGAGGCTCCTACGTGCTGCCACGGGTGACCCATTAGCCCTCGTTTCCATGAAGCTGTGTGTCTCTTTCTTGAAAGAAAGTAATTCCAAAGGAGAAACATTTGCTCCTCTGACGTGGCTGGAGAAGATGTTGAGTGTATCCCGTGAAGGGCATTTCACTGTAGGGAAATACGGCCACCGAGACAGCTGGTAGCTCTCGGTGAGCCCTCAGGAAGTCACACAAGGGGAGTTTTCAGTCCCTGCATCATGGATTGAAAAGAAATGTTCTCTATCTCTCTCAAACAATTTCAAAACTCAAATGTTATCCAAAATCTGAAAATCTTGGGCTGGTTGTTTAACACACACTGAGCAGCCTCTCTCTCAGCAACGGGGAGCATGCTGCGCAACGAAAGGGAATTCTCCGAAGCTGAGGCCTCCTTCATGGTTCCATGCACGACACGTCCCGTAGCTTATATATTGTGTAAAACCTTATAGATTTGTACCTCTTGTAAAAAATCTCTTCCTTTCTCCCCACACCACCACTCTGTGTTTAGGATTAGCTAGAAAAATATTTGAATGACCTTTCTGTTATTTCTAGATGTCAGCTTTTGACAGAACTGGGCGGTGCAAGAAATGCACGTGCTTAAACCCAGAAGCCTGTATGACCAAGTGCTGCTGAAAGCTAGCAAGCCTTAAAGAACAAAGTTTGATTTGGAAAGAGTTTTGACAGAGATGTAGTTGAACTGGTTCTTGCCTGGACAAAAAACATTCCTGTGCTGCAGATTTCACATGGAGAGCGATGAATGCCCCCCCAGGGCCCGGCACCAGCCCCGTGCTGGTTCTCCCGCGGGAGCTGAGCCGCTCACGTCCCAGAAGTGCTGCCTGGCTCCTCTTTGGCCAAGTCATATTTAAAAGTGACTTTAGCTGATTAAGGAATACTTAAGCCAAAAACATCCATCTGAGAACTTGTGCCAGATTTGGTGGCAAATATCCCTGGCCAAACCAAAAGATTTTAGAAAAGTCTAAATGTTCCAGTCGGAAGTGAAATATTCCAGAACTTCCTTTCACAAAGATTTTTAATGATTAAAATTACTTCAATATACGCTTTTCAAGTAAAAAAAAAAAAAAAAATTTAGATTGAGCAAAATGACCCTAAATGCTTTTTCTTCCCAGTTTTTCATTTCAGAGCAGCTCAAATAAAATTACCTGAGAAAGGAATTGTTTAATGCACTGAAATAGGTCTCATATTCTCACAGCTCTCTTTTGTGTCAGAAGACGGATTAAAAAAAAAAAAAGCATCTTTCAGGTAAACATCTGTAATTCACGTTGACTTTAACAAAGTCAGGAAGTCCTTGCTGTCTCTATCACTTCCATTTCTTAGTAATTCTTCCTGCCTGGAAAGAAGTTACCAGCCTCGAAGCTGTGCTGTTTGGTCCTTAGCAGCAACACGATGGTCTTGGCACAGATTTTTTCTTGCACTCATCAGAGAGTCTGGGTCCCAAGGACCAGGTCCCCTCATGCATCTGGAGGCCTTTATCAAGTCATTTAATTTCTGCTTCTATCTGCAAAATGAGGGCAAAATGCTGGCCCCTTTGTTAGCTAGGGCCATGGGCTGGCACTCCTGCTCTCAGCTGCACCAGGTGTGCTGAACCAGTCTGAACCAGGGTTTACCCCCTGCTGACACCAGTTGTGTTTTTTGGGGCATCTCTTAACAAGGAACCCGAGCAGCTTGATTGGTCACGGAGCTGAACTTTGCACACCAGCGTTCGAGCATAGGATTATAGATCTGTATTCCCAGGAAACGTTTAGCACGGAGCGGGAGCTGCCGCTGCCAGGACAGGAATCCCCGGCAGCTCTGGAGCAACACAGCGCTTTGGGGAGTCACATCTGGAGCTGCATTATGTACTAAATCAAGGCTGTGGCAGGTGTGTAAAGCTGGGATTGCAGAGCCATGAAGAGAGCCAATATATGTGGCAGTTGTTTATTCAAAAGAGAAACTGCTGAAATGGGCTTTGGAATGATTTGTTTAGTTGTTTAAAACCCTCTGAATTCGTATGATGTTTGTGCAGCTATGAGGGAATAATGAGCAGAATTTCCTGAGATGGGTTGTCTCACAGAACAGTTGCTCTGCTGATTCCTCTGGAGCCGTAAGCTTTGGGGTTTGCCTCCAAAGCACCCGTTGTGTCGCTGCTCTGCAGAGACTCAGGGAGGATGTAGAGGGGCTGTGAAAAGCAGGGCAGAATTCTGGTTATGTATTCCCCTCAGCAAAAAATGATGTTATTTCCTGTGTGAGCTAGCTGCACCCAGGCCAGACCTCAGCCACTCTCCCGTCTCTGTCCCCCAACATCACCTTAGCTATTCTGCGTGCTTCTGTAATGAGAGCATTTTTGTCATTGCTTGAAAAAGAGACCATGGTGAGCTGAAGTGCCGAAGGCTGAGTGTCCTCTCTAGAAAGAGGCCTCAACTCATCAGGTGGTTTTTTGTCTTCAAGGCGTGCAAGCTGGGGCTGAGGGAGATTTTAGAGATTGTTCCAAAGAGATTTCCCATCCGAGGACTTGTCTGGCATTTACCTGAAGGCATCTGCTTTTCTGGCAGGCCACGCTCAACGGTATTTACTGTGCTCTGCTTTTAGGAAGAAATGGCTGAGAGTGGCACAAACCAGCCACATTTCTGCTTTTCAGAGTGCGGCCTTGTGTTTGTGCTAGGTGCTGTGAAATCCATGGCAAGCTCTTGGCTTCACTAGTGTGGTCCTTATGGACCTGGAGAGTGAAAGTCAACGCAAAGAGCAGCCTAGAAACTGAGGTGCATTAGCAGCAATCCAATTTAACAACCTTAGGTGCTGCTCTCCATCACCCCACCTTGTCCCTCCTTCCTCAGCAATAGCAGCCACTCTCGTGGGATTGTTTTGCTGCCTCTCTTCCCTCTGCTTCCTCCACGTACAAAGCCCACAGAGGAGGAATTAATGCCAAGCTGTGCTGGTACGATAGTGGTTAAGAAGCCAGCTGCTTTATTTCTATAATGGGTAGATACAACAAAGCCCCTCGTTGGCTGACATCCTTGGAGCAGCCACATGTTATGCTGACCCATGCCTGTGCTGGAAATCATCCGTGCCTCTCGCCAGTGATGTGCAGGAGGTGGGAGCATGGCTCAGAAGCCTCCTCTCTAACAGCCTGCACTCCTTGACATGCTCACATCTCACTTTGTAGGCATTAATTAAATGAATGTTAAAAAATTCAAGCTCAACATCCCTATTTTAAATTAAAGATATAAAAGTGAGATGAAGCCCAGGTCTACATCAGCCAGTTCCTGATACAAAAATTCCCTGTCCTCATTTTTCTGTGAGCCCCAGGAATACCATTCCCTATGCAAAAGTGTGTGATTATTTCTGGAAAGAAAAGCTACTGAAGACTTGGTGCCAGTGTTGGCATCATTACAAATGCAGAAAGGAAACTGTCAAATAACTGGTTGTGTTTTCAGATGTACCACATGTGACTGGGGCAGTGTTAGAAAACATGAACCATCCCATGTAAATCATGAACCGTTGAACAAAAGTCCTATTTGTAAATCTGAATATTGGCAGCCAGCTTTTGAAGCTCTCTGGTTTGAAAACAGTTCTGTGATGCTTTGAGCAAGCACAGAAAGGAGGGGGACTCAGCCAGGTTCTCTGGGCCTTGCCAAGTTTCTACTCAAACCCTCTCTGCCTGCGTAAACTAGGAGTAAAGCTGGAGTTAGAACCCCCAAATTTGGCTTGACACAGAAGAAGCAAATCCTAGCTCCAAAGCAAATTGTTTCAGAAAATGTACTTTCTGTCAGACTGACCCATTTCTCGTACTTCTAAAATCATTCCTGTTGATTTGCTCTTCTCGAGAACACACATAAAAAAGTGAGGTCCCATAATTAGGTTGAATACCACTTGTTTATTACACAGCTTTTGAACACCCCCCCCATGCCCGTTAAGCCTTTTTATTCAAGTGCAAACATCCAGAAGCACAAAAAAAAAGTAAAAAAAAAAAGTTGTAAGGCTTCAAGACAGAGTACCAAGTCCTGAGATAGCAGGACATCTAAGGAAACTGTATTTTTATTGAGTGAGCTGAGAGAATAGGCCACTCAAGTAGCAAATGAGAACATTAAAGGAAATTTTGTTGGACTCACCCATTAGTTACAGCTCAGAAGTTTTATGACACGCACACTTCTCAACAAAGCCCTCACCTATAAGTTGTCAGGAAGATGGCCCTGAGCGGCTCGGACCTGTGCCATGGCCTTGTCCTTCCCGGGCTGAGCCTCACACAGGGCGAGGTCCTGAGCCTGCACCACCACTGGAGCTGGGGCGCGAGCGCGGCTCTCTCATCCTTTGCAAATCGAAGGCCTCGAGTGCAATCTGAGCGCAGCTGTTTCACCACCCTCCTGCCTTTGCAGAGAAATCAGGAAGGTTTGGTTTTACCCCAGAAAGGAACAAAAACCTGATTTCTGTTCTTCAAGAAGGTGTCCCCCTCTGGGCAGCGCTCCTCATTGAAAGGGAGACTGGTGTGGGCAAGCTAGCCCTGGGACCGCCCTGTCCCCACCTCCCTGGATAAAAGAGCCGATCCTTCTCAAACATTTAATGGTTTTCTAAAAATACAACTACAGGAGAGACCATGCTTTTTGTAAGGGAGGCCTGTGCACTTGGGCTGAGATTTCAGAGTGAAAGGTGCAGGAATGCTGCGTCCTAACCCAAGGTGGACCTTGCATGGGAATTTCAGCACGTTGCTTTCTCTCTTCGTGCAGTACTTGTGCAGGATGCCCAGGATCCTTGAAAGGTGCTAAAATCAGCTGTTTATGTTCAAGACCCATTTTTTTTTCCAAAGTTATCCCTTAGATTTTTATTGAGAAATTAATGACAAGCGGGCACGCATTTTTAATTTAGAGTGTCACGGAACAAAAGGAAAAATGACAAAGAAAGGGGGTTTGAGGGGAAGAGCAGGAAAATGAAGCTGTTCACCTATTACAGCAAAAGAAAATGGGCCTTCCTGTGAATCCAGAAAGCAGCACGGGCTGAATTTCAGCCATGAGCAGGTTATTGCCAACATGCCCCTGTGAGCACCCAGATGCTGTTGACAAAGGCCAGGTGACTCAGTGTGCAGGTAGGGCTGGGCTCGAAACCTTCATTACTGGGGAAATTTGTACCCTTCGCTCATTATTTCTGTTTTGTTTGCTTGGTTTTTGAGTTTACCTAGAGCAGATTGGAAAGCTCTTTAATTTAGTAATTAAAAATCAATCTTGAAATATCTTAAGCTGACTTGATGGGCCTTTTGTTTACCAATCTGCTCAAGCAAATTAAGCGAGGTCCTGTACGTCTCTTACCCCTTCCTCTGCAGTATATTGCCATGGTCAAAGGCAGGGGCTGGGCCAGATGAACCCGTGATCTGCTCTAGGCTAGAAATGCCTCTGCCTCTAGATAACAAAGCATGTATTCATTCTATATTACAGCAATTCTTTTTATTGTCAGACTTTGATTTCGCCAGGATAAATATTTCTTTCCTGGTAAACCCGCCAAGACCCGGAGGCACGCACGCTTTTATGTTTTTGCGTGTGTGCAATCTGCAGTGAAGTATGTCTGTATAATATATGTGGGTAATATCGTGCTACTGTGGTGAAAGTGGAAATGATAGGACGAGTAAGCCAGCCAAAATGCCACTTCTCACCCATTTTCAGTGCAAGCCTTCCTCTCTCAGGTTGGTAGGACTTTATCTATTGTCATCAGGGTGAATGAGGCACAGAGAAACCATTCCCAAAATACCCCACTAATCACTTTGAGATAAAGCTGAGTAGAGTAACCAAGCTTTTCAACCAACATGAAAAGACCAGAAGCTAAATTTGAGACAAAAGCAAAAGTTTAACAAGTTACATTGATCAAAGTGTTTTCAAAGGAACATTCAATTATATCCGCAACACCTAAATGGAGGAGTTGTTCTCTTATTTATTTATTCTGTGATAAAAAGGGTTATTAGGTCTTGTTATCTCTCTTCGCTTTAAGGCATTCTGCTGAAAGCCTCAGCAAAAAAAAACCTGCTTTGTGAGCAGCAGTGACAAGTGAAAAAGAAAGATTAAAATTAGTAAAGGATAAAAAAAGAGTGTGTATTTTACAGTCAGAATCTCCTGGTGTAAGCATTGATGCATTCAAATGAAGAGAACAGATCTTGATTACGATGCAACTCTGCTGTGCTGCTCCAAGTGCCTGGCTGTGATCTTTCCACAGACAACTGAAAAGGTTTCAGAGCTCAGAATTTGGAAGCAAACCATGCAAAAAGAGCTTACTGCTCCAGGATTCATCACAGGCATCGGCTGAAAAATGAGAAGGCTGCGCATGCTGGAAGAAAATTGGCAGGGGGAAACCAGGAATCGTAGACTTGGGAAGCTGAGACTTTGCTCGCAGGGGAAGATGCTGTATCCAGATGCCAGGTTACGGTTTAAGGTTTCTGAGCATTTGTGGTGAGAAGGTTCTCAAGTTTTACAGCCCTTGCTCATAGTCCTTTTTCCTGCCTCCAACCATATCTTTTTTCCTTGGACTCATCTTATTAATCACTTTTTTTTTTTTTTTTAACTCTTAGAGCCTGATGCAAAGCCCAGCAAAATCAATGGAAAATTTTGTGTTGACTTAGCTGATCTGTGGTTTAGGCCTCAGCAAGCTTTTAGTCTTTGAGCTAGACGATGCTGTTTATACTTGCATATTTTGCTAGCATAAATGTGAAAGAAACAGCTTCCTTAAATTGATGGGGGAATTTGAAATTTGTTCTGAAATTAGTCCCCTTTGAAAAGAAAAAAAATAATCCTATTATTCCAAACCAGATAGTTTGCATTGTGTTTTGGAGACCCGAGTCTTCTCACACACCAGAATTATATCAGTGCTCTGCAACATCAGCACGTGTAGCACCCATGGTGTTTCCAGCCTGCGGTTTTCCCTCCTGCTGGCTGCAACCCAGCACGGCCGTGGGTGCTGCGCCCCCACCGCCACCAGCAGTGGTGCTCTGGGTTAGCAGAACCTCTCCTGCTGTGTCTTGTACTATCAAAGGTGAAACATCCCACGGGGTATGAACACTGGCTTGCTCTTATTTGCGAAGATAGAAGAGGGTGGCAGATTCCTTGTGCCCAAGCGTTCCTCCAGAGCCCAAACTGCGTTTTATGGAGCAGGAGAGCATCCCCATGCTGCACCATCCTCTCCTGCGAGGATGCTGTGCCACGGAGGGGGACACGCAAGTGGGGCTGTACCTACATGGGCTGTTATTCAGGCTGGGGTTTCAAACAAAAGGCAACTCCTGGCCCAAGAGCAGCGCCATTCCTGTGACTTGCTCTGGGCTCATCTCTCCGCAGGATGTGGCCGGTGGAAGCGTCACCCTTCGGGCAGGCAGGGGTTCGGTGTCATCCACACCAGCTGGGGAGAAGGAAAGGGGCACAGTGGTTGTGTAACGGGGAAAAAGTGCTGCTCTCTGCAGTGATAGTTACACCTGATTTAGCTCCTGAAAGAAGAATGAGAGGCCACGAAGACATTAAACCTCTTATCATCCTGATGGAGAGAAATTGGAAAAAAAAAAAAAAAAAAAAACACAGTTATTTGGCAGCAAATGGGTTTATTAACTTCTAAAATGGTGTGTGTTTGAATGCGATAGCGAAAGTAGCATTCGTCAGAGTGTTCGCTGCATCAAAAGACAAATTAATCCTTTGAAGAAACATAGCTTTTAAACATCTCCCATGTTCGACAGGAGTCAAGCTGAGCCGCACAGCTGGGAGCTGCGCCCTGCATCGCAGGAGGACCTGTGGGTGATGTGGGTTTGGGTATGGCTGCTCTCTTTCTGCTGGCTAAACCTTGCCCCTGATGCATGAGCTGCTTTTAGGCTGCTTTCCCTCCCAGCTCTACCTTAACTCTTCCTACACCACAGTGCCCGCAGGGCTCACGGGGCAGAGTCTCGCTGAGATGGCACGAGGGATTTTGGTGGCCTCCTCCCTCCGTCCCCATCACCCCCAGCGCCGTCCCATCGTGGCCCAAGCCCACCCGGCTTCACAAGTCTGCAGCCCTCTCCCATCCACCACAAATATCACTGTCGATACCTTGGCGATTTTGTAAATATTCTTGGAAAAACTTCAGCGAGCTGAGTGTTGCAAAAGGATCTCTGTTTCCTCTGCTAATAATGCTCCACGAGAGGAATATAATTTTCTGTCATGGAAACCGGTGCTCTGGTTTTCAGCGTTTTTAGCCAGGATGGCTCTGGTTTTTCAATCTGCCACTTCCTGAGAGATGTCGTCTCCCCTCCAGAGCTCTCCGCTGGAAGGAAGCCTCCGAGTCACGCCGGCATTACACCCTGCTCCGTGCTAACGATGAGATACGCGAGCGGCGTCTCTCCAGATGGGAAAGTAACATCCCGCACCGCGTTAACCAGGGATATGCAGAAACAGGAGAATTTGCTACCTCTTTCTCTTGCCTCCTGGAGAGCACATAGGTACTTAAGGCATCTTTCTATGCACCTATTGAACTCCTCAAATATCTCAACATCTGCACAGAACGATAACAGATAACGCTAAAATCTCAGCACCCCAAATTGCATCCTGGCAGGTAAGCCAGGCACAAAGGTGTGAGACACTGCGGTATTTCTACAGCATATTGGATTTGCTGTAATTCCTGATTGTTCCATTTCCCCCTTTTTTTTTGTGCCTGTTTTTCCTATTCTACAGTTCATATAGATGGGTTTTAAGACACTTGAGGCAAACTCTGACTGTGTTGTCTCGATCCATATAGATAGCTTTCTATATTGATTCTGTATTGGTGAAAATAAAGGTACCAAATATTTTGTTAGCTCTGAGCCTGAGCGTTCCAGCTTCTGGCTTTCCCTGGAAGCATGTGCTGCTCCTGTGTGTTGGTGCAACCTCTTGGACACTGGGACCTGGAGCACGGCAGGCATCCCTCAGTGCTCCTGTAACACAGATGAATACACCCAGTGGAAGCAAACGATCCTTGAGCATGTCGCTCTCCCTAATATTTCACCCGAGGAATCAGATATTAGCAATTCCATGGTGGAACACCAAAAATCCATCCAAAGGAGCGCTGTTGTTCTTCTGAAGTTGCAGTTGGTGTGTGGCTGGTGAACGAGGGGGGGGAGGCACCTCCCGGTGACATCCCGAGCCCCTACACAGGGGTGGCCGTGCTGTGCAGAAGGGATGGAGGTGCTGCGGATGGGTGAGCACCAGCCCCAAGTGGGCACTTTGCTGCTGCAGGCAGGCAAGCCCCTACCCCCAGATGGAGCTAGGAAAATTCAGACAACCCCAGAGCTTGAAAGAGGAAATGCTTTCAGGCGATGGAGCAGGTGGAGTCAACAATTTCACGTTTGACAGCCCTTCTTCAGCACTATCTGATATGTGTCTGTAATTAACACCGGGGTTTCTGGTGCTGAATAAGCAGCTGTTTCTCTGAAGGGCCAGCAGTGAGGGTAGGGATGCTTCTGTTTTGCTTCTTTGGCCACAGCTCTAACTGCTTGGTGGGATGGGAATGCCCCTTGTCCCGCGGCTGGGTTGGGGGACAGGCAGTGGCTGCTATTCCCATTTCACAGACGTGCAGACAGGAGGCGCAGAACAGGGGGAGGCAGAATTGCATCCCAGTCCCGTGAATCCCAGGCTTTAATCTGCAGCAGACAGCTTTGCATGGATAACAGGATAATACCACCTTTTTAGAATAACTTTATCAGTTCTCTTCAGATAAGATTGCCAACATGTTAAATCAGTTTTCCTCCTTCCTGGGGGGGGGGAGGGAGGCAGGGGGGCGATGACAACAAATGAGGGCAAACCCGAAGCATGTCCCCCTGGGATGTCAGCATCCCAGCTACTCCGCGTGGGGATGTCACAGGCACAAAACCCTGGAGCTGGTGTCTGCAGTGGGGAAGCCTAGCAGGACACGAGGATACCACGATGATGTTTCCCCCCTGGGTGTATGCAGGCACACAGAGCATGCGTTTCTGCAGGTACTGGCAGAAGTGCCTGGATTCTGGGGTTTGAAGTATTTCTTCCCCCGCTGCCTAGGGAAGGGAAGCAAAGAGCCTTTGAAGAGGCTCTGAAACCCCAGCAGGGATTGCTGGGGACATTGGCTTTCGGACACATTCCTGTTTAGTTTGCAGACCCCGATCCCCAGGCCCCGTCCCAGCAGGGAAGGGGCACTCAGAGCAGCGCTGGCTGCAGTAGTGACGCATGCAAAGGGCTCCCGGGGAAACACACAAGCGTTTTTTCATCCGAAGATATTTTAAAAGCACGAGAGAGATGGCCCGGGTGGGAAATACATCCTAACAGATGTGTAATATCATTAAAGCTGACTCTAATATAATCTAAGCCTCAGTTTGGTGTATTAATGCTTTGTTTATCTTTAAGCACAGATGGATATTTTTATTAGCATTACTTTGTTGATGCAGCTTCTAGAAAGGTTAGTCCGGAGGGCAGATGTCTGTGTTACGAGGGAGCGCTCATGCTGGGACGACTAATCAGAAAGGTGCAGCTTTTCCATGAAATTTCAATTAGGAAATTAAACCTTGTAAGCACAGGCAGCCAGGATCTGCTGTTTAGTCCACGTGGCCAATTCAGACGAGTTAGAAAATTTCTTGGTCCCCAAACCCATCCAGTGGCTGAGTGTCTCAGCTGTCCCTGCACCCTCCTGGGATTAATTCCATCCTGGCCATGTCCGTGGCCATGGTGAGAGGGGGCTGATGGTGAAACAGGACGCTACAGGTGCTGCTGAGCCAGGGATGCTGCTAGCAGGACGGGCATCACGTCTCATGGCCAACTTCCCTGTTAGGATCTCTGCTTTTAGGGGTAAGTGTGGCTCCGTTGATGAGCATGGTGGGGTGGGACTGAGGCTGGGACAGCAAGGGGACCATGGGGCTTGGTTGAATATTTGCAGTGGAAAATGTGAGTTGAACTACTCTTAATGCAGGGCAAACTGTTTTTTGCATCCAGTTTTCTCTCCTTGTAGCAGACTTCAAAATAAAATGTGCTGAAGACATTCTTATTAAATCCAGACCCAGATTTCTGGCTTGTGAGAGAGTCCAGACCCATTACAGTCGATTGGAGGTTGCTCATTAAATTAGACCCTGGAGCAGGAGCCAGTACCAGTTTCCTCACATTTCACAGTTCCTGTCTGAGAGGATAACACCTGCTTGGGTCAGGGCACCTGCGGGATGCCCCGAGCCTGGGGACCCAGGGACCCGTGCGGGTGCCACCTGGTGCCTGGTGCAGGGGTGATGGAGGAGGACAGGGCTGAGCACTGTGGCTCCCATCGCATCCTCCTCCTCTGAGACCCCAGCAGAGGGAAGAAACCTGAGCCCCCACTGCGTCATTCCATCAGCTGGAAGGGAAAGACAGACGTCTCCCCATTGCCAAAAGGTTTCCCAGATTTTCCATTTTCTCTTTTGCCGAACCGGGGGGAAGAACAGCGTGGCCTCAAGGAAAGCTCCAAGGGGAGCTTCTGTTTTCTTTAACCTGCTGAAAGGGTCTTGGTATTTTCCCCATCTGAGATGCTGCTTTAGCTCAAGAGGTATCGGAGCAGCCCCTGTAGAAGAGATGACTCCCCCAATGCGGCTGCATCACAGACTGCCCAGCTGCCCCAAACTACCCAGTTCTGCAGCCAGGACAGGCGCTCGCCTCTCCCCATTCCTGCCCCGAGTTCATGCCTTGGTTCCCACTCCAGGGAGCAGCTTGTTCCTAGGAGAACATAATAATCATGGGACTGCAGCTGTGAAGTCCATCATCCACAGATCTTAGGGGAGGAAGGGATAAAAGTGTCTGTTTTCCAGGGATTTCAACTTCTCCAGGCCTCCTTCCCCACGGCTCAGCCTGTCGGTCACTGAACTCCTCTGCTCCTATTCCAAAGAGGCAAAATTTCAGGGAAAGCAGCTGCTCGGGCCCCGGGGTTGGTGAATTTCTGCCACAGCACTGTGCTGGGCAGGGCAGGGGCAGAACAGAAGCGAGAGGCAAAGAAGTGCCCTGGCACCTGCAGGGCTGGAGGCCAGAGCAGAAAGCTCTGTCCATCTCTTGCAGCGATGCTGTCACGGCCCCGCGGACAGCCGGTGCCTCACTTTGGGGACTGCACCCTTCTGGTCTGCCAGAGGGCACCGCGCATCTCCCACTGCCACACGGCATTGGCGACGGAGCTCGAAGGGAACAGGACTCTCCATTTAGTCACTTTGTTTCTGAGTTAAAGTTAATTGAAAATGCCTCTTGAAGATAAGGCTTGCTCGAGCAAGATTCTTGATTTGTGTCCTGCCAGAAGGTTATTGCCTGGCTAAAAAAAAAAAAAAAAAAAGGGGGGGGGAAATAAACAGCAGAAATCGGAGGTTTTGAAGAAGGCCTGGGGCCCTGCAGCACACCCTGTGCTGCTGCTCCGGCTGGTCCACGTGGACAGTCTGGATCCGGAGGAAGCATGACGAGGAGTTCTAGGTCTATCACTCTCCTGCAATCTTTTACTCCAACCTCTTGCATTTAAGCAGTCTATTAGGAGCACAGAGATTGCTTTTTGGGAATCACCCCCCAGAAGGCAGAAGCAGACTCATTTTTTTCAATATCTCATTATACTGGGCATGTTCCCTCATAATCTTTCCTATCTTTGTACGATCTTTAGAAGTAGATTTATCACCTTTCTTTAATAGTATTTTTTTTCTTTTTCTTTCGTAGCTACCTCAAACCAGGCTGGCTTGGTGTCTAAAGTCCCAGATTTCTGCCCTTCCCAAAAGCCTCTGAAAAATCTGGTGGTTAAGTGGAGGCAGCTGTTTGGGTTATTTTCTTTCACCCGTGTGAATGTTCGCTGCATCATAATCCCCTTTACAGAAAAAAACAGAGCAATCACAAACACATACAGAAGCTACAAATCCCAGAGAAGTTTAGAAGCACATTTCTGCTCTCTTATTATAACTTTCTCTCTCTTCACTGTTTGTGCCTAAATACGGCTGATTTTGAATGAATGGTCCAAAATCAGTGGCAGAAGTCCCTGCTTGGAGTAACACGGAGAATCTGGCTCTCCCGTCCTGCCCTTTGGGGCTGGATGTGAACCACATTTAAGCAAAGCAGGGCGGCTCACCCAGCCCCGCAGGCAGCCCCGGTCTGTAGCTCCAGGGAGGGCTGAATGCCTCATTCATCTCAGTCCTAACTCTGAAGCCTATAGATGATGTTTTAAGGAAGAATTTTACAGGTAATCAGCCTCAGTTCGATACACAGCTAAGTGAAAATCAGGATTTGTTGACAGATGCGGGGGAACATCTCGGAGTGCTGAATGCACCAAGGACTCCACCTTTACATGGTAGCCCCAGAGCAAAACTGATTTTCCTGCCTGCACAGAGTATTGCTTCCATAAGAAGGTGCATCCTTCCATTTGGAGACAAAAAAACATTTATTTTGTACGTTCCTCTGCTTCTCCTTCCACTACTTTCATCCTGAGCATGGGCGACCTTCACCATGTCAGCAGGTGAGGCAGTTTCCGTGAAGGCACAGCAATACGTTTCCTCCCCCCGCACCGCGCTCCTGCCATTAACAGGTGGCGAATGAAGCTGGCTTCACTCATATGTTTTGCATCAATTTGCATCATCTACTACAAAGCTATTACAAATGAATCTGTCAAGCCTAGCTGGCACCTCTCAGGATAAATGATGCGGATCGGGAGCCTGTGCCCACTGCGCCATCCACCAGCACCTTCAGCCTGAGGAATGTCTCCTCAAACATCTGTTGGAGCTCGAGGAGAGATGGCAGAAGGGGGAAGGGAAAATCCCCACTAATGGATGTTCTTGGAGTTTTTGGGAGCTCGGTAGGAGAGAGGAAGTGGGGCAGGGGAAATCAATGAGAGAGAGAGGGAATATTTTGCCTTGCAGTCGCTCATCACTCGAGCCAGGTGATTATTAATTATCCCCACACATTGACACAATTTGCTAGTTTTCAGGGTAGGTGGATCCTGCGCTTAGTCATCCTGCCGTTTTTAAAGACGAATGAAGAATTACCCGGGGTGTAGAGCCAGGAGTGAGAAAGATAAATAACACCGAGGAGCTGATCGCTGCCCGTCTGTCATAAAATTTCATTAGTTCTGACAGCTTGTACAACATAAGCAATGAATGAATGCTAACTACACTTCCTCTCCGTCTGCTTCCATATTTCACTCGTATTGCTTAGCTCGGAGAAAGAGCTGGCCAGAGAAACCCTGAGGATGGAGGGAGCTGCTGGACCATTCACGGGATCAGGATGCTCCTTGGAGCAGGACCACTGTGGGGCTTAGGTTTATTGGAGAGCCTTTGCCAAGAGCATTTTTCACTGGGCACAGCTGGGAAGGACAGACGCGGATCTGCGCGGGTGTCCAAGAGGATGGTGTTCCCCGCAGTGCTGCTGAGAGCAAGGGGGCTGAGACAACTTCATCTCTTCAAAGGCAGCTCTTTTGCTGGAGTAACACTTTCTTCAGTTGGAAAATAGCAGGAAAATAAAGTCAGAATCCCCACCGTACCAGGCTTCATGGTGGTGTGTTTCTGTCTCCTTGATCCATGCAAGAGCAGCTGTTGTGAAGCCCTGACCTATGTCACCTATGTTTCAGCTGGAAACTCCCAACGTTGACCTCAAGACTTTGCTGAAATATCCGTCAGCCTCTGCTCTGGGCTATCAGAACTGTTCATTTTTGGGTGTGTAGGCAGCTGAGACAAGTTAGGGTTCTCCCACCTACAGCCATACCCTAGAGCCACTGCTGCCCTTTTCATCTTTAAGTCCTAGGTAATGAAAATAAATATCTCGAGGTCTATAATAATGACATGGAATGGGATGTTTTGATCATATTAATTGCTCAGGCTGTTGCAATACAGGATCACAAATCAATGTTTCCCCAGTGGCTGGCTCAGCCTCCCTGTGCACGTTTAAACAGATGTGACCTTGATGAGGAATGATACTGGGGGCTCGAGGCAGGCTTGCAAGACAGATGAATGTGCTCTGGCAGATTTATGAGGAGTTATTCCTCGGTGTAGAAAAGTCCATCTTCTTTCACCTAAATGCTCCTCCAAAAGTGACTTTTCCTGTGTACAAAGCACGAGCAGTCTGCAAAGCTAGTGACAATGTCAGGAGGTCTTTGAGGAAAAATGTTTCCATGAGGCTAGAGCACAGGGGCAGCAAAGTGAGAACAGAGGTGTGATTCATTCAGAACAAGGTGTCCTCGTTCATTTATAGCTCTCCACGTAAAGGATATCCTGCTCAGACAATGTGGGCACTTTCTTTTAATCTGTCCTCGCATCACAAGAGATCTTGGGTTTCTTCCTGTGCAACTGAGACTCTTTCATTTAGTGTCACCTTCCGTCGTGCCAGGAAAACCCACAGCAGCCGGTGGGGTTGAAAGGGATGTCTGTAAACACGTGTTTACTGAAATTGCTGGTAAACCAGCCTCTGAGTCATCATCTCCTCAGGCTGTATGTTTCAGTTCTTCCTCGTCTCAGGCAATAACATCAGGCTCTCCCTAGTTCCTGATAAAATTAGGGATTAAATGCTCAAATACTGTGTGTATGCGTGAGGGAGGGCAAGATGGAGATAGGAGGTCTGCTTGGGGCATGGAAGAAAATGCTTTACCTCTTTAACCTTCTGAAAAGAAACAGCTGAAGTAAGTTAGTAAATACTAATAATAGGCCTAAGGATGATGAGCTTGTTAGCTTATTTAAAACCTTTAATTAGCATCAATGCTGCTTGGGACCTATCTGGTCCCAAAGGTCTGGAGAGAGCCTTGTTGACTTAGGAAGGGCCAAGTGCTGAACAGGACGTGTTCTGCTGCATCCACCCTGCAGTCCCTGCCTCTGGGAGCCTGTTGCAGCTGCATCTTACGATGCCAGAGCCCATCTTCTGGATTCAAACCTGGGATGACTTTGGTGTATCCTCCTCAAGGTCAGCACTGATGTGGTCTCATAAACATTAAGGGTTCGTTACGATCGTCTGGTCTCATATTCCTAGCCTCTAGGACTTGCCTGGACTTATTGCTGTTTGAACCACAGCATGGAAGAGCATCCCATCCTGACCTCAAAACTTCTAGCAATGGAAAAATCTACCATAATTTTTGCAACTACCAGAATTTTTGTAAGTTCTTCCAAAGATTAATTAGGGTCACTACTAGGAGGGGGGAAAAAGGAGAGGAGAAAAAAAAAAAAAGCACATCTACATTTGTTTAGCTTCAGCTTTCAGGCCACCTGGGGAGAGCAGCTATAAATGCCTTAGGGTGATTGTGGTTGAGTAGATTTTCCTCCATTACCAGGATGGAGAGGTTGAAATGGATCATATTGGTCAGGTAACCCTCACTTGAGAGGTCCGATTAACTTGATGGATGGGGTTATAAAAGGTGAAGCCTCTGCAGGAGGAGGTAGCCCTACTGGGGAGGGAAGTGAGGATTTCCTGGCTTGTGGGACTCGACACCCCCTTGGTTAGAGGGCAGCTGAAGTGCAACTGTCATGAAGGAAGGGGTGAGAATTATCTGTCCCAGTGAAGGGGTGTAGGAAGTCTTGTGCTGTGAGTTAGGAGGGAGAGAAGTGGAGGGGATGGGGATGGGATTCTACAAATGGGACAGACCTTCTCAGGGTGGTTGCATGGTGAACCTGCTTGAGTCCTGCCTGCCAAGGTGGAGTAACAGAGGCAAGAGCAGAAAGAGGACTTCTTGTGCTTCATCTTTAGTGCAAAATAGCCCCAGGTCCTATGAAAATGCAAGCTTGGGTTCTTCCTGAGATGGCTGCATCCAGGTTTTTCACAGCTGCAGGGAAGGTGTTCCTAACTACATCTGTAATTTGTTGATGTCTTGCCACTGTAAGAAGCTGCATCCCTCTAAATCCTTGTTTTCCTATCTTTACCGTATTTTCTCTGGCTGACATTAATATACCTTGATTTGAAATCTGGGCAGTCCGTTCCCTTGATCTTGCGGAAGACTTCTCCATGTGCTGATTCCACCGTGCCATCATTAGGTACAGCATGACTTCTGCAGCAAGTAGCTCAGCAAGAGTGAGATCAAGGTAGCGGATTAGGCAGGGTAATTTCATGAATTCACCATTTTTGTCTTTAAACTGAAAATATCCCCAATCAACAACTTTTCTGCTTGTGAAGGATACTTAGTCTCTAAAAGGCTGCAAGTTCATCAAGCAGGGGTGCTTGCTGCTAGTGGCATAGTCCTTCCTTACTATCACTGTGCCTTGGATTTGTGAAAGTTTAATTATCAAAGCAATCATTTGTCCAGTGTTGAAAAGCTGCGAGGAAGGAAAGAAAAGTCAATATGTTTGACCTCACTTCTGGGACAGAAACTCCTGGGAGCCATTACAAGTCAACTGTGGAAGAATCAACACACTGATTTTAATGGATGAGTCTGAAACAAATTCTTTCCAAGAGCCAACATTCTTCTGTTCTCCAGCTCGCACCCGAATGAGCAGAGAACTGAGGTTGTCTTCTACAGCAAAAGTCCTCTGCCTCCTCGTGTGTCTGAGGACGGAGCAAGGGGATAAGTGGAAAATAATTTATCTGACCTTAAGGGAAATGAAGTTTGTCAGGATTTCCTCACAGTTGCAAAACCAGCAGTGATATATTCAAATGTGGCCAGATGTGACACGCTCATTTTTCTCACTTAGGTCCTGGTTCTGGAAAACATCTTGGGAAAGCACTTCAGTATGTGCTGACGCTTAGACCTGGGTGTGAACCCCATGCAGGCCAGTGAAACTCAAGCACGTGCTTACAGATAAGCATGAATGCACTCAAGTGCTGTCCTGATTAGGGCATATGCTTAAGTGGCTCCTTGAGTTGGAGCCTCTGGCTTTGAACAGGCACTCCTATTCTTCACATGTTATGCAGAAGGAACTAACCAAATACTAGCTTGTTTTCTATAGCACTGACCAGAACCACCTCAAGCGCCAGGGCAGCAGACATAAGCAGGAAAATTGACTCTGATCATCCCTGGGGTCATTTAACTAAAACACACATTTCAGTCGAGCCAAGTGTTCGCCAGCGCTTTTCAACTCCCCTGGTGTCAAAACAATTAGCAGATCACAGCAGCAGCGATTTGCTGCTGCTCCAATAAAAGCATCTGGCCAGCACATGAATGGCCAGCAGAATCCCCAATATGAATTGATACCGTTCAAACTAGTACACGGTAAGAGGCACATAAACCTACTTTTAATAGGTTACCTCAGATTTAATCAACAAGTTTGCTTTTTTGTTGTTTGTTTGTTCTCTCTCTAATAGCAAGAATACTTCCCATTGGGATATATAATAAATACCTCCCCCTTCCCACCTTGGCCACTCCAGTACACAGAATGCGATACTGCAGAAAACTTTTGTCTTCAGGCCACTGGATGAAATTGTAGCTGTCTGTTTGGGAATATGCAAGTGTATGATGACCAGCCTTTACAAGGTACAGGGAAACAGAGTCAGCCTGTGTGGATCAAAATTTGGGGACTCATTTATGCATCTGACATTCTGATACAAAAAACAGAAAAACCAGCGGTTTGGTCGTGTGTATCCCAGAGCAGCTGTGGCACTGCCCGGGCTGTTGCTGTCCTGCAAATATCATTCCTTCCTATCGGAAAGAAATAGGCTGCTTACATCTACTTACACCAGTGCAAAGTGCATTTCTTTTGATGCTCCAATAATTTACAAACAGGGACGGAGTGAGCCCCCACGCACACACCTTGTGTTAGCTGCTGGTGGCTTCAGTTTGTTGTTCCCATCTCCAAAGGGGACAGAGGCTGCAAATATCCTCCAGCATCTCCTGCCAAGCAGTCTGTGAGAGAGGCCAAGCAGACAGCAGATCTTCTGAAATATATTCTAAAAAGCTGAGCTGCAAATACTTACCCAGCAAGAATAGGACACAGATAGTTTGTCAGATGATTATAAAGGTCCCATTCAGGCAGAAATGGATCTCATTAATCAAATGCATTTTTCACATAGCTTCAGACCTGGCTGAAAATATTCCTTCTCATTTTCTTATATGGCATTTATTAACACAGCTATTAGCTATGTTAATGCAACCTCAGTGGTATTTTCATTGACTCCTAACAGACACTTCTTGTGTATACCACACAGCAAATGTGACCAGAAGGAATCTGACGCAACCAACCCTTCCTTTGCAATAAACATGGGATCCAAAACAAACCTTTGGTGCTCCCAGCATCGCTGCCCAAGGAACCAGGCATCCTGCAAATAAATACTGAATTGCAAATCTGTGGTAAGTTGCGAATAAATCTGCCTCACCTGAAGTGGAAGAGAAAGCGGAGTTCAAGGCTGCTGCTGAATTGGTGGCCAAATGCCAACACCATTCACTTCAGGGCAGTATAAAACGGTTCAGCTGACAGGCTGACCCACTAGGCCAGCAAAATAAGGCCAATAACTTTCTCCTCTAAGCCCTGCAGCAGCCCTGGTCCCTGCTGAGTGGCATCAACGTGCCCCCACTGGCCAGGCACTCGTGCAGGACCCCAGCCCCGCTCCCAAAACGCTCTCACTTAGCGATGCTGATGGTCGGTGGTATTTCCGCACCTCTTTTCTGCATAGCTCCTAGAGCTTACTCATTTGCAGTCTGTGGGCTTCCTTGCTTGCCTTTCCATTTACATATTTTGCTTCACTCAAATGCTTTTCAGTCTGCGTTGGTGTTTTTTTTGCTTTCTCTTCTTCCTGTGCGTGCAGCAGCACACCTTGCCTAGCCCCGCAGCAACAGCGTGCCCATTAGCTGCAGCTCGCAAACAGCAAATGAACTAGGTCATAAAACGTGCACGGGGAGGAAATTCATTACAACATCGCATGCCAAAACATTTCAGATCCAGTGTTGTGGGACTTTTTTGTTTGTTTTCGCTTTGTTTTCAAAGCCACGCGTACAAGCACTGGAGTGCCATCTTAGCATGTAATTGCTTTTTTCCCCTCTGCTGTCCTTGTGGCAGAACATCTGTTGTCTCATCACTTGCTGTCCTCCCATTGCCTTGGTGCCTCTCAAGAGGTGCCTGCATGATGCTGGTGTAGTGGTTCTGCTCTCTGCCTTTCGATGTTCCCCAGGGTTTGTCACCCTTTGTCACTGGGTTGCCTCCCTCTGTCCCATTTCAGCACCTCTAAGCCTCATTGTTTTGTTTGACCCTCCCATCTTATCAGTGCTTGAGAGATCAAGGGTCCTCTCTAGACCTCACACCTCCAAATGCAAGATGTTTGCCTTATTTCCTTTTCCAACTTGTCCGTTTAACCAAGCAGGGAAGGACTCGTGCCAGCACATATGGGAGGCACGACCTTTGGGAGGAGAATTCCTTTTCCTATGTCAGAGATCAGGAAAATTGAGGTGCAGAGAACTTATTTGCCCCATAGCAGCCACGAGATGCCTGTGGCGATCAGAAACAGGACCAGGATCCCCAGTTCTCATTTCCTCACCCCAAATCATCCTTCCATCCAGCAGTGCCGGTGTGAGCTCCAGCACTACGTTATCCTGGCAGCAGGATCTCGGTCTGGTTCTTCGTTGAGTTTTTCAATGGGTTTTCACTTTCCCCTTGGATATGGTTTGCATGAAGCCTGCTGCTGCCTTGCTCAGACAGTCAGCTCCTTCAGTGCCTCTCCCTCAAAATTCCCTAAAAAATGCTTCAGCACAAAGCAGAGGGGGCAGACGGGACCTAGCCTTGACATTTGGGGGAGCGGGTGGCCCCAGGTGAGGGAGAGTGGCACCGCAGCGCTCCCGCAGCTCTGTGGTGGCATGTCTCTGCTGTCCCCAGCAAGGCAGGCACGAGGACGGCCGGGTGTCCCCATCGCCTGCTGGGCCGATTTTGTCACCTCTCGAATGCTCTCTGCGTTTTGACACTCTCCCTCCCCACTGCTCCTGCTCTTAAAGCTGGAGGTTTTGGTGTTTGCTTTCTGCAGGCACTGGGTCAGATTTATCCCTAACAGGAGGTGACTGTTCCCGGGCTGTCCTCAGGGCTCCCTCTGTACCCTGCTTGTCCCCCGGGCTTCACAGTGCTGCCTTCCAGAAGTGCAAATTTTTCGTGCTGGGTCCGTCTGGGGTCTGTCTCACCCATCCTGTCTGGCACTGGAGGCTTCAGAGCTGTAAGAACCCCCAAATCTGCATTTATAGGCTCGGTACCCCCTGTTGGTGGGTGCCAAGCACACCTTTGGTGGCTGTATCCCACTACAGTGCCGTGTCTGCCCCGCAGGTCGCGCAGGAACCAGTGCAGTTTTAAATTCTAGTCCCTGGGTGCTGAGGATGCCGAGGTTCTCTTTGAAAAGATTTACTGCTAATCTCTCCGGTGTCTGTGACAAAGGAAAGTTCCTCAGCATTACCTCAAATGTTAAAATATTAATGAGGAGAGGGTTTGGTAGCTGGCAAAGGCTGCCTTCGCTAGCACTGGAGATGGACTTAATGATCTCTGTGCCTTTGCTACTGCGAAATGAACATCTTACACAGGAGAGATTAGACAGACCTGGCACCTCTAATAAAATATGGCCTGTATTTCTACAGATGTATTTAAAGTCATTTAAACCCTTCAATGTTTTATGAAATAGCAAAGCTTGGTGTGAATCTATTTAGAATAGTCTTTAAGCGCTGCAGTAGGTTTTATTTCGCCCCAGCTCCCATTTGTAAGGTGCTCGCTCCCTGTATCATGTTTATATATGTATAATTTTTTTTCCACTCAGATGACTTTCTGAAATGAATAAAATGCTCATAAAAGGTGCATGGTTGATGGCACTACAGACTATAGCCAAGAGTTTTGAAACAGGCTGCCTATGCGAATCTTAAATCACTTTAGGGGCTGAAAGGAGCCACCTGACTTTCCCCTGGCCCGGCACAGCAAGCGCTGCCCGCTCTCAGCATGAATCGGGACCACTGCTGGTGCCTTGGGGAGCTGAGGACCTTGGATGGACATCAGTGCTTTGGTTGGCCTCCCGTGGCTTGGGGTGAGGACACAGCTAGTGTTATTTAAAGAGAAACCTACAAAAGCTGTGTGGCTTCAACTGTGTCCCCAGAGCTCAGAGTTCTGCTTAGGGAAGGAAGGTCGGGAGCCCTGCCGTGGGGGATCTCTCATTTCCCTCCAGCAGATTAGGAAGCAGCTGAGGAGGCTGTGGGTGATCAAATGCAGCTCCCACAGCTGCCAGGGCACTTTGGGGCCTCTCCTCCCACACAAGGGCTCCAACAAGACGACCATTAACGCATGCTCAGGCAAGCTCCATCCATCCCATCAGTGGGACCTGTTCCGCCTATTACCAAATATGTTTCTAGTTGCGAGGCAAGGCCAAGAGGATGGGGCTGACCCCATAGCCTGCTAGGTAGGGACTGTGTTACAGCATGGTGCAGACCTCTGGGGCTCACAATAGCTGAGCTGGGGCTGCCCACGCCCCCAGCGAGCAGCCTGAACCCTTGGGATGTTGCAAAACCACCCTCTGTTTCCCACAGTCCTTTGAAGCTAGATTTGCATTTCATTTACTTTTGTTCCAGTGCCCCAAAAGAGCCATTTTTTTTTTTTTTTCCTAGAAGGAGCTGGCCAGGGCATCTCACAGCCACGCATCCTTGGTGGATTGGCTCAGAAGAGAAGCTCTGAACTTGGGCTTTGGTTACATCCAGCCAAGAGCTGGGCTGAGAGCAGGAGCCGTGCCTGCCTGCAGCCCCCCGGGCACGGGGAGCACCCGGCTCTGCTGCTAGAAAGAAGTGATGGCCCCCTGGGAAATGGGCATGCAAATGTCCCAAACTTTTGGTCTTTTCCCCAGAAAGCACACCTGGTGTCTTATCTGCAAATACCGGTGACTTTAATAAGAGCAGCAGCTCCTGCCATTAATGCCCCTCTTGTTTTTACATTTTGTTGCAACATCTTAGGATAAAAATACATATATTTGCAGCTGAGCTTACAGAAAGCTGCTTTATGTAGGCACAGCCCCTTTGCTGGCCGCAGTCTTTTGGCCAGGCAGGGTACAGTCAGTGTCTTGTAAGCGTCAGGGGAGCGGGTTAGCAGCTTTCCCCATAAAACCAGCTCAAAGCCTTTCCCTGTTGCTGTGCATTTAATTTCCCCATTCAGAAGCTGGTGAGAGCAAAGGCAACTTGCATATGGAAACTTTTAATTAAACTACTAATATAGAGTCGAGTCGTTTCTGGTGGAGGTTTAAGTAGTCTGTGGGAGAAGTGCTGAGTTGTGGGAGAGGAAGGCAGCGTTTGTCTCCAGCCCTGGAATTTGCCCATTCATCAAGCAGTCGTCCCAGCAGTTGAAGCTGATCCAATTGCGTGTCAACAACATTGGCCATGCCTCATTAGAAATCAGTTGTAAAAAGTTTTTTAAAAGAGCATTAATTCATCTAGCTTCTTTTTCCTCCCCCCTCCCCCCCCTTTGCTTTGGATTTTCATCACCCTTAGTGAGAATTTTAGGGGAAATTGTTTCTGAATGGCTGTTTTCCAGGGCAGACAATTTCTTTTTTCTCTGCCTCTGGTAGAAATGAAGGCCATTATTTTTAAAAATGAGTATCCAAAGTCAGGCTCCCAAACTCACAGCCTGATTTGCAAGCTGAGCAACAAAGGGACATCCAAAGAGCTCGGCCAGTCCGAGTGCATCGCTGTGAGCTCCACGTCCCCAATTGTTATAGCTCCAGCTCAGCCTTGATGATGCAATAAACCATCAAGAATTGGCTCCATCTAGATTTCCTGCACTTTTTTTCATGGCACTGACATTACTGCAGATAGAGTGTGTTGGGTTATCTGCGGTAATCCTTGTCAGTGCTGAAACTCCGTCGACCTCAGCAAAAGGGTCTGTGCTATGGAGATCAGACCCAGCCCCAATTCGGTGTTGGTTTCTACCCCATTTGGTTGCTCACGTTCACCCAGGGGAAATGAATGCTCCTGGTACATGAGGAGGGCAGGGAACCGCGCGCTCCCCTTGTCACGCCTGGAGGTGCCAGCGAGCGACTTGCCTTTCCCAGCACTTTTTGAGGCTGCTTTATTTATATTTCTTCCCCGTTGGGATGAAGTGAAAGCTTTCCCAGCACATTGTATGGAAGCAGCTTTGCGTTGCAACCCTGTGCTCAAAGCCAAGCTGGAGTGCCCGCTCCTTGTGGGGTCTCTGGGCTGGGATGTGGGGAAGCTGTCCTCCTCCCACCCTGCTCCAGCTGGGGAGAGTTGGGACCGGCCCTATTCCAGCAGCAACGTTTTCCAGCCCATTCCTCTCCCCACAAAAACACCACCGTAAAGAAACCTCTTTCACAAAGACATGTAAGAAGCCAAATGTCACCAACAACCTCCTGCCTCCCAGTCGTGGCTGGGGGGGCGCGCGGGGGGACGTGCTGTGTAGGACCGCAAGCGCTGCCGAGGCACTTCCTGCAGCTGCAGGTACTGACCATTATGTACTGTTCTGTGTTCCTGTTTAGATTCAGAAACCCGATGGCATTATTTTTTGAAATGAATAGTTGCTGCGCCTTAAAGAAAATATTTAAGTTTCTATAGCAAGCGTGTGCTCCCAGCACACCCAGCCCACCTGGCCACACACCCACATGTTTGAACCCATTTTTACCCACTTAAGAAACAACCTCCTGTTCCGTCTGGAGCAGGTATTAATATTCTCTGGCTCTGGCCTACAGCTTATCTTGTACAGCAAAGAGGAATTCAGCCACTGTCCGTTTGCTGCTGGGATTTCTGTGTGAGCCGTGGGACACCTTGTCCTAACTGAAAGTCACTGAGCAGGGAGGCAGTTTGGTTCAGAAAGGACGAAATAATTCAGCAGGATGGGGAGTGGATCCGAAAGAGAAATCTAAAAGTTAAGCAAACCGAAACCTTTCTTGCATTTGGGAAATCCTTGCCACGCTGGCACAGGCAGTCCCTCTCCCTGCGGGTGCTGGTAGGGAACGTGCGAGCAGTGGGGGCCCTGCAGCCGGTGGCTGCTGCCCGGGACCAAGCTGAGGGCCCTGGGGCACCGATGGGATGAGAAATGATGCGGGTGCCCCGTAGCACCTGCACCTCTCTGCGCCACCCACCTGGGCAGGATTAACGGAGCTGGGCTCGGCGTGGGAGCTTAACCATTAGAGGTGATTGCGAACTCCCCCGCAAATCTCTGCGCGCTTTACTTCCCCTGGTATAATGGGAGAAAGATATTTCCCTCCTGACTCATCTGCAGAGCGCAGGCTCTGGGGCAGGGGCTGCCTCCTGCTGTGCCGATGTGCCACCGCTGCCAGAACTGGGCCGTGATGGGGTCCTCGAGGACTGAGCTAAATTGCAGTAATGCTAATTAATACTAAATGAACGCAACTGTTACAACACTGTAATACAGGTGTAAAAGAAGCTTTTAGATCTCAAACCAAGGAGTCTGGTGAACACGGTGTGCTAGGAAGGGCGATTTTTCCAACTGGAGGAGCGAGTGGTGGGGCAGAGAAAGTAGGACAGAGCAGAGCTGATGCCAGGGAGCCCGACCCCATGGGAAGGGGCTGCACCGTTTGGTACTGGAGCGCTCCCTGCCTCGAATGTGTTTTTACATGGAAAGAGGAAAATGCAGCGCATGAGGAGCAGCAAACAAAGCAGAAGAGGGAGGCGCTGGGATGGCCGGACACAGCCGGAGCTTTGTGGCAGGGAGGGGAGCGGGCACAGGACCACGCGTGGGGCTGGCGGGGAGCTGGGGAGGGCAGCGGGTGAGAGACTGCTCCCACGGGCACCGGCCGGCTTTTAGGAATATATCATGGGGACACAAAAGGCAAGGGAGAAAGGAGCTCCATCGATAAAAAAGGGGGAAGATTAAATTAATGGTGGCTCTGAGATGGCTGAGCTGCTGAGCTTCCTTTTTAAAAAACAGTTGTTAGCAAGAAAAAAAAGGGGCAGAGGCACGGTGCGGGCGATTCATTAGGAGTTCTCCTTGCAGAGCCTGCGAGTGGTGGCACTGCACGATGTCCCCAGCTGTCCCAGGGAGCTCTCAGCAGAGCACTCACATTGTCTCTTTAATAGGAAAAAACCTCCAAGCCATTGAACAAACCCTGAGAGCTGAGCAGCCTCCAAACCAGAGACCCGTGTGGTTGGGTCACCAGGTTTTGTCCACGCTGTGTCCCCCTGGAGCCGCTGGTGGAGAGGTTGGGGCTGTCGCACACGGTCCCCGTGTGACACGCAGCAGCCACGGCCGAGCCTGGGGGAGCCCAGGGGACGGGGCGATGGGTGCCAGGTCAGCAGCACAGTGTGCATGAAGGGAGCTTGTAACTGAGCGAGCTTACACCCATGGACTTTGCAGAGGAGAAAAATGTAAACAGAGGTGACCTTTGGCGCTACTGCATGGGGAAATAATCAGTTCCTATTACAGTTATTCAATATAGAACCAAACTCTGCATGCCTGGTTGACTAGTTTTATTCATAGTGTCTAGAATAGAGAAACAATTACAAGTGTATGTAAAGGACGGGGGTGAAGAAATGAAAAGAAAGCTGAGTTTTAACTCCTCGGATTAAAAATCAGAGAGGTCTTTCTGCATCCCCCAGCTGACTCGGGGTCCTTTCCTGATGCCCTCGTGTGCATGCCTTGCACCAGGCTTGTGCAGCAGGGCGAAGCTGTGTCCGTGCTCTCCAGCAAAGAAACGGACCGGTTTGCTCTTGCAATTTGTTTCTCCTTGGAGACCTTTGGGGGCCCAAATCTCTCCTCTGTTCTCACAAAGCAGCTTCTGTTCCCTCATTTCAGAGGCGACGGGCTGCCCTGCTTCTAATTGGGATAAGCATCATGTCAGTTTCTCGGGGATACAGGTATCTCAGACTAGATGTCATCTAAGAATACCTGTAATTAACAACTCTTCTCTCAACAAACCCCATCTCTCTGGGGCTCACGGGCATGTTAGTGCAAGCAGCACATCTTGCACCAGCCTCACGCTCCCTCTCCAGCCCAACGCCAGCCCACGTAGCTGGCACCGGTGCCTTAACGAGACAAACTGCTGGTTATTGCAGGTCCAGCACTGGCTCTCCACTGAGCCCAAAACCAGGGCAATTACCCACCTGGAGGGATCATGAGATGGAGGCAGCTTCCTTCCATCACCGGGGTCTTGTCCCATGTCCCCTCCTTCAGGCTCCGGATGCGTGCTCCCCTGCCCTGGGAGCACCTACTGCCAGGAGGGACCTGCACCCGCACCCAGGCTCCTGCACCAGTGCTGGAGATAATTCTTGTGGGTACTCCTTCCTTCGTGCCCTTGCTCCCAGTGTGCACAGTGGTGACAGGAGCGCTTCCCTCCCTCCCTTGGCTTTATCTCCTCGATTTTAGTTACCTATAGACTGGGCCGTGCCTTATGCTGTATTTCTATAGCACCTAGTGCCAGCCGATCTTGATCTCTGCTGGCATACATATGGAGTTTAATTCAAATAATATGGAGTGAGAATAGAAAAAAAGAAAAGGAAAAAAAAAAAGAAAAAGAAGCCCTGGCCAAATTCAGACCATCCCCCCTTGGTACAGCCCACATACGTGAAACTTTGATTTGCAGAGCACTTCATGAGTATTAAATTCTATTTTAAAACACTGTCATGAAATAGAGTGAAATAAGTTGAGAGTTTTTTATTTGGGGAGGGGAAAAGTTTGTGATAAAAAACTGAATTTATAGTGTAGTTCTGAGAAGAACATTTACGAGGATTTTTAAAACTCCGAAAGCTTCCTTAATGCTGTAGTAATGAAGGTCCCCTAAGGGATTTAAACTATGCAGTAGCCAAATTCAGGTCAGATAAAGTTGCTGTTAATGATGCAACCCCTTCAAGTTTCCCCATGTAAAAATATAAATATAAAAAAAATCAGGCTTAAACTCCACTCATTTTTGCAGCAATAAGAAAGAATCGGTTTGGGAATACCAAAGATGGACTGTTTGGACTGCCCGGAAAATTACAAAGGTCTCCTGAAGGTGAATATGTGACCAAAAGGACCCGGGCTACCACCACATATAAATAAGTCATGTTGGCTGTTTTGAAAACAAACGCTGCCTTGACAAACGAATGTAAGGCTGGTTAAGAAGTGAGACTGGCCGGGCCGATTTAACTCAGTCCCCACATTTGCTGTAGGCAAGTGAAAAGTACAGATCTTCCTCTGTGAAACCCTGCGGGGTTGCTCCAGCTCCCCTCTGGGTGACAGCACCCTGCGAGGGGGGTCCGGCCCCTCTCCGAGCTCCGTCGGGGCAGCCCTCTGATTCCTCTGATTCCTGATCTCTCTCTGATTCCTCGGCCCTAAGCCCAGGCACTTACATTTGGGCAAATGGTCTAGTGGACAGGGCACGGAGGTTTCTTCATGGTGTTTTGGGTGTATCAGAGCAAGCCTGTCCCCTCTCTGTGCTTCATTCCCCTCCCTGCATGCTGGTGTTGATGCCACTGATCTTCCAAAGGCCGTGAAAGGCCTGGGCTGATTCAGAAGCTGCTCTTCCCATTACACAGTTGCCGATCTCTCCGTCCAGGGACAGCATCCTGTTGTGGTCATACCCAAACGTGGGGTTGGTTTCAGCAGGCTTGTCTCATTCCGGTTACGCTTGACACTAAACCTGTTTGCATCCAAGCTGCATTTTCCCCAAATAATTTGGAAACCTGCCTAACAAACCTCTGAATCCTCTTTTGTTTCCTCCTTTTCTTAATCCCTTTTTGCTTTTACATGTATGCAGGGCATTTTTTACCTTCAGTAGCTCCATGCCCTGCTGCCCTCCTCATCCCAAACACCGTGTTTTGTGTTTGCTACAGCATAGCAAAGGACTGGGACAAGGACTGGATGCTCAGTGTGCCTTATCATGGCACAAAACGTGGCTCTTAACACCTAGGAGAATCTTTAATTTAGGGACTGGTGGAGCAGCCGGGGCCGAACGTCAGCCTCTATCAGTGAATCAAAGCATTCAGCTGCATTTGCTGTCTTACGTTTCTTTCCACTAGATCGGGCCAAGCAAAGCCACCGCTAATCGGCTGAGAGAACTGCAAATGTTTTGAAATACAGCGGATTAGGGAAAGTCCGTGATTTGGGCAGACATGAATTATTGTGTGTAGATATAAATAAATATTGTTCCCGGCTCAGCCTCTGGCTCTTGTCCAACATGCCACAAATTCATCAAAAAAAAAAAAAAAAAGAATGGGTTAGTGTGTTAACAAGTGCCTGACAGACTACGAAAACTGCCCAGGGAGTGCGCGCGCTGTACTTCACCAGCTACCCTGGGTTGCCAAAATTAACCCTTGGAATATGTCAGCGCTGCGCAGAGCCAGCCTACGGAAAATAAGGCTGAGCGCGATGTGTGCTCAGGCTTGTCACTTGGCAGAGCACGGGAAATGGAAGGTGGGTGTGAGTTATGCACAGCTTTTTTCAATAGCTGTGTGATAGCTGCCAGAGTGAAATAAAGAGCCTTGGGTGGAGGAGAGCCCTCGCCCTGCTGGGAACAGCCCACCTTGTTATCTGCAGAGCAGCAGGGACAGGTCTGTGATAGCTAAAACTTGACTTCTTAAAACAGTGCTCTGAATTACTGGGGATCTCAGAATGGCTTATCTGTAGGCTGCCTCTTTCATCTCTTGCTATTTTTAATAGCCCATTATGAATCATTTTGATATGTTCATAAATGTTATCCCTTCTGCGAGTTCTTTGCTATGGTTGTCAACTGCTGAGGCTAATATGAGCATGGTTAGTTGGTCTGGGATGTGAGAGCTTCACAAAAAATGACTGCTTGGCTGCATGATTTATAACAACTCTGACTCTCTAAACGTCTCCTTCATAAATAAGGAGGCTGTGAATTTTGCTTTTCTGTAATCAAGACATCCTCTTGCTCTCATTTCCTTTGTTTCATCAAGTTCAGGAGGCTGCTCTGGCCCCTGGTCTTGTGGAGCCTGTGGAGTTTGCAGTCAACAGGACACCCACAGTATTTCTCTGCAAAAGAGTTTTGCTGTGTTTTAGATGCATTTTATGATGTAAAGATTAACTGGAAACACGAGTGAGGTTATCATTTCTTTTGGCCACCTGGCATCCCAGGCTGCAAGATGCTGGGGGAGGCTGCAGGTCACTGCTGGGGGCAGCAGGGCTGAGGGGTCTCTCCCACACCTCCCTTCCCCAGTTCTTACTGGGGGCTCAGAAACTAAATTGATCCACACACTAATGAAGAAAAACGTGAGCCATTGGTTTCTTCACAGTGAGGGAAGCACTGGAGGTTCTCACCCTCCTCCTAGGAGGGACTTGTCTGGCTTCTCACCCAGGAGAGGGAGGGAAGGCAGGTTGACCTCCTGCCTGCAAGGAATCGCTGCTGCCCTGGGGCTGTGGCTTGTCCAGCAGTGCTGGGGGAGAAGAGCCAACGAGGGCTATGGCTCGGTGATGTCCCACGCCTGGAGGGCAGCGCCGGCTGCCACGCCGTGCTCAGACTGTGCCGGGTCCAGTGGTGCAGCCCTGACCCAAAGGGAAAAGCAGCAAAGCCTGAATCACCAGGGTGCTTCTTGCAGCACCACAGGTTATCCTGAGGGCTCGATCCACGCAATAAGGAGGCTGAACTTCGCTTGACTGCTTCCGCTTCCATGTGAGAAGATGGCGTGATGAGCCTGGCTGCATGCCACGCAGGGCAGGGCAAGCATCAGTGACACGGAGGGGACCGAGCCCTCGCCTGCTGCACGCCCTCCGGCTGGCAGCTCCGTCTCACGCCCTTTTAAGAAATAAATGGCATCTGTAGCCAGGATTATGTTATTTCTACCAGGATCTGCTGTCACTGCACCCGCAATTCTTTGAGGCGAGGATGAGGTAGGCAGAAGCGCTGCCAGTCAGACATCCCGGCTAACAGGAAGCTTTCGGCAAGAGCAAGGCTGCTCCTGGAGCCACCAGGTCATGAGACAAAGCAATGTCCTTTTGGCAAGGAAAGTGGGCATTAAAGCTCTCCCTAACCTGACTTTGGGTGTTCTCAGAAACTATAAAAAGAATAATTTATGAAATCCCCGGATCAATTATATAATAGCAGCGCCGTGCATAATTGCAGGGCTCCGGAGTGCCGTTACCCTTGCGAGTCAGTCATTTGCACTTACGTGTTTGGTGCTGCTATGACAGCAGAAGGCATTTCTGCTGAATCCAACAAACTCTGCTGTAGAACAACTGTCCAAACAAACTAGCGTTAGGTGGCTTGCGATGCCTCTTACATAAAGGCTTGAAATAGTGCAGGGCAGAGGGAAGTCACGCAGAACGGGAAATTTGCTGGAAAGCTGTGAAGGCTGAGACGAATGAGGCGAGCTGCTGAGCCGGCTGTGCTGCTGTTACGGGCGTTCGAGCTGTGGGTCCCGCAGGACAGGACGTGTGCCACGCACCCACCGAAACCCCCTGTGGGTAGGGATGAGGTGTCCAGTGGGGCTTCATTCCCACCGAGGAGATCCCTGCTCACCCCAGCGGTGTGGCGACACTTCATTAGGGATGCGCGAGCGCTAGCGCTGGGTCTGATTCAGCTCCTGTGTAAGTCAATGATGGCATGTATCGATTGATTTCAGTAACAGCCAGTTCGGGGCTTACGTTTCAAGACGAAGCATGCAGACGCGCAGAAATACGAGCGGTTCGGAGTTCAGCTGAATTATTTAAAAGTCCAGAATCCACATCGACATATAATTATAAAACATAATTTGTAAATATCCTGGTGTGGTTTTGCTGCCTTCTCCCATACTGGGTCGGGCAGTAGTTCAGGCAGTGCAAATTGTCCGTCCCTGACCTGGGAACGGCAGATGCCTGAAGGACCTACACCAGTTGGTTCAGAGGACAAGGTGCCTGAGGACAACTACGCTCCTACACTGCTGGGTGAGGGGGAGCCGGCCACACAGGCTCCTGCACGTGTAGGGCCAGGGTTCACAGCCACTGGCATGCTGCAGAACGTTTCTCAGCGCTCGTCTCGTGGTGGCCATCTCCATGCCCAACCATCCAAGCACAAGCATCCCTGCCCACCTGGCTGGGGTGGCAACAAACACGGAGCAAAACTGCATCCATCACATAGGGTGTGCACTGAGATGTCAGACAAAATCCATTTGCTCCCTCTTCGTTTTATGCTGGAGGAAGAATAGGAAAAATAACCAGAAGAAGCTATGAAGATTTTAGTGAAGTAGCAGCCCATCAAGCTAGGCAAGGTGAGAGGTGAAGCAGAAGAAACCATAGGTAGAGACACTACATCGGTGGAAGAGAAAGAGACATGTCCTGCTTGGGTTCACCAACAGGTAAGCAGGGAGGTGCCTGGTTAATGGGGCTGGTGGAGCCAGCCAGTCCAAAATCTTCATTCGAGGATGCAAAAGCATCCAAATGAGGATAGTAGAGCATAAAAACTGCCTCCAGGAGCTGGAGCCCACATTGTTTGATCTGAGGACTGTTTAGGCACCTTTTGGAATGAGGAGGAAGCTGAAGCTCCATTTCCTGGAGCCTGGCTCATGGGGCATCATCACGCTCAGGTAGCCCCAGCAGAGGGACTGGAGGCAGGCGCTCACAGGTGGGTGCTGCTGTCGTGTCCCTGAAGGCAAGTGCTGCGGGGGCAGCGCTGTCTACCTGGGCAAAATGCTGCCGAGGGAGAAAAACGAGTCAGAAGAGGAGTCCTGCAAAGTGGAGGGGTTTAAGCCAAGCCAAAGCAGGACCTGGGTAGGGCAGTGGGCTGATGGGGTAGCAAAGCATGACCTGGGGTGAGAAGAAAAGAGCGATGGGCAGAGGGAGGAGAGGCAGGAATCCAAAAGGTCTCAGAGCCTGCACCAGTGAGCGACGGCATCGCCTGGGGTCCTGCGGCCGGGACCTCCTGCACAGGAGGCGGAATGGGTTAATTGTGGGTCAGCAAAACCCAGCTTTGCATCTGGTGCTGAGAAGCTGCGAGCATGCTCTGGTGGGCTTTGTGCAGCTAATGGCCATGTCTGCGGAGGAGACACACGCTGCAGCCCGCTGCCCGCCTTGCCTGGCTGCCGGGCTGGAGAGGGCTTCCACAAAACGGTTAATGTGTGTGCACCGAGCACTTCCTGAGCATTTGCTGAGTATAAGAGATCAGTTATGCAAGCTGTTTCTTCAGTTTTAATCTGATTTCCTCCCTCTGCTCTTAATAAATCTTATTTTTATTAGATCTTTTGAGTCCTAGGCAGCTTGGGAATTTCACATAGATTTTCCAGGAAAAGAAAGACCTCTGAAAGGAGGTATGAAAAAAAAAAAAAAGCAGCAGGGTCTGGAGATATTCAGGCAGCAATTCTCAGCTGAAAGAGCACAGGACACAGGTTCTTTTCTTCAGAGGGTTATTTTCTGGGCAAAGGGTTGCTGGAAAAATCTATTGTTGATGCTGGCTGAGAACTTTAAGGGGCATTGCTGCCTGTCAGGAACGGCAATGTCTGGGTGAGTTAGGAGGGGCTGGCTGATGGAACGGGAGGTCGTGGGGGGCTGTGTAGCTCCTTTGTGAACGGTGGCTTGTTTCTGCTGCCGGACGGCAGGTAACCAGTAACAGAACATGAGGGAAAGGCACAAAGTTGTGCCAGGAGAGGTTCAGACTAAGTGTTAGGAAAAATTTATTTACTGCGAGGGTGGTCAGACACCGGAACAGGAATCAGTAAAGGCTGTTGATGCCCTGTGTCCATCAGTGTTCAGGAGACGTTTGGATACTGCCCTCGGTAATATGCTTTAACCTTTGGTTAGCCCTGAAGTGACCAGGCAGTGGGACTTGATGATCTTTGAAGGTCCCTTCCAGCTGAACTATTTTATGTTCTCACATCTCGCCATGCTTTAGGGATGATTCCCTCGGCACGGTTCATCCCCACACAGCTTGCTTCCCATTGCCTACAGGTTTGCACCAGGCTTGACATCAACTCCGAACTGGATCAGAGCCAAGCTTACACCAGACGCCTGGCGAAGCTCTACCTAAGGAAAGGCTGGAAGTCCTTTAACTGAAGGAAGCAATTACAGCTCAGAGTCCGTTGCAGGTGGTGAGCAAGCCATACAGGCTTGCCAAAAACGGCATACCACAGGGTCAGCACGAGGCCACCTTTGACAGCTGGGAAGAGGCAGCAGTTTTGAGCTTCTGCTGATTTCCTACGGTATGTTTGAACTCTGCTTTGGGAAAGAAACCAGTCTGGCATGCCCCTTCGGAAAGGCTACTGAGCCCTGATCTACCAGGACTACTCTTTCATTTGCTCTTGGAAGCTTCAGCTACTCCAGAGCACTGGGACTGGGGTGGAGGGAGGGGTTAGGGTTTTTGATTTATTACAGTTTTTAACCCGCTACACACCACTTAGAGTTACTTGCTGAGCACAAGGCTTTAATAGCAAGGAACAGGTATGTTTCAGGCTCTCGGCTGAAACCAGTACGTTTTGCTTCTGGTGGAGAGGTTTCTTCATTCAGGCCCAAAACACATCTATGCATCAATGTAAAGCTTGTGCACCACAAATGCTTATTTATGGAAAATCACAAATCTATCCCATTATGGGTGACACAATGAACTACTTAAATGGCCATCAGCGTCACGGGGAGTTTCTCAGCCAGTGAGTTTGGGACCAGCTCTGACTCAAGGAGACCTCAGCAGGGAGAATATAGTTATATAATCTTGTGCCCTTCACTTTGGACACCGTTCCTTCTGCTACATACCACAGCTGGGCCACAACAAAGCAAATACAGTGGGGCTTAAGCTAAAGGGGGTAGAACTGCACAAAGCTACAGCTTCCCACATGTTGTATTACTGAACTCCACAACAGTCATAGCTCTGAAATGATCTGTAAAGGTTACCACAATAACAGCAGGATGCCATCTTATTTATTTTGCACTTGGCTTTTAAAGTTCCCTATCTGAAAGTACATCGAGTCTCTGTGGAGCTCTAACATCAATGCTGCATTCTATGAAGCAAGGAAAATATAATATTTTTACAGTCGGTCTTTAAATCATTTTCTGACAACAAATCAATCTTACAAGAAGCCTTGTTGGTGTTATGAGTAAGAGAAGGAGAGATTTTGAGATTAAAGTATAATAATAGTATGCTGTCTCCATGAATTTGCCCTTTCGTGTATCAGACTATTGCATTATGCTGCTGAGATCTAATTAAGCCCCACCAATCAGATTTATGATAGTGCTAATAGGAAAAAGGATTGTATAATGCTGTTAATATGTGCTCTGTAATTAACATTAATGGGAGTCGCGTGGTTAAACACCCCTTGCATCACCCTGAAAACGGACCTCTAGGTGCGGTGTTTATTTTATAACCGCGGAGAAGTAGCAATAGATACGGAGCAATTGCCCATCTTAGCAATTCGCAGAGATAACTCAGGAATCACTGCGCCCGAGCAGTGCTTGGCCTTGGAGCCCTGAGACAGGCAGGGTGCTGCTCCTGCAGGTAGTCCTGCCGCACTGCTGCCCGGGGGCGAGACGGCAGGACCTGAGCGAGCAAGGTGCTGAGAGCTCCCTGGAAGTGCCACGTGTGCTTTTTAATGATTTGTTACGGTGCTTGGTGCTTGCTGGAGCGTTCAGTACTTCGTGGAGGCAGATTCTGCAGAACCAGCACTCTGCAGACCCAAAGCCTTGCTAACAAGACCCAAAGCCCGTGCAGCCATTTTAGGCTGAAATGTAACTCTGACATTTGGATACTTGTGTTCACTAAAAATCCCTTTTTCTTTTTTCTTTTCTTTTCTTTTTTTTTCAAGGAGTAGCTTTAGTGGTTAAACCCAAATGGGTATGTGACATTCCGTGTTCCTTAAATCATCATTATTGTTTCATAAGGAGGCATTTTTCTGCCTTGAGGCCCATGGATAACATTCTCCTTAATTAGAAAAGTAGTGTTTTACCCCCTCTCTACAGGGGTGCAATTTATTGCCCAAGTGAAAGGCAATGAAAATCACCAAACCTTAAATCTCAGCCCTGACACGGAACCTTTGGCTACCTCAACCTTTTTCTCTGTGACCCGAAGTGCCCTAAAACCAACCAGCCATTCCAGCCCTCTATGTAGCCATTGTGTGTTTGCTACGTGATGTTTATTTTGTTTTTGCAGGTGTAAATTTAACTTGAGATCGAATCTGTGGTAGTTACAAAAACTGGAGATGCAAACAGGAACTGCAAAGTGATATATGCTGAGTGATGAGAACTCAGAGTAAAACAGGTTATTAATTGTAAGAAATGTGAAGTCCTAATTTCTCCCCAGCTCCCCAAGTAGAAGCAGAGTGGAAATAAATGCTTCAAAGTAGGATATTCTTGGTGAATTAAAGTGAGTGTTTTCATTTTATCTTCCTAATAATGATTTAAGATGACTTTTGCATGAATTTAAGCACTATAAAGAAATGAAAGCCCGGGAGGAAGATGGGTCTGAGGCAGATTTCCATGTTAAAATATTGAGAATGATTTTCTAAAGCATTTAAGTGACTTATAGCCTACATCTCCTGAACTTAAACTCTTAAGAGAAAACATTTTAAAGGTGCCTGGGGGTGCAATTACGCTTTACAGCTTGAGCAGTCCTAACCATTCCCCTGCCTTTCTGGTCGGAGCACAGCAGAGGCCCCCTCCTCCGTGCCTCGTACCAGCTTTCAGCCTATCTGACCCTGCACAGGATGGGTTCAAACAGTTAACCCAGCAAAATAAGTACATTTTCCCTTCAGGTTAGCAAGTTGAATCTGCTTGGAGATGGATCCAGCGAGCACCAGCACTGGTGCAAGGGAGGATGAGCCTTCGGTGAGGACCTCTCTGGGCAGCATCCATCTTCTAAATCCGACCTCCTGCAGCGTGTAACTGAAACCAAGCGGTTTAGAAAACTAATTCCAATGTGAAATTAGAATTTAGAAAACTAATTCCAAAAGTGACTTTGGCAGGTGAACACAAGTGTTTTTGTTGTTTGTTTTTAACCAAGCGTTGAGATCTTTAATACTCAGGTAGTTTGGGGAATGAGACTCCCTGTCCTCACCGACCTGGCTGCCTCATTTACCTTTTTTCTTAGCCCTCACTCGGCTGTTTCACAAGCATTTTGTGACGCCCCCCCCCCCCCCCCCCCGCGAACTCCACGGCACCCTCCTCCTGTAACAGCCACTGCGCTAAGCCCGCGATTTTTAATAAAAACGCTGCGATCCAGAAAAAAAGCGAATTTTAATAACCAGCGCCAGAAACAAGAGTATTGGGTACCCCTGCAAGGGTCTGAGCTGCTTCTCGGCACCCGCGGGGTAGAAACGTGCAGTCCCCACGTCCCCTCTGTCCCCTCCCGTCCCCGGGGCCGGGCTCCCCTCAGCCGCCGGCGGAAGCGCCGACCCGGATGGCGTCCCGAGGTCGGGCCGCGCAAGATGGCGGCGCCCAGGCGCTGAGGGGAGAGGGCGGCGGGAGCAGCGCAGCGCCATGAGCGCCGCCCGCCGCTGCAGCCCGCCCCGGGCGCTGGCAGGTACCGCGGGCCGGGCCGGGCCGGGCCGTCGCTGGGACAGCCCTGGGGGCAGCGGGGCCGGTCGGTTTTGTTGGGGCGCTGGGTGGGGAGCGCACGCCGGGTGTCCCCGGGCATGGCCGGCTCCTGTGAGGGGTGTCCCCGCGGGGCGTGCTGGGGCTGAGGGTGCCCTTCAGGGTCGTGTAGTGTTGTGGGGTCGTTGATTTGTAGCGGTGTTTTCTTCTTAAAATAAAATAAAGGAGCATAGATGTCATATCAGGCACGGGTGGCCTTGGTGTGATCTTGCAGCCCTGTGGCAGCTGCTTCCTTTAAGCGCTGCTTATGCTGTGTGGCCGAGATGCTCTTACTTGATAAAGCTGTGGGCTCGTGGAGGAGGAAGACAAGCTTAAAAAAGCATGTTTGTAGGGAGCTGGGAAATTAGGAAGAAAAACTCCAAACCATTAGAGCAACCTGCACTTTCGGTTTATTCAATAGGACTGTGCAAATGGGTCTCCCCCCATCCAGGTTCCCATTTGTGGTGGTGTCACGTCCCAGCAGACAACAGACATTGTAGGCTGAATTACAGGTGAATCCGGGGGCAGAGCTGGAACCTAATGTTCTCCTTTTTTCTTTAAATAGGTTTATTTATTTGGCACTTGAAGAAAACAGGAATACGGCAAGTACCATGCCAGTTTGTGCATCTGTGCAGAGTAGCCAATGACAGATTGATCACGTTTCAGTACTTTAACTTTCTCAAACGAATGGTAAGTCAAGGAATGCGGTTATCCCATGTTTCTCATTCCTTAATTAACTTTGCCTCGTGGCGAGTCAAATTGGAGATTGGTTGAAAAAACAAAATTTCCTATCTGGCAAGCTCAGGCAAGTCCAAGCATCTCCTTTTGTGCGTTGCATCAGAGTTAAGCACATGGGATCTGAAACAGTTGAGGTTGGAGGAAGGCCGCTTTAGCACAGATAATGCCTTGTGCCGCGGCGTGTCCTCTTCCAGACAGAGCTTTCCGTGCCTTTGAAGTGGAGTGCTCATCTCCTGCTGGGAAACATGAAACTAAATTACTTTTGCATTTATTATTCATTAAAGTGCTAGTACGAAAATCACTCATATCTTATAAAGATGCAAAAAGTTGAGTTTCTGTTTTTAGAGATTGGAGTTGTTATGGACCTATGCGTACCTGTTTGTTTATGGTTGAATTAATCACTTATAAATTAAGTGATATTGCCTGGTAGTTTTGAAGATGAATTAAGTAAAGTTTGCTGTCAAAACTACAAGGGAAGTTATATTTTGTTCAGAAACAGTTCTTCAAGATTAAGTAAATGCCATTGAGGCAATTGTGAAATGGAAAACTGCCTTCGTTGTATGTTGTCCAACTTCAGAAACTTTGTGCATGAAATAAGTGTTTGAAAGAAGACTAACTCAGTCGTGTCGCTATAGGAAGTAAACCTGATAAGAAGAATAATGTAGCAATAATTTTGGCATTAATAACAACATAAAATGGATGAAAACATCTTCTTAGCTAATCATCTTAAAATTTATCATTCTATTTAGTATGTAACACAGTACAACAAAGACCTCAGCCAACGAGCAAAACCTAAGTCAGATTCAGTTGCATCTCCTTTTCGTGAGAGTCAACAATTGGATCAAGAAAAGAAAGTTATACACAAGATTATACCAATTTCACCTGTTCATCAACCTTTGTCTAAGACATCAAACAGAAATGAGCTGGGAGAAATGAAGTTAGCTGCAGAAATTGGAGGCTCAGCCACACCGCTTAGAGCAGAATCCAAAGAAGAAAGACAATGGAAAGAAATGAAGCTACGGCTGGATGATTTGCCGGGAATTTTGGCACGTTTGTCCAAAATTAAGCTTACAGGTATTACTGGTTGTTTTTTCACTTCTGTGTATTCTGTGTGATATTAGAGTTCTCTAACGTGCTAATGGTACAGATAGGTTTTTGTGTGATAATTCCCACTTCAGTGACACAAAGTACCTGGGTCAATTCCATCAAACGTGTGCTGGAAAAAAATAGTTTTATAAAAGTTATTTCTTCGCCTATTAAATTTGTTTAGAATCATCATTGCTTGCACCATATTGTCAGTTAGCTTTTGGGGATCATAAGCAAGAGTTTGTACAAAAAAAATACTTTGAGGTAAAACTGGAATAGGAAGAGATTTTATAAACCTTGCATTAAGTTAAAACCTTTTTGCTTAAGTTTACCAACGTTCTATCTCATTTACCTTTCATTTTAATACTACTTCTTTTCAAATTCATATTAAGAGCACCAACAAAAGATAATCAGAATAATTTCAAAATTTATGAAGGAGAAGTTTTAGGTATGACCAATTAAAGTTTCTGAAATGAGGTATAGTTTCCTTTTGTAGTTGTTAACAGAGTTGTACCTTCCAACCAGCAGTTTAAGCAATTGCTTTGCAGCCTAACTACATTTCCTTTATTCTAATAGTAATACATAACAACTAGAAATTGCTTCTTTGCCAAGCAGTAGTGTTAAGTATGCTTTATGTCTAAGGAAGCTGTAATGATCTGACCGAAGACTTAGATTTTGTCGGTATCAGGGCCAAGAACAGAAGTACAATTATTTGAAGTCCCTACTGTGGTGCTCTCTCCAGTGGGTGAATTTTTCTGGTTTAAAAAAAAATCAGTAATAAAACTGTTATTCTATGCTATAACAACTTGTTATAATAAAAATCCCGAATTCAGTTTGTTTTCTGAAACTTTTGTCTTGCAGTATATATGTTTTCCCTCTTTGTTTTCCGTGGAAAAATTGTACTGGCCACATGCAATGTACAATGGTCATTTAATTTTTTCTTAAATAAACAGGCCTTCTAGTTCTCAGTGTTGGTGAGACATCTCATGTTTTGGACTTGCAAAACCGATCTTGTCTGTATGTCCAAATGTTCCTCCTTGTTATTTAAAAAAACGTCAAGATGTATTTATTTTGTGCTGGTCAAGAGTTGAGTTAGTAGACTTGATGGATGAAAAATCATGTGTTTTTGATACTTTAATGATTCCCTTTTATTTGTTAGCCCTGATAATTTCAAATTTAGGCATATAAAACTCTTACTGGCACATTTATCAGTTATCAGAATTATTGCACTCCCAGGTTTGCAAAAGCTTTGTGACATACAACCTAAATTATTGCCTCTTCTCTTTGTGTGGAGCTGATCTGGTTTTCCTCCTCATGCTGTTAAGTTTTTAGCAGTATTTTGTTTCTCTAGTGCTCACCACAGATAATGTTTAAGTGCTATATGAACAATTAACTCTTTTGGCATATTTTCAACTAGGTGGTTTTATTTAAGTGGCTCTTTAATGTGAGCTTGAAGCCTATGCTGGTTATTGAAATAGAATTAAATTAAAAAAACTCAATAGATCCAGAAATAAAAAGTTAAAGTTCTGTGATTAAGTGATCAGTTTAAATGGGGTGAGGGGGAAGAGAAAGGTGGAGAAAGGGAGAGAATCAGCTCTTGTTTTAAACACTTTAAATGTGTTAAATTTGCTGATAGTCCTTAAGGGTAAGCTCAGTACCGCATCTGACCATTATTGTTGCTTCTCAAAACAGGAGTTTGAAGAACTTCACCAAGACGGAAGAGTATCTCTTTCGGGGGAAAATAATTTTGTGTGTTATTTTCTTCATGTGGCCTCACTGTTGGTGCCAAAATTCTGAACGGCTTCTAGTAGCTCTTGTTGAAATGGAAAAAAACAACATTGCAGGCAAGAAAGTACCACTCTGTTTTTAAAGCATAATGTTACCTGAAAGCTGTAGAAGGCAAAGGTTACGGAATTTCATTTGGTTCAAGACTGGCTGTTTTGTACAAGTGTGCGTTTTCAGATGTGCTGTTCTGGAGACAAGGTGATAAACTTTGCATCTGTTGAGAAGGCGTAGAGATATAGAAAAAAGTGAATCCCTCTTCTTGGTGCAATCTTTGTGTATTTGGCAGGGAGATTGTATTGAAATGAGAAAATATAAAAGCACGAGTTGGATTTTGGATGAAGAGAGGTTTGCAGGAGGGAGCTCTGTTGCTGGTCTTTTTGGTCAAAGGACAGTGTAGGAGGCGAGCAGGAAAAATACTCAGTGCGGCGTGCAGAGCAAGGAAGTCGATTGAGCTCTTTTTCCAAGCTGTGCGATCATGTGGAAAAATACAAATTCTGTAAAGAGTATGGTGGTGTAGTTCTTTGATTTATTTATTTATTTTACTAAAGAAAAAATAGATTCTCTGAGGTCACTTTTACTCTACAAATGACACGCAACTCAATTCCTTCCACCCATGAAGTTCTGATAGATCTCATATCCTATGTGTTTATTTTGGCAGGCTCTTTATTTATACTTTTTAGGGTATAAAATAACAAAAAAACAAACTGTGCATTATGCTGAAATGAGACTTCCTTATGCCCTCTTCTCTTCCCGCTGCTGAAGTAAAGAGATGTTTGTTTGTGTTCTGAACTGCAATTCACCTTTGAAAGGAAATGAGTTTAGCTATTACCATACCCTCCTGCTTCATGTAAACTATAGCTCTTATGAGTCTGCCATGAGAAACTCTGCCTTTCCAACAGAAGAGAAAAAAAGAACTGTTTATATTCTTTTGCCGTAAAAAGTGATTAGGGAATTTTTAATTACTTGTTGCATAATCCACCTTTTCGGGTTCGATTTCCATCCTTTCCTTTCTCTGTTGGCTGCTGCCTGAACAGCTGCATCGTACCATCCTGGCACTTGGAAAGCTAATGCATCTGCCTGATAAGTCTTCAGAATTATAAATGTCATTGTCTTCAACTTTATCCCAAAGTTCATGTGTAGTTGAAAATAGGAAAAGGAATTGTGAGGTATGGTGATAGGAGGAAATCCTAGTAATTTATAATGCATACACATCGTTAAGAATATCAGGCGGTCTCATCTTCTTAAACTTCATGCTTTTGCCAGTGATCACAGATGAAAACTAAGATGAGCTGCGTGGAAAAACACAGGAAAGAAATGCCTGGTTTTGGTTTGGGGGAAGCGCAGCGAAGGCACGGTGTGCAAAGTGCTGGGTGTTCTCCTTAGCGACTTTGCTACGGTTTGTGAACATAAAGTCATTGCTGCTCCTGCACTAAAGGATGCCTTGTGCATATGTTGTGGTGACAGTGACCAGCCAGAGGCACAGCACGTTACGTAGCACACGTCTGGGAAGTGGATGTGTAAACATGAGTAAGGTGTAAACTTAATTGCTAATTTCTGAACTGCTGTAGTTTTCCTAATCTAAATTGCAAGCTCACTGAGGAAGGGACGGTGTCTTTAGCTTTTCTCTCTCTGCTGTGCCTGTAAGAGTTGAATCCCGACTCTTGTTTCTCCTTCTGGCTACTGTAATACAAACCTTCAGTTTCTTGAAGAAGGGCACATTAATGTCCACATGTTGTGGGCATTTCCCTGTCTTTCCTTTGTCCTGTATTTTAGTATACTACAGTGAACATTTTCAGTTGTCTTCATAAACACATTAATTTGCATCTAATGATTCTTGTTTATACATGGTTGTTCATTTGATTGCTGTTTACCCAGAGATCCTGTGCAAAGTTGCAGTCTTTCACCCAAAATCTTTATATTCTTTTACATTATCTCATTGCAAAGCACTTGTAACTTCCAAATCTTTGAAGCCGCTTTAGAATTTTGGTAGTATTTTTCCAAAATACAGGTCAACAGTTAATCTGCTAAAGCATGATGAATATTCTTTTCTGTTCTGATTACTGAAGCCCTGTTTCAGATCTCATTGGAGAGACTTCTCTGCTGGGTGACTTGCTTTGGTTCCGTGTGTGCAGCATCCACAGAATCGCAGGGACCTCAAGGTGACACTTCAGAAGGTCATCTAATCTGTTTTTTCCCCCAGGCAGGACCAACCTTAGGTATATCATCCCTGACTTCATGGTGCTCTGTTTGTTCTAAAAACCATCCAAGGGCAGAGAATATACAGCTTCCCTGTGCAACCTGCTGCAGTGTGTTACTGTCCTCTCTGCTGAAAAGCTTCATGGTGGATATAACAAAAAACCCCGTTGCTTCGATTTAAGTGTATTGCTGTTTCTCTAAGCACTACGAAATCTGGAAACTTTCTCCAAAGTTTGTTTTTCTGTGTATCTCTCATTTGGATATGAGACATTGTTTGGTTATATCTAGCTCTCAGAGAGTTCAGCCCAGAATCCTGTTAATGTTATGTTAAGAATAGTCGGGAGTAAATTCTCTCTGCTCTTGTCGTGATCAGCCTTTGGAGAGAGCTAAAATAGGCCAGCCTGGGGTGTTTATACCTCAGTAAAGCTGGAGTCATTTGTCATCTTTAATAGAGTCATTCCAGGATTTACCATGGTCAGATCAGAATCAAACCTATTTTTTTTTAATGCTTTTTCCTCGCCAAAGTGTTGTGCAGGTTACAGGCTGAATCCCAGGACTGGTGGAATCAGTTCTCTGAGGAGGCCCATGCATTTATTTGACGTTTGTTTTTAAGGTAAAGATTTGTGTGTCGTTCTGCTGCTATCTGATCATTAGTAGCTTCTTCCACAGGAAGAAAGATTTGGACATTCTCCAGTCAGATGCCAAAATTCTTTTAAAAAGAGGATTGGAAGAAAAGAGGATTGTCCTCTTTTTTTTTAAATATGCTGTGAATCTTGGCGTAGAGAAAAATGTTTCATAAATTGTATCAGGGGAGGTTCTGACTTGACCTAAGGGAAAAGCGGTTTTGCAATGAGGACAGTCAAACTTCGGAGCAGGTTGTACAGAGATGATGTGAAATTTCTGTCCCTGGAGATGTAAAAGCCCCAAGGGACCCGGCCTGAATTCAGCACTGACCCTCGTTTCAGCAAGGGGTTGGACTAGGCGATCGCCTGAAATCCTTTCCAAGTCGGAACTGCTCTCTGATGTGGCTAGACAATGTCAGACAGCATCCTAGGAGCAGAGACTGCATGCTGCAAAAATACCTATAGCTTCTACATCACGGATGTACTGAGCTATATTTAAATTTTGAAAAATGGACAAATAATATTTATGAGCATTTTCAGGTTTGGAGACTAAAAGTAGGGCATTTTTTCTTATGCACACTTTTAAGAAAATAATTCCATTTTCTTTATTAGAAAAAAACAACCCAAGTTCATCAGATGTATTGCTTACGTCTGAATTTGTCTGTGCGCTGGTGATCATCTAGCGCAGACGTATTGAAGTGGAAATGAGAAGCGTGAGACATTTGCTACTGGCTTGCAGTGTGATCGTTAACACCCTGCCTCATCCCTGCATCCATTGTGAAATGAAGATGATGGTTATCCAGCTTTGCATAATGACTCTGAGTGTTGCTGAACTGCTAAGTAATGTGGCATCAATCACTAAATAAGGTGCTTGTGTGTGCATGGGCAAAAATCTGCTAACAGCTGCTCTAGTGAAAAAAAAAATCCATTTGCTTGGAGTTCCAGTACATTTCCACTTCAACTGAGAGCAGAATTTATTCTTTTAAATTGTGGCTTTAATATAGCCAGAAACTTTGACAAAGATTTATCAGTGTTCCTTGTATAGATTGTTACTAGTCTACACGCATTCTCCAGTCCTAAATATAGTTTATAGGCCTGTCAAAGTAGTTCTCATTTTGTGGTTATTAAATCAGTAACTATTATCCTATCAAAGAGACAAAGCTTCATAGTGATAGTTTGCTAGCAATTTGTTTTCCATGCTACAAAGAAAACTAATGAAAGAAAAACAAACTATTATTACAGTTTATTTTTTGCAAAGCATTTAAAAATTCTTCAACAGTAGAAGAGATTATTGCTGTTTGCTCCGTTTGTGTTACTGCACTTGAATTTTATATGAGATTATATGAAGACTTGCTTCAAATTACTGTCCCAGATTTAAATTTGCTTCAGGAGTTTGGCCGTATTCAGTGTGCAGGTTACAATCTACAACAAAACCGAGATGCACCTGCCCCAGAAAAAACTAAGTTTACGAAGAAAACGTTTGTCAGACCCACAGCACCAATGTTGAGGCTGTATTTGTCTTTCCAGAAAGCAAAGAGTGAAAACTCAGGAAGAGAAGTTCCATCAGCTCTTGGAAAACCAGTTTCCTTTAAAGGAGTACAAAAACACTTGTAATAAAACGGTAAAATAGCTTCTTAAATTAAAATAGGAATACAATTGCTTTTGTTCTTCCATATGTACTGATACATAATCAGTACGGGAACAGAAAGGAAATCTAAAGCTGAAGTGGTTTGCTTTGGGTTTCTTCCCCTCGACTTTGGCTTGGCTACTTTCTAATAGGAGCTAAACAAAATATAGTGTGGTGATTCGCACGGTACAAATACAAAGATTTATAAAGGCAGATTACAATGAAGCCGAACAGGAATGCAGAGCATACTATGCACTGTAGTCCTTTCGAACATGTTCTTGTGCTGGAAATAACATTATTCACTTTTTTTCTTCCCCCCACCAGTGCATTAGCGTTTTATTTTTCATTGACGTTGAAATTGTAGACAAGTGTCCCTTCTTAATTTCTGTTAAAGCTAAAGATGTTTAAAAGACAAAATTAGGTTTAGGTTGAGATCATAAGTTTAAATCCTGGCTTCTTTTTGAAGATAATGCCGGCTCTCATCAACAAATCTTGAAAGGATCAGTTCCATTTTTCTATAAGGTGAAGTGAATTTGACCCCAAAAGCACTAAACTAACAGGGATTAAAAAACAAACAATCTGTGACCTCATTCCCTTGATGTGATTTCAATTATATATACTTTTCCTCCATGAAAAAAAGCAGAAGAGTAAATTATTGCTTCCCAGGAAAAGCAAATAAACTTCCCAATCCAAAGGGAACGTTTTCCTATTTACTCTTAACATGTCGCATTTGAATTGCAGGGTGATGAGACAAGCAGGGAAAACCTTGTGTTGAGAGCTCTGCCAAGCAACCCAAAATACCTGTTTCAATTGGATAAGTAAGAGGATGTACTATGGCCTTTTTTTAACGAGATCCTGCTAAGTCACTCTGAAATGACGGGCTGAAATTAATCCAGAGAAATCAATGGGGACTTTAATTAGTGCTGTAGCTATGCTGTATTAGGATTTCTTTGAGGTCAGTGTGATGGTAAGGTTACATAGACTGTTTGCCAATCTGCTCCACCTTTCTTCTTCAGTAAATGAGTTGGTGTTTTCCCATAATAAATTGGCGTAAAGTGCTCTCTAAGATAAGTTTTAATTAAACTCTTGTCTAGAAGTGGAAGGGTGATTTATTATGCCAAAAGATGAATGTAATAATTCTTAGAAATGCAAACACCACTGCTTCACCATCTTTTGGGTGTATTTTTAACTCTATCAGCTGTAAACCAGGGAATTTCATATTTTCTTGAAATTATAATCTTGACATTATCTCTTGATTATTCTCTATGAAGAAGGATCCAAGTTTGAAACCAGGATGCTCTGTCCCTGAGTTCTGAATAGCTGGGGTCCAGTCTTTTCGCAGTGATCAGTACTTGCATGTCTGCAGGTAAGGGTAAGGCTCCGTGCAGGTTCGAGGTGTTCTGGAAGCAGCTGAAGGAGCCAAGTGCTGTCACGAGAGGTGAAGCTGTGGGCTTAGCGTGGAACAAACCTTGTGCTCTCGGAGACTTGTGTCCCAGCCATCCGTGCAGCACCCCGTGAATCCACGAGGCTAAATAAGTTACGTTTATGACAATGTGAAATACATTATTATAATAATATTCATCAGCCAACAGATTTAATACTTAGCGGAAAGTTTCGCTGAGCAGCATGTCATCTTCACTGTCTTTTTATGATTAAATCCTAAGGTCCTTATGTAGGCACAGCTCTTGAAACGAGTGCTTTGCATGTACGTCCTTGCTGACGGGTCTCTGCCGTGACATTTACTTCTTCCATCTCCAGTAACACTACCCAGCAGATAATCCAGATATATCAGCAAAGGTTATTTATTTGTCACTTAACTTTAGACACATAGGAGGCTTTGTAGGAATCAGGAAGATGAGAACATTTTGATTCTTTGATGCATACTTTTAATTTGAGATCTGGAACATGTAATTACGCACAAGACATTTTTAAATTATTTAAAAACTATTAATTTTCAATTGTCAGTTTCAAGGTCATGAGCAAGAAACTCAGTAAGTCCTAACTTTTATAGTATAAGAAATTTTTATTTTATAGTATTTCTTGCCAAATGCGAGTTTCATGTAACCTATTATTTGGGTAATTGCAGTATTAGGATTGAGACTAGGGTAACTTTCTTTTTAAGCATGTGATTAGCAGTACTGTACTAAAGTTATAATTTTGGATGACAAAACTGAAATGGATTTTTGTTAAAGACTTCCAAATTTGAGTGGATTAAGTGTTACGAGGTCCATGTCGTGATGTGATTGTACCTTCTGCCTGAAGTGGGCATGTCAAATGGAAACAGTGCGAGCAGATGCTTTTACGGTGAAGTTACTGGCTTCACCAGGTGTAGTCTGCGTAGCCTTGTTTTTTTCCTTTTTTTTTAAATTTTTGTTTGCTTTGTTTTTTTGCCCTGCTGAAGTTTCTGCTATATTTTGATAGAATTTCCCTCTCTCGGTTCAGGATTTTTCCCAACTGTTTTTCTTCCATGGTAGACTTTGCAATGGCATGTGGGTTACAGGGGGGAAAAAAAAGTATCTCAGGCACCTGTTGTATGAGGCAGCTTGATCCTGTAGCAATCCATAGAATAGAGAATACAGTGCCATAAGTTTTATTCTCACCTCTTCTGCCTAAGTTCTGTTGCTTCTGGGTGTCTCATCCCTGGCAGTTGTCCTTTCCATCTTTGCCTTTGTTATGCAGTTAGCGTTGCTTGTACTCTGTTCTTGGGGCTACTTTGATCCAAAAACCAGTAAAAAGTTAATCTGTGCTGTAGTTCTTACAGGGTTTTAAAACCTTAACTCTAGTGATACGTATGAAGGAGATGGTTTCTTGCTGGTTCCTTAACCTGTGCTCTTGTGTTGCAGCTCTGGTTGTGTGCACGGCGTCCGCTGGGTTTGCCATGGCCCCGGTCCCTTTTGACCTGACTTGTTTCCTGCTCGCCTCGCTGGGAACGGGACTGGCTTCCTGCGCTGCCAACTCCATCAATCAGGTCAGTGCCACGGCTCTACTGCGAGCTGTTGATGTCCTGCCGTCGGAAACGCTGCCGGGAGCGAGCGAGCGGCAGGACGTGCGGTGCCTGCAGCCGCAGCGCGAGCTCTGGGCCGCTAAAACCGACGCCACGGAAGGACCGTCTGTGAATTAGAGTCTCTGGGCACAGTGTGTTTGTTCAGAATTGAGCTGATGAGGTTTTAAGCCTCCCAATAATAATGTTTGTCTTGATAATACCGAGCATGGATCACTGAAAATGACACAGGAAGAACTGTGTAATTGGAGTACCAGAAGAGCCAGCAGGGCTCCAGCCTTACGGGCCTGGCTCTTCGGGCGCTTTATTGCCTGACCTTGTCGGGTCTGTCTGAGGAGACGCTTGGAGCAGTTTTCTAAATGAGTGGGGCGTTGGGGGGGTTAGTGCGTCTGGAATCAGGATATCTCCCGTGCATTTGTTAAACACACTGGAAATCTCAGCTGTGGGGTAGCTGTGTCTCATGCTCCAAAAGTTGTAGGTGCCTGAACTTGAGCTTCCCTGCATGTGTGAGAGTTTCTGCGGGGCTTGATGCTGATCTCTTAGCCCTCCTGCAATCAATCCAGCTGTGAAGCAAAGTTGCTCTTAGGCTCTTCTTAAGTCCCAAAGGAGAGACAAACTAGTGAGCAGGTAACATGCAGGGTGGAACGGACTTACAAAGCGTGGTAGCCACAGTCACTTTAAGCTGTAAATACGAGCTGAAACAAGTGGCAGTGCCTTTGATAGCACTTTGTGGTTTCAGCAGTCGTCTGGGCAGTGGGGGCCTGAGTCCTAGGACACTGCTGATGGAGCAGGTCATGGAGCTTTGCTGTGATCTGCATCCTGGAGACACCTTGATTGGGTCAGGCTCTCTGTGCTTAAGCCTCTTAACAGCTCAGTTGCCAGCACCTCATGTGTTCTTTGGGATTGCACCCATAAGCACACCTTGTTCAGGCTCATGTGAGCGCAGGTGGTGCTGCTTGTTTTCACTGAGCTTGGACTTGGGCTCAGCAGCTAACTTGGTGTCTGTTTTCTTTGTAAAATAGAAGGAATGCTGCGTTTTTGTGAATTCCATGGAAATATTTAGGTGAAAGCACTTAGCCTTGAAAAAAAAAGTATACATTTGCACGTATTTTTCTATAAAGGAAGGTCTGGATAAAGAAGCTGTTGTAACTGGAGGAGGAGCTTTGTAACTGGAGGAGCACCAAAAGGTGGAGCTTTCTTGGCTTTGATATAATTTCAGAGAGATGCTTTTTCCTCTCTATCTACTGTTTTTTTTTAATATTTAAGAATTTGTTTCATGACCTGTCAATGCTTTTAAGTATTTACTGTCATATTTGCCTTCCCTTTTGACATGGGTACTACTAGACTCAAAAGAGAATTAATTATTTCTTGTTCAGAGACTCTTGTGTAACGTGTCTGTTTTGAGATTCTGATATATCTTCCTCGAGGTGATATTCATGCACAAATAACTGGTTTTCTTTGTCTTCAGCTTCTATGTGTTGCGTGATGTTGTGTTTTGTCTCAAAAGCACGTGCCTTTTCAACTCCTGGGAGCTGCTTTTTAAAGTGGTGTTTTTTAAACTCTTGAGACACTCGGGAGTACCAGGAATCCTGCACCATAATTTGGAGTTTGGTGCTTTTGAGGCTTGCTGAGAAGGGAAAGGAAAGTTAAGAGTGCAGTAACCTTGTGTTTGGGTTCATAGTGCACGATTGATTTATTCGCTGCTATCTCACCATAGGAACAGCTGTTACTGTGCCCTTAAAGAGAGGCTTACTGCAGCCTCTTGAAGTGTAAAACTCTTTTGCACAAGCAGGGCTGAGTGCTTTAAATTTGCACTCTCATTCTTCTTTAGTTTGTTAGTCGCCTGTATAGGCAGACCTTCAAGGCAACTATTCTTATTAAGGAAAATAAAGCAGAGTTGGTAACAAAGCAGAAGAAAACAGCTGTGGTTTATGACCTTGTTTATCAATAGACCCTTTCAGTCGATGATTATCCGTTTTCCGATGTTGCTATTGGTGCTGTTTGTGTCTGAATTGGCTGGGAATTTAATTTTCAATAAATACTGTAAGCTCGGTATCTGTCTTGACCTTTGGGAAGGAGCACATTTGACTTGGAACTTCCTTTTATTGCTACTTTGCTCTGTCCATTGCTCCCAGCGCACATCCTCTTCCCTGGCAGCTCATGACTCATGTTTCCCTTGGTTCTCCTTGCTGGCCCTCAAGGACCTTTTTATATGATAACCGTCTTTCCGCTTCCCATATTGCTATAAATCTGTGCATCTTTAAGGGCAACTCGTCTTTCCCACCCCTCATTTCCCTGACAAATCTGCGTTCGCAATTTACAGCCCTCAAATATACCGTGGGAAGGTAAGGCGTTGATCGTGTCAGATTCCTCCCCGTGATTTAGGACAGGATGTGAAGAACTTGATCCTGTGAAAATGTAATAGAGATTCTGTAATATTCCAGAAGTGTGGTTACAAACTTCTAAACGTTCAAATTCTGTGGCTTCTTTTGTTTTTTCCATCTCTCGACCACATCACAATGATCCGGAGGGAGCTGGGGCCAGGTCAGCGCTGTCAACATGGGGTGAAGTTGGCTGGCTTGCTCCAAACTGCTGCACGGAGTAAGGCAGAGGGACCACAAAGCCATACTTTGCTGCTTTAGGAAATTGGTCTAAAATTGGTCTAAAATTGGTCTAAAATAATCTTTTAGTTATCACTTGCCCCATTCTGGACAGATTGGAGAGCTGGGCGATCACCAACCACATGAAGTTTAACAAAAGCAAGTAAGTGCCGGGTCCTGCACCTGGGACTGGGCAACCCTGGCTGTACGTACAGACTGGGCGACGAGACGCTGGAGGGCAGCCCCGCAGAGAGGGATCTGGGGGTTGTGGTCGACAGCAAGTTGAATATGAGCCAGCAGTGTGCCCTGGCAGCCAGGAGGGCCAACCGTATCCTGGGGTGCATCAAGCACGGCATCTCTAGTCGGTCGAGGGAAGTGATTGTCCCGCTCTACTCCACGCTGGTGCGGCCTCACCTCGAGTACTGTGTGCAGTTCTGGGCACCACAGTACAAGAAGGACATTAAGCTGTTGGAGAGCGTCCAGAGGAGGGCGACAAAGATGGTGAAGGGCCTAGAGGGTAAGACGTATGAGGAGCGGCTGAGGTCACTGGGCCTGTTCAGCCTGGAGAAGAGGAGGCTGAGGGGGGACCTCATCGCAGTCTATAACTTCCTCGCGAGAGGGAGTGGAGAGGCAGGGGACCTATTCTCTGTTATCACCAGTGACAGGACCCGAGGGAACGGTGTGAAGCTGAGGCAGGGGACCTATTCTCTGTTATCACCAGTGATAGGACCTGAGGGAACGGTGTGAAGCTGAGGCAGGGGACCTATTCTCTGTTATCACCAGTGACAGGACCTGAGGGAACGGTGTGAAGCTGAGGCAGGGGAAGTTTAGGCTGGACATCAGGAAGAGGTTCTTCACCGAGAGGGTGGTAGCACACTGGAACAGGCTCCCCAGTGAAGCAGTCACTGCACCAAGCCTGTCTGAATTTAAGAAGCATTTGGACTGTGCTCTTAGTCACATGGTCTAAACTTTTGGGCAGACCTGTGTAGTGCCAGGAGTTGGACTTGATGATCCTTATGGGTCCCTTCCAACTCGGGATATTCTATGATTCTATGATTCTATTGATTTCAGATTGCTGTGATACTTGAAACTTCTCTTTTTTCCTAACCACAAGAGCTAGCGTGTTACAACAATTTACCAGAGTGGAGCTTCTCACTCCACCTTCACTGTCCTTAAGCAATAATAAAAAAGGATGGGAGTTAGCAGCACTGTGTTTTTCCATTGTTTATAGAAGTGCAGTTTGGATATTTATCAACCAAAAGCATGTATTTACAAACATGTTCCCTTCACAACCATAAATTCTAGCTGTGCTTTTTGGTGGTAAGTAGAAATAATATATTTTTATGACAATTCTCTGAAACTGGGTAATGATTTTTAAGAGACTATTTTATTTATATATATATTTTTGACAAATGACAGTGAAAAAGTTGTTTGAAAATATCCTGAAAAATACAGATAAAGATTACCTGACTTGGGCTTGCATTAGCAGGTAATGTGCGGTAAAGTCATTCCAGAAATGTTTGTGTCCAAATTGCAAGAGTAATTGCAGTAATTCGTGTTAGACAGCATTTTGGTAGAAATAGGCCTGTAGAAAAATGTATGAATTCTGGTGATCCATATAGATATTGGAGGATCCTTGGGTGTTTCTATAGAATCAGTGTCGAGTGTTGAGAATCAAGCGTCGTGCTGTGGCCTGTGCGAGAGTTAATTCCTGCTGGAAGGTGCCAGGAGAAGATCGTGTTTTGTTTCTCTTGTCCTCTACCAGCAGTTTTGCCTCTGCCTCACTCCTTTGTATCACAATACTTCAGAGTTGTACTTCTCACCTCATCTAGCATTTTAGTGGCGTGCTAATCCAGTGGTCCCTCGTTCTCTTCCACATCATGCAACACCGTGTTACATCCTTCAGCCCTTCAGTATTGTACTACAACATGTCACCACTTTTCAGTCCCACCTGCTAAAACCGCTTTCCTTTTTTTCTTCTTTTTTCTTTTTCCAGCATTGAAGTAACTTAAAATTATTTTGGACAGGTGTTTTCGATTGGCGTTCTTTCTTTTCAAAAGAATAAGTATTTTACAATGGTTTTAATTTTAAAAAATAAAATAAAATACTAATGTATTTACCAAGGAATAGATTGAGACACATTTTCACTGTAACACTGCTAAGTCAGCCAAATGCACCAGAAAATCTCATTATAAGAGATCAGTCTTACTAATTGCAGCTACGGTAAGGAAAATGGAAATCTGTTTTGGGGTTTAATGTAGTAAATGCTGCATGTTAATTGTGAATTAACCAAATAATTATTCCTAGCATATCACTTATTTTTTAAATGTCTACTTTCCTGACTCTTCCAGCATCGTTCACTGGTCTGGGTACAAAGGAAGGTATTTCACTTTAGCGGTGCTCCAGCGAAGTGACAACAAAGAATAATCAAAACATTGGTTTTCTGATAGCCTGGTGAAGACCTATCTCCTAACATATTTGTTTGCATGTTATGATCATGCTGTCGTGCTAATGGAGTGGGAAAAAAATAATTTTAACTTAGCTGATAATCTTCTGCTGTTTCCTAGTTCTGTTTTTTGATGATTTTTGAAAGCTGACTCAAGTTTCAAGGAGTAGAGCCTTACATTTATATTATGGAGAAAACATGTCATTTTCGAGACTTCTAAGATACTAGCCTCTGATTTATGGGGAAGGAGATAAAACATGAAGAGATGTTTACAACACAATACATGGCATTAAAATGTTAAAAGAATCATGTGCACGTTTTATATGTCAAGTACATTCTTCTGTAACTGCAGCACGGTTAAAAAGTGGGAGAGAGCTATAAAGATGAAAGCAGGATGTTTAAAATGGTTTGAATTTAGTAACTGAGAGCAAAAACGATGTGGTTGGATTTGACTGATAGCACCTTGAAAAGGAAGCAGACTGGACTGAGTGTCTTAGCAAAGGTTGGAGAGCCAGAAATGAGAACCGTAGTAAGTGTGTTAATCAGAATGAGGGAACAAATCTGAGGACAGCTCACATCCCTGTCCCTTCGGGGTCTGATCTGATGGCTGCGTTCACCTTTTAACAACAGCCTCTCTTGGCAGCAGCGATCCCTTAGAAGTGCGGCTTTAATGGGCAGGAAGGATGGGCTCGGTGCTAAAATAATGGAGTGAAATGCAGGATCTGAGTTCAGTTGCCAGCTTGTGGACCCTGCGTGTGATCTTTTGTATTAATACAAACCGTGATGGTCGTTTGGATACTACAGTGACGGATCCCAGACCAAAATCAGAATAGAGCTACCTTTCCTCCCATTTGTAATCCGCTCCCACCTCTGCGTTGTCAGAGGGATAGTTGTGGTTTTCACCTTTGACGTTATTTTGCTATTCTGTAACAACTTGATTGACCAGTATTCAAAAAGCAGCCTAACAAATGCTAAAAAATTAATTAGCCTACTTAGATAAGCGACTATTGCACTGTCTTCCAGAGAAAGTCGACTGCAGTGAGCAGATACAGTATTTTTTATTACAGGTGCTTATTGTACTGGTTAAGGCCTTCCACTGGCACTGGAAATATTCTTGTTTTATCTTGCTTCATAGACTTTTTGCAAATTTCTTTAAGTTTCGTGAGGGAGTATGAGCAGGAGGTCCTGCTAGCCTTCTGGAGTACCAATGATTAAGGTGTTCAGGCACCTACAGCGCGGTCGCTCTGGGAGGCTCGCAAGTCCAGCAGTGGTTTGAAGTCTTGCTCATGTCTCCGTTGCCTGCAGATGATGCCGTGGTTTGCTGGAGTGATGGTCTGAAGTCAACATTCTTACGATTGTTTTTGCAAAAATGGGTTATTGAACGGTACTTGGAGTTCAGGAAAGAAAACGGGCAAAAACAGGTGAACAGTTCGTACCAGGATGGCCAGACAACAACATAATCAGCAGGAGCTGCACTAATGGACTTGCAGTCCAGGGCTCAGACAGCGACTTGATGCCTGTTGTCTGTTTGTAGTTTTCTGCTTAACATCTCATAATTGGATGAAAGGAGTAGGAAAAAGTAAGTTTGAGGGTGGCTTTTTTTTTTTTTTTTAATTTTGAAGAAAATGTTATGAAGGAATGCATGGAGTCCAACACCTTGTTCCTCTCTCAAGATCTATGGGCTGTAACTGTTTTAGCTTGCTTGGCCAGTTAAAAATGTAATTCATTTTTAAAGGCAAGAAAAAAGCCCATGAGGAATCAGTTATCCCAAACATGTGCACCGTGGGGAGGAGGAAGGCGGTGGGAGATGTGCTGCCAGCTTCCAGGACGGAGAGGAGTCTTCTGCTTATCAACTTCACATTTTGTTTCAGGGCTGTCAAGCGGTAACAGTCATAACTTTATGTGAATTAGACGCAGTGTCTGATTTTTTTTTTCTAAGTATTAACTCAGCCCTTTTTTCCCTGGCCCCATGAAACAGCTTTTGTGAGTGAGCAGGCACCTGGGAGGTTTGTATGTGGCAGGCTCTTGCTGGCACTGGGCTTTTTCACTTGCATCTTCATTTGTTTATGAAAGCTTTGTAAATACTCTAGGTATACTGTGATGAGATGCTCTGCAAAACTTCTTGCTTCAAAGTTTTCCCATCTGAGAGATGTTTATGGCAAGATTTTTGACCGTTGAAGTTAAAATGTTTCACTTTAGACTAGACATTGAGTAAACTATTTGCTTTCAGTGCCTGGAAGAAATGATTTCAAGTGATGTGACGTTAGTTGTTGTATTCCTTTCAGACCTGTTGTGGTTTCTGAACAGCTCTACAGAGAAATCTCTTAAAAGGATTGAAGCGATGGAAAAAAATAGAGCAAGGGTTAAAGTAATGCACAGAAAACGATGGTTAGTGATAGATGCTTGGATTACTGAAGCAAAGAGAAATTGCAGAAGTCTCGCAGTCCCCCAGACCTCTTTCTCTTTATTTCCCCACAAAGAAATTGAACACTAAAGAGAGAGCAGCAGTCGTTCTTTTTATAGTCCCAAACCAAGGCTGTTTTTTTGGCGTTGTCTCCTCATGCCTAAACTTTTCTTACCAAATACGTGTCTGAGGGCATGTAGTGAGAACTTTGATTTATAATGCCACCAGCATTATTCACATGCTCTCATTCAGACCCAACTTAGTGGAGATGACCTCTACTAGATCATTCAGCCCACCTTCGCTCCATGCAGGAGATTTTTCCCAAGTCATCTCTCCAATGTTCTGTCTTGTCCACTTTTTTAAATGCTCTGAATACTTATATTTTGCTTCTTCCTCTAGCAGATTATTACACTGTCATTTTTTGAATAAGAGAACTTGTTCTCAATGCAAAAAAAAAAAAAAAAAAGAAAAAAAGAAAAAAAAGGATTTGTTCCACACAGCGCATTTGAAACATCAGATAGTCAAGTGACCAGTTTAAAGTAATTTAGAAGGACCCTAAGATGACTTTCTGAGGCTTTGAGTTCTCAAATCAAAGCGTTTCACGCCCAGGTATTAGCACCTCTCCTTTCCTGCGCGCATCCTGACTGAGCCCACTTGCAGGCGCTCCCCGTTCCCGGCTCGGAGTGGGGAGCGAGTCAATCAGCCCGCACCCCTTGCTCGGTGGAGATTAACACCTGATGCATCTCTGTCTCCCTCTGAAGTTTCCTTTGTTTTGACTGAGCAGATTGCCTGCAGCAGGCGGCCTTGCCTTTCATCTGCCCCCCCCAGCGATCAAAAGATTGTCAGGAGTGGTTTATTAAAACCTGGTGTCTGACTGCAGCGCGGGACGGTCCGTGTTGGAGGCAGCCTGCGATGTAATTTACAGTGTACAATAAATACAAGAGAAGTGCAACACTGGAAGTCTATCTTGCGCTCCAAAGCGTGCTGATATATGCTGCTTTGATATTTTAACTGCTGGGCAGCCTTCATTAGTGGTCATCGAGGATCGTAACTTACGGCTCCGTCAGATGATCGGTAATTGCAACAGTTAGATCGAGTTAGCGCGCAGGAATCCTTGATATCAAGTGGAATGGCTCGGCTCGTGAAGATGTATTTCATGAGCAGGGAAAATGATGAGCGCTAATGAGAACCAACCTCTGAAGGAACGATAAATTTTAAATGCAGAGATTATCTTTCCGAAGCATAAATTATTTGACCTACAACTGAAACTTGATAAAGGATCTTGGAAAAATGTTATAAATTAATGCATACCGTTGTTGGAAGAAATTCTCTCTCCTCGTATGCATATTGCGTGACTATTGCGCATGAAGAGGCTTTGAAAGAAACTGGATGGCTTCCCATGGCCCTGGCGAGAGGGGACACTTAGACCCCTGTAGCAAAGCATAATCTTCAACAAAGGCAATGAAAATAAATAAAACAACATCGTTTTTTACTACTTTGCCTCCCACTGTGGCATTCATGCATTAGCATAAAGCTTCGGATTTTAGCAAAGTTTAGATGAAAATGTTTTATTTGGGTTCTTTTCCTTGTGTTACATTTCATATATTAAAAAAAAAAAAAGAAAAAGAAAAAAACAAACGAAGCATAAGGAGTGGGTATGAAGCTGTTTTTAATGCCATGTCCCTTTTTTTCCAGATTGCTGTGCTTCCGGATTTGATAAAGAGAGCGCAGAATAAGTAGGAACGCAAAATAAGTTCGTCCCACTGCTTGTTATTTAGTTAACATGTAAGTGCTGGGTGCTCACCTTCTCTCCCTGTTCACATTCACCGGTGAGCAGCTCATGCCCGAGACAAGCATGGGGCAGTGGGCAGGTGAATGAATTAAGAAGATGTGGTTGAGGGGACGTTGGGCTCTTCCACGCCACCAGGACACACGTGGGGAAGCCACCCTGCCCTTTTTGTTTTCCTTCTCTCCATCTGAAGCAGCTCTTCCGTACGGATACTTTTTGGTGATGTGTGCAGTCTGAGAGTGGCTCTAAAGACAAATCCTGTCCTTATTCTGAAACGCCAGCCTGACAGACGGGAACGTCTGGGTGGTTTCTGCAGGCACCGCTTAACTTCGGCGCATGAATGAACCCTCGAGGTAGCCCGCATCTTGGTGCTTCGGGAGGCTTTGTCTCGTTAGCGCTGTACAGAAATGTTCCCTGATAATCCTGGAGGCAAGTGAAGTAGGGGGAAAGAAATAATTTACTAAATGATTAATTGTCAGGAGTACTTCAGTGGTGTGGGGTTCCCTTTAGATCCAGTGCCAGATTTCCCCTGGAAACCCTGATCACAGGCAGAACAAAGGAATTTCAAAGGACCAAAATGATGGAATGTGGAGAGAGAAGTAGACAAAAGGGGAAATATAGTACTTAATAAGATTTATCTGGCTTTTTGATCCATAGCGGTATTATTGCCTTTCTAAGCTTAAAAAAGGAAAAGTGGAAATAATTAGTCAATATTATTTGTCAGTATTTAAAGAGGTTTTGACATTTTCCAAATCGATAAGAGTTTCTCTAGTAATGCAAATATTAAATTCTAACCCGATCAGATAATTACTGAAGTGTCGTCATCTTTTTGTGACGTAAACTGTGTTCTTTTCTTTTTGCCTTGAGTCAGGCTGCTGACAACGGTGGCAATCCAGTACGGTTTGTGCTGCGCTGCACGAAAAACTCCGAGCACACCGTGAAGTTTGACTCGCAAGGGTTAAGGAAAAGTGTTTCCTGGTTCCCTGATGCAGCCTCCCAGTACCGTTTCTTTAGGGAATAGCTCATTGAAACACAAACCCAGAGCATTCTAACGGTCCCTTTCCTATTGAATGATCCTTGGGTTTTCCCTTTCAGTTTCTGTTGTTGAGAAATATTATGTAAATGCCAGGAATTCAGATTCTTCTGTGTCTTCATAGCGTTGGATTTGATTTATGTGCAGTAAAACACTAAAAGTCCCCTCTCTTTAATTCTGCATGACTGCTGCTGCTGTTTGTACCAAGGCTTACTCTGCTTTGTCCACGTTACACCAGGCGCTTTGCAAAGCCCACTAGCAGAACGCTGCCTGGTAGCATTGGCAAAGGCACATGGGGCTGGAGCAAGCACTTGTAACATTCTTGTTTAGATGGGTTGCAAGATGTTAAGTTACATTATCTTAACATTGCTCTTGACTCATTTTTTTCCCAAAGCTGCGAGATTTTGCAGTAAAGCCTTTCCAAAGCTCGGTAGTGGTTTGGGGGCAGGTGGGTGTCCCAGGGAATCTTCTTTTCATGGGTATATTGGGAAGCTCAGAGTAACCATTTCTGTTTCAGTAGGGGTCTGGTGTAAACACACACATGTGTAGTGCATGCTTGGGTGAATATCTCTGTAACCAATGCGAAAACTAGTATTAGAAAGACTGGTGATAAAGTTGCATGAAGTGCTTAATTATTTCCCCTCTTCTTTCCTTGGTCACGTTGATCCTTTTTTTTGTTGCATTTATAGGGAATTTAACTGTCCTGGTAGTTTGGCACAGGTACCGCAGTGACATAATTCTTTTGATTTTTCCTTCACGCTCCGTCAGTACTTTGTTCGAAAAGCACTTCTGGGATTGGCAGGGTAGCAGGTCGCTGAGAACATGATCAAGCTCTCTCTGACATAAGTGAGGCACCGATAGATGGATTCCGTTCCATTTTTGAAAACTCCCCGTCATGTGTAATAGCAGTCATCTGCTGGGGTGTTACTACTTCGGCATTTAGTTTTGAAGGCACTGAAGCAGAGTCTGCGGGTCAGGGCGGATGCGACTTACAGAGGATCCCTTCATTCATATCTTTACTTCTCAATTTCTTGGTGTTAGTACAGAATTGTATTTATTTATTTTATTGCAACGGTGTCTTGAGAGTTAAGTGGTGTTGGAGGTTAAGATAAGGCTGTGTGTCCCGCAGAGTTCGCAGTCTGGGAAGCTACAGAGCAGGAAAGTTTGTGTGTGTGCCTTTACGAAACCAAACCCATTTCTCTGAGTCACCTCCTTCAGCTTTTCAGGGAAGCACGGAGGGAAGGCTGAAGGGAGGTCTGTAGGAATCAAGGAAGGTAGCTGTCGTCATAGGAGTTGTAATCTTGAATGAAAACAAGCCGAATTCAGCGTGTCAAACTCAGGGTCTATCCATCTTCTTTCTGCATGTGACTTCGCTGGACCTTGGAAGGGGTGAAGGAAGTACTGAGATTTGTCAAAGCTCATGTTTGTCGAGCAGGCTGTTCACTAGTGTCAACCCAGAGTTTACCAAAACCCAAGGCATGTCGCATCCTAAAAGAAACAGGAGAGTCGTTGAGAGTTGATTTATGCTGATTAAAATTCTTACTCCTGAAATGCTTTCTAGTTTTTCCCAATATTTCTACTCACAGGTTGCCTGGTTCTTGGAAGCCTGCCTGCTCTGTTCAGGAGGTTTCCAGTCTGTCATCCGCCTGATTTATGGTGGGATGAGCAAACGTGGCATGTGCCATAGCGATGCTGCCAGCTCCTGGGGCGTTCGTCAGTTATCCTGAAAGATCTTTTCCGCCCACAATTGCTGATAGTTGGATTTTTGTTTCTCTTGAAATTTGTTGTGCTTTAAGTAGGTGGGTGTCTGACATGCTTCTTGGGAAGGTGCCGGATCCGGATTGCTCCCTGGTGCCTGCAACTCCACGGGGAAATGGGCAGCCCCACTGCACCACAGACGCCAGCAGTACCCCCAGTGGGTTTATAACGTTGGTATGAATAGAAAGCTGTAGTAAATTCTTTAAAACATTTTTATTTGTAGTGTCGAATAGCCATTTACCACTAAGTGACTTTTTAAGAGGATTCTAAGCGTAAGCTGTTTAATGAAGGAGTAAACCACAGCCCTGGGCAGTAATCCATTTCTTCTGGGTTTTATGACATCTGTATGGAAACCAAAGGAGAGGTTAGTTTTCAATACCAAAATCATTAGGTGCATCATTCAGATTAAAAAGCATGAGGCATGTTGAAAGTATCATTAAACTTGGACAAGAAATAAAATGGGACATGTGCATGGAAATATAAAAGTTGTAGCAGCTTAATAATACAAGCTTTGACTTTAAACCAAACACGTTTGCAAATCTCTGAGCTTTGGTATTCTCAGGTCACTGTAAAGGCTAACTCTGTCAGGATCTGTATAGATTATGTAAATTTTTGAAGTAAAACAGACTTCTAGAAGATGAAAATCTGTCCCTGTAATCCTCCTTTTAAGACTTGTTTCTTATTACGGTCGAGATTTATGTTGATGCTCGTAACGGAGACATGACAATCCGTTTTAACTTCAGAGAGCATCATAAAGGTGATGGCATTTGAAAGCAAGCTGAGTAGATGCAGCTTCAAACTCATTTTTATGTTCTGAAATTAGATGCTTTTAAAAATAATAATCTTTTACAGGATGCATTAAGACTTAGCATGTCTTGTGTTTATTAAAGAGCAAAAAAACCAAAATATTATCTTTGAAGGGCATCCTTTATAAAAATGTTTGTCTGAAATGGTCTTAGACAGAGAGGCAACCGAACTGGTAACAGGAAATAAAGCTGGGATGAAGTTAAGGTCTCTGCCCTGGTTAACTTGCTGCTTGTGCCACTTACAGCTCGATTCCTGATGCGTTTCTGCCATCGTCTTCGGCAGCTTCCCGGCGTCGGAAGCACGCGTGGCAGAGGACAGCCTGCCTAATCCTGCCTGTCTCAGCTCAGGGTCGGTGGAGTTTTTCTCACTCCGAGGAATGTTCCTGCTAGCTTGTGGATAAGTAGCGGAGTGGTGTCTGGAAGGAACAAATGCAGAATATCGTCTGGCGGAGCTTCAGCCAGAACGGGGGAATTTTAAACTCAGCCTGTGCGTTGGGCTCACATTCTTCGTCCTTGATTAAAGTCTGCAGAGCGAGGACCACTCCTGGTGGAAATCATTCGTGCCTCCTCTGGAAGACGATGGTTGTCTTTAACTCCCTCCTGATTCAGGTGTTTCTAAAGTTTCTTTTGAAGTGGGGCCAAGAGGTGATGCAGATGCTTATAAGCAGGGCAGCTTTTGTAGGAAGAGTTTAAATATTTTATTAGAAGTACTGCTGGAGTTAGAGAAAAGGATAACCTATAAAACACAAACTTTCTTCAAGTCATCCTGCAGCTGTAGTTCTGTAGCTCTGGTGCTAACTAGAAACTACTCAGCCTGGATTCTGAGAGCTGTCTTTGTGCCAGCATTGTGTAAGAATAAATCAATGGTATTAATACGATGCCATAATTGATTTCTGAATAGGATCAAGTAGGCGGCAGTGAGGCAGAGAGTGGTGAAGGTGTGTAAAAGCACAAGTGGCAGGGAGGAGAAGATTAGGAAACACTTATTTACTGCCTCTTGAAAGAATGTCATCTTTTAGCAAAAAGCTGGTTAAAAAGGACAAAAGGAGCCTGTTCTTCACCCAGCGTGCAGTTGAACTGCAGGACTCCTTGCTGCAGGAGGTTTGGATGGTAAAGGCTTTGGTGCTGGTGCTCATTTCTTTTGCATCTTTGGGATTTGCTGCGTTTATTTTCTAGCTTCATTTTCATTACAAATTGAGCAATATTGAGACATACAGCTGGGCATGAGGTTTTAAACAAAGCTTCCACTGAAACTTAAAGAAGTTGCACAGTAAATTGCTTTCTTACCCCAAACCCCACTCTTTGGTTTCAGTTGACCTCGAAAAGCTGCTTTGCTTCTGCTGCTGTTATTGCTAACCTTTTGTGCTTGGAGATGTAATGTTTTGTTTTAAGTCTGGATTTCATTGCGAGTGCTTGGGTGGTTTTTTGCCTCTTGTGGTACAGGTTGTACGTCTGCCGCTTTTGTGGTTAAAAAGCAAAGGTAAGGTTGATTTTAAGTATTTGTCCCAAAGAGAGGATAAAGGAAACAGCAGTGTTCTTAACTGCTTTGGAATGAAACGTATTTATCACAAATAGCTCTTTGCACTGCTAGGGAACGTGAAGAAGTAGTGCTTGGGGATGCTCCTGCAAGATCTGCCCTGATTCACTGGGATCTGGAGCAGAACTATGAGTAGAAATGGTTGGATACATCTAAAAGTAGGGTTTCTCCCTCTTCTCTGTTTAATTTTCTGATACTGATGAGACTATCAGATTTAAACCCTGCTTCAGGCAGTCACAGCAGAAGTTTCCCCCTTGCTGTCTCACCCCTGTTTCCAAGAAGGCTCCCCCATAGGGGCCACAATTGCAGAATATTTCCGAGCCATTCTCTGCACGGATCGGTGTCTGCTTGTCCTGGTGCTTTGCTGGAGCCACCTGTGATTGTCACCGCCTGTAACTTCCAAAGAAACCCTCAAATCAGTTACCCACGACCTAGCCACTGTATACTTCTGCTGGCTTCAGATTTGCATCTCCAAAGCAGAAGATACATTTTCTTCTGTGTTTCCTGAGCAGCTTCATCTTTATAAATGCCCGCTAGTTGTGTGTGACTGTACTTCTGTGTGCGACAGTCGTCGTATTTCAGAGAGTGCCATTAATTGTGATAATGTAGCGTACAGCTCGTCTTTGTGAAATTCAAGTCTTTTTAACATCACCACCTTCAAAGACAATAAAAATTCCAGACTGCATTTATCTATTCCCATGTGAGGAGTTACTGCAGTGTATATTGTATCATTCCATGTGAAATTCTTCTGCTTAATAGTCTCATTTATACACAGTTGTCTGAGGTCAGTTTTCCATTTTGCAGTTGTCAAACAGCTGTCAAATTAAGAGACCAGATCCCAAAGTTCATTTACATTTTATGCCATTCTTTGGGTGTCTGTTTCATATCTTAATATAACTAATGATTTATCTACATATCTTAGTTTTCTTTCTGCACTTGTTTTTCACAGATGTTCACATCCTCCTGCTCTTCAAGAGCCATCCTTAAAATAAAACTTCTGTAACTTGTTGGGTTTTTTTGTTTGAGCTTTTCATTATACAGCTACAGGAAGACAGTAGTGTATCTCCAGTGCAGGCAATGTAAATGCAAACCGTTTGAATTCTGCCTCGTATCCTGATTTGAATACTGAACTGAAAAACAAACCAGCAAAAAACATGTTGCTAGAAATTGCAAAAGAGAAAATCTCAATTTCATTCATTTATCGTTGGTTGGGTTTAATAATTGGCCTAGCTATTGATTTCACCCTTAAAACTTTTTTTTTTTCTTTTTGTTCTTCAGTGGAAAACTGAAATTAGAAAGGGCTTTGTTCAGAAAGCATCTTTGTAGTAAAATGTATTCATTTTTCATCCTGCAGAATATCAAAGGCTATCATATTAGCAAGAACACAGAGAATAAACTGAATGCTATTTGTGGTTTTGTAGCATGATGATGCTTACGTAGCTGAATTCCAAGTGTAAATTTGTATGGTGAGGAGTTAGGGGTTGTTTTTTTTATTTTTTTCCCCAGTGGTATAATGATCAAAGGAATATCTCTGTACATGCCATTGATGTCTTACTACAAAGTACTTAAATAGCCCGAGGTAACCATCTACTTTATAAAGATTCCTTAAAGACAGGTAAGACCCTTGGGTGTTAAATGTATACTTTTGAGTTAGGTGAATTTTCAGGGAAGGAAGGCGAGAGAGATACTGTTACAGGCCTCGCAGTTCTCTGTAATGCTGAGCTTTAAAAGGCCCTTTAAAAAGTAGCCTTAAATTATGGTCACCGGGGGAAGTTTGTCTAGGGTAGGCTGTGCCAGAAAACGTTTCTGTGCCATTTCAACGTCATTCACTAACCAGTTCAAGAAGTGTAACTTAATTAACCCTTTCCAGGTTGCAGAGGAAAAAATGCTGGTTTATACACATGTATTCGTATCCTCTTGTATGTTGGGGAAAGGCAGAGTTTAAGGACTGTCGATGCTCCTTTGTGCAAGTGGCCTGAAGACCATACGGTTTGCTACGGACAGGGAAACAATATCCTTACTATTTGCTGCATTTCATAGGCATTTCATAGGCAATTATTAGTCTTTTCAGTTGATGGGATCCGCATTGGGATTGTAATAAAACACAAGTCAATGTGAAATTGGATGCAGACTAGGAGAGCAGATAAAACCAAGCGAAAATTAATGACAGATGTAAAAGTTATTGGTAATAACGTAGTCATCTTTTTACAATCTTTTTCCAAACTATATTTTTATTTCAGCAGATGTCATCTGAAATCTTCAGAGTAAATCATCTCTTTGATTTTGATTATCATCTTGAATACTGAGAGTAGCTTAATTGTGATGGGTTCTGACTTATTTATGAATCCGTTTCTACGTTTGAGGGCAGACGAACTCATGCAGCACATAGATCCCAGACAGCTGAGCTGTTCAGAACGGATTGGGACGGCAGGGTGCAGAGCGCGCCCCTGTGTTTCCATAAGTCTGTTTTTATGGCTTGAGATGTCACTAGCATTAACTCCGGGGTCTGCAGCACGTCCCTGGAGCTGAGGATCTGTCATCATCCCAGGTGGGCAATGGGATGCCGTGGGGCTGCTTTGTTCCACGTTCCCAAAGGAAAAAATGGGAAGGAGCAGCTCAAGTACAGCTTCTGAGTGCTTGCTCGGAGATGTGGAAAAGTGGCACTTTTACAGGCAATGGATAAAAAGCCTTCCCCACCTGTGTTAAAACAAGAGCAAGCTTTACTTTCGTAGTTCTCTTTCACAATGGCCATCCTGGGTCGGGCTGCAGGGCTGCGTGACACAAGGCTTCTCTCTACAACAGGACTCATCAATGCCCTCTCGGTCTCAGGCCCATCAGGTCACAGTGCCTCCTTGTTCATCGTTTCCTGGCCCTGTAGGTAATGGGGAGGAGGGAGCCCGGCATGGGATGCTCCTGCCCTGTGGAGCAGTGCTGGGCAGCCCCATGAGCTCCACGGTACCTGCAGGGGCTGTGGGATCTCCTGGAGGAGATGCTAGTCCCTGCTCCCAGCTCTTCCTGGTTTTGTGTTTTTGAGTTTTGCCTTCTCCTTTTCATTGTCCCTTCAGCCTGCCATTTTGTCTCTTTTTGCCCAATTTCAACTGAAACTGTGAAAAATGCTGGAATGGGCAGCATGCTATGGCAAAGGCATATATTTAAATGCTGCAAGACAAGCCCTTTCCTTTTATTTGTTTTGAATCTGATCGTTTCATTTGCTAATCTCCATTTTTAGCACTGGGAGAGACAAGACTGGACATTTTCCTGTTGCTTTTCCATGCCACTTGTCACTTCATAGACACCTCTCATATTCTCCCTTGCTTGCCCTTCTCCAGGCTGAAGAAAGCTGCTTCGTCTTGGTACCCGTGTGGAAGCTGCTCTGTGCCTTTGTCTGCTTTTGTGCTTTTTTGCCGGGTTTGTGAGCTTCTCCTTGAGAAAAATGACCCAAACTGCATCTTCTGTTGAGAGTATAGGCAGGGATTTACACAGTGGCAGTGTATGTGTAGGGCAGCATCAACAGGCAGGTGCACGTGTATGCACACACACACACATTCTGGTAGTGAGTAGAACTGGGAACAGTAAATCTGATTAATCAGCTCCTTAATGTAATTAAAATGAGTTGAGAGCTCTTGGGACAGTAATCAATCACAGCAATCAACTATCTCTGGTGCAGTGTCTCTAGCTTTTGTTTTCTTTTCTTTTAAAAATAATTTCTGCATAGTGGCTGACTTCCATAGACCTGTCTCCTACTGCCCAGTGGGGTCATTTCGCAGGGCGAACAGCTCGGAGCTCTCTGCAACCACCGCTGCCTCCTTTTCATGCTACGAAAAAGAAGTGGCATCTTTTGAAAGGGACACCACAGGTGTGTCATCCAGGACAGGCTTGCTGTATTGTGTATTTTAAAGTCAGGTGGGAGTTAAGCACATAGCTATCCTACATTCTTGGTGTAGGAACATCGGAAGAGGTCTGATTTGCAGGGGTTACACGTGCAGTTTGTGCTGAGCTTACACCTGGCTGATGAGAGGTGTGAGCCCAGGTCTCCCGAAGATACAGATGGCTTCATGCAGCCGAACCCTAACAAGAGTTGCTCCAAGCTTTTGCTGTTCAAATCACTCAAGCGTTCGTTTGGACACACAGTTGGGAACGTAGTTTTTGAACTTAAGATGAATGTGGACAGAATGAGGCTCTGAAGTCTTCAGAGTGGGGATCTCAACGTTAACCCACCATGTACGGGCTCACCCGAGTGACGCTCAGGCAGTCCTCTCCTTTGGAGTCCTTTCAAAATGGGCTTAGTGTATCTGAACAGAAAGATGCTTTCTGCTGCTGAAATCAGACTGCATCCCAAATCATCGTACTGTTTTCCTTTCTAATTAGTCCCCATCCTAGTGTGTTGATTATTTTGGGGGAGGACCCTCATATAGGCTGGATCCAAATATTTCTGTACCGTGCCGTCTTTCTCGCCGGCAAGCTTGCTTTTCTCATTAGCCTCAGAAGAGAAAGTAACTCCTCCCTGCCCAGCTCAGCCCAACAGTTGCATCTGTTTCAGATCTGGAGGCTCACTGTTGTGCTCAAAAGCTTATCTTTTTTTTTTTTTTTTCCCCAAACTATATCGTTTGCTCCAATAAAATGTGTTCTGTCTCCCAGCTAATCTTGTCTGCTCTTCTGCTAACCGAAAGGAAAAGAAAATTTTAGAAATGCAACACAGCTACCTTCTTCCATGTAGATGTACCCGCAAGGCATAGTTTAGCTGCTTTATATTCACAACCCCCCTTTGTCTCTCTGTTTTATCAAACTGGACCCAAAACAGATCCAAAACTGAAGCTGAATCTCCCCAGTACCAGGCTACCGTTGTGAACCAAACGAGCAGCCTGTTTCTGGAGGCGAAAACACATACACGGTGGTGACCAGCTGAAGGCTGTCAGAGCAAAAATAATTAATGCATTAAAAAGTTTATACAGGTCGGATAGACTGGCTTTATTTGTTATGGTTATTTACTGAAATTAAAGCTGTTAGCAGGGCTGGAACGTTTTCTCCCATGATTCTTAATGTTTGGCCCTGGAAAACCTGAAAATACATAATGCAAACTAGATGCTGATAAATTATTTTTGCACAGATCATAAAACTAAGAGTACAATTTGTATAAAAAGGTATAAATTAGAGTATTCAAACGTTATTTTTATGGCATATTAGGTGGAATTATTTTAATGTAAATGGTTTATTTCAAGGGAACTGTGAAATTGATGAATAAATCTACTCTGTTCCAGTGCTAAGCACGTGAAACGTAATCTGCTTGAGCCTTACATCGCCAGGCCAGCGTCCTTGTGTTTGCAGCGGGATGTAGGTGCTACTAATGTGTGTAACAGGTGCGTGTAATTTAACTGCAGAACTAGTCAAAATACCTTTAATCAGTTAATATTAAGTCAAACCATATGGGTCCACGGCTACTTTTCTCATGCGATCCCGTCAGCCGCTTTCGGTGCCTTTGTGATCAGGCTCCCGCAGCACCCAGCAGCGGGATGTGGAAAATGCCCAGTTGCTGAATTTTAATCTTCCTGCTCCAAAGTAACAGCTGCAGGTAGTGGAAGTGCCTGATGGCCCGTTTCTGCTTTTTTGCTTAATGCGTGGGTCAGTTTGGGAGACTGCAGGGTTGTGTGCTTGCCTCCCTGCCCCAAAGAGCAGAGACACAGAAAGCACGTTTATGGGACTGAGGAGCCCTTAACGATGCTTCAGCATCAGCCTGAGTCGAGGCTTGAATGTGGAGAGAACAGGGTGCTCGGCTGGTTGGTAGCTTTCAGCACCGCGTCTTCTGTGATATTTTAAAACAGATGCAGTGAAAACAAAGCGTAAATATCATGGAGAGACAGCCATGCTTACTGTACGGTGCTTTCCTGCTTTGGCTGATCCAAAAGTATTTGGATATGTATAGCTGCTTGAAAGCAACTTCTCTGCTGTCCAAGGCGTGAAAATGTTTTTATTCACGTAAATTGCAAGTTCCTTTCTTGTTCTGGAATATTAGTTCTACCAGAGAGTACTGGGACGGATCTGCTGATGGACTGGAGTAGCACAAGCGTTGCAGGATTGAGCAGCCCTACTGTCGCCAGCTGAGCAGTGAGTATTTTCTGCTTGACTTCGTGTAGTTCGTCGATTTCTACTTAGCTTGCTGGCAAGCTTTTCGTTCTTCAGACACTGCGTTCAGTGTATGCGTGCCCTGCTAGCTGGTGCTGCGGGGGGAGAGCTGTTTCGTGGGGTTTCTTGCTGGGTGGTCCTCGCGCCGCCGCAAGCAACGTGCGCGCAGCGCATCTTGTCAGCGCGGGGCTGCAGATTTATCTCGGTGTGCCAGCCGAGGGCCCTTGTAAGGATCCTGCCGACAATTAATAAAACTAACTTTCAGAGCTGTCTCTTTCTAGCGTTGTATTAAACCGATTCCGAACGTCAGGTTTTCCCTTTGAAGTTTAATTTCAAGTTCATCGGCTGTGCTAGTGGCCTACATTTCCGCGGATCGCAGCTTCAAAAATCAGGTGATAAATTTACTCTGGAGACATTGGTAGGATTTGTTTTTTAAAGCTAACCTTAATTAACATCTAGCTTTGTCTTCAGAGTCTTTTCGGCAATCAATTGCTAGTAAATGCAGGCGAATAAAATGCCCCTTTGACAGATACTTTAAATAGCCATGGTAGCAAGTATACCATTAAATCCCAAAATACTGTCAAAGTAATTTTCAAGGCAAATTTTGTGTATTTTTTTTAACCTGTTACATAAAGTAAATATTTTCGAGTCATTCATTGAATGGCTTACTCTTTTTTTTTTTCTTTCCTACTAATACAGTAACAAAAAAACAGAAAAACAAATGTTGACTGCTGTTATTAAAATATTTTTAAGAGTTCTAACTTGGGAAGTTAAGAGAAAACATATTAGAGAAACTTAAGAGCTAAGCAAAGTGGAACAGACCCCTAACCATAAAATATTTTTGGTAAAAATTGCATTACAGGAAAATTTTGTTGCTGGTAATACTAAAGGAAAAAAAAAAAACAACACAGGGCTGTGCGAGTAGAAGACATGCGCAGCGGTACTGGCATTTCTTTTATGCCACTTGTGAAAGGATTTCACATCTATTCTCTGCCCTCCGAGAAGCCTTCAGATGGGATGTTCTGGGTGGCAGCAGACAGCTGCTCGGCGCCCAGCTCTGGGAGCACCCGGCCGCCCTGAAGCTGGGCACGCAGCACCGCCGATCGCCTGCACCACGGGCTCTGGACCGCGGGCGAATGCAGAATTGGTGCTTCGTCGCCGCACCGCCGGGCTCGGTGCTCCTCCTGCTCTGGGCATCTCTGGACGCATCGTGTGTTATTTTAAGCAACTTCAGGTGGATGGGTTTGGCTAGCTCGTCTCCGTTTTAAACCTTGCTCCAAAGTTTATTTTATGCTGATGCGTCTTCTGGTCACGTAGCGTGGTGAATGGGTGAACGCTGCTCGCTTCAGTTTAAAAAAACACAAACTCAGAGTAATGCCTGAATTTCAGCCTCTTTGGAAATCCTGGTTGTCTTCAGAATTAGTTTATTGTAAAATTCCCTCCTACATATCAATATGTGGCAAACCACGCTGAGTTTATACCCACCTTAGTGACAAATGGGATCAAAAGTGAATCCTGGCTTCAGCCCACATCGCCACCGTAGCTTTCACAGCGTACAAAATGCTTACTGGAGATGTGCGCTGCAGTCTGGCACTTTGAATTTTTTTTTTACGTTCCTGCAAAAACATTGTTTCTCCAGGTTAGCCATGTGTCAACCTCAAAAATGTTAGTTTTATGGGCAGTGTTGCCCTCATAAAACAAAAATGAATGGATAACACTTTAAAGAAGCATGCGTAGGAAAAGGAGTTTGAAATAACATTCTGTTCTGACTTTCTTGACTAATTTAAACTACTGTTATATTTTTGGCTAAAGGTTAATGTGCCTTTAATTGCCCTTTTAATCGTACATCTGTGTTTGGTTGGTGGGGGTACAGCATGCCCCCAGCGCTCGCATTTTTTCCTGGGGATCTCGGGGGATTCTCTGTACTTTTCTGAAGTGTGCTATCCGAGCTAATTGCCTCCATGCCTTGAACAGTTGGGTTTTAATTGTCCCACCGCTTTCTGCCAGCAAATCAACATTGTTTTTCAAATGCTATCATATAAATTTGCCTGAAAAGGTAAATTCTAGCATCGTCTGTTTGGTGTTTTGAACGGCAGAGTGGCTTTTATGCTCTTATGAGTGATTTGGAGAGGGGGAACAAAACAAAAAACTACTTTGATTAGCAAAAATAAAGGTTTTAGTAAAAAAGTTAAACCATAGATTTAATTATTTCATGTAAGGGTTCTTAGAAAATGATTAATTTCTTGATGCTTAAGGTTTAACCGCATGGGACGGTGTTAGTTCGTTGTTGCTTTTTCTTTAGCCAAACTCCACTCAGACAGAAATCAACAGCAGATTTTCCACCGTCTTTAACAGGAATGGGATTTATCCTACAGAGCTAAATATGAATATTGTTACGTACTACCAGAAAATAGGAGGGCAGCGAGCCTCAGCAGAAGACATCTCCTAGGGAAAGCATATTTAATTCATCCACCCACTGCCATCACTGCTAACATGGGAATGGCTTTGATTTCATAATTGGAGTAATCAAGAGTGCTGGGAGACGGTCAACTTAATTTGATTTTTTTTTCTTTTCTTTAAAATCTGTGAATACTGGTGTGCTTGGTGCGTAGCCAATTTTGGTTTCCCCTTGAGAGGCACGTAGCCCTGGTTTCTGTTCGATGGTGTAGGTCTTTGCCATTTGCAGGGGACAGAGCAGTGCTGGAAGAGAAGGGAGCCGCGCTGGCAGGGAGTCTCGGTAACTTTATAATGCCTGAAATAACTTCTAACTGACTTCATGCTATTTATCTGTTACGGAGTAATAATCTCTCTGTAACATAATTAAAACATGAATTAAATCACTGTCTGCCCAAGAAGATGGAAAACTTGAGGAAGCGGTGTGGTAATTGCCAGAAACAGACCTTTTAGTTGAGAAATAGTAGTTTGCGTGTATTTTTATGCCTAGCAAAGCTCAAGCTCTTTCTTGTTTTGAAGGCCTGGCCAGCCCTGCTTTATCTCACCAATTTCCTATTTGTTTTACGCATATGCTCTGTATTTATTATCTGAATAATGACACATTTATTTTTGAGAACACAGGGGCCTGAAAAGTAAACAGCTTTCCTTAACGTGATAAATGACCGATAATAGTCAGAAAGATGCAAATGAGAGACCCGCTCAGAAAACCTTCACGTCCGTCCTTCCCGGCAGCGTGGACGTCTGTCTGTCTGGGTGTGTGTATTTATGCACACGCTGAAAAATTCCTGCTGCATGCCGGCGTGCAACGGGAGCACGGCTCCAGCCTGCAGATGCTTTCTGTCCGCGTCGCTGAGCGCCTGACAGCCGCTGGAAGGCCCGGCGCAGGTTGGTTTATTACCAAGCCACTACTGTGTAGTGTCTGATTTTCCTGCAGTGCCAAAACAGCCTCCAGGAAGCCACATGAAAGTTCGCTTCTCCTTCCCACGAGTGTTCTTAATTTATTCCAAAGTTGCGTTTCTAATAGCGGTCTAAGACTTCAGCGCCGTGTGTGGTTTTTAAATTACGGCAGCAAACCGCAAAGACAAAAAGCCCACAGCCCAGCTTTTGCAGTTCCTGCATGTAAATCTGCCTGGCTTCCCTCCGTTCTGCCATGGAGAACTTTAAAAGGATCCTGTCAGAAGAACTCAGGATCAAAATCTCGGGCGTGGAGTGTGGCGGAGTGAGAGGTGATTTCTTGAGTAGTTGGGGAACCTCGGTTAAGCACAGTGCTGCGGGAGGCTGGGCTTTGCCTTGCATTGCCCCTGCACAGATCCTGCGCTCGCTTGTTGGGCTCCTGGTGCTGAGCAGCCCCAGCCCTGCTGGTTTCCAACCCCGAGAGCTGCCCCAGAGGAAAACCCCATGCGGCAGAAGGCAGCATTTGTGACCACGGGGTCCCTCTTAGAGCTAAACGAACACCAAACCCACCCCTCTCGCTGCCCGGAACTGTCTGCTCTGTATTTTTCTTTCCCCAAAATACATTTTTTAAATGAATGATATGTTTAAATATTGCTTCTCTGCAATTAGCAGTTGCTGCTTTAGGGCAAGCCTATTTTGTTATCGCTTAAGCATTGTCCCGTGCTGCTGGCAGCCCTCCAGGTGCTGGACCAAGCAGCCTGCCTCAATGTCCAGCTAGAAGAAGCAGGAGCTACCTGAGCAGAGCAACCTGGCGCGTAACACGGATGCAGCCAGCTCATCTGAAGGTCTTTAAGCACAAAATTCCCTTTCACTACTATGCCCTGCAGGTGCCTGTCTTGCCTTGAGCCTTCGGGCACTCGGGGGCGCGATGTGATGGCCCCGGCGGGTGCAGGAGCCTGGGGACCAGAGGGTGGCACACGGTCAGGGCGAGCACCTCCGCTGGTGCTCGGGGTCAGATTTTGATTCAGGGTAACGAGGTTACTGCGTGACGCCTCCGGAGTTATATTTTAGACTGTGCTGGCGTGTATTGCTGGCAATTTTTTTTTGTTTGAAATTATTTTTTCTGCTTTTAATTTATAGAAGTGCCCATCCTCACATATGGTAACATTTTCTCATTTTCCTGAAGTTTTGACTGTTATATTAAACAGGATATTATGTATTACGTACTAGTCTGTACTTTTCATAAGAGCCAGCTATTTAGGTAGGATTTCTGCACTGACTTTGGCTGTGCTTTGAATGGTTAGCTTTGAACAATCTTAGCATGTGGTTTTGAGTCTGCTGGGAGGGACAAAAGCTGCAAAACCTTAAAAAATAGGTAGCTGCCTACAGAGTGAATTAACAACATCGATTATCAGTTTCAGGAGAGAAAGATCTGTGCTCTGCCTCTTTTATAAAGTTGACTTTCCTTGGAGAGAGGTAGGATTTTAATGCATAAAAGATGCACCTAAATATTTATCATGTAGGCTCCCGTTTTGCTTCTGCTGGCTGCTCACTGGGATCGTGCTTAATTTTAGATGGCACCTAGGTTTCCCATTCACGTTTCTTTACAACTGTAGTGTAAGATTAAAGGCCGCCTTGTTTATATCCTTATTAAGCTCTTTTCTCATACCTGTCTATTTTATTAAATCCTTATGAGTTTTAATTTACAAATATTTAGGTATTCAGTCATTTAATCACAGACGAGGAGAGGAGGAACTCTGCAAATGTTTTAAAGGGGATTTTAAGTGTGTGTGTGTGCACGCACGTGCGTATGCTGGCATATTTGGGGTTTGAAGCCCCTATGTGAGCTGCATGAGACCGAGTCTGGAGCCGAGGTCTTTGTGGGGCCGGGCAGGGGAACAGTTCCTGCCCCATCGGCCGGTCCTGACTCCACCACGGGGTGCCCAAGTGGGCCCTGCCCAGCTGGTTCACAAACTGGGGATGCTGAACGGTTTTACTGCTCTTTTCCGTGTTTCCCAACAGCCCTGAGGTTTCGTTGAGTGTGGTTCAACGCAGATCCGGAGTGGCTAAGGGTGCTCTTGAAACAAATCCTACTGAGTGCTCTGCAGCTCCAAGCAGCTATTACTATGGTTTGGTTTCTTCCCCCTGTTTTCTCTGCTTTCACACCTTGGCTCGCTGACTCTGGGCTGAGCCCTCTGGCCAGCTAATGCACAGTTTGGTGGCAGGAGAATTCCCAAAACGGTTTGTGGAGTCTGAAAGCAGAGAGGGAAGAGATGAATCCTGCGGAGAGCCACGCAGATGCTGTGTGCTCCTGCCTGCCTGCCTGCCAGGGCTGCGGTGCAGGAACCTCTTTGTCTGCCTCGGTGTGATTCCTCGTGAGAAAATGAAGCTGTTTCGGGGAAAATGTTGCCAAGAGGCTGGACAGGGAACACTGAAGTTAATGTTCAGTTAGCTTGTTTTAAGAATGAGTTTGCTTCATATTCTAAAAAACTTTGAAGACTGAGCTCACACTTCCTTGGCAAGCTTGCAAGACTATTGCTCATCATGGGGCTTTCTTTTCCCTTGATGATTTTTTTCCCCTCTCGTTTGGAAAGCATTGTTTATTAAGGATGAAATTTCATTTGAGCTGACAAATGTTCCTAAGAATTAAATTTAAAAAAAAAAAGGGGGGGGGGGGAATATCTGTTACTTCTTTAAAGAGGGTGACACGGATACATTTTTAATAAATGTAAAAGGTGCATCCTGGAACTTATAAAGCTGTGTTCAGACTTTGGGTTTTGACATCTTTAAAATAAACAGAAATCACATTTAATCAACCTCCCCTATATTCTGTATAAGCATGTGTTTGGATAACGGATTTTGTTCTTCAGTAGCTGTTGGCTAGGAGGTGCAGCCTGCTCTGCAGTCTCTTGATAAAGTTATTAAGAATTAATTAATTAACCTAAAGGGTGCTGTTTCAGAAGGAGCTATCACAGTCCTGCTGCGGTGAAGATCTGCAGATCTTGTTCTTGCTTTTGTCCAAGCAGGCAGGTTGGGATGAGAGACGCGTTCGGAGTCCGGCTTTCAGCTCCCTGCCCTGAACCGGGGCACCCGGCCTCGGTGCCTCCGCCAGCCTGACGGGCTGCAGGTCGCCTGCACGGCATCTCCCTGAGCAGTGTGTGCGTGGCAGTGCCCGAGACGAGCTTTTCCAAGGCAAGAGAGGTACAGAAGTGTTTTTTAGTGCTGTCTGCCGATGGAGGCAAAAAGCTGACTCCAGATTTGCGTTTGGAGCACAGCGCTGCAGGAAGCCCAGGTTTGTTCCACACGCACCCCCGACCTTCACGCCCAGGTTTGTGGCACGCGTGTGGCTGCCGGGTGGCTTCTAAGCCCCGCAGCCAGGACGCAGCAAAGAGCAGCACCGAAAATCGCAGCCCTCAATGTGAAGCAGTGGGACGTCTGTTCGTGGTGACAGCTCGCTCTGAGGGCTGCCCAGACAGCGCAGAAAATTTGGATCACGGCGTCACAGTTTGCCATCCAAAATGTTTCCTTCACATCCACATAATGTGCCTCAGTGCTTGAACCTCCGTGCAATTTCAGATAGGAGTATTTTAGTCGCAGCCGATCTGCTGTTGTCCTCCAGATGCTCTCCGTTGAGGCTGGCATTGTCTCTCGGCGGTAACAAGGGTTTCCTATCATCGCCCTTCCTGGAGGAATTCATTGATAACATTAAATGGAGGCATTTGAGTAATTCAGCTATTCAACAATATTTTTTAATCACTGAGATCTCACGTTTTACCATCAATCCTCTTATCCTTGCTTTCTGCTGGATTGATGTAGCTGTTACTTTGGGACTGGAATCTGAGGACTTATCTTCGGAGTAGACAAGTGATTGATTTGAGGCATTAGACATTCGGTGAGCCGTTATAAACATTTGCCTTTTCCTCCTCCTACTTTGAAGTGACCTAAAGCCTTTGCAAACAGGTTAGTTGCCTCAAAAGTTCCCAAAACATCTTTATATTTTCTTTGACATAATATTTTTAAAGGGGGCTGGCTGGGGGGTTTGCTGTGTGGAGTGATTTTTTCTTTTCACCATATGCGCACAACTCATTATTCTCGCAGGAGAACTACATGTGCATCGAGGAGAAAAATAGGTCCCATGTGTCAGAGCTGTCAGGAATTTTTTCTTCCACTACATTGCTTTGCTTTCTTTCTACCTACAGCAACTTTGCAGTTTTTGCACCTTGTTATCCTCTGCCTGTCAAATGTCACATTTTCTAATTCCTTATTCTCAGAACTGCAGCGATGCCGCGAAGGTTTCGGGCAGATTTCTCAGCAGTGTTGTGTATTCCTCCAAAAAAACTGCTCTGCAACACAGGATTTCAGCTTTAATAGTAGGGAGAGGAGAAATTGGTAATGTAAGCAAATATGATGTTATTTTTACGGTTTGGTCTCCGATTCTGAGATTGTACACCTTTCTGATGTCTGCCTGACGTCTCCTGGGTACAGCAGAGGTTCTCTTCCCTCTCTCCTTTGTTTAAAAATGTGACACACAAAAATCTAAGCTATAAATAAAAATCATCTTTCCTAGAATGTTTTAAAAGCTATTTGAAACATTAATATAAATAAAAACCAAGCTGGTGTTTATTCAGCATCTTTGCCCCCATAAGAACATCAGGGCTCTTTCCAGATAGTAATGTATTTATGTAGGCGAGCGAGAGATAACTTGGGGAAAAAATATTTGGATTATTCAAGATCTAGATTCAGTAGGAAAAATGAAGCTTGACAGAAGAGAAATGCATCCTTGTGAGTGGAGGTTCAGTAAGTGCATTTGGTGATGCACAGTGCTTTTAATGTTTTTTAAATAAATGTGAATTAGCGTAAGGGAAAGTTTTCCCTCAGTTGTCAATTTTCTACATTTTGCTTAAAACTTTAGTTAATCTGGCTGACACAACTGCTCATATTTTTCAACTTCTGGCTTTGTTTGCTTTTCTTTTTCTTCCTTTGCTTTCCCTAGCTTTTATTTGGGAAAACATATATAATGGGGATGATTTAAAAAATGGCAACTCTAATTGTGGGCATCGATCGGGTTAGTTCACTAACTTTGCTCACTAGTACGCTTCCCACTCTGCTTTTCACAAAGGCTGTCCTCGTTAGGCCAAACGGCGCAGTTACTTTTAAAGTGCCTTTTGTCCATCTTCGCTGATGTGGTTGCAGATTTTTGGGAAGCAGGCGGGGGCCGTTTCAGCGCTGCTCCCCTTCAGCTGCGGCTGTGACTCCCACGGGGAGGTGAAACCACCGTGCTCCCAGTTAAATCCACCGCGTGGCTCATGGAAGAATTGTTCTCAATTAGGAGACACCAGGGGGGAAAAAAAAAAAAAGAACACCGTGGCAGTGTTACCCACATTGTTTGGACTCTCAGATTTTTGGGGATGGGACATAAGTTGTTATTTACTAAAAGTGTGCTGTGTTCTGAGTACTGCATCAGCGGGACTTGCAAATCCTTTACAAACTGTGGCTGTAATGTCACTGGGGAGGGTGGCAAACGTCCTGCATTTTGGGGAGTGATCACCATGTAGCAGCATCCCGCGCATCACCGGGGATGGTGCCCTTCTTACTAAGAAATCTGTACTAATAAATTGTTGCTAGATGAATGGCATCCATTAATTCCGGAATTTCCGTGAGTAACTGATGTCAGAGCAGCTTTGCATTGTGTAAGCAGTCACTGTTAGTGGACACGGTGAAGTTCCTTTGGCAGCGAGCAGAGTAAGTGGCACAAAGTGTTTTCTAGACACCAAGATGAAGGAAATTGAGCGAACAGCCAAATCAATAACGTTTCTGGACCTTAATCACTGCCTGGAAGGGTGAGGGGGTCACCCCTCTGTAACAGCACTAATTGATGCAGCCAGGGCTGCGTTAACATTTTGCAAGCGAGCTGGATTTAAAGCAAAGTAAATCTAACCGGAGGCTTTATGGAAAGGAAGCGATTTCGTAGAAATAATTCGGTTCTTTAATTATTTGGGTTGGTGCTCGGCATGTTACGGCTGCGTGTCGAATGCCCCGTGCCTGCCGGCCACTGCCTGCCGAGGGGCTCCCGGAGCCTGGGGATGGCTTCGCTGCCACTGAGCCCGCACGGACCCGCAGGATCCGGCCCCTGGGGACTTGCCATCGTTGGGCCCCTCCGACGTTTCCGCCCAGTTTTGATGGTTTTTCTATGGAAATTAAATACGTATGCCACACCCAAATGCACACATGTGGATATACGTGACGTTTCCTCTAGGAAATGCTCAATGGAGAAGCCTCTCCAGCAGGTGGCACGCTGCCTGAGGTGGGCAGAGGGGTGTTGTAGGATCGTGGTGGCAGGCAGAGGTTGCCTAATTGCTTTCATTCAGTGGCCGCAAACAAGCGCAGCGATAAACGGGTCGGCGGGCATGGGGCAGGGCTGCCAGAGCAGCTGTACCCATGGTGGGATCTAACAAGGCCACCGGGTTTTACGTCTCCCTAACGCAGAGCCCGTTTCTGCAAGTGGGGTTTTATGACCCACAGTTTGTTCTGACATTTTATAAACACCTAGAAACCTCGGTTTGATACCCAAAACTTGTATAAGAAACTAGATAATAAAAGCACAGCTTAATCCAGTGGCCTGGTCTGGCCCATAGGGAATAGTCTCAGTTAGTTTTCTCTAACAGAATACTTTCGAGTTATAGTTTACAGATCTCAGAGCAAAACCGCCAGTGGGGTTGCTGAGCAGTGCTCTTCCCTTTGTCTCTTTTTCCAATGCACCCCTTTCTATCAAGGCAGGGCTTAAGAAATTCTGGGGGAAAGCATAGATTACACCCACTTGGTGCTTACGTCACGGATATAAAGGTTCCTCTGTGTTTGCCTCCATCACGGGTATTTTTAAAACTTGTAGTATGGTCTTGTGCTAACATATCATGAAAAAAATAAGTGCAATTCAACCCAGAAAAATTACCGAACTGCAAGCACACTTCTTTGTTGGGAGGAAAATCGCCCCAGCTGTCTCTTTGTCTCTTTTAGACAGTGATTAAAAACTGGGAGCAAAGTTTAATTGTAAGATTTGGGTCCCTATAATTTATAAAGCCTCTTTAGATCAGCGTTAGAGTTTTTGTTTCCTGCAGCTGAATCATCTATCATGTAGCTCCAGATTAGTTAAATCAATATCTGAAATCCTATACTCCAGTGTAATTTAATTAGAATTGTAAATAATTTGATCTAAATTATAATTCATTATCAGTGCATTAAAGTATATGCATATATGAAAAAAAATAATAATTAAGCCTACTTGTAAATGCTGGAGATGTTTTAAGTAAACCAAACCCTTCCTGTTTAGAAAGAGCCCTGGGAATTCAATTAGCTAACGGGATAATTTTGTTCTGTATCTTCTCTGTCAGCAACTCGCAGCATTTTTCAAAAAAAAATGTGAAAATCTACTGTTCCTGTTAACAACTGCCACTTAATGTTTCACATGTTCTGCTGTGTTATAAATTATTTATTATATCTGTATATTTTTATTTCACTGTAATGATTGTATGTAGGGGACTGTGCTGGGAAGGCGCTACGTGGAGCAGAGTTGGGGGGTGTTTTCTAGGTTTTTAATGTATTGTAGTGCGTAAATCCCAACCCAGAGGAGTCCGTAGTGATCTTTTAATTGACTCTTGTTAACTTTGAATGAAGTTACAGAAGACAAAAACACTGCTCGTGTTTTGTTCCACATTTTCCATTGGCGATCCGTGGCTGTTTCCCAGTTTGTTAAAGGAAGGAGTTTAAGGAGGAAGCCGCTGTTGTATTCAGATATTTATTGCAGTGATCGGGTCTGTCGTTGGGGTGTTCCACGTGTAACCTAATTGCTTTTTAGTTGGAAACCGAGGTTTAAAATTAAAAAGGTTCCTATAAATGAAAAATTTCATTCATCGTTTTCCCTCGGCTCATAAAACTATTTAAGAAACCACAAAGAGTTGGCCAAGAACTCCCACATGATAAAATTAATTGTGAGATTAGAGAATTTATCCAAATCTACATGTTGATTTTTAATACGAGTAAATTAAATCCATCTTTCTGTATTTACAAAGCCCAGTCTCTTTCCCCACTGCAGCCATTGCTGTAAATCACTTTCAGCCCGTCTGGCCAGCACCTGATTGCACATGCTATCACCGCTAAGGTTTCAGCACTGTTCTTTATTATTTAATGATTGAAATGCTTTTTCTTTTTTTTTTTTTTTTTTTACCTGCTCCCAAGAGCCAAAAGATTTATAATCCTGTGGGGGCCCGTGGAGCTGCGATATTTCCTTTCACAGCCTCTCCTGCTCTGATTGCGAAAGGTACGCGCAGGGTGACCCCGATATTTCCTCCTCCTACACTTTCCTTTTCCTGAAGCCATCAGATAACCGCGTGTTTGTTCTTCTGCGCTCTTGCCCGGTGCTCTGCAGCTCCGGCTTCTCAACTGACCCGCTTCTCTCTCAGTTTTCACATGCTTCTTGTTCTGGGGAATGCCGGCGGGGATTTGGTTTAGACAGCGTGCTCCCTCTTTATCCGAAAATCTTTGTTTCCTGTGCCTTGTGCTTTTGGAAAAAAACACGTAGGAGAGAGCTGGCTTGCGGTATCCTTAAAATCTTTCTCAAATAAAAAGAAATGGCTAGGAAATAGTCCTAATAAATGAGATTTCTGATTATGCTGCACGCGATATTGGAAATCTATGAAGTTTTCTTCATTGCAATTGAAAAGTGGGAGTCTGGTGAGCACATTAATAGCTGTATTTTATTATTGTCTCTAAACACGTACAGCGCTTTGCATTAAGTGATCGTCCCCATTTGGATCAAATAATCGAGCTTTTCCCTACGTAGAGTTCTAGAGATAATATTCCAGAAGTGTTTTCTGCAGTAGAATTCCGTTATCTAGCTTCTGGTCACAATCATCAAGTATTTTAGCAATCCTTTTAAGATTCACGTTGCCTGAGATCATGCGCTCTTTGCATTTTATAAAGTCTTCCAAAATGATAGAGAGTAAAAAATGAAGAAAATGGAAAAAAAAAATATATGAAGGAGAGTAATGTGAACTTTGATGTTCAACTTTGAGGTTACCTCTGGGAATGAAGTGTCATCTCTTGGAAACCTTTTGAGAACAATAACTCTACGCAGACTTGAATATCTTAGATGAAGCATTTTAGGAAAATATGTGCAAAAGAAATCCTTGTTTCAACTGAAAAATCGATGAGGCTGTCCTTAAAATATCTTTAAATATAATCTAAATGTTTAAATACAAGAATACATTACCCTTAAACTGATTTCACTTTGTGTGCACCCTAGTGTGTTTAAGACGATGTGTAGTACTTTATTTCAGAATATAGGATCTCTCTTGTATGTGCTACTACTAACTAAAAAAATCGAAGTCATTTCTGATGAGTTTTCATGAAGGAATGAGTTGTGAGGAATAAGTGTGTATTCCATCAGGTTTTTCTTTCTACATCATAAAAACAGACCAAAAAAGCATTGTCCAGAGTCACACGTATTTGATCCTATTTTACTATTCTTTTTGGTTTAATTTTTGATCTTGTGAGCAGCAGTACACGTAATCGCCATTTTTTTTTTTATTATTTTGACATCCCAAAAATTCTGCCTATGCTCCTGCGTCTCCAGGAGCAGCTCTGGCTCCTGCTCTGACACCGATCCAGCCAAATCCCCGCTCTGGCAGCCTTTTTGGTGGATACTGCCTACACCAATATAGATTTGAAAAACTGGAACTCAAAATGTTGGTTTTGGTGATTGGACGACATAAAAGCGTAACTCACTACAGAATATCCTTACTTTGTTACACGAGCGCATAGACCTTAATGTGTTTGTTCCTGTGCATTTTTTTCATGCTGTTTATGTAAGTGTTAGCCCAAACTCAATTTCCTCATAGCTTTTATGGATTTAATTACATTTGGGACTTAATTTGGTTTAAAAAACCCCGGTTTCCACACTTGGGGGAAGTGAGTAAAATCGATTTTTCGCAGTTTGTACAGCCTTGCCCATGCTGCAGCGGGCGCAGGCCGGGCCGTCCCCGCGCATCCCCTCCTGCCCGCACTCCTCGTACAACCAGATACCTCGTGCAACCAGATACGCCACGGGGTGCGCCTCTGTGGGAGCAGCGTTGCACTTACGTACGAGCACGACTTGAAATACGGTTTGAAGGAAATATCTGGGATCTTGGATGTAAAAAACGGTGCCTTCATTTCTCAGCTCTGCGTGTTTTACTTTGGGAATGGCAGGCAGAAGGCTGCGGCAGCCTGCTTGAGGCTGCCGGGGTGGGTTTAAGTAAAAGCCAAATGCGAGTGCAGCACCCGCACCCCACAGAAGCTGAAGTCTGTTTTTTGTTGTTTTAAGGTTTTTCCTTTCCAATCCACTGTGAGTACCAGAAAAGCTTTGGGTCAGTGCACTGAATCGCTGAGATCCTGAATGAATGGTAAAGTCCAGGGCTCAGGGGACATCCAGCATCTTGGACTGTTCAAGTTGTTTTAGATGTTGGTTTTCAAGCTGTAAACCGTCTTCTGCTCTGTTGGCATTTTTTTCTCGGTCCTTGTTTTTTTTTTTTTTTTTAATTATTATTTTATATTTTGCTTTGTTGCTATTTTCATGCAGGTTACCTCAAAAACATGGGTGGCTTATTTTAGGGCACTGACTGAGCTCCATCTTGTCCCAGCGCTGCCCAGCTCAGGCTGGGGACCGACGGCTGCCTCCACCCTGCTCCCCGTGGGCAGAACCCCGGGCATTTTTTGGAGCCACAGCTGCCTGCCCTCCCCTGTCTGCCCTGCCCTGCCCTTCCCCTGTCCTGCCTGCCCGCAGCCCAGTCCAGCAGCCTTCTGCAAAGAGGCGGTGTACAAACAAGTCTTTCAAAACCCCGAAGCCATTCTGTGATAACCACATCAGAGAATTTCACAGCGTTGGTTTTTCATTTTCTTTTCTTTTTTTCCCCCCTCCTCCTTTCTGAGCAGCAGGCAGCAAGTGGTACGCAGGCCAACTGGGATACTGGGAAAATAGTCAGCATCCTATCCATTATGCATGGCAAGTGTCCTTCATGCTGCGGGACACATCAGCGAGTTCAGACCTTTCAGCAGCTCCTCCTGTGGTCCCACTCCTGCCCGTCCGTCACGCAGGCTGCCAAGGTTGCCCCATCTCTCTTTCATTTGATATGGGCTGGGAATGACAGGCAGGGAGCGAGGGCGATCGCAGCCGCCGGCGGAGCGGCCGCGGGCGGCGGGGACTCAGAGGACAGCTGCTGAAAGCTGTCAGGCTCTCGCCAGGCCATCCCCTGCATGAAGATCTTCCATCGTGGTCATTTGCCATGGCTGGAGACTTTTCCAAATCCACCACGTGCTTTTCCAGAAGCCCCGAACAGGAGTCGCTGGTCTTGGGGATGAAAAGCATGGCAGAGATTTTCCTTTCTGTGCGCTCAGCATTCAAAGGCATCTCTGTTTCGTTTCCTCCCCTCGCGCAGTGCTACTGTTCCAAGCCTTTTTCGTGTTTCTCTTGCTCTTGCATTTTTCTTTTTTTGCTTTTTTTTTAAATCACGTCATCCCTTGTGTTCCAGAAAGTATCCCAGTCCTGCAGGCAGCCACGCTCCCTCTCTTTCTCCTTCTCCTAGCCCGATGCCCCCAAAACCCTTTTATCTGAGTGCAATTTCAAGTGAGCCATAAAAACTGCCCCGGCACTGTCCACGCAACCTGGGGCCATCCATGCCCAGCTGACACCCCGCTGGGGCAAAGCCCTCTCCTCCCTTTTTGTAACAGGTAAGGCAGGGTAATGCCACGAATCTTGAGAACTCTGTCAAAAAAATAGAGAAACAAAAAAAAAATGCAATTTGTATTGACGTTGTATTAGATTCTATTAAATATATATAGATATTTATATAAATGTATTTTTAATGCTGAAATCCGAAGCAATAGTAGCAGCTTGCTTCTGTGCAATTTCCTTCCAAATTTACGGTGTGGCCGCAGAGTTTTGGATCGCCTTTGGAAAAGCAAACCCGCCCAAAGCACGTGGCACTGTGTGGGGCTCTGGTACCGGGGCATACCGAGAGACCGGCAGAGACGGCGGCGTGCTCAGCCTGGTGGCAAAGCACCCTGCGCGGGGGTGTCCTGCCACGAGGCGTTTGTGCATTGCCACGAGGAGTGCGTTCATTGCCACGAGGCGTTTGTGCATCAAACTGCCTTCATCCTGCCTCCCCTCTGCCCGCTGGAAAGGAAGCTCCTATGCGTGGTCCTATTTTTAATGGGAACGTTCATAAAGAAATCAGCCTCCGGGGAGGCTGGGGAGGAGGTTCCGTCTGTGGTTGGGGATGAGATGGAGTTTCGTGAGGGCAGGATTGGGTTATGTGCTGCCTGCTTGTGTTCCCGCACGCCACCCGGGAATGCGCCCAAGTCCCCGCTCCGTCAGCCTCCAAGGGGGCTCGTTTTGCGGGTGGAAATCCCAATTTAAAGCGTTCCCAGTGCACGGCCGTGCGCTTTTGCCAGCAACCGGGCACTTCAGAGAGTGTTTTTCTTCCCTGCGTGCCCCGCAGAGGTAACGCATTTGCCGATGATGAACCCAACAGGTGCCTGGGCGCTGGGTCCGGCGGGCAGCTGGCTGCCTGCCCGCAGGCTCACAGTGCCTATATTGTGTCTGTGGCTCTTGGTGCGCCTCCGTGGCCGTGCGAGGGCTGGGATAGCCCAGTTGAAATACATACTTAAACTCCCGGGGGATTAAGTGTGTTTCCTTTGCTTTACAGTTCAGAATTTTACAGTTTCTTTGTTTGGGGGTTCTCAGATTGCTTAATGATTTTTTTCCCGTTTTGCCCAGATGTGTGGAATAGCAGTATTTGAACCTTACTAGGTTTGCCAATTTTATTACTTGACATATGGTATATCCTTTTATTTTTGTCTAGCATATCATTCTTTTGCTGAGAAATCCCTTGGTACGTGTTTTTTTTCCCTTATTCTTCGTTTGTGAGGTTCGTAGCTCTTCCGTCCTCTGAAATTCAGCTTTTCTGTAGTGATTCAAGGAGACAAAATGTCAGATGTTTTGTTTCTGTCTGAAAAGTGTTGTTTGAGCTGCCACTTACTGGAAGCATTGTGATAGATTAGTGTTAAAATAACCCCTTTTCCCAGCTCCCCGATAGCCTGTGACTTTCTGGTGTGGCAGAAGCAGCACACGAGGGCGCGTTGGGTGGTGTGTTGGGGTCTGCCACTGCTGCCAGCCCGGCGTTGTGCCCAGCCCCTGGAGGATTTCCGTGGTTTCTTCCACTCCGAACAGTTCCAAAAAGCTCCTGTCCGCACGGCGAGGTCAGAAACGGGGCTCCCCAGCAAGTTTGATCTCCGATGCGGAGATGCATCCATTTCCCTGAGCGTTATATATGCCTTTTAAATCTCTTTAAGAGTACATAATATTCCTTTATCCGAAGCCTGCGGGTGTGTGGCTCATCCTTGCATGTTCAGGATGTATTTATAGTGACCAACATTTGCAAAGAATGCGAGCAGAGATTGTTTTCCTGGTAGGCTTGGGAGCGGATTCTTTTGCGGTTTGCATCTATATAACTCAATTAAATGGCATTAGGATAGATTTACATCAGCTGAGTTCTCAGCCCGGAGTCCAAATATAATTCTTAATAATGATGGTTTTACAAGTGATTTTTCTTTATAACGTTTTATTAGTGTTTTCTTCTGAGTGGTTTCTTAAGCTTTTCTTGCTTTGTAGTACAGTCTGCCTGTAAGAGAGTTCAGAAGAAGAATATTTAGCTTGTGAGTGATTCAGAGAGTCTCAGAATAATTTGTAGTCTCCTGAAACTATCCCTGATGTACCGTTTGCATGATAAGTCTTGTACGAGCTTCCCAACTCAATTGTAAAGACGCAAATCGCCTGAATTCTATAATTTGTTTCCCACGCAATGGGGAAAACATGGCTTTCTACTGGCAGATACTCTGCTAATGTTTGTGTCTGGGTCTGGAAAATAGGAATTGCTGTGCGGTGCTAATTGCAGTTAATAATAATAATAATAGCAACCTCTCAGGTAATCTTCTCTATAATGAGGGATAAAAATAATTTCCTTAAAGCGTTGCTAGTACTCATGACAGAACGTTTCATGGTTGTTGTGCCTGCGTGCGCCTTGAGAAGAAGGCCGGGGTTCGGAGGAGCAGCTCGCGCAGGCGGCGGTCCCGCACCCGGCCGGGGCGCTCAGCACAATGCGTTTATCTTCAGGTCGTGTAGAGAACGGGGAGAGGCACCCGGCTGAGTTTTGCCATGAGAATCTATGATACCCAAAGCACCAACACACATGTTTTACCCACGGGAAGCAGAGCCGCGTGCTGGCCCTGTGGATGGGCTTGGGGTGGTCGGGTGGGTCCTGGTCCACCAGCGGCCTCCTGGCAGCCCCTGGGGAGGTTTCGGCTTTGCCTGGCTCCCCAAAGCCCCGCAGGCAGCGACCCTGCTGGTGCTCAGCCCTGGGTGCCCCAGCAAGCCAGCAGGGTTGGGAGCCGATGCTCAAACCATCACTGGTTCTCCAGCATGATTAATTCCTAATATTTCACCACCGGTAGGTTTCTAAGCTTTCAGCTGCTTTACCTGGGTTGGGCTGCCCTGTCGGGTGCACCTACAGGGGTCTGCTGGCTTCCCTGCGGTTATTTCCACAGATCAGCGTTGGTTTCCCACCAAGCTTTCCTCTCACGTGGCCCTTCACTAACAGCTGTGAACGCGCGCCTGGTTTGCTTACAAGTGCTCAGGATGAGATGAGCCACAAAGACAAGAAGTGGAGAGAACCAGATAATCTTTTTTTGGTTTATTTTTAAATAAATGTTTCAAGCGTTTGGGTTCTGGAGGCAGAGATCTTGGAGCCAAAGTGTCCTTTATAGTAAAACAGGCCTTCCACGGGGGCACAGCACCAGGGCAGCGTAACGGCGTGAGTGTGAAATGTGAGGTTTGTGATGGCAATAAGTGAGGACCAGAGGCAGCCATTGCCCTGGCTGGAGCGAGACACTCCAAAGTCTCCTCATGAGCTCCTCTCAAAGTGTTCCAGCCAGACAGGAGCTTTGCATGGCCGCCACAAAGGCACCACAGCCCTCGAGCATGCGCGGGTCGGGCTGGGTGCGGGACGTGGCCCCCATTAGCACCGTCAGAGACCTCCCCACGCTGCTGCCACCTTCCTCCGCTCCCACCCGCCCGTGTGTCTGAGCCGAGCCCATGAGGGGGTCTGCACCTATGGTCTGAGCCATTCAAAATTCAGCGAGCATCACGCGGGATCTGATTTTGCTGTGATAATAAGGTAAAAGCTTTTTCCCCACGCACTCCGTGGTCAGCGTGCTGTTCGGGAGCCCTCCCACCTCGCCCCAGGACTTGCTGCAAGTGGAGAGGGGTTTCCCTGGTAAGTTCTGGGGGCAGCACCCCCGCTCCCTGCTGGCTGGTGCACCAGCCTGTTTTTTTAATTGATTGGGGAAAATTTAAAAAAAAAACACACAGTTATTAGCACTTAGATTCTAAAATCAGAAGTGATTCTGGTAAATATAGTTACACGTCTTATGCCGTTACACATTTAATTAGAAGTGTTAGTGGCTGCGTTTGGTGGGGTTCTCGTTTGGCGTGCAGTTGTCTGGATTTTGGCTTTTTTTGTGTGCGTAAGATGAAACCTGCAGAAGCAGTGCTAGGAGACATCCAGTTCCTGTCTGGGTGCTGTTTGGGGTGTGTGGCTGGTCTCTGATAACCGTGGTGGTGTATTAATAACAGGGCTTGGGGCTCCTTTCCCTGCGACACGTCTGGAAGAATTGGTTTCCTCTGCCCAGCACAGCCTTAAAGAAGAGTTTTTTCCTAGCACTGATGTTTATTTCAGTTTTTACATATTTCTTTATGAGGACTGTTAGTCCTGACTGTCAATTTCTCTAGTTTATGCAAACTCCTGAAAAACACCCAAGAAGATACATCTTCCGTCCCCCATTCCATGTTTATGGGGGCGGGGGGAACAGGCTGTGGGACCAGAGTAATTCTAACCCACGCTGGCCCCACCAGGGCCGGTTTTACGGCGTACATTGCAAATTGCCAGGAGAATTTATGTCTCCCTCAATCCCCCTTCTCTTCTCATTTTCAGTACATTTCACACCCGTCGCAGTCTCCCCAAAGATTGCTCAGCAGTGGACGTTTATGGGAGCAGTCACAAAAGGCATGGCAAAGTTGCAGATTCCTGGAAATGCCTTGAGACTCGCCGTGATTCAGTGCCGTCAGCAGCTCTCCTGTTTACACACACAGCCACATCCTACACCTACGTGTGTGTGTGTGCATTTACACTAGGGTCTCTCCGACCGATGACAAGCCAGTCACAAAACCTGAGAACTCGACTGCTCCGTGAAACTTTCCGACCTGGGGGACATGAGGATTTTTCCAGTCTTGAGCAGGATCCTTGAGAGGCACTGAATTTAGATTATGAGGTGATTCCTGTCCTAAATGAGTTACGGGTTTAAATAGGCAAGTGTGGGAATGAAAAGGGGAACGTGGAAACATTGAGTGACTTCTTCAGGATCGCTCTGTGGGCTGTTAATACCTGACCTAGGTTAATAGCCAGGTTTTTTGCTTTCTCATTCGGAATATTATCTGCTCTGGGATCAAGCCTGAAGGCTTCTCAGGCAGAGAGAACTGAAAAAGGAAAAGAAAAAAACAAAACAACTAATTTGCTTAATCAGAGCATGACTGAGCAGTAGTGTGAAAAAGGCAAAGGCGATCCTGCATTTCCACAGAGATAAGGAGCTACTAATGCCATTAGCAGACAGTCATCTGGAAAACCGTGTACCGGCCTGGTCTCCTGTGTGCAAGAAGAAATGATTCGAAGGGGAACGGGTGCTGAAAAGGCCCCGCTGGGGTGTGGGTCTGGAAGAGCTCGGCTGCGTAGCCGGGCAGAATGACGCTGATGGGGAGGCGATGGCTCTGCAAATACACCGGGGGATGCCAGGGAGGAAAGGACGTGGTCAAACAGGAGAATCATGTTGGCAGAAAAACCAAATGGGCGTAAATTAGATGGAGGTTTCCAACCATCGTAAACCTCTAGCAATTAATAAAATGGGAATCCCTTTCATACGGCATGGATGCCTTCATGTCAGAGACAACTCGGCCCCAGCAGCTTCGTTCAGCGAGGGGACTTTGTTCGGCATGGGGCTGAGTGATTTGTTCAGGACATGCACCCAGCTCCTTAAAACAAAGCACCGCTATAAAGCCCGGCCTGTCTTCGTGTGTTTTGATGAAAATACCGAGAAAGTATGAACGTTATTTATCAGATTTCTTTCTGGCTGTTTACTTCCCTAGTAAATGCTCATTCCATTTGGAAATCTGTTTTTTAAAACCTTTTTTTCTCTCTCCTGGTGAAGGCCCTGTCTGAATTGACAATGCGATATATTTGCATGGTGCAGAACAACGGCTTCTCAAACCATCAAAAATCTGTCACCTCTCTTCATCCCGAGGAGTCGATGGCTGTGTCTGGACTGAGTCTGGTGCCTTTACAAAAGAATAATAAATGGAGAGCTTGGAGAATCTACCCCTGAGGCCCGTTCTTGTGCTCGGGCTCCTGTTGCAGGCTCTGCTGCTCTTCCAAATTAACCCAATTGCTAAATTCGAGGAACCTCGGTCTGCGGCAGCCGTGAGAGTGGAAATCCTGCTCGAAGGTGGCCCCTTGCCTCCTTTCACAGGCCCGCTGCTCGGAGCGCTCTGAGTGATTGATGGTGCCACCTAATTTTAAATTGCGATTGAAGCCTATTAGTCTGCGATCACTAATCAGAGTAAAAGTTGTTTTTTGTTGGCTTTTATTACTCATTCCACTTTGTTCATATTAGTTACAGGCATAATGTGATTGGTATTCTGCTTTGCCAATACGCGGTGCTGCCGGGCCCTTCCCAAGGGACGCTCTTCTCTGGAATCGAGATTTCTCTTTGCAGCTTGACAGGTCGCTGTTACAGCTACAGACTGATTTTTAATACTTTAGATTTCTCAATGCAAAAACTTTTTTTTTTATTATTTTCATAGGTGAAGGTGACATAAATGTTAGTGCCTCCTGTTACTTGATATTTAATTATGAAAGCATCCGCTGGAAAAACAGTATGAGTCTGGTGTAATCAGCACGGAAGCAGACCCGCTAATCTTTTCATTTGGTCTAGACTTCAAGGATGCTTTGTGTGGGTCTGGCTGTGCCGTGATAATCTAAGACCTTCTGGACTGGAAGTTTCGGGAGTCTTTATGAAGGGAAAAACTCCTACATAAACCCCTTCGGTTTGCGTATTCCTCTTTCGGCTGATAAATGCCTGTTTGATTAGTTCATGGAAAAGGTATTTGGATGAACCTGACCGTGAAGGCAGCTCAGCTCTCTGGTAAGGCCTTGATGTCTGCGAGGGCGGCAAGCCCCCGTGTGCTCCCAGCCAAAACACGGAGCTGGTGGGGCTTCTCTTGGTGCTTTGAACTCCGATAGTTCGGGTTAAGCATCGCTTCCATTTGCCCTGTTACTTTGGAAAAGGTATTTTTTAATTAGTTACATTCTTAAAGAGATCCCTGTTCCCTGGCGTAAGTTCAGAAATGAAGAACACATTTCCTTCTGCTTTTCTCCTCCTCTTTATTGTTAAATTGCAATAATCCTCATTATCTATTTTTAAACAGTTGAAAGATTATAAATAAATGCTGAAATAATTGCTAGCGGCCTGTTTTCTCAGACCTATCCCCATATGTGTTTTTTGTGCTCTTTTAGTCTGTAACAGGGTTTCTGTTGGTACCGACTTTAATTAAGGAGCGGGTGGGAGGGCGGCAGCAGGGAGAGGGAGGGAATTCCCTTCACCTGGAAGATGCTTTGGGAAAGTCATTCTGGGACAAAACAAAGAAATCCTGTCTCTCAACAGTGGCCAAAAATGAATGCCTGAGGAGGAGTATAAGAGTCTAAATGAGGTCTTGGATTTTTGATGAGGTTTTTTGTTCTCTGCATGGAGAAAAAAAAAAAAAAAAAGAAATTATCTGCCCTGGAAAGACTCCAGTACTGCCTAAACACAGTCACCGTTCCGTCTGGCGTGGTGCTGGGACGCGCTGGTGCACATCTCCCATCGGGAAATGGGGATGACTTGCTGCTCGGGCGGACGGAGCAGCCTCGCAGCAACTTGTCTTCGCTGGGGCCAAGCCGGCTGAGCTCTGGCCCCTTGCTCGCCCTGGCAGGCTGAGTCTGAGGTCCCCCGTGATACCCGCGGCCACCTTGCAGACAGGCAGCCAGGGGATTAAGAAAATGGAAACGGAGGGGGTGAGGCGCAAGGACGCAAATAGAAGCCCTGGCTGGGGCGTTTCTGCAGATCTTGCTGTGTGTGGTGGCTGATGGGCTGCTGAAAACCGTGCAAGAAAGGAGTTTGGGAAGTGAGCAGCTGAGAGGGAAGTGCAGGGCTGCTCTGCTGTCATAGCTGCTTGGACTTGCTCTGCTAGTGCCCTTTGGTACCAGCACTCAGTGGTGACAGCACTGCCAGTGTTCAGGTAGTTTCAGAAAAGGCGAGAATACTTGTAGTAAACATCGCCAGTCTCCCAGATGCATTTTCCTTTTTTCTTCCCCCAAAATAATGTCTTTTCTAAAATGAAATTTATACTTCTTATTTGCAGAAAGGCAATGCAAGAGGATTTATAGCAACATAAAGCAGAGGGTTTTTTTCCTACCTTCATCATATTTTACACTACTAAGGAGGAGAAACAGCTCTTTTAAATATGTCTGTAGTAAATTCCTTTACATTTTGTGAAGCAATGCTCCCTTTCCTTTGTGTGAGAGGCTGCGGTTGCTGAGAAAGGAGCAGTGCTGGCCAGCAGACTGCTCGACTAGGACAAGATTTTTCCTCGCTTTGACTGCAGCGCTCTGGACTGAGATGAGAAGCACCCTAAGGAAAGGCTCGGGGCTTGACCAGTTTTCCTCTGACTTCCCACTGTTTGCAGGCCATGGTGCCTCTTCTCTTTTAGCTTATCAGATCTTGGTGCCAGATTATCTCTCTGCCAGCTTTTAGAAGCTGGGCTTAGTTGTCAGCAGCTTGTCTGCTAATAGGCACAACTGTTCTCCATCAAGGCTGCATGAGCAAAGCATCTGGAAATGTGGAAATTCAGAGGAAATATCACTGGTTAAACCCAACAGAGAAAACCCGTGCAGATTTGGAGAATGAACTGCCAAACTATAAATATTTATATAGTGAATGCATATGCTTGTGTGGAAATGAAGTGCTTGTAAGCCATATGAGCAATCCTCCAAACCTGTTTTGTGTATATTTTAGTGGAGAAAATAGATCTTAAACCTTTATTTGTACGGGTGGATGTTTAGACAGAAATTGCCAAGGTGCATAAAGGAGTTTGATGCCCAGCTGCGTTTCCCTGCAACAAGACACTTGCATTCAGAGTTTCTTTTATCTGATTGCTGTTATTTTGTTCTTTTTTTTTTTCTTGCTGGAAGCACAATTTGATATATTTTGCACTTATGTCATTTCTGCAGTCATGAACAGATGATTGCTTTGCAAAACCAGATTTTTTTCTGATTTTTATATAGTGGAACTGAGAGTTATACCTGAACTTTCCACCGCTCAGTTTAAACAAGTGCTAAAGTGCAGATCTAAGCAAAAAATGCTATTTACTAAATAGCACAATTCTGCAGATTATTTTCACGACGTGTTTAAATGACTTGTAAAATGTAATTAGATTGCATTCAAATTTTAATACTCCTATTACATGGATTAAATAGGTAGGTGGGCTGAGCGTAAGCTTCTGCAGCACAGCTCTTGGGAAGATGCCTGTGCCTGGCCATTCTGAATTTTCAATGGCTGTTTTCATATCTGCCCTTTTGTGTTCAGTGCAACATGCAGACATTGTAACCATGTGCTTTCTCAGTTTTATTTCATGCTTCCTCTATAAATCTTAGTTCATAAGAAGCATTACTAAATGTTGCAATTCATTTCACCACTTCATATTTAATGATTATCATGTAAGTGCATCTTGGGACTTGTCTACACAGGAACTGCAGTGTAATTAAATCGAGGTATACATTTAAGGACTTGCCTACCTAGGGAAATTCATTTGAATTTTAGTGGGATGTGAATTTTAAAGCATTTTTTTTCCTCGGGAATGTTTTTTATGGTTACTTTTATTTTGGAATAAGAACTTTTTGTTGCAAACTTGTTTTTGAATGGTGAAGTTGGTGTGTCACAAATACATATACTTCCTTCACTGAAGAATTTTGAACCTGGTCCAAAAGTAGATCTTTCAACAGATATATATATTTTTTTATCATAGAAATACTATAGTGTCCATTTTCATTCCAGTTTGTAGTGATTTTATTTTATTGTATTTTAAATTCTGAGTGTTTCCATGAGGGACTATTTTGATTTTACAGTTCTCTCTTGAAAAGACCTGATAAGTTTCTATTTTTTAATTTTTACGCTTGCACACAGGTACTGTGGGGTGGATGGCATCATAAACTACCCTGGGCTCTGAGACAAGCAAATTAAAGTTTTTGGTTTATCTTATTCTTGCCAGCAATGGAAGCCTGCTCGAATCAGCAGAACCTTGGTGCTGGACTTCTGATCATTTGTCTTCTCCCACACATATTCCTACTTTCCTGAATAAAGACATTGAGGTTTTGGTCCCCCATCGGACACTGTGGTGCACTTCATTGTTACAGAAAGACGCCTCATGCTTGTGGGTTTAGTTCTGCGGAAAATAAAACCAGTGCCAGACATGTCCACAAAGCAGAGCCTGGCTTTAACCCCTCGTACGGAGACCCCCAGTCAGCCAGCCCTCCTGTTGAATCCTCATGGCGCGCTGGCACCTTGCCTCATGCACGGCTCAGCTCGGTCCAGGCTTCCTGCCCCGCGAGCCTGCGCAGGCCGCAGAGGGTCCCCACCCCTGGGTGCCGGCACCCAGGGAAAGCGGGACCACCGAGGGGCAGGGCTGCTTTCCTTTTTCCATAGGCACTCAGGAAACGTCATATGGGACTAACACTTAGCAAACACACGTGACATTTGAGGCACCTGGCAGACAGATCTGCCAAGAGTGGCATTTGCATGTCAATATTAAAAAGACACTGCAAGTTCAGGGCTGGTTTGAGGCGATATCCACAGCGTGGGCTGCAGGAGTCTGGAGGAGGCCTTCTCTCACTCAGGTGGGCCACGAGCTCCCCTCTGGCAGCCATTTTGTAGGAGCACTGTGCGGGTTGTGCAGCCCCAGGGGATGGCTGAGGCCTCGCGTCAGTTCCAGAGGGTGCTGCACAGGGTGCGGGCCTGCTGCTGGAGAGGGGCACTGGGCAGCAAGGAGCCACGCTTGGGTCAAAAGGGACAAAGAATGTCCCAGGTTTTGCATAGAAACTGGTTTATTCCCCCCCCCTTGATGCCATTACACTCATTATTGTTCTCTCGTATTAAGTGTCGCCTACTGAAATAGAGAGAATCCCACTATCTCAGCCGTATCTTTGACCCCCTTTTGCCAAAATTCTCCTGTTGCCAGAAGCCAGGAGTAGAACTATTGTTGTTTAAGCTCCTTAAGCATTTGAAAGGATCGCTGTCATAAAGTAAATAATTTCGGAAAGCGAATAGGTCATTGTACCTTCAAAATGGGGGGAAGTAATGCTAATTTGGTGTCTTAATTGGTTTCCAAGCTTAAATTAATAGTGTGTGGAATCCCTCTTAGTAACATGACTCAGAACTATTTATTTTTCAACTCCTCTTTTAACTCTAGCTGAGATTGATGGGCGTGTTATCTTAGTGTTGGGGAGATGCAAGCAGTACTGGAATGACAAACATTTCTTGACAGCTTTAGAAAGATGGATGATGTGATGCCCCTGCAACAGGTTTGGGTGTTTGTGCTTTCTGATGGGTCCTTGGAAGCCTGTTGCTTCACTTTCTTCTTAATGAAGGGGAAGAAAAGGTGAGGCCTGTTTATTAGTCCAGGATGTCTTTGTAACTTGAATTCTTGGTGTGGAGGTTTGTCATCCAGCTCTTAACAGAAGAGCATAATGATGGCCACCCTCATTTAAAGGTCCCAGTTTGTTCGTGATGCTTTATAAAAAGAAAAAAAAAAAGTACTAGGTTTTACCTGCAAAGCTGGAGCTAATTGGTTAAATATATATTGTATATGGGTTATTTTATTGTACTTACTTACCATATTTGGCAGGTCTACATGTTCTACATGGTATTTTGAAGATAGAGTCCTTACCAAAACTTATTTACTATGGGAAAAATCCTTAGGCTTGAACAGAAATTTTTCATATAGTTTGGTGAGCAACTCTTCTGTGTCTTTTGATCAGCAGAGCTGTGATGGCTTCACAGAGGAGAGAATGCCTTTAAACTGCCCCATGTGTAGCCTGCCACGTTGCGTGTGTACCTTGCTTTTCTGGGTAGGCTTTCACAGACCTCTTCCATGCAGTCTGATGACCCTTGGCTGAATCCTGCTGTTCATGAAAGTATATCATCTATCTTTAGCTGTAGGCTTTTTGTAAGTTTTGCATTTTACTGAGTTCTTCAGCAGAGATACAGCTTTCCTTTGTGGTCTGTCAAATCAGTAAGAAAAAAATATGTATTATGAGGATATTGAGAGCTCTCAGTTAATTTCTGTTCACATGGGAGACAGGGTGGTTTGTTTTTTTGTAATTTGCTTTACTGCCAAGCTATTTTAAAAAATAAAACCAGCATCATACAAATGAAGTTAGTGTTGCACTCATCAAGGTGCCTTTGATGCTGCCTTTCAACATTTACAGCTCTGCAGAACAGAAGAAAGTAGATGCCTTTTGGAAGCAAGTTCTCTTGCCGGTTAAATGTAACTCATGAAATCCCCTGCAGATATTTCTTGCTCTTTTTTTTCAGACATCTGAACAACAGAAAAAATTGTTTTATTTATTTATTTACTTTTGGTTGAAGGATATACTTGAAATTATCTCCAGTAGACTCAGTAGATTCCCTAAATATGCCATATGTAAGAATGTGATTTAAAACTCTTCCTGCTATCAACTCTTCAGTACTTTAAAGCAATAAATCTTGAGGAATGATTTTATTAATATTAAGAAGTCTGAGCTGCTGTAAGTCCAGCAGATCAGTCTTGCAACAGTTGGGCAAAGTTATCATTCTGTTTTTCTGAGGCATGTTAGTAAATGTTAATGCCGTTTTACACCCTTGTTCACACTTAGAATCTTGTGCCCAGATTTTGTTCCTTGTTTTTTGGTGTGGGATTTTAATTTAATTTTATTTTTTTTACTGTTGGCGAGCTTTCGAGGTATTTTTTCCTAAAGGAGCTGAAGGCTCTTCTTTTGCCAAATACAGACAAACCAAAGCAAATTATTTTTTCTCATATGCCAGTGACTTCAAGTAAAAAAAAAAAAAATTAATTTTATATTTCCAAAACTAAAAGGTGTTTTGGGTAAGTAAGCCATGTGTATGCAAATAAATGCATAACCTTGCTATGGCCAAAAGTAGGCAAACCTGCTGCAGTGCTACTTTTGTCTGTATTGTAAGAAAAAAAAGCAATGCTAACAGGCCGTGCCAGACACAAGTAGTTAAAATGAACACATTTACATATGATATAAGAGAGCAGTTTATGGATTAATATTCAGGTGCCTGGCAGGAAGCACATTGTGGTGGATTAGTATTCTTACCATCGGAGTGACAAATTATAAAAAGCTGATTAAAATGACCTGGATCCTGGACACACGGGTAGGAGCCAGGGGATGTGTGGAAGTGATTTAAATCTCACCTTTACACTTCCTTGCTCTAATCTCCTGGGCAAGAACAGAGCAGCAGCAAGGCTGCTTTATTTTATAGCGCTCTGTAGTAGCCATGAGGGACTGAAAACAGCTGATACTGATATTGTGGAGGGCTGTCTAGTTACCTGCCCCTTTTACAACTGCCCTGGCCGAAGCTGGGAGCTCAGGATCCCTGTGTACTGGGTTACTAAAGAGAAACAAAGGCTTTGTGTCTTGGTCAGGCGTTAGGTAAGCTGCTGCCTCTGTTTGCTCTCAGTTGTCATCTGGAGGAGACTTGTGCCTTCCAGTTGACTCTGGGGCTCCTGCTTGACTTAACAGTTGCACTGGGGAGCAGAAATACTTCCCCAAGAGTTCCTGAGTAACAACTTTATTCCACCACAGGAATTTGTCTAAGCCATCTTCAGTATCGGATTTTATCTGCAGTATTGCTCAAAGCAGCTGCACTGTGTCCAGAGGACCTGGCCTCATGTATTTTAGGACATATAGTAACTTAAACCAGATACTGACCTTGTACAATTCCTATCTTCAGCAAAGAGATTGTTATTTGAAGTTTTGTTTGTTTTTTAAATTATACGTTGCACTTATGGCATGCTGGCATCGTGACAAATATGATTTAATGCAAAGGAATCTCTTTGGGAGCATGGCACTGCAAAGTGATTGAATGCATTTTGGTAGGCACAAAGGTGGTGCTTTTCTTCAGCTCTAATAGTTGTTCCTGAGATGTGTAGGAATTAAATAGTTCTCAAAGAATGGAAAGTATGTGCCTCTGCATCAGGCATCCACTTCTAATTCATCATTTACAAACTTACACAAATCCTGCGTGAATAGCTAGCTGATTGTGGCTGACCACAGTCCAGTTGTTGAATTTTGTATGTGTAGGTTAAGTTTTCCCTTATTATTGCAGGGAAACACAATGGATGGAGTTGAACGTTCCTTCATTGCCTTATCCCAAGAGTCTGCACAGAGAGAGCAGTTCAGCCCCTGGAGGCAAGAGCCACTGCTGTGTGGCTGCTTCTGCGCAGGTGCCCGCACTCGGGGATCCCCGATGGAGCCGAGTCACAGTTTCAGCCCCAGCCTCTCCTGTGTTCTCACCCAGGGTGACCTGATCCGGTGAAATAGATGAAAAAATGATCCAGGGGGAAAAATCAACTGGGAAATTTGTTACTTTTGGCCAGATGAGGTCATTTGGTGAGCTGGCACAAGGGAAGAGCACGAGGTGTTCATCTAACCAGGGAGCTCAGACCTGTGAAACACATTTATAGCACTTTCCTTTGCAAGGTGTAAAGGAGGAGCACAGTGGTGACCAAGTCCGTGCCTAAAAGGAAGGAAGGGATGGGAAAGCACTCGGTGCAGCCCGTGCTGCACTAGGAAATAGCTTCTTTCATTTCAAGGAGGCTGAAGATGGTGATGGGCAAGTGACCGTGCAGCCCCCTCCCGCAAGCGGGGCCAGGGCGAGGCTTGGAGCAGGGAGCGTTTGTTTGCGGACACGTTCGTTGTGTGCTAAATAAAAAGAACTTGTTGGTGGTAAATATTTAATATTATTAGAAGCCTTTGGCAGCGGGCCAGAAACCAGTCTTTCTTCCCAGGAAGGTTATTTCTCCTGGGTGGATCGCAGCAGGTGAGCGTCTGGCTGCGGTACCCAGCTCGCCTTGCCCCTGAGGCTGTGGCCGACCTCCGCCCAGCCTCCCGAACACGCTGTTTCGGTGGCCCATGCTGTCAGCAGTTCTCAGGATTGAGTAGCTTTTAAAATAAGTTTATGGTTTTATTTTTGTTACTGTTTTTTTTGTCATTAGAAAATCTTCTAAGCAAAATGTGATTTTAGTGGGAAGAGCTGGGCTCCTCAGTGGTTCCCCAGGAGCACCAAAACAGGAGATTCTTTTTTTTTAAATCCCATTCTCAAGTCTTGAACTTCTTGTGCATTGAGAACAATGAGATGGAACAAGCTTCATTTTTTTATGCATTGATGCTAGTAAATTTGATTCAAAGATGGAGTAGATAAATGACATTTGGTGCAAACACCCCATGGCAAGTTATTCATACAACTGAAGACCATGTGTAGTTTCAGTTATCTTCTGCTTCATCAGTGCCTTGCTTGGGCACGCCGTGTGTGCCCAGGGCCTTGTGCTCCATCCTTGTTCCCTTAGCCCAGGTGGAGCCCCAAACGCATCCCACCTGCAGTGGCAGCAGCCCCTTGAGCCACACTTCAGCAGCCACGGGCTTCGTGCTTTAGGACGCGTCTGTCATCACCACGGGACCTGCAGACAGAGCAGCAGTAATGAGGCATGCTGGTGTTTGGGCCGTGTCCCTTTGTCCCTCCTGAGTGTTATCACAGTTCCATGCTTTTCAAGCTCCTTGTAGCAGTGTTTGTGGTATCACCAGAGGAAATCGCTTGGCAAAAGCGTTGACGAAGAGGCCGGCAAGCCGCAAGACTCTAATGAGTGCTTGTGTTGTTGGTCAGACCCACTAATGGGGTTTGGATGAGCTGACAACAAACAGAGAGCAGGCACACCTCTCTGCTGGCGCTGCCTTGTTTCAAGAAGCCAGGTGAAGGACGGCATGGAGGTTTCGGAGGTTTCGGCTGCCCGAGTACTCGCTGTCTCTCTTCTGGAAGCAGTTTGGGTGGGGATTCGTTTGGTTTCGGAGCGGAGTGGCTGGGGTGGTGGGAGCAGAAGGATGTCACTGCATCAGAAGGCACCTGGGGGGCAGCAAAACAAGTCCCCGGCGTGCCACAGAGCCTGGGGACACTTCCCAGTAAGGGTACCTGGTGTTTAAGTACAACAGAACATAAAAGGTGTCTTGGGCTGGGGGGCAGTGGATGTCTGAGCATCCTTACAAAGTCATGCACCTGGAAGTGGCCAGGGAGGTAGCAGCATGTCATCTCTTGAGCACCTAAACGGCCAGCCTGCGTGGCATGTCGTTAACCTTACGGGCCAAATAAGTGCTAATTGAAGTCTGTAGGTCTTTGCGTCCTCAGTCCTGAAAATACACTTCTGAAGTGACAGATCTCAACATTTTCTTTGCAGTTACCTCCTGTCCTCTTCCCTGTATGCAGCAATGGGCTTCTAAACACTGGCTAGCATGAGGAATGCGTCTTTAAAAAAAAATCAAACTGTGGCAGCTGCTTTACCTAGCAGCCTTTCTTGGGTTCGCTGGGAAATGACAGTTTGGGGGTTAGCTGCCCTTCTCTGTCTGTTGGTAACATTGTTCAGGCTTGCATCAATCTCATTTTTAATCAGAATCCTCTTTGAAATTGAAAATATTAAAGCAGATCTATAGCTAGACTGGAAACTGCAGAGCCAGAGGGTTTTCAGATACTGCTTTAAAAAAAGAGAAAAAGAAAAAAAAAAAGTCATTTCTAATCCTTAAAATATTTGCCTTGCTTTATTTTCATATCTTGAAGACAAACAGGTGCTGTGTGCCCTTTATGATTCTCAAATATACAATCTCCAAGCCAGCAATCTCTAAAGCCTTCTCTTGTTTGTACAATTAGGGTGGGATTTTCAGAATCACTCAGTATTGGTCTGTCTGTGCTCTCATTGAAGTCAAACTGCCACTGACTTCAGTGAGAATAGTGTTAGACCAGTACATGAGTGCTTTTGAAAATCCTTCCCTTCGCTTTTTTTTTAAAAAAAACATCTGTGTACAATTGAATAAAAAGACCTTTGTAATATACTTTAATTATTCTTTGTTGTTTTCATATAGAAGTGATTGAAAGGAAACCAGAAGAAAACCTATAGTAATAAACTTGACTTTGATCTTATTTACCATAAATTATATGTTAGGTTTTTCTTTTCCTTTTATGTAATTATATGTTACTTTATCACAATATAAGATAAATCACTGAAAACATGCAGAGTAGAAATAACCAGATACTGTGGAGGGGAAGAGACCTCAAAGGAGGAGCTGGAACCTTGGGAGTCTGATGCATTCCCAGCGCTTATTGTAGCAACTGTTCCCTGAGCACGTGAGAAATGCAGCAGACCTTACAGGAAAGGGCTGGTGCTCAACCTGCTGAATTTGGAGGCGGCATGGCTGGCGGAGGATCAGCTCCCTCGACGTCCCCCTCTCAGGAGAGCTCTGGGTGCTGTCCAGGTGCCCGGCCTCGGCTCTTCTGCCACACGCTCCACCTGGTTCTGCTCTACCCATGCCTCCCCGATCCCAGTACCTTTTTAGTTTCCAGTGTGTGTTTCAATGGCATTTCTGGTTAGCTATTTGCTCCTTGGCGATACCAAGCAACCCCAAAGAGGATCCGAGCTTACTCTAGCCCAGGGAAGTCACAGGACGCAAGAAGCCTCCCATGCAGCAAGACGAGTGCACACCGGACGTGCAGCCCAGTGTCAGCCCAGCTTCAGACATTTGGTGACACGGAGAGTCTCGTTGTACTCATCATTATTTGCACTGTGTTACAAATGTTGGCTTGGGTCTGGAGCAAGAGATGCTAGCCGAGGAGAGGCTTTGCTGCCACCCATCTGCATGGCTCGGTCTCACCCCACGGTGCAGTGCAGGGTGCGGGGGGGTTGGGGACCGTAGCACTGCGGAGCTGGAGGTGAAGGTCCTTTGGCAACAGCCCCACATTGTCTGGCCCTCATCTGTGCCACCAACTCACATGAACTGCCCTTGGATCCTCTTGCGGGCTTGGGAGAGAAAGAAATCCACCCCGAGGGCAGCGCAGCTCCTGAAGCGCCCGCGGGCTGTTCAGCTTTTCTTTTCTGTGTTAAATACACAGGGAGCCATGGGGAAAACACGCCTCGCCTCGGCGCCTTAGTTAAGTCCCCAGCGTTAAGTAGGATGACTCGAAGCCCACCTGCTTGCACTGAAACTTGATCTGCCGTGTTTTAATTGCAATTTATCTGTAAGTTGCTTGCACTAGGTTCATATTGTAGGTCTGGGGTGAGGTGCTGGGAACAGCACGTAATTTTGTCTCCTTAGGATCAGGCTGAAGTTCCTGTGCTCCTTGTGAGCACAGAGCTTTACGTAGAAGCTTATCTGGGGGTGTCCCGGTGGGCGAGAGGACCGTGGCTGGGGTGGGAGGCCGGGGTGACACCTCAGCAGTGGGGCTGCTGCCCGGGAGTTTGTTGGAACCTGCTCGGGCACAGGGTTGGTTTCTCAGCAGGAAGGTCTCTGGGTCGCCTCCAATTAAATTGTCTTTTAATAGCAGGGATACGCTGCGTCTTTGGACCCGTGGGATTATCAGTTCTGATGTAAATATGTGTTTAGCATTAGAGCAAAATGTTATGTCAATACACGGCAGAGCTGTGCCCACCTCAGCGGTGCTGTTTCCACCACATGTCCCACATTAGAGCAGGCCCTGGACGGGGGCCAGGCTGGGCCTGGCTGCGCTCTAAATCCGGCGAGGTGTATGAACAAGGTCTCCTAGCCTCCGCGTGGGCGAGCCGTTTGAGAAACTGCATGACATGTTGTTCCTCTTAACGTGCTCTATTTACGTTTGCGTGTTAACAGGAATCAAGGTATTGAATTGTCATAATTCAGCAGCTGAAATCGTTCCCGCAGGGACGCCCGCAGAGGCAAACGGCTCGTGCTCAGGGCTTTCCATCCCCTCAAGCGGGCCTAATTAACCGCGAGCAGTCAGGCCGCTCTGCCTGAGAGCTCAATAGGTGCTGTCTGTCTGTAACTACAAATCAGCTCCTCGGTGGTGATACTGAAAGAGCGAGCGGGCGTCCTGTGCAGGTAGAGGGTGGGTGCCGCGCTGTGTGCCTCTGGGGGTGATGTGTGAGGCCTGGCTTCGCCTGGACGCCGGCATTAACGGGAGGCCCTCAGCCAGCGCCAGCCATCGGCTGCCCCGCGCCCAGCGCTTGGCTGCTAGGCCAGGAGGTGTCTTAAAGAAACGAAGCAATCCGTAACGTTTCTCTTAGAAACAAAGAGGAAACCAATATGAAGCAGCTCAGGAAAGCAAAAACACGACTGTAAATAACTGTAAGCAGTAATGTGACAGCTAATCTAAGATTTGTTACGTGTTTAAGATATAATTACTGTATATTAACTAGATGGGATCTACACAAAGAGTCTGATGAGTCTGCCAGAGAAATAAACCACAAAGTACTAGCTGGCCTGATTTATTTTTTTCTGACATTGTATTTTAAATGTTCGTGCGTACTGATTAAAATTTAGGTTAGGGTCTTGAAAGCCATTGCCAAGTTTTGTCACTTGGGGATTTTAGATGCTGTAGATTTAACCCTCTGTCTGTCCTTTTGGTGGCTAGCCTCCCAAATACCTGGGGGAGAAAATATTCTGCCTTGTCTGGCTGGACTGATGCATTCCTGAAGAAATAGTCTCATGAGAGCTTCTGAAATATTTATTTATCCAGGATTCATCTCTCTGAATTTACTGTTTGCTAAAGCAGGCAGTACTGTGTTGGCCTGGCCTGAGATAGTATGTTTGAGTTCACTCTCTCATTCGTATGGAATGATATTTGAGATGCACATTTTTTTCATTTTTCTAGAATATCAGGGGGAAATAATTTCAAGTGGAAGGAGAATTTTGTTGAACATCTGGGAACAAAATGTAAAAAGTTTGACAAATGGCATCTTGCTGACGTAATTGCAACTTGCTCAGTGAAAGAATCTGGGGTATTGCAAATAAAAGGATTTTTCTTAACTCTAGTTCAATCAGATATGTAATTTCTTGCATGCAGTTGACAGTAATAGATTATTCAGATTGTCACTTCGACTTAGAAAAGCAAAGAAGACCTAAGGCAGGCAGTAATCTTTCAGGAGCAGCCATGTCACACAGTAGAGCAGAGACTGGCATTTTTGGGCTACTTAACTTACCAGAGAAGTTTCTTGTTCAAAATAAGTTATGTTCGGGGGTTAACTGCTGTGTCAAATATATGGAAATATTTCATACACTGATTATGGTATTGTCAGGTTATACCGATTGCCTAATTCCAATTCTCTCAACAGTGTTGAGCATCCAACTGTTCTTCATTTCAGCCCTGTTACATTTGAAAAGCATGGAGTTTAAAACGTACGCATTATTTTGGTTTTACCCATCGCACACTGAGTACCTTTAGCCGAGAGTATTTAACAGCCAGAATCTCCTCAGGAGCACGAGTTTAAACTAGACGAAAGCTGGGAAGTCAGACTTTGCAAATACCAGTAAAGGGAAGACCGGGCCTTTAAGACAAACCCAAACTGCACATAGCCCAAAATATTTTCAGGAGAAGTGAAAGAGAAGACTTCAGCTCTATAGAATTTTCCCTTGTATTGCTCTACCAGTCGGATGTCAAATGACATTTTTTCTTCATTTAACATAATTGTCTCTGAAATGTAACAGTGAAACAACACATTAGCAAAATGCTGAGCTGTCAGATGCAATCACTGGTCTCACATCCAAGCAGAGTGCTTTCTCTTCCCGGAACGTACTTGTTGCCGCTGTGTACAGAGGCTCTTTGTGTGACACCCAGCGCTGCCACCCCGGCCTCACACCAGCACCCAGTCCGTCTGCACCCAGTGGTGTGTGGTGCACACCCTCGGGACCTCTCAGTGCTCCTGGAGCAGCATCTCCAGACTCATCACAGAGGACGAGGCTTAGAAAACAGCCCTCTTCCTCCATGAAGTCCCGTCCTCCTCCAGGTGAGTGGCCCCTGGCTGGGGAGGCCGCTTTGTAAGGGCACCCAGCAAGTGCAGGATTCCTCCTGTGCTGGCCCTGGCAGCTTTCAGACCCGTCGCGGACACGCTGAGGACGTGAGCGTGCAGCAGAGCCTTCAGCAGCAGTCGCTTAATGCGCCATGGCCAGCCGCCAGAGGGGGGATGAGGCCACCGCTTTTCCGGGGGGCTGGCAGAGTAGCGTCCGGGGGTGCCCCGCTGCTGCTCAGCCCTTGTCTCCTCTTCCCTCAGCTTCGTTCTTTCCCAAATTTGGGCGGTTTCATCAGCATCACAAAATGTGGAGGTGATGCCTACTGCCAAACTTTGTTTTTAGAGCGTATTGTTGGCAAGTCTTGTTTAAACAGAAAAAATGTAGCACGTGGGCTTGAGCACGTCTGTGCTCTCTCACTCATACACAGGCAGGATTTCTTCCAACCATTGATCTTGGGAATGGCCAAAACTGCCAGGAAGGTGATTCTGCCCGGGCCTTTCACTATTAAAAACTGCACCACAAAGGGAGATTGCTGTGGGCAGGATGATCCATGGGTGTCTGCTCCCCGCTGTGCTTGCAGTACTTAGGAGCAACAGCAGAGGTTCCCAAATTGTTACGCAGTAATTACTTGAAAGCAATCAGTGGGAAAGGTGGGTGCTGTCCTCTCGGCATGCTGGTGCGGGAAGTTTCCCTGATGGGCTCCGCTCTGGTCCCTGCTGCCCTCGCGGAGTGTTCGGCATGTGGAAGAGGCTGCGTGGATAAATGTATGAAATCTGTTGAATTTTGCAATGTACAGATTTAAAAAATCCACGAATATTTAGGTTTTTTTTGCACAGATTTCGATGAACATTTCCACTTTGCACTGGGGAATGCATCCCCATTAAGTGCGAGCAATGTGGCACTGTCAGAACGAGGATGTTTGCTAATTTTGTCTTTTGTTGTGTAAAAGGATGCATCAGCTTGATGAAATAGAATAGATCTTATCATGTAGTCATCTTAAATCTGTCTGCAGTTTGACTGCTCAACATATTGTCAGTCTGATTGTTTGAAATTATGATTTGTTATGCTACTTGTCCTACATATTCGCTATAACTGAGATCCTACCCCAAAACCTCAGACATAACGTCAGTAGAAAATATTCTTTCTATAAATACACATTACTCTGCCTCTAAATAAGTTTTGGTGAATCTCTAACTATGGTGGTTGGGGTTTTTCTGTTTGTTTTTGTTTTTTCATTTTTACTCTTGTTTTGTGCATGTAAAGTGGAACAGCTTTACGCTTGCTGCATGGAAAACTGCACTCAGCTTTTCCAGTAACATTCTTTAAAAAGCGGCTCGTACAAAAGTCTGCAGGAATTCGTAGCGTGATGATAGTGCCGCCTGAATTTTCCCATAGGCAGTGTTTAAAGTCAGATTGGGTTGTGACATTAAATAACACCATATGGTGTGTTCATTCCCTGCTGCTAGAACTAGATGCTCAGTGCAGTTTCAGTAGCATTTTACAAGAGTTGATTGATTTTTGGGTGGGTTATAGGTTCTCAGAAGTTAGATCTTGAAAAAAATTTATGGCATTTGTCTTTAAAATACCAGAAGCACAGCATTTGTAAGGACTGTTTGTATTAATATAAAACCGGGGGCAGAGGTATATGTGCATGGATGTCTATATATAATTGTTGTGTATAAAAGCTGCGTCAAAGCTGTCAAGAACAGAGCTTGGAATCAGGCTCTACTTCAAATGATTAACTTTTGGGGACTTGTGCAAACTATTTTTGTCCTCCAGGTGATTTTCTTTCTAAGGGGATGCCAAAAGTATTAATGCAAACTTATCAAAGTTCAGTAAAAGGAGATTGCCATTTCAGTTGTATTTCTGAACCTTCAAAACTGGAGATGAAAGCACCTGCAGATGCAGCCGGCACATTCCACGCATGGCATGATTTCCGGCATCCTTTCATTTTGGTTCTTCCTTTTTTTTTTTTTCTTACAGTTCTTTGAGGTTCCGTTTGACTCGAATATGAACAGGACAAAAAACAGACCACTGGTGCGAGGACAGATCAGGTAAGGCTGAGCACACCTGCTCCAGCTAATGAGAAATGGTCTTACGTTGCTTTTATCTGTCTCCAAGCGTCTCTCTTTCTTCAGGTGAGGAAAAATAGCAATTTACAGACAAAAGTCTAAGAAAGAAATGCATCTCTCTGTTCTTTGATATTTTTTCATGTTTATAACTTTCATGTGAGGAGTTTGGGTAATCAGCTGTCCCCTAAAATACCGAAATCCTCAAGAAAGCAAAATTTCCATGCCTTTGTGGATTTCTGCATGTGTGACAGGACTACATGCGCAGCATGGCAGCACACCATTATGTTCCCTTGAAGGTTTGCATTAGTTTGTAACAACAAATCTTCAAAATCTCCCATCTTGGAACGAACACAAGATTGTGTCGTATTTTTAGCATTCACATTTATCTGTTGGATCACATGCATTCATTTGAATCTCCTGGGAGAGGTATTGGGAAGTCATTTCCTGAACAGTTCTAGAAACTGTCCTATAGAGGTGCTGCTAAAAATTGCCTATGTGGAAAATCTTTTTGTTTTAGTGTTTTTGTAAGGCACCATGTTGTTTTTGCCTTTTCTATGTGTTTAGCATAAAGCTGAAATGAAAACCCAAAATGGCAGCATCTTAAGAAAGTCTTGTAAAAGTTGGTCGTCCTTTAGGTTCTTGTCATCTATCTTGAAATCATAAAAGAGTCCTGTATTAGCACAGGGATTCCCTTAAAAAAGTCCATCAGTCACTGTGTTTTCTGGATTATATACCAGTTCAGTTTCTCAAAGGCCGTTTTCCAGCTAAAAAAGCAAAGTGAAAAAGAACATCAACAAAAACTGTAACTTATTTGCAAACTAAAACTGAAGGCCCAATTCATAAATGATTCAACAAACAATTTTAGTATTGCATTTCCATGATTTGTGCCAAGGATTATTTATAACAAAATTCTGTTTTCCCTTAGGCTTCTGCGAACAGTTGGTCCTATTTATTTCTGTGTTTTATCCATCACCTTTGGAGGACTGAAAAAAATGTGATGGATGAAATTACAAGAAAATTGAGACAAAATAGTGAAGTGAACCTTGAGGGTAAATTTGCTCGCATTGTAAATAGTTAGAGCGCCTCAATAAACTTGTTCTGATTTGTTCTCAAAGATGGTGCTAATTACAGATTCCTGAGTTGAGTTAATTTTATTTAAAAATGTATTTTAGGGACCACTGCAGTAAGGACATGTGTTGTGCATGCAGTAAGCCCGCATGAGTTGTGCAGCTCAGGGGCTCTGCGCTTCTGCTCTCCTTAAATGTGGACCTTCAGCAACAGAAGCACTGGCTTGCTCCCTTCCAGCCAGCTAGGAAGAAAGATGATAAGGAAAGCTCTCTCCCTCTTTCCCTCTTTCTTTCTTATGTAGTTGACTTGCACTGCTTCCAGTGATTCTGCTAGGAAACTTTCTGACAACTTTTGATTTAGAGGAAACAATTAGTTTTAGAAGTTCCCAGTGTCCTTAAATGAACCAACTGCATCCCAGGTTGGCAAAACCATCTTAACATATTTTCTTACTCTTTTCTCCCGTTTCATATTTGCTTTCACCACAAAATGGCAATGTTGGGGACTTTGTGTAATCACTCATCAATCTATCTACCTGACTGTCAACAGCTAATTTAAAGTTCTTTAAAGTGTCACTTACCTTGAATAATGCTGACCTAATTCCCTGTAGACTTTTGAACACACAGACCATGACTGGGGTTATTTCTTCTGCGATGTGCCAGAGGAGAATAATCCAGTGCAAGTGATCTAACCTTGTTGTTTTTTGACACATATTCCCTGGTGTTCTTTGAACTCGTTTGTTCTGGCTGATTAAATAAAACCCTTAAATGTTTATGCTATAATAAGTCAAAAACAGACTGGACAGGGCTGGATAAATTGTAGGTAAACTGGTATCTCAGCTCTGGGAAAGAATCCAGAGAGCTTGGGGTACATGCAGAGTTCTTGTCCAAAATGTGTCTGACAGTTGAGTTTTGACGTTTTCTTCTCTTTAGCTGCTTCATATCCTGAGATGTTGGGTGCTTTTTAAACTATTTTGTGTTATAACATCTGTGATATCTAGTGCATCATTTTACAATCCACCTTCTTTGTCACTGCTCATAAACATAACATGATTTCCTTAATTTTTCATTCTTCCTTTCCTTTTGATTTATTCACCCTAGTTAGTTTGCATAGGTCTTGTTAGAGAACCAGGACAGTATGGGTAGCAGGATGATACCAGTTTTTGTACGGTCCAGTTGAGCTTGAGACCCCTTTTGAAGAGAGGGGAGTTACTCACACTGCACCTCCTTGGAAGGGCTTTCAGTGGTGGCTTCGATGCGAACTTCTGCCCACCAAGAAACTGCGCAGAAACCAGGGACTTCCTTCATAGAGGCTGTTGCATCACAATTACAACAACTCTTGTCACAATCGGTGACAGTTCTTAGATGCTTGGGACCTGGGCCAGAATCACACTGGTACGCCCCAGTGAGAGGTCCTGCGTCTCCCTGACTCCTCCAGGCCCTGGGTGAGCGCACGTCTTTCTTGCCAATAAGCTAACTTACGGGGTTGGCTCCTCAGAAATGTTAGGCTCTAGTAGGGAAATTACTCCCATGTGTTTTGCTTTGTGGCCTCCATTTGCAGCTTCAGCAAAGTTTAGGTAGGTTTAGTGAGGTTTAAGAAAAGCTGTCCATTTAACTGACCTGACTTGTGAAGTTTCTCCCCATCCCCCATTTATGACTTTAAAGAGGGGAGATTAAGGTTAGATATAAGGAAGAAATTCTTCACTCAGAAGGTAAGGCATTTGGGTGCTGTGGATGCCCCACCCCTGGAAGTGTTTACAGCCTGTATATTTCTGTGATTCTGTCCTTTCTGTCTGAAGCCTTTGCTTTGAGAAAACAAAACAAAACAAACTGTCTAGGCAATGCTTTTGTGTGTTCATTTTACCTGCGTTCATGTTCACAGGGTTTGAGGTCCCCATGACTGAGCCTTTTGTTCAAATCGCTGCAATTTGCTTTGGCATCAGTGTACCTGAGTAGCTTTCAAGGAAACAGGGCTGCGCTGTGAGGTGTCTGTGTCACCAGAGCCTCTGAGGTTCAAGTGAGGACAGAGAGTGTCTGTTCGCTCTTAAAAGGTATTTACACGAGGCAGCTTTAGCCCGACCATCACACCAGGCAGCAGCGCCCTGTGAGCCAGGAGCCAGTTCTGCAAAAATCTCTAGCAAGATGCAATTCAGGAAAGCAATTGTCTTCCATCCTTTGTGAAGTCCTCCACATATTGTATCATCAACTTCGTGGCTGAAAGAGTTACCTAGAGGCTCAGTGTGCCCCTGCTGTGAAATCTTCTGGCTCTGACACCAGGCAAACCGTACAGGCAATGACACCGAAGGACTCTGCAGAGCTGGGGTCTCCTGTACATAGGAAAAGAGTCCGTATAGCTTTTTGCCTGCCCCAAACCCGCTGCTGATGCCCCCAGGGAACCTTCTGACGCTCTTGCTAGATTTGTGACAAACAGCACCTGATGGTTCATTGACTGCTTGCTTTCTGACGTCCTATTTAATTTGTAAGGCTCTGAAAAAATTCCCCTTTGAGCAATGAGACGTAACCATCCTTATTCTCTCTTCAGAGAGTAATCAGAGACATCCTGTTGCAAAAATAACAAGAGTAGACCCAAACACAGCATGCCACTAAACACCATCCGTCATTCCAGCCTGCCCACACGTCCTCCTCCCTCCTCTGACCCCTCGAGTCTTGTTTGGAAATACAAACAGCTTAAGATGTTCTTCATACTTCGGTTGCAGTGTTAAACTCATCAAGGCTATTTGTGTTTTGCATTACAACAACAGCTGATATTATTTTTCCTGCTATGAGTTGTTTTTATGTCATTGACGAGAAAAAATTTGGTGTGCTCATGCTTCCCGAGATTTGACTGAAATGGCAGCAGCTTTTCCTAGTTTCCTGTTGGGTATGATTTATTCCCTCGCTTCTTAAAGTAAGGGATTTAATTTTCCTGGAGATTAATTTAAATAAATCTCCAGTATTAGCTGCAGTAGCTGAGTGAGCTTAGCCTCTCGTGTGACAAGTGTCCTGCTCCATTATATTGTACAAGTGACAGTTTTGATTGCCCTTCCACGTGGAGCTGCATACCCACTTGTTAAAAAGCGCCTGTTTTTATGAACTTACAGTGCTGCTGGATCTGCTGTGCTAAGCACTCATAAAAACTTAATAGTTGTACAAGAACAGTTTTCGTCTTAAAAACAGAAAAACAAAAAGTGGGAAATTTCCGCATCAGTCATCAAACAGCATGCTCTAAATAGCTGACTAATTCACGGCCGTATAGACCCCCTTCAGTCCTGCCCCTGCAGTGTTTTGCAGCTCGCAGCTATTCTGGGGACCCAGTCCTACGGCCCTTGGTCGTAGCGGGCAGCATCGGAGGGTGGCAGGGGCTGGAGGGGACCTCGCAGAGCTGTGGTCCCATCTCCTGCTCCCAGCAGGGTCAGCTGGGAGGTCACACCAGGTTACTCCGGGTTTTATCCAGTCTCGTCTAAAAAACCTTCAACATGTGACTAATACGCTGTGGAATTTAACGGTGCTCTCCTTATGCAAAATATTTTCGCTCTCCTTTTCCGTGTGCAATTAAGAAGTTTAAGTCTGTTCACTTGGCAGAAGGCACAACACAGGTAATGCCTTGGATGCTTCAAAAGAAATAAGTCTTCGTTTTGTTTGGTAAATATTTTTTTCCTGGAATCCCATTAACCTCATCGGTGTTCTGTGTATGGGCCTCCTGGTTCTTATGGCCACTTTTAATTATTGCCATAATTAATGCAGACGTTAATACTTTTCCTACTTGTTGACGTTTCTGAGTGCAGTGTTGACTTTGGTCAGTTTAAACTCTAAGACAAACTCTTGAAGAATCAGCCCAAAAAGAGCTCTGAAGGCAGGAATATTTCTGACTGATGGCTTGTGTTTATGAGCTGTAGTCCCAACTGCAAATACATAACTAGACGATTCGCTCTCTGATAGGAAATTGCAGCATGTCAGACTTCCCTTATTTACTCAAAAATTCATTGAGACTCAGGTCTGGTTCTTTCTGGCAGCGTGTAAAAGCTGAGTTTTCTACTCAGTTGCTTGTAGCAGACCTGCTGCTGCTGTGCTGAGGAAGTGCACGTGCATTAAAAAAGAAAAAATCTCCTGTAATCACTGTTGATAACTCAGCGTAATTAGCTTGATTCTTTGCTTGCTAACACTAATGTAAATCAGGAACGTTTCTCCTGAAGTTGGTGGAGTTACATTGATGTAAGTGAGAGGAAATCCATGTCCTCAGCTTAGGGCTGAGACCCGCATTAAGCATTTAGCCAGCCCTGGGTTTTAAACCAGCAGTTTAAAATCTCCCCAAGGGTTTCGGTACAACTTTGGTTCCATTTAAAGATCAGCCTCTACTTAGCTGATTGGTCTGCTCCCTTGGGTGGTCATTTCAGACAGGTTTCATTGTATTTAAGTTAAAACAAATAAAACAAAAACTCCATAAATCTACAGTTCAAGAATAATCATTTTTAAGACATCAGATGCTCGTTCCCTGCAGGGAAACATTCCAATATTTTGTTTAGAAAATACCTCATTTTAAAGGGGCTGCCCTGAGATCTTTCTGAATGATAAAAATGTTTCTTTTTTCAGTGGGAGGCTTTCCTCTTGTTTAAACAGGGCACAATTCAAAGCAGACACCACCAGAGCAGCCTTTTCAAGCATTTTTTATCCCGCTTGTATTCAACCTTTATTATTTGAAAACAAGTAAATGCATTCCAGCCCCACCACCACCCTCCTGGCTGCCTTTTTTTTTTCACCCTGTTTTCTAGAAGCTGTCATTGACTGTATTTGGTAAACAAGAAATTAGAAAGGCAGCTTTATATTTTTGACATGTACAAGTACTTGTAAAAATGTAGTCGCCGTGTTTTGAGCAGCAGGGTATTTTTTTTTTCTGGCATGGCCACGTCATGAAGAAGTGGGGGGAGAAACCTTGAGGCTAAAACATAGTTTAATGAGAATAAAACCCACATCAAAGGATGGACTAATGGAATGATATAATGCTTATTGTGTCACTTTCCCAAAGGGGATATGGATGACAGTACTTATATTTCAATTATCTATTCACTGCCTGCATAGGATGTTGATTAAATGGTTCTAAGGTATTAGGGTCTTTTTGTAGAATTCACAGAAAAGTGGTGATTCTGCACATTATCCTTAGATCAAAATGTGTATTAGCAGAAAATTACATAGCTCTAACTACATCTATATTTTGTTTCTTAAGGCACTAAAAAGGGTTGTTCTAATAACTAACATTACATTCAGATTCATTTCAGTTGAAGCGAAGGCATCGCTCGCGCTCCAGCTCGCGCCTTCAGCAGACTCCTCCTGCCCCACCGTGATTCTGCAGCCGCTCAATGGAGACATTCCTTTGTAGGCAGCTCTGTTTGTTGGATATAAATCCTGCAGAAACACTTGACCCCTCACGCCTTGCTGCTTTTCAGTTCAGCTGAGGGGCCTTTACCGCCAAATTATTTATCAGAATCCTTAATTGCACATGGGGCAGTTGATAAATCGGCGTACATTGTGCATCGCCTCACGTTAGGAAACATCCCAGATGCTCATGTATAAACCAGGAGTCACGGTGCATTTGGCTAAATAGCTGCTCCATCTGCTCGTGGGGAACACTGCAGAGAAGTGATACGGGCTCCTAATGGAGTTGTCTTATCCTCTCATGTCAGCTCCTCGCCGGGGGGTAGAGCCCCGTTAGCTGGAGGCAGCCGAACTATTGTATACTAATCCTTCAGTGTTGTGCCCGCTGTGGATGGGCCTTTTGGACGTTGGCTTTAGCCCTTGATTTTTATTCCTTTAACTGACTTGTGGTGAGTAGTTTTCTTCAAAAGTGATGTTAAAGAGAGTTTTTTCTCTGATGTTGCACAAACAAGCAAAAATGTAGTTTCAAGCCCAGGATCCTATCTCCAAGTCGCGCACAGTTTTCTCCTCGTGGCTGTCAAACATTTCAGGTTCATGTTTGTAAATTTTGGCTTAATGCAGTCAAAATCCCCCCACTTTGTTCCCTGTATTAGTATTGAACCTTATCTGGTTTAACCACAACAGCATCATTATTCACCGTGTGCCAAGTGTTGTAGGAGATGTCACTGCTCAACAAGTCCATTACAGAGCTGCCTCTGATTAGAAGCTGCTATGCCCTGAGATCTGTTTACAGTAAGTCATGTTAGAAGTGCATTTCTTTCTGTGAAGGACAGAGTTTATCATGTCTTATGCAAGTTATAATTTATGTTATCAACTTCGCAAGGCAGATATACGAAAGGTTTTTCTTATACTTTAATTAGCTTCGCTAACACGGGCGCTTGCTCTTCAGTCTTTATGTCTAGAAAAGCAGCATTCCTGAGGTTAAGATGTGATATGTTTGACCTCTTTGATATGTTTTATTTGATTTTTTCTGCTAGGGTCCTAGAATCACAGGAATATTATATTATAAATCACGCTGAAAAGGAGTGTGAGCCACAGTGACTTGTATTGCTGCCGGCGTGTGACAATATTCTGTTATATTCGTGCACTTTGAGGGTATATGAGTTTTTTTTGTTTATTCTTCTGAACGTTTGTAAAATATAACTCCAGATGCTAACCATAGTAGACAACACACCGAAATAATAATGCAGGAATCCCAGAACACAACCAGTCTCATCCTCTTCTAGTCTGGGAAAGCAGCAGCTTTGCCGTGGTGCCTGCTGCGTGCTGGGTGTGGCAGTGCTCATTTCCAAGATGGTGTTTGTGGGCTGCCCTGCTCTAGGGTCAGTTTGCTTTTAGAGATGAGATTCTGGTTTTAATTCATTTTCCCAAAAGCATTGTGTGTTCAATTTTGCTGTAGGAAAGAGGAGAAAGGAAGGATCCGAGGGTTTGGTTCTTGGTGGCCAGCCCTGGAACTGAGTCACGCTGCCCATCCGTAATTTGTGCCCAATGTCCCTGCGTTCTTGGAGAGTCGGTTCGTGCTGCTTTTCCTGGGCTCCTGGCAAATAGCAATGTAAGCCCTGGTTCCAGTACTCTCACAGTGAGGTACCCATGTCTTTTTCTGAGGGACCACAAAGGTATTTTTTGTTACTGTCTTTTACATTCTCGGTACCATTGATCCTAGCAGAATTGATAGCCACTGATCCTAACCGGCATAGGTTGAAAATGGGACGGTGACAACTTCAGCAGTTGTCAGTGACAACTTCTGGCAGTTGCCAGAGTCTAACCATACCTAGATTATAACTAGCAAAGAGAGGGTAGCTTGGAAGGGTAAACACAGGTTTTGTTTTTGAGCAAAGGAATTACTGACTTAGAAGAAGTTCTCCATGGTAGCAGTGGCCACCAGAATGTGTAGTGCTCGTGTCTCAGGTGGTACATGGCAAGTACTTAAGAGCGTGTTATAGTGTCTTAAAATGATCAATGAACATTGAATGCGTGCTTACAGTGTTGGAGAGGGAACTGCAGACAGACAGGCAGGATCTCGCCTAACCTGCACTTGGACAGGCTCATCTGCTCAGGTGCTCTTCCAAATAGTGGTGTCTACAGCCTGGGTCCTCGTGCTGCAGACCACTGCTTCTTGTCCTGCTGTCTCTGGATGCAGTGAATAACTTATTTCCTTTACTTTCATTGCTCCCAGGAATGTATTTAGAGTTTGTGATCCTCTACTTCACAAACAAGAATGGCTGGGCTAACTTTTCACATTTTTTTTTGAAGACTAATTTGATAAATCCTCTAAAACTTCAGTTTTCCCTATCTCAACGAGACTGAGAACGGGCCTGAGACTTCTTTACTCGCTACTTTCTGAGCGTTGGCTGAAGGCTCAGCAGAAGCATGTGTTAGGTTTAATCACTCTAAATCACAGAAAAATGTTTCTGGAGAGAACATATTATGCATTCTGTTTGTCAGCTGGCCTCCAGTTCTTACATGAAGAGAGAATTGAGATTTTGAAATAAAATGAATGGATCACTTAACTGCCATGTTGTAAGGTTAGGTTTGTTAGGTTAAAGAGGAGGATTTAGTTTAAATATTATGGGGCACATTTTTCAAATTTACTGTAGGTTTGTCTTGTAAGCACTTTAAAAAAATATTTACATTTTCATGACTGCGGGGAAGCTGTGAATATTATTAGTCACCCTTTCACTCCTACCTAACAAAGACATACAACAAGGGGCGCGCTAACGCTCGGCAGGGTTGCTCAGGGTTGTTATGATTAGCATTCTGGTGTGTATAGCGAATGTAATGAGAGCATAAACATTTTGTAAGTACGGGTCCTCTTCGTTTTTAATTTTTTTTACCTCGAGTGAAATGACGGGGCCCAACTGAAGTTTCTGCTTAATAACAAAGGGCAGCATAAAAAGTTTTATTTCACTTTGAATGTTAGCAAACATTGAATATTAGCTAACATGGTGTTAACAAACTGCAAGTGTCCCCAGGTTTGCTAGGCTGTCTCATCCCAGTGCTATGTTTGCCTTGGTCCAAGTCCTCCTGCAGACACTTGAACCTGTGAGCAGCAAAAAAACAGATCCTGGCATCATTGGCATGGAGCTACGGCGGTAAAGTGAGAGCAGGATGTGCTTAGGAAAAAGCTCCATACCAGGTGTGGGACTCCAGTTTCTCTTTTTGCAATTGAGTTGAAAACTCTTTTACCTCGTCTCAGCATAAACGTAGCATCGTTGTGGAAACTTCCAGCAAAATCAATTGAGCCAATTTTGATTTATGCAAGTGTAAAAAAGAGAGATGTGTCCCTTTCAAGATGAAATGATTCTTTTAAATTAGCCCTGTTTGTTTATGATAGTTTTAAAGTCCCTGGCTCTGGCAAGGGAGACAGAACATCTGCAGCTCAGATTCTTGAGGAGCGAGGGAAGCTAATTGCCTCCAATTTGGTTAAAATACAGTGTCAATTACTCCTTTAAACAATAGCGATGCACGGCCCTGACAGGGAGGCTTGGGCTCCATGCATGGGTTGTTTCTTCATTGGGAGAGAAATGAATTGACACAGACACAGGATATTTTATCCTGGTTTGTATTTATTTACACTAAGTAGACTTCTGAATGAGTATATTGGATAGCAAAGCCAGAGCGTGGTCGGCAATTTAGTGCCAGAGCTCCAGAAAGCAGCTCCCTGACAGCATCCAGCCAGCTCTATGAGTTTACCCAGCACTGAGCTCTTTATATGCCAAATTCTCGCTGTGTTGCTTTCCTTGGAATCTTTAGGGATCGCTCAGGGTTGAATCCTGCCTGGTCGCCCTGCTCTCGGTCAGATGCCCAGCGCAACGCCACCAGCTTGGTGCTGATGGGCCTGGCCTGACCCTGGGACAAAGGACATGTCCTAGCGCCTCCAAAAGGGGCAGCTCCTTTCGAAGGGATTTGCATTTTAAAGAGGTGCATTGGAAATTCAGGGCTGTAAACTCTTTATCAGGAGAGGCAGTGCTGTAAGGGCAGGCTGAGCTCCTCATCTGAGAGTGCCTAAATGCTGCCCACTAACCCAGCTCCTTAGGAGCACTGTGCAAGTTTCCTACCTCCCCTCGAGACAGCGAGACATCATTCCTCCGCAGCTCAGAGTTTGTGTTACAAGGCACTTGTAGAACTCTACATGTATATATTTTTATATATATATTATTTTACCTTATTTTATTGTTACATTTGGGGAAAAGTACAGTCCAATTTGAGGTTATCAACATCTTTGTCATAGTTATTACCAGAAACTGAATTACAAAAATCCAGTTACAAAAACTGGCCAGATACAAAACCAACAAAAACAAATTAGCAGGCAGAATTACGTTATCTTACGTTATCTGTTACGTTATCTTAAAATCTGGGGTAGTGTTATACCCAGGTAAAGGGAATTTGATATCCAATTCTTGTAGTGCTTGCAGAACCTGATTTGCCGCAGGAGCACATCCTCTGGGATGGGACACCAGGCCAAAGTTTGCTCACAGCTCAGACCAGAGGCTGAACCCCGGCGGAATGAAGATTCTGCTCTGTACCTGTAAAGACAACGTTAAGTAATTCGTTAAGGAAACAACAAAAAGAGGCTTACAAGGCTCCCACTTGTTTGTGCCTCCTAAAGGACATCTTGTCAGTCTTTGGTAGTAAATGACAGACAAGCCCATATTCTGGTGCTTGGAGCTAATGGGGAAAAAATGACTTCCCAATTAAAAGTTTCATATTTTAGTTTAAAAATCAGTCATCCTCCAGCCCTTGTCATGAGCCACGACATCATCTCTTGCATGACTGAGAGAGAATAAATGAATGTGTATTAACAGCTTTTTCTATGTTTTTCTCTTAAGTAAGTTCAAGTTTATCTCTGATAGATACAGTTCAGTTTAATGTAATTTTGGCACTTTGCAAGTTACGCTTAATCAGCAGGTTTGGGGGCCTTTCATGATGTTCAGCCACAATGTACCCAGGGAAGATGGTATCACACAAGGGAGAGTGCAGGTTGCTTGCGTTTGGTAAAGCTGGCTGATGCGGAGTCGGATCTGTATGAAAGAGAGATGGGGTCTAGCAACACATGCATTCTGCCAGTGCTAAAGCTATTTTTCCTTTTAGTTGGAAAGAAATACTATTCCTTGAAACTAATCAAATCTGTAATTGAAAGCTGTAGTTGAGTATAAAAACATTTTGCTAGTCATGCTATAAGTGCTGTATGTAAAAAAGATGTGCTGTCTCAAGGCTGTGCTGACTAGGGGCCATCGTGCATCCCCATGTAACCGCTCTGACTTAAAATCTCAGCCCAGAGTGTGAATGTTTTTCCTATCGTTGCAGCCCAATCTATCTGGAGGACCCTTCTGGGCTTTAATATCTTTTGCAAAAAATTAGAATCGTTTTAGAAAAATCATCAGTGATGAAGCTACTGATCCAGACAATGTTGTTCCAGTTTCAGTTTCCATTAGCATTGTTGTTATTACTATATAACTTTTACAGCCGACAATGGTCATGAATATGGTTTTTATTACTAAATATATAAATATGCAGCCTGAAAGGATTTGTGTGGAAAGTTAAAATTCAATTTCACTGTTGGTAGATTGCCATCATTCAGTTGTCTGCCATGATTACTGATTGGGTTTGAATGATCTGTTCCTTACTTTGAGCTTAGAAACTGTCGGAGTGTTTTTTTTAGCCTCCCATCAAAATCGTTTCAGGGAAGCTACCGTTGCTATTGAGGGCAAAATGTGCCTTTTACAGCTTTCTGGCTCATTTTTTGCTGTCAGCTGACTGCGGCACTTGTGCCAGAAGACAACCCCACTGCCGGTTTCAGGCATCTCTCCATCTGGGGAAGCAGAGCTGGGAATTATGCAAACACAGTCCAGATGTGTGCTGGAAGGAGATGGTCTTTCTTCCCCATTACCTAAGTCCTAGGAGCAGGAAGACTTCATACAGTCATGTGTTGTTGCAGTGCGTAACATCCTCAGCTCCTCGTTGCCCTTCCAAGCGGGATGGGAATGCCAGGGTAACTGCCAGGCTCGATGGCCTTCCTTAATTTTCCTGCTGGATCTCAGAAGGTTTTAAAGTTTTAAAACTGCTGAGGGCTCAGCAGTTTTCGGGTGCTGATCCTTTAAAAAGAAAAAGAAAATCCCCTGCTGGTGCTCCTCCAGCTGCGGGAGGTGGCCGAGCCATAGCTCAGTACCGCCTGACAGTCGTGGTGATCCAGGCTCAGCTCCCACCCGGGGACTGGCTTTTGGCAACTCTTGGTGTTGTCTGGCCACAGGAGCCAAGAAGATGCCAAGAGATGAGCACAACTAAATCAGCAGCTGCGGAGCGTGATGGTTTGTACTGGAGATTTCTGTGGACATCCTCCCCTCTTGAAACGAGCTTTCCTGGCTGCAGAAGGAATTGAAGAGAAGCGAATTCTGCTTTGGTTTGTGTCGCCTCTCGTCGCTGCTGGAAAAATGCAAAAATCTCAGTCTGCAGCTTTTGTCTGAGCTTGGAAATGGCTTCGGAAGCCTTAATAATTTCTTGCTGACCTGGAAGAAGTTAGAAAGAGGGGGCTTCCTCTGGCAGCCTCATACAGGCGGGTAGTCGGGGGACATTTTTAGTACCTACAGATTCCAGTAATAATAAGCAATTTATGATGATTATTCCCAAAATCTGATTTTAATTATGGCTTTGGAACAGTGTTCGTGCACTGGACTCGTATCTCAGACTGTGATGGCAAAATGGAGTTGCAGAGATGCAAATCACACTTGTGCTCTTGTTCTGCCAAAGAACTGCAGAGCTCCCAGTAGTTTCAACCCAACTGTGTGCTAGGCTGGTTCAGGCTCTTCCTCTTCTTATTACGACAAATTGTTTTGACACTATATGCAGATGAAATTTACGTCCATAGTGGCAATATTGAGATCAATCTGAGGCATCAATCTCACCTTGATCATCTCATTTACCTGTCACGAGGGGAGATGCTGAAGCCAGTGCTCAGGCAGCCCCGTTTCTGTGGGCAGCTGCAGCAAACAAGCAAGGGGAGAAGCGCAGTGGTGTTGCTGAGCCTGCATCTTGGAGGAAATGGGAAACCCATCCTGGGATGCAAAGGACGTGATCGCCTTCAGGAGGCAAAACCCGGCTGGGGGTGGCCGGGGAGCAGAGGTGCTGCCCCTGCCCCTGCCCCACCAAAGCCCAGCCTTTGCCCCCCACGCTTTGTTCTTCACCGTCCCCATCCCATAGATTTTAGCTCTGCATCCTGCATTTGGCAGAACGCATCCCTGGCCTTGTGGCTCGAGGAACTGTTGTCAATAATAATGTCTAATACAAAATACCAACCAGGAATTTAAATGTTTCAGTCCATTAAGGTACTCTATGCATGCTGCAGCAGAACAAAAGGGCGCTGTTGTTTTGTTGTTTGGGTGGGTTTTTTTCAGTTTGCCTTTTTAGAAGTGGTGATGTTTCCATAAAAGGTTTTTGACAGACAGGGAGAAGAGAGAATTTGTTTTATTATCTTCTGTATTGGGCTTTGAATCTAATTTTCAAATATAAGCACTTACGCTTCACCTGAAAAATATGCAGGCAATCTTAAATGGACACTTAGATTCAAGCTTAAGCTTTTATGCAAATATGTTTTGCGTGCCCAATTTCCCATTAACACAAGGTCACAAATTAAGTTTCTTATGTATTTACATAACATCTGAACATGAATTGCATACAACTGCTGATTGCTTGAATGCACCTATTCAGAATTCATAGGGGCTTTGTGCCTGTATTTGTATATGAGTGTCAGTATATTCACAGAGCTAGGTCGAAGTGTTAGATGCTGATACTGGAATTTTTCATATTTCTGAATATTGATATGTTTTAAGGGGAAATTTTGTGTAGTTTCTAGATATTTTTTTCCAAATACAATTTGCTTTTAAACTCCTTATCACCTTTTTTATACTGTTTTTTTTAATTGTAGCTTTGTCTGTACTTTGATAGTGATCGTCACAAGATGCCAAGGATAGCGTAGAAGAGCATGCATAGTAGTGAGGCTATTGATCTTTATAGACATTAAGCTTGCTAATGCTGCTGTGAAATAGGTAAAATACTACATTTATTTTATAGATGGGCAAATGCTTTAATTTGTTTTCCCCTTTCATTTTTTCCAAGTAATGCTGTGAGTCAATAAGTACTATTACCCATGGCTCTGGAGCCTATTAAATAAATATGCTGCATGCACACGTGCGAGATCATTATATATGTATAACCAACTCATCTGTAAGTGGCACCTAGATTCAAAGATGATGCCGTAGCACATGAATAAAAACAGGCTGCTATGTCCTGAAGTCACCATCAGCTGTATGATGAGTGAGGGTTCGCATGGGTCCCTCGGGGTGGTGTGTGCGAGGGGTTCCTCCTGCCTGTGCCCCGCTCCCCACAGCAGCTCTGGGCTGCCCTTGAGCCATGCTCCTCTGCCTCTTCTCTTCCTTCTCCTCCTTCTCCTCTTCAAACTGAACAGGAATGAAATCTCATCAGATTTTCTTTGAATTCATAAGGGTTTGATTGTTCACTGTTCAAGCTGAAGTTCTCTCCCGAGCTTCTAGCTGAACGTGCAAGTCTTTTAGAGGTATCCTTGGGCAGACTTTGACATACGCATTCTCAATAAAGGAGAAGAGAGGGATGAGGCAGAACTACCAGTTTTTGGTTTTCCTGTAGGAGGTGTCCTATGTGGTGACATACTTGGGTATTTTAGCATTGAAATTTGAAGAGAACTCATTTGGCACTTGTAGTATTTTTCCAGAGCCTGATTTTAATCAGCCAAATAACTGAAACCAACTCCTCCCAAGAATTCATCATAAAACCTAGTTTCTTACTCAATATGTTTGCTTTCCCAGCTAGCTTCTTGGCCAATTTTCCAATGGAAGATTGCCCTTTTTTTTCCCATGGGAGTGATTCCCTCAGCCTAAGTGAACGCCCAAGTGAAATGAGGCTTATGCACCAGCATCTGTCATCAGCCTGCACTTACTGTATGGATGGTTTCGGGATGAAGAAAACCAGCAGAGACCCCGCAGCCACTTTTGACCACCACATGAGAATTCCCAGGTGCTGGGCTCTCCGCTACCTGTGTTCCTGCGATGTGCACTGCGCTGCCTTATGGCACAAGGCTGTAGTGGGGGACACGTTGTGGACTGTAGGTGGTGGGTGAATCTGGTGACAGCTCAGCGTCGTGGCCTTTCTCCTGCTCCAGACTGGGATCCTGATCTCCTGAGAGACACAGGCACAGAAGGGAGCATGCATCAAATCGATGAGCACCACACCACATCTGTGAGATTTCACAGAGCTTACGTAGGCATGGAGGTACATCATGGTCCCTAGGAGACCATAAGCTATTAGAAATCAGAATACCCTTACACTGCTGAGATTGAAACCTGTGGTAAGTCTTTCCTTCCTAAAATCCTGCAAGTCACTGAAGCAGTAAAAACTGCATCAGTAACTGAAAGCTCTGTACCTTTTCCTCAAATATTGTCTCTTTCCCAATAAGGAGTTGCTTATACTTCTCCTAGACCTTATAAAGATGACATATTTCTGAGAGACTGAGTTGAATTCTCCTCTGCCTCATATCTCACCAAGAAAGCAGGGTCCTAATTTCTGACTGCAGTGTCTTTGAAATGTGGAAGAGTTTTACGGGGCAGAAATAACAAAGCGGAATCAGCAGACCACAGTCTGAGTTTCTGATCTCAGCTGGAGTTTCTGATGCAGGTCCTTGTCAGTCACACAATTACTCTTCTAGAAGAATTTTACAGTTCCTTGTTTTTTAAGGAAACACTGGAGAGAAGTAGAAAATGGGATACTTTCTAGATGTCTAAAGGTAATACACTTTGACTGCTTGTGAAGAACAGCCATCGCTGACTTGATGCCCTCCCCTGAGATCCGTGGGACTGTGTACAGACACATACAGACACGATCAAACTGCCTTTAGGAGCTTCCTTTTAAAGAAGCAAAAATGAAGAAACCAAGAAACAAAAATGTGTTTTCATCACACCTTTTCTGGAGGTCTCAATCACGTAACTTCACCCTTCCCTTTCTATAAAGATGCATTTTGTAGTGGGGTTTTTCTGATCCATTGGTCGGCTCCGACAGCAGTGGTGCCAGGGCTGGCCCTGCGGGGCTCCTGCAACAGGGAAGGCCGCGGTGACTGGATCCCCCATGGAGGGCCTGGCCTCCTCCTTCCCTCTCCCAAGGAGAGATGAAATGCTGGTGTCCGCTGCTCCGTCAGTGGCTCGTGGTGCCTGGCGCCCCTTTGATTTGGAGAGATGCAGATGGGTCTTCACTTGATTAACGAGAAAAGTGCTCGCTGCCTTAGGTCACGCTGTGTCCTCACTGAGGGCTGCGCACCCCATAGGAGCAGATGTGGGCACCGGGCCTCGCAGGGTCAGGCTGGTCTTTTGTCGCCTCTGGAGCACATATTGTGCCAGCCTGGTGTTCATCTGTGTGCCTGATGGTATTTTAGTCAGGAATCAGTCAAGATAGATTTGTTTAACCAAACCCAGTCAGGCTTTCACTGTAGAGGGGGAACGTCTGGAAAGTATAGCACTGGTAGGCAGTGCTGAGGCAGCTTACTGTGCACATGATGTTTTGCTGCCTTTCCCCAAAAGAGCACCGCTAGCTGTAAACCCAAAGGGCACAGCTCCATCTGGCTCCTTTCACAGGGCCTTCATGGAAACGTTCTCAGATTGGGTACATGGCTTTGTCGTTGGTCAGCACGGCGGGGCCCGGCCTCGATCCGGGCTGCCTTCGTGACCCCAAAGCTGCCCACAGAGTGTGAACGTGCTCTGTAACCTGAAATCCAGCGATGGATTTGAAAAGCTGGATAAAATGTTGGGATGTGTCGACTCAGGCAATTTAATTTAAATTGAAGGCAGATCTTTGGTGTGAGATTTGCTTGTTTTAGTTCTTGTGGTTATTTAGGATTTCCATACAGTATTGGTTTGATGAAGGTTTTAAAAATAAAAATTGGAACGGGAGGATTTTTTTGCTGATAAAACTCACATAAAATTCATCCCCACCAGCAAATTTTCCTTACGAGGGTTGGAGCAGTGCTTGCAACACGTATTTAAGGTTAAAGATTCAGCCAGAGGGCAGGGTAATGGTAGAATACAAAGGCTGCATAGTTTAAAATTAGACAAAACGTGTAAAGCTAAAGTTAACGCAGAGACATTGCTGCGAGCACGTGTGTTTTTTGCTGTTATATGTAGGACTAAAAGTGTGTATTTAGCTGCATGGGTTATTTAATGCGACACAGTTAATGGCATTTTCCTCAGGTCTCTCACACCACATTATTTCTCTTAGTGGCATTTGGTTCTCTTCCCATTTTACCAAATGCCCTTGAACAAGCACAGGTGAAGATATTTCCACAGCAGCAAACATGTTGATAGGGGGCAATGGAACAGAAATAAGGCTTCCTTCGGGTTGCATCATGGTGCTTGCTGCCCGCAAAGTGTGGGTTTGGTAGCTGAACAAAAAATCCTTGTTCATCGTATTTGGGTGTTTATTGTGGAACTTATGAGCAGAAGTTTACACAGCTTCAGCCACTTTCTTACAGATTTTAACAGGAATTTCCAGCCTTCGCTCGGCTCTTGTGCTGTAGAAATCAGCAGAAGTGATTAGCATCTTTATTGTTTGGTTCTTTCAGGCAAACCTAAAATATCTTCAGTTAATTCCAGTTACACTTAGCAGATGAGTTTTAATTTTGGTTTTGTTACCAGAATTGCTTTGGTGTGCTACCCTTGCTTAGCAGAGTGTGCAAGCTAAATGGGAGAATGGAATGAATGAAGAATTCAGCTGTTTTCTGAAAAGCCAAAAAATACTTTATTTCTGTTAGCATAATTTCAAAATGATTGAATGTACTCTTTTCCTCTTAAATGCTTCCTAATTTTTTGTCTAACCCTGTTGTATTTCATCCAAAAGATCCCTTGGAAAATTTCAATCAGTTAAAAATCTGGCAGGCTGCAACCGTGCTCATTCACTCTAAACACGGAGTGCCTTTTCCAGAGGTCAAAACATACTACTATTAGGATAGAAGAAAATGATATGCTGGAAGCACCGATTCTACAGGCAGGCTATTGACCTGCGTAGCTTAAATTAATTTGGTCACAAGGATAAGAATCACCTATCGTTGCAAACCTATGGCAAGATTGCCTTGACTGTTTAGAAAGGCTTGCCTTGGGATGGGGGACAGATGTGAAAATTGGAGTTGGAAGAGTAATAAAAATCCCTAAAAAAGAACCCAAATCTGATCTTAGCTTTCTGGAGGAGTGGGAGGAAGAGCGAGGGGAGGGGGGCACTAATAACTCTTTAAGACAGGCTCCTGTGCTAAGCGTGTGCCCCGGCTCTCCTCCCGCAGCCCCCTGCTCGCCGTGTGCTTCGCTGCCTCCTGCGGGGTGCCGGGGATCGCCCTGCTGACGCTGGGAGTCAACCCTCTCACCGGCGCCCTGGGAGCCTTCAACATCTTCCTGTACACATGCTGCTACACACCCATGAAGAGGATGAGCATTGCCAACACGTGGGTGGGAGCTGTCGTCGGTGCCATTCCCCCCGTCATGGGCTGGACTGCAGCTACTGGTAGTCTTGATGCTGGTAAGTGCAAAATCCACGCTCGCGTCGGGGGGAAGCCGTTGTCAGTATTGTCTTTGGGATACCTAAATGTACCTACACGAAAGGCAGTAAGTAATGATTTTTACCAAGTCCCATTCTTGATGCTTGTTGGCCTGACTCTGCTTCAAAAGTAGATCTGTTCCACTGTTTGCGGTGGAATATAAACTCGTGCAGCACAGTACCGGGAGGGCTGAAGAAGTAGACATGATGGCATCATTCTCCTTATGGGGGCATTTTAGGGGTAAGTATGAGCTGATAGGAGAATATGTCCTATAAAATGTGCGTTTAGGTCACATTGAAAAGAAAATCTAGAAGGAAAGTAGCGTCTTTGCAAGTGGGGTTTGCATGGAAGAAAACATGTAATTTTGGGATTAAAACCATACCCACTTAGATCTGACTTACAAGTCAGGAGCTTTCAGCAGGAAAATTCCCAGATGTGTTTACTACTGTCTTTCCCCAAGCCAGAAAATATCCTAGGAAGACTAATTTATTGGTGTATTTTTTAATTGCCCACTTTTAGACTCTTAAGTTATAAATGTTCCTTTCCCCCCTCCTTCAAAAGCAAACAAAAAATTCTATTTTAGTAACTGTGAACCATTTTTACATCCCTCATAAAACACTGATCTCTTCAGCAGCTAAACTCTGACACAATTAGGGCTTGTTTTTCCTGCCAGCTAGAAACTAAAGAATCAAAGTGGTTATAGTTATATTCTGCATAGTTGTATTCTGAAGAAACTCATGAAGTTCAATTAGCAGGTCTGTTAAGAGTTTTTTAGCACACACTCATCCCACAGCGTGGCATATTTAAGGTTTGAATAATACTTTCAACAAGAAGGCTTTTAACCACAAGTTATCTGAATCTGTGCAAGATCCATAGCACGCCATTCTTCGTTTATGCTGCATGCTTGCTATAAACATCAGGCTGTACTGGCTTTGTGTACACATGTTCCGATACAGATCTAATCCAGAGCTAGGATGAAGGGGGTTGTTTGTTTTGATAGTTGTGTGTACTACTTCTGTACAAACATTTACGTCTCTGAAAATCATCTTTTTTTTTATATTTAGACATATAAATGATATGTATGTGCATGTGTAGTGTCTCACGTTAAGGAGTGCGTAACAAACATCGTTAGAAGCTCTGTATTTCTAAAAAGAGAATGAATTAAAAGCAAAATGAACGCATATTTTTAAGAGCTATATCATTCTGGCTGCTGTGGCGTAGACCCTGGATCTGAGGACGTTTAGGAATTCCTGTGTTGGTTTTGGCATCTCATTGCAGAGCTGATCCTGTAAGATGTCTCTCTTGTGCCCATGCTTCTCCTGCAAAGTCCAGCCGGGAGCGAAGAGCTGCGGCTCACTGGGAGGCGTTTCTTTAGAGCTAAACCGCTGCCATTAGAGCCCACCTCATTAAAGGAAACTGGCAGTGGTGTTTGCTATCTTTAATTATCTTTTATCATCAAGTTAGAACTTGCTCTTCAAGATCTATTTCAAGAGCTACTCTGTCCCTGTGCAGCAAGCAGCAGAGAGCACCATCCGTGTCCCATGCAAGCTTTTCCTATCTGTTGGCAGCTAATGGTGTGCACATGCTGTGCTGCAGAGGGGATAATCTCTGGCACTGATGCAGTCAGTGGAAGATGACAACTTTTTAAAGCAGACTTTGCCAGAACACGATGATCTGTGCTGGTGCGTAACCTGCTGTTGTATTGTTTGTTCTGGGTAGCTAAAACTTTCTGCAGTCATCTCTGTCCGTGTCAGCAGGGCCAGGCAGCTTGGTTAATAATGAAAGAAATTTTAAGCATTTTGCTACTACAAAATAAGAGTTCAGCGCCTGGAAGACTCCATCCCACCTGGAGCACAAATGTACATCCTCATGCACACACGTGTGACGTGCAGACCTGCATCCCTTCTCTCACCAGCCTACCCACAGTTGTTGAGCTCATTAATAATGTGTAATTAGCTTGGAGACTTAACCTAGTTTTAAGTAGAGGTGTGAAAATGCATTTGCACCTCGTTTAAAAAGAAAAAAAAAAAAAAAAAGATTGATTATTCCACTGAATAAGAAAGAGGAATGTGAAGGAAGGGAGTTAGAAAACTAACGAGAAGGAAGGTGCTCCCGGCTTAACTGGCCTTTTTTGAGTTTACATTTCATTATGGATTTTCTCTCCTTGTAATCTTCTCACAGCAGCCACATCGTTGTACATGGTGCTGGTTGTAGGGAAAACAGTATTTAAGTGTAGACCTTTCATTACTGTTTGAGGGGGGTAGCCAAGTGTTACACCACACCAGTTCGTAGCCTAGCACAGCCCCTCCTGCACCCTTCTCGATGTCCAGGGCTTGGTGGCGGTGCTGCGAGATGATCTTGCCATCTGATAGAGCTGAAGGCGATTCCTGGTTTCTGATTCCAGAGATAATAAGAAAATGTCTCAGATTTGAGCAGCCTGGTTTTCATTTGTCCTCATTTTATTTGTAACTCTCTTATTTCAAAGGTAATTCCTCGACAGATTCTTGCAGAAGAAACAAATACTGCATATATGCAGATAAAAATCTGAGACCTTCTATCTCCAATGATGCAAATAAGTACTTACATTTCTTACACTATGTATCTGCTGCAGATCTGGTGATTCCCAGTGATGCTTGCTTCCCTTTCTGTCCCTGATAGGTCTTTAATTATATGCTCTTAAGCCTGATTGAGCATCCTGCCCCCAACCCTGGATTTTGTGCCAACACAATTTAGGGAAAACCTCACATTTCAAAAGAGAAAGATAAGGTTATCTCTGGGAGGATGTGGAATTCTTTGTTGTGGGTTTGGGGGTTTTCTGTGTGTGTTTTTTTTTTTTAATGGCAGCTGTTTGAAACTGATGAAAGATCGGGAATGTTAACATTTCCTCGCTGGGTGATCCGAGTGCAGGTGAGATGGTCAAAGGTGCGTGATAAATGTAATTTATCACATAGATATCACTACCACATATCTGCTGTATTTATGCAGAACTTAACTGCCAGCCTGTGATTTGCAGCAGCACGTTTGCTTCCTTGAAAGCAGACTTCATTGCTCCTTTGTGGTACTATTTATTTATGAAGATATTTGTTTTTCTAGTAAATCTAGACTCCCTCAAATTATTTCTTCTGATTTTTTGAAGGAAGGACTAGCAGGAATATAATGAAACGCACTTAAAGCCCTAAGTGAGAGCATAAAGACAGGAGAAAGAGGCAAAGCTCAGCAGAGCCCTGCTGCGTGCAAGGTCCGGGTTCTGCAGTGCTCCTGTGGGTGCCGTGCTGCTGTTGAGCCTGTGCGATTCTGTAGTGCAGATGTCTGTAGGAAGTATCAGAGCTATTTATCTTGGCATGCAAGGGGCATACGTATGTGCGCTTTAAATTACCCTCGCGTTGCTGTTCTTCCTCCCCAGCCTAACGCTGCTGCTTGCTTGTTAACAGTGCTTGTTGCCCATCTTAACTTGTTATTTTTAGTTAACAGACGAATAAATCTGCGGTAAACATTTCCAAGCGCAACAGCCCGTGTTTTGTTCTCCACGTTTCACACTTCTTCCGTTTACCTCCCTGCGCTCGTACAGTGGCGGCTCGGTCCCAGCCTGCGGTGTCGGTGCCTCGGAACGGAGCAGTTCAGTGCCACGGCGTTGGTGTGAACCACCCAGTTGGACGGAAGTGACAGGCAGGGGTCCTCAACATAATGTGCTTATCAGTTAAAGGGATTTATTCTGAGTAGGTGGCAGTGGCACAGCAGATAACAGCCTTGACAGTATAGCAGACGTTACAGACCCGCGGTGGCCTGGAGCCATAGGTATTACTGCACCAAAGAGTGTTTATCTCAAGAGACTATTTAGTTTATCTCAGATGCTCCACTTCTGGCCTCGTTTTCCTGAAAGACATCTTGTACTGATTTTCATTCATTTTCAGAAATTTAAATAATTCCTGGGGGCTACGGAATTTATAGGCTGCGTATCAATTGTAATCATTTGGAGGCTGATTTTTAAATTGCCTTTACTTTGTAATTCAAATTATGTTGTATGGTAGACATTAATTATGTCAGGCAACATCTATTTACAAATGGGGATTTAATAACGGGCAGTTCTTATCAGCTAGTGACATTTGGCAGATGGATAGTTTCAGGAACAAAAAAAAGAAAACAGGGCACGGGGGGGCTGTGGCCCAACCTGTCAGTGGCTGGGGTCTCCGATACCTTCCCTGATGTAGCACTTGGCTGCCAGGAGGAGGGAGAGCAAAGCAACAGCTTAATTGCATGCAAAATAAGCGTGGGCATCTCGGTGTCCCATCCTTTCTAGCTGGGCACTGAGCTTTCCGAGCCCCTTGAGTTGGGAGCTGCCGTGCGGGAGGGGGCTCCAGCCACGAGCTCCCTCCAGCAACATCAGCTGCACAGGGTTTCACTTCTCAGACGAAAGACAATGGGATCTGTGGTCTGTTCCAGGGGAAGCGGGGATATTCATGTTATCAACATCTGAGAATTGGAAGCTGGGGGCCAGGAGTGTGCTTTGTGTGGGTAGAAACTGTAAGAACTGGGGTGGAGGGACAGTACTAGTAAGCAGCTGGTCTGAATTTAGGACAAAAGCTAGTGAGCTTTTTTTATTCTTTCCATCTTCAAAAGAGACGAGCAGCAGCTCCAGCAGTGGGGCACCTGGGGGAACTGTCCCCAGGAATTCACAGGCTGCACACCAGTACCCACATCCCTGCCCCGCGCACAGTGGCACACAGCACCCCCAGGAGGTGCACAGGGGCCCCGGGTGCCACACAGCACCCCCAGGAGGTGCCTTGGGTGGCGCACAGCACCCCCAGGAGAAGGCACCAGCGGAGGTCTGCAGGAGAGGCTCCCACTTTGGAGCCCCAAAGGAGTCTGGAAGAGGCTGTCAATGAGGAGCCCCCGCGTGGCTGTGCAGGTTTGCCGTCCTCTGCTGAACCCGGTCCTTTGACAAACTTTGGCAAATGCTTCCTGAACGTATTTGCACAAATGAATGCTCTGGTAATTCCATCTTAACCAACAGGCTTGCATTTTTTGTGGTGTTATGTTGCTGGGGTAGCTGAGACGAGTTATGCAGGGCATTGTTTTACGCAACCGTGGCTGTATAATGAAAGGTGTTTCCCTGCGGAGCTGTCAGCAGCAATAACCTGTTGTGTGTTGCACAAAAACTGTGCGTGCCTGCATGTACCTGTATGCGATATCTTTACCTGAACGCAGTATCTGCACACGGCAGCTATCTTTCTCCCCATGGCGAGCACACCTGAGGACATCTGGTTTCCTCCTGCTAAAGCCAGTGGCCAGCAACGTTCCCTGGAGGTGAGAAACCCCACTGCCAACCTCATTTCCTATTCGTGGTGGACACCGAGGGTGCTCCTCTTGTTCTGCCAACAGACTGCGCACACCCCAGCACCCCTCCCCTTTATCTGCTCCCACAGAGAAGTCTTCTGCAGCCCAGAGACGGTCCTGCTCCGCAAGCCTTTTGTGCCACCCTTCAAAAGAAGCAGCCATAGAAACCCATGACCATGAAGCTTTGTAGCGTTGCCGTGCTCTCCCCCGTGCCCCGCGTTTGGGGGACCGCACAGCCTTGAGGTGCACAATGACGGCTGAGCGCCGCAGCCCGCCCCATTGTCCGCACCGGAGGGACCTTGTGCGAGGCTTTGGAAGCGATACGTTTCCTTTTTTTTTTCTCAAGGCTGCTTAGCCACTCGTGTGTCATCTGGCGCAAGCAACAGCATGTGCTTTTGTTTCCCCGTGGAAGCAGAAGTGCCGGTTGTTGTCTTGCTCTGCTGCTGATGTAGGGAACACCGCCGTGGTAAAGTACGGGGGAATTTGTCTCAGTTTGGTTAAGGTTTGTGAGCAGATAATTCCCAAATGCCTTTGTGGTTGAGAATGTTTCGTAATCACGAATTAAGATATAAATTTTGTAGAGCTAATCCCATTTCTGCTCCCGAAGACAATGGTAAAAATTAAATAGTAGGTAAAATGTTTCCTCGGGGAGATTTTATCAGGGCAGTATCTTGAACACGTGTAATCTGAGGCCAATTGATTTACCCTAATAGTTATTTTCCATCACTGAAACAAGCTGAAGGAAAGATCCCAATTAGTGCGTGCTCCGAGTGCTGCACAAACAGAAGATGCTGCCTCCAGCTTTGTGAAGCAGCCTCCCTACAGCGGGATGGGACAGCGGTGCTATGGGTGCTGAGTGTTTGTCCCACCTCCCCCAGATAACGCTGGGGGTATTTGGTGTGTCGTTGTACCTGCTGTGGGCAGCACGGTTACGATGAGCTTTCACAATCTTCCTTTACACGTGTAATTGCTGCATAGTTAGAAATCTCCGGGGAAGACTGCTGTGTTAGACCTGTTGTGAACGCGCTTGGAAGCCAGAAAATAAAAGCTTCAGGGATGTATCAAGTACGTTTCCTGCCGGTGTGACATCCTGTAAAAATCCTGCAGAACCACAGTGAAAACTTTTGGACCGGTTATGTCAAATTTCCTGTAGAAAAGGTGAAAAATGCAGTTGGAGACAGCATGGTTGCTCCGAGCAGGTGGATACAGCTGGCGCAGTTCAAGGCTCGGAGCTCTAATCTACCTTGTCTGGCTTAAAGAGGAGCAATTTGTTCGACATCTCTTAGCTGAGGAGAGCCAGTTGTGTGCTATCAAGTAAAACGGTGTGTGGTTGTTTCCTGACTACAGTCCATTAAGAGGCGAAGCTTAGGCTACCAAAGCCTTCCCCTCCTGACAGGAGCCAAACTCGGAGCAGTTTCCTAGAGACAAAAGGCCGGTGCTTCCCTCTAATAAGGCAGGGAGCTACCGAGGTCTGGAAATAATTTGAAAATTCCTTTGCATTATTCAAGGCAGAAGAATTACTAAAAATGTGCTTTAAGCAAAACAGCATTCTTAGGTTGCCAAGGCAGTAAACACCAGCTTTGGGAAATGCAATAAGATTTCAACATCTGTTTTGGAGCTGATATTTTAACCATTCTGTGTTTATTTTAATGCCTGGTTGGCCAGTTCCCAGTCATACATACACAGCACCAAAGAAAAGACAGAAGGAGCGAGTCCATTCTTGAACTGATGCTACACATCGACTCCTCCTTCTTTCTGTTTCTTTTTTTTTTCTTTTTTTTGTTGGTTTATTGTCCTGGTTAAGTATCTGGCTGTTTGTCCTGCCTAGAGCTTGCAAGCGATAGCAGAGCTTTGCAGATCCCTGGGTGAGAACAGAAGGCGCCGTGTGTGCCCTAAAGAGCAGCGAGAAGGATAAGAGGACAGAATAAGCTGCTCATCTGGGTGTTTTCAGGAACACGGTGTCGGCACAGCGGCGTCCCTGCAGATAACCTTGGGCATGTTTGCCCCAGCGTGTGCAGGCACAGCCGTGCTGGCAGGACTCCAGCCCGAGGCGCCGAGCTTGTGCCCGGGGCTCCAACCTCTGCCCCCCATCTTGCTTCGGTCCCGTTCTGCCCTGGAACAACTCGCCTGCAGGAATTTTGCAGAGAATTTCAATCAGATCATCCCAAAGTCTTGTACCTTGTTATAAAGTGGAAAAACTGAACTAATTCAGCTGTGTGTGAAATCATCGTGCTGCTCCACGTGTCGGCTGTATGCTGCAGAAGGAGCCGTGACGGTGGGAGGCACTGCTTGCGAGCAGGAGCCCTGCTCAAACGAGGGCTTCAGAGAGCGGTGTCCTCGGCGTGGGGCAGTCGGCAGGAGCCAGAGGTTACTTCTGCCCTGCAGTGGTTGAGGAAAGAGGTTTGCAGTCCTCAGGTTGCTTTACGTGAAGGAAACTGTTCAGATCAATGCTTCCAGCAAGATTTCTCTTGGCACTGTTGCTCAGCAGGGAATGTGCCCACCGTTTCTTCAGCAGACGTTTGGGTTTGAACAGACTCTGGGTCCTTCACAGGGCATGAGGAGCTTGGGGGACTGCACTAGCGATTTGAGGGACTGCGCTAGCGATTTGAGGGACTGTGCTAGCGATTTGGGGGACTGCGCTAGGGATTTGGGGGACCGCGCTAGGGACCGGAGCATCCCTGGCAATGCCGGGGCGGACAGAATCACAGAATCACAGAATCATCTAGGTTGGAAGAGACCTCCAAGATCACAGAGTCCAACCTCTGACCTAGCACTAACAAGTCCTCCACTAAACCACATCACTAAGCTCTACGTCTAAATGTCTTTTAAAGACCTCCAGGGATGGTGACTCAACCACTTCCCTGGGCAGCCCATTCCAATGCCTAACAACCCTTTCAGTAAAGAAGTTCTTCCTAATATCCAACCTAAACCTCCCCTGGCGCAACTTGAGCCTATTCCCCTCATCCTGTCACCAGGCACGTGGGAGAACAGACCAACCCCCACCTCGCTACAGCCTCCTTTAAGGTACCTATAGAGCGTGATAAGGTTGCCCCTGAGCCTTCTCTTTTCCAGGCTGAACAATCCCAGCTCCCTCAGCCGCTCCTCGTAAGACTTGTTCTCCAGACCCCTCACCAGCAAGAAGCTGTTGCTGCATGCTTGCCCTCCTGTCCCCGTGTCAGCCGGTGGCCAGGGCTCACACCCTGAGAACCATCTCCCATTTATTTCCCTGATCTCCGCTGTGCTCTTAGCAGAGAGCCAGGGACGGAGCAGGCACAGGCACTCCCTAGCCTGGGATTCAGGACATCCTGCAGAGGAGGTCACCATGAAGTGCTTTAAAAGGAATAAAGCATGAAATTTTAATCAAAGTTTAGATGTACTGCAAGGCCTTCTTGACACCATGAAGAGCATAACTTCAGAGGTGGACGCTTCTTGTTCTTGTGTTTTGAGAATTAGACTGTCACCTACTGCAGCTTGAAAGCCCAGCATCACTAGTTGCTCTTGGAAGTCACCTCACTGTTATTTCCAACTCTTACTCAAATTTGTTGAACCTTAAAATGTCTTGCCAAGCAGTTTCCCAATGTCTGTGGAATTTAGTCTCTTGTTTGTTTTAGGAAAGGTGCGATTTATAGAGCTTCAGTATTTTACTAGATAAAAATATATTTACAGAAAGAAATAACGATTTTCCACCTTCTTCAACTCCCGTTGACATTTTGGCTTTATCTTAGATATTAAAATAAAATAAAAATCTCAGCTTGTTCTTGTTTATTAAAAAGAAGATCTATTATTACTATTTAAGTACTTTTAAAAGAATTTAAGAAAAAAAATAATAGCTTAACCTTAAAATTCATGATGAATGGTAAAATCTGTTCTTTAACTCTGCCCATGCTATAGGGACATACCTGGTTCTTTGCAAGACGGACTTGCCAGATGATTTTAGCTAGTACAAGCCAATTAAACAATGGGAACTCAAGTGAAAACACTTCATGGCTATTTTGCACCTAACAGTGAAAGAATACCGGGTCCTGTCTCCCTAAATAGACTTTGTTTGGTTTCGGAGATCAAACAGGACTCCTCTGCCAAGTAACCAGGGTTTGTACGGGGCTGCTTGCAGCTCTCACACTCGGGGAAGCAAAGAGTCTGGAAGTGGTGATAAATGGGCTAAACTTGCAGCTATTCAAAATTCAGCCAAAAAGACAAAAGAGTTTGGGATATCCCTGAGGTCTTGCAGTGCATAACCACTGAGGGAGAGCTGGAGATCTTAGGAGTGTTTCATGCTGACTGGTGTGTGCTCAGGAGTTTCATGTGCCACGGAGGAGCCAGGGGAGCTTGGGGATGTGAAGTCTGGATCCAAATCCTGAGCTCCACGTGTATCTGCTGTGAACGACCTCGCCTGGTCTTCACTTAATTATAAGCTCTGTGGAGAAAAAAGAGATTTGCCTTGATTAAACCGAGTTCCCAAACTGTTGGGAACTACTCGGAAGAAACAGTAGACTGCAGGATTTTGAACCAGGTAATTCTCCAGAGTCGGTCTCACTACAGTATTGCTTAAAAACATGACTGACCTAATTATGACATAGTTAACATGCATCTAGTAATTTGTGAGTATTACCATGTCTGCTCTGGGCTTGACAGGACTCCTGCTTGGGGCTTATTTGTTGCTGAATCGTCCTTCACCGTGTGCTGTGCTTTGCAAGTCATCGGTCTTAGGTGACACTTGGAAGTCTCCGACAGCCTGGCAATCCCAGCCCGGGCAAAGGAAATTGCAGGATGTCCAAGGCACATGGGAAACTAACAAAAAGTTCAGGCCAGTTAAAATCTTCATAATGGGCTATTAAATTGTTTTACTGTTCAGCTTCTCTGTAAAATATCAATTATCTCAATGGTTGTAATGTAATCAAAGCAATTAAATTCCAAAGGCTTGCATGTAAAAACCAGAGCTTTGTAAATGGGAGCCCAGCCCCAAGTAGTTGAGTTGCTCTGTTTGTGTTTAAAAGTTTCTCCAGATGACTATTTTGTTAATGGTGTTACAGTTTGAGAACCGTAAAAGGGTTTTGTGTGCTTGAGGTTTAGGGTGTGTTTTGAGCTTGGCTGCAGACGGCGTTTGGAGAACTGAGCAAGGAAGGCGGCCTCGCAGCCCGTGCCGGGTGAAGGCGGGCTCGTCCGCGGCCGTGGGAAGTGGGGGCAGCCTCCGCCTGCGAATCCTGGCCCTGGCTCCGTCCCCACACGTTTCCTCTGCTGGTGGGTAACTGCAGCTTACCGTTCCCAGCGCTGTGCAAACCGCCAGGCTGATGTCCCTGAAGCACCTCGGATGTGAGACTTGACAAGTATTCCCATCGTAGTTTTATCACGTTCAGGATCTTGCCTCTGGTGATATGTTTTACAAGAGCAGGAAAAAGCTAAAGAATGATATATTGCAGGAATATTTTCCCCGTGATTTCTCCTGGAGTAGGGTGAAACTGAGGTGCTCCTCGAGGAAGTTTTATTTCAGTTTATTTGAGTGGAGCCTACTCCGTTAGGTTTCAGTAGAACTGAACCAAATCCTGTCTTGTTCGGGTCAAGATTGCTGTTGTTGGCATTGGCCATGAAATTAATGGTGACTTTGGGGTGCACCATTTGAACCATCTTACGGAGTTCTGATTTAGAGGCAGCGCTAAGCGTCTGTCCCCTGGGATTAAGGTTTTAGGAGGGTCAGATGGCAGGATCTGCAAATGTTTTTGGCCATAGGCCAGGAAATCACCTGTAATTCGTATCAGGCAGCGTTGTTCTGAAAGCTGCATGCTCACTACATCTTTATCTCCGTGCTTAAGGCAGTCAACTTTCAGAGGCATGCACTAACCTAGCGGAGCTGTTGGTTACTCATTTTTAAAAGGGATGAGCCAGGTCTTCTACACCACTGCTGCGTCTTGTAGGCAACTGGAAACCTGCATGAGGTCTAATGGTGATGTTGGTAGTAGGGTGATGGTTGGACCAGATGATCTTGAAGGTCTTTTCCAACCTTAATGATTCTAGGATTCTGTTCCTTCACTTGTTAATAAAGCAGGGCAAAAAAGAAAGAAAAACTTTTTCTTCCAAATCAAATTACTGTTATCATTATTTGCACAGCAACATCACCGCATGGTGTGCTGCTTAAGACAAGAGCTGGATGTGCCCAGCCCCAAGGAACATGCAGCCAAAACAGCCAGAGAGAGGACGAACCTCAGAGCAGTGCCATTTCTGTCGACTCATTAAGAAAATGATAGATTTGCAGCTCCAAGCGAGAAGTAGTTTCCGTAGAGGATGAACTCGTGGAGGCAGGAAGATGCAAAGAAAGTGTTAATGCTGGAGCGGAGTGTTTGGGAGCTGAGGAAATGGGAGGAAAATCCAGGAATGCTCATAATGTGCAACAGCCTTGGGGGATTTTGGTGTCTTCAGACAAAACTTGTGATCAGAGTTTAGTCTGAGGGCCTCCTTGAAGCTCACTGAAATCAGCATAGGCTCCTTCTGCCTTGATAAGACCTGTATCGCGTCCTGGGGATAGCTGGAACAGTGCTGAAAAGAGCTGTGTGCTCATAGCTGCTTTTGAAATGTAAAAGTAGCTAGTCACTGTCAACTGTTACTTGCTCAGATTATTTGCACATTACCAGAACTGGTCTGGAGGCCGGTTCTCCATCTGCTGTCACCGTGTTAGCCACTTGTGCCAGTTCTGCTGCCCCGAGGTCCGTGGTCGAAGCACTGCCGTGCTGTGTGCAATCTCCTCCTGTCATGCAGCAGACAGGCACTGGGGGTGCTGGCATTTGCCCGGTTCTCTGGAGGAAATGAGCTTCTCCTCCTCTTCTGCTCTCACTGAGCAGGGCCCCCATTTCTGGGCAGGAGCACAGCCGTGACGCAGCGCTGGGCCCCTTGGCTTCCTCTGGGTGCACCAACTTGGGAACACGAGTGGGAGCGAGAGGCTGTGAAGGAAACCAGTCTCTTGGTCTCTTGCCCCCCTTTGCTTCATCGACATTCTCAGGTAGAGAACGAATTGGTGCAGAGATGATCAGCGATGGTTCATTGGGAAGAAGCAGCTTGTTGAAATGATTTGCAGATTAAGTGTGCCAAAAACAGAAGAACCACCATGCATGACTCTATGTAAGTGCTGTTAAAAGCAGAGCATGCCTCGTTCTGCAGAGCATGCCTTGTCTTCTGCAGGGAGCGTGGAGCAGGTTTGTAGCACTGACTTTTTGCAAACAAGCCCTGTCTCTGCTGAGGTCTTCCTGCAGCACTTGCGGTGGCCCAGCTGGGCCCTCTAATGCGTGTTTTCCTTCTCTCTGTCCCACTGCAGGTGCGTTACTGCTGGGAGGAATCCTCTACTCCTGGCAGTTCCCACATTTCAACGCCCTGAGCTGGGGGCTGCGGGAAGATTACTCCCGAGGAGGTTACTGTATGATGTCCGTGACCCACCCGGGGCTGTGCAGGCGGGTGGCTCTGCGTCACTGCGTGGCCTTAATTGGACTCTCCACGGTGGCTCCCGTTCTCGACATCACCACGTGGACTTTCCCCATCATTTCACTCCCTATTAACCTCTACATCTCCTACCTCGGCTTTCGGTTCTACAGGGATGCAGACCGCAGCAGCTCCAGGAAGCTCTTCTTCTGCAGTCTGTGGCATTTGCCAATGCTGCTGCTCGTCATGTTCTCCTGCAAGAAGTCTTTGCTGGAGAAGGAAGAAAAAGGCGATCTGCACGGTGGAAATCACGGGAGGGCTATGGAAATCAGATTGCCTTAAATGTCAGTTATTTGTCATCCTCATGACACATCAGGTAGTGTATTTTAGTAGTTACAAGGGGGAAACCTGTGGGATTTGTTTGAAGAAGAATCATTTGTGCCTAGTGACCACTTCATGTGATAATTTTCTATTTTCTTCTTAAAGGGAATAGACAGGAGAGCTTTGAGCATTCACGGGCCGCAGGCCCATTCATTCACTCACCACAGATTAAAATTTCGCCTGTGTCAGAAGCACACACTTTCGGATGGCCTTCCACGGCCTTTGTGAGTCTTGATCTCTCATCTCGTGGATGGGTCTTCACTTAGCAAGTCACAAGCGCACACTCACTGACCGCCAGCACTGGCAGCCTTGGCGAAGAAGTCAGGAAGCGACAAATGAATGATTTATCACCCCTGCCCCAAGCATCCTTTCCAAATTAAGCTTTAAGGCTCATGATGGGCTGGGTGAGCTTGTACTGTCTCAGTCTATGCCGTCCCTGCTCTGTTATTACACAGAAACCTTCAGTTTCTGAGCCTTTTTCCTATCAGTTACTTTTCCCAAGATTTTCCATGCACCCTAGGATATTTGTAGCTTTCACATAGCTTTCACAAAGCTTTCACGATGCTAAACGAGTTAAGAAAACTGTCTTTCAGCACACTACACATCAGCATTTAAACAACCTCCAGATGAGCAGCTATTCTGTAGCATATACTTGAACACACTCTTAGCCATTTTTCTACTACATCCATCACGGTGAATTTCCAGCTCCCATGTGGTTTTACATCATTAAGGTTTGAGCCCTGTGTGCCAGATCTTCGGCTGGTAAAAACTGCCATTGCAAGCTTTGAAAGGTGTATGAGGAGGGGAACAGATCTCAGCGTCTGGTAGTTGTAAGGCGTTTCTGTGCTGATGTGTCCTGTGCCAGCCCGTTCAGTCTCAGTGTCCTCGAAAGAGCTCTGGACTTGCATCAAGAATTTGAACTGTGTCTGGTAGCCCACCACGGTGGCTCAGAGAAAAGGTCTCGCTTGGGGTTTGTCATCAGTACGGAAACACATTTTATAGGAAAAAAAAACGTTTAGGATTTTTGTCTAATATTGTACTGTTCAAATTGCTGATGCAGCCAGTGTCTCTCAAAAGAACGGTTGGGGATAGTCTTATTAGGAAAATGCATTGTCTTTGTTAAATGATGCGATGAAATGCGTTCCTAGTCACAGCGTAACGTGGTTGTGATGCCAGTCCGGGGCTGTGGCTTACCCTCAGCATACCTGGGGCTGGCTGCGAGCGGCTGGGATGCTTCCAAACACGCCGGCATCCCGTGTAGACAGGCCGTGCTCCAGTTTATTGTGGTAGTTAATGCCTGTTATGACTTGATGCGTTTCCATGCCAAGATTTCTTTCCCATGTGGGGAGGACTGGGCAGCACAGTTGTACCTCGACCCAGAGATGCAGCAATATCTGAAACGGGAGACAGTTCCCTAATCCGAACCCAAAGAAAGCCCTTCAAGAGACGTCACAAATCTGCCACCATGTGTGTATCAAGCTGCCGTAAAATCTTCCCTGGCGGCTTTAATGCTCCAAGCCCAACTTCTGGTCTCAGTTACGCCGGTGTAAATCAGGAGTGACACCGGTAACCTCTGTGCTGCTGGCGGAGGTGCTCCGCAGGAGCAGAGCCACCTGTTTTACATGGCTCTTAACTAATCGGTTGCAAGATTTCCTGACTCTCTCAAGTGATTGCAGATGACAGGATTGAGTTCCCTGTTTCTGGGCATCTCCATCATTCTCAAGTTACTGGGGGGAACGCTTCGTGAAAGTATCTGGAAACTGTACAACTGTACAACTTCTTAATTTGTTTTAAAAGTGCATTCAGTCTTCTCTGCAATAAAGTGCATACTGTACAAATAGAGAGGAGTGCTCGAAAGCTGTTTTTAAACAACTGATGTATAATTGCAACTCCGGTACTGTTCAGTTAATTGCAAAGGTATTTGATGATAGTTTTGTGGCATTTCTCCCTGCACCAGTATTCTTCTTGATCTTTGCAAGAGCGAGGATGGCTTGCAAAATACTGGGTTATTGTGCAAAAAGCACACTGCAAGTAGGTTGCATGTGAGTGGAAAGAGTTTGAGCAAAACCAAAGAATTTGGTGAACCTTTAGCTGGGAGAGGAACCTGAAAATAGCAGATGGCTCACAAAAACGGCAGGATTGGCTCCCAGAGGCAGAAAGCAGTGCTGAAACAGGAGGGTTGTGGTTTTCTCCTAAGTCATGATTGAGCCCGGCCTCAGGATGGCCTGCAAGTACGGGGTGCTGTCCTGACAGTCGATTTTGATTAAAGGACCTGAGGACATGCCTGTGGTTCAGTTTTCAAGAGTGGACATCTTCATTTCTTGGGCCAAAATGTGTAACATTCACGGGTTTTCAGGCCAGACATGAGCTTTGTAATCATCGCTGAGCGTCTGCAAAATGCAGGTCACGAAATTGCACCACCATCTCCACACCTGGTCAGTCTGGCCTGAAGAGAGAGCATCTTCCTAGAATGCATGGATCTGGAATTTACAGGTAAGAAATACCATTTATTTATTTATTTATTGGTAGGAGAAAAAAACTGTCTTTTTTCAGCCAGGAGGTGTTCTGCGCCATGCTGTAAAATGGCCACGTATCAGGTATGGATGAAGACATTTAACCGCCTTCAGGAATTTTTGCTCTTGCTCATACTGTGAAAATGAAAAGTTTGCCAAACTGAAATCTCAGCTACGTACAGACAGCGCGGTAGGCGTGTCAGATGTCCATTTCAGCATTTGGGGTGCCACTGTGGAAATGAGACAGGTACTAAAGCTGCCTGCCCACATCCCAAGGTGTTTGTGATTGCTGTGACCCAGCATCCAGGATTAACACAGCTCTCCCTGCTCCAGCACTTCTGATGTTAGCACCTAAATGCTGCAAGGAAAGAGCAGGTGAGGGGCATGCCGGTGACTTGCTGTGATTGTAAGTGCCAGGGGCTAAAGTCGGGCTTCCTGCATCTCTGTCCCGGACCCTGCAAGCACTGGGTTGCTTTGCACTGCTCCGTAGATCCAAGGCGATGGTTTCTACACAGAACTGCAATGGTGTTCTGTTGTCCCATGTAGAGGACTTGAGTATGGGTTCTTTGGCATCCCGTTATCCTGGTTACTCAGGGTCTCCCTGTGGTTTGGCCCTCATGGGGCAGACCTGCTTGGTGTGGAAGTAAAAAAGCAGCAGCGATGTGCTGTTTCCCTCCAGCCCCGGGCCCTGCTGGTGCTGAGGTGGTCCCTTGTGGGGGTTGCTCTTACGGCATTTTGCAAAGGAAATCCTTTGCTGGCAGCAGTGCACCTCCTGAAGCCTGTGCTGAGGCTGACGGAGGAATCTGGGCCAGTGACTGGAGAAGACGAAGCTTGTTTTAGTCTATGTGAACTTTAAACCTTTTGTGTGACTCCAAGTATGGTTTTGTGGATAAAACAGTAGCCCTAAGGCTCTGGCGATCTTCATTCTTTCCAGATTTCTGCTGAGGAAATGCAGTCCATCTGTAAAGTAGGAATGATAATATTTAGCCTGCTTGGACAAGGGAACAGCTCGATAGCCCATGTTTTGTCAGCCCCTTGCCCGTTGTTCTTCACGGCCCTTGGAGGAGAGCGCTGGCGTTTGAGCGGCACTGTGGAGAGCTGCCTCTTGCGTCCCCCTGCGCTTCTGCTCCTTGCTCTGATCTTCAGCAGATCGCTTAACCTCGGTACAGCAGGCACGAGGATTGGGAAACCCAGCTCCGTGATCTCAGACTGCCCCGAGCTCCAGCACTCGCCAGGAGCCAGGGCTGCGGCACGAATCCACGCAGCGCCTGCGGCACCTTGGCGGGACAGGCGTCCCCGCAAGCGACCGGTCGGTGGGGGTCCCCGCTTTGTTCCAGCATGAGTGAGGAAACCCAATCCCTGTGCACACAGCTCCCTCCCTTCTGCTTTCCCCACATGTTTTTCTCTCGCTTCCTGTATCAGTCTCCGATATAATCTGCCCCAGCAGAGTAGCACATTCACACTCCCCTGGCTCCAGCAGCGTTTCTCGCTCGGCCCGGCTGCGGCATTTCAAGGCTTACACAAAACACACACGGTCTTTTCAGCTCCGGCGGTCCCACGAGGACGGGATGGAAACAGAGGGATACTATTAGAAATCATTATGGTTACAGATAGAAAGCATGTTATCCAGGTTGCTCTCCAGAGGTGGTTAGATATCCCCCCTTAGAAGTGCTGTCTACGGGAGGCTTTGCTTTTAAAACAGAAATAGCAGCGCTGTTTTCCTACCAAGCAGCCCGGTTGGTGGTGGTAACACTAGCAGCCCCGTGGCAGGCGTTTCTAGTCCTGGTATTTCTTAACCATGGGAAGAGCCGGCCCCGGCGGGGGCTCAGGGGACGCAGCGTGCCACCCGTGCTGCCGCATGGCCATGGCTCGGCCGGTCACCGTGCGGTGCTGCTTTTCCTTCTCCCGGTCATTGCCTATGGGGAGCGTCCGTCTGCAGGGCAGGGCCGCTGCCCCGCAGCTGCGTCCCCATCGTACCAAAGAGAAATTTGGTAATTTGGGGGCAGAGGTAACAACTGAGGTGGGAGGGCAGAAACTCCTCTGCGAGCGTCCATCAGACTTGCTGGATGCTTCCCACTGATATTCTTTAGGACCCTATGAAATAAAACAGTACCACGGGCTTTTAGGGCTGTGACACAGTTCAGCAAGCTTGGGAGCTGCCTTCCAAACTTTGTCAGCCCGGCGGGAAGTATTTCTCGGAAGCGAGACGATCGCTGTGCCCTGCTGGAGCTCGCTTTGGCTGGGCTTGCAAGGAGCCCCGCGCCTCCGCACGGCCGCTGCCCGGCCCCGCGCGGTCACAGCGTCCCCGGCCCGAACAGCAGGAGGTGGTCGCAGCTCAGCGTGTGCAGCGCCCCAGACCACGTAGGTTGCCATCAGACACGCGTGTGTGTAACGGGGCTGGCTGGAGCATCTCCCGTTGGCTTTGCCTCGTTCGCTTTCCGCCACCTCTGGTGTTCTGCTGCCAGCGTTAACTGTTTGTGCTGCAGATTTTCCAGCCGAGGTCAGTGCCCCGGGCTGGTTTTTAGTTTCCAGTGTTTCAAAAGGCACAATTTGACTGTTTCGCAGGACAAGGCTGGCAAAACGAGCTGTTTTCCCACAATGCGGAGATGTTTTTCCTTCTGCTCCTAACCAGCTCTGGCACCTCCAGGCCTTGGAACGAGAACTGACGCTTTGGCAGCGGGCTCTGCGGGCTCAGGTCGGTGCGTTCAACCGCTCTGTGACGATCCTGCGTGTTCCCTGAGCCTCCGCGAGTTTTTGTTTGCAAACGCTTGTTTGAGCACTGCTGCTGATGGCTCCAAAGGGATGCAGCCGGTGCTCTGAGCGTGGCAGGCACGGAGCCGGCTGGGGAGCTGGTGGGGAGCTGCTGCCGCGGTCCCTCTGCTTTAGTGAAGCCCGGGAGCTAAAAAGGGGTGCCCGGAGAGGGAGACACCTGCCTCTGCCCCCCGAGCTGCAGAAGCTTTATTTAATTTATGCCTTTAGTACCATTTCTCTAGGAGCCCTGCGTCATCCGTCACCACCGGAGGGGGTTCTCCCCCTCTGCAGCACTGCATCCAGCCTGGGGGCCCCCAGCACAAGGACAGGGGGGTGCTGGAGCGGGGCCAGGGGAGGCCACGAGGACGCTCAGAGGCTGGAGCACCTCTCGGTGGAGGGCTGGGGCTGGGCAGGCTGGAACAGAGAAGGCACCGGGGAGACCTTGTAGCGGCTTTTTGGTACTTGAGCTTATAGAAAAGGTGGAGAGCAACGGGCAGATAGCAATAGGACACGAGGGGTTGGTTTGAAAGTATAAAAGGGAGATTTAGATTAGATGTTAGAAAGAAATGCTGTACTCAGAGGGCGGTGAGGCCCTGGCGCAGGCTGCCCGAGGAGCTGGGGGTGCCCCATCCCTGGCAGTGCCCAAGGCAATCCCTTCCAACCCAAACCATTCCATGATACCATGATCAAGTGAGGCGGAGTGCAATACCCAAAGGGTGTCTCGGTGCGTCTCAGAAGTGTGCAGCCCCAGAGACCACCAGGGCAGCTTGGGGAATCGTTTTGTCCCCCTGGTTTTGCTGCACTTCACGCAGTGCTGCCCAAGGCGCGTGGCAAGGTCCGTCCTGGTGACCGCTCACTTTTTCACCACCTTCTACTGTAACTGGCTTTCCTTGGATATATATTTTTCGTGAATTATGTGCCACAAAATACACCGCTCGTACCAGGATAAACTGCAGGTGTAGCCAGACTGTCTTTTCCTTAAACAGAAACACAGACCTGAGGGAATTGCCCTGAGAGACTGAAAACAAAGTCTTTCTCCCAGCCTGCCTAAACTGGGACCCTACGGAGCTGCCCATCGTCCTCCTCCAAAAAGGGGATGGGGAAAATGGGAGCCCCTGGGTCAGGGAAGAGATAGAGACCAGAGCATGGAGCCCGGGTGGGATGGACCCTACAGGAGCCGGGCAGGGGGGGCTCTGCCATGGGTCATCCTCTGCCAGGGGGGAGCTGGCTGCCGGGACAGAGCCCAGCACACGGCAGTGGGAGCTCATTTGGCAGGACGTGCCTGGCACGGGGACTCGGCTTTTGTTTTCTGAGCAATGAAAAAGATCAAGATTTGCGGTGCTAACAAAGGCTGGGAGATGTTTGGGATTTTTTGGCTGCGGAGAGAAGGCACTGTATCAAATTAAACTTGAAACGGGGATGCAAACGAGGTGATTAAGGCATTTCCGCCTTGCTTCCAGGGGAGCTGCTGGACGGCATCCAGACCGGGGAAAGGAACAGGCTGAGTTTATCAGCTTCGCTCCGAGGTTCGTACCGGAGCAGCCAAGGGCTCGCTGGTGGACGCGCCACCCGTCAGCAGCAACTCCCAGCCAGCGCAGGGGGAAACTGAGGCAAGCCGGGGGAAGCGAGATGCCCGGGACCACACGGTCACCCTGTGGCAGGGGGAGGAACTGAGATGTCTTCTCCCCTGTCTGAAGCTTGTTGCGTGTGCTTCGTTTGTAACTGAGCCGAGGGGTGGCAGGAGCTGGCGATACGTCAGGATTGATCGTGATCAGCCCTCCTGGCTTTAAAAATGAGCGGTGGGAAGAGAAGTGCTTGCAGGTAGAAGTGCTTGCAGGAGATGCTCCTGTCTGGGGATGGGAAGGGGTCTGTTCTGTGTGCTGCCCGCTACGTCTGGTCCCCAGCGGTCACCAAGCATCTGCAGGGGCATTTGTGCTGCATCCCGCGGCTGCTGCTCGGGAGCCGCCTGGCTGTGCTCGCTGCACGGGCTGCTCCGTGAGGCCGTTTGCAGACTGCTGGGTGAGCTGGGGAGGCACCCGCTGGGCAAAGCCCAACTAACCCCGCTGCTAAACCCGTGCCAAAGCCCAGCAGAGCTCAGCCTTGCTGGGTCTGTCCACAGGGCAGCACCAAAGAGACTCCATCCGAGCCCGCAGCTCAGAGCCAAGGAGCCTGCTCCAACGCCAGCAGCCCTTCACATGCTGTAATGGGGGCTGCAGGAAGGCCACGCTGGATGGACGGACAGACAGACGGACAGACGGACAGATGGAGAGGCAGCGGGCAGCCACTCGCTGGGATGCGCAGGCTGCGCCTCGCCTGGCCGCGGTGGCACTGAACTCCCTCTGTTGACTTATCCTGAAGTTGCACCCCGTAATCCAGTCGTGTCCCTGTCTCTGGTAATAAATAGCACCGTCGGTTAATGGCTTCAGCCCTTACTAAGCCACAGACCGGACCGATTATTGCTGCTTTTGTAGCCTGTACAGAGCTGGTTTTATTTCTAATTGCACCCTGCTGGTGTGCTCATAATGATTTTCCCTGCTGCATCCCATGCGGTCCAGTGCTACAAAGCCACATTTTCGTAGTAGCTGTTGTTGGTTTTAATCACTTGTTATTTGGATGATATATTAATAGCAGTATCTCTGCGAGGCTTTAAAGTGTTTTCTTTTTCAAAACATTTACAACAAAAGCTGAGCGTTAGCCCTAATAAAACGTGTGTTTCATTTGGCTCCCTTCTTCAGCGATGAATCCAATTAAGTGAGCGCTCGGCAGAGTTCATCCCACTGCATCCTGTCCTGCCACAGCCCCAAAATCCAATCATAAACATCTGATTAAAAGGTGTTGGAGACTCCGGCAGGAACAGGGGTGCTTGACAGGCCCCACATGGCTGGAGGAGTGTGGATCTGTACTTGCCAGTGTGTCGGCAGGAGAAGCCCGTGATAGTCCCAAACTTACCTTGCAGATGTGCAGTTACACCTTGCCATTCTCCTGAAGCCAAACAACCGTTGTTCCTTCTTTCACAGCGGGGAATGGCAATGAAGCTGGCTGGTCAGATGGAAACTGGGATGAGAAGCCACTGGCAAGACCAGAAATAACCCCAGAATTGCCCATTCCCTGTCTGAAGCATGGGGAACGCTCTCCCTCCGAGCAGGACAGCTGGCTCCAAGGTGGCAGGAACGGGGCGATGCTCTTTATTTCAGCCATTTGGGGGGGGGGAAAAACACCAAAATTTACCTTTGCTGCGATGAAATGCAGCATGATTTAACTAGCAGGGGCCGCTGCCGTTAATTGCATTCAGAGGGGGCTGTGAATGGACTCCTCACCCCCTTCAAAAGGCCACGGCAGCATGTCAGCCGCGGTGCGGGTCATTCATGGACACTACAGGAGATGCGAAAACATCTGCTAGGTCCATGCCGGCTCCTTTCAGTACAGTTACTCCCCTTGCTGATAATTGTCTGTGTTCTGTCATCTAGAAAGGGACTTTGTGTGCCTCCCAGGTATTCTAATGCTAATTTGTTTAGTTAAAAAGGAGAAGAGGCTAAACAGATGTGAACCATTTGGTTAGGTTGTAGTTCATTTGTTAGGAAGTGCAAAGGATTCTTGGCAGGATATTAAATATTACCTTGGCTGCTCACAAACACTTCATATTTCAAGAGAGGAAGGGAGGTAGGGACTGCACTCCATAAATCAGGCTTTTCAAAGAGACAGAAAAAGGCAAACATTTGATAAATCTGTGTCATTATACTTAGAGATCAAAGGGGTTTTTACATATGTATTTATGCAACTGGCAACCTAGGAGACAATAATAACAAACATAGATCTCTGACAGCTTTACAAAAATAAAAATTAGCCGGTTCTAATCTGTAATTATCTGTGCGAGGTAGGAGGCTGCGAGCAGCAAGGCTTTAAGTTGCCAATGTTGAGACGATGAGCGAATGTTAAGTCATTAATAAATACATTAGAAAGTGCCATGTGCAAGAGATTGCAAAAGCCACCGGGTCGTAGCTGCGCATGCCCACGGCGTGTGCAGACCTGGTTTCCTGTACTGAGCCCAAAATAGGCAGGCGATAGTTGTCGGACCCAGTAGTCACCAGGGGAAGGAGTGTTCCCGATGTGCTAATTGCCTTTATGATTTTCCAGCAGATGATCTACCAGGAATCTGCCTGAAGGACCCGTGGAGATAGGAAGATTTCCAGCCCTGGTCTCTCCTCTGCTTGCCAGTAAGTTGCAGATACACATCGGTAGCATCCGTAGCCTGTGTCAGCCTGAACGAGCCCTGCCATTATTCCCAAATTAGGCTGACTGATTTTGTACAGCCTCATAAATACAGGAGCCAAAGACTCAGGTAAGGCAGGGAAGAAACCTGGAGAGACCCCAGAGGAGGTTTGCGCTCAGCAGGACAAACAGGAGGACCAGCGGGGGCTGCAGTGGGTATTTCTGTAATCCAGGACAGAATTTAGCAAAGGAATTCAAACATCTGCAGGAGCAGCAAGGGCCGTCACATCACTCAGAAAACAAGGAGAAATCCAGTTGCATGAAAATAATTCCACGGACAAAGCAATGCAGCCACAGAAACGAGAGAAGGAGAAGTAGCATTATGTCATCTCGCCTTTCCTTTTGGCCAGTCGCTGGGCTGATTTCCTATTCTCTTGTGCTGTTTTAAAATGACTTCAGCAACTTGGTTTCTGCCTGTTCCCATGGGAAACTTCCACAGTCTATAGATTTCACTGGTAGAAAACTCTTCTTGACAATCAGGCTATATTTTCCTTTACTCAATTCCATCACATCACTCCTACTTACGCCTCCTTGGAGCACCCTAAACGCTCTTCTCCATTGAAGTCGGTGGAGTTATGCGAGCAGTAAATTTGGCCCATGGCACTTGGAGAAATAGATATTAAACCCTCGGGGACAAATTAGGGAGGGAGGGGAGGGAGGGCAGCGGGGGAAAGGAAATGGTTTCAGGTTGAGAGAAACAAGATCTCCTCTTACATCTGTACAGTGGTGCTGCCCGCTGCCCGGCTGGAGCACGCCCGGGCCTCCGTGCTGAGCTGCTGCGAGAGGCAGCGACGTCCCCGGGATGTCCCCGGGCACTGACGTGGTTCTGAAGCCATGTCTGGGAGCTTGGGGGCAGCCTGTGGCACTGGGGCGTACGTGCAGAGGGACCACGTAAAGCCCTGGCACCCCCCTGGGGTGGGCACTGGCTGCTGTGCCAGCAGTCCCAGTCGAGGTAGCGCTCTCGGCAGGCTGTGCCCCCTGGGTTAATACTAAAGCACGTGTTTTTCGGGAGAAAAATGCCCTAGGCCCTCTTCCCTGGCTGTTACCTCACTACTGTGACATCAGAATGAGTGCAGCAGATGTGGGCAGTGACGGAGCTGCTGGGGTACAGACGACACACACCGGGTGTCCCAGCTCCCCTCCTCTTGCTCCAAAATCGCGGCAGTGCACCAGACCGCAGCACACCCTGCAGAGGGCACACGTGGCAGAGAGGAAGAGAGGACAGCACCGCGGGCTGCTCAGCGTGGAAGAAATGGAATAAACGTGTGCAGGAGCTCTCTTCCCTGGGACCCCACACAGGGGCGAGGGCTGGGGAAATGGCCCGGTGACTTAGGGACATCTCAGCGCTCTGTAAAAGACCATGGAAGTAAAACCATTATAGACGGATACGTGTGTGTAAAAGGGCATGCAATAGCATGCAGAAGCCGCAGACCAAGCCCTACCTCTCGTTGTGCTATAGGTGCTGTACAGTCCCCAGCAGGAGGTGGTTTGGGCTGGCCACCTCCTCTCTGGCCAGGTCACTGCATGCCACAGCACTCCCGGGTTACTCGCTCCAAATACCTCATTTCCCTACCAACACGCACCTGATTAACATCATCAAATGTTGATGACTGTTCCCAGACAAAACAGTGAGGTGCTTCAGACCACATCAGGAAAACTGCACCCTGTCTGGAGTGGGACCAGGAGCACCCTGGCTTGATTTCGGGTACCTGCTCCCATTTCTCTCCCCGGGCAGGACCAGCTGCTCCTGCAGTCCTTTGAAGAGCTGTGTGCGCCCTGTCGTGAACATAAAAGTTGTCCTCCTTCAGAAAAAAAAAAGAAGAGGACACTTAGCGTTTCAGAACTGGCCTTTTCAGTGGCAGGAAAGTATCTTTTGCCAAAAGGACACACGGATTTTCTATCTGGGGAAAAACAAAGCAAGAAGAAGCTCGGCATTAGGGGCTGAGCAGTGATGTGCTACTACCATGATCCAAGGGCAGCAGCACAGAGCAAACCCAGCCTTGCATTTCTTTGTGCCCCTTCCTTCCCGATGCTGCCTGCTTCCCGATGCAGCCCCAGTTGCTCTCACCTGCAGGGCAGGACCCCCGCGCTCCGGCCCAGCTGCTGCAGGTGGCACGGTAACAAACTGCAGGAGCCGGGAGCAGGCGCGTGAGCCCTGCTGGAGCCCTGCTCCAGGTGGATCTGGCCACAGCCCCCGAGGTTCCCCGCCTGCCCCTGCTCCGTGGGCAGCCCAGCAGCCTCAGTTCCTCTGCTCGGACGCTGTTTCTGGTACCTTACCTGTTTGGCAGTCCTAGGAAGAAAACTGAAGGCCAACTGTAGAAGATACAATTACAGTAAAACCTATCTTGGGGCTATTTTGCTTAAAAAGCCAATGCAGCTTTTACAAGCTACAGCTGACATATATTAAGAGCTTAAACCAAACTTTCTGTGACATTTGTTGATGTTAGCCTGGCTGGTGCTGGTAGACGTAAGGAACAAGAAGAATTACTCCATCCGAAGGGTTTTCCTCTTTTCCTGTGGCTGTAGGGAGCAACCCGTGCGTGGAAGCAGCAGGCTCTAGGTCTGTAGGAAGCGCTGGGCAGAGAGGTGAGCGCGTCTGGGTCCAGCAGAGCCAGCCTGTGCCACCTGCCGGCCCGTTGCTACCCGCGGCTGTGACTCAGCCCTGGCCTGGACATCTCCTGTTTAATTCTGTTCCCAATTACCCGGCTGGGCCGGCTGGCAGAGCTTTACCAGCGTGCAGAGGAACTAGAAAACGATTCCTCCTGCGGCTGCCTCTCATCACTGCTTGCTTCACGTCACCCTCCATACCCCAGCCAGCCCAGCAACGCCGTCTATTTTAGCTCGCAGCAGAGGAGTGCTTTGAAATGCCTTGCTGTTTGGCTCCGGAGCTGAAGCGCAGATCTCCCGGTGTGCTCCCAACGCCTGCTTCGCACACACCTGGTCCCAGGCAGGATGGTGCCCCTGGCACTGCTCCTGGTGGGGTTCGGGTGGCCCGAGCACTCTTAGCTCTGTTGTAAGCCCTCTGGGAAACTCCTGGAGAAGTCACACACTTCTCAGGGTCTTATTTCCCCTCTTCAATCTGTCTGGTTTAATTAGTTCATAACTCTTTGTAGCAGGGATAATTTTAAAAGACGATAGTACAACACCCGGCGTGATCAGAACAATCAGCTCTTGCACAGGGCTTTTCAAGAGCTGATGTAAAGCTGATATATGAAGGAGTAAAGCTGATATATGAAGGAGTTGGCATCACACCGTCACTTCTGACACACAAGAAGATCAAGGCCCATGGTGGGTATAAGATTTGCCTGTTGTTCTGCAACAGTTTGGTGCCAAAAGTTAAAAAAGGCAGAGGTTTCAGCAAAGCTTCGCTATTCCCTCAAAGCAACAGAGCTCTGAAATCAGACTCATTCAGTACAGTATTTTCTGTGTCTTTAATAACAACATGACAGAAAAGCTGCATTGAACATGCACCGAAGCTGCCAGGCTACGTGCTTGTTGGATGAGTGTCACATTGGGCACATCCGTGGTGTGTGCAAAGCTCCCGCAGGCTCTTTGGAAAACACCAGCGTGACCTGGTCCTGGAATGGAGGCTCCCAGCGCTGCCGCAGTCGGCCCTGCCAGATGCTCGAATTCTGCTTTCACAGGCTGCTGCCTGGCCTCTGCTGCTCCCGGTACACGGACAGTGAGAAAACTCACAGGGTGTTTGTGGAGAGCCAGGGACTTCATGAAATACAGTGCCTTGGAAGGGCGGCTCATCAAAAAGCCACAGAATAGGCACATCTGTGGGAAACGATCACTGCGAAAACACATTCTTCTGCAAAAACAGCTTTGTTTCTCACACATCCGAATGCTTTGGGGAGGAGGAGGAGGAGGCGATGGCAGAGATGTCCCCAGTGCCACTATGTGCCATCAAGCCCCAGCTGGCAAGTCCCTGCAGCAGTGAGCGCCGGGGAGTGAGGAACACGGGGACGTGATTTAGTGATGGACTCGGTAGGTCAGGCTGGTGGTTGGACGTGATGCTCTTGAAGGTCTTTCCCAGCCTAGGTGGTTCTGGGGTTCTGTGAATCCCAGCCTGGCCGAGGGCCTGCAGGAGAACTGGAGCCCCCAGAGGAGGGACGAGCAATCAGAGCTGTGCAGCTGTGAGCGCTCGGGGCCATGCCCTGCCGTGGGAAGGCCGGGCTGCGTCCTCCTCAGCCAGCCGAGACACTAAAGGAACCGAGGGAAATGTGGATTGACAGGTATAATCCCAAACTGCATTATCTTGTCTTATGGCTCTCTTTTGTGTCTGTACAGTAGAGAGACCTCTGAACCCACATCTTTAGTCTAGCAATTAAACTTAGTATTTTGTCATTAAATCTTGTTTAGGGATAAAGGCGACTCTGGTTAACATTCTTGTGTGAAAGCCCCGGGGGACGGCCCAGGCACGGGGTGTCTCGGCCAGGCTGCTGGAGCCAGGGTGCTCCCCACGTGGGTCGGGGGCCTGGCGCGCCGGGACGGGGAGAAGTCTCATGCCCTGAGATCCCAGCCATGGTCTCTGAACTGAAATCCCCTTAAATCTCCTTTTCTTTGTAGTTTACAGCACTAGGTGAGGTGGAGACCACAGCTCCATGGGAGCACATCACCCAGCCCTGAGACACAGCCACTGAGCAAAAACATCACAAAGGGCTTCTGAGCTCGACGAGGAGCTGAAAAGTAGAAGTATGTTATTCTGATCAGTGCGCTGGATAGGATAATCCACAGCGGGCAGGATAATCCACGGCGGGCAGGATAATCCACGGGCGGGTCCCTCCGTGGTGCTGTTTCAGCCCGTGCCAGATTACCAGTGGGTGCCACCGGACTGGGGCAGGGCAGCAGGAAAGGGTGACCTTTTCCCCATCCACAGCAGGGCTTGGGGGCTCTGCTACTTGGGGTCTGCGTGGTCAGAGTGGAAGGAACAGCGCTCGGGAGGCTGAGGATCCCCTGCTGCAGGGCTGGAGACGTGGCGGAGGCAGGGTGCAGACCCCAGCACCCAAAGGGGCTTTTGTTTTGGGGCCTGGGAGCCAGCAGAGCGAGCTGAGGACAGGACCTGAGCATCACAGGTACAAAGCTTGCACGTGAAGCTGCTCCTCCTTCTGGAAAGGGGAGACTATTGGTTTGGAGACCCCTGTAATACTGCCTCAGGCTGAGATGAGGGCACTGCCTTGGGGGACAAGGCGGCACGGAGACACCGAGGTCTCTGTTGGTCTCCGTGCTGTACCCCAGCTGATACCTGCCGTTACTCACGCCTCCTCTCGGCTTTTCTGTGGGAGCTCTCAGGAAAGCTGGGAAATGTGCTATTTCGGGGAAGATGTTTCAGACAGCACCTGTATCGGAAAGGGCCTCGAGAGATCCAAAGCCTGAAACTGAATTTGGCCAGAGAGAAGGCGTGAATTTGGCTAGGAACAAGGTGCTGGGGGAACCGAAATAAACCAGGGAGCGATGTGCGGAGCTGGGAGGCTCCGCGGCCCGGCTCGTGTGTGCGGTGCGAAGCTGCGGTCCCGGTGGAGAAGCGGCGGGGCTCGGCAGCGCGGGGCCGGATCGGGGCATGGGAACCGATCCCTCGCGGCCCTGCGAATCTATGGAGGCTTTCCCCGCGGCACGGCGGCGTTATCTGTGGATTTACGCGCGTTATCCCCGCGGCACAGCAGCCCGCGCGTCCTCCCGCAGGGGCCGCGGGCGGTTACAGCGCCGGTGCCGTTACGGGCGCTGGGAAACGCCCGCCCCGGGGGAGCGGCGCGAGGCCGGTGCGGGCTGACGCGGCGGGAGGGCTGCGCGCGAGCCCCGCCGGGACCCACGGCCACGTCTGGCGTTCGCCGGGCGCTCCCCGGGTCCGTGACGGGGACGGAGGAAGGGAAGGGACCGGGACCGGCGGGGCCTCGCCCGTCGCGACAGCGTGTCGCCCTGTCGCCCTGTCGCCGTGCCGCCCCGCGTCCCCGTCCCCGCTCCGCACCCGCGGCCGCTCCTGAGGCAGCCCCGGGCGCGGCTCCCCTCAGCGCGCCGCAGCCAATCAGCGCCTCGCCTCCCCCCCCTCTCCCTCCCCTCACCCCGCCCCTTCCCTCTCATTGGCCGCTCCTCCCAGCGGCCGGGCTGGAGAAGCGGCGGAGCGCGGCGCCGATTGGCCGCGCCCGCCGCCCGTCACCCGCCTCCCCTACCCCCCCCCCGCCCCTCCGCCTTGGCTCCGCGCTGCCCGCGGCGGCGCCGCCGAGAGCGGGGCCGGGGCCGGGGCCGGGCGGGGGGCGCCGAGGGGGCGGGCGGCGGCCGCGGGGCCGCGCTGAGGCCGGGCCGGGCCGGGCCGAGCCGAGCCGAGCCGAGCCGAGCCGGGCGGCCCCGAGCCGAGCCGAGCCGCCCCAGCCATGCAGCCGTGCGCGGCCGCGGGCACATGGGGCAGCCCCTGAAGCGGCGCCTCGACGTGCCCGGCGCGGTGCCCTCGGTGCTGCGGCGGCGGCTGCTGCTGCTGGGCGCCATGCTCGGCCTCTGGCTCTGCCTCTTCTACTCGTGCGGCGGCTCCTGCGCCGGGCTGGCGGCCCCCGGGGGCTCCCCGGCGCCGCGGGGTCCGTCGGGGGGCGGCCTGCCCCCCCCGCCCCCCCCGGGGCTGCCCGAGGCCGCCCGCCCCATCTCCAGCCTCGCCGACGGCACCGGCAGCAAGCGGCTGCCGCAGGCCGTCATCATCGGCGTGAAGAAGGGGGGGACGCGGGCGCTGCTGGAGTTCCTGCGGGTGCACCCCGACGTGCGCGCCGTCGGCGCCGAGCCCCATTTCTTCGACCGCAACTACGAGCGGGGCCTCGCCTGGTACAGGTACGGCACGGCACGGGGGGGGGGGGGGGGGGGGTGACGGGGCGCCCCCTCCTCTGCCCTTTTATTCCCCCCCACAGCGATGTTCCGCCGCAGGCACCCCCCCCCCCCCCCACCTCCAAGAAAAACCCCGAAATCCGAAAAAAAGACCCAAATCCCGCCCTCGGCCCCGCGCGAAGCCCGCTTTCCCCGTTACCCTCGGCGGCCGCCGCAGCGGTGCGGAGTTCGCGCTCGGCAGCGCGCATTTAATCTTAAAATAATACATAAATACTATTTTCTTTTCTTCCCCGCCGCTCATCTCGCTGAGCTCCCGGGCCTTTATTTTTTATGATTTTCATTATTTATTTGCCGGCGCCTCTGTTTCCCGCACCCTCGGAGCGCGGCCGGGGCGGGACCCTCGGGGGGGGCAAGTTCATAGAGGGGACGGGAGAAGGGGCCGGGGAAGCGGCCGGCAGCGTGCGAGGCGTTAAAAGCATTATTAAAAGCATAAAAAGCATTAAAAAGAAAGCTCAAAAATCGCGGCACCGCTTCCCGCAGATGCCCCCGTGCGGGAGCCCGCAGGGTGCGGGGGGGATGCGCAGCCCCGACGGCAGCTCCTTCCCGTATCCCCTAGGCGCCTCCGTGCTTTAATTCGGCTTTAATTCGGCTTTAATTCGGCCTCTGCTGGCTGTGTGCAGGGGGCAGCGACCCAAACCTTGTGCCCGGGAGGCAGCCGGGCGGTGCTGAGCCCCAGCGCCCCGGTAGCGGGGAGGGGAGCTGCCACCCTCCGAGGTTTTGCGGCGGGTTTCGGACGGTGCCAGCCCTCGGCTCGTGGTCGAGGGGGTGCAGGTTGGGATCTGGCCGGGCAGGAGGCGTTTCTGGGAGCGCTTTCGTTTTAGGAAACTGTAGGATTTGGGTGGAGGATGCGGCGGGTCGTCCTGGAGCAGCTGAGGGGAAATCTTGGTGCGTTTTGGTAAAAAAAAAAATAATATTTCCCTGCAAAAATGTTTCTTTGGGGTTTTGAAAGGAGGGCTTGTATGTTGCAGAGCTGAGGAGCTGTCAGGATTTATTAGCGAAATGGTGTTGTAGGTGTTGAACTCTGTTTTTAATTAGGCACCTAAATTAGACCGTAAAATGGTTGATTAATCTTTTACAAGAAGGAGGTGGAAGGGGAGAAGGGGGGAATAATGCTTATGATCGCATCAATCTGTTATCCCAGGCGCAGCGGCTGCCAGTCCCGGTTCGGAGGACACCCCTCGTGCTTACGTTCGGAGAAGCTGCCATCGAAGTTGCCCGTAACTTCTTAAACCGCTCCTCGGGCTGAGCTGCCCCGATCGGAGCAGCACGGGCCCTATTTCCCCAGCCCCAGGGCTGAGCAGAGGCTCTGCGGAGGGCTGCTCTCCCCAGAACCTGGCCGCTCTTCAGGTCCGAGCCCCCGGTGACCACCCGGCAGCGCCGTCCGCCTGCCTGCGGCACCGGGATCGGGGAGCGAGGGAGGCTAAATAAATGTCCTAGCACCCGACACACGGGGGGAGGAATTTGCCCAAATCAACGGACGAGTGCTTGCGTTATTTGTAGCTTTGCTATGAATTAGACGCAGGAGTTTGTTTCTCTGAATTTCAGCGTTAGAAATCGGGTGCTGCCTAGCCCCAAACTCCTCCTGACTCCAGTGAATCGGCTTCGCAGCGCTCCTCGAGAGCACGCCGATTTCCACGAGCCCCAGCGAGGCTTTTATTTATTATCTTAATGTCAAAACGGAGAAGCGTTTGTGTTTGCTTGTTAATGGCCCAATAAAATCCGATTAAAAAAATGCTGTAAAATATCTGCCGTGCCAGTAGCCGTGCACCGAGCTGGGCGAGCCTCGTCCCCCTCGTCCCCGTTTTTCAGATGCTTTTGCACAAATTGGCTCGGCTGAACTTTGGACCTGGGGCAGTGTGAGTGCCCGGTTGTTGCAGTTTAACCCCATTGCCTGGCTTGGAAAAGACGAAGATGCAAGTTTTGATCCACGCCTCGTGGAAAGGAGATTTTATTCCACGGGCTTCTGGCTAAATCTGGTCAGATCTGCTAGGAGGCTTTCTTGGGTTGATTTTTTTTTTTTTTGCCTCTTTAAAAAGTTGTTGCTGCCATGCAACAACGTATCCCAAAGGAAAGTTTCTGCAGATTTATGAGAGACAGAATCATCTCAAATTTGCTTGTTGGGCTTGATGAAAGCTGGTGTTCGGGGGTATTTGTGACTACCCATAGCGATGTAAGTACTGTGCCGTGCTAAAGCTTTCACGTACAGTAAGTAACTTTTGAAGGAGGGACTGCAGACTTTTTTTCTTGCTCCATTTGCCGCTAAGTGGAGGAGTTTAAAGTAGAATTTATTTTTCCCTGTTTGTGTGGAAGGCAAAACAGCATCGAGGGGTGCTGACTGCTGTTCCTAAAAAGCGAAGGGAGAAGAAGGAAAAATTAAATAGATTTTCGATAGCGAGTTAGCTGGGAATCCAGTGGAAACGACCTCGGTCCGCACGTTGCGGGGTTGCCCCCCCGGTAATGAATGCAGCATGTTAACTGCTTGGAGTGAAAATATTTACCATGACAGAGGAGAAAGGGATCCAGCCCCTACTGCAAACTAATTGTAAGTAGCGCCGGGGATTTGGGGCACTAACGAAGTTTCTCTGCGCAGCAGTGAGGCTGCGGCAGCTCAGCCGTGTGTGTGCCCGTCTGCGCGGACGAGCGGCCCCTGACAGCCCCGAGGAAGCTGCTGGAGGGGCTGGGGGGGAGATTTGCTTCTCCCCAGCCTGGGAAGTAAGTCGTTCGGCTTTTCTTTTGATTTCCTCCCGTTTCGCGCAGTAGTGATGCGCTTTTAATACAGTCGGGACATGAAAGCCTTTTGTCCTGTAATTAACGTGAGGGGGGGAAAAAAAAAAAAAACCATGGTGTCATTAGGGTTACGTGTTTAGGATTTTTTTTTTTCCTTTATTTCTCACTTCGGGCCCGGTGGGCTGTGGCACCCAGTCCTGCCGCGGCTGAGCGTTCCCAGCCCCGCTCCCCCTCGCTGATTTATCGACGAGTCTGCGCCCTCCGCCAGGACCCCCGGGCACGCCGGCTCTGGGTCAGTCGCGGCGCTGGCCCCGGCTCCGCCGGCTGCAGGGCGCAGACTGCTTTCTCTTTTTTTTTTTTTCCTTTTTTTTTCCTTCCTTCTCTGTGCCGAAACGCATGGCTGGGTAGGGTCAGCAGGATCAGGTCCGGCTGTGAGCAGTGAGCAGCTTCAGGCGTGCGTTTCTTACGCTCCCCAGCCACCTAAATAAGCAGAGGGGACCTTAAAGTGGAAAGCGCTGCTTCGTGGCAATTGTTGAAGTAGGGAAAAACGTCCTTATTTGTTGTTTTTGGGGGGGGGGGTGTTTTTGTATTTGTTTTTTTTTGTTTGTTTTGTTTTTTTTTTCCCCCCAGGAGCCTCCTTTTTGCCCCGAGGTGGGGCTGAGCAATGCGTTGCTGGGAGCGGAGGAAGGATAAGGCAGCTGATGGCTAGGAGGGGTGAAAGCTCTGCTGAACCAAGGGTAAATCTTGAGAGAGGCAGAATTTTACCCCAGTGTTTGGCCGTTGTCTGTAAATCCCGAATTCACGGTGGCAGCAAGTTGAACACCCATGTCTCGCTTGCCACCACGAGCACACCACCCTGCGTGCCTCCTGTCCCACCACAGCCCGGTGTTTGCAAGCTCCCCACGTTATTTCCACGGGGTGTCCCGCGTCTCCTTGGCCCCAGGAAGCTCGGGAACGGGCCCACTTCTCCCAGGGGAGCTCCGTGTAAAAGCCCCCGTGGCTGATTGAGGACCTGTTCCTCCAGCGCGCTCCCAGGAGCTGCCTGGGGTTGGAACCAGCGCGTCCCAAGGGACAGTTGTGCTCTCCAGGGTGGCTTTGCCAAGCAGTGTCCCACTGAGCTTTTATCTACTTGATGTAAAAATATATCATAGAAAAAGCAAACGATTGACTGTGCCTTGTGCCGTGCTGACTTTTCGTGGTCCCCCTTGACCCGCGCCCAGGAGCGGGGCCGGCTGTGCCCCCTCGGCCGCTCCCACCACCATCGCCTTTGGTCGCCGGGCCAAGTTCGGAAGCAAACGGCCCCAAAAAGAAGGGCTGGGCTGCTATAATCAGTCAGCAAGGCCCTTGTGTTTGCATGGGCTCATTCCTCCAGATCTGAGGAGGGTTGAGTTGTTCAAACAGATGGCGAAGATTATTCGTGTTGCTGGGGTTTCAGCGCGCCGCTCCGTTTCAAGCATGTTGCCCGATATGACGCACGTGACAAGTTCTTCCCAGCACGACGCTGGGGGGGACGACATTGTCTGCCGCGATCGGGTTTCATGGCCTCACCTGTTGAGCTGCTGAACTTTTCAACGTTGGCCATGCGTTGGGGGCGACTTATTTGGCTGGTGGATCTGCTTGGCTAATCGTGTTAGCGCAGCGCCGTGCCGGGGAGCGCTCTGCTCCTTCTTGGCGTGAGAATGGTGGGAAGAAAAACCCACGGGCTGGGCTCCGGCTTTGGGATTTTTAAATTATTTTTTTTCTTGTTAAAGTGGGCAGATCTCTGTAATGTGCTGTGCTTTGGATACCTCCGGGCGCTTCCAGTGAAGGCTTTGCTTTTAAAAGCATCCAGCGAGCCCCAGATGCGGTGGCTCTAAAAACTCGACCTAAACTGCCGCTCTTCCGAGCTGCGTTTCAGACCTGCCCAGGTCCTGAACTTGTCTCACCGTCAGGCCTCGCTTGCTAAACTGCTCTGTCTGCCCGAGCCTGGATTCGGTGCTATTAATCCGTCCCGAGTGGCAAGAAGCCTAATTAAGCGATCTTTCAGCGCCAGCGTTCACCTCTTCTGCCGGTGTGACCGTGGGTGATCGATGGGTCACGGGGATAATGAATGGGCCGGGGCGCTGCGGGGACACTTCACACGTGGGCTCCAACAACAAACAGCAGGGCTCGTTATTGCAGCGGTGTAATTAGGGGGTCAGGGGCTATCGGCGCTACCTGTTGTCACCACGTGGGCAGTGACCGGAGGGGACGCCTCTTCCTCGGCGGGGAGTGACTAAGTGCTGCGCCGGGTTGGGGCTTGCTGCCGATGAGTGTGCCGGGCTTGCCCACGCCGGTGCAATTTCAGGTCTTTCAGCAGCTGGTGGGGAGTTTCTTAATTAGCTCGTGAGCAACGCCGAGCGCGTCGGAGAGGAGCGCAGCCCGGCGGCTGTCACCAGCGGCGGCCGGGAGGCGACTGAGTCAATGTGGCCCTCGTCTGGGCTAACGTGAAGGGGAGGAGGGCTCCGGTGGGGAAATGCATCGGTGGGGTTGGTGTGGGGCCGGGGGTGATGCTGGTCGCTGTTGGGTTTGCTGCCACGGGGCAGCAAAGGGTCCCTCTGAGCTCCTTCTGCCTGCGGCATGTGATGTGCCGTGGATTTTAGCTCGGTCCTGAAGGTTACAGGAGGGACACAACCTCCGCTGGTGCCACGTTGGCTTCAAACGTTCCCTGGGGTGGCTTCTGCTCTTCGTAACAGCTCTGAGGACCAAGGGGGAGAATACGGGGTGCTGCGGTGTTGTGTGCGCTGTGCTCGTGCTGGGAGGCGGCGAGGGACCTCGAGGTGCGGGGAGCTCTGAGCTGGTCTCCTCGATGGCTGGCGTCCCAAATCTTCTGTCCTGGCCCTGCCAGCACATGGGCTCCTTCAGGAGTTGTGTGGAGAGGCTCAGAGGTTTGGGTGGCTGGGGATTTTGGTGCTGCTGCTGGGAGTGTTTGAGGAAAATAGATGTAAAAGTGCTGGCAAGAAGACCTCACGCTGACTTCGAGTAACTGAATATTTCACTTTGTATTTCTGCTGTTGCGGTGTGTGAGCATGGTGGTGCCCTGTCCCCTTGGCGGGCAGCAGGGGAGGGGAGAACGTGACTTAAAGAAAAATAATGTTGTGTTCTGCTAAATCCTCCTCAGAAGTGCCCTGGAACCAGTCATGTTCAGAATCTGTTTGGTTTTTTCCTCTCCTGCGGAAAAGGGATGGAGATGGGAATGTCCCCGCTGAGGGACACTGATTGAGCACTGCCCTGAAGGGCATCACGGCAGTGGAGCATCTGACCCCAAAATGATTTTGTGGCTGCCGGTCACCCCTGTTCTCCAGGTGACTTTGTACAGCTTGGGGCAATGACGCCCACTCATAAGGGCGGCTCGGGGCCACCCTGTAGGTCTCTTGCTGCTAAAATTCACGAGGTCGGGGCTGTAACCCAGCCAGCCAGCTCGGGGGGTGCTGCGGGGGGCTTCTGAAAACCCACCGCAGTGCCCAGCTTGGTGCACAGGAGCCTCTCCTGGGGGCTGGCAGGCCCGTTCCTGCCGGCGTGAGCAGAGAGCGAGGGTTGTGCACGGGATTTTATTTTATGTGCCTGTGCACAGCATTATAGGAAGACGTATATATTTTATACATCCCCCGCTGAATGTAAATGTGAGGCCAAATCCTGCGCTGCTGCAGCAGTGGTCCTGCGGCACCGAGCGCAGCTGGAGTGGGAACGCTGGTCCTGGTACAAAGTGTGCTTCTCCTGCCTGGATCTGGCTCTAGGGAGGGGGTGGGACCTCAGCCCCGTGCTGGTGGCCTGGGCAGGAGCTGCTGCTCTGCAGGAATTGAGTTTTGAAATTTCCCTGTGTTCGATGCTGTCCAAACAGGATCAGGCCCCCGGCGTGCATCCATGTGATGGCGAATTCAGAAAACATTTCTCCAGCAGCACGCGCGTCCTCTTGGGCAAAATCCATCCCAGTGATTAACTTTGCTAAAGCCCCCAGAAAGCAGCTCTGCGTTCCGGCCCCTCCGAGGCACCGAATCCAAACTTGTCGGAAAACGGGACAGCCGGCGACGCGCCGGTGGAGGCGGAGGAAGTCGTTGGAAAAGTGCTGAGAGGTGGTGGGAGGACGACTGAAGGCAGGAAAAGCAGAGCGTGTTGGCACGGCGCTGAGGTTGGGATCGCAGCAGGATTTTTGGGTTCGTCCTGTTGACGTGCAGGGGGCTGAGCCTGGCGCTGCCACGGTCGGTGCCAAGACCTTCCTGTCACTAGGGGGAGGACAAAACCCCGGCGCTGTGTTCATCAAGTTCCCTGCCTCTTCATCGGGCTATTAAATATTTGTTTAAAAACTGGCACGGCCTGCAGCTCTGGCACGCACGCAGCTTATATTTTAAAGATGTATTAGGCTTGGAAGGAGCGCGGGGGGTGTTGGAGTAAACAGCAGGTGTGTCGCAGCCCGTCAGTGCCAGCGGTGTCCCGAGCTGGCTCGTTTGTGAGGCTGGGGGAGCTGCAGGGGCCCCAGCAGCTCCCCCTGCCCCGTGTCCCCGTGCCCACAAATTGGAGCCTCACCACTGTCCCCATCCTCTGCACCAGAGCAGCCCAGTGATGGGCATCTGAACATCCCTGAGCATTTGCCCTGGCATCGCCGTGGCTCTGGGTGGGATCACTGTGAGCTGAGCCGTGCAGAAGCCAAGCAGCCGGAGCATCACCCCTGCTCAAGGTGGATGGGCACGAGGGATCAGCAAAGCCCACCTCCTGCCATCTTCACCAGGGCTGCTCATGAGCTTGCTGCAACTTAACGCAAAGCTTGTAGTAGTTCCTGTTTTTTTAATTCCCTCCTTAGCAGGTCTGGTATCTAACAAGCCCTGGGCTGTCTGCATGGTGTTTTGTAAAGCGGAGGGAATAGCTAGCAGGGGGTGCTGAGCAGCGAGCGAAGCCTTGGGAGAAGATACGGGCCGTGCCAAAGCAGAAGTGGAATAGCAGGTTAGTGTTTCATGCTGGGTTTGCTGTGAGCCGAGAGGGGCCGGGAGCTGCTGTCTGCTTCGAAGCCTCTTAATTACAGGCTGGCGCGGCGCTGCCCGGCCAGCTCGGCGCGGGGAGGAGCGTCCCGTCCCGGTGTCTCGGCGCACCCCGACGCCTCGGCCACCCGCCCTCGCTGCACCGTGGCTCCCCCCAGAGACGGTTTCAAGGTCAGGCTGCTAAATGCAGTGTAATAATTAATTAAGCTATATATAAACAGCAAGCTCACGCGGTCCTAAAGCAGATTAGGAGCGCGGGAGTTTCCTCTCGCCCGCCTTCCTCCCCGTGGCCGTTTCCTCGCTCGGTTTCTCCGCGTCGAGCCCTGCAGTTGTCACACTCGGCCGGCCCAGCATGGGTCACCAGTTGTGGTGAGCAGCTGCAGGGCTGGGGCTGAGCCGAAAAACCATGGGGGCAGAGCAAAGCCTGCCTGCTCCTGGGCTCCCCGCCTCGCCCAGTTCCCCCCATTGATCCCAGTCTTCTTGTGGTGCTGGAGGAAGGAACGTGTGGTATCTCTGCCTTCCCCATCCATGCCCGGTACTGGGAAGGATGCTGGGATTCGCCTTCAGCAACAGGCATCGCAGGACTCCTGCATAGCAATAACCCAGCTGCGTAATTTTTTATTTGCCCCTGTGGTGGTGGGAGAAGCGCTCCGTGGAAAGCTGGTTTCCGTGGGGTTTGGAGCATGGAGGTGGATGAGTAAGCCAGGCTGGGTTTCCTGGAAAAGCTACAGCAATCTAAAGTTTGTAACAAGGCATGAAATTGGAGCCAAACAAATGCTTGCGGGGTGATTCCTGCAGAGCTGAGATTTGGACAGTATCAAAACCGATGCTCTTTTTATTTTTAAACCCTTGCATCTATCCAAAATGGGTCAAAACTCATTGCAAACCCCAAAAGTAAACATTTAGGGGTAAGGCTTAGTTCATACTGCAGGTTACTTTTGATGGAGCTGCAGAAACATCCCAGGAAAACTACAAGCTGTATCTCTTCATCAGGCAGAGGCGGTCTGTGCTGTCAGGTGCTGAGACTGTCGGAGAAGAGCAGAGCAGCTTTCAGCACGTGCAGATCAGGCTGGGTTTTGAAGAGCATGAGTACACCACACACATCTACCAAGTCTGATCCTTGGCTTTGTATAGGGGAATCTTTGGAAAACCCCAGCAGACCCCACAGGCGGCTCCAGGAGTGGGGCAGCAGCATCGCTGCACGCCTTGCTTCCCTTCTGCTGCTGCACCACGGCACCTACTGGTGCATGACCACGTGGACCCGTGTGCTGATGGCCGCCACTGGGGCTAGGGGCCGGTGGGAAGAGGTGCCCAGGGTGATGGGCTCCATGCAAGAGGTTGCATTTGGGTGCTGAGGTTGCCCTTCCCCAGCTCCGTGGCTCTCTGGGACAGAAGTGACTTGTCTCAGTTTGCAGGCACTGGGATGTGTCTACCTCCAGGAGCTGGAGGCAGAGAGAAGAGGCTTTGTGAGGGCTCACAATGGAGTCCCGAATTACTTCAGTCCTGGTCGGAGGGGGCCCGGCTGTCTCTTTGGGAACCCAAGGGTGTAGAGATCAAAGGTGCGAGTGAGTCAATTACAATTCACATTTGGTTCATCCATATGTTTGGGTATTTGAAAGGCTTCAATGGTAACCCATTTTATATCTCTTATGCCCATTGATTTGTTAATCTGACACTCGGTTTCATCTGAATGACAATGGCGCTCATTCAGACTCCTCGGTGTTCAGGGAAAAGTCATTTCACTTGGGTTGTGCTCCAAGGCCTCAGCATACCAGCGCACTGGGCTCTTTGTGCCGAGGGGCTGGCGGACCAGGGGATAATTCAGCCCTGCAGCCGGCTTCAGAAGGAGGTCTCTCGGCAGCAAGGGCCAGGGTTGGTTTGTGAATGCATTTCTCCAAGACCTTGCTGTTGGGGTGGACCTGCTACCGGTGGGAACACTGGAGGCAGACGTTGGGTTTTGGCACGGTGATTTTGCTCCACGAGGTCCTTTCTGCTCACCACCATAGCCTCGGACCTGCCCTTGGAGCCGGCAGGGTGCAAAGTGGGCAGGGTTACAAGGCAAGGACCCAAGCTCTCAGCAGGGAGAACCCTCCCAAACACAGCCCGAGCGAGTGTGTTGGACTAGATCAAATTATCGGTATGGCAACGCGCAGTCTCTAATTATGGGAATACCTTTTTAATTAGAAGTAGTGCTTTGCATCTGCTGTACTTGCAGCAGAGCATCTCCACCAGCTGAGTCTGCTCTTTAAAGAGCCCTTGACTGCGTTTGGCTGCCTGCTGGTGACCAATCTCGATCCCACGTAATGACTGGGGCAGGAGGGGCGGCTGCACCCAGACCTGCTCCTTCTTGTTCCCCTAATTGGAGCCTGTCTCCCTCCTCCGCTGGGAATCTCGCTCCTTCCCAGGGCTGTTTGTGTTTCCTTCTGCTCTGCCCTGGGCTCCGCAGCGCCGCTGGGACCCACCTCGTGGCACGGTGGCACCGCCGCCTCCGTTGCCTCCGTGGGCACGTTCCTCTTTCAGCCTGGAATTTAATTTCATTTTTTGTCTCCGATGTTTGCTGTGGGGGGTAACAGGGGTGAGGGGGCACTGAGGAGGGCCCTACTGGCCTGACTGGAGATGCTGTGGGAGGAGGATCCCACTCTGGACACGTGTTGTCCCTCACAACCTGGTCTGTTTACAACAGATCTTCATTTCCCAGGCCCCGGCTACACCTTAATGGCTGTAATGGCAAATCCATTAATGAATGAGGTGGGGCAGCAATCCCATTTGTGTTCAGATGCATTTAGGGATCAGTGCTGAGAGGATCACCGGTGTGATCCAGGCCTGTTGTTCCAGTGGGTGGCAAATACAGCTCGTCCCGAGGTGGGCCGTGCGGACCAGGCCCATGGCCAGATGGCTGCCGGTTGTGGTCACGTTGATGCCGCCCGCCGTGTGCCCGGTGCATGTGTCACCTTCTTTAGCAAGGAACATCTGCTCGGGCTGGGATGGAGGCAGGAGACCTCGGGAAGTGACTCGGGTGGCTCGGTGTGGAGTAAGTCTAAACCAATTTAGGGTTCCTGAAGGACTCAACGGGCTGGTGAGGGCTACGAGCGGCCAGCTGGAGCCGTGGGGCCTGCGCCGCGCTGTCCCCATCTGCTGCAAGGTAGAAATGCTTGGTTTAGCAGCAGGTCTAAGCCTTCTACGTGAGGACGTCAAAGCGTGTTAGAAATGTGAGTTTTTGCTGTACAGCAGGGAGCAGGAGAGCTGGGCCGTGTGAGTGTGGGGTGTGCTTGCTTGGTTGGCACTGCCCCATGCAGCTGCTCCTCCTGAGTTTGTTCATCGCTGCGGTACCACCGGGACGTTAACCTGTCCTCTGACGGTCAGAGGGGGTCCCATTACCTTTGAAGCAGTCCCGTTACCTTTGTCCTGTTACCTTTGAAGCAGTCGTGGGGGATCCCCAGTGCCAGCCACAGGTGGTTCGGGTGCTGCTGAAGAGCCAGGCGGAGGCACACAGCTCGGGGCTGGCAGCAGCTTCCCGGCATCGCTCGGGCCGTGTTACAAGCACACATCCATACGTGGCTCGTATCAAAAAGGACAGAAAAAAATAACTTTTTGAAGGGGTTGATGGTGCAAATGGAAAGCTGGCTGCTTTGTGAACTGTCATTTCCAAGGCCTCTGCTGTTCAGGCAGTGCCGGTCGCTTACCTTTTGCCCAAAGTATCCATTTAGGTGCTGAAGGTGGATTCCTGGAGATGACATGCAGCTTTTTAAAGACCTGCAGCCCTTTAGGTAGATGTGTATCTGTCTCCAGGCTTCTCTGAAGCCTGCCCTGGCCTTGCCACCCCGAGAGCTCCATTCCTGCAGGCTGCACAGGGGCTGAGCCGCTCCACGGAGGATGCTTCGAGGACTCCCCGTGCTTGGAGGAGAGCTCTGCTGGATGAACAGAGCAGTTTCTCCGCTCCCCTCCCTGCTCTGCTGTCCCCACGGTGAGGAAGAGGAGCAGAGCTCACACAGCTGCCACCAGCACCCATCCCTTTCAGGGCTCTTTTCCCACCCCATCCAGTGTGTCCCACACCACGGGCAGACGGATCACTGAGGGTGCCTCCCTCGGGCAGCAAGGGGCTTTATCAGGGGCTTTGCTCCTAATCGCAGGAGGGCTGGGCTTCGTCGGGCCGTGTGTGTCGAGGAGGCAAGGAGAGCCCTCCCTGTGCAAATGGGAGGCCGCTCGCACGGGCGCTGAACAAAAGGCGGCATTATCGGTGTGACTTGTTACCTGCCTGTGCAGGCACGCAGATTAGGACATTAATTTAGGTCCTGGGGGAGAAACACAAAAGACCTCTCAGCGGGGCTGTGATTTATGAACGTGGCGAGAGGGGAGCGCGGGTCCTGCCCGTATCTCGCTGCGTTGGTTTTGTTCGGTGGCTTTTGACTTGTGCAGTGTTCAGTTAGGGGGTGGCTCTGCGGTTTGTGGGCTTTAGTTTTTTCCTCTCTGTAGTGAAATCAGAGCAGGTGAAACGTGGCGCCCTGGCTGTTCCAGGGAGAGGGAAGGTGTGGGAAGGGGAAGGGGTGCAGAAGCATTGGCGTCCCCTGTGCCATAGCTCATCCCTGGGATGCAGTGCTTGAGCTTTGCACGTCCCAGTTGGCTGTCAGCCTGCTGTGAGTTGTCTCCTTGTGCTCCTGTCCTGGCTGGAACCTCATGAGATGTTGCTGAGCCCGCAGCCACGATGTCCTAAAGCCATGTGGGAACAGCCACCCACATCCAGCTGCCTTTGGTTGTTGGAGGCTGCTGCAGTGCTTGCTGGTGTGTTCTTGTTCAGCAGGCGCTTGTATTTAGAAAGTGGATTTACAAGCATAAAAATCCATCTCCATGTAAACCCTACAGACTGCCGCCCCAAGATGGACCCACGCAGGTGTTGCCTCTCTTGAACCAAGCTCTTCTGTTCTGGGGAAGCGCTCCCTGTTGCAGCGTGCCTGCAGAAATGCTGCCACGGTGTGTAGGGGCCCTGCAATGCCAGGGGGTTACATGACGTGACCCTTTTCTCCGGCATTAAATACACAAGCCGTGCCTCTTGGGTCCAAAACGAGACGTGCTGTGCTCGCTGGGCTCCCCACCACCAGCATGACAGGTTCCTGGAGAAGGCCTTTAAGGATGAGGCTGGTCGATAACCTCCCATGGGCTTATGGGGTTATAGGGATGTGGTGGGGATAGGAAATTCCTCCGGGTATCCTAGCAGGGGACAGGAGGCCCCGTGCTGGGGACAAGGCTTGGGGTCTGGCCCCAAGCACATCCCTTTGGGGCGGCCAGGAGGATGCGCTGCTCTGCCAGCCATGGAGGGACGTTGGGCTCTTGTGGTAGTCACCGTGCTGCTTGGGTTGGGCATCAAATTCTTGAAAGACCTGGGGCTTCAGGGGCACCAGCTGAAAGCCAAACTGTGATCCCCCAAATCCTCGTGTGCATGGGGCTTAACCCTATAGAGGCTGATCCCTTTGCTGCAGGGACGTGCTTCTCCAGGAACAAGGAGAGGTGCCTGAAGGACAAGTGAGGAGCAGCGCCTGTGGGGCTTCAACGTCTTGGAGAGGATCAGGGCTGTTACTGTGAATGAGGAGAGGAAATGAGTGAGTGGGGGAGCAGCCTGGGGCCGTAGAGGGGAGCAGCCTGGGACTATGGGCTCCGTGCTGGGCTGGTGCCCACGCTGCTGAGGGCTGGACACCAGCAGTTCTGGCTGCTGCTTCCCTCCATGACACCGGTGGTGGCTGAGCTCGGAGGGCAGCCCAGGCAGCTGCATTGATGTCTGAGGGGCTGCTGCCACGAGGAGACGCTGGCCATCAAACCCACGGCCTCTGTCACCCCGCATCTCCTGGGGGCGCGCAGAGCATCTCCCGAGAGCCGCCACTTCCACTGCGGGCTCCACGGAGGGGAGCAGAAGTGCTGGGGTTACCTGCTGGGGAGCTGCTGCTTGCTTCTCTGGGCCAGCCTTGTTTTGGACGGGGACGTTTGGTTCCTGCAGCTCAGCAGGTACTGGTTGCAGCGTCCCGCGGAGGCGGGGGGATCTCCGCTTCCCAAATAGCCGCGCTCACGAAGCAGCGTCGCGGTACCAGGCTGTGTTAAACCAGCGGTCCCTGCGATGCTCCAAGAGCATCGTTGTGTTGCTGTGAATGCGTAAGTGGATCCACCGATCCTTTGTATCGCAGAAGCTCAGTAAACATAACGCAGCTCAGGGCTGTAAATCTCTGAGGGAAGGGAAGTGGCTGGTCCTTCTGGTTGGCACTGTGTGAGAGCCAGAAGTCGGGCAGGGGCAGCTGGGAGAAGTGCTTACCCAGGGAGTGCGTTGTGAGTGCTGAGTCTCTGCAGATGCCTAAAACCCTGCCTCCTTTTCCTCCCTTATTGCCTAATTTATAGAAGGAAGTGTTACTGCTGCTTTGCACCGAACTCCTGGGCACCATGAAGGGAACCTTGGCTCATTCCAGACCTGTGCCTGCGCAGCTCTGTTGGGCTGCGGACCTGAGCCCCCCGTGCGCTGGGCGAAGGAGCTGCTGGTGGAGGCAGGGAGGCCTCATGGTGCCCGAGGAGAGGGAAGGAGGCTGCACGGGTGCAGCTGGAGCACTTGTGCCGGGATAAATTGCGTTTAAACCTTTCGGTGGGGTGTGCCTAGAGGGAACATCACGCAGGAGTAAAATACTTGGCTGGGGGCAGCTGGCCTGCAGTCTGCTGCAATAAAGCCTCCTGTCCCAGTTTGCCAGTTAGCTCAGTCGTGTTTCCTGCTGGGTTTGGAGTTGTTTTTCCCCCTTAAATCACACGTTTCACAGAACTGCCCCCTCCCTGCTCTTCTTTTAAACAAAAACAGTGTTTTCCTTTTTCTTTTTTTTTTTTGAAATGGAGACAGATTACTCTAATCTCACATGACTCGAGCAGTGGGCAGCGAAGTCCGGTGCTGCTGTGCAATATTCTGAAGAACTCACCCAGAAACAGCAATTAGCTTTTAATGGGGGCGCCGTGCCCGCCAGGAAGAGGAACCGGAGCTCTTTGTGCCCCGGGCGGCAGCGGGGGGACCTGGTGGCCCTGAAAGGGACCGGGCTTGACCGGGAGGAGTAAGATGCTCATTTCAGCCCCACCCCCTTTCTGCACTCAAAAGCTCTTATTTTCAGAGTAAAGCACTATTGAGGTGTCGGGACAATGGAGACCAAATCCTGCTGGGGGAAGGGAGGTGCTGGCAATTGCATCTTTTGTTGCTTTTACTCCTCTCCCTGCCTATGGCCTTGCCCCTCGAAGAAATGCACATAGATGCTCGCTAGTTGATAATGCAATCACTTTCTTGGGACTTTGCTAATAGGATTATAATTATTACTGGAGATAAAGTGAAGTGAATGGAATATTTACCACTTCATCTTAAATTATTGTAAATCCCTCCAAAGCAGCCCTTTGATATGTAAAGCGCCGCCCCCTTCCCTCAGCGAAGATCATTATTTAGTGGAAGTTCAGAGCTTTTAAGTACGAATGGGGACAGAAAGAGGCTTTGCTGTTTATATAAAGAGCAGAACCTATATAATGAACTGGCGGACTTGATGAATATCTTGCCTGGCTCCAGCAAAGGCGGAGGGAAAGTTCTTGGGGAGCGTTTGTAACCGGGATGCAGGGCTGGGGCACGAGACCGGGTGCTGGTGCACGAAGAGCAAGCAAGGAGCCGGGGCGGGCTGTGCTCCCTGCAAGTCTGTGTGATGGGTGAGAGAGCTGCCAAAGCATAGACAAACTGCTCCAGGGCCGGGAAGGTCCTGAGCTGAGTTTGGTGGAGGCAGGAGCACTGCTTGGTGGCAGCCCGAGCCCTCCCGTGGCCAGGGTTCGAGGCCACAGCGGCTTTGTCCCTGCCCAGGAGCTGTCGTGCTGCCCCTGTTCCCTGCGAGTACCTGGGCAGCAGCAGCGCGTGGGCACCCTGGCCAGCAGGAGGGACCTTCTCCCGTGTGTCCCTCCCAAGGTTTCAGGCCGCTGGTCCCCATCCCCTTGAGCCTTCCTCTCAACGCTGTGGTAGGATGGGCATTTTTTTTTGTGCCCATTGCCAAGGATGGGCATGTCCTCGTCATCCTCAAGGAGTCTTTGTGGCACTTTGGCTCTCCAGTGAGAGCACAAACTGTCCTGGTGCAGATAAGACTGCCGATGCAGCGCTGCCCTAAGTCATTCCCTCCCCTGTAGTCTTCAGCTATACGGTGCGGTACGCATCGCCCCGTCCCCTCCTCAGGGCTCTGCATGCAGTGGGAAGGACCAGCTGCTGGTGCCCCCTTTTCCCCCTCTCCCCCCAGCATTTGATGGGGTTTTCATCCTCATCAAAGGAATTGAGGTCAGACTCCGTGGCTGGAGCCTGTTCCCAGGCGGTGGTGGACACCGGGACGTGAGGACACCAGCTCTCCATCCCATCGGAGCCCATGGAGGGAGCTTCTCGCTGGGGAGCCTTCACGTGCTTCCTCTCCTCCCCTAATGCCCAGAATCTGCAACAGGTGACGGGGACCTGAGAGATCTGGGGGCAGGGAGCGCGGAGGGTGAGAAAAACACAGCTTTCATGCCCTCGTATTATTTTCCCCTTTCCCTTCTCCTTTATCTCCCCCTTTCTCACCCCCGAAGTTCATTAATTCCCATCATCTGGTTTGTGTAAGCGTCGTGGCGAGTGTTTGACGGAGCTGGATAGAGTTACACCCGTTTCAAAAAGGCCGGGGCTGGTTTGCAGCCGTTCCCTTTTATTGTTGTATAATTTGCCAACCCAAACATCGGGCTCCCCGCTCGAGACAAAGGCGCACATGTTGCTCTCACCGCTGCTAATAAAAAGAGGAGAGGCCGCGTGCTACCGTACCGCTCCTTGGTGCGGCGGCGGGAGGAGAGGGCAGCCCGAGACGGGGAAATCGGGCTGAGAAAAATCAGATGTGGCAAATAATAAACCAGCAAGTGCTCCCGCCCTCGAACAGGCGTTTGCTGTTGCCTCTCCTCTCTTGGTTTCTTCCTCTCCGTCATCTTCCTCCTTTCCCGGCCGGATCTGCTGGCACCAGCAAGCCGAGTGTCGAAGCCAGCGCGCCTCGCTGCCGGTGGCAGGCTCCGTGATGCCATTAAAAAGCTTTATTACTCCTACGTTCTTTCCCCGGGCTTGTCGGGTCCTTGCTTTAGAGCAGTATTTCTGGGACTTGATGATTTTATGGTCGAGCTTTAGGGAAAAGCAGCCATAAAGGCTCAGACTCTCGTGGGGAGGCTCAGCCCTGCCGTTTGTCCCTGCATGCTCAGGACCGGGCTCTTATCTCGGCGCTGTTCCTATCTTCTGCAAAGCTCAGCCTGGGCTTTAAAGAGCCTCACGATAATCCTGCTCCTTTCGGCTTTTGCTTTCTTGTAACCAGTATAAGGGGGTTTGCTTTCCAGTGATAACGGAGATAGCGGCACATAGTTTAAGCTCCACAAAGCCAGTTGAAAGCCAGGGGTAAATACCGGCCGATGGCGTCTGGGTGCTGCGGTACCCCACGGAGGGAGCTGGGGACGGAGCCTTCGAAGCCCTCCCGTGCTGCATCCCCCTGGGACTGGGACGGGAGCAGCTCTGCTGGTGCTGAGCACTGCTGAGAGGGGCAGAATGGGACCAGGACGGGTCCAGCGTGGTGGCCTTGGGACCCGATGCTGGTGATGCTCGGGGTTTTTGCTTCCTAGACCTTCGCTTGCTATCAGGTGCTGACAGGGGGCTGAAGCCAGCGGTGTTAATGCAGCCCTTGCTCCGCTCACCGCTGTGTTTTTCCTGCTTTCTGACAGAGATTGGCACTAACTGAGCATTGGCCTGGCAGGGCGGCTGAAGGCAGAGCTGCTCGCTGCCAGCCCCATCCCTTCCTGCCTGTCTGCAGCTCTGATCGATCTCGCTTGGCCTGAATTTATTTATTTATAGGGGGCAGAGAAGCCGGGGGATACAAAATGGGAATTGCAAGGGGAACGGCAGTGAAGCCTTTCTCAAAAGCATCTTTGGTTTAAGGCAGCAGGCAGATGGACTGGGGCTTTGGGGGTACCCTGAGCTGAGTGGGGCCGGGGACCCAAACAGCCCTGGGGAACAGGGGTGGGATGGGAGAGCGTGCGTGGGCTGCAGAGCATCAGCGTGGGAGTCTTCGTCCTGCCTCATCTTCTATATTTGTTTCTGTAAAGATTTTCTGACCTGGTGCCATCAGGCTTGTTTGCTTTCAGCGTCCCAGGCAACCTGCAAGTTAGAAAAGCGACAAACGCCACGCCAAGTTCATCAGTTGCTCCAAATTGTCTCACCGTGTGTGCTGGGCTGCCTCGGCTGCTCACCTCACCTGGGGGCTAAAAGTCTCCTTCCAGGCTGGGAGAAGAGTTTTTTGTGCTTGCTTTTTCCCTTTCCGTTCACCTTCTTGCCATACACTTTTGGACTAATCCGTGTGGTTTTTCAGACTGCCTGTTGCGAGGATTTGGGGGCACTTTCTCCAGAAACTGTCAGGTTTCCAAATTTTGGTTTTCTGGGAAGAAATGACTTTTTCTTTTCTCGAAACACCCGTCAGGAATTTGGGTAGGACGTGGCCAGAAATAGGCTGGATGCTCTGCGTGCGCACCGCTGTGCGGCCAAGCAAATGCTCCTGGATTACAGGGCTGAGCTCGGTGTAAACGTGGCTGGTGTCCAAAATAGTTCGATTTGCTTTTTTTCCCCACCTTTCCTCTATTTTCCTTGCTTCTAAGGCACAGCTGGGAGGGAAAGTCTAAAAATCCTGCACAAAAAGCTGGTCTTGCTGTATCTGCCACATGGCTTGTTGCAAACGCTGCCTGGTCTGCCCCGTAGTCTGCAGGGAACTTGTTGGCATCCCGAAATTTTGGTGATCTGCCCTAACTTCAATGATGCTTCTCATGGGTGTAGAATTCCCTGCGCACAGCTAGCCCTCTCCCTTTGGAGTGAGGTTTTGTTGTCCTTGCAGAGGGAAACTGAGGCAGCTCAGGGGGATGGGGGGGGTCTGGGGGTGGGGGCACTTTGAGACCGGAGCGAGCCTTCGCTGCAGCACGGGGCACCCCCACTTGAGCCCCACCGGTGCACGGGGAGCCTTGTACCCCCCCTCTGCCCCCTGCTTTGTTTTGCTGGGGTGCTGTGGGCACTGTTTTGAGGGGGGGCAGCTCCTGTGCCAGGGAGGTTTGGGGCAGCGCGGGATGTGGGGACAGTGCTCGCTTCCTCGCCAAGCACGGCGTCCACGCGGCTCCCAGAGTGATGCTGTGACAGTGCTGGGTGCCTCCGGTTCCTGGGTAGCACAAAGGACATATCCAGCGCCAAGCCCTCCTCAGGAAGGGAAATTCATAATCCTCTTGGCTCCGGGACTGGTGGCTGGGGGCAGGAGCACCTGGGCACGCCAGGTCCCTGCTGGGCGGCCTGACGGTGACCTCCGGACGGGCGGGTGGCTGGGGGGGACACCTCTGCCCCCAGGCTGGGCCAGCGCGGCCACACCGCGGGGCATAGGGCTCCCACAGCCCCCACGGGGATGTTTTCGGGTGGCAGCAGGTGACCGACATCCCTGGGGGCACAAATAGTCATAGCCATGCCGACAGGTAGCAGAGGTGGCTCACTGCAATGCGGGCAGGTGTAGGGGACCGGCCGTCCCTCCCCAGGGTAGGATTCCCGGTTGGGCGATGCTACTGGTCCTGCTGGGCACCAGCATGTCCCCCGCAGTGCTGCTCCCCTCCCCGGGAGGCTGCGGTCTGTCCTGCACGTCCGTCTGTCCTGCCTGCCCGCCTGCCCTACCTGCCGCCCGCGACGCCCCGCCGCTGCTGGCGGAGAGGCGGCCGCAGATTAGCCCGCAGCCCCTCTGCGCAGACAAAAGCTGCCACCAAGGGCATTAGACTGCGGGATTGGATTACCCCGGGGCCACCTGTCAACCCCACTCTGTAAATTTATCTTGCTCAGAGTCCGGTTTTCACATTAGAGAAGTTTGCACTTAAAAAAATAACCCCCACCACCCCCACCCTGAGCCCCTCTGAGCCGGGCAGGGTTTATCTTAGCATCCCGTCCTGTTGTGGGCTTTGGAGCTGCGCAGGGCTGGGGATTAGGGCTGTTTGAACGGGGAGAGCCTTTATTGGGTTACCCTAAGTGGTTAACAGGTAAAGTAGGCCAATCCATCTTTAGGCTAAGCCTATCACTGCGCCTACGAAGGGTGCAGGCTTCGCGGGGGAAATACTCATTAGGGGAAAAGCTTTTCCTCTGTCTCTCTTAGTGTGGTCGTAGCTCGGAGTTCCCTGCCTGGGGGAAGTTCATGGCTGTGATCCCACCGCCTCTCCGTCCTCCCCTGGGACCCCAGGCGCTGTGTGCAGTGCTCAGGGATGCAGGGGTTTGCTGCTTGGCATCCTGGCGTTCCTCTCCTGCGCCCACAGAGCAGCAGCTCATCCCTTCCCGAGCAGGGACGCAGGGAGAGGGTTCAAAGGCAGGGCTTCGGCGCTGGGACTCTCTGCTCTGGGGTGTTCTCAAGGCTGAAAGGGCTTAAAAGGCTCAGACAGTTCCCAGTCAATCTGAAATAGGATGATTTGGGTGCACGCGCTGGCTCCAGAGGTTTTTGAATCCCAGATTGCCAGAAGGCAGGAGGATAACAAGGCAGGAGGATAACAAGGCAGCAGGGACCGCGTGCCAAGCTTCTCATGCCGTCTTCATTTTCCACCCTGCTACCCGCTGCAGCTCGTCTCCATCCAGCGCCGTCCCGACCGGTGCCGCAGCTTTGTCTGCGCTCAGGTGGCCGCTTCCCACAGCCCAACTCCCTCCTCGCCTCCCTTTCCTCTCCCGTATGGGCAGCGGCTGCGTCTCAGCACCCTGCCTTGCACCATGAAGCCGCCGGGTCTGTAACGTGTCCGTGAAGCCTCCGTGGAAACCAGGGGCCCCGCAGCGCTCAGGAGCTGCCCCGGGGCGGAATGCACGGGGGTCCTGCACCGTGCTGGGATCTTGCTGATCCTGCTCCTCTCTCCGTGGCTGCAGCTCCTCCAGCTGTTACGGCTCTGTTTTCCCCTTCCTTTGGCACTGCCCTTGGTGTCTGGCAGCCGCAGGAGCAGACGTGTTCCGGGCTGGAGCCTGCTTCTGCTCCCAGCACCGCCTGCACCGGGCACGTTGTGCCGGAGCTGCAGCGCTCTGCCCGGGCCCATTTGCCCTTCTCCAGGTGTGGCGTGAATGGGAACAAACCCCTTGTGGTGACTTTTCCGCCTGCGTGAGTTCAGAGCAGCAAACCTACCCGTTCCTCCTGTCCCCGAGGCTCTGCTGCCTCTGGCTGCCAGCACGACGGGTGCTGCCTCTGTGGGAGATTTCGGGAGCCCTGGGAAAGCTCCGCGCTGCAGACAGGCCCGTGCAGTGAAACTTTGCCTTCCTGGCTGTGATGCTGTCAGGGGTTCAAACCATGTCCACGGGCCACAGCATTTGGCTTCGCTCTCTGCTCTCCAGCTGTTGGGCAGCCACGTTTCCAGCAAGGCGGTGGCCAAGGCAGTCCCCAGGACCTTAACGGTGGGCTCTGCCCCGCACCCGTCTGCATGGAGGAAGGAGAGTGCTGGAGGGGCCGGGTTTGATGGATCCTGTTCTCATTTTGGGGTTGAAGGCCCCGTTTCTATCTCTGCTCCTCTTAGCCCGTGCTGGCCGGAGGGCGGTAGCAGTGTCAGTGTGCTTTGGCTTCTCTCGCCCTGGTGGGTCACCAGCTCTGCACGTGCCATGGAATGTTCACATGTTCTGCACATGCCAGGAATTGAGCTCCTCTCCAAAAACACCACTTCTGGGAGGGCTGGAGATGGACAGAACCGAGTACGCTCAGCTTGTCGGCAACAAGACACCTTGGTTGGCCTCAGGCACAGATCAGGAGCGGGGCTTCAGGCGCTGGTGGCTCTGCGAGGACACTGCCATGGGGCTGGTGGATGCCTCCTAGACGAGGAGCTGCTCCCTCCTGTCTTCCTCTTCTGGCTCCTCTGGGTTCCCGAAGCGCTAATTAAGAGTTTCCCAACCAGATCGCCTGACTCCGCACCTCCACCCCCAGTGATTTCCTCCTCTTTCCCAGGGCTCTGGGGCCCAGCCCTACCCATGGCCTCTCTTGTGCAAGGAGAAAAAAACCTAAGCCTTGCGTCATTCCCAGGAGACTGGTAAATGCTGGGTGCAGCAGCCCTGGAGGGGAAGTCGGTCGCGATGTTCGGGGCCTGTACGGTGGACCTGCTGCTGCTAAGGGTGCAGCGTGACCGTCCCGGGCACGTCCCGGGGAGCGCTCGCCTCTCCTGGCAGGTCCCAGGCCCTGAAGGACTTCATGGGTTGACAACCGCTTAAATCAAGCTGGGGAGCGCTCAGTGGCCAACGCAGGATGTACCGCTCAGATTTAATGTGGCCATAAAAAGAGACACGGCTTAAGGAGTAGTCTGTCAAAATCCACGTCAGCCCACGTTAGATTTAAGAGTTGCTCTCTAAGCATTAATGACTGGCACTGTCTGCGAAGGCGCGACCAGTTTGCCAAATTCTCCAGAAAGGCAAGGGATCTGTCAGTTTTATTTCGGTCACTGCTTGCCAGCATGTGCCAGCTCCTGGTTTCCAGAAGCTCTCATGCCCCATGAGCCTGGTGGACCGGACACAAGTTGTGTCTGCGTGTGATGTTCCACTTGTGTGCCTTGAAACAGCAGCCCTAGGGGATGCTGCCACCCCTGGGGCCCCTTTGCCTGGGGTCCGCCACCACCTCTCTTGGTCACCCAGGCGGAGCTGGTGTGGGGGTCATCGCCCACCAGGGTCCTGTGCACAAGGGGAGTCTGGGCTGCGCAGAGCTCCCCTCCTGCGTGATGCAGGGGACGGAGGGGTGCGTAGTCACCGGGCCCTTGCCGGTAAGGACACTGCATAAAGATAATGCCAGGAGACGAAGCAGAATACCAGGTGCAACCTACATCAAACAGCAGGTGCATAAACAGCTACTGTCTAAATACCATAGGCACGCAACACTTTATGGTTCAATCAAACCACTCATTCTGGAATTTCCTATTATTTGCCCTCAGATCAGATGGGTCGTATTTTTTCCCCCTTGGCTTCTTATTCAGGGCAACCGCTGGAATCAGCACAGATACCAGCGGTGTTTTGAATCGCAAGGGCCCGCAGTGATCTTTGCTGCAGATGCATAAAAGCCAAGGGGAACAAGCAGCCGCTGTGTGCAGCGCGGCCAAGGGAAACGCTCTTTGAGGCTGGCAGATCACACGCTCACCGGTCACTTCTCTGCGATGGGTGGATGCTTTGAGAACTTAATCAAGTTTTATAGTTTTAATTTTGTGACAGACTCTCCTCTTGCCTTTTTTAACCGTCTCACAGCAAATGAGCCCCATTGGGTATAAAGGGAAAGAACTGGCAGAAGGTCTAAAATATTTAGGCTTGTCCGTGAATGTTAGGAAAAAATGACTCTTTTTGCTTTGAGCCACTTCCGCCGTTTCTGCAAGATCTCCAGTTTTTCCCCGTGTGGTTAATTAGAAATAGCCAGGGCAATGTGGTGGAATTGCTCAAGGATTTGGGCTTCAAGGGTGTTTTGTGAGGGTGCATCATGCCTGGGAGCTGAGTTTTCCATGCTTGTATGCCGTATTCCAACTAGCTGCAGCCAGCGTGGTGGCGGCGGAGAGAGGTTGTCCTCGCTGGGTGCAGGACTGGGATGTGCTGAAGATGCCACCAGCAGCTCTTGATGCTCCTTCTCGTGCTTCTTAGGGAAAAACTCTGCTGGGTGCAGGGGACCAATGTAGCTGGGTGACAAGCTAGGCATATGCTGGGGACAAATTGCACCCTCTCGCCTGAATTGGGAAAAATACCACATTTGGGATGCTAAGGGAAAGCAGCGTGGATGTGCTTCGGTGAGCTCCTGGCTTCTGCTAAGCCCTTCTTTTCATTACCGTGGGGAAAATGAGCTCTGGGCCGGGGGCTCTCTGCTGTTGACCTGAGCCACGCGAAATGCTGCCGTGGCCTCATCCTGACCAGCTGGGAACTGGCATGGTACATGCAGCCACGTACGTGTGGCCTGACTCATCCAGCCCTGGGAGATTGCTCAGCTGGATTTCTAACAGTAGCCTTTAATAATAATAATCCCTCCCCAGCCTCTAAATCATTGGAAAATGGATTTATCAGTACAAGCTGAATAACCCACGTAGGCATTTTAGGGAGGAAAATTCTTGTGTATCTGTGCTTGAGTATGCGTGTTTGTATGTATGCGTGTTTTCCCTGCTGTTCCCTGTTGTAACCTGTGCGTCTGTTCTGCCGGCAGGGACCTCATGCCCAGGACCCTGGAGGGGCAGATCACCATGGAGAAGACCCCCAGCTACTTTGTCACCAAGGAGGCCCCGGCCCGCATCTCCTCCATGTCCAAGGGCACGAAGCTCATCGTGGTGGTGCGGGACCCCGTGACCAGAGCCATCTCGGACTACACCCAGACGCTCTCCAAGAAGCCCGATATCCCCACCTTTGAGAGCCTGACCTTCAAAAACAGGACTACGGGCCTGATCGACACCTCGTGGAGCGCCATCCAGATCGGCATCTACGCCAAGCACCTGGAGAACTGGCTCCTCTACTTCCCCATCGGGCAGATCCTCTTCGTCAGCGGGGAGAGGCTGATCAGCGACCCCGCGGGGGAGCTGGGCAGGGTCCAGGACTTTCTGGGCCTCAAGAGGATCATCACCGACAAACACTTCTACTTCAACAAAACCAAGGGCTTCCCCTGCCTGAAGAAGGCGGAGGGCAGCAGCAAACCCCACTGCCTGGGGAAAACGAAAGGCAGGACCCACCCCGACATCGACCAGGAGGTGGTGCAGAGGCTGCGGGACTTCTACCGGCCTTTCAACATGAAGTTCTACCAGATGACGGGGCAGGACTTCGGCTGGGACTGAGGCTGGTGTGGGAAAGTCCCCTGTAGTTACTTGCCCAGCACGGTTTGCGTATATAAAGAGATATATATGTATGTAAAATGTACAGAAATCTATTTTATAATAATTTATTTTTAATTCTTAAGCAATTAATTCACTAAGCTGCCTAACCGCACTGGCTAGAATGGTAGCCCGTAACCTGTTTAACATTCCACCCTGTTTAATTCTAATATGTCTTTCCTTTCTTTTTTTTTCCTCCCATTTTCTCCTCTTTTTGGTTTGGTTTGTAACAGACGGTGCTTCCATTTTTCCTAAAGAATATTTGTATTTAAAAAATCGGAAAAAAAAAAAAAGAAAAAAAAAAAGAAAGGGTGGGAGGGGAGGGAAAGCACAAATTTATTTTTGTTACGGGTATCTGGCCTTTATAAACACTTGCTTTCCCTATTCCGGTGTCCCGGTCTCTGCTCCCTCGTCCCGGGTGGGTTCCGTGGGGCGGGTGGGGGGCGGCCGTGCACCTCCCTGCAGCCCGGGTGCCTGCGTGAGGCACCCCAAGCCATACAGCCCCTGCTCGGTGTCCCGGGCTCTGCGGGGCTCTTTGCCTTGCGGAGAGGCCCCAGAGCCTGTGGTGTGGGCAGAGCCGGCCCCTCAGCCTGCTTCTCCTTGCCTGGTGGCAAGGAGGCTCTTTCCCACAACCCGTCTATGCATTTTAAATCTTTACTGCAGGACAAATGTGAAAATGTGTGTGTGTGTAGGTGCCGCGCTCCGTGCCGGTTGCAATCGGCGTTGCTCCAGCGGTGCCTGCACACGTGCTGAGATTTCCCAGGTAGTTCATTTACTTCTGCAGCTTCCTTGCTCCTGCCAGCCCATTGGAGCTGTTCGCTGTGGCTGTTTGGTGGTGAAAAGGTTCTTTGGAGCTGGTCTGGGTCTGGTCCTGGTCCTGCTCAGGTGCATACAGCCCGGAGCAGACCCAGCTGCTGCAGAGGTGTGCAGGCAGAGTGCTGCCCTTTGGGGCTTTGGTTGAACCTCAGGACTCCGGGCTCAGCTCGGCTCGGCCCACCCGGCACCCGGCAGTGCTGGTGAGGTGTGCGTGGGCTCACAGTGGGGTGCTGAGCACCGGTGTGCCCTCGAGGAACGGGAGATGCTGAGCACGATGAGGCTGAGCCTCGTAGTAAACCTGCTGTGAGCTGGATCAGCTCCCTCCTTGGGCTTTGCCTCCAAACATGTCTTCCTACAAAAAGAAAGTGGGGCAAATCCTCTCCTTTGTACCCCGAGCCATTTCTAGCACCAAAGCAACGCTTAGGACCGACATGGTCCTGCTGCCAGAGGTCACCAACGTGAGCGTGGGACCTGCTGTGCTGTGCAGGTTGAGGGAGCATGCACACCACCCTGTCCTGCAAAATGCAGCTGGGAACCCAGGGTGGTTGGATCTATGCACGTTTGGGGTCTTTGGTGCCCAGCCAGGCCCCTGGCCCCGCTCCCTGGGCAGGTGATGGATACCCGAGCACATCACAAAACGCTGTGGCATTGGGTGGCCCAGGAGAACGCACTGCAGGGGTTGGGTGGGGTGGTAAGTAAATGCTTCCTGGTGGAAAAGAGTGACTTGGGGTTCTCAAACCCTCAGTCTTCCTGCTATGCAACGTGTGGAAGACACTCGTCCTCTCCACCCGACCCAGGGCAAGCTCCCAGCCGTGGCTGCGCTGGCCACGTCCTTCCATGCAGTCACCACTTTGGTGGCTTCCTTGCCCGCGGGTCCCTCTGGGGCACGTGTGCGTGCCTGGTGTTTAATGCTGGACCATTGAGCATCCCCCCTCTCCTCCTGGAAACAGCTTTTTCATGTCCTGATGCCTTCCTCAGCTGTATGGCAGAGCGTGGGCTTAATTTGTATAATCAAGCCCTGCTGCAGAAAGCCCTCATGAAGCAATCTTGTTGAAGAGTAGAAACACAGAGGGTGAATAATAACTCTTCTAACCTTAAGCAAATCGTTAGGCCTTTGTAATGAAGTCTGTAGCAGACTTCATCTAATATGAAGGCCTTACCTAACAATGTGACAACAAAGGTGAATTCCCCGTGGCGTACATCTGGTTGCTAATACCGGAATCAGTTCTATTGTCATCATTAAAAAAAAAAAAAAACTTTTTTTTTTTCTAAGTTAAGTTTGGAGGTGTGATTAGAAGTTCCTTTTTTTTTTTTCAATTTTGTTTTTCCTTCACATTGTTACATTAATTTATGGCTGAGTTTCATTCAGTCCTCTATTCAGAAGTGCAGTACAGGTATTAGTGATGTGTTGTCTGTAACATGGTACTGTAGAGTAGCTAATTTGTTTTAAAAAAAAAAAAAAAGAACAAAATGGAAAGAAAAAAAAAAGCCTGAAAAAAATGTAAATCAAATATTTTGTGGTATGAACAACACAAATTAATTTTACACAGAGAAAGATGTTTCTAGGAAAATGGAATTCTGATAATTCATACTATTTGTATGAACAAATAAAAAGTATATTTTACCAAGCGATGGGCATGGTTGTATTCATTGCAGGCGCGGGGGCAGAGGTTTGGGTGCCTCCCCAGGCACCCAGGGTTTGGTGGTGCCGGGCCTGTGGCAAAGCCCCGAAGCTGGAGGCAGGGCAGCGTGCGGCCCACCCAACACGCCCTTGTCAAACACCGTGCTGGGGAGGGGGACCTGGGGGCTGGCCCTCGGCCCCACAGTGGGAACTGGGTGGGTTTGGTGGTCGGTGACAGCGTCCTCCTGTGTCAGGATGCCAGAGGATGAGTTTGGTCCTTCCCAAAGGTGGGGAACCTCTCCAGTGCCAAGCTTCTTTCCAAAATTGTTGCACTTCCTACAGTGATGCTTCTCCAAACTTCTGGGGACAGCGGTCGCCACTGCTCCCTACACACTCAGTGCTTACGACGTAAAAATTCATTCTCATTAAATTCAGAAGAGTCCCAGGCCAGTGCTATACAAAGTAGCACCTAGAGAGCTTTGCAGATTTATGTAACATAGCAATTGCCACTTAACTAAACTGAATTAAAATACTTTAATTTTTCTCAGCAAGTCTTGCATCCGGTGCGGAGAAATTGATGGGAATCTCTCTGCCCGTTTTTCAGAGACCTAGAACAGGAGGCAGAACCGAGCACAAGGTGCGATGTAGCAATTAGGGATGAATTTGACCCAGGTGCCTCCAGCTTGTCAGGATTTTAACCAGGATTTTAACCCAAACTCCAGCAACACTTAAACTCTACAGGTGACTCATTTTTAAAATACATATGTATATACGCAGAGTTTAGTTTAGAGCTCCCCTGTAGCTATGAAGTGGTGCAGCTGGATGTGGTGAGCTGACCTGGGCTTGATGAGGCCACGGGTGACTTGTTACCTCGCTGGGGCCTCGCCTTGATGGCGTTCAGAGCTGGGGCCTGTAGGCCTGGCCTTTGGGCCTGGTTTTGTAGCAGCTATAGCGTGTTGCCCCTCTTGTATCGTGCAGGAACGGCTCGCTTCTGGGGTAGGAGCGTGGGTTCTTTTCCTTAATGGGGGGCTGGTGTGCCAGAAGGTGAAGGTCAGTCCCTGTGACATGGGGCTTGTTTCCTGCCCTGCATCTCCCCGTGGGCTCTTCCCAGTTGTAGCTGAGCCTGTGGTATTGGGATGTATTTCCCTGCTTGCTTTGGGCTGGGCCCTATCCCAAGCTGCTGTTCTGGTGACAGTGTCTAAAAGATAAGTAAGGGTTTCTGTGTGGTTTCTGGGGTTGGGTTCTGGATCAGAGAAGCATTTGCTATGCAGATGGGCTGAAGTGTCTGCTGGTGACTCTGGGAGCCTCCACTAAAAGAGGAGGCTCTGGAAGACCTCAGATGGTTTGGTGGAGAGGCTGGTGAGGCTGAGGCAGCTGTTGGAAGGATGCTGCTAGTGGTGTTGAGTACTAGGGTAGATTTACTTTATCTCTAGGTGAGAACAGGCTGAGGGTGGGAGAAAGGTGGTGAGCTTTCCGCTGAAACAATCAGCTAGGCCCCCAGGTTGTACACTAACGCTGCCTTCCTAGTGAAGGTGTTTGGGGTCTGGAGCTCAGAAAGCCTTCCACAGGAGTGCCACCTTGAGAAGGCATGGGTGCCAGGGTGGGAATGTACAGAGCAGGGAGGAACTGGGCTGTAAGGGACTGGGCTACCTCTGCAAGCATGGTGTGGAGGGCCAGGCAGCCAGGGAAAGAGCTGGGCAGGCCCTGCCGAGGCAAAAAGGTGCTGGTAGAACTCGTAGAGTTGAGTCCGCTTCAACAAAGCCACTGAAAATGTTGGTGGGCTTTGTAGGTGGCTCGTGCTTATTGGGTTTTGGACTACAGGGATGTTCTGGAAGTAACCCTGAAGCTTGCGGAAGCTATGGGCATGGCTTCAGGAAGAGATTTTTGTATGTTTTCCTTGAGAGTGGTGTATGCTGTGTATCTCCCATTCCCAACTGACTTTGCCCTTGGTGGTCCTGGTTCCCTAGCCACCAGGATATTGTGATAGGAATTGCTTTGCTTCTCTTTCTAAATTATGTTTTTTTTGTTTGTTTGTTCTTTGTTTTTTCCCCTTCAAAAAGGAAAAAAGAAAAAATCTTGGGTATGAGATCTGTCCATTAATAGCTTTATTTAAAGCTACATTTTATTATCCTCCAATTTCTCTCTGTGGTTAAGAATCATGGTGTTAACTCTTTTCTTAATGCATATATTCAAAAAGGTAATAATAATGATGAACTAGTTATAAATCATTCAAAGACTTCTATGGAAGACAAGTGTTTAGCACCTTGTTTAATGGCCTCTTTATTAGAGAGAGGAATTCCTGTGTCAAATGTTAGTGTTGGTACCTCCAGCTAGGATAAAACTTCATGGCCTCTGCGAGTCCTCAGAGCTTCCTGCCAACCAGGAGTCCCCCGTGTGAGGGTTATAATTATTTTAAGGCAACTATTCCAGATAACTGCAGGGCCCTACACGCTGATTCATGGGAAGGGAATGACTGGTACCAGAGATGCAGTAGGCTGGTTTACCTTCCTGTTTCTAAACTCTTCTTGCTATGCTATGTGCCCTGTTTGTTGCTGCTTTCCTTTATTTTCCAACAGACCACGATCCGGTCTTGCATGACTTTTGGATCCAGACTTCTGCCTCCACAGTTTCCCCTTCCTTCTGAGAAAGGACTTATAAATAGGATTGCAGAAGTCAGCTGCAATCTCTGCATCTATTCAGTTAAGAACTGAAGAGCATCCTTGAGGAATATTATTTGCAACCATTTATACTGTCAGCTATAATTGTGAGTTAATTCATGCTCATTAAAGTCTTCTGAGGTGCTTAATGAGAAGCACTGCAGCAACGCAAAGTATTTCTTGTTGTTCAAGCTGTTTGCAGCAATGAAACCGTCACCATTTGTCTTGGATTGATCTTTTCCCCTATCCACCAGGAGTGGCTGGGAAGACATCAGTACCAGCTGTCCTCAGGAACAAAGTCAGAGCTGGGTGTTGGGCTCCTGACAGAAATTATGTGCCATGCCCTAGTAGCATCCCAAACGCTGAACAAAGGAGTGAAATTTTAAAGTAATATGATCAAAAATGGCTTGGCAGAGGAGATGCAACTGGCTGCCTTGACATGTAGGTTATTTAGCTGGGAATTTATGTGTCAAAAGCTTAAAAGCTTCACTGAAGCGAATTTAAGAAAGCACCATGTTTCCAACTAATTAAGTAATGTCAGCCAAATATAATTTATTTCTCACCATCACTCATGTCTACAGCAGAACTATCTCATTTTTGATTTCTAATGACTTTTTCTCTCTCATTAATCTGACCATGAATTATTTTTTATGTAAGTCTTTGGCACTGAAGCAAAGGATTTTCTTTTTCTTTTAATATCCAGCATCCCTGGATAGTTCTGCATTACACTTTGAGAGGGGCAGGGAGTCCAGCCAGGATTTCGTGGCAGGACTGTAGCCTTCCTCCCCAGCAGCCCTGGTAGGCTTTGTCCCACATCTTCCTCAGGACCCCAGCTTGTCCCTGCTCCCTTAGGTCTCCCCTGTCTCTTCTTCTGGCACAAAGCTGGGTCCACAGGCTGTGTTGTTGTTTGTTTTAAAGGCATTTTTCTGCAGTTTGCAGGGAATTTTGTCATACGCCTCTCACAGACCACCTGACTCCTCACTGTTTCCCACACATCCCCAACTCGTCCCATAGATGCTGGCTGTTGCAGAGGCTTTAAGTTCGGTTCCTCCACCTGTTGTGTGTAGCTCTGTCCCAGGCATGTGTGTCCTGGTTATTCAAAGTGTTGGTCTTCCTGGTTTACTGCATTGGTTCACATTTTGATATTATTTTATTATTAATGATTTGTTATCTGAAGCTTAGCTTATTTCCAAGTCCCTGGAGCAATCTCTTAAGATAATAGAGTCACTTAGGTTGGAAGAGACCTTTAAGATAATGAAGTCCAACAACTAACCTAGCACTGCCAAGCCTGTCACTAAACTGTGTCCCTAAAGCACCGCACCTACACGTCTTTTAAATACCTCCAGGGATGGTGACTCAACCACTTCGCTGGGCAGCCTGTTCCAATGCTTAACAACACTTTCAGTGAAGAATTTCCCTAACATCCAACCGCCTGGTACAGCCTGAGGCCATTTCCATAGGATGCTCCCATTCAGTACTTCCTTAGACTGTATCAGACATGTAGTTTGCAGCCAGCATCCCATCTCTGACCCCAGAGAGCTCCAAGAACAAGGAGCTGGAGATTGACTTTTCTGGTCTGCTGCTCCCAAGTGAACAGAAAAATCTGTAATTTAGAGGAGGTGTTCTGCTTGGCCTTTCTTCAGCTGTGCATTAGGGTCCTTTCCCTTGTCAAGGCACACCTAGAACATAACCTGAAGTGATGAGTAAATACCCCTTCTTATGAAACATCCAATCCCAGCTGCAGATCAAAGGAAACTTAGGTAATCTAGAAAGGCAACCAATTATTGGGTGCTTTATGTGTACAGCCCTGAACCTAAAAAAAAAAAAAAAAAACAAACCTCCTTTGTTTCCAAGCAGTGCAAAGCTACCCCCAATCACTGAGAGCAATCCCCCTGCATCTGTCTCCCGTGGGAGGAACAGCAGTGTGCAGCCAGGCCGGGTTGCTGTAAGGTAACTTGGCTGGCAGATGACCCGGGCAGACAGCGAGCGCTGCTCCGACCCCTCGGGGAGAGCAGGAGGGAGCGTGCAGCCAGGAAGGCTGGGCAGGCAGGGCCTCAGCTGGCGGAGCTCCACTGCCTTCAAAGGGTGAGCTGGGGAGGAAGCTGGAGGCAATAAACAGATCGCTGGGGAGTGATACGGAGAACGGGTAAGGGATGCTGCAGATACTGTCTTTCTGTGCCCTGTGCACGGGCTGCAGTTGCTTAGAGGTATTTCATACGCAAGAATATTTCTGAAACCCAGTGGGTCATGCTTACTAAGACGGTGCATAATCAAGAGTTCTGGCTAGTCAACCATATCTAGCTCAGAAGCTCTCATCAGGACTGAAAAAGCACTTCTGGCTGCTTTGGGGTAAAAGAAGTGACCTGCAGCTCAGCATTTCCCCACGGCTTCACCAACAGCCTTCAAGTGGAATATGGATACAGCTGGTGTGGGTTTCCCATATTCTTCCTCTCACCTCTGTCCTCTTGGATGATCAGCCAGGCTCCCGTGCGGAGTTCCATGAGCTGAGCTCACAAAGGAGCAGGAGGGAAAAGGGAGCAGGTTCATCATGTTCGTGTGGCTTCAGACCACAAAGCCGGAGGGCTCTGGCACGTGATTTCACTGCTAAGAATTGGAAAAGGCTCCAGACAACCTGGTCTGGACCCAGGGACGCACATCTTAAGGTGGGCTCAAGAGAGACCATGGTGTGAATGACCTGCTGTAGAAGAGGCAGAGCTGCTCCAGTGTGTGTCTTATTCCCCCCTCCTCCTAAACCAAAATGAAACTTTTTTTTTTAAGCCTGACAAGCAAAAATCCCCTAGAACCCAAAGGAGATTTTGTGACTCACTTCTCCCTGCATGTTCATTGTTTCCTATGGAAAACGCAGCTTTGCAGAATCTTCTGTGTAGCTAAAAACTAAGAAAACAACTTCTTGGAAAATTGAGTGGCACTAATACTTCTGCTAATCCTGACCCAGCATAAGGCAGCCAGATGGGGCGGTGGGGATCAGAGCGAGGACCTGGAGGGCTGGCTGTGTCCTTGCAGCAGGCAGGGAGGTGACAGCCCCCTGACCCCGCTGATGGCTGGCAGCTGAAGGTCTACCAGGCAGGTATGGAGATGTGCTGTCACCCCTGGGCTGTGTCCAAACCTGTGGTCACTGCTGTTTGGAGATGAACTAACCCAGCATCGACTGCAGACGTGTCAGGCTGCACTGTGATTTCTTTAATCACAAGAACGATGGAAAAAGTGAACTTCAAGCCAAGTCCAGATGCAGCTTTGCTATGGGAAGCTCCAAAGCACAGATCTCCTAGGGCCCAGCAGCCCCAAGCAAGCCCGTGGAGGGCAGCTCCACTGAAGTGCAGTGTCTGAGTTAGCAGATGCTGCCCCAAAAGCTGGGTCTGCAGCCACGGGCAGCTGTGGGTGTGCTGCATCTCCAGCTGCAATGCGGGCTGCCTGCTGCTCCGGGGGTCCTGGGACATGCCCAGTTCAGGGTCAGCATAGAGTAATGCTTTATTCTGTCACCAAATTCCAGGGCGGAGGACCAGATGCTCAGCTTGGTGCATACCAGCCTCGCTCCACACACTGCAGCTGAGTCTTCACTGGAGCAACAGGGCTTCAGCAGCGGGGTGGGATCTGCTTCAAGGGGAAGTACAAGTCTTCAGAAGGCAGCAGGGAGTTCCTGGGCGGGCAGGTACTTTCCTGCTGCTCCATCCTGAGCAGCCCTGTGCAACTGGTGGGGTTTGATTCGTATTCCATCTACCTTGGCCTGGCCACAGAGGTTGCACAAGAAATCCAGCAGGCTGTCAGGCTTCGGGAAATTCATGTGCCATGTGTGGGGCTAGCATTATCCAGCCCTGGAGGGGTAACAGCACAGGGATCTCATTACACTTCCTCTGTGTATATTTGCTTTATAGTGCTTTGTTTGAGAGCATGCTTGGAAACTCAGCTGTTGTGCTGGAAAATATACTGTATTTGTGTATCAACAGTGAATAACTGCCTGCAGACAATCCGAGGGATGTCGTTCAAGCACACAGCGGTATGGGGTGCTTGGGGTGAGGGGCCTTGCATGGGACTTCTTGGAGCAAGGGGGCTGACATGCGGGGTGCTGGGGTGCAAGGACTGGAATCACTGAGGGAGGGGAGTGCCTGAAATTCTGGCCAAGTGTCCCCAAGTGTCTGTGTGCTCTTGGTGGCAGAGCCCACGAAGAGCCACCGGTGGAAGAGCCAAACACTGTCCCACTTGTAGCTCTTCAGAGATGAAGCCAACAGACCCTACGTGGGTCTGCGTGGATGTCCAAGCCAAGAGGTTGCTGCAGGTGGAGAAAGCCATGTTCAGAAGCTGCAATGCTTTCAGGGTCTCAGCTTCACTTTCTGCCTTTCTCAAGGCAGGATAACAATGGGAGACTTTGATCTTCTGGGTGTCACTCGGCTTTTCACGGGAACTCTAAAAGATTTACAATGAAGCTTTTCCCACCTCCCCCCAGTTCTGCACAATCACATTTTCAAAAGCGACTTGGGCACCTATGGAAAGCTGATGGGAACCAGGTTCCTGTGGCCTGCCCCTATCTTGAAAATATAAAAGTGATTTACTCACGGTAACGCAGCTGGCAATTAGATGCCTAGCTGGAATCTGGGCTTCGGGACTGCTCACTTCTGAAAGCGTTACCTCAGTCATTTAAACTCCAGGTGCTTTGTTCGTTCCTCCAGTTCTTCACAAGTCCACGACCCTGTTAGAAGGTCATCTAAAAAGAGGAAACAAAATCCCACATTTTGGGAGGTCTGGTTCTTGTTGCTGAATTGTTTGGATGATTTTTGGCAAGCTGCTTACCCTGCCTGCACGCCTGCGTTTTGTTTCTCTCCTGAAAGCAGGAGAGAGCTCCCGGCATCGCCTTAGCTTGCCCTGCCGACGTCGTTAATTCTGGGGCAGCGCTTGGCTATTGCAGCTGGGTGCACGTGCAGCTCTCTTGCTGCTCACCACCTTCACTCTCTTATTTGAAAGTGTAAATAATGATGTGTCCTGGGAATAAACAATACGTTCAGGAAGAGCTTGTATGTTGGAAAAGATTGACTAATTCTTGGCAAGGGCAAGCTGGCATAGCTGTGTTGACTTCAAGGGAGCTGTATTGATTAACATTAGCGATGCGGCTGGCCCTGTTTCTCCAGATGTTCTGATGAATGCTTGCAGATAATGAATCCTGTCTAGAAATCTGTGAATATTTGTGGGATAAAGATGTTAGAGATGGTGTTACACGGATGACTGTGCCTGGCTCTGGGCACGGCTCAGCAAGCAGTCTCACTCCTCTTGGTGAGGCACTGGATGCTGCTGGAGACACCCCGATTCAGCTGCAGACAGAGCTGCTGCAGCCGCTGCTGAAGGTGAATTTATCAAGTGGGAGATCGGAGCTTGCCGCTTCTCATTGCGTGTGTGTGACATGAACATCCATTATCTTCATTTGTAAAATTTCTCCGCAGCTCACCTCAGGGCAGATACTTCTGAGAGCTCAATTACAGGCAGTTAGGTGCTTGACAACACTGCTGGCAGATGCTAGCAGGGTACGGGTGCTGTATCCCTGTCAGACGGCAGATCTCTCTGTTTATTAATGTACTGCCATCAAGCAGTGCTTAAAGTCACCTGGGAAAGCGCTGAGTTTCTCAAGGGGATGGAAAGGGACACAGCCTCGAGCTGAGGTCTCTGTGGCTGGTGCAGGAGGTCCCAGGAGGTCTCCAGCCCCACTGAGACCCCGTGGGATGGAAGGGCAGCATCCCAGCCTCCTGGTCAGTCCTTGTCCCCAGAAGCCGTGCTGCTCAGACCCCAGAAGTTTCATCCTAGCTGCGCAAAGAGGTGAAACGATTTAGCCAGGGACACACATTTACCCAAGGACAGGCAGAAAGCCTGTGGCAAAGCTGGTAACCCGAGGTGGGTTCCTGCCCCTTCAGCCCACGGCTTGTTTGCAGCATTCAAGCAGATAAAATCCCAGCTGAGGGCTGGACCTCTGCTCTTCTGGGTGCTCAGAGAGCAGAAAGTCTGTCCCTGTGCCAGGGCCATCAGCTAAAAGAGCTCTTCTGATGGCCAAGGGGATGGTCCTTGCTGTCCTCCGCCTCGGTGTCACTCCAGCTGAAGGATGACTTTGGGGATAAGGGATCTCTGTTGGCTCACAGCACCCAAATGATGCCTTTCTATGGCAGCCCTCTGGCAACCTCCTGCTCTGCTGCCTCTGACAATGAGTGCAGGAAGGGGCTAAGAGTCTCCTGATAGTGATCTGGGATCTCCTAAAGTTTTATTTATTTAAAGAGACTTCCATTCCCCTTCTAAAAGGCAGTGGAAGGGCTCTGCGTGGCCAAATGGCAGCAGCTCCAGTGATCAATCAGTTCCTCCTAACGACCAACATCCTGCAGCGGTGAAGGGCCACGATCAATCACTACCTATTATTATTACATGATGAAATTCTAATTATGGGAGGGAAACACTGCATTGCACTCTCACATCCGTCTTCCAAGAGCTGCACGCTCAGGTGGCACCCTTCGGTCAAGTTCAGCAGAGTGGTGATGAAGGTCCATTAACCCCCTCTTCCCCCGCTGCTAACAGGCAAATCTCCTCCCGGCTCAGCACAGGAAGGCACCAAGACAGAAATAAGGCAAGGGAAAAGTGTGCAGGAGAGAGGTCACTGCACCAAAACTTTTCTGACCAAGTTCCCTGAGTGTCCTTACGGCCTCACGGGAGGCAGACCTGGGTATTGTGCAACAGCACATCCCCATATCAGCTCTTGTCCTTAATGAATGATCCTTGGATTTGTGCAAAAAACTGTGTGTTTTGTGTTGTTGGTGTTTTTGGTGTGTGTGTTTTTGTTTTTTTTTCCTCTGGCAATTTTAATCTTTTTTTTTTTTTTTTTTTTTTTTTTTTTTTTTAATGAAAACAGCTTGAAGTTCTTGGCAGGAAGAAGAATAATCCTCCGGAGTTCTGTTTACCCCAAGATGAATTATTTTGCTAGAAACAATCTGGAATTCAGAAGTGCCTCATTTGATGGGCACGCTTAAGAGTTTGACTCTGTTTTGAAAATACCTGGAAAAAAGTGCCTTAAGAGTTTTTTCCCATCTGAGAAAAATGAAGTATTTTATAGTTGGCCAAGGAATATTTTTGTTTAAAATATTGGTCAGAAGCTTCCCACTTACTTTGAAGGGGTCAAATATCTGTCACACATGAACCTTTTGTGGGACAGTTGAGTGGATTTAGATGACCTCAAGGTCCCTTCTAGACTATCTTCTGTGACCCTTTGACATTAATCTTTGTTCTAATGGCCTGATCATCAATTATCTCTGGGTAAAGGAAAATGTCATTTGATAATACTCCTGTGGCTGCATTTGCACAGGCTGATCCCTGGCCCTTACCTCTGCATTGCAGTGAAGGAAAGGGATCTGGGGCACAACTCTGCTGATTTTGGTTTCCATTGGGCATCTCTGGGGAGCTGCTATAAATTATTTCGGGCAAGTATAGTTACTGTATGCAACACGGAGGGAATAAAACACTATTTCCCCCAGCCTAGACCTCCCCAACACACTGAATTGGTGCAGAAGTGTCCGGACGCTTTGCTCTGGCCAGCAGCTGTGGAGGGGACTCAGGTCAGATCCCTGCCTTGGGCATCTCGTGGGATCGAGGTGAACCTGAAACAAAATATCCTTATGGCTGATCTCTCCTTCCAAGGCAGATCTGATAAAGCAATCAAGAAACTTCCTTCTTGCTGCAAAACAAGAGTAATTCGAGAGCTGCTCTGGTTGCATGTATGTGAGAACTGCTTCTCTCTTGGTCAGAAGACCACAGCCAATTCAACATCTCTGTCTTCTTAGTAAAACATGGCAATATGGTCACCAGCCTTGCTTTTCCCTATGGAGAGGGCTCGCAACAATGGCTGAAGCCTTCCCTGCTCCCATGGGGTGACTTCTTTTTCTTTTCCATTCTGCCAACTGTTACTTGTATATTCATAATGGTCAATCTTTGCACTGGCTTCTTAGATCCTTTTATGATCTTAAAAGCACAATTGTTTTTTATTTGCGTGTTTTCTATTATTTTTTTGATTGTTTCCCTCCACTGTAATTGAAGAAAACTTGCTTGTTAAGATCTTCAGAAGGTGGCAAAGCTGGCTTAGAAACAGCCAAAATGGCCGACTTCAGAACATCCCTGTGCTGTACCCGGAAAGCTAATACTTGGGCACATAATCTATTTGTCAGCTTCTATTGATCCTGAAGACTGAACTCGCTCTGGACTTGCACTGAGCTCCTGGTGAGCTTTGCCACTGAGACAATCTTCCTCCTGCAGGAAACTACCGAGAGTCAGCATGTCCCTTGGCAAGCGAATTTCTCCATCTCTTGAGCAGCTATTCTTAGTCAGACCTTGTTTCTAAAAATGTTAGTAGAGAGTTCACAATAACAGAACCCTAATTGACCTGGAGTCTGTATTGGATAAATAATAAATGGGAGTAAAGTATCAATAAGTGGTGTCTACAGCAGACATCTGTTTTCTTACTGGCCTGCAGCCATACCTTTCTGGGCTGGGATCTCATACGCCAAGTGAGGTCGGGTGAGTTCAGCCCTCGGCTGAATATAAGCATGGGGATGGTTATGCTAATGGGGCTCCGTGCCGGGGAGGTGAGCATCTGGCCTTGCTCTTCACTGGTACCTGACATCTGAAAGCAGAGGGAACGATGGGCAGGTCACCAACATCCCCAGGATAGTCCTGAAATCCTGGACCCAACGACAAAAATTGGTGTGTGCGCTGCATGTGGGTTAGCAATGGCTTCTGTTGCTGGAGGTTGTGATATGCTCCAATATTTTATGGGGTGCTGACTGGCAGAAAGGTGTCAGAGTTGCTTCTTGGCAGGCCAAGAGCATAAACACAAACAAATGTAGAATGGTGCTGTTCCCAGGAACGAGCCAAAGGTGCAGCAAATTTTGGAAGGGTTTTTACTAAGAAGGAAGGCAGAAGCAAGTTTTCACGGTGTTAAAGCAGTTTCAGATGGGGCTACCTGCTGGAAGAAAGACCTGTCTTTGTAAGAGCGAGAAGAGAGCAGCCTGTAAGATGACCAGATGTGGGCTTTGAATCTGCCTGATCTACAGGAGGAGACTCTTTGGTTTGGGGATTTAGAGGTGAATAGATGCAAATGCCTTTCCTGAGGTGAAGAAGCAATATTTCAGCTATAGTCCCTTCTACAGAAAAGTAGCCTCAGTTGTGCCTTCAGTGCCCTTAAAATGGTGGAATTGTCCTTAGCAGGAGGCCATTGCCATCAGTCCAAAGTCCCTCGTCTGTGTATGCCGTGAGCAGAGCTGAAAACATCTTGCAATGTGAAAAACAGTGTCTGGGTTGCAGCTGGGGGAAAACAAATCTGCTGTCCCAAACTAAACATCCTCTTCAGGCTTGAATTTCCCTCCCGTGCTTGCCGCTGGCTGCGCTTGGCTTGAGGCTTTCCCTGGGCTGAGCAGAGCACTTGTGCTGTTTAGCTGCACTTCAAAGTGTTTTCCTTTCTGCATTTGTCTTCTGCCATCCCCAGCACCACCAGCTACTCAATAAGATTTCTTTCCCATCACAGAAGGCTACTCAGGAAAACTTGCTCAGCCTTGTCTCCCATCTAGTTCTCTCTCCTTTCCAGTCCTTTGCCCTGCTGCTACAGCAGCGCGCCCAAGCCTGTGCATTTCCTGCCTAATGCTTATTTTTGGGGCAATGGATAAAACACCTGGCATCATTGCAGTCAACCAGTCTCCTTGGAGGAGGGCTTCAGCCAAGCTCAGCTGCCCCAGCACGCAGGAGGACGTGGGAGATGGGATGAGGTCCCTCTGTGCTTTTGGGGTTTTAGTGATGCTTTCAGCGGATTAGCTGCAGCCTTGTTCCTGATGCATCACTTGAGCTGAGTAATATCTTAAGTGATTCTGAATCTAGCTTTGCTGTCATAAATGAGGGCATGATGGCAGGGAGGGGTTCTGTTTTGCTTTGAAATAGATTCTACTTCTGAAGCCTCAATTACACTTGGGTCATGACTTTTAGAGTCTTTTCTTTTTTTTCTTGCAAGCATTAATGCTGAAAATGGAGTTAAATTAAAGAGCTGAGAGTTGCATATATAACCATATGAGTCCTTGTGCTAGGGATGTAAGAGAAATGCCAGATATAATGGATCTCATGATAAAAACTGCAAAAAAATAGTCAGTCCTGTGTGTTGACAGCTCCTGGAGTGGAGCAGAAGTTGTGTTGATGTTATCATCTGCTTAATCAGATGTTTTAAGCCCAAAAGACTTCATGCTGGAGATGTTATTGGCTGTATGTAGTTTTAAGGGAGGGTTCATGAATAGTATTTGGCCTTTGAAAAAGGCCAATTATTGTAAATGACAGTTTAGCCAAAATGACAGAACATGAGCAATTGCCTAGGTGACGGATTGCTAATGGGAGCTTTCAGTTTGTGTCTGTCTGCTTTAAAGCTGTCAGAAATCCTATGTCGAGACAAGCAGTGTCTTGTTTCCACCTCCTTGGTGCACTGAAGAGAAATGTCTGTTCCTCTCTGGTGTGCTCAGAAAGGTGCAAATGTGAATCTGCCGCCGGGACATGGAGCTGGAGCCCTTGGTGAGGGTTCAGAGCAAGCTGCAAGGGACTGAGTGGAGAAAAGTTACCCCAAACTCCCTCAAACCTTAGGTCTACCCAGTACTGCCATGATAGGACACCTTCTCCTTCCCCTCCGTGGTTTTCCACCTCCACCCAGCTGGTCAGGAGTTAGCACCGTGAGTCCTTCCTTGCTGGACGTGGGGTTATCCTGCAGCAAAGTGGCCGGGCATGCAGAGAGCAGCACCTCAGCTTCAAAATTCTCCTTGGGGGTTAAACCCTGCTGGTTTTACGTTGGAAGAGCTCAAAATGAGGCACCTTTGTGCACAAGAAGATCCGGGCTTAGTGCCCTTTGGAGGAGAGGGACTGTGAGAGCTTGGGGAGAGGTGGTTACTCCTGTCTGCTGAGACTGGTGGCTAGGAAGGAATGGGTCTTGGAGATGCACAGCTGGGGAAAACGCAGGTCTTTGTTACTCCAAAAACAAAATGCAGGTCTTTGTTTCTCTCTTTCTTTTGAAGAGAGGAGGAGCAGGGCAGCACCAGCTGCTCCATCCACACTGCTCTGTCACTGGCTGAGCTGGGCTGGGAGGTGCCCCCGTGCTGGGTTTAATTTACAGTAACGAGATATGGAGGTTCACCAGTCCCTGAAGGAGCAGGAATGCTCTTTCAGGATGCTCACCCAGGGCCCTGCTTTTGGAGGATTCCTGCTACAGCACCCGTGCAGTGCTGAGGCTGTCACGCTGTGCCGCAGGTGGGAAGCGGAGGCCTAGCACCATGGAGCCCTCGGCAAGCACTGAGCTTCAGGTCCCAGGTGCTGCAGAAGCAGCAGGTTGGCAGCTAATGAAACCTCTGGGCTGATCTCCCCCTCTGGAGGCTGAGAAAGCTCCCTTGAGATCCTAAACCAGGAGCAACAGCACTGAGGTGTGGGTAAATAGAGAGGGTGTCCTCCAGGAGGGGTAGGGCAACCATGGCTCAGGTGGGGCCCTTACCTTCCTGTGCCACTGTGCTTAGCTCCAGCACCTCCCATGTCTTGCATTTAGGCCTAATCTTCCTTTAAATTCATCTTAATTATTAATGTAACACGTGTTAGAAATCATATAGGCTTAGAGTAAGGGAAGGGATTAGGATAAGGCTTCGGATATATTTAAAGTGCCTACTGTGTTTACTATTTCTAATAGTGAAAAGTTTAAGTGAACAGAAAGGCTGTTTCAGGGCCTGGAGTAATCAGCTCTTTATTGAATTTAAAATACAGCAGGACTAATTTAGATTTAGGAGATTGCACTGCATGTGGGAGTGCCCTTCCTGTGCTTGTAGGGACATAAATCCCCTCGGGGGTTAAGGTGCACGTGGGGCTGGGGGTCTGGGAGCACCTTCCAGCCCTGGCCTTGGCCAGTGGCCTACTCCCAGCAACCGGAGTCAGTTTTGAGGCTGTTGCACAGCTTTTCAAGGCTCTTGGCTTTTTTTCATTAATAAAAGCTAGGTGTAAAGGTGGACAGTGAAACCAAACAGAAATTGCACCACCAAAATATTAAGCGTTAAGGCAGAAGTAATGGCTTGATGATGTGGCTGGGGAGGCCTAAATCCATGCTTAGGATCCCTTGGAAGTCAATAAAAACTGGAGATTTTTCCAAATCTACCAAAAAGTGGCTGAGGTTAGCCGTCTGGAGCACAGGCCCAAATGCTAGGGATGATATGTCCAGGCCAAAGTTAATTATCTTGAACAGAATAATTCTGTTGGGTGCAAGCAGAGTGCTCTTTGGCTTGCGTTTACATGTTGTCTGAAACCATTTGTCAACAGTCTTCTGTAATTAGATCTTGATTTAAGCTAATCATTATATGCCTTGTTAACTGAAAGCGTATATTTAAATCCCCATTGAACATAATAGAACACAAACACATTTAGAAGAAATATGAAATACTTTAGTGGCTTCACAAAAATACTAACTGAAATAACTTTTTTTTTTTTTTTCTAACATTAACTATTCTTTCTGCTGGCAAAAAAAAAAAAAAAAAAAGCCATTAATCAAATATCATGAGCTTTCTCCGATTATTTTGCCAAGCAGGGAAATTAGTCAAAATTCCACTCTGGCAATGTGAAAGCAAAATCTACCAGTATGCTGAAGTGGTTTAAAGCCACTGCTGAAAAAGTGGTGACACAGTGGCTTGGTTCCAATTTTCTCTCTGTAGTGACAAAAGGTGTTTTTTTTTTTTTTTTTTTTTTTTTTTAAATTAAAGCAGAAATTGCAGGACTGAGTCAATTTTGCAAAAGTCACTTAGATTCCACCAGGGCTGAATTTGCAGCCGTGCTAATGTAATTAACGTCTATTAAGCGAGTGTGTGCCCTGAGCAGCTTAATAGGAAAATCTAATAATGTTTCCTACTGGAATGTTCCCCGTTAAATTGTTGAAGTGCTTTCGTGTATGTTTTCTGTAGCTAGCATTGTTTAATGGAAATGCTACACAAATTAGCATTAGGCTGTTGGTGAAGTGGGATCTTTAATTTAATCTGATTTTACAGCCAGGACGCCAAGAGATTGCTGCTTTGGCCCTGCCAGCATGTGGCCAGGCAGAATTAGGTTTTGCTGGGATCGCCTCTGTAATGATTCCTCCACAGCTCTCGCCTACTGAGCAGCAGAGAGGCCGGTTATTAGCCGAGCTGTAAATGGCATTAATGACGTCCTTGTGGAGCAATAGCCTGGCAGGATGGTGTCCATAAAAATAGGAATCCTGGGGCTCACCAGGGTTTTGTTTTATTTTTTTAAGGTGGGTAATAAAAGAAGAAAATGGAAAGCTTGTGCCTTTGTTTTTGTTTGGCCTGACGGGTGATGGGAGCGGAGGTGCAGATGTTTGGATAAAGCCCCACTTGTTCCACGGGTGCTGCTGCCTGCCCCAGTTTCTGTTTTCTGAAGCCGCTGTTGAGTTTGCTTGGGGTTTTAGCAGTGGTGCTCAAGGGAGTGGGGCTGGTGCCAGGGCTCCCCGGGGAGCCTTGCCCGTGTCCTGAGGTGGCGGAGGGGACAGCCTGGTCTCCTGGCTGGCAGGGTGGGAGAATACAGCCGCTGTCTGCTCATCTTGCGTGGTTCCTGCTGCCGGCTCCGAGCGCACATATCTGTACAATGTCTGCACTGTCCCTGCCTTACCTGCAGGGAATGGAGCCACGAGGAGGGCGATGCTCCCACCCGCTCCAACTGTTGGAAAGAGGAGAAATCCCAAAGAAAAGGAGCTGCTTCTCCTTTCTATAACTATGCAGTCTCCTTGGTCAGGGAGTTGGCTGTTCTACAGGGAAGGATGCCAGGGCTAGTAAATGCTCTAATTTAGCCTCTTCCCTACAAAATCAGGGTAGCTAATGCTGACACTGCACAAGAGAGATGCAGTGGGATTAGCTCAGGCTGGGGTGCTGCAGTAACGTGAGTTCAGACTCAGCAAAAATGTCAACTGAAAAGGCAAGGTTTCCTTATCTTTTAGTTGTTTCCTTTCTGGAGAGAGGAAAGGACATGTGGCGAGTAAAACAGCAATTTTTTTAGGAAAGTCGCAGAGGTGGTACAGCCTCTGTGCAGTACATGTGCAAAGGGAAAGCTCTGCCTCTCCTCCAGCTGTGCTGTAACACTCCCCAGGAGGAAACTGCCAGGCCACGGGTTCTTAAATTTTTAATTTAAGATTAATTCTCTGATTAATTCTCTCCCATGCACCACCTTGTCCTCCGGGTCCCGCAGTTCCTGCAGTCCCTTGTGCAGCATCAGGTGCTTTGCAGATGTGTCTGAAGGCCAGGTCCCTTGCAGGAGCTGCTTCTGGTGTAGATCAGCCTGGTTGTGCCCCAGGAATGGCAAATTACTCTTCTGAGCAGCCCTGTCCAGCTCTGCTTCATTTAGAGTGTGCAAGCAGCTAACCCCAATTTGTCCAGCCAGTATCCAAGCCAGCCCTCAGCCAAGGGGAGGCAGGTTTGATTTGTATGAAATTGCAAATTCCCTAAAAAAAATATTGAAAGGTGGGGGACTTCTGACACAGATGAAACTTTCTGCCTGGTGCTCTATAGCGTTTGAACAAAGCTACAGCTAAATTGATAGTGTTGGTATGTGAAGGCAGGGGAATGATAAGAGGGTACAGAAGGCAAATGTTTTGGGCATTTTTCAATGTAAACTGGTTTTAACAGCAAAACCATTCTGCCTGCTTGTAAAGCCATGAGCTTTAAATTCTGGCATCCTCTGAGAAAAGCTCCTAAGCAGTGGCTACTCTGACCAAAAGTCATGGAATAGGGAAATGAGTAGATTTCTGCTCTTGCAGAGGAAATACAATCAGTTGTCAGTTCCTGATACTGTGGCATCTGTAAGACCTTCGCTTGTTTGTTTCTGTTATTGTTGTTGTTTCTTCTTTCCCCATGGATTGAAGCAGTTCTCAGAAGCTGTCTGGACTCATTTCCATTTTAAATTAGAAGAATCAAGGCACAAAATGGGGTTGTACCTTGCCCCAGATCAGACAATGAATCAATGATAAAGTCTGGGGTAGAACCCAAATTCTTCCTGCTTCAAGCCCAGGGCAGTGCAGGACTTGAGAGGACCCCAGGGGCTGGTTGGGTGCAGGCTCTGGACTGTTTCCCTTGCCTGTGAGCAAAGCTCTCCCCACCACAGGGCCAAGTGCACCCCCCTACAGTTTAACTCAATGATTTATATGCTTGTTGGGAGGCCTTGCACACAGGCAGATCTGACAGTAACGGTGCTTGATAAAATCCTTCCATTTTCTTGATTTGGTAATTGATGTTAGCAGTTTAATGCCTGTGCAGAGCATGGCTTCATACTGTCAGCACAAACCATGTGGAAACGATCGATGAGATGTTGGGTCCTCAGCAGCAGCAAGGGGAAGAGAAGCTGCTGCATTTCTCTTGAAGGATTTTGCTCCTGTTACCTGCAGATGCAAAAAGGCAGGCTGGGATTCCCCCGGTGGTGAAACCCCTTGGTCTAGGAGCAGCGTAAATGAAGACCTTTGGGGCCAACGACCCTTGTCTTTCTCATGCCAGTGCTGTTGCGGTCTTGGGTCCTCCACTGCATTATGCTTTCCTTGGTTGATTATTGGCACCCAACTACATTTTTGATCCACTTAAATCTTACAAGACGTCGTGTTGCCTGAAAGTTTTTATGAGAGCTGGGGATGGAACGGAGCTGGTGGCTCAGAGCAGAGTGTTATGGCAGTGTGTGTACGTCATCGCTTGTGTCATCTGGGCATCCTTGTCCTTGCTGTGCATCTCCTAAAGACAGGAGATGGCTACAAAAACCTCATCTCCACAGGGACCTCTGAGTCACTTCCATAAATAGGGAGATAGGAAAGTTGCTGCTCAAGAGGAAAATTAATAAAAGCTGTTGGCTGGGTTGGTGGGATGCAGTGCACCAGCTGCATCCCAACCATGGCACATGGTGTGGCTGTGGCTGGGGCTCTCCGAGGAGATGTTATTTTTTGTCCTTTTACCGGTTGCAGCTGGATGTCTTAATGCAGGCTCTGGAAGCTGTCACAGTTTGAATCTTCCTGTGATCTGGGGCAGTGAAACTAGAAGCAAAGAAGTGAGATGAAAAAGGTGGAGGAGACAAAGTGGAACGTTCTGTTAGCTTTTATCTGCAGCAATGCCCCAGTCTGCGTGTGCCATTTGAATCTGTTAGATATGCCTTTGTCACAAACACCTTTTTCTGCAGGGACAGTATCTGGGTGATGCTGATACAAGCAGGAGTTTTAGATTTGTGATGGGCTATCTGGTTTGAATCAAATAAAGAAGCACTCTGAAACCCTGTCCAAAACATAAATGAAGCCTGGAGCATGCTAACAAGATGAGAAAGTCTGGCCAATTCATTTAATCTGTTCCAGGCTCCTGTTTGCTTCCAGGTGTTCATCTCGGATCACAAGCCAAAACATCCTGGGAGAGGCTTTTGCCGTCATATTTCTAGCCCATCTGATAAGGCTTGCGCCTCCGAGCAGGCGTGCTGCTGCATGATTCCTGCCCTGGCTTAGCCAGGGACGTCGGGTTAGGCCTTCAAGGCCAGATCCAAAGTGTAAATGCAAATATATGAGTCGTGAAACCAAATGCCTCACCGATTGTAATGCATTTGACCTCATAGATCTCCTTTGAGACACGTGCTTTGTTTCACAAATAGGCAACTCATTTTCTTGTCCAAAGTCATACCAAAAGAGATTCTCTTTTTAAAAGGACGTAGGGGGCTGTGCAAGCAAGTGGGCAGCCCCATCTGTACATCAGTCAGTGTGAAGAGAGGGCCCAGCTCTCCTCTGTCCCTGGACAGTCTACACAACAACCCCATGCCGTGCTGCAGAGCCCTGCTAGAACTGCTCAGTTGTGTCTAGGCTCTCAGGTGGACTTCGTGAAGCAGGGGAAGCCCTGGGCTAACACGGGAAGTGGCTTGGGACTGGTGGTGGTCTTGGTCTTCAGCCTGAAGCACGTCAGCTACAGTCACATCCATTACAACAGGGCAAGAAGCACCAACCCTGGGCTTCCCTGCTCTTCCCTGCCCCTCTGAGCTCTGACTTGCTGCGGTGACAGCAGAGGACTTTGTGGTGAGGACGCCCCTGAGCTGTGCTTAGCCTCCCAGAGGGACAGGCAGGGTGCTGGACTTGGAGAGCAGCTCTCGGGAGCATTCACCTTCAGAGGAAGGACCTCCCGAGGAGAGGCATCTGCCAAAGACCCCAGCAGGGGAGCAGGGGGATGAAGAAGAGGGGGAAGGCCAGGCCCTGGTGGCCATCTTGAGCCCTCAGGGCTGTAGGGCCAGCCTGTCCTGCAGGCAGCAAACGCTCACCCCAAGGGACTTGTCTTTGCCGTAAGAGTCTGTCTTTCCTCAGACTTGAATCGAAGATGCTTCGGAGTGACTTTTCAGTGTTTCTCTAAATTATCTGTGTATTCTCCTCCCAGCACTATGAGTACTTGCAATTTTTTTCCCAAAGAGCTGAATCTAGTCACTTTTTTCCTCCAGGTTTCAGGGGAAACAGAAAGGTACTTAACTTATATTTTATTCATTGTAGTCACTATCTCTTGTTAATTTACTTACATTATTTACAGAATTTTAAAGTACTTTGTGTCAGGCGGCATCCCAGGCCCTATAAAATGCTAATTTTCAAACTGTATCAGAGGCAAACATCTTTTCTGGGCCCCTAGGCAGACAAAGGGTCATCCCCATTCTTAATTTATTTTTCATGATTCTATATATAAAGGCAATAAAGCCTGCTTGAATGGCAGATCTCAGGCAACCCACTTCTCCATGTGGTTAAGTTTTATGAAGGTCCATTGTGGTTGTGTTACTGGTACATTAAATTTCATTTTTGATCTAGTGCCCTTAATTGCTAAGGATGACCGAACCTGGCTTAAATACAGGAATAACTATCTTGGATTTTTGCCCTAAATGGAAATGGAACAGAAGGTTCAAAAAGTTCAAGTAACTTTCTGAAAAGAAACTAAGTTTTATTTTCACAGTTGCTTCTTTGCACTTCCTGATTTCGGTGAGAGAGGAAGTGGGGGGGAACCCAAACCCCAGAAGGCTCTTAATGTTTTAGGTTTTAATCTCGTGTCTGTGAGCTCTTGGCAAATTGGTCCTGTTCCCAGCTTTGGGATGTTTGAATTTTTCAAAGTGCGGGGACAGTTGACACCATAAAAACGGGCAGAACGTGAAGATTTAGGGACATATTAAGATGATTTAAATCACAGTGACACACCTGAACCATGTGTTTCCTGCTGGTCAGTTGGCTCTAAAGGTTTAAGAACAGTCGATTGGAAACAATTGACATTATCCGCCATGGTGGTTAGGCTGGCAGAGTATGGCCACCGGTACGTAGTCACCATAGACATCCTACGAGCTGCTCGTTCTCTTGGTCACAGTGCTTATTGCCACTAGTGTTTGCTCTACTTCTCCCAGATGCCCCTTGGGTGCCTTGGGGCTCCTCTGCCAGCTACGAGGACATGGGTGGCCTCACCCGTAACGGGGAACAGGACCTACCCAGAGCTTACAGTGCAGAGCGTGTCTCCCCTGCTCCTCCTGCGTGAAAACTGCTCTGTACTGCTGGCTGCTAGACTTGATCCAACTTATTTGGTTTGTGGAAAGTTTCCCTCCTCAGTGTCAAGGCAGTGGCTCCACCATTCTCTATGGGTATCACATCAAGGAGAGATCAGATTGAGGTAAATAGAGTGACTTAAATTAAAACTTACGTTTAAAGGTGGCAGTGTTCTGGCTTCTCCTGTGAGAGAGGAACGCTTTGATCAAAAATATCAGCAGACCTGAAGACTTCAAGTGAATCCAAGAAACAGAGGAGGGATATCAAGTTGCAAACACATGTCCTTGGCAATTACTTTCATGAAAATTTCAGAATTTCCCGGTAAATGCATCATGGTATGTAATGTATATTAGCTGAGTTACCTCCTCAATCAAATGTACAGGGCTTTACAGGACCTTGTTCCATGCAATTCCCTCACCACCAGGCCTTTTCCTCACCGTAGGTAAGGCCACCATCTTCTCCAAGCATTCACTTCAGGTTGGTCTGAACGTGCATTGTCAAACCTTCTCCCTTTTCCCCAACCTCAGTTTGTCCTTTCTTCCACTATGAGGTGAGAAAATCTTCCTTATGGGTTTGGTGAATATACACCATGTGGCCTTGCCAACACTGCCTAAACATGAGTAGGTAAATCCACCCATTCTCAAAAGGAACCTGCTTGGTCTGTGATGTCACAGCCCAGCCTCGGTGACATCAGTTGACCATTACAGGAACTACGGTGATGCCCAAACAATTTCTGGCTAAAGCAGAAGGATCACATTGCTGTATGGAGGGAAGAAAAAGATTCTCTTCAGATAAGAGCATGGAAAAATAAATAAATGGCACGACAGGTTAAAGGAGCTTTTCATGTGCAAGATGTAGTATTTGCCTGTGTGTGGCAGGGATAAAGTCTTTTTTTGTTTTTCAAGGTAAAGGATATCCAAGGAAATGCATGTTAGATAGGCTGGTGCATGCATATACAATAGCAAGGGATTGCTTTTTTTAAATGGCCTATAATTATAAATCAATGTACCTGGAGATAAAAAAAAAAGGGGGACACGTTTTTTTTCTGAAGACTACACTGAAATGTTTCTGGATACCAGAAACCTGCTTTATACACATGAGAGCTAATGCATTCCAAGCCAGATCCTCCATCTGATCATTTCCATTGCACTTGCTGAAGTGTATTACACTTCTAGGATGTAATTTGCTTTAGCGAAATTGTCATTTTTATTCCTAAATAGCTAGCGACCACTGGGCTAAAGACAGCTCTTCAGAAAGTGACCTTGAAGATCACACACCATTCCTGATGCCGTGTTTAAATTGCAGAGAAATGTTAGGACTGCATAATAAGATGTTGATTGTCAGGCTGAGCAAGCAAGCTGAGATGAAGATGATGCTGGGAAACACTGCTTCACCTTCTTTGCCTGGACTATTCAAAACGCTTCTCTTGATTTTCTCATCTGCTATCTTTCCTCTGCAAGCTTCCTGAAGATAAGTTTTGGCTCTTCCTGGACAAATATTTTTCAGAGTAAACAGGGGAGGCAGGGGAAAAGTGTTTGTTTTATACTTCGGTGGGGTGACAAAACTTGGGGTGGGGTGACTGGACCATTGTTCCTTTGTGGTTTTGGCAGAAACAGCTTGGTCTGTATCGATTTCTTGTGAAATGAAATGTTAACAAATGTGTAGTGACAATGGAAGGTGTTTCCTTCTCTCACTGGTGGATTTTCTGCGCCCTGAGGACTTTTTAACCTTATTCCCCAAACCACTGTCTGGAAGCTCAGAGAAGTTGTGGGAAAACATAGTGTAACAATGTTCTGCCTGTTCAGGTGGCTTCTCCCCCAGAGAGCGGCATCTGTGTCATGCGAGCCTGCCTGGGGTGTCTGAAAATAACAATAATTAAATACTCACAGAATTTTGAGTACTAAAAATAACATGGAAATAATGTTGCTAGCTTTTTCCCCCTTAAAAATCCTTATTATTTTAAAAATTATTAGCAAATATTCTCTTTTAGGAGGGGCTTCTTGGCAAGTTATTCTCATTCCTTATTATGCTTTATTGTTCCTTATTATGCCTTATTGTTGTTTTGTTTCATTTCTTTTTTGTTTTATTGTTTTAACCTTCCATAAGCCCATATGAGCATCGCACTACTCTGCAAGTTGAGGGAGCCGCTGACAGCAGAGTTGGGCACCACACCATGCTTTAGAGGTGCCAGCAGCAGTGGGGATGAAAGGCTGAATCTTGCTTTGCTATTTTCTGTCTCCTAACAGGAAAAAGGCTGATGAGGGGAAATTAATGGGGATCAGCCTCTCCTGGTGTCCACTGAACGCTTGGCTACAAGTGGCAGATTTCATCCAAATCTCAATAAAATGCACCTAATCCATGCACTTTGTGTTCTAGCACTTGGCTCTTAAACTGCCCTCCAGCACTGCTGCTGCGTACCGTGCTCTGGTGCTTCGGTCCCATAATATTCTGCTTCTCCAAGCGTGACCTGCCTGCAGTGCACGGCTGTTTGCAGGGTTATCCAGGTGCATGCACTCGCAGCACAGGCTCCCAGCGTGCTCTCCCTCCTGCAGTTTACGGCTTTCACTGTTCTGGCAAGGAACAAAAGGATCTGACCTTCCTAGGGGCGAGCAGGGAAGTTACTAAATAACCACGTTCTCCCCTCCCCAAAAGGCTGTAAATTGTGCTGAAATAGTGGTTTCACGATATGCCAGATGAGAAGCTGCTGTAGGCCACTGAGTGATTTTTAATTGGAGAAGAACCAGAGGAAATGCTTTCCCCTGGAAAACTCCAAGCTCCTCTTGCAGAGCACGTGCGTTCGCTGCCTGCTTGTTCTGGCTGTGCAGTGTCCAAGGGTGTCGGAGCACCAGTGACCACACTGGGACAGGACATGTCTCCTCCTTCCCCGAGGTGTGGGTACCCCACCAGCTTTCTGCCAGCCCCTCCTTTGAAAGCTCAGGGACAGCTCAAGGTCTTGTGGGTTCACTGGGGAGGACCCAGGAAAACAAGTGCCACATCGGAGTTCTCTTTCTTCCTTGTGTAACTTTTACTAAACACCACTAAAAAGCTCCGCTTCTTTAGGATATGGTCCTTCCAAAAAGCCTCTTACACACTGGTTCTCCCCCTTTGCTTTTTTTCCCATACTTTGACATCATTATGTGAGGGATATTACTGAGCTCCTAACTGTGGAAGAAATGGTTCTGAGCCAAGGTGTACTGCTGAGAAAAAAAAATAAAAGAGTGTTTTTCATGGCTCCATCTAAATGCAGCCAGGTCGCTTTTGTGTAGCTCCAGTTTTATAGGAAGGATTTCTGAAGTCCTACCCTGAGGTCACCAAGTTGTGGGAAGTAACACGTGGTCGATCAGACTTGTGATTTCTCCCTCCCCAGCCAGTAAGGTATCAGTGCTACTTTTCGCACCATTGTGGAATGACCCTAATTAGGCTTATTAAAGTTAGTTCTGTATTAATTGTGTGGCCATGATCCTGCAAACACCTCGGCATATGTAGGAATGTTATTTATGTTAGAAGAGTCCCTGCTGGAGTCAAGGAGGCTGAACCCATGCTGAAAGCTGAGTATGTGTATTAGGTGCTGATGAGAACGAGGTCTGAGTTTAGACAATCGTGGCGTTTTGGTGTGAGAGAGGACTTTCTGAGCACTGATGAAGCGTTTTAGGTAGATTGTTTAGAGATGGAAGCAAGAGTTTCACGTAAAATTAGGGCTGAACCAGTCATTTTCTCAAGTGAAATCACAATCTCAAGATTATTTTTTCCTTCCAAGAAGAAGACGAGTTGTACTTAGTTTTACACCGTGCCATTGGGGCTGAGTACTTGTGCTGTCCTTCTCAGCAAGCACTGCCACTGCTGCACCAGTTTCTATTTCCCAGTGCATTTCAGCTGCAAAGCCACGCAGTCATGCTGGCTACCAGGTCTATTTTGCAGGACAAACAGGAGAAGCATTGCTCACAGGGCACTGCTGATAGCAGCCAAGCAGTGTGAAGGCTGGCTCGTGTCTCGTGCAGCTTTACCACCTGGAAATGCCGTTCTGCCCATTCTGGTCCCATGGAAGTGAGCGGTAACTGCACAAGATGACGGGGGCTTGAAGCTGTGCCAAGCCAGCATGCATCCACCTGACCTGGAAGTGACGTTGGCCTTGCACCCTCCGGGGCTGGCACTCTGTCTTGGCTCAAGATCAGATGTCCCCTGGGGACAGACAGTAGCTTGGCTCTCAGTCTGCTCTCAGTCGCTGAATGCTCCAGTGAGAGCACTTTTCTTCGTGAAACTTCTGAGTATTCTGCTTGTCTGGTCCCTGTCACCGGGCTGTGATCTCTCGGAAAGGCCTCCGGGTGTACTCCTTTGTTCCTTGACTAATTGGAGCCCTCAGGAAGGAGATGTGCACCGTGGACACAAGTGTGCTGCAGGTTGGATTCACTGTAGCATGTCCTATTGAGAACTTACCAAGCTTTGCCGCTGCCATGACTCACCGTGTATTTTCTTCTCTGGGCTGTGGTTCATTAATTCAGGAATTAAACTTATTGCTCCTTCAGATAAAGGCCACGTTAGAACATTACCACGAGTTTCTTAACAGTTCTTGGGTTTGGTGACTGATCTATTCAGAAGCCTGACTTTGAATGTGTTAGAATTGACGGAAAGAGTTCAACAGATTTTTTAGGTGAAGTTTGCTTTGGGCCATTCATGAAGAAGAAGCAACGATGCCTGAAGATGTTCCTGGGAAGTGCTTCCTGCTTTCCTCTGATCTCCCAAGAGCTGAAGAAGCGGGCGGCCTGACCAGGCAGCAGGGCCCTCGCAGGGCAGGGGAAATCCTCGGCCCTCGCCTGGGCCCAGCAGGCAGCTGGATGTGAACAGTGGCTGCTATCACAAGTGCAACGCTACCATTTGCTGCAGAGATCTCTAATGAGCCAGGAACGCTGGAATTCTTCCAGCACGTCGCCCCTGTTGGCTGCCCTCCCATTTGGTCATGCTAAACGGCTAGGTAAATAGGCCTTTCATGAAATCTAACACCCGCCCTACCTAATCCCCCTTGCCTTCAAACTGTGGGGCTAATCAGTTGTTTTGACATAACCGGGATCCAAATTCTATAAGGAACATGGCCAAGAAAAGTTCAAATCCAAGACCAAGATTAATGAGAACTTCAAAGAAATTTACCACCAAATGTTACTAATTTAGTACACCCTGTGTTTGAAACCAATGACCTAATTGGAAACTATATTCTTTAAAAGCCATTATGTCCCAGCTCTTTAGTATTCAGGAGGTGGCTTCTGAGATCACAGTAGGTTTATGTCACTTGGTAGGATGGGATAGTGGGTTTCCACTCCCACCTCCCTAAAACTCAGATAAAATATCCTGCTGTTGACTGCATTAGGTGATTGTGCTCTTACTGCACAATAAATAACGGATTCTGAATCAGACAAACAATTTCCTTCTGCTCTCTAATAAGTGAGTATAATATTACAAATCCTTTAAAACTGGTTAAAGCAATGAAAGGTCTGATTAACTTTGCTGTCACATTGCCAAAAAATCAGCACATTAAAAAAAAAAAAAAAGGACTTAGCATAAAAATGTACATCATCGTACAGGGCCGCCAGCAGTACATCTGTCTTCCCAGAGTTTCACCAAGGTCTGCAACAAGTGCGCGTGCAGGAGTCGATCCTGCACTTGGCTGTGGATTTGGGTCAATATGGGGAGAAAACCAGATAACAGATCCATTTAGCAAAGACCCATCAAGGTGCCGTGGTCACAGAAATGTGTCTTACCTTCCTTCTAGCACTGGCAGGGGGCTGCATCCTTTCCTGGAAGGGAACTGCTGTTGCCTGCAGTGAGGCCACTTGTCCCGTGTCAGACAAGGCTGACCCTCGCCCCGAGCCAGGATGGAGGGACCCAAGGGGGGAAGCCCGCAGCCAGCAGGTGAGCTCAGGTACAGGGAAAGGTCAAGGTGGGATTTCTGTAGATGTAGACTCTGAATTTCAGTGGTGTGTAAGGTAGGATGGAAATTTTTCTGCTTTGGGCAGCTACATTAGTGTGAACCGTACCATCTTCTGGCAGTGGCAGTTTCTCTGCCCTGACTGCAAGGAGTCCATGGCGACAGCTCAGGCTTGCACTGCCATCTCTGCAGCATCAGTGAGGCTTCTTGAGAGGATCCCCAGCCCAGCCATGTGCCCCAGTCACACGGCCGGGCTGTGGAGGAGCAGCCCTGCAGAGATGAAGATGAAGCCGAGCCCTATGGGTTAGCGTGTTCGTTAGTGACTGCCCTGTCCATGACCGGCACCGAGTCCAAGCCCCTCCATCAGCCTGCCTTTCTGCAGCTCGGTCAAAGCTGCTCTGAACACAAGAAAACAGGGAGAGGAAGCTTCCACAAGCCTCAGTGATATGGGTACACCTGCAAAATTAGGGACTGGGCTCAGCCTGGGTTGCTGCAGGGCCTTGCACAGATGCCTTCCCACGTGTTTTTGCGTGTGTACATGTACTGGGTGCCCACCACGCACCATGCAACGTCTCCGTGGCTTTGCACACACATGGGGAGATACCAACAATCGCACTGTGAGGCTACATCAGGCAGCAGAGATGTAAGTATTTATGGCTGGAAGTTCGTCATATAACCCAGAGCTTGTTACCTTCATACGCAGGTGGCTGTCTGTGTGAAACCAGAGCGTCCCACGCCGGGCAGGATCAGAAGGGTAAAACCTGAACTTTTGCCCATCTCCCCATTTCTATGAAGCAGTGACAAATAAAGGTAGATCTGCCAGTTTGTAAATAATATGGGACTTTTTAAAATGAGCTAGATTCACTTAAAATAATGAGAATTTCCTTCTTGCTGTTGATGAAATCAGTGGTTATAAAGCAGCATCTTCCCCCCAAAATCTTGATTTTTCTGGGCGAAATAACAGCTCTGGAAGGATCTACAGCAAAAGTTGGGGTCCATACACCTGAAAAACCATTAAGGTAATTATTTGGGGTGTACTGGATTCTATTTCAGACACTGAAGAGGATCTGGGATACCTCATTTGCAAACACAGCCACCTCCTATGTAGTTCAAGCCCCAGCACTAATGTGGAAAACAGACAATGAAAGAAGCTTTTCAACATAAATGCAGACTCTGAGCTGTTTACCTGCCACTACACAGGGTATCGAGGAGCTTCTCTGGGGTTAGGAGACCCAGAATTCAGACCTGCCCTTCTCTGAGGATTTTCCAGTCATTTGGAAATAGCAGTTAATTTCTAAAGGAGATTACATGATGTCTCAGGCTAATAACTGGTGTTTTCCTTTCCTAAATCAAAGTGGAATTCCCCCTTTCTGGCTGACTTAAATGCACAGAACAGTTATCAGTTCAAAAATAAATAAAGGAATGGAAACAAATAAAAGAGGGCTTGACTGGGTTGGAGCAATTTGGATACATTCAACCTGTAAGAAAGATTCCTTGTTTTCACGTCAGTGAAATTTTGCCAGTAACTGCTTGGCTGACATCAAGGAAGGTTTTTCTTGGGTCATTTTCAGAAGAGTTTAAAAAAAAAAAAAAAAAAGGGAAAAAAAAAAAGGGGTAAGGAAAACCCAAACCCAATGGGCTCCTTTGTTGGTGAAGGAGCTGATTCCTGCTTGTGTCTGGGTTACCTCATGCAGGTCAGATTTTCAGCCCGGTGGCAGTCCCTCGGCTCGAGCACATTTAGCTGAGCTGCACGATTCGCCCCTGCTGACAGCATCGCTGTGCAGGCTCAGCGGTACCCAGCTCATCTATTAGACATTCATTAATTTATTCTTAATGATGGTCTTTTCCTGCTCCCATGCAGAAAGCATCCCTGTTCAAGGCAGTGCTGAAGCCCACGCTTAAACCAGGCTGCAGCTCCCCTGCATGCGCTGAAGCGGGCCCTGAGGAGGGCTGGATATTTAAGTGATTTCCTCTTCGGGGGCTTACGAGCCTTATGGGGTCTGTGCCACCTTAGGAGCTGGGCAGGACTTGAAAAGTTTAAGTGCAGAAGAGACCGTATTTCCCAGAAAAGGGAAATTTGTATTTTATAAACCCCGCAGTACCCATTTTGCTCACATCCATTTTATGATTTTGATTACCTAGATTATTTTTATTTTAGAAGAAGGAAAACAATAATGAAAGGGTAACTAAATAAAATAGCTCAGAGAAAGAAGGAAAATACTGTGGTTTCTGTTCAAATTTTTAACCCTTCAGCAGGAGGAAGGGCTGGATCTCTCGAGGTGGAGGAACACACCGTCTGGTAGCTACATCCGGACTGCTAAGATTTCAATCTGCTCCTTTCAATGGAGCTTTCATTCCTGGGCTTAGAGAAAGGTGAATCTCCTGTGTATTGTCTGTGCTTAAATGAGTTGTGAGTCTCCGGGTGTCTGCAACAAAATTGGGCATTATATATATATATATATATCTCATATAATATACTAATAAATAAATATGTGGATGTATAATGCAGGTTAAGGGAGTTCAGCGGGCAGGTCCAAACTACGAGAGTGCTCTCCATGGGCAGTGACAAGTGACTGATGCACAAAGCTGCTTTGTCAGTGCTGATCACAAGGGTTTGTGTGTCTGCTTCATAAGAAGTGTGTGCCCACACTTCTTTTATTATTTGGAGGTATTAATGCGAGAATCAGAATTCTGATTATTTTTTTCCATGCATGAAGTGCATTGAAGTGAGCACTCAAATGTCTGTGACAACAGGGCTCCTTGATGGGCTCTGAGTCTGAACAAGGGTTTTCCACTTCAAGGCATTAATTTTATGTGCTTGAAATCATCTTTTGGAGGGTGACACCGACTTGGGCACACACCGAGCTTTGTCCATTCTCAGCGATGATGCTGTATTCATGCAGGTACAGCGAATGGATTGGGAAAGGCATCTCCAGTGCTTGCAACCAGCTCTAGTGGGACAAATGGAGAAAATAATCCTGTAAATTCCTTTGAGTGCAGTGATTGCTGAAATAAGACAAATCTCAAAGCAAAGACTTGTCAACCCTGGAGAAGCTGCATCTTTGTAGACACTCCTCATCCAGTTCTCATCACAGTGGTGGAAGCTGCCACTCATTGCTGCAATAAGTAAAACCCCACAAAATACCCCAGACTTGTTCCATCCAGGAGCTCCCATTGATCTGGCTACACCTGCATGTCTGTGATGCTCGAAGGTCAGCGCATCAACAGCATTGACTGCATTGGGTTTGCTGAATTTTATTGACCTTTTCTGGTTGTTTCACCCCTAAAAGGACAAGGCATCTGTTTCTGGATCCCTCACGGGCCCTAAGGAGCAAGTACCATGCACCTTACACCCAAAGTGCATGGCAAGCTCCTAGGAAAGCAAGCAGATGTACTAGTCTCTGTGCAGGGTCAATCAGGAAGGGAATTAAAATCATGATATGTTGCCATGGTAATCAAGTCCCAGGATTTGGCTAGGAGGAATAGTGAGGTTGTAGCTGGTTGCTCATGAATTCCTCAGTAGGCTTTTCAATAGTCTGTTTCCTTTAAATGAAATTGGAGAAAGACTTGCAGTTCATAGTGGGGATAAAAATTTTATGAAGCTAAATCTAGGCAGTGTTTTAGTGTCAGTCAGCATTAACCCACAGCATGAACACATAAATAATTGAGATCTCAAATACCCCAGCACTCTGGGTTAGAGCACTCGAAGGCTCTGTGGGCAGCCCAGGAAGCTCAGGAGCCTCTTCCCAGCCAGTGTGGGCATCCTGGGCTGGCCTGAAAATGCCCTGCCCTGCATCCTACCACTGTCCTGCCTCCTTGCAGGGTTTCTTATGATCACAATAAACCAATGAGCTAAATCTGGCTGGCTTCCTCTGGCTTGGAGCAGGTGATTTAGCTGCTTAGGGGAGTATTTGCAGCCCTCTTGAAGACCAGGTCTCTGATCATCGTTGGCAGCCTGGCTGTGGTCAGCAGGGTGGCCGTGGGCTGGGGTTTGTGTGTGAGATCAGTTCTGCATCCAGGTAAAGGGAACCCTAACATATGTGAACAGGAAAATAAATGCAGTTAACAAAAGTCACAGAAATGTAGCAGAGACCCCAACACCTAGGAGAAATCTCAGAGTGAAAGGATTGTGAAGCATCGCTTGGTTGTGAGGACGGAGATTGGTTCTGAAAATGGAAATTTTAAAAAATATGGTTTTCTTTTTTTGGCCAGCCCACGCCTTAGTTCCCCATTTACATCTTTAACAAACTTAGATAGAGCTGACAAAATTAATTGTCAAAGAAAAAAAAAGTGATAAAAAATACTAATGTTTTGAGGAAGAATAACACTAGGAAAAGGAACCTGGCCCCAAGTTGTCCCCCTTTTTTTTTTTTTTAATCATCCTGTCTTTTTTCTGCTTTTCTTTTCTCGGGTTCTTCTCTTCTGCTTTTTTCTTCTTCCTTTTTCAGAGGCAAGTGGGGAAGCTAAAGGGGGAGAACAGGCATCTCATCTGCAGGGCAGGACAGAGAGCCAGCAGGAGAAGAAAGGGAACAAAACCAAAGCACAGAAAAGTGGCAGCTTTGAGGGCTTTCAAGTACCATTGTCGGGGAAAAAAAAAAGAAAAGTTTTCTTGTGACAGTGAGATGTTCTACATTGAAAAAGAGGCTGGGATGAAAAGCGCTGACTGGAGAGGAAGGAAGGGCACGTGGACACCTCTTCCCTCTGCAAGACCCCCATCCAGCAGCACCCCAGCACCTCTGTCCAGCCTCCATCCCACAGAACCGCCGCTGCTGCAGGACGGGGGCATTGCTTTGGCTGGGGCCAGCTGCTGTCCCCGTGCTGCAGGGAAGCAGGTGGGGGAGCCTCAATCGGCTCTGGAGGTTTTTAATGTCACTCACACAATGTATTTTTTTCACTGATAGAAGACTGAAGTGGAGGCGGATCAGTGTGATACTGGGGAAGGTGCTGCTGGATGAGAAGTGCCGCAGCTCCCCTTCAGCCATTTCATCATGGAGCCAAAGCCCATCCATGTGACAGTGCAGGCGATTGCTAGGAGCACAAGTCCCAGAGCACTTGCAAGCTCTGCAATAACAGTAAAAGTGAAAAAACAACGGGTGAGATGAAGGAATTAGCAGGTCATCATCTTCTTCAGGGCTTCTGCCTCTGCTGTTTGAGGGAAAAGCCAGGCAGGTGCCTAAGGAGCTGTGGGGCACTGCAGGGTGGCAGGGGGCACATCAGTGCCACTGGGGCTGTGGCACTGGTAAAGGTGGGAGTATTAAAATAGGTGAGTTTCACAGAGCTTTAGCACTGGTGAGCTGTCCCCAGCCCAGCTGCAGGGCACCTCTCTCTATGCAGGTGTTCCCATTTCCACCAGCGATTGCATTCCTAAAAGCCCACCTGCCAGAGGGGCTGACCTGGGGTTTGCAGTTCTTGCACAGAACAGGTTTTTGAGCCTCTGCTGAGGTGCTCTGTCAGGTAAAGGGCTTTTTCCCCCTTTACCAGCCTCTAATTCTTCATCTCTTTCTCTAGGATGGATTTGCAGAAAACCTGCGCTAAAAACCAACCAGTGTCATGTCCTGGAGCTGGCTGTAGGAGCCTCTAAGCCCCTTCAGCAGCCTGCCTTTCAAAAGGCACTTGAGAAACCTCTTTTGGGCCCCTCCAGGAGGGAGAACCAGCAGCTTGTGGAGGTGAGGATGAAGCAAGGAGCTCTGAGCAGCCAAACCCTGCAGAAGGTCCTGGGGAGGGGGGGTCCTGGCCCTGCAAAGGGAGGGTCTGTTGACCCCTGGGGGCATGGTGCCCGAGGAGGCTGGGGTAAGGTGAGGATGCTCCCTGGGGGCACTAGACTGAGGGGCTGGGCACTTTAATCAGCTGATGGCAATAAAGTAAATCTTAATGGCTACTGCAGTTTATTTGCCTTCCCTCTCTGCAGAGCAGTCAGTGGGTGATGGCTGGGGAAGGACTTGGGGGGGGGGGGCACAGGACCTCCCTGTGGATGTCTGCTGCTCCTGTGGGCTGGTGCTGGTTGCTCTGAGCTGTGCAGGAGGGGTGATTTCCCCTGCTGGGAGGTGGGTGGTGGTCAGCAGCCCTTCTCCATTGCTCAGGCCCTGTAGGTGGCTGCCGTGGAGCTGCCAAGGGGGAAGAGGATGGCATGCTGAGCCTTGCTACAGCCTTTGCAGGCCTCCAAAATGTGGCTGCTATTCAGAGCTGTGTCTGAATTGAAGCCTTTGTAGTCACTGCAGTGCCTGATGATATGCCAGGGCTTCTAATAGGGCATGTCGTTTTGAGTGGAAATAGGTCATTGTGGGAGAAATTTGTTATACTTGATATCGTGCTTCTCTTCAGAGCCACAGGGGCGAGAAGCACTGATTTTGGTAGCTATTGTTATGATTTTTTTTCAGCCGGAAACCTAAATTGTTGTTTTTTTCCTCCTACTATAAGGAAGGCACAAGACCCCTGAACATCAAAGGCTGGAGCCTTCCCCTCTGCCCCCAGCCCAGCTCACAGTGGTGCCGTATGCCCATGAGGTAAGTGATTCTGCCTGGCAGCTGGCTTCACACACCAAGGGAAAATAAACACAGAGAATTACTCCTGGCTCCTTCTCTCTGGTGCTACACTTGGGCTGGTTCCACCGTGGCACGTGAATAAAGTGTAAGGCTGGCTGCTGTCGGATTGCTAGGTTGATTTCAGGTCTTTATTTTTTTGCAGGCTATGAAAAAACAGAAGTTCTAAAGGAAAGACTTTTTTTTTCTTCCTACTGTGCTAAGCCAAGCCAGAGTCCCATGGCTTCTTGCTCAGCCCAGGCAGCAATGGGATCGGGCGCTGTGGGGTGCAGAGGTGGGCCGGGGCACTGGCTTGGAACAGCTTTTCTGTTTTTCTCTGTGCAGCTAGGTTTGAGCGGCTGCTAGAGCCGGTCAGAAATGGAAAATCACTATGGGATGGCTTTGGGGTGGGAATCTTTGTGTCAGTCCACCTTCTGTGGACTCTAAAGGGAAAAGTGGGCCTGTTTAAAAATATATATACAAAAAAGAATCAGATACGCTTCCATAAACTTGTTTATTTTTAAAAATATTTCTTGATAATTGCTGAGAAATGCTTTCCACTTTCAATAGAAATGTGAAGAATTGTCAGAATCAATAGTGATAATGCAGACTTACCAGGAGCTGATCCTAAACAGATTTTTTTGAGAGCTCTTCCATTTAAAAGACTTGCACTTCAGAGGTCTGTTAAATCAAAGCTGATGCTCACAGATTTCTGATAGCATGTTCAAAAAAAGGGGCTGTTAATATCTCCAAAGTTGGGATTAGCTCAAATTTCCTACTAGGGATTGTGGTGCAGAAAGTAAATAAAATAGTGAGAAATAAAATCTGAAATGGAATGCAGTGTTATTAAGAACAATTTGCAATTAGACAAAAGTTTCTCCAAAACTTTTAATGACCTTTTCTAACAAAGGCTCCCATTTAAGTAAGCTTTCTTCTAATATTTTTTTCAAAAAAGTAAAATTAAACTATTAAAGCCCAAGAGGTAGCAACATGCTACTTCAGCCAAATCAGCTGAAACCTCCAGCTTAAAAACAAACTATATTTTCTTGAAAGAATTAAAACTTCCAAGGGAAATATGAACTTCTGCTTCTTCAGGAAAGACGAGAGGTGGGAAGACCCCCCACTTGCTGAATGCGTACTTCCAGCAAAAGCCCTCTAAAACAAATTCTAATTTCCCATTGGAATAGTTCAGATCTCCTATCAGCTGTGAAACATTGTGTTTTGGCATAAAAAATAATTGCTGAAAGTTCTTAACCAGAAACAGGAGGCAGGCTGGGTCAAGGGGAGCCTCAGTGGGATGCGTGCTGCCTCCCACCTGCACCCATTTTGGGTGTCAGGAAGCATCTGAGCAGGGATGGCAGGTTTGTCGTGCTGGGCTTAATGAGGCAAATCATTACAAAATGACATGTCTCTGATGGTGAGCACTGTTAAATGTCTTTCTTACAGCATCCTCTGAGGTATTTGTTTTAGTCAACGCCTGGATGGTCGCATTAGGTCTGTTTGCTGTCTTCTGTGGATTAATGTGGAATTCGGCATTAATGAAGCTCTAATTTTATGGTGTTATTGTTAAAGGAGGTAATACAAGCCTGGGAATACTGGCAAGGAAATAAACTTTTGAGGTCCATGCCAGTAGTTAGCTCTCTGAACTAGCTCTGGTAAATGAGCAGATCAAACAGAACTTTGACTTGCAGCTCAAACAAAGCCACCGCCCATTTTACTGACTTTCTATTAAGTTCTCCCCCCAGTGCTCTTTAATTATGTCTGTTCTTCCCATTTCTCTGACGAGAGAAACTGGCTCCAGGGGGGAAGGTCCACGGTTCCTCCTGGTACCATCTATGCCAGTTAGACCTGGGAAGCACCCGAGACTTCAAAATGCTGAAGCTGCTCCCAGGGCGGTGTGACCTAGACGTCAGAGCCTTTCTTCTGACTGCTCGTGAGAGCTCTTTGTCTGCCCCTTGGCAGCTATGTTTTGCAGAAGAGTAATGGGTCGTCTTTTGTTTTGCTAGGCAACTGGGTTTGGAATGGTGTAAGCCTTCATCAGGGGCAGAAATGCTTCAGTTGATTGTAATCCTAACGGAGGCCCCTGGGCTCTCCATGAGTACTTGCAAGCCAGGCCACTGCACGCTGGGGTTTGCAGTCACAGCGGTTTCCTTAGTTCGAGTGTGCTGGCCACTACGTGTTGTGATATGGGACTGGGAAGCCAAGACCAGTGTTGAAAGGCTGTTTTGAACAGCACCTATCTAAAGAACATTCTTAAGGGCAAAGTAACTTCTCAGCCCCTGATAGATGGCCTTGTGGCTGAGCCTGGAGCACTTCATTTCCTGCTGTCCCTGTGTCATCCTCTTGCTGCTCTGACCAAACTCCGATCTGGGACGGCTGTCAGCTGGCTCCAGAAGGGGACAGCACGAGGCTGGTTACCACAGGCTTTCTGGTTTGCCTCCTGCTTGCTCTTTGGCCAGAAGTGAGAGGGTCTGAGCCAATGACTAAAAATACAGTCTCACAGCCTTGGATAAAGGTAAGCTTGTTGGCAGGAGCTTCTCTGCTGGAGTTCTTGCATCAGTTCTAGAACAAAATCACATGTGATGTGGGTGAGAGTTGGTGTCCTGCTGTTCCTCTCTCCTGCCAAGGTGCCTTTGTCTTGGCTCGTGCTGAGCCACAGCTGGCTGCAACTGGAGATGCCTGGGCTCTTCTCTCAGTCAGATCTCCATCTCACTGGGGAAACTACCACAGAATAAATAAGAGGGAAACCTTCTTACAGTGGGCCCTGGGAAAGCACCCTGGTGCATGGCTGAATGGCTCAAAGCAGTAGAAGACAGCACATGATATGTGGGGACCCAGTTTGGGTAGACAACCTGGACAGCTGGTGGTAGGTTCCTAGGTCTGACAGTGCTGTGTGATGACTGCCAGTACTACGTCTGAGCTCTGTGATGTGAGGAACCAGTGCTGATTTAGAAGAGGTTTGGTCAATGTATAGTGATTCAGTGTCCTGTGCTCATACTTCTTTGCTTTCCCTCCAAGTCTAACCTTAGTGTAAAAGGAGATGGCAAGGTGAATCCGGGCATTACCTCATGGACATCCTGCTGCTTCAGACCCCAGTGTGTTTGCCTTGGCTAATGTTTCTTTCTCAAGATCGATGAGTGCCCATCCTGTTTGCCTTTCTCTGAAGATAAAATAACCTCCCTCCTGGGATTAGATTCCAGGTCTGGGCAGCCCAGCTGTGACAAAGGACAGGTGTGGGTCTGCAGGCAGGACGGGGTGCCAAGAACCTGCTGCTCTGTGGGTTTGCAAGATGAGCTATCCCCGTGACTGTTCCGATTAGTGGGGCTGCTGTTACCTGCCCAGCTTGGCCGTGGGTGTTTGGGGAGAGAAATGTGAGAGGAAGGAACTGGAAGACATTGTTATCTATGGGAAGTGTGGAGCAGAAAGTAATAGATGTGAGGAACGAAAACAGGTGAAGTGTTCCAAAACCTGGGTAAAGAATGGACAATTTGGTAGTAGGCAACACATCAGTCCTGTTTAGGCAGGCTGTATTTCTGATCTTGGCTCTGCACTGGTTTCTCTTAGCTTTCTTATTTCTCAGTCTTGGTTGGGTCTCGCACATGCGTGTTGGAAGGATCCTTCCCCCTGGAAAGACCAAGGATCTCTGTAGCTCTGTATTCTTCCTGGAATAGCTGAGCACAACCCTCCAGGGGCTGTGCAAGCAGAATTACAGCCACGCACTAACCAGCAGCAAAGGCAACTGTGAGCTGGAGTGTCCCATCCGTCAGTAATTCAAGCTTTCTTTAAACATTAGTAATGGCTCTGGATGGTTGCAGGAGCTACGTCAACAGTCAGTGCTCAGTTGTTTACAGGAAGGACTGGGTTTGGTGAGACAGCAGGGGAGGTGTTGGTTTCCAAAGGGAAGCTTGGGGGCAAAGTCAAGGTGATTTGTGCGTTGTAGGACTGGAAAGGGTCAGAGGCTTGGATAAAACATGGGCTCTTCTGGTCACCTGGGGTATAGTGGCAATTAAAGATGCTGTTATAGGTCAGAGCATCGCTGTGTGAGTGTTATGGGCCAGGGATGAACCTAGAGCCTGAGCTGGGACCGGCTCTCATGGCCGTGTGGGCCAGGATGCTCACTGCAGTCTGACTCTACAATGAAGCTTCTTTACCTGGGTCAAAGCAGACAGTCCTGCAACAATGCTGTGTAGATCCCACGTGGAAAGCCATTAGTGATATAGCTGCAAGTTTTTTCTGCACTGCTGCTTATTTTGTGTTACAGCACAGGTCCCTGCTGTGGTGTATCTAACAGCTATGTGAAGACAAAGGCTTCAAAAAGAAAAGAAAACCAAAAACCTGAAAATTTCTGTGCCCGGTTATGCTTGGGGGGAGGCAGAGAAAGCAGAGAGAAACTGCAGACTGTAACCTGGGTTAACTAAACACACTTTTAAACTCTCTTTCAACATAAGACTTCTAATATTACCTGCTTGGCATGTCCTAGCCAGGGATGAGAGCCACCACACAGTGCAGTTAATCACAGAGCCAGCTGCCATGGGATATGCAGGGACGTGAAGCTTGTGAGAGAGCTTTTTCTCTGACATCCAGAAAAAACGAATAAAAGATGGGAAATGTAAGATGACAGGGCATACACCAGCCGCTAAATGGGGCTGAAGAACAAACTATTCTGCAGAATGGCTTATGCCATAAGGTCTGCTTTTTTTTTCCTGACTGTCTATCAAAGTGAAAAGGATAGCAGTGAACTTAATCCTTCCTGTTGGAAAAGCCTGTCTTTTACATGTTCCAGAAAAGCTGATATATTAAAACCTAAGCTAAGCACCTTCTCCCCATCATAGTGCTGTAGTTGACACAAGGCAGGTCAATTTAGTCTATTGCACCCTCTCCAACCTGCTTTCATATTTTCTTGCCCCCGTTGCTTGGAGGATGACTTCTTGAACCCTGCATCCCATTTCTTCTGCTGATGGGCACTGAGGAGCAGCTCTGGGGCTGTGTTTTCCTTGGGTTTTGGTGTTCCTAGGGTCCGGGTCCAAACTTGGGATATTGAGCCTCTGGTTCTGGGCCTGGGTTTGTGCAAACTTCGGGCAGTGCTGCTAGGACCCCTTCCAGGAGTTCTTGAAAACTCAGCATCTCTGAGAGTCTGCAAAGGTTCCTTACAGCTCCCCTTTCTGGGCATCACTACAGAACCTGAATGAAACACTGGAGGAAATGGAGCCTTTTTTTTTCTTTTTGGACAGCTTCATGGGTAAAGATGCCTGGCAGAGACTTGAGAGTGTTCTTTCCTCAGCTCTGTGTCACTAACCTTCAGCAAACCATTTTATCTTTCTTTTTCCTATCTGTGACAACGACAGAAATGTTCTCTTTCTTTCTCCCTTTGTCCGTCTTATCTATTTATATTTTAAGGTCTTTGGGGCAAGGACTGTCTCTTGACTGTACAAAGGCTGACGAAGGTGCTGACCTTATTTGGAATCTCAACGTGTTAATGTGATAACAGCACCAGAACGGTGGATATGTGTAAAATAGCAACACAGGCTATTTTGGGATAGAAAGCACAGTATTTTCCCTTCCTTGTAATAGCTTTTGGGATGCAACAATTAAGGCTGCAAGGGGAGGCATGCAGGGCTATGTGGAAAAACTACATGTTCTACAAAACGCTCTGAAAGATAACCGGTTTTGACAAAAGTATCTTCCTTTACTCCCTTACTTTTTTCTTTTTACTTAAAATTAGAAAATAAGGATCCCTAAGAAGGGGAAGACCTGGAATGTGTGCAGCTTGCTAAAGCTTCTAAATTACTTGAGATTCAGAGGACGCGGGTGTCAGAAGCTGTGCTACTGCAGAAAGCCTTCAGGAGAACCTGCTCTATGGCTCCTTTGCTTGAGCCCATCCAACTGAACATGGGGCTGGCAGTTATCTGAGCATGCTGAAATGGTCCCGGCTATTTTTAACCATATAAAAATATTTCAGCATGATTTTGTTTCCTAGAGGAGGTTTCTCTTCTGTTTCACTGCAGAAACTACTTTTGAACTAGAAAGTGTTACTCTTGTGCTTGAGGGGGATGTCCTCTCATCTCTGCAGGTAACCTGCTTTTTCACATGAGCAGGGGGAAGAAGGGGAAAATGTTAGTAAGCTGAACACTAGGAAGTGGTTAAAATTTTCTGTCCTGTCCTGCATCATAATCTAAACACAATTTCTCTTTCTGATGCAGAGATTCAAATAAAAATAAAGATCATGGTATTAATGTAAACTCAGCAGGAAAGACTGCTTTCTCTCTTGAGCAATTGATGTGGATTTGACCCCTTAAGAAGTCTTTTTTTGTTAATTTAGTACTAAATTCCCACTAGATTAAGCACAATCTGAAGACACAATAGGGGAACAGCAGAGGAAGGGAATCCAAGCAGCACTTAATGTCGTCTTTACTTGTGTTTCATGCTGAAAGATTAGTTCAGGTGGTGAATTATTAATGCCACAGTCTGGCATAATCATAGGCATGCAGCCTGCCAAAATGTAAAATGTCCATTGCAAAGGCAGGATATTGGATCCTGTCGGTGCAAACAGACGTGCTCCCATGTTTGAAAGTTCACAGTGGGAGAATTCAAATCAACCTCTGAGATTGGCTGCAGATTAAACTCCATTTTTAATTAGTCGCTGCACAGCAGACCTCATGCCAGTAAAAAGTAACACTAAACCCATGGAAATATCCATAATAATTGTCCTACAGATTCAGTCATTGTCAGTGGGGTAAAACATTAACATCCTTTTATTGTGCTTAAGCATTTGCTTGGTTTGTGTTTTTTTGTGTTTTTTTTTTTCCTCCTCCTGCAGTCCAACAACTTTAAAGCTTAATGAGTTAAGTTAAGAATTGCCCAGGATGATAATGGGGCTGCTAAGACTTTAATGATTGGCACGGCTCGTACAATAATAATAAAAGCGGAGGAGGCTGCCTGGGAAGGGTGTACAGCCACAAAGGCTTGAGTGGGCAACTTGGAGAAAGGGGCTGTTGCTTTCACACAGTTAGGGGTTTAAGGGAAGATGAATCCTGGCTGCAGCTGGCTAATTTTGGCTAATTGGGACCTGTGTGGGTCGAGGCCTGGAGGACTCTCTGCTGTTAGGTCAGGGCAGCATCCATCACCCGCCTCAGTCCATTGCCACAATGGATACAGGACGGAAAATGGGCAAAACCCCTATCTCTTGCATGAGATTGCATTGCACCCATTTGTCTTGGTGCTGCCTTCCTGCAGGCGGGGTGGACAACTGAGAGGGCGTAGGTGGAGCAGCCTCATGGGATGCCCTAGCTTCAGGGCCAGTTTATCACCGTGGAGCCTTATCTCCTCCCTTCTGTGCTGCCTGACTTGCTACTGTTTTCCAACCAGCCATCTCCCACTGAAATTGTAGTTACAAAATGTTCAGGCAGTGTTGGTCAGTACATGGACTTGCGTCCTTGGCAGGGATGGCCCCAAAGTGGGACCCTGCAATAGGAGCTGAGTGATTCAAACAGTCCGTTTGGATTTTTGCTTTGAAAGTATGTGTAGAACAATTCCCTGAGTAGCAATGCTTCCAGAAATGTACGATCCTCCTACATGAGGATGGAGGCCTTTGTGGTGCTGCGTGGACCTGTGGGCTGATGCTGTGTCTGCTCACCCCTGCCATGTACTGCGGTGTGTAGGGCTCGTATGGTTTGGGGCAGTGATTAGTCACCCAGATGTACTTCAGCCTAAATTATTTTAGGATGAATGCAATTTTGCTAACATCTCTGCCCATTCAACTTTTCACTCCAAAAACCCAGTCACCCTGCAGTGTGTTGCCTTGGATGCAATGCCTCGTTAATGCACGTAATGTATTTTTTTAATAATACTGTTTTGACTAAAGTGCAGGAGAGGAAGGACAGTTCATGTTCCCTATATAAATCTCTCAGTAACCTGAGAATTATGGTTAATTAAGAGTTTCTTTTTTATTTTTTTTAATGCTACTGAAAATAGTAGCTTTTTTTTTTTTTAAAGAAATGCCAGACGGACCTATGAATTTCTCAAGGCAAGCTTTGAATCAAACTGACTTTTCTACTCCTATTATAGTATGTCTACAGAAAAGGGGGAGGCTATCTGATTCTTTGGGGTGTCAAAAATGAGGGATTTCTTCTGGATTTGGTAGTTCAGCAAGTTGCCACTGGGGTGTTCAGTGCAAGGTGGGTATGGACAGTGATAATAAATTCTAATTTCTTCAAAGTAAACATAAACACAAAGTAAACCTAAAAGAACTTGGATGAAGAATGGTAAACCTTTCTGAGATTATTGGTAGCTCCTGTTTCCCTTTTCTATGCTTGTTTTTTGCTATGAGGTTGCCCTTTGACATTTGCTAAAACCAGCAAGTAGAGGAAATGACACTGTGGCATTTATTAACCTGCAGCATGGATGTTAAACAGAAAAGGTTTCACTAAGAGTGGGATATAGCTACTCCGTGAGAAATAGGTCATTAGAGCTCACCTGGATGTAAAATACTATAAAACAGGCTTATGATGAAAATAATACCAGACTGCAATACAATTGTTATTACCATGTATTATAGCAGTTCTTTGCACATATAAATTGTGCATGCTCCAGAAGAGTAGGTCTGCTTTATGCAGAGTTTTGGCCCCTGTTATCCAACTTCCTTACAACTGAAGGCTCGTGTGCAGGTGAGGAGTGCAGCTCCCAGCACTCATCCCCGCACAAGGAATCTGGTGTGTTTGAAAGAGGATGGTTGGTGTTTGCTTGTAAAGAGATATGGGTTTCCCTTGAGTTGGGCTTCACTCACTGCTCTCTATGAAATGCTCTTCTTGTAATACATTTCAGTCAAGATCAAAGCAACAAAAGTGAAGGCAGAAACAGTTCTGAGTTTTAAAAATAAAATTCGTACATATCTTTTTGGAGCTGAATCAATGGCCTCATTAAAAATGAGATGTGTAGTGCCTTTGGTGTACCAGCTCTTTGGGTTGTCCAAGATAAAAGAGCATCAAGATGGACCTGTTTCTCCAGTTCCCTTTTCCAAGGAGGACAGACTTACAGAGCTTCCTATGGGATGAGCTACAGAAGAGGGTGGAGGAATACATGCATGTCTCTTCCTCCTGCAGCAGCAATCTCCCATCCTGGGGACGCTCTCAGTGCTGAATCATGCCTACTGGGCTGCCTTTAGGCTGCAGGACTAACACCTTCCATCTGTGTTCTCTTGTTCCTCTCCTAGTGTGAATTTTCTGTTAACTATTTAAAGAATATAGTCATTGGTGTGTTCAGTTATGTAAGAAGTGAGACCTTGTGCTTGGATGTTCAGGTGCTTCAGGAAATGCTGCTCAGCCAGAACAGACCTAGAATCCCCTCAAAGGAAGGGCAGGAAGACCCTGGGAATGACAGAGGTGTATTATGTGCCAGGGTGGTGCAGGTGCTCCTCGTGTCCTACCTACCCAGCGTGGTGAAGACCTGCAAGGGGTTGCTGGAGAAGGACATGGAATGGAATAGCAGTTTGTTTCACGTTGTGTCTGTTAAGAGACCTCTTCCTACAGAAATTTTTCCTCTGCACAGCTCCTGGGTAACTTGCTGGGATGGCAACGTTCCCATGCTGCTGTCCAAACTGATGAGAATTGCAAACCCCAGAGGGTTTCCTGAAAAACAACAGCAGTTCCTGTGGGCTTTGCAAATGAATATTTGTGCAGACTCAAGTTAATCTGGTTAGTAGACGTGTGAGAATCGCCTTTCTCACAAAGTGTGGAGGTCAGTAAAGCAGCATGTTGTAAGAACAAAAGGAAGTCTAATGGAAGTGGTGAATTGAACAGGTTCAAAGGGGGAAAAAATTTTAAAGTCATGTGTAGCAGCACCATAAACAGACACTAAAACAATGGGGCATGGGTGTGCTTCTAGCATCCCATGCTCGGTGTTTGTGGACACTTTGTTGGTACAAAAAGAAGGGACTGCAGAAAGTGGCCGGGCTCATGTTCTTACCAAACATCTGTTGTCACTGTCAGAGACAGATGAATATATAGGATGAGATGGTTTGACCCAGTACAGTATTTTTATGTGCTATGAAGCAGCCTCAGAAGTTGTGCAGAAGCAAAGGAGGTCTGCGTGTTGGAGCCGAGCCTGGGGCAAAGACTTTGCTGGTGAGTTTGGTTTAGCTTAGTCCCAGCTCCTCTGCTATAGAGCAGCACAGGGAAGGCAGGTCGATATCTTTTCCATATGGAGAGCTGCAGGGAAAGGGCAGATGTCAGGCTGGTGTCAACTGCTTTATGCGTTTGGAAACATTCAGGTTTTATATTGAATCAAAACTTTAATTGGCTGATTTTTAATCATGCTGCACACTTGGAAAAATTCACCTTTTTATTAGATGCGCTTTCATAATTTCCCAGCCCCAGTTGAGGCAGGGGGACCTCCATTGCTTTAGTCCTTCAAATCCACTACATTTTGTACCCAGGTAGAAAATGTGTTGTATGTTTGCTGGTTTAGGAGCTGAAGTAGCTAGAATAGGAAAAGAACTAGCCAGAGTAGAGCCTTAATGTTCAGCATTTATCTGAAGAGATGTACACTTACCAGGTCGCTAGAAGCAGCAGTGTTTTTAAAGACTCTGAGCATGAAATGATTAATCAAACAGAAAGAAAAGGGTGCTCTAGAGAGTTTGGCAAAGCACAGTTGAGAAATAATGCTTTTTGTCCCATTGAAATGCAAATGCTCCAAAACACAATCCCTGCAAAAGGCCGGTATTATTTGTTTCTGGGGTTTCCTGTTATATGTTTATTACTGATTTTTTCTATGATCACTAGCTAGGTAGGGGAAGTTTCTGCCTAATTGTGGCAGTTAGAAAATTGAATTAATGTCACACAACCAAAGATACTATGGCTCAATTTACAAATGATTTGCCTCCTCATTATTAGGGATTTTTATGTTATGTCTCCTTTTGCAAAGGCAGCCTTTGGACACAAAAGTGGCAAAATATGTTTCAGATGTGACAGCTGTAAAGAGCCTGGAGTCAAAATTATTTCATTTTGTAGAAAATGAAGAAAAAAAGTCTCAAACTGTAGTCGCAACATGCATGCGTTCCCTGTCTTGGAGCACCCGCTCTGCAGTGATTTGCTGAGTGCTGGGAAGGTTTGCTCAGGGTGCGGGTACAATGGGCTGGGCTTCTGCAGGCTCTAGAGTGGCTTGCAGGGAAGCCCAGCTGTAAGCTAGGTCCTTGCAAAGCTTATTTTTGGAGAGAGGGTGGTCAACATCAGGGCTAATGGGCCAGGAAGGCTTTTAGGATAGATATCAGACCCTTGTACAGCAGTTGTGTTCCATGCAAAGGGAGTAGATTAGCCTGGAGTAAAATGCTGGGTTTTCCCCCAAAACTCAGGGCCAAATGTGTTTTAGACCACGTAGCACCAGACAGAAGGAAATGGAAGCAGTGGGAACTGTGTCGCTGCTCTGCAAGTATCAGCCATGGGGCACCTGGGAGGGAAAAATGGGATTTGAGAGCACCTCGGCTGAGGTCCCTTACACAAACCGGATCTGATCCACAGCTCTGTTGGTAAGGGGGGAGTGGGAAGGTGGGATTTTGTTTTTAGTGGGACTTACTGAATCTGGACAGGATCGATCTGAATTGTTTTGGATATGAAAAGAAGGAAATGAAGGCCATGGGGTTGATTTGATTTAAAATTTTTTCTTATTCAGCCATCTGGTCCTGAGTCAGTCAGAAAATATTCTGTTGGCTTTAAGTTTTTAATCCTTTCAAATTCCTTCTATAAATGAAGCTTGTTCTCACTTCTGGACACTGTTTCAAAAGAAAACTGAAGTATTTTGTTTTGAAAGCACCACTATTTTTATTTTATGGCACTCTTTGCGACCAAACTACATTTCAAATGTAAACAACTGGAGTCTGCCGAGAAGTATTCCTGCTGATGGCTAATGTCTTCATCTGAAATGCGTGCCCAGCTCCAGATGGCAAATAACACTTCTGGGAGGCAACGGTGATGATGTACCTTGAAATCACCCACGGAGCTGACGCGGGGATGTTCAGAGCAAGAGCCTGGGCTCACCTGAGCCCCGCTCACCAGCGCTGAGGGTCACCATATGGGCAGGGGAGCGGAGGGGCTGGCTGTGGGGGCACGTAATTTACTGCTTGCCTGGGGAGATCAGCCCAACAGGGACTGTGGGTGTACAGCAGGGGCCAAATGAAAACCTTTTGTGATGAGCTGTGGGTCTGAAATCGACGAGGCAGCAGCAGATCCCTTCTTTTGCCTCTGGCTCCATGCTGCCCTTTTTCTCCCCTGGCTGAAGCTCGTAGCCTCTGTGTGGGTAGGCTTTATTCCCGAAAAGGCATTTATTTCTTTGGGTAAAAGGCCAAAATTAATACCATTTCGTTATAATTTACAATGACCTGGGGAGGTCTTTCATGCCAAAGGCAACAGTGTTCACCCAGTAACCACCCCGAGCAAGAACCTGGCCCCACTGGCTGGGATGGCAGCGGTCCTGCTGCTCCCAGGGAGCAAGGCTCTTGCCCTCTGCTTGCCAGGCAGAGGCTGGGTGTCTGCAGACAAGGTCATGCGGGGATCAGCACCCACACTTCTGAGTGCTCCTCCCTATAATTTTCAGCTAACTTTATATCAAAAGCCCATTGATGACTGTTCTTAAATGCAAAGGTATGAACTTTGCACGTTTGCTGGTTGAAATGGTAGCTAGTTCATTTTTCTTCCTTTTTTTTTTTTTCATCATCTTGAGTTAAAAAGCATCTGTATAAATGAAAGTTCCTGCATTAAAAAATCCAACTGTATAAATTCTGCCTGGTTAGGAATCTTCCCATGAGCAAAGCCACAAAGTGGACTGTATGGTTTTGATCAGGAGTAAATTGCATTAAAAAGGGCTTGGTAATCCAGAGATCTAGGTGATAATCCTAATTCTCTTGTAGGATTTCTGTGTGATACTAGATAAATCACTTAATGGCTCTGTCTCTCCTTCAATGGCTGAGAAACTGATGAATAATACCCAGTCCATCCACACAAGGGCTGGGAGACTTAATTGTATAATATTTGCAAAGCTCTTTGAAATCCTCCGACGTGGAGTGGTAGGTACGTGCACGAACGGCGTGTCTGGTGGCGCTGGATGCTGGCTAAGCAAGGTGCTGATGTGCTGTGCGGTGAGGAGGAGGAGGGTGGGAATTAAAGGGCAGGGTCTGTGCTCCGCTGCAAAACTGCAGTTTGAGGGCTTGTTTTGATGGACTTGTGCTCAGCTGGACCTGGAGGGCTTTTCTTTGATGCTGGTAGGATTAGTGCTTGGGCTGCTTTTAAAGGTGAGGTGACATTAGCAAACCCAGCATCTTGCCCTGCTGTGCTATGTCCTCAGCTCTGCTGAGCTCTTGTCCATAGTCTCACTTTCACAGCGATGCTGAGGCCTTGCGAATGCTGCTGGGAATGCAATAACAGCCAAACATGCTCCTTTAACCTGCTCAACACCAGTGTGTAAAATAATCCCCCAGATAGGGGCCCTGAATGCTTTTATAATTTATTCATTCAACGATTTCTTTCAATGTAGTTAATGTTGTATTTCCCTGACCGGGGCTGTCGTATGAAGCGTGAGAAATCCTTATGGACAGATTGCTTTGCCTCCCTGAAAACAAACTCGTGTTATCTGCAGAGTGGCCTAAATGAGCTGCGTCCTTTGGGAAGTGCAGCCAGGCTCCAGGGGATGCTCTCTTTTAACCAGGGAAGGGGGAAGATCCAGGAGATTCTAATGGCTTTGGTTCAGGCTGGTCAGCACCTGGACTATTCCCTCTCTCTCCTCCAGGATTTTTGAATTTATGTAAATATCAGCAAATGTGAAGGAAAAAAAAAAAGCACAGCCAGGCTCTCCAGTGCACAAGTCTTTGTGAGGTTGTATCCATGAAAGCCTTTCTTCCACCTGTTTACGCCTCGAAGAGACATTGCTGCTTTGTACAGAACCTCATGTCTGTTGTTAATCATGCTTTGTGTCTGCCTTGGTCCTCTGACAATACAAAGTGTGTTGTGATGAGGGGTTTTCTCCAGCTGAATCTGATGAACTGCACTTCAAAGATTTGGGCCAAATCCTTAAAATGCCAGTCTAGAGGAAACAAAGAGGATGAACGTAAGTTGATGCTGTTGCTGATGGAGAGAGATTTTCTTCCTTTGACTTCTTGTGGGAGACGTGGTCTGGAGATTTCCAATTCCTAATTCATCCTAGTCTGCTGAAGAAACTGAGGGTCTTTTTGAACGGGGGGTACCTGAAGCTATATTGTCCCCCCAGAGTGAGAACTCCAAGGTTAAGTGTTAATCTCAATCTGATTTCATGTGCAAAACAGCTGCTTGGATCTCTTGCCTTGCATCTGTCTCTGATGGGGCTGTTTTCTCCTGCTCTGTTTAGTGCAGCCAGAAAATTAATTTAGTGCATATTGGGAAATTCCTCAAACACCATGAGACTTAACACCATTTTTTCCATCAAACCTTCAGAGTTTGAGCTGATATTTAGAGGTGTGAGACTGCAGTGCTGGGGAGTGGAATGTTTCACTAATTTATTGTAGGGAGCTGATCTGGGGTGTTATCTCCATAGACCAAGCTGTTATTGTTTCACTTACAGGCTAAGTGCAATATAACTCAAAGTCACAATGCATTCCCTGTAATGTGAAACCCATAACACTCTCCTGTGGCTGACACCTGAAGTAAAGTATGTGTCTGCCAGCCCCCTTGGATAATTTGCCAGTGTATTCTAATTGGGTCTCTATAAAGCACAAGTTTGTTTATAGATGTGCTTTTAAGTGCATTACCCAGTGGTTCGGGTGCTGGTTTGCAAATCGTGATACGAGAGGTCCTGTGCTGGCTTTGCTGCTGCCCCATTGTGGTTTTGGTCAAGTGTTCGATGGCAGAAGCACCGCTGGATGTTGCAGCCTGAGCATCCCAGCGTTGCCCTGGGCTCTCCCCGTTGCAGGTGGTGGGAAATGTCAGTTGGTTTAAATGCATGTAATGTAATCAGAGTTACAGCAACATTAATGTTCCTTCGAGTGTGAGGTCTGGGAAATCAGGTTGTCGGACAGTCGTTCTCTGGCTCAGAAGAGGAAATGAAGGTCAGAGAGCACCAAGCTGCTGGGTTCCCAGGGGTCCACGCAGGGGGATTTCGAGCAGGAGATCTTGGCGGAAGGGAGAGGACCCAGAGGGGCCTGTCTGAAGGAAGGGCTTGTTGGTAGGAAAAGAGAACAGGTTGGGTTGGTGCAGGAGCAGGGAGCAGAGGGTCATTTCAGCATCTGTGATGAACTTCTCTGGGAAAACACCACCCGAGCTCAGGTAGTGCCTGTCGGACCAGGGCTCCCACCGTGCTCAGTTTGCGGGCTGGATCTGTGTTAGGAAGGGCTACAGAAAGCTTGGAAAAATAATGGGGCTTGGTGCACACTGTTGTCTCCATTATGGCCAATCCCAAAAGAAATATGGCTAGTGCAGAGATGGAGAAAGTTGGATAGGAGGTAGCTTAGAGGAGATGGCAGATGGGAAAGCAGCAGGGGGGCGAGCAGCTTTCCTGCACTCAGCTGTGCTCCAGGAAGGCCTGCAGGGCAGCATCCACGGTCTGGCACTTCCAGCAGTTCTGGCCCCTCTCCAGTGGGTATGAAGGTGATTGAGAAACGTTCCTGTAACAAACAGTCACATCAAGTCACCGAACAGGGATGTGCCAGACAGCTGGTGGAGGGCAGGAAAGCACCAGGAGGGTCTGCACGGCTTCCCACCTTGCTGCTGGGCCAGGCAGCAGCTACAGGTGCTCCGGCAGCACCCGTATCCAAGCACAAGGGGCTGGAAGAGCTGAGGTTGTTAACTTTGGTACCTTGTGCCTGTAGGTGAGCTGCAGCATGAGCACATGTGCATGTGGACTGTTTTCTTTCTCCCTCTTTCCCCATAGGGTCTTTCACCATAGGGTGGCCCTGCTTTTATATATATATATATATATGTGTGTGTGTGTGTATATATAAATAAAAAACCTGTTTTGTTCTTCCACTAGCCTTCCAGGGCCAGATGAAGCAGGCGTAATGCACCCAAGGATGGGTGGGCTTTGGGTGTTTCAGAGGTACTGTTGGTCCTGCCCTAAAACGGCAGATCACTGAGCCCTTAGTATTGGGGCCCCAAAAGCTGTTTTAGAGCTCAGTCCTACTTCAATTCTGCTCTGTGGATGGCTGTTAGGCTCAGAGCAAGGCAGGCAAGCTGTAGAGATGAAAAAAGGAGCCTCAAGATCCCATCTTGCGTGTAAACCAGATCTTGCTTAAAAAGAAGAAAAAAGCTTGAAACCCCTTGCTGCTTTTTACGGCGATGGAGGAGGTTATTCAGTAACCCGTGTGTTCACAAAGGCACTTTTGTTCCTAATAGGTCCTGAAATGTTACGACCTAATGTGTAACTTCATCGTTTACTCATGTAGCAGCACCGAGGTTACTGTGTAAGGACATGAAACAGCCACTTCCTAATGACACCGCGAGCCGACGGGCACCTGCCCGGGGAGCCACGGCCACGCCAACCCAAGCGTGAAAGCCGTGGTTCCTCCGAGCCCGGCACGCAGCATGACCGCTCATCCCATGTGTGAATGGGATGCTTGGCTCTTGAGAAACGTGTTCCCTGCATTGGGCTGGGACACAGGAACTCAGCACCTGAAAAGCTGGGGTGGGGAGCCACTGTGACAAACCCTGTGTAGACCTGGATGTGCCTGGGAGGTGCTGGCAGATGGCGAGCGTGAATGTGACTCTCCCTGCAGCCAAACGTGCTGGCTTGTGCAGAAAAATGCAGGTTCCTTGTGCTTGTATGGTGTTTTATACTTTTTACGTAGTCGGTTTTAAGCAATGGAGAGGCATCTCCGTTAAAGAAAGGCTTCCTCTACTCTGTTTGCAAAACAATACAGGAAAACTAAACGGGTGCACGAGAGAAGATGGAAGCAAAACCAATCCTTTATCTCCTCTGCCAGCCAGCCCCCAGAAGCAACACTTGAGCCCTGCTCATTACCTGAACTTGTGAGTGTCATTGATACCGAGATATTGTTTACTTTTCTAATCCCAGCAGGGGATTAGCTTGAAGCACAAGGACCAGGAGTCTTCATAATGCTGGACCACGGCAGCAAAACTGCAGCTGATGCTGTTATTCAACTCGGTAACTGAGTCTTTGAGGAATTATTCTGCATTATTTGCTTCTCTTGTATCGCATGGCAGGAAGCGCCACAGGATAATTACTCACATTAGAAATGCTTCCTTTGGTCTGTTTTGAACATTTCACGTTTCATCTTCCCGGGTGCCGTGTGTCTGACGAGCATCCCGTGGACTGCAGAGCAATTTGGGGATGATACCGGGGAGGGGGCTCCAGAAGGAACTGGGACAGCCCTAAAATGCTGGTGGTAACAGGGTGAAGTTCACCAGAGATGGGGCAGGATAGTGTCCTCCACTCTATCATCAGATTTTCTGCTTCTTCATATTATACTGAAAATTTCTAATAGCCACACTTCTTTCACCTCTTTTTTTTTTTTTGGTGGCAATTTCCTTTCTTAAAGAAGTGGAAATAGGAAACTTTAGCGGAAGCAAAAGTGTAGAAAGATTTTTTTTTTTTTTGGCTTTACTTTCTTAGAAAGTTTCATTTCCTGGAGACACATCCAATGCTTTTTATTATTTTATTTTATTGAAGGCAAGTTTCCACTCCTACCCATCCAAACAGGGCAAAGGATCACTGGGGCACCATTTATGCAGGCTGTGTGCGCGAACCTTGTGTTAATTCAGCACAAATCTTGCGTTAATTCAGCACAAACCTGCTCATTCCTAAGGCAAATTCTTCAATAGAAACAAGAAGCAGCTTAACCCCGCGTGCCAACTCTAGCAAGCGGGATAAGGTCAAGCATCCCCTTTGGTGGCAGTAGTGGTTTTCCAGCCACGCGGTCAAGGGTTCGTTTCACGTGGGCACTGCTGACCTTGTTTACTTTTTCCTTTATCTGCCTGGCCTTTCCACAAATATTATTGCATTAGTCAGAACAGACCAGTTAAATGGCTCAAGCCCTTAATGAAAACCTTGACTCTTCTTTAACCTTCCTGAGGAATTGCTCATTAGTGGGAAGCGGTGCTGCTGGCTGGTGCACTCAGGAGGACGCTGCCACCTTCCCCGTGGCTGGGCAGGACTCTACAGACACTGACAGTGCTGAAACAGCAAGAACAGACCCTTGGTGCCCTGCAGTGATGTATACCTGGGAGAGCTTTCTAAAGAAATAGCTGGAATAAGTAATTTTGTGAGGAATTGCATCTCTGGGTTTCTTTATGGAAGGGATCTTGGTGATGCTCAGGGAGTGGGAAACCCACTTTTGCTTCTTCTTCCCTCCTCCTGCTCTGAGAAGATTGATCTTTTTATACTGTGCTACCAGCAAAATGATGCTTTTTTTTGCTCCTGCCCAATTTGTGTGGGAATCTCCATCCTAGCAGAGAACAGAAGTCCTGTTTTGCTCTGTCTTTGCCTGCTGTGTCTCCAGCTGCTTTCATTCCTTGTACAAGTGGAGGGAGAATTGTTTCTGCCCCCCTCCAACTGCATCATCACCAACACCACTGGGTCTCCATTATTTCTATTTCCACCCACCAAAACGCAGATCTCATGGCACTGGGAGGCAGTGCAGTGTTCCTGGCTCTCCAAGGTGGAGCACAGGGCCGGCTGCTTTGCAGGAGAAAGTGGTACCCAAGCACACATGCTCTGATGCATTTCTGCACTCTTCACCCTCAGCATCCTTCCCGTGTTCCCTCTGCTGTTATATATCCTATATAATGTCCATGTGTAATGTATACCCCTCTATAACATGGATGAAGCTTTTTATTTTTGAACTTCAAGAATACCAGAGAAAGTATTTCTTGTCCAAAGTGGTTTTGATATCATTTGGAAACAAATGCTTTTGTAAACCTCTTAGATCTTGGAATAGTTGGAATAAATGGAAGTGAAGCACACGGCTTCATGAGGCTTATTTTTCCATTCCTTTCTCTCCTCCTTATGCTCAATGTAGCAATAGTTCAAGTGAGGAACAGGTGGAAGAAAACTTGAGTTTTCATTGCATTCATCTCCAGTTATTGCTTTTTATCTCTAATGGGTTTGGAATGCTTTGTCTTTGAACTAATGTGTCAAAAAAGGTTAAACTGAAATAATTCCTCTCCTTTTTTCTTCCAGCATAGCAATTGTTCTGCTGTATTTATATATTATGGATAGATTTTCACTTCATCTCATGCCTTGTGTTCATAGCCTAAATGGCCATGCATGGGACAGGAGAGAATGGAATAGTGGAAGGATCATCGCATTTCTGGGTTTGGTGACGCTCTGCTTCCGTACCTGCGGAGATGATGAGTGTGTGGTGCGGGCCTGTCCTGTACGGGCATTCACTGGGTGCTCCGCGCACACAGCGCTGTGTGACGTGGTGTGAAACTAAAAAACAACAGCATCAAGGGTGGACTTGGGGAACAGACAAAGTGAGAACCTGAAATACCACCAGAACTGGCACAAACCCAGTCATTGAAGTGCAGGGCGCTGCTCGTGCCTGCCGATGGAACTGAAACATCTGCACATTTACCTCTGCACTGTTTTATTTGTGTTCGCATCCGGGAGCTTGCTTCAAATGACAAAAAGCCAAAGTCAACCCCAGACGTGGTTTTGAGCTGAACCTTGCCTAGATCAGGTTCAGAGGCAGGTACCTGGACTGGGGCAGCACAAAAGCCTCCGCCAGGAGGGGAAGGTGGAGGTCGCAGAGGCTTCCTTGTCAGACGCGGCCCTGGCCACATGTCTTCCCTGAGCCTCTTGCTCCTGGGGCTCTGACCTGCCCCTGCAAAGCTGCCTCTGGGCAGCCTCCCAGGCGTTTCTCCTACACGACTTCTCTGTATTTCCCATTCCAGCCCCAGCGGGAGCCTGTGGTCAGTGGGCCCAGGATGTGCCCAGCCTCTGCTCCTCTGGCGCTGCCCTCCAAGGCCCCTCAGGGACCACTGCCAGAGAAAGCTGGCCCCCAAGGCTTGAATTACAGTGAAGCCATGGATAGAAAATACACCATGAAATTTTATGGCTCCTGCAAAGGGGCTGCCATCTGCTTTTTCTTTTTTTCTCCCCCCCCTTTTTTTTTATAGCCATTCCACAGTCTATTAAACCATTACTGTCTGCTCCCCCACTTCCCGCTAAGGTCTGTGTCCATTTCAAAATACAACACTTCAGATTTCAAAGCAGCCCTTGGGAGTGCACCAGCTAATTCATACTTCACAGGGCTTTGCTGATTCCCCTTTTTAATTGGAATCTCTTTGTTCCCGTACATAGGTACATATTGTTCTCAGCCCTTTGGCTCCTCTCTTCCCACTTGCTCTTTTTTCATGCAGAGTTGAAAAATCTTGCTGAGATAAGCCTGAGCAGGAATTGCTGTGTCTGATTGTGCCTTGCTGGTCCTGCGTAGAGGGACACTGTGAGCTTGATGCTTGAGTGATGCTTGTTGGGCTGGTGTTTGAGCATGGAGCCTCCTACGATGGGAGGCGAAGGCTCCAGGTATGTGCCACAGAGCTGGGGCTGCTTTGTAAAAATAAAGCATGAGCAATTTCCACCCTGGGAATTAGCTGGTCCTGAGTGTTCTGACTCCTTGTGCCTCCCTGTGCTGCTGCTATTGCATCTCCTCGTTGCCGTTGTACAAAAGGGAACTGGATTCCCTTCCCTTGTTTCTGGAAATCGCTTTTGCACATGTTGTGAGGCTGGCTGTTTGTTGTGACGGAGGGTTTTCCTTTCTTTTCAACGTTTGGGTAGGTTTCACGTCTCCCTCCCCCTGTTTCTCAGGGGAACAAAGGTTGAACAAAGCCCCTCCAGCTGCGGCAGGTGGGCTGCGGGCAGAGCATGGCTCTGCGGGGTGTGCAAGGCCGGATCCTGGTGCAAGCTGCCACTGCCGGTTCTGTCCCTTGGCTCTTCCCTCTCTAAAAGCAGCTTTCCATAGGAAATGCACTTCTGCAACTTCAGAATCTATTGAACAGGGATTGAGGGTGCTGGGGGGTGATTTTGCCTTTGATTACAGAACAGGTCTTTGGTAGCCCTCTGGCCAGCTGCTCCAAAGTAGTAGAAAAACTCCCGTTTTTCTCAAGGTGATCTCTGCCACCCCACCCCCGTCTCCCTTTCCTGCAAGCCCTGTATGTGCACGGACAGCGATGGGTCCCCAGCAAGTCACAGGGCAGAGCTGGTGCTGTGGGGACGACACAGGCGATGTTGCTGACGTCTTTGTAACATGGTGCCGATGGCTCCTGTGTAGCCTGCTTGCAAAGAATAAATAACTCGAGCTATTTAGAGGTGCTGCCTGGTGGTTTAGGGTCACCTGCGGCATCGCAGGGAGGAGGAGAGCTCGGGTGCTTAGCCAGCCAGATTGAAAGGCTGCATTTAATCCCCGAGCCGTGCAAACGGGGCTCTGTGCAGGCGGCTCGCTGCAAACTCAGCTTTCTCTGCAGCTCCTCCTTTCTGCTAGCAATTCTCTGCGAGCACCGCTGCCTTTCTGCAGCGCAGAGCCTGGGTCCGGGGTCGGGAGAGCCGAGGTAACCGCTAGAGGGAGATGATAATGACTCAATATTTGTGATTCTCATGTTATCTGCAAGAAACAGCAATTAGCCTGTGCAGCTGCATGGCTGGGATGAGGCTAAAGTCACTCTCAGGGGTCAGGACTGATGGGACCTCATTTTGAGGAACATCTTGTTTTTTCTTTTTATTAATATAAGTCACGCAGCCTCACTTACAGCCCCCGGGCTTGAAGTTCAAATACAAAACTTGGTTGATGCCTCCATTTAGACTAAATGGGACTTGTTTTTGCTGTCCTCTGAAAAGTGATATGATGCATATGACTAATTTTTTGTTCTTCAGCACTTCCACCTAGGACAAAAACAGTTTTGGGGGGTAGCTGTAGTCACTTGCAAAATACAAGAGTGCCGGTATTTCCTTTTTCCTGATTTCAGCCAGAATTCAGGGTTTATCTTTAAGATAAGGGCTAAACTGTGATGCCAGTGGTTTACAGATAATTGGAAAATGAACTAAAATGATAACTGTTTCCCACCCCAAAATTTGGATCTCGCTTGGTAGTATGTGGAAACACACACAAATACTGGTTTGAAATAAGTTTATTTGATTAAAGTGCAGAAAATAATTATTTCCAATGTTTACATCTCAAACACTTTCTTCCTTTTTCTTTTCTTTCTTCCTCTCATGGGAAAAAAAAAAAAAAAGGAAAAAGGAAGACAATCTAAAATTGAGTGTAGAAAAAACTCTTGAAAACCTAGACACAGCTTCTTGGTTTGAAACAATGTGAGAATTTTCATTACTTGAATTAAAACAACCCAAACCCCGAGCAAACTGAAACCTCATGTGCAAACTGTCAGATTCTTTCAGAAGCTATTTTTCACTTGAAAGCACTTGCTCAGAGAGAGCATTTTGCCCAGCCTTATTACGAGCACAAAAGCTGCACCTAATTGGTCTATATGTTGACAGGCATCTTATTACTGAGAATAACCGTGCGGGTGCTCCCCACCCTTCCAGCCGGTGAGCTGCTCCCCTCACCTCCGGCAACAAGGAGATGCTGGGAGAGGGGACAGCAGATCGGGTGGCTCCGTTTCTTGACTTTCTGCTGCAAATTAGCTGTTTGTAAGAGTCACCCGAGAGCTGAGATTGCATCCATCTGACTGTGTTTGCGCCTTCCAGCCTGGATTCACCTGGTCCCCAGCTCCCGGTGACAAGGTTTTTTGGGAAGACCCACATGGCTGTTAATGGCTCTGCGTGCCATGGCACAGCTCAGTGGCGGAGGAACGTGTTTGTGCCAAATGTTGTTGCTGTTGCACAGTTGTGCTTCTCAGACCGTATTTACACAATCCCGAGAGCTGCTGCACATTACTATGTACAGGAAAGCAGACCTCAAGACTGAGGCAGAGGCAGGGCTGACTGATTCCCTTGGGGCTGATTTGCTCCGGGCATGAGAGCCTCAGGGGTAGGAAAGGAAAAGCAATGGTTAAAAGTCAAGGTCACTCTTGTTGGAAGGCACAGAGTAAGCTCTGCATTCAGATTAATTTCCCTTCCTGTATCTCAAGCTCAAAGCAATGCAAAAAGGGAGTTTGGAGGCTTCATCTGCTGGCTTTGCTTTGGTGACAAGATCAGCAACCGGTGCTGATGGGGAGCTGGGGCGAGCTCAGGAACCGGCTGTGCCTGTGCCGCCTGCGGGGACCAGCCCCAGACCCGCAGAGCCAGGGGCTGTTTCTGGCTGAGCCCCGCTGCCTGCAGGGCTGGCCTGGGGATTTCGGGGCTGGTGCCGTTCACACGAGGATCAGCAGGTCTGGGTTTCCACCAGCACACACCCAGCCCTGCTCTGGACCATTGTTTCTTGTTGGCTTTCTGGAGCTGCAGATGTGAAATTGGGCACTGATTTTTATTATTTTTTTTCTTTCTTTTTAATTTTTTTTTTTTAACCAAAGCATCTGGCTCTTTTCATGCCGTCCTGCCCAGGGAACACAGAACAGACTCTGCACATCTGTAGCACCGCTGGGCACGAAGGCACAAGAGGGCTGTGTGAGGGGGACTGAAGCCACCACGGGGCTGTCCCCGCCAAGAGCTGTCACACTGCAGAGCACCCTTGCAGAGCTGGGATGGACTGGAAATGGCTCTGGTCTTGCAAAAGGAAACTTGCTAATGTGGGAGAGGGAAATGTCTCCCAGGGCAGCAAGGAAGGACTTCTGCAAAAAAACAAAACAAAACAAAACTGGATTTGTTTAGAAAGGGCTGGAAAATGTCACAAGACCTAACAGTATTTACAGCTGGGCACTTCTCAGCTCCCCCAGAGCAGCAGCTAGAGGCAGACACATTACAGTGCTCTTTGCAGGGCTGCCTTTGCTGTGTTTGTAAATGGGAGGAATCAGCAGAAATCCTACCTGGACTTGTGTCCGTGCAGCCCAAAACCCTGGCGAGGAGATGCTGATGGGCTTCAGGAGGGGCTGTCAGAGCGCATGGGGGTTTTTGCATCTCAGCGGAGAGTGGCACTGCCCAGCTCCGGAGCCAAAAGTGCTGTGAACCTATGACCAGCTGGACTGCCTGCATCACAGACATGGGGTTTGTACCAAAAAAAAAAAAAAAAAGTATTTGTTAAATAAATATATTTTTGCCAGGATGTGTTCAACTACCCAGTGAAGATGTGTTGTGCTAATTATTATCCTTTAAGCCCCAGAGCAGGTCCACGGAAGTCATGCACACCCCTGAGAAGGAGCGAGCATGGTCTGGCAGAGCACTTGCATTCAATAAAGCTTTTAATAAGGCAACGCATTTTTGCACAAGGCGCTTGTCAGCCCTTCCACAACACTGCAGCATGCGTGGTACCGTGAATGCCATGTGGTGTTCCCAAGGCTGTGGCCTCTTCTAAATCAGTCAAACATAGTCTTGATATAATAGCCAGCAGCGAGGCTTGCTAAGGAGTTTTGTGCTGAAAGGCCTTCATGCTTCTCACAAAATCAGAACACTGATTAAAAAGCAGATTAGCACTGGGGAAAAAAATATACCGGCACTTGCTTGGGTTTAGTGAATCAGTTTGTTTCTCATACAAAATGGAAAAACTTCAGTTCAAGAGCAATTCACGTCCAGTGCCTGCAAACTGGCCCCTGACCCAGGACACGTCCCCAAGGACTGTGCTGGTTGTGGCTGCACGAGGACAGCAGGGACATGCCCTGGGTGGGACACCTGGCTCAGAGGGGACACCAGGCAGGAGGCATCGCTACCCCTGTGGGCACAGTTAGATGCTGAGCTGGCCAAAATGGGCAGTGAAATGGAAATTCTGATTTTTGAGCACGCTTAAGTATTAGTAAAGCCCAAAACATATTTACAGTATAATAATAATTTTAACTGTAATTAGGTACTGATAGAGATGTATGTGTGCATGAGTTTTTAGTGGCAAAGAGAGCCCTCAATGCCATAGGAGATTCATGCTACGGGGACCCTGCCATCTCCAGCAGGATTTCTCACCTAACGCTAACCTCACGGAGTGAAACAAGGGGATGTTTTCCTTCAGGCTGCGAAGGGGAATGCTACCCTGGAAAATTTTTAATTTTAGGTGTTGAAATTCAGCTATTTCCTGTGCTCTGCATTTGTGTGACACGTACATGACATAACTGAAACTTCTGGAAACTCTTATATAATTAACCCCCACCCCTCCCAGTGCCGTAGGAATTGGAAAGCCATTTGGAAAATTGTTTTAGGCAGCAGGTGGGACGTGACATTAATGTATACGCGTATAAAATCCTTGCTCACGAAGCCGAGGGGTTAGGTGGTCTTTGGCCTGGCTACTTCTTGTTGTGGCCGCATGCTGCTCTCTGCTGAGGCTCTGTTGGTGTGGCTGAGGCCTTGCAATAAATCAATGATAAAGCCAGGTCCTTGGTGCAGATGAGGGTTTCTTCTTTGCTTGCTCCTGCTCTCCTGCTGATGAAATATTTGCTGCCATTCTTGCCTGAGCACGTGCCTATCTGTGCTCTCCATTTACCCTGCTAATTATGCTCCCGGTATCTGTTCTGATTATTAATGAAGCTGAAATCTTTTTAAGCTAACATTAGATATAACTGGGAAGGTAGGTTTGGGGCACAGAGGACACTGGAAACGTGGGTCACGGTTTCTGTTTTGCTGTGCTGAGTGGCGGAGGGGTTCATTTGGAAATCGGCAGCGCTGGGTCGTGCCCCCCCCCCCCCCCCCAGAACAACCCCAGGGGCATGGGAGTGGGGTCTGGTGGGAAAAGTCATTTTCCAGCAGGATCGGTCCCAGGTGGGAAAATGGAGCACGGGGGAGAGGGAGCTCCCCGTAAGGCCATGTGCTGACAAGGAGATGGGGGTGGAATGGTGAGAGCTGTTCTAAAATAGAGCAGTTCAGATAATTCCACTGAAATGAAACATTCCTGTCCAGCTTAAGCTAGTCTAAAAGGAAATGTTTCATTTTGATTTACCAGATGAAAAAATTCAATTTGATTGGGAAAAAAAGACCGTTTTCCACAATGTATTTTTCACTGTTGTGGAAACATAATTTCCCATCAGAAAACAATGACTGCAGCAGAAAGTGCCCACGTGCCCCCTGTGTGAGTTGTTCCGTGCCCATTCCCTCAGTCAGATCAGTGCTGGCTCGCTCCCAGTGGGTGCTGTGCTGCCTGTGAGGGTCAGGTCTGCAGCAGCCTTTGGTCATTGCTGTGTTTTGTTCTGGGGAAAGTCGCTGTCGGCTTTTAGCATCCCAGTAGAGAAAGGCTCTGTTACGTGTTCCCGCTTGGCCTAAAGAAAAGCCGACTCTCCTTTTCCAAGCGATCACCCTGAAGCAAAAACCCAGCCTTTTCTGATTCCCAGAGCTATCTTTGACAGCACAGAGTGGATGAACCCCTTGTTCGTGGCCAGCAGAAAGGAACTGCCTTTCCCAGGGACCCTCTCAGGAAAGCACAGCCATACCCCAGGCACAGTCCCCTGGCACAGCACAGCTGCCTCATGGGTGACGTTTGCTGCTTGGGTTGTGGCCACCATGTTCAAGGCAGTAGGAGAAAGGGGGCTGCACATCAAGGTTATGTTGTTTGTGATGTCCCTTGACATCACAAGTTGTCCTGGTTGACCTGGTTGACCCCTGTCACTGCTGTGCCTTGTTTTTATCTGCGCTTGGGCTTGTGATGGGTGCGGGCACCCACACCTCAGACCTTACACCAAAGTCAGTCGCAGCCCCCAGCATCAGGCTGCACCATGAGGACCCCACAGCTCTGTGCTGCAGCCGGGGGTTGTCTTTAAGGCCCTCGTTGAAAGCAAATGGGCCCTGCCCACCCCATGGCTGCGGACGTGGCTTTTTGGCAGAGCAAGCAGTCATCTGGGTCCAGCTCTGGGTGGCAGCAGGGAGAGGGGAGCCCACAGTGGGTGCTGCCAGAGCATGACATGGGTGCCAAGTGCGTGAGCGCACACAGCACGGGGCATCTCTGAAGGAGAATCTTTAAGATCTCCACTGCCCCACAAACATGGGGTGGGGACATTGGTGAGAGGGGAGTGGGCACAGCTTGAAGGCCTATTTAGCAAATCATCTGCAGCTTCTCAGACTGGGGAGTTCAAACTGTGTGGATGCAGTCTTGAGTGGAGCAGCAAAGGGAAATGCAGCAAAGGCTGGGAAGTTTAAATCCAGCCTTGTAGATTTGTTTTAATAATAAAAAAAAAAAAAAAAAAAAAACCTTCTTATCAGCAGGCGGCACATTTTCTCCCCAAACTTTCATTTTTTGTCTACCATAATGAGGTTTTGTTAAAAGAGAAGGAATCTGTTTTTATTTTGGTGCAATGAGTAACTGGGATTTTTAGCTTTTCTTTTTCCTTTCTTTGCTGAAAATTGCACTATCCCAGGGAGCTGCTGCAGAGCTAACCCCAAAGAGCACCAGATCTGGACAGGGTTTGAAGGGTGCCAAGGACTCTGGAGGATCTTGGGGAGTGCTCAGATCTGAAGAGAAGTCCTGCCTTTGTTCCTCAGGCTTTACGTTTCTTAGACCAGGTTTTTCTGTGCTTATAATGAAGAAAAATTGAGCTTTTTTTTTTTCTTTCTTGTTGTTTTGTTTTGGGGAGGGGAGGAGGCTGTTGTTGGAGTGTGGGATTACTGATCGAAATGGGGCTTTGGTCTGGCATGACATCTCTGCTGCAGTCTTTTAGCAGAGGAGCTTCTGAACTGCCTTGAGACATGACAGAAAATAATCAGGGTGCTGGTGAGGACTAGCAGGAGGTCTGCTTTGTTTGGGAGGCCAATGGGACGGTCCCAAGGTCAGCTCTTATCAGGAAGGGGAGGCAGCTCCCAGGGGCGCTGCACTGGGCCCAGAGGGCGCCTCCCCTGCCCCGAGGGACGCTGACCTGGGAGGGGGGCGCTTACAGGGCCGGCGTCTCTCCCTGGCCTTGCTGATAGGGATGTTGGGGTTGTTTTGTCTGTGGCTAACCTGCTTTCTCCTCTTTGACCCCTCCTGAACATCCAGCGGCTTCACCTTGGCTTCTCTCTCAGTTCGGAAATTCATGGCTCCGACTTTTTTGTCAGAGCTGAGCTTCCCTGGGTGGTTGTGCTTCGGGCAAGAGCTGCACGACTCAGCTGTGAGCCAGTGTGATGGCCAAAACACTGATTTAAACCCACGTTTCCAAACCTCCCTTTTTGTTTATCTTGCCTTGGTGCTGTCTGCATTGCCCTCAGTCAGAACTGGGAGGCTTCCTGCCAAAACACCTCGAGCCACTTGCTTTACCAAACGCTGTCTTTTAGAAGTAAATGTGTTTTCAGGGGAACAAAAGCCAGATCTCAGGAACGTTCACACTGACATCTTTTCCTGTAAACAGCCTGGTTTTAAATTGAAATCAGTTTTGGTAAAAGGTTATTAATAGCAAGCTGAAAGATAGAAGGTCGAGTATCAGAAACTGCCAGTGGTTTTGTTTGGAGATGTCTCATCAAACCTGCACTTTGCCCCAGCTTGTCCAGGGCAACCTGTGCATGGAGTTCAACCTGCACAGAAAGTCCTGTGGGCACCATTTTACTGCCTATTTTTAAAACTTGAAAAATAGGATTGATTAGCAGGAGATGGGCAGACATTTCAGCAGTTATTTCACTTGCAGGTGGGCCCCAGTGCAAGCAGATGGGAGAACGTGGGCAAGAGTTTGAGTTCATTCCCGGGGTGTTGGGGTGTTTTCTCTGCTCCACCCTAGAAGTTTTGCTGGGGTTAGAGTGGTTTCTCTGGGGCAAGCTGAAGGAGGTGCATTTCCCTGACCAGTGCCATACAGTGAAGTAGTGTTGTACCCATGGCAAGAGCTGGACATGCCGGAGGGAGCAGGGCTTTGCCCCAGTCTCTCTGACTCGAGCATGGGCTGCAGCGTGGCTTGGCACTACCAGGCCCTCATGTCCCTGCGGCCACACACACAACATGAAGAGGTGCAGCTGCTGTTTCCTTTGGCAGAGGCACTTCGGGTTTTTTTTTGTCCTCCCCATTGTTTGTGCATGGGGAGCCACAGGGCAGAGCTGCCCTCCTCCCCGTGGGCACAGGACTGAGCTGCGGGGATGCTGTATCCCGGCGTTGCAGTGGGCAGGAGTCCTCGCTCCTTGCTGCCACTTCTGTGCCAGATGGGATGGCTGCAGCTCTGGATGATCGTGATCACACGGAGACGTGGTGGAAACATGCAGCGCTCACGTGGTGAGAGCTGGGTTTGTTTACCCTGAGCCTGAATTCAGCCCTCGGCTGCTTGTTCCTCCTGCTGAACAGGATCTCCCTGCGATGCTCTCCCAGTAACTAGGTCAGCCCGAGCAGAGGGCCCTGTGCCACACTCCAGATGTCTGTCTGTCTTTTTATTCTTTGTTATTTATATTTTTATTTATTTATTTTCCTCAGTGCTGAATCCTTTATTTAAACTCTCCCCAGAAGCCTGGAATAAAACAAAGACCTGGATGTGATTCACAAACCCCAGTCCCTTGCCTAAACATTGTTCAGCCACATGTTACGTAGATAGATCACCTCTGTGGTCAAGAAGAAATGCCTCTTTTTCAGCACTGCCTTGAGCACAGTCAGGGAGGTGATGTGGGTCCAGGCCATGAACAGGTACTGGGGTGCAGTCCCATATGGGGAGTTTGGAAAGGAAAACAATTTTTTGTGAATCACTTAATGTGAAATTCTTTACGTCTGGCTTCATCTTGGGGTCTGAAGCTGGGGATGGTCTTCCTATCCCCAACTCTTCTGCCCTTCTTGGAGTTACACCTGATTTATGCACTGCTGCGTAAATACGAAATGATTACGGTTTAGGGACAGTACCTCAATGTGAAACCTGGCCTCTGATGCTTCTCTAAATGTGATCTCCCAGCCTTTTTCCAAGCCCTAAGTGCCTCTGGGTGTGTGTTCTGCTGATGAGAAAACCCCAAATCCCAGAGCAGGGGCTGCCAAAGGTGGAGGTCAGGGATGGGAGCTGGGTGGTGGTGGTGGATAGGCAAGGATGTTACGGAGCACATTTCCATAATGTAATCTGGCCAGTAAGAGGGAAAATGAATCAATGTCACCTTGAGTAAGCATGGAGATCAGCCTGGCCACATTCCTGAGATAGCTGCGTGAAGATCTGACACTGTTATTCATGGGAGACTTAAAACAGAGTCCAGAACCATGGGTGTAACCCAACCTCAGGAGCAGAGGGAACGTGAGTAAGATCAAGGTCATCTCAGGAGGCTGCAGAGGAGAGGGTCAGGTCTGGTTCAGCAAGTGCGGAGCAGCTCAGGTTAATTCCTCCGTCGTGTCCATGTCTGTGAAAGTAACTGTGATCGCTCAGCCTTGGCAGCACGGCACTGCAGAGTCCCCAAGACCTGCCGCTGGGAGAGGGGCACGAGACGAGCAGGGTCTGCAGCGGCTCTGGAAAGGAGCGGTCTCTTGGTGTGCTGTGCATGGTGCCAACACGTGCCCTGCAACCAGACCTTCATGGTACTGTCAGACCGGAGAACACCTTCTGTTTTAACAGAGGGGATAGGCAGCAAAGGCTGGTACTGGTTTTGGTGTTTTGGGGAGTTGTACTCTTTGAATTGGAGCTGTTGTGGTGCTTTAAGAGTCAGGATTCCCCTCACCTCCAGTAGGTGTCTAGGAAAGCCCCAGACAAGTGGCCATGAGGACTGGCTGCTCCAAAACTGTTCACGTTTTGGGTCTTTGTATAATGTTTTCTGCCAGAATGTCCTGGAGGGGAGATATTGGGCAGGGTCCTAGGAGCTACTCTGAATTTCCCAGGGCTGTTGGACCCGTCTGGGGCAGGAAAACTTGAGCACATCACCTCCCCTGGGGGCTACCAGTGTAAGCTCACAGCTCGGTCGCAGTGGAAAGGCCTGTCAGATACCCTTTGCTCTGCTGGCACGATGAGGTCCTCTCAACCCCACTAAGTGCTTCCAGAGTGCTTTGTTGCTCGTGGCTGGGGCGGAACCCAGCCCGTTTCTAATTGTCACGTTTGAGTCTTGTGCAGGCAGAGATGCTTTCCATATGGCGACGGCATCCGAGCTGCCCGGCTTGGCACAGCCAGCCAGTAGATGGGAAAATGATACATTTAATTGTATGGATGTCATAGTGCTGGAGTCATTTTCTTAATCCTGGAGTTGGAAGTAAATACAGAAAATAACAAATATACAGTTGGCTGGGGATGATTCAGAGTCTTCATGCTTTCCTTCATTGTGAGGAATTGGAGGGCAAACATATGGAGGGGGTTCTCGTTTTCAGGCTGAACAGGACATATCTGAGCTCGTTGTAAATTTGCTGGGTTGGGCTTATGGAGATTTCAGCCAGCTGAAAATGTGCCCCTGTGTTATTCAATGAGATTCCAGAGTCTCTTACTCCCAGGGAAGCACTTTCTGACGTCTGAAATTGGACTGTAAAGCTCAGATATGGGCGAAGTGCCCTGGGCTAGGAGCTGGTTCCTTTTTCTGCTTGTGGTCAATGGCTGCGGCGCTTGCCACCTCTGAGCCACCTCTTTCTGTTCTGCAGACTCCTCCTTGGGCTCTGCACGACTCTGCTTGCTCCATCCCTCCCCATGCAGCACTGTAGCACCCATCTGCTGGGATTATTTGCTGGCAGGCCCTCTTCTTCTTGGAGGCGGGACAGTCTTACCGTGGGGTGATGGAAACCAAGGTGCCCCCATGGTGGGATAGGAACACTGCTGTACTCACATCCCATGGAGCAGCACTTTGTGAGAGCACGGAGAAAAGTCTGGACATGGGAACAGAGCTGTCAAACACAGCATTTTGCATCTGATTGCCAGTACCCAGCATTTCTGTGTATTTGTTGCGGGTTTCCTAGACAGATGTGAGCTGTGGGGCCTGTGCCCAGTGTTTCTGGAGGCTGATGTTCACCCAGCACCACTGAGGAACACTTGCGGAAAGGTCAGTGATTACCGAAAGTGTAGGAGCTACCACAAATGCACCGTTTGTTGGGTTTGCACATGCCTTTCTATTCATCAGCCTGGCTGGAGATGCTACACATCTGCTCCAATAAGGAATCCTGGAAAACCAGAAATACAGGTAACCCCCAAATATCTGAGTAGAAATGTCCAGGAAAACCTGGACAAATTAGCCTTCCCCAAACTGCTGCTTCTGCCAGACAAAGACATAAAACTCCCAGTGAAGGCAGAAGGGCGGTTATCTGTAACCCACAGTCATTTCAGCTTGGTTTCTGGCAGTGATTTGTTTGAGCTCTGTAGTGTGAGGTTTAACTTTACTTCCAAGCTGTTTATTACACTAAATACTGCTGATATCTGTATCAACATCCTACCCAAGTTCTCTCTGTCCCGAGACAATCAATAACCTTGGCTCTCGCCAGCAGTGATAACAGAAATAGCTCTGTCCAACTTCAAACTGATTACCCTCAGGTCACTCCAAAGCATCCTCTCTCCCAGAAGTAGATCGGGAGCTTACCAAAGGATGGGGAGGGAGCTTAACCATGCTTCTCAGCCTGTGCTGCCAGCTCCATGAGCTGCACTCTCCGTTATTCATACTCAGCTGTAGCACTCACCATTTTGTGGCCCTGAGAAGATGCTCTGCATGTGCCTGGTCACATTCGGGCCATGTTTGGCTCAGGAAGCAAGGCAGGAGCTGCTGTTAGAAATTTGTCTCCTGATTGTCCCACTTTGCGAGGGGCCAGGGCTTCCAACAATAATATCAGTAACCCACCTGCTCTTCTCCTGCTGAGCGCTTTGTATTCATCCACCTGGATTCATTCTGCTCCAGATGCTTGGGGCTGTTCCCTGGGAATAGGGAATGACATTGCTCTCATTCCTTCTCTTTCAGATGTCCTCCCATTTGGTACCAGGTCTATTTAATATTTCATTCTGTATTTTCATAGTTAGGCACTTATACACATTAATTATTAAATGGCCACGTTTCTTGAAATAAACGTATAGATAAAGACAGCAGCTGGTGTTTTCTAAAGGAGGCGGTCACTAATCGGGATATACCGTTCTTACAGCTTTCAAATAAGAAGTCTCAAAGGCTTCTTTTTTGTTCAATATTTTCAAAGCTTTGCTTTCTTCTTCAGTGTAGGACAGCACCTTCAAAAGTATCGGTGTTGATCTAACCTTCTTCTCACTGCAGTCCCTAAGAAAATAGGCTGAGCATTTCAAAAATCCCCCTCCCTTGCTCCCTGAATCCAGCACTGTAGCAATATTCCTAGGCTTTTAAGGGCAGCTACGTCAGGCCGGCAGGAAAAGCTCTCTTTATAGTCTCATTTCTATTAATTTGAAACAATTCTGTGGCTTCAGTGGATGTGCTCTGGAAGCACAAGTCTTAGGAAGGCAAAAGACAATCCTCTAACTGAAGATTTTGCCTTCACCCGTCTTCCATCAGCTTGGTGCAGGTGCCCAGCACAGCAGTGGCTGGTGGGACGAGCACTGCTGCACGGGTACAAAGGGTTTTCAGGCAGATGGAGGATGAGAGGAGGCCAGGGTGGTGGGCACTCACCAGTGAGACAAGAAATCCCAGCGTGTGACTGCTAATGGGTGGGTGATCTGGGTGCTGCTCTCAACCACAAATTCCTCATTTAATTTCTGTGCCTACTGTGATGCCTCTGTTCCGAGGAGGAAGGCGGCCGTTTCAGGCTCCTTGCTGTCTGGAGTGGCAGGGCCATGACTGCCTCTGTCATCAGTGGAGGCCAGCCCGAGTCAGCGCAGCAGACAGCCTGGCGTGGCCCCACGGCACCGACTGCCATGAATGTGCCGCATACCGCGGGTGAAATAGTTGTGCTTTGAAGAAAAGCAGCTTCACTTCCTCTTAATAATTGATATTACTCAGATCTTTGAGAGAAAGCAACCCAGCCAGGTAAACCTGCCTCCTCTCCAAAGTCAGTCTTCTCTCCTGGTGATGTATCTACTCTGTTCTCCAGCCTGCCTCACTCGATATTGCCTTTATAACCATGTTGGTGTTACACTTTGCAATTGGAAAGAATGTGCATCTTTTGAGTGGGAATCCAGGCAGGTGCTGGTGACTGGAGGAGGCACCTCAAATGCTTTCCTGGAATACCAAGTTCACCACAAGCAATCAACCTCCATTCATCAGTCCCAGCAAGATCGAGCAGGGTGAATTTGCTCATGGGTGGAGCTGGAAGAAAGTAATAAGCTCCTCTTAATGAAGAGAGTGCTTTGGTTTGCTGTGTCTGGCAGACTGTTTTCATCTTTTGTACTTCTGGTAGTTGGCATCCTGGGCAAGACTGAAGGACTTCAGTTTGGGAGTGGTAGGCATGCACTCAATTTGCTGCCTACCACTGGCAGAGGATCAAGGCTGGAATTTTCATTACACTTGCTTTGCTTGCCAGAAAGAAGAACTTTGATTTAATTCTGGTGGCTTCTTGTTCAATGCCAAGCTTGGAACGTGATGCTCTGATGTCTTCCAGCTTCTTAAAGTAACCACAATGTCCCGCCGAGGAAATATATATTTATACAACAGAGGAATTGTATTTAAGGATGGAGTCATTTTATTAACAGCAATTGCACGCCATGCTATAGGTGGATCCTATGGTTTGGAACATAAGAGTGGCTCCTTTTGTAATCCTGTGTACCAAGCCCTGATACGATCAGAAATTCATGATTCCTCAGTAACTATTCTTAGAAGGCTCATCTTGTTAAAAGACAGCCACCATGTCGCTTATCCCTGAAAGGGGATACGGGATTCTGGGAGAGCTGATTGAATGCTTTCTGGCATGAACGTTCTTTAGGATGGAAGATTGTGCTTTTGACAAGATGAAATTTTTCTACAGAAAGCATCTGCTCTCCTCAGAATGTTGTTTTCTTGCCAGAAGAATACCTCAAAACCCAATTGTATTATTTTTTGGACAAAAATCCAAAAGCTTTGGGGTTTTGGCAAAAGATTTTAAGAATTCAACTGAAAAAAATAAGTTTTTGTTTTCAAAAACCAAGAGGCCCAAATACTTTTATTTTTCTTTTTAATTTTGTTTAAATATTAAGGAAAAATAGTTTGTGACCATATTTTCCCTGTGAAAGAGGGGACACTCTTTCCAAACCATCTCTGGATGCACGCAAAAAACGAGCGTCAGTGGGTACTAAACCACAGCAAAGCTCCGTCACGTCACATGAAAAGACAGTGACTGTTTCCAGAAGTATTTTGGTCGAAAATCAAACCTTTTCACAGATTCACTGAGCTTTGTTGAAGGTTAAATATTTCCTGTTTCTCATCCCAGTACCTGAGCAGTTGCTCTTCTCCTGCTCCTCTCAGCAATGTTGGCAGGGGAATGAGCGTGGACCATTGTGCTCACAGAGCTGTGTTGGCTGTGATGGGCTGGAGGGAGCAGGGAAGAAGGTCCCACGTGAACCTGGAGCCAAAATCTAGAGGAAGAGGATGACAAAAGGGGCACATGTTTAAAATGAGACTGAGGACATAGGTCCTCTGCCTGTGGTGTCCTGCTGTGGGATATGTGAGGACACAGGAACCCGTACAGGCTGTAAAATTGCTAGAAGCCAATCTGCAAGCTCTGTCTTCCTTGCAGCTCCTTCTTAGACAATCTGGGTTGACCCAGTGTGGGAGGAACATTTGAAATACGAGGTAAAAAGAAAATCTGAAAATGTTTGGGGCTGTGAAAAGTTGCGTTTTTGACAGGGCTCACACATCTGGTATGTGCACTGTCATTTCCATTCATTTTGTCCGTACTGTTATATTATACCACAATATTAATGTATTAATATATTCATAGAATGTCAACATTTATATATAATACAATTAGTGTTTTAATACAAAAGTCAAAATGAAATGAATCAAGATGACATTTGAAACAAAATCTTTTGACATTGTTGAAATGAAATAGCCTTATGGAAGAGTTTCTACCCATCCTGCTCCCCCTTCCACTCTCGCTTGGTTTTCAGAGGTTTCATTCCAGATGTGGTGGCCAGACTTTGTTTGCTCCAGTGGACACATTTGATAAGAAGGTCAGCTCAGCACTGACCACAGTTACATCACTTTCCTTAGAGAAGCATGTATGGATCTCTCTTGAACTTCATCTCAAATTACTGGAGAAATAGGTTAGAGATGAGGAGCTGTCTCTTTTTCTGTTTTCTATGTTGAAGCACAGCTAGCCCACAGCTCAGACTGGAGAGCCGGTAGTGCCCGGACTTCTTCCTAGTAAATGCTGATCCAGAAAGCTCAAACACAACCTAATGCATTATTTCCTGTCCCTCCTGAGCCCCCATCCCTACTTTCTTCCCCCAAACTCTATGTGTATTATTATTATTATTATTATTATTATTAAAAATATTTCTTGTATGTTGGTCTAGATTTTCCATCTTCCATGAAATCCCATCTAGAAATCACCTCTGAGTCTACAAGCCCATCCTAAAGTACGTCTCCCCACTCCATGGAACAGCCTCATACATTTGATATTTTAGCAGCTACAAAATCACTTGCCCTAGGCAACCATTTAGCTCTGCTCAGGCCTTCCTTTCTTTTCCCTTCTTCATTATTTGGACCGTGACCTGGAGTTTGTATTCATTTGTTCTGGTTAATAGAAAATTGCATGCAGCCCAAAAGTGATTTTATTTTGCAAATGGTTCTTGGGAAATGCAGAACAGGAAATGATAAAGTAAAGACTGTTATTTTATTTTATTTTAATAAACCAATAGGGGATATATTACAATCTGGTCTTGCTGGGCAGGAGGCTAGGAAACGTAGACAAGGAATTAAAGATCACCATTTCATAGCAAAATTATAATATATGTATATATTTTTATATCTATGTTGATGTACGTGTGTGTTCCTCAGGAGCTCAGCTCTCTTCATTTGCACTGGCTTTGCACCACCACAAGTGTCCACGGGAGTGAATCCAGAGGTTCCGTGGTGTACAGGAGGGGCTCCAGGCCTGGCAATTATTTATGCTGACCATCCTGTAATTTCAAATATTCTTCAGGTTCCCCTGACTTATTTGGGGATCTGGTAACGGCAGCCCTGTTTGGGACGTACCACAAAAGATTTGGGGTTATCACAGTGCTGCAGAAAGGCCCATAGCTGCTACTTGGTGGGGTCAATAGGGTGTAAGAGCATGCTTGAAAACAAGAGCATTGCTCTTAACACTGTCTGCTCTGCTTAGTCCCTGTTGAAGTCATTTCCACCAAATCTCCATGCCACTAGACTCATCCTTAAAGCATCATTTGCATCATGTCTAGCACTCAAAAGATGTGCAGAGCCTCACCTGAGGAGCATGAGGTTCAGGCACTTGGCTCCTGGGACTGTGAATTGCTAAGACAGAGCTGTGTCCCACCACCTCAGGAGCCCAAGGTGAGCTCTGCAGCTTGGCTCAGGGCTTGCACTGACCTGGGAAAGCTCTGAATTTTGAGAGCTGCACCCAATGGTGCCTGTCAGCTGCAGCCCCATGGTGCTGACCCTCTCCCAGGGTGTTATCTCAGGTATTGTGGGCAAGCTCCAGTCCTTCACCCCTTTGTGGGTCCTGTGCGTGCTGGAGGAGATACAGGTAAATCCAGGAACTCCAGTGCATGCAGAAAGCATTTAACTTAATCCTTAACTGACAGGTCACCACCTCCAGCTGGATATTCCTGGACACGTCCTCTTGGCTGGGAACATCAGACCTTCAGTACGTGGTCTTTAAGGCTAGTAGCTCATGTGCAAGACACCCATACAGCACGAATGCACATAGGTTACAGCCCATCTGTAGAGGCAGAGTAGTGATTGTGATGCTTCTTGGAGGAACCAGGCTTGTTGCCCATGAGCTATATGGTGCAAGCACAGACATTTCCAGCAGGGAAACCCCAGACAGAAGTTCGATAACACTGCACGTGAGCAGTCCCACTCTGCTCTGTGTCAGGGGCAAAATTGCCTTGACACAAGCATGGTTTTCCCTGAACTGCCCTATGTATTTGTATTGGGAGCACAATTTCTTCCAAGTCAAAGCTTCTTGACTGGATCCCTGAATTTGTACTGGTTTTGCCCCCCCAGCTGATTATAATTACATTTACATACATGATATACAGATATAGAGGGATTTCACCATAATGTAGCTGCCAAGTGGAGAACCAGTGAATATGTGTTCATCAGAAAATCATTATTAAAGACCTTCCAGGTTGGCAAACCTCACTTCAGAATTAAAAGCAAGATTTTTCATTATGCCATTGAATATTTTTAGTTATTTCAGATGCAAGAGCCAAAAAAATAAATCACTGCCAGCTTGCAGAAATATGAGTTGGTAGAATGGTTATTATTATTTATTAGATTGCAAGGAAGGATCTTGGGGGGTTTGTCTTGATGGGTGAGTTACAGGAATGGGAGGGTGAAGGGAGAGACATTGACATTCAAGACAGTGCTCTACTTTCTCCACATCTGATTTAATTTCTGTAGAAAGAGAAATGGAGAAAAGCCTGAACATATCCTATAACTGCAGCTGTGAACAAAGGGTAGTGGGTCACGTTCCCTGCATGGGGGATTGGAGGAGGAGGAGGAGAGGGATGGAGACCCAATGAAGGCTGTGCTCTCTGCTCAGCCCCAGTCCCAGCCTGGGAGGAGGTTGCTGAGCCCACCTTGACCATGGCAAGTAGGTGTTGATCCTGAGACAGCGCCTGGGGCCACAGCGTAGCTGCTCAGGCACCTCGTCTCTGTTGTATGGTCATATGGTATCGTAATCGTAGAGAGGTGGCTAAGGGTGTATGTCTTACAACTTGCTTTTGGTTCAGATGCATGGTATCTGCGGTACCCAGAAGGGTATTTCATGTCCTCCCGTGGCTGGGGGTGTCTAGGGCACAGGAGGGATGCTGGTAAGTGAACTCCTTGGTGAGACTAAATCAAACCAAATGGGTGAGTTTCCACAGGCTTGGAGGTAGATGCATCTATTTATTGGAGCTAATTGTGCAGAACTGAAGTCATGGTGATGGCAGGACAGATGGACAGGTGGACAGATGGGTAGGTGTGCCTATCTGACCATGGTAACAACAGTCACTTCACCCACAAACGTAATTTGTGAATTCAGCTGTGGCATTTTTTACGCAGCAACAAATACCATTTCACAGACAACACAGGGATGGAAGAGTTTGCTGGGGAGGCTGCTGATCTGCTTCACAAAAGATAGTGAAGGTCATGAGCACAGACACAGTAAGCTAAACAGTAAATGTGTAGAGTTGGCTCTGAACCAGGCTGAGATTAGAGTTGTTTTGGTACAACGGAGCTCACGCAGCAGCCTAAAATATCTGAGAAGCAAATATTTCTCGTCGGCACTGGTAAATCGTACAGCACCAGAGACTATAGGTACAAGAAACCCATAACCAGTAGCCCAGAAATCCCTCAGCGTAGCAAAGCTTCCAGTGGCACATTTTATGACGTGAGGTCCGGGAGGAGGTAAGCAGGAACAGTAGATGCCTGCCCTCAGTTAAATGAAGAAATCAGATGAGCCAAAAGGCACGAAAACCTTCAGTCTGCACAGTGCTGGAGGCTCTGGAGAAGTTGCTTCACGTTGTCTCAGATTGTCCAGGCAGAGCCTCGGGATGAGTAACAGCAGGAGAAGCAATCTTGCTTTACTGATCTTAACAGTTAATCTTTAATTAAGCTATGGACTGTTTTGGTCATTAATGTAATGTAGCAGGAAGGAATGAAGCCTCATATAAACTCCATCCTTGCTCCAATAGATCATGCTGAACCTCCAGGGAACGTCTGGGCCATGGGTGCTTCATGGGCATGCCCATGGGAAGGAGATTTCTCTGGGACTTGACCCACGGCCATGCTGAGTTTCCCACATCCCTCCTCGGGGAGGGGTTTCTAAGAGCAGGGGAGCAGCTCGTTTGGTCAATTTGTGATTATTCGAGTAGGCGGTTTGTTGGGTGCTGGCCAAAAGCTGATTGAATAAGAACCGCCTCAGAGGACTGTGGGGCAGACCCAAAGCTGAATGTAATTACCGGCTTATTTCTAAATTAATATTTTGTTAAGGGTTTGGGATACAGCTTGCTTTCTCCCATCCTCCTTCGCCGCACACACCACTGATCTGGGTTTGTTCAGCCTTGGAACGTGCTTCAGGTTTTACTACATGTCTGAGAGTGTTAAAACCTGTGAAAGTTGGGACCATGTAAAATCAGAGAAAAAAATAGGGGGGGGAGGAAAAATGGCTGGGAATGGGTGAATGTCATATAAATAGCAGTAAAACTGTTAAATCTATTTGCATTTCACACCCAATAATTTTAGACTCCACCTCGAGAGCACTGCTTGAAAGTCAGCACTTTTAATTGTCCAGTAAATTTCCTTTCAGACAGCTGCTTCATAAACTGCCATTGCTGTGCGCAGTGAGAAAAAACAGATAAGTGATTTATCTGGGGATGGAGACCAAAACGGCCGTTTGTGTGTCACTGGTTCCCCCCTCTGTTTCACTGAAACCAGCACGTGAGGGCGTTTGGTTGCAGATCTGAGTCTGTCCTCGGGTGCTGACCCAGACCCAGCAGCTCCAGCCTGCAGGGGTGAGATGTGGCTTGGCCACCACAGCCAAAGGTGGTCCCTGGAGGGTCCGTAGGTCACCCTGCCCACCAACCCTGCCATTGGCTGCCTGTGCCCAGTAAATCACGCTCTGCCGGGCAGGGAATATGCAAGCTTTTTACATGCGGCCATAAAGTAATGGCTTATAATTCAATTAGAGCTTGGGAAAATCTGCTGAGTTATGTCACGTCTATTTAGCCTGGCATTGGATTCTTGGAGGTCTAAGAACATGGCTAAGGGGGAATTGAGGTGTGGTGGTTGTTTTTTTTTAGTTCCCTTTTTTATTAAAAAAAAAAAAAAAAAGTGGGGGATGGGGATTCTGGACATAAATGTTTATGGGATTGTTGCAGCAGCTGAAGGATTGTTCAGTGTCCTCAGAAATGGGCAGAGAAAGGACCAGCCTGGTTGGGTTTGCACAACAGCTTCACAGAAAGTCCACTCTGGCCACTGATGCTTTGTATGTCCCATTTCTGAGTCTTTTTGGACATGTATTTCTTGATTTTCACAAAGCTCCACTTCTCCCTTCCTCTTCCTTTTCCTTTCCCTGTGTCTTGTCTTTCTCTGCCACCTCTGTCCTTCCTGTCTCCATGTTGAAGCCCTCCGCAGCACTGCTGAGCCCAGCAGGGGTGCTGAGCTGCTCCAGGTCCTCTGCAGTCACCCAGCGATGAGCACCCATAACAGGACTGGGGGAGACGGTGGGGCAATAGGAAGCAGTGGTGCTGGGAGGGAGATCCTGCAAGGCAACGGGGGGAAGAGAAGATGAGGAGCTAGAGACCAGAGGGGCACTGACCATGTGAAAAAGGCCATGATTTAGGGAACTTTTTAATATTGTGGACCTGCTCAGATTTTTTTTTGTTGTTGATTTTTCTTCAGTATAAAAATTATATATATATAAATATAAATATAAAATAATATTATAGTATACAATAAAAATAATATAAATAACAATTATATATATATGTATATATATTGCAAAAGAAAGCTACACCTGCACTGCAAGGCTGGTTGGGTGGAAAACCAGTTAAAGAAAAAGGAAAAAGAGGATAGAAATTCAAATTCTTGACAAAACCAGCTTGCACAGTCTCCTCTGGGTGCCTTTCCCCGGTGCTGCCCCCACGTAGGCACACCAGCCCACACTCAGCCACGTGCAGCTGGATGGGGACTTGGGGCAGCTCTGCAGGGGTTTGCTCGCAGTCCGTGCACCCGAGCCGCCTCTGCCCCGCGGTCACGGATGCAACAGCAAAGTGTGTGTGCGTGTGGTGTTAATGCTTGCAAGCAGTTCTATTTTTTTTAATCAGCTGCTTAATAATGAGGACATTACTGTTTCTTTATTCATTTTTAAAGGTCCTGTGTGATCACAAATAGATTTATGTACCAGCTATTGTTTAGATAGGTACAGTAAAGTAACCACCAGCCCTGTCTATTGATGCATGTGCTTTATCATGCATTTAATAGTCTTATTTCTCTGTAATGAATGAGTCCTCCAGTGGGAAATAAATTGAAATGCCAGTTTAGGGATCAATCAGTGCACATATGCAGCCTCTATAATGGGAAGTGCATGTTCTGTAGTGAAGGTATTTTTCTGGAATGGCTTGGCTGCACTTTGTTACGGCAGGTCTTGGCTTTCTTAAGGTTCAAGTCCAGAAGAAATGGATTAGCTGGTTCTGGAAAAAAATCAGAATTGAAAGAAAATATACTGAAAATATGTATGTTCCCAGATGATAAAGATGCAGATCGCAATTGCTCTGCGTTTGTGGGACATTTACTTAGAGAAAAGCAACAGAAACGCAGTGCCTGAGTGCAGCCCTGTCTGCATTCAGGTGGGAGAAGTCCCCATCAAGGCTCAGCACCGTGGGGGGCTGTGGGGTCCACTGGAAAGCTCCATGTGCTTCGAACTGGGCAGAGGACTGCGAGTCTGCAGGGCCAGACCACATTTCCAGAATAGCAATAAAACAAAGAATTAGAGGACGGGACTTCAGGGCCTGTTGGATGAGGAGCAGGGCAGACTTTCCTGCCTGCTGGCGCTCATGCTGAACCCCCCATCCTTTCCTGGCCTGACTGTGTGGCTGCGCTGGGTAGAAATGAGGGAATGTGGCTTAATTTCCAGGGTGTTCCGAAGGTCTGATCCAAAGCTTGTTTGAAATGATGAAGTTTCCTTGCTGTCTTCAATGACTTCCATAGGAGGTCCAGCAGGAGCAGAGCCAAAGGAGTTCGGTATCGACAGCCTGGAGGCTTCAGTTTGAGTTTGGGTGTCTTTGCCTTGGCATTCTCAGGCAAGTTTTCATCCTAGGGGTAGCGTTCAGGCCCCCTAATTCAACTAATCTCACCCCAATTGCCTCCCTCTGGAGTCAGTGGGGAGCGATGAGCACCAAGAGAGGACAACTCACCCCGCCAGGTCGTCCTAAATCCCCCCAGTGCCCTCGGAGAGCTGCAGCCCTCGCCCACGCCACCCTTGCAGCTGGAGAGGAGCACAGACATTACTGCAAGTGTCAGCTGCGAATGTGATTTTAATGCTAGGCAGGAAAGAATATGTTAAAAGTTAATTTGCCATAAAATATGTCCAAGCCCCTTTTTTTGCTTTTACAAAGGGTTTTTAACCGGGTAGGCTGAAGTGGTTTGCGGCAATAACGGGTCTGTCGCAGGGGTGATAGATATCACTTCGCTGATGGTAAAACGACATGAATCAGGCTTGTCTGCCAGCGTGATCACCTAATTGTGCTGGCAGAGTTCAGCAAGGCCACCGCAGCCGCTCTGATTAGACAGAGTCTGTGGGTTATCCCGCTCCCGAGCCTCATCACTCAGCTCTCAAGGCTGGAGAGAAACACGTCAGGGCAGCTGCCAAGGACTGCACGAAGTGTCCCCGGCAGTGGGCGAGTCTCCTTCCCGAGCTGAGCCCAGTATCCTTGAAAAGAGATGGAGAAACACGGGGTGCCTTGGCAGGGGAGGGCGGGAGGTGGATGAACGGTAAGAGCTCTTCTTGCGTCTTCGGTAATATTGATCTTGCCATTAATAATGCGACGAACCTTAAGTGAAATTCGAGTGTCGGTGCCAAGACAGGTTATTTCTGTCATAAACGGGACATCAGGCAGCTTGAGAACACTGATATTAAGATGGATGGAAAGGAGAGAGGGAGAACGAGACAGTGCTTCTCAGGAGCCCGTGCTTTGTAGGGGGGAGACAGAAGGTTTCACCGTGGGGATGTGGTTCAGGGGAAGTTCTCCGGCCTGAAGACCACAAAACAAAACACCCCACAAATTCTACAGGCCCCTCATTTTCTGACAAGTAATTGCAGCTCCTCCTGCAAGGCTGCACCCTGGCCTCTCCCTCCTTCACAAGTCGAGCGGCTCAGGCAACCGTCCCTCCTTCTTCCCATTTTCAACATTTCTCATTTTTATTGTTATTTTCCTTGACTCCTGGGAGTTATTTTCAAATATTACAAACCAAAGATTTTTCTTTTTCTTTTTTTTTTTTTTCTGAACCTTTTTTTTTTTTTTTTTTTTTTTTTCTGGCTTCCTTCTCTCTTGAAAAAATATAGTGAATGTTTCTTTTGGAGGCAATATTTTTTGTCAACATCTTTCTCCACATAGTAAACTGCTCCGTTCCCATAGTGCTACATAATATTTCTCCAGTCAGGTGCCTGAAGGCTCTCTAAAAGCAAAAAATGAGGCTCCTAAATGGAGATGAGGCCATGCTGTAAGTCCTCTCCAGGTCCCCGTGCTTATTGGCTCACCAGGTGGCAGAGTCTGCCTTGAGCAGGCTGGAGCATGGCCAGGCCTCGTGTTTTCTAGTGGTGGGTTCAAAGACATTCCCTCCCCATGCCCCCCCCAAACCAACCAATCTTTCATTATGTTTCAAATTCATTTCTCAGATGTTTAGTTGTAGGTTTTATTTCCTGGAAGGGTAGAAGGTTATTGTCAGCCCAGGGTTGGGAAGCGGGCAATGCAATGAGTTACCTGCTTGAATTGCCCTGTTTCTTAGCACTTCTGCTGATTTTGATGTCTTAAAACACATCTGTATTGTGTGTAGCCATCATTGTGTGTAGTCTTCAGCACCCACCTGGGGTGCTCAGGACCTCAGGCTGAGGGCCACTCTTCCGCATCACCCACAAAATTCTCATCAGCCTTGACTTATCCTTTTAAAATATTGCATTCCCTTCCTCTGAAAACTAAGCCTTGTTGGTCAACAGATAAGAACTGGGGATAAATAGTTGGCTAGTTAAGAAGCAGCAGAGTGGATTTAGTATCTCAGGGTACCTCAGGCTTTGCTACTGGCTGGTGACATGAAGGGAACTGAATTCTTTCATGGTATTTTGCTGTTGACTGGAAAACATGTACAGGTCACTGGGACCCCAAATCTCATGTTTAATCTTTTTCCTATTGCAACCCTTCCTAAAGGCCTTTGATATGCAGTATTTTCCCTTTCTTCTCAGGGTTTTTAGAGAGCATAGGAGACCTCTAACATTTCACATGCTTTAAAAATGCACCTTGGATGATGCAGAACATAACCTTAAAATTTCCTTCCTGTAGCAAATTTCTTTTTTTTTTTTTTTTTTTAGCATTCAGTGAAGCTACTTAGCTTTTTTTTTTTTTTTTTTTTTTTTGGTCTGAATGGCACACAGAGAAGTGTAGATATGTGCTCCAGATTAGATGCAGATACAATGCAAACACACTGCAGAGGAAATCCTGGTGAGGTCAGGTTCCCTCCTCAGATTCTATCTTTGCACTGAGTTGCTCAGCGTTGTAACTCAATCTTATTTAACAGTTCCCTTCAAACCAAGGTGATGTTGTTTTCCAAAGCATTAAAAAGCTGTAGCTAATTACATCTTTATGTCATTAAATATCCAGAACATTGCACATATATTTCAGGAAATGGCATGACCTAATTTACAAACCTATCACCACATGTGCAGTGCCCATGAAAGCAATTTCATAAACATTTCTTTGCTTCTTCCAGCTCACTGCCTCCATTTTCAGCAGGGCTTGGTTAAAAGATGCTACCACAAAACCATCCTTTGTGCTGCTTTCTTCCAGGAAAACCCAGCAGTCCTAGACATGTCTCCTGGATAGAGGGTCTCTTTGGAGAGCTTTCAAACCAGCAGCCCAGGAGAGATTTGAAACGGAGCCTGGCTGCAGAGTATCTGCCACGAGGAGGGAAGAGATCTCAGCAAAACAGCCTGGGCAGGAGACTGGAGAGGGACATTTTCACTGCTAGATGTTGTCTCCTTGGACATGCAGGGGAGAAATGCAAGAACTCACGTCACTGTTGGGTAGGAGTAAGGGGCTGGAGTCCTGGGCTGGGGGAGGAAGAGCAGTGAGACAGACAAAAGAAAGCTGTGGCTCCTCTCTAGGCAGCGTCTACTACCCCACCTTGAAAAGCAGCAGGGTATTTGGGTAACTGCAACTTAGAACAAGGGATTTGTCTGCAGATGGAAAATATGTATTTGGTATGAAGGGCATTGCCATTTCTGCATGAGACTGGCCAACCCCAAACAGGCAGACGAGACCCAAAATGAGTTAAATATAGACCTGGAAGGTTTATCACCTTTAATGTAATTCACACTGTACCATGGGGATTTGTCACCTGGTTTCTACATGTCTACGTTTCTCATGTTTTAGATCTTGTCCTTCCAGTCTCCAGGGATGGAAAACATCTCTGGGGGCTGATTGCTTTGCGATCTAAGTATTGGCCCCACCAGCCTGTGTGTTCCAGCTCTGGTGCCTGTGCCAGGTGGGATTTTGGCAGGCACCCATTGCCATGGGATGGGACTGGTGCCTCCTCCTCCTCCTCCTCCTCACACTGAGGCTGCAGGCTTCAGGTGCTGGGAACTTCAGTGCTGCAATCATTAGTTGTGCTATTCCCCCCCACCTAGAAACATAATAAAAAATAATAATATAAATATTATTCCCTATCTCCCTCCCAAGCCTTCTGTTTCAAAAAAGACCCCACCTTTTAAAAATAAATAAAAATGGTGAGATCGGCTGCTCTCTCCAAGCAAAGCTGGTGTTGGTTGCCTGGCCAAGAAGGATGACAAAAACCTTCCCTTTTTTTTTAATCAACATGAAAAATGCCCCTACCCTGCCCTGCCCTACCCACTAGCTCAGCCTCCCATCCGTGACAGCCCCTTCCCTCCCAAACAGGCAACAGATTTCAATTTAGCTTTGAGCGAGGGAAGCTCAATTGGGTTATTAAATTTCACACACTAATTGACACGCTTGCCGTAAAATATAACTTGCACAAACACAATTTATACTAATGATGCGGGGGGGGGGGAGGGGGGGGTGCTTTCTGCTTCCAGTGCCTCTCTGGTTCCCCTCTCCGACAGCTCCCATGGGAACCCAGCTTAATTGCACGCGGGCAGCGAGCGGGGTGGGAGGTTAAAGAGGACTAAACACGGCCCCGCTGCTGGGATGTTTCCTGCTCCTGCACCGAGGGGAGGGCAGTGATGGTGTGGGCAGGTTTTAGTGCCCACGCACAGCTCCCCGGGCATGCTGCGCCTCTGCTTATTAAATCCTGAGTGGCAACGGATTAACCTCAGCTGGGTCCCCGGGCACGAGTTAAGTGCTGGTGTTTTACAGCCAGGTTTCTGCAGGTCTGTCCAGAGAGCTTCGTTTCCCTGTGACAGGCAGGAGCAGTCGCTGAGTGGCATTTGAATGGCTTCCTCATCCTCCTATTGCTTGGGAAAATGCTGCCATGAACCAATTCTCACCAACGTTTCCCTCCTTGCCATGCTGTTGCAGAGCTTTGGACACAAAGCTCAAGGTGCTTTTTTTCCTCCATTTCCCCACTGTGACAAGTCAAGTTATTACACTAAAGCCACATTCCAGTAAGTGATGGTGCTGCTGAGATGATTTTAGACATGATGGGAGCATTATGTCTGGGCTCTGGTGGCATTTTTGCACAAGTCGTGCCACCCTTCTGAAGCAAAAACCCAGAGCCTCACAGGGAGGATGAACATTGCACCACTTCAATTCATCTTCCCATTCCCAGCCACTGAGCTGCAGCTGGTCCAGGAGCAAACCCAAAACATGGCCAGGCACCAGTCCTGCCTGGTCCCTTTTTTGTGAGGAAGGGATTAAATTTGGGCACAGATCATTCCTTTTTCCCATTCTGGGAAAAGACAAGGCTCGGACCCACTGCCTCGGCCACTCATTAATGCAGAGCATGGATTTCATTACAGTGATTGCTCAAGTCTGGTATTACCAAGGCATAAATCTCCCCATCAGGTGCTCTCAGCCCTCAGGCCACAGCCCCCAGGGCAGGCCAGCAGCCCCAGCCCAGGTCATCATTCTCAGCCCATCACCCACCCCAAACCCTGCAAGTCCTCAGCTGGGCCCACGGATTTGTGTTGTGGGGGGGGGCTGATAGTGGGGCTGGCTGCCCCTTTGCAGCCGCCACCACCTTTTCTTTACATATTACTCCACTGGGTCTTTTCGGCCTTTCCCAGGCAGGAGCCTAATGCTGGGGTCCCGGTGTGGCTGTCCTGAGCAAGGTCTCAGGGATGGATGCCTTCACCAAAACAATGCCCCCCCCCTTGGGGCATCCCAAAACCTCGCTGCTCCTGGTCTGTCTGTGCCAGAAGGAGCGGGGAATCCATGCAGAGACAGCAGATATCTGCCACCACCCTGCTTCTCCCTCGTGGTTTTCCCACCACCATCTTTCTTCTTCCCACTCTGAACTCACAACCTGGTCAAATTATCTGATGTCCGCTGAAGACTTTATCAGCAGAGGAGGCAGCAAGCAGCCACCAAGCTCCGTGCGCTGTCCAAATCCCCCTGTGGCCCTCCCATGCTGAAAAGCCCCTGCACAGCCCAGCTTCCCCTGCTCGTTGGTGCTTGCTGTCGAGCAGGCCAACAGGAGAGACCTGTCCAAGGGGGATCTTGCACTGTAGCCCCTAAAAGGGGAAAATATTTGGGGCCAGAAAAGCCCTCTTTTTTGCTGCACCAGCTCTGAGCTCCCTCCCTATCACACGGCTGTGCCAGGGCAAGGCACAAAAGCTGGGCAGTTATTTTTTTGGCACCCGGGAGGGGAGGAAAGGCGGGGGGACCAGGTGGCAGCCATCCAAAATGGGCAAGCATTTTGGTTTTGTATTTACGGGTATTTTGTCAAGCATAACTGCAGACTGCAACTCTACAAACAGTAATTAACCACAAGCTGTGGGCAATGCTAAAGTGCTTGCCCCCTAACCTGCTGGTACGCAGGAAACCTGAGCTGCTGCTAATAGGTTTGCGGCAGCTGAGTCCATTTCTGGCCCAAACCTATTTGATATGGCTCTCAGATAACGCTGTTGATTATTTTCCTGAGCACTCCCCCAGCGTTTCCTGTTGCGGGGGTCTTGTCTGTGAGCACAAACAAACAGCAAGGCGAGCAGGGGGGCTGCCGAAATCGATACCCCGTCCCGTCCACAGGCACTGGTGTCAACTAGAAATGCAGCTCTGAAGCAGAGCAATTAATTAGCTAAATGCAAGGCAAGCTGACAGGCCTAATTAAGACAGGGAGTGACAGCGCTCTGGACTGCCCGCTCTGTTTTCCCAGGGGGTCCGTCCCTCCCCTGCAGCCAGGTGGGCGCACGTGGGGCTGCTCCAGGTCCGGAGCTCATCCCAGCCCTGCCCTGCAGCACCAGCAATGTCCTCCCCGTGCTCCAGCCACCAGGAATTTTTCCTGCCTCCTTCCACCAGTTACTTCCTGAGCCATGTCCCAGCACAAGAGACTCCAGCACCCATTCTAAAGAGCTCATCTCCCAGGTCATCCCTCTTTTATAACTCCGGGTGCCCAGGTTCCCTGTATATAGGGCCAGCTGATTTTGCTTTCGGTCATAGCTTGTAGCCCTGAGTACACAGGGAAGCTAATTCCTGGGTATCACAACTGACACCGCTGGGCACAGGATCACTCCCAGCAAGGGGATGCTTGGCAGCTCTTTCTGACAGTCAGCTATGTTGTCTGTGCTCTCCCTGCTTCATGCTTTCCCTCTAAATCATTTTATTTAAGGTTGCTCTTCAAGGGATTACTCTCTGGAGCTGACAGACAGACAGGTCTGGCTGTCTCTCCGCTCAGCGCTCTTTTTGTAAATGCTCTTGCTGTATAGCATGTGAGCCCAGGATTAAACGCAGAGAAAGAAACAATTCACTGTGACTTGGTCTGCGACGTCTTTTGAAAGTTAAGTTATGGCTGTTAAATGTTAACACCGCATAATGCCTGTCTTTATCGTATCTTTGCAATAAAGTGATGACATGGCTCTATTATGAGCTGCTCACACAGAAGCTCCCAAACCTACCGTATTGTAACACATTTAATCTCCTTTCCAACTGCCTGAGACTTTCACACCGGCTTTGTCTGCGGTGTTTCTGCGGGCCGGCTGAGCGCTCACACTAAGGCGAAGACGTTTTCCAGAGAAAAGATGAAATCGTCAAGTCCACCCCCGGCTGTGCGAGGCCTGGGAAATCTCAGACTTTCCCTCGGCCGCCACAATGCCAGGCTTCCTCGCCTCCGCCAGGCTACCTGTCCTTTTCCCATCCTCAAGGACAGCTGCAAAGTTGCTTATCAGCCTGTAAATCAGCAGCGGCAATAAAACGCTGGCATCCAGAGCAATAGCTTTTGTACTAATGTACTACTTTGCGATTGCTGTGCATAGCCAACATATTAATGACACGAATTCATTACAATAAATGAAGATACTGACTGGCCGGGGGCCAGAGTCGAATGAGGACAAAAAAAAAAAAAAAAAAAAGTTGCTTTTGCTCCTGCCAGTTGGCAAGTATGCGCTGCGAAGTTGAATGTGTTGGATCTGGAGCGCTTTTCGCAAGAGGTGGGAAGAAGTGGCAGCTAAATATAGGAGTCGTGGTGCCAGGCTACCTGGGGAGGGGAAGGGAGGCTGCTTCCTGTGCGATCGGCGCGTGGACGTGACTTCCAGGTGAAATTGGAGGCAAACGGCTTCGTCAACAGAGCGATGGCTCAGGCGTCACCATGGTAAGAGTGTATTGGGGTAAGAAAAACGTCTCACTGCTGCAATGAGCACACTAATATCAGAGGGTGGGGTGTCATCCACCCATGGACCTGTGGCTGCAGCTCCTTGTCCTTCCACCTGTGGCTCCAGCCCTCTCTATCCTCTGGCCCAGCTGTGGCTCTGCTGCCCACTGTGCTGCTCTTCCAATCTGCTCATCTCTATATTGATAGGGGACACGGAGATTATTGAACACCCGGGAAACTGTACTGCAAGAGATTTAAAATCATTGTGTGTTTAGTTTACCAAGGGGAGCTCAGTGCAATATGTACTAGCTGAAAGAAAAGTCTCTTAATAGCAAAGGACTGTTTAATTTAGTAATAAGAGCCATGCCTGCTAATTAAAATTAGAGATATTCAAATAAGAGGTAATGCATGCATTTTTAAGAGTGAGGAAAATTAACCAGTGGAACAAGAGATCAGGAGAGCTGATGGAGTCTGTTGCTTGCAAACACAATCTTCCTAATTCTGGAAGTGAAATTATGATCAGCCACGTACCGTTAGGTTAAAAGTTGAGTAATGTTTTATGTTTTATGGACATGTTTTATGACCCATGTTCTACCAGGGTCATATGGGATGGCATAAGTGTCTGCATGAGCGCTCTGCCAGGCAGCTGAATGTGCAGGATCCAGCTCGGGTCCATCTGTGTACAGAGCATCAGCCCCGACCACGTCTCAGTAGCAGCGTAGGAGAGACTCTGTTTTGGGAATGCATGGTTTGGGCTTGGGGCTGGACAGAACAGGCATGGTTTCTTCCTCTCCCTGCTAAGCAGGCTTGCCATTCATTGAAGGGAAGGGATCCCCGTGCAGGCTTATGTATTCCTTACAAACCACGCACATTGCAAAGTTCTTCTGCACCTGTGCAACTTTTACTGTGACTGTGGATGGAAGTCAAACTCCTCAGCTTTTTTTGTTAGGAAACACCTTTTCTACCAGCTTCTCATCATGGATTCCTTTCTTTTGCCAAGAGGAACAGAAATAAAACCGTCCACGCTTGGGGAGATGTTGAGCTGTTCCCTGACAGAGCTCTGCTGGGACAGCGTCGCCTGCGCGCCCAAGCACCCAGTCACTGAAATGCTGCGAGGCGAGAGAGCAGTTGTAGGAAACAGAAAGTTTCTGTTCAAACCAAGGCAGCAACTGAAGTCCTTCCCCGCACAAAAACTCCAGCAGGCATTCACGCTTCAGAGGGTCTTCAGAGTTTCCTATGAATTTAGTGGCAAATTCATCTAGAATGAAAGTTGATTAAAGCCCCTGGATAATTACTCGTTTAGCTGCAGAGCGTGTGCTCAAGGAGAAGCGTTGCAAAGCTTTCTAAAGCCTGGAAAGCCCAGTGCCGCAGCTGGAGCTGCCAAGTGAACGGATGTGCCAAGTGGAGCACTGTAATGATATCAGTAACAGTAATTATACAGAGAGGGAAGCAAACACTTACCCCATACAACTGCAAATCTGCTACAGCCTTGTGCAAGGGTATGTCTGTGCGGTGCCTCCAGTGGGAGCCTGGCTGGGGCTGAATGTGCAAGTGGACCCTTTCTGAGGCTCCTGTGTTGAAGTTTTCCCTTGCTGCCTCCCTCAGCTCCTGGCTCTGTAGCCAGGGGCTCCCTGGCAGTGCTGCGCACCGGGCATGGCTCTGCTGCAGGCGTTGGGGTCCCGGCACTCTGCGTCAGCTCAGCATCTGTCCCAGCTGCTTGGGAAAAAACTCAGCAAGCACTCAGATCCTAAAAGTTTGGTTCAAATAAGGGTTTGTCAGAGGAGCGATGCCCAGGCTGATTGATGCTCATGCATCTGCCATGGTTCAGCACATTGGCTCCCAAAGCGCTGGGCAAAACAACACAACCTTGCTGCTGGCAGCACCCTGCAAATAAAAAATAAAATAAAAATAAAATTTAAAATGAAAAAATAAAATAATAAATAAACTAATAGAACCAGAGCACAAGGCAACCATCCCAGAGAAAGAACTGCCCTCATAGTGCGGGATCAGAGGGGTGGAGTAATTGTCCCAGGCACCGTGTCATTCTCTCCAATCCAGGCCATCACAAGTAGCATTTAAGGTCATTTCTCTCCTATTAGAGTGGAACCCGGGGATGCGAGGGGCTAAGCCCTGCATTAGGCCATGCTGCAGAGCTCAGCGAGGGGCTGACCCTATTAGCGTACAAATTGCAGGTTTTCAGAAGCTGTCTTCTGAAAGTCCCCTCAATATGCTGTTTTCCTCAACTCTTACTAGGAAGCTAAAAATTTTAGTCTAATTGTGACCCAGACATGCTTGTTTGTATTATCTGAGTTTGTATGCAAGTTTGCCCACTCCTTAAGTTGATTTTGACATTGCATGCTGAGCTGAGTGCTGCTACTTCAGTTCTTTCTCCCCTTCTCTCCTGCCCTCTGCTAAGCTCAGCCTCTCTCTCTAACCTATGAGGTTTGTAACACCATGCCCAATGCACTGAGATATAAATGTGGCTGAAGTAAGCAGCAGATGAAGATTCTGGTTACAGAAAAGGTACCCAAAAGTTACCTGCTTAGAAGTTACCTGCTTAGATAATTGGCTCGATTAGGTAATTTAGCTCCATTCATGGCCCATTATTTTAAGAATAGCTCCTGTTATAGGGGCCAAAGTATCTTTTACCTGTGCTACTAAAGTGATGCATTCTTAAAAATGCCTGGCATGAAAGAAGGGAGTATATAAGTGATGATTTGGGAACCCAGGGATGAAGTGCCTATCCTGAAAATAGTGGTCTTCCCCCCAAAAAAAAGAGTGGATAGGATGAGATTTGCACCACCCGCCTTCAGAACTGAAAAAGTAGGGTGCATTAATTCTTTCTGGAGAGGTTCAGCTCCCTCCCTTGCCTCTAGGAAGCTAAAAGAAGTAGCTAGATAAGCAATGCATTTGCTTGCGAGCACCCCCATGCCATGAAGGGGCCGCAGTACATACTGCAGGGCGCTCACGCTGCAAAAGGAAGGTGAGCTCCCAGGTGAGCACAACCTTGGTTTGGCTGCTCGCTTGGTTCCATTACTTCTTGGAGAGCAACCTCACAGTGTGGGTGGAAGCTGATTTAACTGGGAAGAGGGAAATTCCAGCTGTTCTGGGCAGAGGAGCTGTTGCTATCAATGGAGCCATGGTGACTGAACTCTGCTAATGACTGGGTTTGCTTTCCAGGGCCCACTGGAGGCTTCCCAGAGAGGCTCCTGCGCTTCCATGGGAGCCGGTCCCAGGCCTCCCGCAGCATCAAGGCTGCTTCCCTTGGTGTAATGAGTGTTTACCCGGGCTTGCTGATACCGGCTGAGTCTGTCACTGCAGGATCAAAACCAGAACTGCGCAGCCCCTGATAAAAAGGCCAGATGTGCCACTTTAATTAATGCAATTTGCTAAACATTGGAACAATTAAGTGCAATGCGATAGTGCAGTAATCTTTGGGGCTAGGAAGTGCCGTCCCCAAGGCATCCCCAGCTGTTCCAGCTTTCCTTTCTACTCTGTCATTTTTATAAATTTAGAAACTTAAAGGATTTGCTAGGGAGCCACAACATCAAATAAAGGAGACTGAAGATGTGCTGGCAAACACATCAGGAGGGTGAGGGACCGTGCATCCGCAGGTGGTTTGGACAGGGATCTGTTACATGACTGGTCACAACCCAAACACACCCCGAGGCACACGCACACCTACAGCCTGACACAAATAAGCCTCCCGTGAACACCAACAGACACAAACAAATGTGTGTGGAGGAGCTGGGGCCATGGAACACCCCGGACAGCACAAACAAACATCCCACAATGTGTTCGCACACCCTCTAACACAAAGCAGGCATCAATACCAGGCTGGGCACACTCCATCACACCTTCCCCTCCCCAGCCCATGCACATGCTTATCCCTTGCATTTGCACATCACAGTAGCCTGGACCCCCAAATCAGGTCTTCCTCGATCAGTTTCTGTTCTTGGTCCATCTCAACCCATCCCTTTGCCATCGAGACTGATGCTTTTGGGCTCTTTTGCATTCAGTTCTTTCCTCAGTGTGGTTGCTCACTGCTGGACTCTCTCCTCTTTTGCTCACTCCAAAGCCAAGCTCAGAAATGCCTCCCATTCCAGACAGATTTCATCATATTGGGTCATCACAACCCTGTTCACAAGCTGTGACAGTGAAAGAACAAATCTATGTTCCTTGTTACTCCTGTTCAGCTCATGCAAGAAACAGAAAGCTCCAAAGTTTCTCTTTTAGGCGCAAATCCTCTGGGATTTTCCCACTTAAAAACTGGAGGAAGTAAAAAAGAAACACAATAATGATGGAAAAATGAAGAAGTTTCTTTAAAAGCCCACAGGTTTCAGGGAAAGTGATGGGAAATTAAAGTTGTATGATAAATGGGCTAATTTCCCTAACTGACAACCCAGACAGCTCGATATAAAAAAAATCATGTTTGGGTTTCTTGTTTTATTTTGCACCCCCACTATGTGCATGTGCATACACATTCTTTCTGAAGGAAAGATGTTGCTTTTATACAGCATTGCATGCAAGTATCTCTACCATCCATTAACAAAACTGTCTGGAAAATGGAAAATGCAATTATCCAAATGTTTTGAACAAATTCTGGATTTTTCATGTTTACATGAGCCCAGTTTTCCACCTCTCCCTGAGTGCCCTCACCATCTATTATCAAAGAGGTTTGCTCCATCCGGGGGGGATTTTTCTATGTCAGCAAAGCGAGCTGTGGCAGGTCCATGTCCCACCTCTGCCACCACAGAAGCAGGAAGGTTAAAGCAGGTTTAGATGACATTCCTATGGCATGGCTTTTTCATCTCCCTTGCCATAAAAAAGCAAAATCTGGTCAGCTAAAATGTTCTGCAAATCCATGCTGAAGGAACTTCACGAACATATATTGGTTACAGATCCCTTTCCTTATGCCTGCACATGTTTCTGGGCTCTCAAGCCATACAGCCTTTTCCAGATATGTGCTTTCTGTGCAACAGGGCTCAATTTTTCAGTTCAAAGTGGGATCTGATTCCAAACTTCCATCAGCCCAGCTAAAGAAGACCCACTCCATGAACCCAGAGGTCCTAAATAAAATGGAATATTTTGCTTGTCCTGAACTACTTCCTTTCCACAGGAAACTGAAAAAGTAAATGTTACTTTCTATAGGATGAGTACCTCATTTCACTGACTCCAGCATGATGCTAGCACTGCCTCAGGCCATATTGGAGGTGTAGAAGAGGAGTCTTGTCCACCCTTACAGAAAGATCATTCATTCAGAATCAAGCCCAGCTCTGAAGCAAGCAAGCCATGAATCTGTGTAACTTATTTTAACAAATGACTACACATGTATTTTTGTTTATTTTCCTCCTCTTTTTACAGAATATGTGAGCTGAAGGCAATTAAAAAACATCACAGGGAAGACAAGAGGGAGCATTGCCCTCTTCCAGCCCACTCAGAGAGGGGAAGGTTCTTGCTAACTTAAACGAGTTTGACAACCTTTAAATATAAACAGCTGATCTGAACTGCTGAGAATTTTCTTTTTAAAAAAGAAGAAAAAAAGAAGTTTCTGAGAAGGCTGGCAATGGAATGTCAGCCCTGTCACCATTTCTAGTGCAGTCCAAGTGACAAGGACGAACGGATGTAATTAGGTCTTGGGAAGAGACGAAGGCTGGGCAGGAAGAGCTGGAGCAGCACCAAGAACACTTCATGAAAAGTGATGCAAAAATCAAAAAGGCTGCAGCTGTCACTGACCTTCAGGGTACGATCACTGCTGTGCTGGGAGAGCAAAGTGCTGGGAAGAGGGTGGAGGTGAGGCGGAGAAGCTGCCTCATGACCATGCCTTGCCCGTGAAGAGCCATCGCACCCCTCCAGGGGGAAATAAAAGCATAAGGTGTTGATGAACTTGGGGCACATCTGTGCTGGTCCCCGTGAGGGGTCAGGCCAGTGTGAAGGTTATGGATCTCTCAGGTCCTGCTTGAAATCAAAGGCCTTGGGGTCAGTCCCAGATCAGTGGCAAGGAACCACCCATGTTCACGGGGACTTCTTAATCATGCGGCTCCCCTGTGTGCTTTTTGCTGTACATTCACAAATCATGCTTTAGGACTGGCCATCCAAGCCGTGCCTGGCCAGTGGGGTGTATGATCTATGGTTCCCCGCTGGTTTTCCTCCCGTGAAGCTGGGTGGTTGTGGTGGGCACCCATGGCGTGTCCCACAAGCAGCAGCTCCTGCTCGTACCAGGACCAGGGCTGGGGGAGCAGCCCCAGCACAGGGAGCAGTAATTACACACAGGGCGAGGCGGAACTCACCTGCAGGGCTGGGAACCTCACCTCCAGCAGTAGCGTCTGGTTGGTGGCATCTGGTCCTTGGGTGGCTCCTGGGCCCTCTGGTGTCCATGCCGTGGCCTTGTCCCAGCCTATTTCCAGAAGTAGGTATGATTACATTGCTTTGATCCTTTGGAATACTTATACCTGTATGTGTGTCCCTGTCCCATGCACAAATGCATGAAACAGGTACAAAAGCCTCTGCATTAGGTGCAGCCAGATTCTGGGGCAGGTAAGCCTTTACTGTAGCTCTATAACTGTTCACAGAGGAGCTTTTGGGGGTGAAAACAGCTCCAAGCATGTCCTCGAGTTCTGAGTGGTACATTGGAAGATGGGATTTGTGATGAATGACCCGATAAATCAAATGGATGACAGCTGTCACCTTATTATAAACATACTTCAGGTCTTAGAGTTTCCCCAGTTCAGAGGGGACCATCCAGCTTGACTAGCATCTTCAGGGTTCAAAGGCTGGGAGTTATTTGGCATAGTCCGCTCACCGAGCAGCTAAGAGAATTGTTGCATGCTCAGGCTTGAGGCATTAAAGCAGAAACATCTGTATATTTTTTTTCTGCTGGAGCAAAACAGCAGAACAGAGGGGAAATGAGTTCCCAAACCATGAGGCAGCAGCATCCATCTCCACGTTAAGAGTTGTGCTGACTGCAGTGGGGTGACCGTGAAGGTGGGGGTCCCTTTCCCAGCCCCCAGGGCAGCTCCAGAAGCCCTGGGCCTGGTGGGCTGGGGTCCCTCCTGGAAGAGAAGGAAGGAACACAGAGAAGGGCAGGTAGGCCTGTCCAGCTATGGGGTGGATGTGCCCTCAGCCAGCCTGTTGGATTGAGTTTTTGGGAGGCCCTGGCTGGAAGAGATACCTGCTTCCAGCCCCACAGTAGGCACCTCTGTACGTGCCGGGGAACAGGGCTGGGACTGCAAAAAGGGCTCTGTGGAGCCAGCCAGGGCTAAGCAGAGCCTCCAGGGTGCCACGTCCGGCATCTAAATTCCTCTGAGGCACCTCAGTCCTCTTTTGCATGAGGCTTTAAGGATCTTTGGAAACAGGAGGTGAGCTCCCATGTCACTCACTTGCACTAAAAGGCCCTTTTAGAGCAGAGTGATGGTTTTGTTGGCAGAAAGGATGCACCCCTACCTCTGAAGGTAAGAATGTACATGCGTGCATGCAGTTTTGCTGCTTAACACAGAGCAAAACTCCCAAGCTGACTTTGAAAGTCTGAATCCACAAATCCCTTTCTAGACCACCATACTAGTTTCAGGGAAATACTACCTTTCAAGTCGGGTAGGAAATTAAAAGAAATTAATATGCTACTCAGCAAGATTAATTAATTAGCTAATGTGCATACATCACTTAGGAACGGTAAAGCCCTAGATAACTTTTTATGGCAGAGGAAATATGGTCTAAAGTGGTTCGATTCCAGCCCAGTAAAACTAACATCGATTAAGGAAGCTGATTTGGAGAGAAAGACACAGACAGGGGAGCAGTGCCAGCGGCTACCTGGTAATCACGAGATGGAACAGAAACGGTGCTGTCTCCAGCATGAAGGACTTGAGGTTACAAGATCATAAAACACGGCAGTACATAAAGTTTCCGAGTTCTGAAGGCATGCCTTAAAAGTTAATATCATGCAATATCAGAGCCATAACAACAAGTCACCTAGAGCCATTTATTATTCATTGAGTCACCCTCACTGCACATATACCGAAAGTCCTTTAATGCCTCAGGTCCGATCCTCTTATCTAAAGGAGATTTACGGGAATATTATTGCATCTTAAGGAAATGCCAATCAATTATTTTAACATTAATTTCTGCCACTTTAATAACTCTCCCAAGGCACAGACTGACCATATTTAACAGTGGAGCTGTTAAGCTGCAAGAGATGTCATTTCCCCCTTCGTAATTGGACGTTGTGTCAGTCGTGCTGTCGATAACGCCTGTATAATACAATTATAGTGATATGTTAAATTGCCATGTATTTCTTGTTATAGCCCTGTGTTATGCCTCTAAACATCCTCTGGAAATGTTTTTACGTGCTCTTTTGTACAGAGGACTGGCTTGACATGAAATTCATTGTGTTTTAATTTTAAATAAAGGGAATTAGGCACTGACACTCCCCTGAAGTATGATGGAAGCTGAGTGCTTCATTGTTTTGAGCTCTCAAAAAATCAGTCCTCCCCTTCAAAATGAGTATGTAGCTCTCAATGCTTTTAAATTACTGCTGGCTGTTTGTCTCCTTGTTCTTTAAAGCTGATTGGTTTCTTTTTTTTTTTTTTTTTTTTTTTTTTTTTTTTTCCAAGCAAACCAATACATTATACTAAAAACCCCGAAGGAATCACCCTTAGGTGACTTTGAAAAATCCAACCCTAAATATATCACCGTGACTCCGTTAGGAGGCACCTTGTGTCTCTGAGACATACTTCACCGTTTGACTCAGAGCACTGCTCATCCATCTCCACATTTATCTCAGGCATCAGCAGAACAGCTCTTTCCCTAACGAGAGCTTCTGCCGCTGCCTCCTCCAGCACCCCTCTGCAGCAGGACTTTTCCTTGTCACTCATTAACAAATTAATCCTCTTCTCCTGGACTGCTGTATTTCATTCCTGGCATCGCTGACCAGATGTAAAGTGACAAGTGGAGTGAATGGTGGTACCCCTCCTCCTGCTAATATATTAGGTGCCTTTCATTGAAAATGCTCTTTCGAGCAAAGAAAACCTCTCTACCAGCTCTGTAACATGGATTTGGTTTGATGAGAAGACATAGTTGCATCACTGGGGGGGAGATGGGGTGACCATCAATGGTGGACATCTTCTGTCCTCCTCATGGAACTTCGCCTGTGCTCTGCTGCAATTTGCGCTTATCCTGACACTCTGACTGTGATCTTTGCTGAAATATAAGGCCACGGTTTCTCTCCTCCATGGACAGAATACATGATTTTCTACATCGTGTCCAAAGGCCTTTCTTTATTTTAGGAGTGTATTATATGCTTCTTCTTGACAAGAACGAACAGCTACAGGACCTTCAGCCATTCTTGCAGGTGAGGATTCCTGGGCCTCTAATCACATTTACTTCGAACTATCACTCTTGCCCCACACCATCTGTTTGAAATGAAGCATCCCTCACCAGACAGCCTGACTGCAAGCACCACTTCTTCGTGGAAGGGACGCAATATTCAGCACAAATGGGAGCTCAACTTTTAGCAGAAATGGGATCGCCTGGTCCAGCGATCCTGCTTGTGCCCAATGAATTTCCCAAGTGGAGGAGAGTTAGCAAACAGCACACAAACCTGTAGTGGTTCGTGCCAGGGGACGGGTGGGATTCATGTCCAGGTCAAGCCTTGCAAAACAAGGGAAAAATGCAATCAAAGCTCGATGTAATGCTTCGTACAAACTGTGCAGCCGGCTGCATTTTATTGATATGTAAAATGACTGCAGGAAATCAACTTAGCAGCTGTTTGCACAATTGTAGATAAGATGCCACTGCCTCCGAGCGAAAATGAAAGGTGGTTTTCCTGTGAGGCATATCGAGTGAACCAAGTTGTGAGACCAAGCACAAAGAGAGGGAGAGAAACGGCTGCCTTTGGAAGCTGCAGCGCTCCTTGGGCTGGATGCGTTGGGCTGTGTAAAGCTGTGCAGCTCCATTAACTTCAAAAAAGGAGCAGGCTGGTTTGCCGGAGCTCTGCGCCTTAGCTTGAGGAACTTCAGGGAGCAGGAGCTGCAGGCAGACTGAGCGTGGTCTGCTTCTCTAGCTAAGGTTTTGCAGAAGCCTTTTCAGCCAGAGAGGAATTGAAGGTGGGCACTGAGGTCTTTCAAGTTAAAAGCTTATGGAGCACAGAGCCGGCAGCGTTTGCTTTCTGCATCTGGGATTTGGCTCCACGGCATTTTCATGTTCTATCTACACAGCCTGGCAGCACGGCAAAGGGAGGAACACGCTGCTGCTCTTCAAAGGGGTTTTCTTCTGCTTATTTCAGTGCTTTTGGAATGGTGGTTGCAGTGAATATCCATAGGCACCGTCTGCAATGTGAGAGTTTGATATTCAAAGGAGAAAGGGTGCTGCTTTTCTTGGCCTTAATGGCATGGAAGGCACAGGGCAGAGCCCTGGGATAGTGAGGGTGGAGAGAGCAGCAAATAGGTCCTGGGTGTTCCTCCCAAATTGTTTCTCTACCCAATCATTCAATATTTTTAAGAAAAAGGGGAAAAAAATTAAAAATCAGAAAGAGAGAAAAAAAAATCAATCTTATGAGAAATGAGTTGCTATTTTTATTACAAAAATTTGGAATTTCAGGTCCTTGATGAAATTTACAAAAATGTGAGATACCTTCAAGCAGCTCTTATAATAGAAAGAACAGTAAAATCACTTCTAAAATAGATGCAGATGGTATCTTGTAGCTACTGTGACTTCTCATCTCAGGTCCAAAAATGATTTGGAGTTTTCTGCATTTTTCTGGATATAGGCTCTTGTCTTCAAACCCCACTTTAAATGTTGAGCTGGAAGGGCTCCCAGGGCGACCAAACCAAATGTCCTTCTTGGAGAAATAAGAGCTGAATTCTCCTTCTGCCAAGCCCCAAGTCTCTGCTAAAACGAGAGTATCAACTGAAATATCAAACCATTCAAAGCTTGCCAAACCATTGAAATTTTTGCCATTTCCCTAATTTTCAATGAATTTAGATGTCCACAGATTCCAGGAAAGCAAGGTACAGTCCCAAAGCCTTCCAGCTTTGTTGTGAAAGGTGTTCCACTCCTGAAGCAGATCCTGCTGTGCTCCATGAATGACACATTTGCTACTAGCCCAAGTTATCATGTCTTTGTCTGTTTAGTCCTGGGAGGCTGACAAAGCTTGTGGTGTTCTGGAAAAGACTTGTTTTCATTCCATTTTCATATCTGCTTTACTTCTTGGCCATCTTTGGCATGAGAGTCAGGAAAAGGAAGACATCCTTTTAGGAAAACAAAACACAACACAACACAGCACTCCAGCAAATAAACAAAATAAATCAGGAGAACCAGCTTCAATGTGTCAAGCAACATCAAAAATAATTGGTCTTGGCAGCTGGATGAAATGCTAAGTCCCACACACACCACTCACCCCCCCAAGGTATGGCTGATTAAGCAAACCTGTGCCTTTTTGCACGAAATCAGACCGGTCGGCAGCCTGCAGCATCTTCTCGAACAAACAAGCCTGGTGGCTCTCACGGTGGGCTCTTGGGTGGGCCTCAGCCATGACGGTGTGATGAGAGGCTGTAAGCTGGGTTTTCAGATGGAAGAGGTCTACCTCACACTTTTGCACCAAGAAAACCCCCAGTTGTGGTCATGCCCAGGGCATGAAAGGTTCAGCACAGGTCCTGGGTGTGCTCTCCTTGGCTGCTAGGGCCGAGGCAGGCTGTACACAGAGCCTTGGAGGAGGATCTGGAGGAGTAAATCTGGGAAATAATGGCTTTTCCCTGGAACAGTCCAAAGAACAGTCTTTGTAACTCATAACTAACATTGAGAGTTGTCTCTCTACGCTCTCAGATGGACAGATGAACAGACAACTTTCTGCAAACATATTTGTTTGGTTTCCTCTCGCTGCTCCTGCAAGCCTCTGTTTCTTTGGATGAGCCAATGTATTGTCTTAATGTCACGTCTTGCACTAATAATCTCCCTGCAGAGAATGCTGGAGTCCTCGGAGCCTTCTCTCCTTCCTCCTCCTTTGGGATGGTGCTCAGCTGGCAGGGCCGAGATCCTCTCTTCGTTGATGTAATCAACAAGCAGCACTCTCGCTGACACTGCAACACCTGAGATGATTATTCACATTTGTGTGATGTTATTAACTTATCCCTCTGGCCAGAAATGCTCTGGAGAGCTGCGCGCAGAGCTGGGTTTTGGTGAATAACCATGGCTGGACTGTATGCTCAGCAGCTTATCTGCCAGCCCAACACCCCCGTCAGAGGCCAGCTCATTAATTATCTTGCAAACATTGGAAAGTGTCTTAGCCATTTAAAGAGCAGACAGTTTCTGCAAACAGTCACAACACAGCCATGCTTGCACCTATTTAATCAAAGTAGGCCTCGACTCCCACCAGCTGATCTAACCCGTCCCGGATGGGATCTCAGACGGCTGGGTGAGGTGGGCATGCATGGAGGGGAGATACCTAGTGCAGTCAGCACAGCACAGCAAGGAAAACTGAGACCCTGCTAAGCCAAACCTCACTGGCAGGGATGCCCTGGGTTCACCCATTGCATAAACTGAGCCGAGTCATCCTGCGCTTTTGCTGGTGTAAGTGAGAGCAGAATACGGCCCAGCTGGAGCAGTGCATGCCCTGCCAAGGGCAGCACTCAGCCACTGATCTTGATGTGGGATTTTTCTTGTGCTTGGGGAGACATTCACATGTAGGAATCAGCGGTGAATCTCTTCATCCTTTAACCAAATCAGTGTCAAAGAAATTGGGTTTTGGGGGCCTCCTCCCAGGGTTTGCTAATCCCCATCACCTCTCCCTCAGTTTGACACATGAAGGACAGAAACAGGAGATCTGAAGGAACAGAAAAATTTAACTACTTGACTTTTCACTCAGTTTTTCCTTTTTTTCCCCCAAAGACAGTGTCTGGTACAACCTTCTCTTCATTTCTGCTTCACCTTTCCCTTTAGCTGGGGAAGGACTGATGTTCTCAGAAAGAATAAATGGGAAGGGCCAGGCCTGCCTCTGCTGTTAACCACCGCTGTTCCCCTGGAGTCAACAGCCACAAGCCCTGCCCCGTGTCCCCACAACAAACCTCCAGGCAGCGGCAGCAGCCTGAAGCACCCTCTGACCCCCTCTGACCAGCCTGGCTGCAGCCCAGCAGCAGAAGCCAAGGGATTTTGCTGTGACAATTTAGTTCAGCTTTCCTGGGACCATGGGAAAGGGCTGTCCCCTTGGGGCCAGGAAGGAGTGGCACTTAGATCCGCACTCCCTGCGAGAAACCGGGAGAGTTCATTATTCAGCCTCAGCCTTTGCTTTCTTCGTGATCCAGAACCCAACAAGGGTCTCCTCTTGGTTGCCCAGAGGCAGTGCTGTCCATACAGACTGCTGCTGAGTGCTGGGACCTTCCTCCAGGCAGCCAGGATGAGGAGACATTCATCAGACAGCCAGGATGGGAGCTCAGCTTTACAACCCAGCACCATTCAGACTTGGGCCAAGAGGTACCAGATATGTAGGGTTCAGCAAATAACCGGCTTTATGGCTGAAAAGTGGTTCTGGTTCATAAAATTAGGAATGGTTTCCATTGAATCTGGGGCAGGTTGATGGGCTTAGCATGAATTTAACTCTCTGAGCCATTTCAAACAGCAACAGTTTTGGATCTTTCTCCTTCCAGCTGCATCTGGAGGCATTGGTTGAGCCCTGGTGTGCCAGGTGCCATCTAACAAACATGAAGTCGGCTCCTGCTTTGATGTGTGTGCAATCTGAGCCGAGAAGATGTAAACCTGAGGGGACTTGGAGGCTCACCGACAGTGCTGGGGGTATAAGAAATGTCTCACATCAGCCCATGTCCAGCCATCCCTGTGGTGCTGCCTCTCCCAATCCTGACAGTCAGCCAAACCCACTGGCCTCCAAAAACACAAACAAGGAGCTGCAAAAACTGGAAACCTAGTGGGTCCTCATATTAATTTAGTCTGTAATGTCAACAGCAATCTCAACCAAAACCTAATGCCCAGGAAATGCACAACAACACCTTGATACCTGCAGATGTGACCCAGCTCAGAGAAGCATGTGAAAGCAAACATCTCTGGGCTTGACTCTTGCAAAATTTCAACATATTTGAACGATGGAAACCCCGTTTCACTTACATATAGTGCCAAAGTGTGTGAGCATCAGCCGTGTGTGCGGTGTGGACACGCATGTTTCCTGCACTGCACAGGGACCGTGCTGCACATCTGCGAACCTCATTCAGTGTTGCAAAGCAGTCACCTAGTAGGGATCTTGAGAAGCGAAGTTACCGTGTCTGTGTCTGCTATTAACGTTTAGGAGGTAATCTGCCTACCACCATAAATGCTAACTGCTCTGGCATGCCCTTGACAGGTATAATTGTCTGTAGTCCTGTAAAAAATAATAGCCATCTGGCAGAAAGTACCGACGCTGTGAGGAGAAAAAGAAGATGGGCACCAGCAAGATACCAAAGCAAATCTCCCAGAACAGGTTACCTTGGGGCTGTTTGATTGCCTGGCAATCTGTTTGTGTCCCTCTTTTCGGCTGTTTTCAAAGTCATGGGAGGAACATCTCTCGGTTTTAGCCTCACAGCCAGCACAAGCCCCGTCTGAATTTATTACAGACAAGGAAGCAGAAATATTTCTTCTTCACTGGAACTGACAAACATGAAAAAAGAGCTAGCCTGGTGGAGATCAGACTCATGGGTTTCATAAGAAACCTTGCTCGGTTTCTGCAAAAAGTGTATTGCCCTGTTAATAATACACTGTATATCATCTGGCACTTGCAAGGAATGACTTGCCTTCTCCTCAGCATTTCTGGCTCTCCTCATCATTACAGCCCTTGTAAAAAATGGCATGTTAAGTGCAAAGACCAACAGTCCAGGAAAGGAAATGATGGCCATTATTCACAGAACCAGAGCCCAAGAGCAGCCGGATGCAAGCTTCTCCCGGGGCATCTCTCAGCTCCAAACTTGATCCAGAAGAGCTTTTCCTTGGGGCTAAGACAGAACCCAGTTCAGACAGGCTGTTTATTCACTGGCTTTTCTGATAAGACTGCTGAAAAAGCCTGTGGCGAGGGCAGGTTAGGGTAAAGCAGGAGCATTATCCAGCAAGTGCCAGGCCAGGACTCACCCTGCGGTGGCTGCCGACCAGTCGACAGTTGGCAGCAACCTGGAGTAAAGGGCTCAGCATCACCCGCAATGAACACCAGCCTTTGGTGCTACCTGTGGAGGGAGGACAGAGAGCAGGGAAGAAGGGAAATCCCCTGCAAATGCTGTTCCCAGGCTATGACAGAAACCAGTAGCAAACACTTCACATCCAAATTCCATGACCCAAGATACCCAAACAAGTTCAAACCATCTTCCAAAAGTCATTCACCCTTCTGACCGCTTTTCTGAACTTCGCTAAGTGGCCAGATCATCGCTGTAACAGCGGAGCAAAATCTGTCCCCAGACTGTGGGAAGAGATGTGAACTTTCATCTACATGAAGAGGTGCTTCCACAGGCTGGCCTGATCCTTGCTGGTGGCTTTTGTCTTTGTAGCTTTAAAGAAGTGCTGAGTTCATGCCACTGGTGGTGTGTGGGCATCATTTCATCTCCTGGTACATTTTTGAGGAAAAGGCCCACTCTCAGAAATCTCCCCGTGACTTTTTTAATACTCTCCAGGAAATAAAGGAGCATGGTCTCTGTTACAGTGAAGACTCCTGAGCTTGACTTGACCGCAGTTAATGATAACAATGACCAGAACAACACAGAAGAATTTAGGGAGGAAAAGGGCAAGTTTCACTCCTTCTCTCAGAAAAGTTGATCTTGTCTTTAACCTCTGGATGAGTGTACATGAGCTGCAGATCCAAGCCATCTGCTGCAATACAGCTGCATTCATATGGCTGAGCCGTCCACAGCCGTTAAACAAAGCCACACTAAAGAGATGGTGCTACACCACACAGCCTGCCGAATTTCTGCTCCGGTGGAGGTGAAACCCAAAATCTCTCTGGAGTGAACCCATTTTTGGCAAACACACCACAGTCAGGGCCACGATGCCACCACAGCAGTGGGACATCCTTCATGAGATCTCTTACACAACTATAACTATAGGATGCCAACTCACTGCCAGCAACTGGTGATCCGCTTATAAATGACATCTGACTTAATTTTACATTTTTTTGGTCTATAGACCAGCTGCCCAGGCCTAAGACTGTCACATGAAGCAGTAAAATAGCACAAAACCTTTCCAGCCTGCAGCTGAGAGGCGGTGGTGCAGATGATCCTAAACATCTCACACTGAACATCTCATAGGAAGGATTTTGTCCAAACGATTCATATTTAGCCCTTTGCTTGCCCCTAAACTGCCTTCTGTGACCCCATTTGAGTGATTGGAGAAGGACACTGGCACTTGCTTTTCAGATTTTAGTCTAATCCTTCTCCTGCTTTGCATAAATCAGGAGTAACAGCATTGAAGTCTATTCCTTCCACGAGCATTAAAACATTAGCAAAACTGCTATAACCACCAAGATTTATTTCAAACACTGGCTTTGGTCCTAGTAATAAGTAACTTCAAGCATGGCAATTGCTCCTCACTAAAGGACAGTAGCACCGTGTTTGCTGAGCTGGGATGTAGCACCGGATCAGAGAAGTAGAGCACCGTCCATGATCTGGATTTTGGCAACGCTGCCTCTCAGAGATTCATCCCGAGCTCCCTGATGTTTTTTTTCATTACGTGCGAGCTACACCTGCCTGCCCCGCCATCCTAAGATCCTGCTTTGAGCTTTGCCAAACTCCATCACTGAGAAGATTTGTTTTAAACATGCTGCTGTTCTCAGGCTGCTTTTGTTGGGCTTCTCCCCATCGATCCTCTCCTGTCTCAGGCTGCGGGCTCCGACCTTACCTGTCCCTCCCACGCTGTCCCCACTGCTGCCTGCTGCCGGAGCGGCACCTCCGGACAGGAGGCTTCATCCTGCTTTATTAGGTGGAGAGCAAAACGAGGAACTGCAGAGCCAAATGCATCACTTAATTTAACTCTGTTAAAATCAATGCTGTTACCATGGCTTGATTCAGGCCATCGGCTTTATGGCACAGAAGAAGTGGGCTATATCGAATGGCCATTATCTGCTGGTAGCGCTGGGGATGGATTCTGCTGCGTGCCTGTCCTCCCACGCCGTGGGACCTGCGATTCCCACATCACCACTCTTCCTCCCATTGAGATCCACAGCCCAGACCCCATCTTCTTAACGAGGGCCCTTCCTCATCTTGTTGATGATCTGCTCCCACTAACTCCATCCAACGCACTGCACCTGCAATTGAGGCCATTTTTTGTACCAGTCCCCTTAGGAAAACTGCCTTCCCAGGGAGGTTTGTGGCCCTTGAAGTCTGCACTAACACTTTGTTCAACGAGAACGTTAAGTGGGCAGAGCTGGCTGAACTGCAGCTCAAACAGCTAATTAAACAGCAATCCATCCACAGCCCAATTTACACTGTTCCGGCTGAATGTATCGCATCCCGGCTTACACGGCAGCATACCCCTCATTTTTCAACGTGTGTTAACCCAGCTCTATGCCTCCCTCATGCTGTCCCTTATAATTGAAACCAAGATAAAAGATGACCCTATACAACTGAACAAGAAAATAAAAAATAATAAGTAGAAGCTAAATCCTCCCTCTTCATCAGACAATCTCCGCTCCATGGCCCAGGGGAACCTGGGAGAACAGGAGCCCCCCCAAGTTTTCCAGGGTTATGGGACACACAAAGACATAAACCCAACAGCAGCCACCTCGGAACGACGCCTCTGGTCTGTCTCAGCTTGGAAACGCCGCCTGCACCAGGGAGGGTTTTCAGCTGCGTTCCTGTGCATTGCTATCTATTCCAGGGTGACCCGAACAAGTCATGCAGCTGGGACAGACCCGGTGGTGCTCCTGCTAAGTGTTACTGAATTTTGCAATAGACAGGCAGTGACTTCTGCCCTGCCAACGCACAGTACTGCACACTGCTAACCCCAGAAATGCTTTGGCAGTCCCAGAGCTAAACCCTTGGGACCTGTTTGCCACTGCTCTGTGCCCTGGGCAGTGAGAGGGACCAGTGCAAAGGCCGCACAGGGCAGGCGCGAAGCACTGTGAAATCAGAAGGGTGAGACTTTAAACCGTCGTTGGGGATCAGTGTGTAGTGGGACAAAAAATTGTGTATGGTGTGAGGTAAAAGAGCAGAGGCAGATCAAATCAGGTAGTGATCTCCTAGATCCAGTGTCTCCATGTACACACAAATGCACACGCGCACACACACACAAACCCCTTCCTATCCCGAGGCAGGGATGCCGCATCCTAGGGATACAGGTTTGGGGAGCCTCCTTGTCCCTTGCTGGCCTTTTGTCTCCCTCAAAAACCCCAACCCTGTTCCTGCTGGCCGGGCTGGGACCAGGAGCTGCCATGTGTGCCCCCAGGTGCAGGGGGGGCAGCGCGTGCTGTGGGTCAGACTGGGGGGCACTGGTCCAGGGGGGACAGGGCAGTGGGTGTACCTGCTCCCCCCCTGCACCCCCGAGCCTCCACCACCTCAATGAACACCAGATTCAGACCAAGTGTGAATAGCAAATGGGAAAATGCACTCGGGGTGGAGAAACGGGCGACAAAAGCTGCACATATTTTCATCAGCCAAAGGCCAGGACATAATAATAATCACTTTCCCAGCCTGGAGGAGCAGAACAAGACCAAGGGTTTCTTTTGAGAGGGGCTGAGACAATAGGGACAAAGGGCCACACAAGGTCAGTGACACTTCTGCAGCTCATGTCAGCGGCGGAGCTGCTCCGGATCTGTCACCTCCCGGCCGGGCAGTGACAGCTGAGCCCACGAGGCACAATCCACCTCTGTCTCACCGAGCTGCAGAAGCCTCCCCGCGCTCAATGGAGCTGCACAACATGGCAGCAGAGGGGATGGAGCACTGCTGCATTCAAGCACAGGGCTGCCTCCGCTCTGGGGACACGCTGTGATTGTCACATCGCTCTGCCCCCACCCCGCGCCTTCGGCAAGCCGCTCGGCTCCTTTGAATGGCTGGGAAGGGAGAGAAACTCTGCAGTGGTTGACTGCATTGACAACGTCCTAGAAAGTGCCATTGGTTGGCATGCAAATTTTCCTGTCATTCAGCAAGGCCTTTGGAGGTGCAGCGCTTGACAGACATCTTTACAGACCTGTTTGAAAAATAAAACAAGCAGTAACTCTTAAAAGAAGTGGCAACTCTTTGCTATTTGGGTTCCAAGCTGAGCTGCTGCTACCCTAATTTCCTTCTCAAGTCAGTGTTAATCAGCTGGGCTCTGGAGCTTGGAGCTCCCTTTGTTCATCCAGCTCTGACGTCCATGTCAATATGGGACACCCCCACTGCCACAGCAGAGGATGGAAAACCCACCAGAGCATTTCACAGCACATCTCACACCTAGCTGGGGGACAGCAAGCAGACTGTCGGGTGTGGGTTTAGACATTTCTTCCTTCGCCTCTCTAAAAGGCTGGTTGAGAAGAAGAGGGGTAAATATAGATCCATGCCCAGGATCGCAGGAGCAGTACGGAGCCAGAGGTATGAACAGCTGAAATTCATACCCTGAATGCTCTTGGCATGCAGAGTCATAGAATCATAGAATGATAGAATGGCCTGGGTTGAAAAGGACCTTAAAGATCATCTAGTTTCAACCCCCCCTGCTCTGGGGACTATTATCATTAACTGCAAACCTTGTGCAGGGCCAGGAGAGGGGAGAGAGCTGGGAGTGGGGCCAGCCCTCCAAGTCCCCATGGCCATGCAGGCTACTGCACCCTCCCCTTTGGACAGCCAGACCTGGGTCCCATCTAAGCCAGTTTTGCAGAACATAACGCTGCTCATTACTAGGCCCTTAGTTTTGAAAGTGTCTCGGATGCATTAAGCTCCCTCTGCAATTAAAGGCACGATGCATTTTGCAAAGTGGCATAAGAAGTAGCTGCATCCCTTCCCTTCCTTCTAGCTCTCCCCGTTGGCAGCCCTTGATTCCTCCCAGAACGTGGTGGCTCCTGCTGTAATTCCCAGACTGAAAGGACCCAGCCTTTGTGCTCCTCATCACCACAACTATCCAAAGTACGAGTATGCCAGCCCACGAAACACTTGCACATTTGCTGCAGTGCGAGAGGAGCTGTTTATACCCCATTCTGCTGCTATGCCTCGCTGGGGTGAGACAGCTCTGGGCAACGAAGGATTAAGGGGACCCTTTGTGTCCCTTTCTGACATCGCCCACCGCTCGCTACCATTTGCATACATCTCGCATGCAGGATCGGGGGGCACAGGGACGGCACCACACCTGCTCGGGCGGCTGGGAGCCGCGGGCTGGTTCTGGGGACAGCTTGTGCATGGCCAGGAGGGCTGCGTGTGTGCCTGCCCGGGGACGTCATGGCAGAGCGGGAGGAGGGGGGGACAAGAGTAAACATGAATTGGGAGGATTTTCAAAGCCGACAGAGGGCCTGGAAAAGGACAGGCTTTGAATTCTGCATGTTCTTTTAACTCGGCCTCTGATTTGAAGAGGCCCCCGAAAGCCTGGTAAGCCTCATTGAACTTGAAAAGCTACAAGCTTCCTTTCTTCCCCATTTGCTTTGTCTTCTCTTATCTCATTCATGTGAGACATCGCTCCCACCCCGGCCCTTGCCGGAGAGAGGAGCCGGCCGGAGCCCCAGCATCAAGGAACAGCAACAATATCACCTCGCTCCCGGCGAGCCCCAGACAATGGGCAGGAATTATTGCGAGGTGCCAGCAGCGACCCCGGCCCGGCCCCAGATACTGGCTAATCAGGAGGGACGGGGCTGCCCCCGCCAAGCCCGCAAGGCTGGCGTTACACCCGTTATGGCTGCAAAAAGCCATACTGCGAAAACGGGTCCGTGCTCCACAAAAACACATGGGGGACTTTCAGCACGGAGCCTCGGGGGGATTGGCTCAAGTGGAGGCGTTTTCTCAAGGGTAACAGGACAAGGAACTGCATCCTTTCTGCAGCTCCCCAGTGGGGTTTTACACAACGTCGCCTATTGCCACGGTATCCAATGCTTGCTCCCACCTCGCTGCAGGATGAAGGCTTGGGGAGGTTGCACATGGGAGCAGTTTGCAGCCCATGCTGTGTGCTGAAGTAGTCGTGGCCAGCAAGGACAGAGCAGGACAGCTCCAACACGTGCCCAACTGTGCCACTGGGTCCATCGAGACCCTAGCAAAAGTCCAGGAAGGGGGAATGGCCCAGGCCACGCATCTGGGACAGCATTTCACCTGCTCGGTGCAATACTGTGTAATCCTGCTGGGGAGGAAAGGAAAAAAAGAACCACAGGCGTCCCATCATAATATTATGGAGAATATTACATTCCCAGTTACAAATAACACCCCTGCCCACGCTGTCCCAGCAACGCAGTCTCTTCACAATAGACATTTACAGCAACATATTGCCCTGCCCCTGTTGCTTTAAACCCAAGCAGCCCCACATGACCCCACATGGGATTTAGGGCAGGGAAATGGGCTGAGCCCTCCAGGGTGAACACCTCCATTATTTTGGCTTCATCCCCCTCACCTAGTTTGCTTCAGGGGAGAAGAAACCCCGGTGCCCCCAGGCAGCCCCCACTCAATTAATATTGAAATTGTTGGGGTACACCAGCATGTGCTTTACTGGTGTTGGTGGAGGCAGGGGAAACAATGTCAGCAATTTCTCACCCCCATCATTACCCCATGCAAGGCACAGATTGCAGCAAGCTGCAAATAAAACCGGGTGGAAGTTATAGCCAGTTGTGCCTTTTCTGATGAATACTGCACTGAAAGGCAGCTTCCTGCAGTGCTTCTCCCACTCAATGAGCGGGGAGAGGGTGAGGGTTTGGAGACTCTCGATAAACAAGCAAAAGCTCAGATATAATGAGAAAACCTTTTGTGACATAAGGACCTCTGCATGTCAAGTAAATTCATTATATACCAGCTTGAATGGCAATCCGACGGCCTCCAAGTGTCTAATGCAATTACGCTGAGATGGGAGAGATTGTACAGCTGGGCTTCTCTGCTAATAAAAGAGAGCAAAAGTAACAAAAAGGGGATGACAAGAAACCGAGGGCTCTCCACTGGGCACGGCAAAGCCCGCTGGAGTTCGAGGGTTCAGGAAACTCTCCTAAGAGCTTTTGGAGTTCACAAGGTTCACGACATAGGCAGAGTTCACGGGCTTTTCCTTGGAAAGCAAAAGCTTTGGGGGTTTCTCCCATCCCTCCCCTTCCACGAGGAGATTTCCTATTAAATGCACAGAAGGGAACTGCAAACCCTAGTCCATTCATATAAATCTGGGACAGCTTTTGCAAATTCAAGAAATTTACCCCTCTAGAAGCAATTCTGACTCGGGTTTGGGGTCCAGCCCATGCATTTACCTGTGCAGCAGGGCAGGGTGCCTTTCTGCTCCCCTCCTACAGCATCTCCACCCAAGCGCAGGCAACAGCTGCACACAGGACAGAGTGACCTGTCAGAGACTGGAGAGTGCAGAGACACCCAGGGGAGCCCTATAACCTGCACGCATGTAGCATCCCATCGTTATTCTACTCAGGCCCTAAAACAAGACCTCCTTTTACCAACGGCTGGAAAATGAGTAACAAAATCTCGCCCGCACCTACCTGCCCAGTGCCTCTCTTGCACATTCACTCCTCCATGGCTGAACCAGGAGACAAGCTGTTGTGAACACACTAAACCCTAATCCCACTTATTTTAGGGCAATAGGGTACCTGGATCAGAAGAAAAGCTGTCCCAAGTTATGCTTCTGGTCAAGAGATAAATCTTCCAGAAATTCTTGTCCACCGTGCTATGAATTCTGAGGATTTCTACCTGCTCAAGCCCTGGTGAGTTAACCTTGTCTTCTCTTCCACTTGCAGGGCTGCCTTTCTGCACCCCATCTCAGCTAACTGAAAACTACTTGATTGACTTTCCAGCTCAGGTTTATGAGCTACACCAGTATAATTACACCTACACAAATGAGCCAGCAAAACATCATGGTGCCCTGGGACATGTATGGTGTACTACCATTGAACTTAAACCTTCTCCAAAATGATATGAGACAACCTGAACATGATTTTCAGAGCTGGAAGGAAGAGCTTCTGTGCTAAATTATTAAACTGTCTCTTCCCATGGTAGACAGTCCCTTGGCCCTGCAAATTCTCACTGTGCAGCTCTGTTAACGGCGCTTTGAGCATCCAGCTCTGCCGACACTGCCGCCCTTCGAAGGAATAACACACAGGAAAGGCTGTTTCCCTCCCAGGGGACAGATTTTCAGTAATAATACCAAGTAGCAGAATAAAAAATGTGAATCTAAACTATCTTCTGAGAGTTTTGTTTTAGGATTTCTAATGTAGCAATGAATGACTAAGGGGTAGGCACTAGAATTACATCTTGCAATATTTTGATTTCTCCTCATTTGACTCAGAAAAAGTAGCACCATGCTTTCTATTTACACTCAGGTATTTGTGATATAAGTTGGATTGATGATAAATGATATTCTTGTGCTAAATTTATGTCTAACATTTAGGCCTTGTTCAAATCAACAGGGAAATTTCAACTAAAAAAAAAAAAGAAAAAAAAAAGATTTTCTTTCAGTTGTGGATGAATTAATTGTGTTTGGCTCTGAAGGTCTGTCTATCTTCATTTTTTTAGTTTAGGCTAGGTTCAATTAAATTAGCTTAGATTGATGGATGAGGGAGAAATGGAAGGACGTTATATTCCCTTTTTAGAGGTAATATACAAAATAATTAAAGTCAGATGAATTTCACAAGAATATAAATCTGAATAAAGTTAGATGACCACTGTGGACTCTTTAACCTTGAGATAGTCAGCCTCTCATTTTAAGACGTGTAATTACTTCTCCACACCATGTACTCCTTTACAATATCCCTGTAGCATAAAATCATTCGTATTGAAAGATATCCTAGTGGATCTATCTGAAAACTTCAAAGATTTTCAGCATAGCAGGCATTTGGCAGCAAAAAGGTCCTTGGCTGAGGAGATGTCATTTCTTTACAGACAATTTTTTTTCCAACTGTGCCTAAATTTCAAATGATTTTTTGTTAACCCAGAAATACATCTGTCTGCTCCTACGCAGAAGGAAAAGGGATTCTCCACAGTGAGACAACACCTACAAGGCAATTCTTTGCTGGATCAAGTAGTTTTCCAGCTCTTCAGAACAAAGCAGTTGACTTGGCTTGGAAAGTCGGCCAAGTATAATCACAGAATTCCATTCAGTTGACTACAATTGGGAGTTTACAAAAGAAAAACCATTCTCCTACCAAAACCGGGCAGTTTAGAAGCAGGAAACACCAGATGGGGCTTCAAAGCTTTGATTACATTTATTATTTTTACACTCTGCACAGTAGAAAGATTTCCTTCTGTCCAGTCTCATCAGAACAACTGTCTGAAATTCAAAAGGTGCTGAAAATTTAGTCCCAGCCCTGAATTACCAACACAGACTCTGTTTCATGATCCTTTTATCTGATGTTTGACCACCTTTAAACATCAGTGAATACACACGGCTGAATAAGAAATGGTATGAGTCCAAAGACAGCCTAACCTTGCTTTTTGCTAAGCAGACGTAGTTTTTTCCCAAACATTGCAAATGGTAAGTGGCTTCCTGTCCTGGTCCAGCTGTTCCCTTTGTTAGCCACTTCCTTGGGTTGATACAGATGTGAGCCAGTGATCCCATAAATACTAGAGTTTAGCTTTTCCATCCCCTTCATCATCTGAATATTGATATTCTTTTTCCCAGTTGTCCCCCATTCAGAAGAAGAGATGCCGTAACAGCTGATGCTCTGTATGCTGAAAGGGACTTCTCCCTGACAGAAAAAAAAAAAAATAAATGACAGGAGTCCAGAGATGCTGCAGAAAATACAGATAGATAGACAGATAGACAGATAGGTAGATAGATAGGCATCTCCCTTAATTCCATTCCTACTTTTAAGACAAAAGACATTTTCTCCATAAGCTGGTAAACCCACTTCTCCTTAACTTACACTGATCGTGCGCAGGTTTCAGGGACCGATTTCAGATGCAGGGTGTGAACGTGATGATGCCTTACACCATCCTGCCAGAGCCAACCCTCACCCACAAGCAGCGCTGGTGCTGCTCGGAGTAGCAGCACGTGAAGCAGGGATGCATTGCATGACGGGCTGACATACCACACTGAGCCCATCAAAAATCACCACCACCAAGTGCTCCAGCTATTCAGTGAGCATCACGGACCGAGAGCCTGCATCTTTATCAGCCAGCCTGTACGAGGACATGTTACCTCCTGGCAGAGTGCGAGTTTTCCCCTTGAAGGAAATGCCACACGAGCACCAGGACAATCCAGCAGTTGCAGACACCCTGTAGCTTTGCAGTCCATCTCTCCTGCTGACACCACTTGGCTTCTTTCACTTCTCCCACTCATAGCTGTGGCTTAAAAACCTGGGGTCTTGTCTAGACAACACTTCCTTAAGTCTGAGTCATACTGGGCATGGGCTTCTCAAAAGCTTGTTTTGTGGCAGGACCCTCTGCCTGACAGAGAATAAAATCCTGCAGGCTTCACAGTGATTTCTGCCCAGCAGATGGAGGGAAAATGGACCTTAATTAAGATGTTATGTCTACTGTAAGTCAAGCTATCCACAAACGTACCCAAGTAGCATATGTAGCTGATCTTATCACTCCCTTTTTTGCCACAGCCTTGTTTAAGGCTAATGAATGAGAAGACAGATTCATTTCTTGCTTTCCTGGGGGAAGGACAGATGATTTGAGGGGAAATACTGAGTCACACAACTTGTCACATTACAGCAATAAAATCCATACTTTTAATTTTAATGGATTTCTGAGAATTTCCCACCGTTCCGGAATCAAGAAGAAAGAATGAGATTTAGTGAATGAAGCGCTAGCTACTTTTTGTTGTTGTTGTTGTTTATATTTTTTCCCTCAGCCCCCAAAACTATGGTTTTTGTGGTTTAATTACATAAAAAACTATCCCTGCCCATAGAAGACTTTTCTTTTATAACCCTGGAACGCCACCAATGTGATTCAGATGAGTCCTTTTCCATGCCTGGCAGTCACAGTTAAAAACCTCGCGGTCAGGAGCATCAGCATTACACACAAAGACCTCCGTGGAGGAAACCCCTGTTGCTCCTGGCATCATCCCACAGATATGCTGAACGACCTTACTCTGACCACACCAAGGCAGGACCCTGGAGTCATAACTTGGTACAGTGGGTTCAGTACCCACTGCTGAGCTCAGCTCTACGCCAATACCAACCTTAGAGCAAAGGATTTATCCCCCAGAAGTTAACAAAGCCCAAGCACATTATCTCCCGGAGTTCACTTGTTGACTTGACCTAAACGCACCTGCTCATGGCCTGATCAGATGGTGTACCTATTGGGAGGACCCTGCCCTGGCTTCAACTTCCCGCAGGCACCCATCTGTTTTATGAAAACTCCTTTTTCTCCCTTGTGTGCCAGATTTACCATCCCACTCCTACAAAGAGGCTAAATGTACCCCTGATCTACATATTTGACCAAAGCTATAGATGCTGATTCAGGTTTTTAAGCAGAAAGCTCTATATTTTTTGAATGAACACTGGAATTTCCTGTCCCACACTCTTCACCAGCCCTCCTGTGCTTCCTGTTAACCATGCCAATGTGAGTGATGGAGTCTACTCTGACCTGAGGAGAAGGCCATGCTGGACCTGCTCGCCCTGGTTACACCTATACCAATAAAATAAATAGGGCCAGTGATCTGTCATGATCCTCCCTACCTCTCTGTGTGCCCATGCCCTAGCAGAGCGTTGCCTTGGTCAATAAACCACCTCCTGGGCAAAGTCCAGGACGAGGTGGGGCTCAGCAGGTGCCAGGGGCTGCTCACCAGCAGCTGTGCAGAGGGGTGGCATGAAGTGAGCTGAGCTGGGCCAGTGCTTTCCAGGACAGAGGATGAGCCTTGTGTTATTTTATTTATGGATATAATTTACTGCAAATGTAACCCTTGAGCCCTGTGTTCATCCTTCGGGCACCTGAATATTGCAGTGGTGGTGATGGAGGGAGAAAGGGTCTCCAGGTTAGATTCTCTCCTTCAAAGCTGCAGAAGAAAGGAAGAAACTGCCTCCTGCTTCCCTCTGTCTTCAGCAGCTAAGAAGATTTTTATCATCCCTGATCCTTCTTTCCCCAAAATTGAAATAACCCCAGCTGAATTACACTCTGTTTCACGCTGTGTCTCTCCTGCTCTCTGCTCCTTTCTGTGGCAATTTTGCATCCTGGCTCAAAAGCCCCTTTGAGCATGCCGGGAACACATGCCTGAAAAGAAAATGCCTCCTTCTTTTCAAAGAAATAATTTTGCTGGCCCTACTACGCTGTTCTCACACTGCTGCAAGCTTCAAACCCTCCCATTTATTAACACGGCTGCAAAGCTGAAGAAAAACTGGCAGCCGGGAGAAGGGCTCTCAGAGCCCTGTCACGGAGCAGAGCAGCAGGCGAGCAGCACGGAGCCGAGCACCTCATAAACACGGAGGTGGCAGGGAGGAGGGCAGAAAGCCAGAAGTCACTCCTGGAGCATCCCAGCAGGACGCTGCAAGCCTCAGCGCCTACCAGAGCATTCGGCTCACTTCTTCAGCCCTGCAACTTTGCATCCTTTCAGAACACAACACTGCCTTGAATGGGAAAAGCTGTTTTACAATCAAATTGTTCACCTCCTGGTTTTTGTCCTTTGGGGGTCAAAGCAGAGAAACTTAACGGAGACTTGCTTTTCAGATGGTGCTGAACACCCAACATCAGCTCTGAAAAATGCCCCCATTCTGGCAGCCAGGCTCTCTGGTGGCTTTGAAAACCCTTTGCTGATGTGTCTATCTCCCCGCTGGTTATTTCTGGAAGTCCAGTCCGTACATAAAACACTGCTTTGTGCATCAATTAAACCTGGTGGCGCATACCATACCTAATATGAAACCACACAGGAAATGAAAAGTTAAGCTACCTACCAGCGCCCGCCCGCTCTCCTCCACCCCACATCCCTCGCCTCGATGCTAACACGACCACCACAGACCACAGAAAAGCCCGAGTGCCTTTAACCCTGCTAACGGAGGGGGGCTTGGACACCTCATGCCCCTCCCCGGCACACCAGAGTGCCATGCCGTGTGCTCTGCTGTGGTGCTGAGGGAAGGAGGTCAGTGCTGCCGAAGGGCTTTGGCAAGGATGCGTTTGAAGGTGCAGCAGCAGATGGCAAGTGGTAGCTGCTGTGTTGATTGTGTCGAACAATTGCTGTTTTCTGTTAAAAGAAAGGCAAACTTACATTCCATAGGGTGTTGTTTTCAGGTAGGCATTAACAGGCACACTCATGCGCACGTACGTAATGGAAAAGAAAAAGGACAGCATCTTCACACCGGAGGCATTCACAGCAGAAATGAATGCTGCCAAAGCAGCAACAGCGCGCACCATGGATGTGGTCCATATAGGCAGACCCGTTTACAGTGGACTAGAGTCAGTAATGGTTGCTGAGGAATTGGCATCGTCTCCCCACTGTACAGCAAGGACCTATCCCAGCAGAAAAACTGGGGACGAACCCCTCCTACGCTCATCATGTGGAGCTGGTCCCCCAGCAGGAGTGGGGGGCCATGGTCCTACCCATGTCTTTTCCAAGGAGAGTCCTTTGCTTTTCCAAAGGGCAGCAAGTGTTGCTCCTCACCATCCTCTCTGCAGCATCAATGCCTTAGCCAGTGTGCGGGGGAAGCTTGGCCCTTTGGGTTGGAGACCCAGGCTCAGCCCCTTACTCAGCCCCAGATTCCCTTCTCAATACAGACCAAGATGCAACACATCTGAAAACACCTAGGGGTGACGGCTGAAACAAGGAAATTCAAACGCTGGGGACAGAAATCCTGGACTAGGTTCCTGACTTAAGTGCTTCACTTGGGTTCCTAGAGGTAGGAGGCATAGATCTGGGTTCCTGCTCCAGCCTTTGTCCCAAATTTACCGTGCCCTGTTCTCACCCCATGAGATCACCCCATGAGATCCCAGGGCCGGTCTGCCCTCCTTGTAAGCTCCTAGGGACAGGGACCAGATCCTCTCATTCGTTTACTCAGAGCCCACCACAAAGCCCTTGTCTCAGCTAGGAAGCCCCAGGGCTGGGATATGGCAAACTCAAGTCCTCCACATGGGCACCCCAAACAGCCTTCATGGACATCAGCCAAACCTTACAGAAATCGGGCAAAGATTTATCAAAATCTCACCAGAAAACAAAACAAAACAAAACAAAATTCAGGTGCTGAAGCAAGCCATTTCCTGTAAGGGAAACAACTGTTTTTACAGGTATAAGTGAGGCCAGATTTTCTACAGACGCAGAGAAATTCTTCATTTTGCGAGTTGGAATTGTTTTTTTCTTTTTAAGGGGGAGGGGGCCGGAGGAGACAGGAAATGTAAAAGATTTTGGAAACATGAAATGAATAGGTCAAGACACGTCATTTTGCTGAACCAAAGCAGGAGGCAGCAGCTTGAAATTGAAATTAAATAGACCACCTGCAAGGAAAGGAGAGGAAGGGGAGATGGGGAAGCGGGGAGGGAGGGGCAGTGCTGGCATGAATATAAACCACACAGTTTTTAAAAGCATCCGATGGTAAATTATTAAAGATGCTGTGCTGCTCGTTTCAGGTTTGGACATCTTGGCAGTTGTGATGGGAAACGTGCCAAGGCCAACGAGCACGGATTGAATACTTATTTTCAAATTTCTGGCAGGCACCTTGCCTTAAAAACACCAACTCTGGTGAGTGTTGGGAGGAAAAGTGCTCGTGCTAAGACCCAAAAAGACATCTCCTCCCACCCCCGGACCCACAGTGAAGCGCTGGACGTGATAGGGGTGTTTATGCAGAGGGACAAGTGTGTGTTTGAAGCGTTATGGGCTCTTCTCCCACCCTCCGCTTTGGCCTGCCCAAATTGTCACTGCAGAGCCCATCTTCCTCCCACCTACACAGGCAAGCTCTCTCCTGCCATGCGGGGCCTCCATCAGCTTCTGAGAGCCCAGAGACCAGCTAGGAGCTTCTCCCCAGCTCACACTGCCTACCCCTCATAACTTGGTCCTGTCGGTCCTTTCTTCTTCCACCTTTCTCAGCAGTGAACCTTCCCGGGGACTCAGAAGCATCCCTCTGGCAGACCCTTTGATGCATCTACCAAATGCTCCTGCCCTCCCACAACCAGACATCCCAAACCTCTGCGATGGGCTCAGAGCCCCTACCAGAAACCAGAGGTGCATCCCTGGTGGCCTTGGCACTGCCGTGCGTCTGTCCAGACCGCTTCAGCCCTGGTGCCTAGGAATCCACACGCTGTTGTAAATCCTGTTTGGGTGTACACCCCTCCTTCCTTCCCCCTCCCCAGCTTGATCAACATTTTGGAATGGGGAATGAAGCGAAGTAAAGCTTAGTGGAGGGTAAATTCGATCCCTCCCCATGACAAAGTGAGGGAAACTGCGGACCCTGGCTTGAGAAGGGCAGAGAGGAGAGAGCAGGAAGTCACCGGCGCATGGGACAGAATAAATTCAAGCAATTGCCAGAATATTTGTAAATAAAATAATAAGCAGTGAAGTGAAATAAGCTGACACGCGATATGTGCATGTTGATTAAAACAGCCCTGGAGACCATTAAATGACAAAGTCACTGTGTATGCCAACAAAACCCCAACCGTAGCCCTGATGCATATTCATAGCAGCTGAACAAGGTCCCATCACGACGCTAACGAGGCACTGTGCTTGGGAACGCACTCGCACGGAGCCGGGAGAGACTGTTTGGTGCCTGACAAATTTGGGAAGGCTACAAGCGTTGAAATCTGTCTTTGTTACTTAACAAACATGGAAGTAAGGGAATGCCATACCTCTTGTTATGGAAATAGCACACAGTGCTGAGGATATATGATAAGTCTAGGAGAGAATTGCAAACATTCAGGACTGATCCCTTTGAAATCTCTGGGAGTTTTGCCATTTATTTCAATGGGGGTTTTACCCAGGCCTTACAATGGCTGTAGTCATTTGTCTGCAGGCGTCGATGTGGTCCCCTCCGCCTCGCAGACACCTGGGAATGCGGTCACGCCAGCCCCTGTGCAGCAAGCACACTAGTGTCCGTGCAGTGCAGAGCCCAAAACAAGATGCAGAGACCTGCCCCAGCTCTGAAGGGCTTGTGGCCAGGTCCCCTCTGTGGCCAGGGGATGTGGTCCCTCCACCACCAGACTGCAAGGAGCAGGGGACATCAACTGGGGACATCAGCGGGTGCTGGCTGGCACCACCCCAGGCCTCCTCCATCCACAGCGTCCTGGGCCATAGCCCCTGCGCTGAGGTAGGGCCACCCATCTGGCAGCAAGGCCCTAAACAAAGGGGCAATTAAGCTTTATGCCATGTATTAAGGGATGAAAAACCAAAAGCTACAAACCAGAGCACGGACTGCTGCAGCCAGGTCCAGACCTTGTCCTAGGAATCAGCTTAAGCCCAGGAACTGTACCATTGAGCTGTTTGTAGGGGCAGGGTTAGGGGTGTAGGTGCAGATCCTCTGCAAGGACTTAACCCCGTGCCCTGCCACAAGGCCGTTTGCACCCTAGCAAAGCTCAGCTGCTGCTATTTCAGGGTCAATCATGTTAACAGACACATTTCCAAAACCCTCATTGCAAGATTCAAATCTAATCTATCTGCAGAATTTGCTTAACATGCTGAAGGCACCGGGTTATTTATTAAAATCAGAGGGAAGCCAGTAAATTACAGAATTGTACAGGATGGGTTAAAGGAGCTAGTACTAAAAGACTCGCTCTCTTGGTCAAGTTGGGGTTGGTATCTCCAACCACAGAGGAAGGCAGTGGAGCAAATAAGGTTGCTCGGATGGAAGTTATCTTAATTGCAATTACCACCACTGATTGATCTGCCTGTTAGCTGGTGATGTGTTCAGCCAGACCCTTCTATTTATCTTTATGACTGATTAAAAGATACCCAGGAAGAAAAAAGAATAAATCACTGGTGATGGAGGGGGGCAGACAAAAAAAGAAAAATTGCTATAAATCTGCCCTGCTACCTTAAGAAGGAGCAAGTGGTCCAAAAGCATGGAGAGAGCGGATTTATTATGCCTGGATTTTCCACCTCGAGAAGGCAGAGCTCCCAGTGGGGCAGGCAAGAGGCTGGAGCAAAACAAGGCCAGGACTCGCAGCAGAAGCCACTGATGTGAATGACAGTTTGCTGGTGGGAATAAAATGTTTCTTGTTTGCTCCAAGATGGAGATAACAGAGTCAAGAGGTCAAGTGGTGTGGGAATGCAAAAGCCCTGCAGGTAATGTAGCATGATAAAAAATGAGGGATCCAGGGCACGGGCATCATTGCCACAATAGGCTGACTCGCAATTCAGAGAGAGCTCAGATCTTGTCTGTATTTAAATATTGACCGATAATTTCAGTCCATTACCTCCCTGTCCAAAAGGTATGCAGATTGCCTCCTCTGACCAAGCCCAGTTCAGTGTCCTGAGGGGTAGGTCCGGTGTTTGATGAAGTACTAATTGGGGCAGGGGGAGAGTTGTCCTTTCTCATCCATCAATCTTTTAGTCGTGTGTGCAATTAATGGAGCTATTTAGATACCCAGGAGTGACCAGCATGCAGGAACTGACCCGAAACCCGCTGAAGCCTGCAGAGTCTTGCATGGCAGCAAGGGGGATAGATAGGCTGCTTCTGGGTGCAGCAGGGAGCACTGCTCATGAGGCTGTAGGCATGGGCAACCCATGCAGCACCCATGTCCATAACCCTCACTCCCCTGGGTTTGGGATGGGGGTTGCAATTTAGATGCACTAATGGAAAAGTGGAGCAGCACGGAGCCAGAGGACAGGGAGAGCAAAAATGGTCAGCAGCTGTGGAAAACCACAGCGGAGGAAAGGTTATATAAAAATAAAACCTGCAGGTTTTTTTAATTACATTTTCCCCTCTTCCACCATGCAGCAGTTTGCTTGGCAGGAGGACGGGCTGTGCCAAGGCTGCTCCTCACCCCTGTGCTTCCCTGAGTGCTTCTGTGGGGAAGTTTCCAGCCCTGGATTCCTGATCTGGCACGGCTGTGAGGAGCCCACTGGTCTCAGGTTGCTCACAGGGAGCACAAAGCACCCAGGGCTCCAACCCACCTTTGCTTTACTGTCTCACAAAGTGCTGCAGATCCCCGATTCCTGGTGTCTGTGGTTACCTGAGTTGCAGGCGTGGGCTGCGACCTGCTGCAGCACTGGCCAGGGCAAAGCGCCACTGCCTGGGGCTCGCTGGCTTTCCTCCTCCTGGCCTTCCACATCCCCCCAGAGGGCACTTCACACCCCTGGGAAATGCCTCCAAAACGGGCACAGATATTTCACGGTGAACCCGCTTCCCTTTCACCCACGCACAAAGTCATTTGGAGATACTCTGAGAAGTAGCCACCAAATCCAGCCCCGTGTCGTTCCAGCTGGCTGGCAACCCGTGCCACCAGATGCCAAAGCATGATGTGTCAGCAATAAAATGCTCAGCTGCTCCGTGTAACTTTCAGGGCTTGCTGTACTCACCAGAATGAAAAACACGATGCTGGAGCCAAGAGTGGTGTTTAAATAAGGTGTCTCATGCAAACATCTGTCCAGCTGTGGCTGTGCTGCGCTCTCTGTAAACTGCAGCAGCTTCCCTGTCTTATTGTTACCAGATTAACAGCATGGGAATGTTCATCTCTTTAATTCTCAGCAGTATGAAACCATGAGGGAGTGTGGATTAGGCTAGCAAAGCAAACTTGCTCTGTGAACCCTGCGCTAGCAGCAGCTTTTTATTAAGGGAAGTGGGAGGTACACTCAGCTGATTTCCCCGGCCTTTTCTCATTAGGAACCAAGCAGGGCTGACCATGTAGGAGAGAGAAATAATAATAATAATAATAAAGGAAAAAAGTCAAGGTGTCAGCCAGGTTGCCATTGCATTTTCAGCAAAAAATGTGAACCAATTTCCTCTCCAGTTTTAAGAGAGAAGGGAGCATAACCTCAGGGCACAACCAAATTCAGTGCACATCTAGTGCTTCTTCCAGCGCCCTGAGAGACGTGTGCTGAGCCTGCCTGCAGATCCCAGCTCTCAGTCTCACTCACAAAGCCACAGCAACTGCTTTTTAATCTGCAGCCACATGCTAAAATGCATTCTCCATCTCCAGAGATCACCCTGGAGATGAAAGGCAGGGAGGAGGCTTTACCCACAACCAAGAACCAGCTCAGCCCAGACCTGACCCTCCATCATGTGGCCTGATCCCATGTGCCAGTTACCCCTCCGTGTGGTCCGTGCACCTTATTGCCATCCGAATGTGCCCTGGACTTGCAAATCAGAGTGCCATGTGTACCCTGCTAGTGCAAAGCCATCTCAGCACCTTTTGTGAAGCACACCTTTCTGGCATAAGAACGGGCCATAAAACGCTTGTTAACATAAAACCTCTCATTAGCCAGAAAACAGGAGGGAAAGGGAAGACCCAGTCCTGCCTTCCCTACCCACCCTGCGAGGCAGCAGGTCATGCTTCTGACAGCAGAGTACACTAAAAAGTAACACTGAAAGGTCGTGGGAAACCCCAGCAGCTGGAGACCAGAGGATATGCCAACGGGAGAGATGGAGCAAAAGATCCTCCAGCTTGGACAGCAAAGGCATTTGGAAGGACTCACACTTCGTTATGTCGGGTGACCAACACCGGGCGAAGCCCAGGGAGCTGCAAGCAGCTGCAGTCGTAACAGGCAGCCCCAGGTTGCAGTAAACCCCAGCCTTGCTCGTGTTTTCTACTGCAACCTGCTGATGCACGAAAAAAACCACAAGCAAAACCCCGCAACTGCCTCAGCTGCAGTTAGTCTCGTTCTGCTTTGCCTTTTTTTGTCACCCTGAAACTGTCCAGTGATTTGCTCTTAGCCCCACGGATGCAGGAAACCCTCGAAACAGCTTTGCTCCTAAAAGCAGTCTGGCACCAACCTCCACCAAAGCTCCGGTAGGTGCGAGTTCACCCACCTGCACCCTCCTGTTTGCATTTTCCCCACTCCATATTGCAATTGCTAAGGTACAGGGCTGACACAACAGTGACACACTCTTAACACATTTACCTACTGAATCCATGCCAGATCCTGGAGGGATGCTGGCTGAGCCTTCAGGGTGTTATTAGATCTGAATGTTAGATCTTAGTGAAGTCTCAAGCTAAGGTAAAACTTAACTAAAAGAATCTCTGTAGAGGGCCTGATCCAGAAGTTGTTAATGGGATAAATAACCTTCACCTCCAGGTCACCTGTTAGAATTTGGCTCTGGTTGGGAGTGATGAAAAGTCAATGTCTTCAGGCCACTGTGGAACAAGGGGGTAAATCTGCATCACCCTGCACGAACAGAAGACACTCTCACACTGCCCGTGGTTTTGGGGCACTGCATGCCCCAATGTGGGGCAAGGGTGAAGGAGATGGAGAGCACTTGGGCAGATGAAGTAGCTTTTTCCAGGGTTGCTTTCCTGGTAGCTTTCATAAAGCACCGTGTTGCTGTTGGCACAGCTGAGGTGGTATGTCTGATGTGCTCCAGCTCCATGTGGCATTACCTGCGTGTCAGCAGGCAAATCATTCTTCCCGTGGGTTTATGCAAATTGTTAAGGGAAAAACATTTCCCCATGAGGACCGTCAAGCATTGCAGCAGGCTGCCCAGAGAAGATGCTCAGTCTCCATCCTTGGAGATTTTCAAGACCAGAATGGATAAAGCCCTCAGTGATCTGGTCTGACTTCAGAGCTGTCCCTGCTTCAAGCTGGAGGTTGGACCAGAGACCTCCAAGTTCCCTTCCAACCTGAATTGTCCCATGAGCCTAACGTCAGCGTTTGTCCAAGTTACACACCTCGGCCACCTCCCCCTGAGGTACCAGCAGCTCTGAGAACAGCACTGCCCTCTGCAAAATGAAGGTAACAAAGTGAGACAGATGGATATTTTACATTCAGACTCTTCAAAATAAAAAACAAGCCAATTTTTTGAAAGAATGGAAACATTCATGGGGAAAATGCCCAGTGATAGCTGTTACTGCCCTAGAAAAAAAAACGTCAGGAGGCAAGTTCATCGGGGCTGGCAGGTCCCCGGAGTGTTCCTGGCTCATGGGTAGCAGCGCTAAGCATCATGCTTAGCTCTCTCTGCCAACATTGATTTTAACATTTTAATTGCCTGTGGTCATGAGCAGCATTGGCAGGTTTCTCAGGAATTGTTTCGCTTGCACAGCAGCAGCTGGGGACAACCTGGGTCAAACCCGAGCAGCCTAGTTCCTGCCCTTCTTGGTAACACAGGAAGGTGGCAGATTCCTGGTGCTATCCCGATGCCCCGGGAGAGGTGACCTTCCCGAGGACTGGTTTTCAGCGGGGACATTGCTGTATCACAGCTGGCATCGCCCCACAGGACATCAAAACCTGCCCAGGCCACGGAGGCTGAGCTGAGCGCCAGCAGCAGATGAACTCGGGGCACGGATGAACATGTTACAAGGGGTTACACACCCTGTGGCAGCCAGGGCAAATACCCCACGACCTTCCCATGAAAAATTTAACCAAGGGAAATAAACAACCCCCAAAAAAACATTATTAACAGAGAACACCGGTGCTTGGCTTCAATAATTGATGCACCAAAAGCCTATGAAAGAGCCTCCAATGATGCATTATTAAAAACAGCTATTTGTAAGGTGTTGTGAAAACAAATGTAAAACGAGGCGGCAAGAGAGGGCCTGAGCAAAGCAATGGTGAAGCAGAAAAGAAAAAGAAAGCTGGGAAATGCGGTGCAGTCTGTCCCACACCCTGACCCAGCCTGGGATCTCACCAGAAAGCCATCTGAGTGTGAGTGAGTGTGGTGAGGGTCCTCAGCAGGGCAACTGCTCTGCCTGGACGTGGCCAAATAGATGCAACCTTCCCCCATACTCTGGGGCTGGGGAGTAGGATCTGGCCTCACACTGACTGGAGAGGGAACCTAGGTGCTACTTTATTGTCAGCTCATGCCTTTCAGTTTAGCTCCTAAGTGCAGGAGGGCTGAATCCAGACTTGCGGTCCACCTGCATGGATACGTTTAGTAGCTAAGCCCCCAAATTAGCGCGCACCCTACAGAAAGCCCACTGAGACAGGGTGAAGCTGAGGACAGCAGTAGGACACACACGACGTAGTGATGTGGTGAGTCAGAAAGATTTGGGGTGCTTCTGGGATGCCTCGGTTGAAGGATATCTCTGTAAAAACGCAGATCCATTTACGTCAAAACAGTTTGTGGGAAAGAGCTGGTTTTGACAAACGTCTTCTTTGCAAGCTGTTCTGAAAGAAAGTTTTGAAGTCATCTTTCTGGCATTCTCAGGTTAAAACACTTTGCTTTTTAAGGCCAAACCAAGTTTTCAACTCTAATACAGTCTTCATCAGGCAACTGACGTCACGTGAAGCCAGTTACAAAGACCTTGTTCAGAGGACTTCCTTACCGCAGACCAACTAATGAGGATAAAGGCACAGAGGGATATTTTGTGTTGACAAAATAAGCACTTTCTTCCTTGAAAGTTGGCTGCATCATTTATTTAAGCATAGTCAATATTTAATGGAGTGCTAACATGCACATTAAATGTACTGCGAGGCCTCCTGGCCTGATGTCCTGAGTTTCGTGGCAGCAAGAACAGCTCCAGAAAAACATGTGGCAGCAGCGACAGCGAGCCCGCTCCGCTGCGTTGGGATGTCGCCGAGGACCATCGTGAAACACTCTTTATCACAAAGGCAGACACTTCAGGCTTAAACACAGGGGTGATGGAATCTTATCAGGTGCTGAAGGTGCCAGCTGAAGGGCTTTTCTACCAAAAAACTGGCCTGGCTTGAAAATGCTTTGTGTTAAGTGGGCAGGGGCAGGAGGAGAAATTATTTTCAATCCCTTGTTCTGGCTGCCTGCAATGTTAGCAGTTGAGGAGGGTTAGGTAAAAGCACCCTGCCTCCTGTTTGCCATGGGCTGATGCCACGTCCCGCAGCTCTGCACCTCCTGACACCCTCCTGCCTGCCCAGCTCCGTCCCCACACCGTGTCTCCTGCAGCTGCATGTTTCCACTGGGCTCAGGCTCTGCCCAAGGAGCTGTTTTCTTCTCTGGTTGTTTCCTGCCATGCCACAGCTGATGCATATCCATCTGCCCCATGATAATGCATTTTTTTTTTGGCTCAGAGGGGAAGCAGAGCGTTCAGCCTTATAGCTACATGCAGGGATGCTCACACTCATGGGAGTCCAGCAGGGCTGCAAACCCTGTGTCTCCCTCTCTTTGCGGCTAAATGCAGAAGCCAGGAACTGCTGAGAGGAGTCCATTTGCAGGGCACACGCAAGAGGGAATTTCAGGGAGCTTGCCTCACTTATTTTACTGTAAATATGGAGACACATGCCATCCACAGCCACCTCCACTGCTCCTTATATAAACCCAGGGATGGGGCCTGATGTTAACACTCAGCCAGCAGGTTTGGAAAACATTCGGCCCTTAAGCTGTGCTTTGGAGACCTGGATGGGGGACACTTCTCCTTTGAAGAGACCCAGCATCACACCCTTTATCAACCTCTTACCAAGGAGCCAGCGTCTGGCCGCCTGGGAAGCTGTTTTGATGTCGCACTTCTGCCAGCAGCTGGGGAGCTCTAAAGGGTCTCCTCTACCCCAAGGGGCTGAGCACCAGCATGTGAAAGCTTCTGGGCAGATGGGGAGGTGGTAACGGATGGATGTGCCCCAGTCCCCGGCCACCAGCACCGTCACAGCTGCTCACAGTGGAAATTCCTCTCTCCTCTCATGGCTCAGATCAATGGATGGGTCGAGGTCTGTTGACTTCCACCACAGCCATCCCGCCAGTGACACCTAAATATTTTCCTCCTTCAGGAGACAAAGGGAAGGAAGGCGGCCTGGCTCTTGTCAAGTGTGGAGCTGACAGCTTTACAACCTCACTGGGGAGAGGAGCTGAAAGAAAGAGCGTTAGATTTAATCTGTGCTGACAGGGGTGGGTGATGGGTATTTTTATAGTGGAGGAAATGTATCGAACAGGGGAAATTAGACTAGAAGACGATAAGGATCTGGGCTTGACACAGCCAATTAATAGATGTTTACAAATGATAAAAGCTGATAGATCAAAGCAAATACACTCCTTCTTCCTCTATTTCTCTAAATTGTTTGGGAGCGCGGCGCTTGGCTGTGGCTGTGGCTGTCCCTGCACTCAGGGCCCTCTCGAGGTCGTGGCTGATCCAGAGCAGCCGGGGGGTGCAGGTCCCAGGTGCCTGGGCACAACAACTGAGAGCCAGCAGGGAACCCCCTGAACAGGTTCAGGTGCAGTGTTTGGGGTGAGGTGGGGGAACATATCTTCTTTCAATACCCAGGGAACACCTCTCTGCCTTGCATGTTTCCCTGAACTTAAAAAGTCAACGGAAAAAACGTACAAGGTGTCTGGCACAGAGGGAGGGATCCTGGTGTCCACCAGCTCCTCCTGTGGGGACCCCCTGGTGTCCTATGGCTGCTCCAGAAGGGATCTGGGTCTTCAGTATGTCCCCTGTAACATCTGCTGGAGGATGCCTGGCAGGCAAGAAGTGCTGTAATATCGAGGGCAGTGCCACGCCGGTCCTTAGGGAACCCACGCCCATATGGCACCAACAGAAAGTTCAGCCACATTTTGGGATCGCTGCTCTGGCTGAGAGTGGGTCTGATAGTTAATGGCAGCTTGGGCAATGAGAAGGACTGAACAGCCAAACTCCTTTTGTCACTTAGAGCACACTACTGGTAAACTTCTGGCTGGTAATCCTTCGTGGTCCTTTTGCTGATTTGCTCCTTGACTTTCTCGAAGGGAATGTACCAGGTCTCCCAGAGACAAAATCCAGGTGCAGTTCCCAGGATTCAGTCCCAGAGTGCGTCCCGCAGACCGCACTGATGGGGCAATTCCCATCTCCGCTCCCTCCACCCTACGTGGCCATCCCACACTGCCCAGCTGGGCCGTGCTCCCACACCACCAGTCAGGCCGTGCTCGGGGACGGACAAACCACATCCCTGTGGAAAGGGTAATTTCTTTTCAGAGCCTTCAGATGCCACCACACCAGGCCTGGGTGGTTGCAGGTGCACTCTGGTGTACAGGGGTAACTGCCTGCAGTCGCTGCCGGCCCAGGGTGGGTAGGCCTCACCTGGAAACCAGCTGTGGGTTCAGCAGCCAACCCCTTTCCTGTGGAGGGAAACACCATGGTGATAAAAACAGGAGTTGTTTGGCAGAGCATAGCATGTGAGGTGGAAAATCGGTGTGAGCTGCAGCTTGCAGGGTGTTTTAGCACAAGCATTACAAGTGACAGTGGTTCCTGGGCTATGGCAGCCGTACAAGCCCAGGGGCTCTGAAGGCACAGCTCATGCAGCAGCAGCCCTCCAGCCCCAGGAGGTGAAGCCAGGATCTGAATCGGCTTTTTAGCTGGCAGAGCTGGGCCAGCAGTGGCCATGCTTCCTGGTGGGCACATGAACCCTGATTTAAAGACAGCTTGGCAAGAGCCTCATCAAGGCACCTCGGTCCTTGGAAAGACCAAGCACAAGCTCAGGCATTCCCTCATGTGCAAAATGGGCACAGAAAGGGAAGAAACCCTAAACCCACACAGACTGAAAAAGGTTCTCCAACATTAACCTCTGTGATCCTATGCTCCTCTCATGGATGCTCTATCAGCCTCTCCCACTGCAGATGCTCAGGGACCAACACACGCTAAAGCTGTTTCCATCAGCCCTGATTCCTCTGCTCCACATGTGCTGGAGGCTGGGGAAGCACAAGCTTCACGTTGGCCTGGTTCCATTTCAGTTAGGGCAGAACAACATGGGCTGTGATGTGGGGCTGGAGACCTGCCCTCCCTGCACAGCCCATGGAAATACTGGGACTTCAGAAAGGTGCTGCTACACGGAGGGATGTGGCACTGAAATCAGCCAAGCTTCCCAGCCCTTCCACAAGGGCTGCTAGCCTTATCCTCCTTGTAACACAGTAGTACCTAACTGAGAGACCTGTACTTTCATGTTTGCTGACCTAAATGAGAGCAGCTAAATCCATATTTAGGACCAAACGCAATGGGCTCTGCTCAGAAAGGGCTGAGCACACGCAGCTCCCAAGGACCTCAGAAAAAAAAAAACTGGGTCAGATCCTGAAGTGATTCATAGAGCAGACCCAGTTTTATCAATCCCAGTATGACGCAGATACCAAATTCCACCTTCTAGCATCAATCTGACAAGTGTCAAGATTGCTGGAGGTCAGGAAAGATGGGCACTGCTTGTTTAACCCTAAAATGTATTTCGTTTGGTGGAGTTCTTAGATGTGACTAATGAGTCATTCAAAAGTACAGCTCCTGGACTGTCTTAGGTAGTGATATCTCAGCTATTCCTGCATTGCTGCCCATGGCACTTACATGAGAGGCCTTAACACAGTATCTTCCTACATTGCTTTAATTTGCTATTAAAACAATTATAGGCTTTTGAGTTTGGGCTTCTTTCCAGCTACTGTAAATCTCCCTTGCAAGGCGGGCAGTGTGGCAGCACCAGTGAGCACAGCACCCATTAATTACGCTGACTCCAATATAAACATTGCCAAGGTCTTATCATGGAAAAATTCTCCATAACCAAGGGCAGCTGCCTTAGTCCCGCTGGCTCTGTGAGTGGACGGATGGATGTACCATCCTGGAACGGGCACAGCACAGATGCAGTATGTTTTCACCCTGTATACTCTCTACAGATGGTGCTTTCCCAGCCACTTCCAAGGGGCTCGTCCAGCAGAGCCCTGAAACACTGGATTCATCTGAAGTAGCTGAAGGGATGACTGGGATAACACCCTTCATAAAAACTGGCTTGGATGTCAAGGCAGAAGACACTGTGATGCACCATTGCACAGCTGCCTCCTGGGCACTGAGAGTAATAGGGGAAAGGAGGAGGGATCCAGGTCATGTTAGGGCACCATCCTTCCAGGGTCATGCACTCAGCTCTGACACAGCAAAACTCTTTAGCATGTGCCTACATGGGCACATGGGTTGTGACCTGTGTCACCTTGCACCGAGACATGGCAATCCAGCTTGCCCATCTCTGCCACCCGTAACGTCCCTCGGGAGGTGCGTGTCCTTCTCCACTGCTGCCAAGGCAGCCCCAACAACTGGAATGCATTAACCCAGACATGCAGCGTGGAAAAAGCACAGTGCAAACCAATAGCCCAGGCTTACCAATCTAACAGAGCTGGTCTGATTTACCTTGCTTCCAAGTGCTAAATTGCATGGAAACTATATTTCCCATATGCTCAGGTCATATTTTCAAAGGTGCTTAGTGACTTAACAGCTTATATCTTATAGACTTACACTGAGATTTGTGCTTCGGCGCCCAGATCTAACAAAGTACATGTGTGTAATATCAATTTGAGCTCCTGTCTCCCAGCTAGGACTCTAAGCATACAGTTGGATCCAGGCCTAAGGACCTAAGTGATTTTAGAAAATAAGAATTTGGCACCTAAGTCACCTAGATGCTACATTTATATTTAGCCTTGACCAAATCTGTGGCCTGCCCCCAGTTTCTCCTCCAAGTGAGAATCCTCAGCAGCATCAACATTTATTTTTAAAATCCATTTCTTGGACAAGGCACAAACCCAGAATCCCAAACATTATAAATATTAAAGTTCCTATAGCACTTTCCGTGGAGGAGAGGTGTTAGCCCCAGGATGCTGGTTGGGTTCCAACTCAAGCAATTGCATTCAGCTTCTAACACTTCAAATTCCCCCTCCAGTTCCTGTTTCATTGTGCTGAATTTCTCTTTGCTTTGACTTAGCCCTGTTATTTTATTCATTTTCTTCTATTCATTGACAAAACTTTCCCAGCTCTACCAGTGGCAGCAATGGCAGGACTCGCATTGTCTTCCTCTAGAAAAATTAATATTCTACCCCCAAAAAATATAGAATTTTCCTCTTAACATGATTCTTTGATCTGCTAAGTTTTACTTTTTCTTTCACACTGGAGATGAGATTAAAATATAATGCAAAAAGAAGGAAAACAACCAAACAAAAAAGAACACAAGTTCAGAAGAAGATATCTTCAGAAAAAGAAGTTTGCCACTTGTGGCCTGCTCACCCGAAAGGATGTTGAATTTTTCAGATTCTGCTAAGAGCTGTCTACAAAGGCAGTGTAAGATTTCTCATTTCAGTCTTCCCCAATAAAATAATAAAAATAATTGAGAATTTTGGGTAGACTTGAAGTATTCTTGTAGACAGCACTGAATCTTTAAAAAGAGACATTTCACATCAGAATGATCAGCTGCTTTTGAAACACTTGACAAAATCAAATATTGATTTTCAGCTTGTTGTCAGAGTGAAATCACCACGAGCTCACATCTGTGTTGCCAACGGGGCTGGCAGACTGCAGAGCCCAGCCTATGGCACGGACATTGCCCAGGGCTGGGAGCTGTTGGCAGGGAGCAGAGGATGGGGTGGGATGGGGTGCGGGCACAGGCAGCCTCTGAGCAGGGCTTCTTCCATCGCACCAGCTGAAACCGGCAGTCAGCAAGGGGGATTTGGCTGGCCTAAAGGAAAAGAGGGATGCCGAGCTCATTGCGATGCCTGGGAAGTCAGTGGGCATTGCTTCCCAATTATATAAATCCGAAGTGAATCACGAGTCGCAGGACTCTGGTGTACATATGGCATAGGATCGAACTCGGGGCTTGGGCAAGGCAGTCCGGAGTGAAATGGGGAAACCAGCAGCCTCCCAGGAGGAGCACACACTGAATGTCCTCTAAAGGGCTTTGTTAAATCTCCTTACAAAAGAGGTGAATGCATGACACACAGCAATCCCTCCCTGCCTCCTTTGAAGAGCAATGACATTCCTAGGATGCTTGAGAGTTGATGGTGTTGAAGGCTTTGAAGTGGAGTACTTGAACAGTCTATTTTGACTTCCCTGGGTGACTCATGCTCAGCTCTGTATCTAAGATGGCTTTTCAGCTTCCTTTGACTGCCTTCCAAAAGTTACATGTTTGCTCAGCCTGACCATGGACTGTAACTTTTCTGTTCACCATTCATCTTTCCTCCTGAGAGTGGATGAACAGCTTTCTAACTCCAAAGGGGTTCAATGGTTCAGACAGTGTTTTTCAAGAGTAGCGATGTCTAAAGGCATTTTTGTATCAATAGGACAAATCTTAACCCTTTGACAAGCCCATGCAGCTCCCAGGGAGCTGACTTGGAAAGCGTCAATGCAAGGCACTTAGCTGTGAAGCTGGAGATGATCACATGGCAAACTGCATTTATACAAAAATCAGCAGCACAAGGGAGGTCTCATGCTTTTGTTGTGACACATATCATAAGGATATAATAATGTAGTAGAAATAACTTCACAAACTACAGCTGAGAAGAGAAGTGATTGTGGGAGTGATTCTAGACCAGTATAATGCTTCTTTCACCCAAACACCTGCAAAATACTTGCAAATGTACTATTTTTAGATACGCTATTGTTTGTACATATTCCCACGTGGCTCTGCTGTTGGGCAGTGTCCATCCACTGTGTCCCATCCTCAATGGAGCAGAATCCCAGCTCTTTCCCAGAGGAAAGGTCCCAGACTGAGTTTGCAAGAGCTGAATCAAGCAGAAACACGCAGACATTCACAGGGACCTAGATGTTTCCTGCTGTCATCCACATATAACCCTTTCCCTAAGACAAGACAGTCAAAAAATACTTATGAACACCTCTGTTGCCAAATCTGCTGAGCTGTGACAGCAATCACTGCAAAATCTAACAACTATCCTCGGTGACATCTTAAGTGTCAGCTTTAAATTTTTAATCAATTGAGAACTTTGCTCAACATTTTAATTTAAATTTCACTGCTAGATGACAATTCCTGTGGGCTACAACAACCTGCATGCCTGACATTTGACCTAGGAATTAGCAGTTTCCCATGTTTTTTGACCTTCAGGGCTTCAGCTGATTACAAGCACTTGCTTTGGGGAACAGTCAAGTCATCCCATCGCTCTTGGGAGTGCACTTCCCACAGAGACGCACACAAGACATACTGCCCAACCCACAACATTTTGTTATGCCACGTGGCCTCTCTGTTGGAAGTGGCTTAGCTTCCACAGGGAGGGATGCTACAAGGGTCAACAGTAACATGAGGAATTTCAAGGTGACTCTAGGTTCATTAAGGAACTCTTTTCTCAGGAAGAATTACCTGGCAGGCTGTCAAGCACTTTTCCACCCTCTGGAGCAGGAAGACATAAATAGTTTTGGGAGATAACATGATCTGCACCCGTCACTCAAACGAGGTGAAAGCATTTATACGAGTCGTAGCAGAGTACAGAAACAAGCGTCGCGTCTGACTGCAGGTTCCCACTTACCACAGCTGGAGCTTGCCCTCGGTGAGCAAGTGAAAAGAATGGTCCCTTTAACATACACATACATCCAACATCAGTTAATCAGAGCATGATACACAGCTTATCATCATGTGACAGCTCCAGACCCACATCTGGAGGGTCTGAGATGCCCAAGCCCATTGCCACCTCAGCAGAGGTACGTCTGTACCTTATGTCAGGCAGGGATGTCCCAGCATCCTGCTACTGGGCACCTTCCGGACCAGCTGGAGGCCAAGGTGCTGCACTCCATCCCTGGACCTCCTTTGTTTCCCCACTAGCAAGAGGATCCCATCCCTTTAACAGCCCAGTGGGATAAGGGCCACAGACCTCGGGTGCCACAGTTCCAGGCCCACAAGCCAAGGGGAGCACGGAGGGGGCTCAGCAAGGCAGGAGCACTGGCTGCTTTGGCCAGTGATGGGAAAGGCTCTTATAGCTGCATTTGCAGGAGCTGCTGAACACCCCTTCACACCAGGAAGCTACTGCATTAAATAGATGACTGCTGATGTGATTTTATTATCCTGCAAAGCTAGGTGAAAATGAAACCATGGAAATCACCCCATCTAATCGCTGCTCTCAGACAACCGCTCTCCCCTCTCCTTCCCTTCTACCACCACATTAAGTTTTACTTCCCAGGTGTATCTCCATGTCTTCTGCCTGCCCTCAGACACCCTTGTGCATGAAAACAGCCTGACTCTCAGGGCTGGTCACTGCCCAGGTCACCTCCACGTCCATGGATGAAGCACAGAAAGACCCCACATGGTTACTCTGAACTTCTACCACACCATACAGCCACTGCAGCCACTGCCTGGGAGAACCGGGCCCCTTTGTACACTACACTGACCTTTCCGTGGGGGTTAATTACTGGCACTGAATAGGGGGAATGCCTGCGAGTGGGGTGTGTGTGTGCGTGAGTGCACGTGCTGTTTCCATAGGCTCCTCTCCAGTCTGTCTGCTACGTGGTCCTATAAACTGAACAAAATGAAGATTTCTCAGGGCATCCTCTTCACCCATATGTCAGTAAGATGTTTGTTCCCTCCCCTGATTTGTGCCAAAACCAAAAAATGTTTTGGTCTTTCCTCTAAGAGAAGGTGACTTTTCCAAACAGACCCCAGCACTGGGAGGCATTTTCACTGGGAGCCTGATCTCAGCTACAGCAGGTCTCACTGACTGCCCAGAGATGGGAGCATGCTTCATTTCCAAAGATCAGATAAGGATTTTTCCTCTACATCCTTCCTGTTCTCAAATCCTTTCTGTTACATTTTGGTCATCCCAAAAAAAACAATAGCAGGGGCAACACTCCAGAACAGAGAACACTTGGCTAACCGTTCAGATTCTACCTTGTCTAAAAGATGAAAACTATTAAACTGTGACAGCTAGGAGTGCTTAGACATCCAGGCTGGGTGGTTCACCGCCATCTTAGCTTAGACACTGTAGGAAAGGAGGACATGGATATTGGAGAAGGGTTGAAAGATAGACCACCTGTTTACTTGCATATATCATATATGTGTACAACTGGGTGTCAAAAATCAGATACTAGTTGCCTACCATCTGTTAAAAGGGTCTCTGTGTATCCCTCTGTGTAACCTGTAGGCAGTGTCTGTTGGCTCTGAGCAACTTTTATATCAGTTTAAGATAGATCCCACTGCTTGCTCTCACATCATATGCTTTGCTTAACCACCCGCACTGGCCTGTCTGCTGAGATGTGTACACCTTTACGTCAGGGTAAACACACAGTTCACCAGCCAGGGTCATCTCCTCTCTGCTGACATGATGAGCAGGGAGAAATACTGAGGGGATCTTGGCCAGCTTCACCCTCAAAGACAATTTCTTCTCCTGGAGACGGCAGTGGGCTGTCCTCCAGGTTCACAAACACCTCTTTTGAGCACTGCAACAGCTCATGGCCACACTACAGCCTGGAGAGCTCCGAGAAGGGTCATTCTGTAACGTGCTGTGAGCTGAATTAAGGCTTTACTTCCAGGCTGAGGTTTGGAGCCACATGACGGTGACTTGAAAGGCAGACTATTATCTCTGTACGAACACAGACTCTCCACTCCTTCCACAAAACAGATCCCATCATCTCCAAATCCACACGTGATGCCCACCTTGGCCTTGTCCCCTGCTCTCTCTCTCAGCCCTCCTGATATCTCACTCACCTACCAGAGTGAGCAAGGCTTAGCACAGAGAACATGCACCCCACAAACAAAAGTCAAGGGAACGCTGGATGGAGCCTGAATGGCATTCCCACATTTCCATATTTCCAGATTTTGGGCTCTGTGTAGGGAGCGTGAACCGTCCTCCATGTCCTGCTCCTGTCTGTGTCCCTTTCACGCTGGTGAGATTTGTTGCGGGATAATTTTCAGCGACCATCTCCCCGCAACAAAGCCGCCCCCTTTAGATGTGGGCAGATGATATAGAAAATGGGTGGTTCAGGCCGATTTCATGAGGCCTAATAAATCTTCAGTAAATTAAAACTCATCCCCCTTTCCTCCCCTCCCTGGGTCTTTGTCTTGCTAATACACATTAAGCCCTGCCTGGCTACACACTTTGAGGCATTTCGGAGGTGAGGTCTGTACAAAGCTGCAGATGTGGGAGCTTTAAAGGACCTTTGGCCCTGGTGTTACCCATTAACATCAGCCATGCCAACACAAGAATCTCACCATGGTTCTCTCCCCTCAAAAGGGCTCCCAAGGAACAACTTCGCCTTTGGGGGGTGGTGGTGATGGGGGAGTGGGGAGAAGAAATAAAAGAACAGAAGGAATGAGCGAGGGAGAATGAGAGGGAGACCTTCCCAAAGAGGTATTCCCTGTAAAGCTAATTTTGCCCCTAAATCACTGTCTGAAGCTGGTTGCTAGTTAGAGATTGCTTGGGAAATCAGTGCACCTCTTTCAAGGCAGGGGATGCTGGCACTCACAGAAGCGTTTGCTGATATATGATTCATTTCTCTCATCTCCACTGACCGTCTCCACCCTGACCTTCCTTGTTTCAGACCCGAAATAAAGACCCCTAATGCAGACTCGTATTCAAAGAGACACTTTTGTCCCATATTCAAGTGTCGTGTTTTTTTTTTTTTTCTTTTTCCTGTTCAGATGTCCTCTGCGCTTTCCAGTCCTTTGTAGAAATCAAAATCAAACTGCCACCCGGGCTGGAAACATAGTGACAGGCTAAAAATGTGTCTGCAAATGTAGTAGCCTTTCTGGAGTATCCCCTTTCACCCCAATGTCTTGCATTATCCATTTACTTGGTTGGTGCCCTACGTTATCCATTTACTTGCTAGTGCCCTATGTACTTGCATCCCCTAACCAATACAAGGAGAAACACAACCAGGAAAGCCATGCAATTAATGAAGCTATACAATTAACAAAGCCCACTGGAAACAGGCAGGTTCCAGTGGGCAATGATTTAAATAAAAGTTTCAAGGATGTGAACAATTCTCTTCTCTTTTCAGTGCACTCACCAGTATGCTTTCAGGTCTGATTCGAACAAGAAGTAACAACTCCTCTCCTGAGAGGCTGCACCTTCCATCGCTTCAAGCACTTTGGCTAAAATGTAAAGAGAAACTTTGTGGCCCTGTGTAGGTGCTTTAGAAGTTGTAAGGTGTGATGAATGAGCTCTAAAAAACACAGATCAAGAGGAAGATAGCGGGGATGAAAGGACAGACAGTTAGATCAGACTAGACATCCTGGGATGAAAGGAAAGGTGAATGGATAGCCAGATTAGACAGTTACGGTAAGTGGAAGGCAGGAAATCCAAGCTTGTAGGCGTTTATCCTAAACTCCAGATCTGCACCTGTACAGGCTGCTGCCTTGCTTCATTTTTATTCAGTCCTTTCATAAGCAAACTTCCCAGTGTGATCAGGCGGTGCCCCTGGCATCGTGAGCATGAAAGAAGAATGAAACAAACTGACCAGCCAACATCATTTATATATATGTATATATATATACACACACATACATGTATTTAATCTCCAAGGAAAGCTTAGATCTCCATCCCTTTTATTAAAAATGTGGGGCAAAGGCACAGGTCAGTCCTCATTTTATCAGGATAATTTTGTCCATCCCAGTGAGAAGGGACCGTGCACTTTGAACAAGCCACGGTATGGTGGGCTCTGGAGGATTATGGACAAGGTTTTTCTCTCCAGCGTGGAGCTTGTTAACTCTCCACTGTTGCTGGAGGCTAAGGCTGAGAGTTTTCCTTGTCCAATCAGATAAACATAAATGCCTCTCACTCTACCAGCGAGTTAGCATGAAACTGTGCAGTGTCACACTAAATAATGGTAGTGAGAGGAGAGTGTGTTCTACATTAATTCGCCAAATCAAATTCCAGCAACATCCAAAACAGTTGAGATATTTATCTGACACAGACACACAGACACAGATTTCTAGGTTGGAAGAGACCTCAAGATCATCTGGGGCTGCTTGTCTGTCCCAAAAGCACAATGAGACTTGTCATGTTTCTATGCTTTCCTGGTGAGACTATTTTACAACAAAGCAATTATCCCTTGGGGATCATATAACTATTTACATATTCATTTCCTGGTGTCGTACCCATCATTTCCTATCATATCACAGGAAGGTAGCTGCCGTCCTCTCACACCGTGCAGTCCTCAGCAAGTCAGGCTGATAAGCAGCGTGGAGCTTAGAAATCAGCCGGAGAGGCACACTGGGGTATTGTGCTACCTTCCTTTACATGGCAAACCTTTAGAGAAGTGGAGAAGTGCATCCATCATCAGTGATGTAAAGTCTGTCCGGCTCACTTTGGGGGAATTTCACACTGACAGCTTCAGCCTTCTCATGTCACTTTGTACATCAGCTTTCTATACTAAACCTTGACCAAAAGCTAGTTTTGCTTCCTGCCTGGGAGGATCACACATGAAAATTAATAGAACTGCAATTTATCTATTTTTTCATGTCAAGATCTTTGTAAAAGTCTTTTTCAACGCTAGTTAAACCATTATGAAATATGTAATGTGTTCCATTTTTGCCAGTAATTGGGTTGCATGTCATCCCCCTATGTCTCCATCTACACAGGATTCCTGCATTTATTTCTAGGGTACCGATTACTTTTATTCCAAAATCAGTTCAAAGCCCAAAGTTGCACAACACCTCCACTAAGGCATAATAAAAAGGCATAATGTACAGCAACACCACCTTCCTTTGAAGCTTAGTCGTTTAAGCCTTGATCAATTGAGGCCCAACTGCTTCGGATTCCTGCACAGTCAAAAAAAAAAAAAAAAAAAAAAAGACTCTCCTGAGGTGTGAACACCTCCTGGAGATGCCTCTGCTTGTCACCAGCAGTAAAGGTGCTGGAAAACAGTATGATTCTCATCAACTCAAGTGCTCATCATCAGTACTTCAGTTACATGCCAAGTTTAGGTGAAGAAAACCACCTTTCAGAAGTCTGTAATCACCGCCATGGTTACCACATGACAGCAAGCAAACATACCTCAGCACTTGGCTCCTCACACTGCACCCCGTATAGGAAAAATCGCCTGGCTGCCAATTGATTGCGGTTTTCACTCCGATAAATCAAACCAGGAAAGGATGATCTGAATGACATTTTAAACACATACATAAAGCTCTGGCAGTAAATAAACCCAAGGAGGACAAAAACACATTTTGCTGCAAACACTGTAAGCCTCAAAGTGGCTACAGAGCAGTAACTCTCCTTTCACAAAGGACCTTCCATCTGAGACCCTTGATGTACTTTGAAAACAAATGCACTCCATCTTCTAACATCTACCTGGCCTGACTGGCAGAGGTTTCCAGGCCTTTCGGCCTCCTCCTGCTGTAACCTCCTCCTTCGTTTGGAACAGGATGCAGTCTCTTGGCACAGAAATGCACTGAGCTCTTTGAAATGCTTGGCAAGGTCCTTCGCTGCGAGGGGCATGCTCAAGCCTGCTCCACTTGAAGGGAAGCACAAAACTATTATTGACTTCAAAGGCAACGGGACTCAGCCTCAGGGTGGAAATTAGCTTCAACATTAATAGAATTAAGAGAGGGGGATTCCCTTCGAAGAACTGCCATTTCCTGGGCCATGGGATGAGATTTGTATTGAGCACAATTATAACTGGACTAAAACAATGGAAAACAGGTGCGGTACTCAGTGGCTGGGCACCCTGCGTGGCCTAGATTCAGCCGAGGGGAATGACTGTGTATAGGAACTCAAGATGGAGTTTAATTTCCTGAACACAGCCCTGCTGAAGGACAGAGGAAGGGCAGAGGCTCCTGAGGAGCACCACGGAGCCTGGAGCTGGGAACAGAGGCAGAACCTCAGCTCCCATTAGACAAAGGGCACCTGTGGATGCTTCTAAACCTCTGTCATCTAAAGAAAAGGTGAAAAAGGAAAACAAATACATGAATTAAGGATGGTCTGCAGAGGCAGCTCGGAAACTGCATCTCAGCATTCAGCTACTGCATTCAGCCCCCAGGACTGGAAATACCACAAGACTCACGGCCTGAAATGTCCTACATGAGGTGTCCCAGCATCTCAGCCTCGTCTCCACATGTTTGCTACCTCCAGTAGTCTTGGGGAAGGTTTTCATTAGGGTATGTTCTCTATTGAACTTATTTCTCTAGGATTATGAAGTCCCTGATATTTCTGAGACCTCTCTGCAATTTTGGATATGGTCTCCAGATCTTTGTCCCTTTTCTCCCTTTAGCACTTGTGCACTGAAATGTCTTCTCCCAATCCTGATAATTGGGAAAATTGGATTTACTTCCATCTCTGAAGCCCAGTCCAAGGACTGTTAGGGAAAAAAAAGTAATAGAATCAACAAACTGGATTCCTCTCCATGCCATATGACACACACACAATCCCCAGCTCCCTCTGACCTTCAGAAGGGTGCAATTCCTACAAGAACAGCCATCTCCAAACACATCAGAAGGCCCTCTTTTCAGCTCACAAGCAAAACTGGACAGCATTTACAATGAATAATCATCCTGCATGAGCACAATTTTGCCATTTGCTTCCTCCGGCAGCACATCAGGCTCTCACAGAGTCAAAACCAATCTGCTGAAAGCATCACTCTTCTCTGTCTGACTGAAACCTACTTTATTTTCTCCCCTCCCAGAGGAGAATCATCTGAGTCAGTGATTTGTGGCTCAGGGCAATGCGCAGAGCTGCCTTTCCCAGGAATTGCTGTAGTCCAGGAGGTGAAGGTGTCAACAACAGCAGATAAAGAGGAATTCACCCACCAGACAGCTTGCATATCTGATCTCAGCTTAGGTTACTTGCTAAGCAAAGACCAGCAAGATGCCTCAGAGCAGCCAACCTGCTGGAAAAAGGTAAAGTTTAATGAGATGAAGTGTGTTCAGAGTTAGGAGGTCAGAAAGGGAGGTGGGTAGTGGCTGGGAAAGCTTCTATGGACCTCGGGACTACTTGTTCTGGTGTGGAAAAGCCAACCCAAGTGAACAACAAATCAGGCCACTGATGTCCAGGCACTGATTTTTGATATTGGTCTGCTCTGATTTGTCAAGCGGTGGGGCCAAGAGTTGATTCCCCAGAGCTGGGGATGGCATTTTGGCCAGGTCCCCAGCAGTATTCATCACTGGACTGAGGACTGCCCTGGCCTGCAGTGCCACCTGGTATTTCTCCTCCAGGCTGAGGGCTGGCAGTGCCACAAGTCCGCCCTTACCCATTTTCCTGTGGTTTTCTCTGTATCTTTTCTACTGCTGCCTTGCCCCTTTTGGTAACTCATGGGCATAGCACTGAGAAAACGTTCCTTTGAATTCCGCATGGCAGAATGCTCTTTTCATCAGCAGGTGTCACATAGCTCTGCCATAAAGAACAAGGTCCCTATTGCCACTTTATACACGAGGTATGGAATGCAGAAAGAGACTTGACTGAGGGCATTCACCCGGCCAGGGGCCAGGGAGATAACAGCTCTCCCAAGATTCTGTCTTGGGTTTTTACAGCAGACTTTTGCCATCCTTCCTCTCATAGTAAAATGAAACAAGTGCTATTCTGTGATAGAAAGGGTATCGCATATGAATAGCCATCAGTCAAAAAGGATGTGCTCTGAGGATGGCCCAAATGCCCGGTTTGGAGAAGAAAAGAACAGTGTTGTGACCCCGGCAAAGGGCAGGACCCCTGCGCTCCACCACTGCCCTCTGCTGCAAAGCCTTCACCTCTGACACCCCGACCATGCCCTTTCTCCAGGGTCTTTCTGCAGCCAAGGCTACCAAATTCACATCAGCTCTTAGTGAAAGGCCATGAGTTCCTCCAAATCATCCTCGCTGGCACACAATGCCAAAATTCGGAGAAAGACGTTAAAGCTGAGAGCCTCTGCAGCATGAACTGGCAAACCTGGACCTTTGTGGTTCTGGCTTGAATATCAGAGAGGCAAGTTTTATCATACGGAATACATCATGCCCTCTCCACAGATCTGCATGGCTGACCATGGAAGATGTGCTGCTGGGTGCTGGCGCAGTGCAGCCTCAGTCTCTCTTGCAAATGAGTGAACTCCCCTGCCAGGAGCTGCCTGGTTCTCCTCCTCCTTACGTGCATCTGAACCACATTTCCTTACCTCCCCTGGGCTCCCTGACCAGTTAGTTCTCTGCACGGTGCTTGGGGCAAAGGGCACGGCAGTGCCCTGTCTCCCTTGGGGTTTCCTACCTTCTTTGTACCTGCCAAGTCTCTTTGGGCAAGTGATGCCTCAACACGTCCCTGGCCAAACGGCACATTACTGAGGCACCCAGATGTGTGTTTAGCTAACCTCAAAGACTTGCTCTAGCTTACAAGATTTCTGGTCTTTTCCAAGACAGCAGAGCCAGGCAGAGGCAAAACTTCAGAAACACTCCATGAATGAAAGGAATAATAAATGAAACACAAGCAACGTGCAGTTTCTATCATTTATCCTGCAGCTTTTAACTAAGCAGCAGCAGCGCAGCAGCTCCAGGAGACAGCCTCTCTCCATCCTCCTCCCTCCCTGCCAGCAGCATAAATAAGGAGAAAACTCCACCCAAGTCAGTGAACCGACACAGAAGCTCCCCGAGCCAACATGAGAGGAGAAATCAGGCCTTAGAATGAACACAGGAGAGGGCCACCTCCATTTGTTTGCTGCTGTGCTCCCATATTTCATTTATGGAGGCCTAAATGCACAGGGTTTCCGCTCTCCCACAGCAGTGACCCAGCTTTGTACATGTTTAACTGAGCTCAGATTGACCCAAGCTGCTCAATCGCTCCCAAGAGTATGACAAAAGTTCACCTTTTCGCAGACATGGGATAATTTTGGAGGATGCCTGCACACACACCACCACTCCTCCCCATCCCCTGCACCCTTCCTGGGATGCCAGGGGGTGAAGTAGAAGGGGTACACATGGATCTGCCAGTATTAACCGCCTCCCAGGATGGCCTTTTAAGCAGGAAAGGTTATAAATAAATAAAGCAAAAAGGCTTCTCCAACCATCCTCCGTGCGCTGGCCCCCTTTCCTCTCCCCAGACCCCTCCCTCCCCTTTCACAGGCATCCTCCGCCACAATGGGCGACACCGGAAGGGAGCAAGCTTCCACCTCCCCGCTCATGCGGAAAGAAATCGCGCTCAGCTTCAGGAGCCAGCCTTGCCTAGCTTGATTTCAGCTCTGCACATTGTTCTGGCTGGGGATGGGGGGGGGGCGGGCGGGAAGGAGGCAGAGATGGGGCATTGTTTGCAATTCAAATGCCTGGACCTAAGGAAAAACCAATAAACTTAAGTCACTAGAGAATTTCAACAAGCAGGGCCACTTGCACAAATAGGAAGCCTCCTCCCAATCGATGGGGGCTGTTGAGGAGCCACTAGACAAGAGAATAACTAAGCACTCGTGGGGCTGAGAGCTTTTCACTCAATGAAGTCCAAACCAAACAAATTCCCCCTTTAGGAGATGCCTTTATCCAAACATACTGAACACACACAGAAAGGGGCTCGGTGCCTCCGGCTCTCTGCATTTACTAAATCAGTCCTGATTTCTTCTCCCTTTTCTCTGCCCATCACCAGTCTTGGCTGTGGGCTGGTGGAGGTTGAAAAGTCCTACACTTCATAAAGCCCTACAGACACTGTTGGCAGAGGGGATGCACAAATTTACTTGCCATAAATCCCCACTCATACAGTAAATGTGGTACAGGAATAAAATGCAGCAGGACCGGATTTATAGGGGAGGTGGCTCGTACCAGCTTAGTGTTTAATTTTCAGTTCAGCTTTAACTGCCCTTTCTTAGGAGGATTTACGGATTTCCATAACTCATTCCAGCCCAAGCACCGCAGCGCGCATCCCGCAGCTCGGCCCCTGCCTCGCGGGGCTCCCTGCACCCCGATGGAGCGTGGTGGGGCGAGGGAGGCTCCCAGTGCAATGTCCACCTGGGCGTTATCTAGAGCCGCTCAAGAAGTTACTGATGTTCAGCTGGGAGGGCTCCTTGTCCGTATCTGGCTTTGCCTGCTGCACACAGCTGTTTACAGAAGCCAAGCAGAGATAAAGCCACGGAAAGGATGCAAACCGAGAGACCCCTTGGCACCATCTACATGCTGTGCCGGGGCATCTGATAAAGCAGAGGAGAGTGGGAGTGGCTGTCAGTGGCCCAGCCTGTGGTACAGCATTGCTGAGATGTAGGAAGAGAAGGAAACAGTGAGGAGGTGGTCTCCCTGCCTGTCCTCTCCCTCCCTGGCTTTAGAGGTCCCCAATCTGGTGCTGACCCCATAGACTCAAAGAGCAGGTAGACTGAAAGTGCTGGCTTGAGTGGCCTGAACCAGAGAAGGGACCCCAAAAGCCCCTTCTTTCCCCCCCAGTTCAGGCCCTGTCCTGGACAACCTGGAGCACAAAATTCAGACTCCTCCTTCTTACTTACCACACAATTCCTTTTTCTTTCTTTTGCCGTCTCTCGAGAAATTGCGAGGTTTTCCTGACCAAGACTGCAGGTCTTTGAGCAGTCACCAGACACACACGGCTCTACTTGCTCTAGTGGTTGGCAACCCTGCCCAGAGCAGGGGGGTTTGAAACTAGATGATCTTTAAGGTCCTTTTCAACCCAGGCCATTCTATGATTCTATGATTTCTCCCCAACCCACATCACTGCCGCTCTGCCAGATCCCCCAGAGGCTGGCTTCCTCCACCATCAGGGTTGCTTACTGAAGGCACACTCTCTCTCTTTTGACTTTCTCTGCCCTCTTTTGTTCTAGTTTATTTTGTATTTTTTTGCAAGGAAACAGGGTAAAGTGAGATCTAACACAGCCAGCCTAAAGTTCTCCCTCTTGCTCTACCGTCTGTCCCCAGCAGAAATGACAATCCTCACCAGCGCTGCAGGGGGATAGATCTCTGTGAATGACATGCAGAATATGAAGTGGATAAAGTCCAACAGCATCCAAGTCGCTTCCACACCTTCCTTGGGCGCACATTTTCACACAGAATCTTGGGAAGAGCTGGGGAAAGCCCCCAGGATCGCCCTTTGCATTGCCTGGCAGGCTGGCCAAGAGGTCAAGGGGAACAAATGCCAGACAAATCCACTGGCCAGCCTCTGCTTGCTCACAGTATGTAACTTTTCCCCATTGTTTGGGTAGCTAATTGTTCGCAGGAATTTTGCTGCAGGGACAGCCCATCTCTTGTAAAAAGATCTCTGGAGTTTTAAGTGTGGGGCTGTTACCTCTGAGCAAGACGGGCCAGCGAGCTTCTCACAGAGAACAGGGGAAGGATGTTCCGAGGGAGGCGGAGCAGCTATTTGGCTTTATGCTAATCGTGTCTATTTTAGCTCCGTTCAAGACAGCAGATGAAAAAGATACTACTGATTTTAAAAATGGCACAACCTACCTCAAAATAAATTTATATTAGGAATTTACTTTGTCATCACGGGGACATTCAGGACACAGATGTACCAAATGTCATGATGCCTAATTCCCTAAGGGTTTGTGTCAAAAGACAAAAATTTCTCAGAGATAACTAAAGAAGAGCATTTAAGGTGGATGTGTTAAACCACATCCAACCCCTGTGCGACACTCTTGTCTGGAAGCGGCTCTAAGTTTATATATTTTAATTCATATTGGAAAGAAAGCTAGACCCAACAAAAGCCCTTTGATTCTAAATAAAATGTACCTTAGCGGTGCTGAACTTGTGCATGAAATATATGTGTATACATATATACACATATATGTGCATATATATATATATATTCTTCAGATTAACATTTTTACATGACTGGCCCTCGGGGTTGCAGAACAGTGAAGGGCTCTCTCTAAGCAAACCCCTTCTCTAACACCAAGCCAGCTGTGCTTATCGCTACCCAGCCGCCACAGTGACTGTTCTGCTTCTGTTTCATTCATTTTGTGGTTCCTGGATCTTATTAATGTAGGTGTGAGGGGGTGGGGGACGACAACTCGGACCCCATTGTTTATGTCTTGCTGGTAGGAAGGGGGACTGAGAAAAATAAAAGCTAACAATAAAGCAAAGCGTTAGCCAAAAGAATGCTTTTATTGCCACCAGGAGTAATTCAAACCTTTTGTGGTGGTTTTGAGACAAAGTTTATGGTGGCCAAGTCGTACATTGTTGGTCGAATTTAAAAAACAGGCAAGGATATTTTATGACCATTAATAAATGTTTGTAGCCTGCACAAAAACATGGGAGAGGTAATCACACCTCTCAAGCCAGTCACCTGCAATGGTCAGAGAACTGACTTCTACCCCCATCCGCCCTCTCCACGTGAATTACTGCTGGATTCATTAAGGAAAATGTTGGTTTCATTCTTTCTATCCTTTCTCTGAAGTTTCAGTATTCTCTGGTTCAGCTTACCAGGCTCGAATGGGCCAGTTTGCAAACCTTACACAGCCTCACAAAATTACTCCAGGTCAAATCTCCCCTCGCACTGAGACTCCAGATAGGATGTACTTAAACTGTATGGAAATTACCTTGTCACCCATTCAAGGCCCCTGACCAGATTGCTATAAAACAGGGGCACTGACTCCGAAAGAATCGTACTTATTCATAGATTTTAGGGCCTTTGTGATCCTTTAGCTTGACCTGCTGCACAGCCCAGGCCAGGAGACCACCCCATGTTGATGCCTGCTTCAGGACCAATAGTTGTGGCAGAACTAGAGCAGAGGAAAACCTCCCGTCTGGAGTTAACAATTTACACCGATGGAAAAAAATACATATATAATACACACACACACACACACATCTCCACTGAGGCAGTAGTTCTTCAGAAGTGCTACCTCTATTAAAAAACATAGACCTTATTCGCCACTCTTCCCATGGGTTGTCAACGCTTTTGCCATGCTTACAACAGAGAGGCTTGCAGCATCAACATGTCAGAACAGGAATATAACATTTGACTTCTCCCAAATACAGGACACGCATACTGACTGAATGCCTCTGGTTTCTGTATAACACCTTTTCAAAGAGGAAGAGAGGAAAACTACTGAATTTATCTTTTCTGTAATAAAAATCACTCCCTCCTTAACACCACTAGCCATAGATATCATCCACTGTTCTTTTCCTTCCTTCATCAATTCTTCTGCGATCTTCGATTTCTAATTTATCCAGATTGATAAATGCTTCCACTCCCATTTCACTCTCAGGGAATTGCCCGCACTCTTTGTTCCTCCCTCTCCAGCCTTAACCACAGTAAGCACGTTGGTTTTAATGGCTTTTAGTGCTTTCAGAAAGCACTCCTGACTGCTCTGTATTCCTGGCCCGCACCATTATTTGCCTTATCTCTCCAGAAAAATGTATGAACACTTATATCCATTTCCAGATCATTGAAGGAAATATTGCACAGCATCAGGCCAACCAGCCCAGATCCCTCGGGGAACCTGCGGAAACGCTCGGTGCTAATGACAAACCTCCAATCCCATATCTGTCAATGCCTAATCAGTCCAAAGCCATGTGGAAAATCCAAGGGTGTGATTCAGCCTGTTTGATTTTATCCATGTGAAGGTGAGGTGTTTGGTCTAAGCTGGCTGCACGCACCCCTCGGGTGGCCACCAGCAGCACTACCGGCAGCAGAAGGTGACCTGGCCCATACGGAAACAGGAGTTTCAACCCAGTGGACGTGCAGGAAGGGGCAGTGAGGGGTGTAGCACTTGATACAGAGATGGCTGCACTGAGGTGGCGCTCCTGAATCCATCACAGGCATGCATGGAGCAGCTTCTATCAACCAGCTTGCAAATCACGTTTCCTTTCTTTCAAAATCACTGGCAAAATTGGGAAACAGAAGCAGCCACCGGTCAGACTGTGTCCTGATGCCTGGCAGCAGCTAAGGAGCGATGTCAGATGAACACTTTGCTGGGCAAAACAGTGATTTCTGGGACAGTGAGGATGTGCTATTTACAGCCCATGCTCCTTGTCCACTTAATCCTTCTAAAATAAATCATAATGAATAATTTTAACATTTTGAGCTTGCAAGTCTCCCCACAACATGTCGGTAGTATCAGTCAGGTTGAACAGAAGAATTCTGTTACCCACATTCTCCTTCCCAGGCACCTAACATAGGTTTAGGGACACCTCAACAGTTTATTTTCCTCAGTAGTCTTAGAGCTTTGATTAATGTCAGTGGTGTTGATGTAGCTGTGATGGTTTAAGGATGTATTAATTAATTAACCTTGTCTCCTGATTAATTTTGTTCTTGACATCTTGATTTTGTGCTAAATTAATTCTCATTTATCCCCCCCTTTCACCCTCCCCTTTCGTAGATCACCCTCCTCACTACTTCTAATGAGGTTTCCCCCTGGATCATCTTCCCCCTCTTCTGACACGGAGATCACCCAGACTCTGCAGCCACCCCAGACTGATCTTCCACAGCACACACCGCTCACTCCCCTGGGGGGCTGCCCACCTCCACACCCACGTTCTGTAATCAATTGTACGAGAAGACCCTCAGCAAAGATCCTACAGATGTCCCCTGGCTCCCCACTCCTCCCGGATGCTCCGTATGGTCCAGCCATTGCAGACTGGGACCCTTTTGTCTCTCTCCTCCTTCCATGCTACCTGCTTGAAAAAAGGACCACCGTTCCTGCATCAGGTCCCCAGATGCTACCGCAGTACTACCACCAACCCCATCAGATGTAACATGAAGGACCAACATCCTTCTGTTTTAAAGCATATGCTTTGACTGCATGGAGTGGAGGTAGAGGAGCCAAACGCTCTGGGTTAGGCACAACCAGGTACCAGCAGTGTCACCACCCAGCTACCCCGCAAGGGAGACACCTGAAGGCAGAGGCTCTTTGCCAGCCAAGGGAGCAGTGAGAGCTCTGAGAAGAATTTCTGACCAAGGTGCAAGGATTTGGGATGCATTCACATTGGAGGTGTTTAGTTAAATACAGCTTCAAACCCCTTTTCAGGGACTCTTGCTGGATTTTACTGACAGCTCTCCTCTTCCTGCCCTGCCCCAAACTGTCTATAAACAAAATAAGTTCATCGAATGTGGGCTGCTGCTTGGAGACTGGAGGAGAGGAAACATACCCCTCAGCCCTGCCAATGACTGGAAATAGCCCCGTGTAAACTTAATTGTTATGCATTGCGAATAACAACACACCCTGGTTATTACAATCACCGTCCACCAGTTCCCGATCCACTCAAACACCATGGCTGGTGAAATCCATTTTATGATGCAAATGTAGCCAATCAATACGGGGATTTTGTTTGATCAGAGGCTTTTTTTTTTGGACAAAAAAAAAAAACAACTTATTTTGCACATCCAGCTCCTCAGCTGGAATACATCCCCGTAACTCCACCCAGGCGGGCGAGGCTCATTTACACTAGGTGAAAGTCTAGCTAAAATAAAAAGGGGAGAGAGAAACTCCCTGTACAGTCAGAGCAAGACACGTTTCACGAGGAGGGCGGTTAAAGGAGAATTAAGCATAAAACCTAAAGGGAAGACAGCAACGAATTTTGGGGCTGTGTATGTACATGCTTAGGGATAAGAAAGAAAAGTCTATACATTTATACCACAAAAGATTTCACTGGACAACATGGTCTAGCAGGAGCTTTAAAGGGGAAAAGCAGTTCACAGACTCTTCTGAATGCATCTCCAGTAGCCGGGTTGTTAAGACATTCAGGGCTGTTAATGTGTACTGTCAGGCCATTGTAACCAAACCTTTAATCCTGGGCCTGTCAGACTTGAAGGAAAACTAAGGGGCTGACAGTACTGCAGCAAATAGATTTTCCTTCTCTGCTCTCATCGCCTCCCCCCCTTCCCTCCATTTAAAGTCAGAATAACATTGAGGCTATTCCTTTCAGGGCTTGCAAAACAACTAGAAAAAAATAACAGGGGAAAAAATAAAAAGGAAAATCTAGCCTGGATGGACAATTTTCCCTCTCCAAATCCCAGTCCCCAAACTGGGAGCACTCAGCGTAGGCTGGTCAGACCCAGGCTGAGTGTTCTTCCTCCCTGGCTCTGGTTATAAAGTGCTCATGAGTTTACTTTTATTTTTGGACTTCTCTATACAAGGGGAGACACAACAAGCTGCGTAGTAAAATGCAGGCAGAATTGCAAAGTCTTGCTTTTCTTTTTTTTTTGGGTCTTTGGTTTTGGACCTAATCCATGTGGGACACGAGTTGACAATACGTGATGTAAGCAAACATTGTTCCTGCATTTCTACCTAGGTCTACAGTGCCCAAGCATCCCTTACAGACTTACTTCATGATAGCTTGGTCTGGGATTTCAGTGCAATAATGTGCAATGTTGACCCCTCAGACTCCAGGCACACGTTAAAAGACCGTTCTCTTATTTGTTGCCCGGAAGCTCCACAGTTTTGAGGGCAGGGCTGAGCAGAGTCTTTCCTGCAGAAAGACCAGTCAAGGCATTACATTTCACTCATCAGGGTCCTGCACCTCTAGCCACTGTCTAGTTTGGGTTTCTGCTGCTGGATCATCATCTACTCACTACAAAATATCGAACAATGAATTAGGCAGCAGGTTTATGCAAACAAGTGACTGTGTTGTTCAAGTGTTGACACCTCTGTATATCAAGATACCAAGAGGATTAGGATCAGTGGCAAACAACTGAGACAGAGCTGGACCTCAAGGTAGGTGGAAATTGATATGCATCACCTGTAGCTGTTTACTAACCTCTATTTGAAAACAAACAAACACTTCTGTATAAATAAACCAGGACATTACCTGGGTGCTGCTGAGTGGGTGCAGTTTTCCTATATCTTTATCCTAGATGCCTCATAATCACTGCTCAGTCCATTCTCTCAGTCTTTCCCTCCAATTCCTTAAACTTACATAAAAAAAAAAAATCACAGTTAAAATCCAGTCCACCTGTTGAAAATGCCTGCAGGAATTCTGCTGTGTGGCATATCATGCGATCTAGACCAGATCCAGATCAGAACCCAAAAATAAAAGTGCATTGCCAGAACTTCCCCTGAAAAAGGAAGTTTTCACACCCTTCTGGCAGGAGTTCTCTAAACTTGGGGTTAATTAGAGACCCGATTTTTTTTCGGGCCAGCACTTAACAGGAGATGAAAAGAAACAGACAACAGTTTCTTTAGTTATGCATCAGGGCCCTCTCCTTTGTTAGCACCCATGGCTCAGCAGCCAGGAGGTCTGCTGGAGGGGGGTGACTCCGTGTCCTGTCCTGCACCATGGACGGATGGGCCAGGCCTAGGAGGCCCAACTGAAGGAAGGGAGCTCGTCTCCAGGATTGACAGCCTTCCTGGAAAAGGGATTAAATCAGCATTTAATAATGTTATTTGCTAGTTGTACCAGTAAAGGATGAGGTCCTCACCCACCTCCCCCCTGTAGGTCAGAACAAGGCAGGTCTGTTCCCTGCACCTGGCCCAGGCTGTCCATCCAGGACCTCTCGCTAGCTGTCAATTGATCTAAGAAGGCAAAACACAGCACTGAGAATATTATTAAACGGAAATGAGCTAAAACAAAAGCAGCAAAATCAATTTGGGAACTCACTTCACGTTTCTCGGGAAAGAGATACTCCCAGAATCAGGTTAAGCAAAGCCCTACTGAGCTGCTGATTGATTTCTTAATAAGCCTTAAAAAAAATCACAGGAAGAAAAAGAGAGAAAAGAACAGATTCCAGACAGAAATGGTCATGCAGTTTCCTTGTACACACACAGAAACAGTCAGAGAGCCTCCAGAGAGCAGCGGCGCAGCAGACAGAAACACATTTGTTCCAACGGTGGTGAAAGGGGCTCGCGATCTGGGAGGGCAGAAAAGGCCAAGAAGAAAGTTTCATGGAGCAGCACCTCAGGAACGTGCTCCAAAGCATCCAGCTCCTGCTACTGCAAGAGTTAAGGATGCACAAGTCATCCACATAATAACCAGCGTGGGTTATTTTATGTTTAATTATTTGCTCTGCTGCTGTGCCATTGCAATTGGACTTTGAAACCCAGCAGGTAAGGTCTGTGCAGGAGAAAACATACAGAGACATCTGATGGGCTAGCCCCTTATCCTCCCAAATTAGCTAACTGCTCCAGCAGCACACAGCCACAGCCATGTCCAGGGCTGGCTTTCACCCCTAGAGAAGCCCTCTGCTCAATGCAGTAGTATTGTGACACCACCAAAAGCACCCAGCACAGCCCTGAGTTCAGTTGCAGCCCTTTGGCAGCCTGCGGGGACGTTGACACCTCCGCCCTTGGTGTCACAGGTCAGGACCATGTTACAGAGGTACCCGAGGGGAAGCTGTGCCCACGCCACAGCCCCTCTGTCCTCTGCAACCCAACACAGCTCCTGGACTCGGCCCTGAGCACTCGCACCACCCAGCAGTTATTGCTGGTTCACTGCCACATCCCTCCTGGGAGGCAGGTACAGCCCAAATGGGATAAACATTTTGTGGTGCTCAGTGGGGACACTTCAGAAACGTCACAACTGGGATTGTCCCGAGCCCTCCTCCCAGGGCAGGCTCACTTGTATGAAATATGAAATAGAAGTGCTTTATGCTTGCATAAAGAGAAATAAAAACCAGCTATGTCATGCTTTAACTAAATCCACATGAGGTATTGAACTTATACAGATTTTCCAGGAAAAACAAATAAGCACACACAAACAAATAACAAAAAGTAAAGAAAAAAGAAAAAGAGAGAGAGCAGAAAATCATGTTCTGCTTTAAAAGGCTGAACTGTTAAAACATCTCCAGGCTAACAAACAGGGCAGAGGTGATGGGAAGAACAAATCCCTACTCATCAAAGCTGAGGGGCTGAGACCCTGCTGCATGGACTCAGGAGTCCCGTCCCATAGGGCCGGGGGTGATGGGAGGCCATGGACGCACCATTTTTGATGGTGTAGCCTCGAAGAGCCAGTGCCAGCCCAAGGGGACATGCCAGGGCCCTGCCTTGCAGACCAGCACCTCAGTACTGTGGGCGCAACCCTGGAAGGAAAACCCTGCTAATGCTGCAGCATGCTGCCTCAAAGAGAGCCCACGTCTGGGATAGGAAAGGAGAGGAGCTGAAGTCGTGCTCCCAGAGGGGAAAACATGTTAATCTCAGTGGCCAGGAAGGCTTCCATCTAAAATTTAAACTTTGAAAAGGAAGTCCGATAGACTTTGCCCCTATGGTATATATATATGCCCCCGATGAAGCAGCGCCGGCCTTGCTATTTCCCGCCCACTAGCACTGTAAATCAACACCAATTTCAGTGTTTCCCTGGACACTGCAGGCTGCAAACCACAGCGGCCGAGGGTGTTGTCGCAAACAGCCTGCCAGCCCCGACACGGCGAGCAGCGACCTCTGAGAGTGGAGCCGGGGCCATGGGAAACATCCCCAACCCCGAGCAGCTCCCAGCGCACGCCTGCCTCCGAAAATGGCTGGGACCGGGCATGGGGGAAGGGAGAGAGAACCTCTATTTCCTTATTAAGTAGCACTCTTTTCTCTCTTTTTCTAATCTACGGAAAAATAGGAATGCAGAGGAGAGCGGAGAGAAGCCTTTCTTCACAGCGGGGGATGCTGCCTGGTGCTGGCTCTGCTGGGATGCTGCAAGCCCGGAGCTTCTCAGGGTGTTTGCAAAAGGGGAGTCAAACCACGGGCTGCAGGAGAGGCAGAGAGACCAGGACGAGCATCTTAAGGTTTAAAATGCAAATTCCTCCACTTTCTTTTAGGTGGAGGGGTCAAGGTTTGCCTATTCCTTCCTCTCCCCCTCTCCCCGCTCCTTCCCCGAGTTTTGTTTCGGGAGGGACTGTGGATGCGACAAGGTCTTTGTGCTGGCCATTCAGCTGAATGAAAAGGCCGAGGAGTCCCAGCGGAGGGAACAAACTTTTGGGGGTCAGCACGGTCAGCTTAGAATAAATGTGTCGTATTGTTTGTATTAAGGACATGATCTCAGCGGGGTGCCCAGAGCCACCGCATACAACATGAAGGACTATTTATTCAACACTGAAATACGCAGGGCACAGGACTCCTCTCCCAGGGAAAATACGAACTGCTGCTGCAAACGTGCCTGTCTGTTCCTAGCATCAAGATTTGCTGGAGGGGAGAGTAGAACTTTTTTTTTTTTAATCTTTAATATGTATCATAAATAAGGACGGGTGCTGAGCTCTCTTGGCAAAGAATAATCACAGACAGAAAGCGACGGCGGCAGCAGCACTGCAAAGTGCCTTTTTATTGTCCCTTTTCTCCAAAAGATGGACAGTTCAGGTCATTAAAGGCCTAAGATAGAAACAGTTTCTCTTAACACTGTTTGAAAACAGGCTTTTGTTTCCATGGAAGTGGCACCGGCCTTTCTCGGGCTGCCGGCACCGCAGAAGTGGCCCACAGCCCCGGGGTGGGAGCGGGGATGGCAGCTGGGGGCGCCCGCTGCCCCCCGACGAGCCCACGTGAAATCCAAGTGGAAAAGCAGCACAAAGGGGCTGGGGGGGGTTGACAGCTCGCCGTGTCCCCCCGGGAGGGCTCCACAAACGGGGCCCCCAAAGGAGGCGGCCAGCTGGGGCGGGGAGGCCGTCCTTCCCAACCTTTCAGGAACAAAACCCTCATAAAGGGACTTCGGAGACGCCCCTGGCTGTTAAATGATCCCCCCCTCCCCTTCCTCGCTGATTCATACAGAGGAGTGTGCATGCCCCCAGAAAGCATCTTTTCTTCTGGCTGACACAGCTCCTTTCTTTCCAGAGGTGTGCATGGGGCACTTGGTTAGGTTGCTCGTCAGGAGTGTGATTAAGTTGCACAGGAACAGAGGAACATCTCTTGGGATGATCTCAGCCAACGTGGCTTCAACAGAGCCAGCCTACCACAGTGCGTGGGGTCCAGCCACCTACAGCTCCCGAAATAAGCAGGGCAGATCTTAAGGTAACCCCACGAACTGCATCACAAGTGGTAACTTCAGCCCAGCCTCAATGGGAAAATAACGTGACAATAAAAATGAGGGGGGAATGAGAAGAAGAAAGGAGGTTTCTTATCCTGTGAGACCACTCCGCTAGGCCATACATGCACAGACGTTTGGGTATGTAAGTTTGATGCTCATTCTGCCAACTCTGAACCTGCCCATGGACATCAGCAGCTTCGTGGTGGGGTTCTGCCCAGAGCTAAGGCACTCCTTGACTCTCCCTCTGCCCTTGCAAACCCGATCTCCAAAAAAATATTATCATGCCTTTAAAAGAGCAATATTACGGTATAAACACACCAGCTACATATAAGAAACCAAACAAGAAAGCAGCAGCCTCCAGGGAGAAGAGGGTGCCAGGACCTCTCAACCCTGCTCTGTCGGCAAAGGCTTCGGGGCTGGGGTGTGCGGGCTCCTGGGCTGGCCACCACCAAGCCAAGGGCATCCTCACCATTTTGTGCCACTGGGGCACGGTGAATGCAACTGAAACCCAGTGGACCACTTTGAGGTGAAGACCCGAAATCTGAGAGCAGGTGGCAACCCCCCCTGGGTTTGCACAGCGCTGCCACAAATCTCCGCTTAGGGACCTGGGATCCTGGCACCGCTCCCTTGGAAGCCCCCACCATGGGACACCTTGACCCTCCCTCCCCATGTGCTGGGTGCCCCCTTCCTTTTTGTCCCCCCTGTCGCCTTTTGTGCCCAAGTGACACAGACTGATGAGGATTATTTCCCCTGCTTCCTCAGGGACAGGGGGGTTCCCCGCTGCCCTTGTGCGGGGACAATAGAGCCATTGAGCATCCTCCCGAGGCGAGGGGCGCGGGCATACCTGGCCCCCGATGTGGGAATGGCCACTGCCCCTGACAGCCATTAGCATCTGAATGAGAGTGATGCCTGCAGAACAACAGGCAATTATCCCCCTGAAAAGCTTTTAAGTGGCATTAATTGCTGCCCGCAGACTCCACGCTCTCTCAGAATGAGCCGTGTTGACAAACAGAATAAAATATACTGGAATTCCTGCAGGGAAAAATTTTTGAGGATTGTGCCTCGGCTGAGGGCAAGCTCCACTTTCATCCTCCCTGGCCACCCAGCGAGCATCTCTGCACCCCTAGCGACAGTCACACCGCTCGGGGTGCCCAGGGAAAGGAGGACCCCCTGCCCTGGGCACTGATGGACTGGATTAGCGGCCCCTTTGTCCCAGGCGTGTCCCTCAAGGACCAGGTGTGCCCTCTTGTACTGCTCCGAGGTGCAAAGGAGCGGCCCAGCCCCGAAACACAATCTCCTGTCACTAACAGGTGGTGGCTTTATCTTCCTCTGCTCTTTGGACATAACAAATACCCTTTTACAGCCCAAGAATGGGGGTGATGCGGGAACATTTTACTGTTTGGAGACGAAGATATTTTATTAATAGTGGTTCTTAATTTTTGCAAGACAAATAAATGTATTGCCTGTTAAGTACCTTCAGGAAGGTAGTAAGAAAGTCACAGCACTTTCCTGTGATTCCCTGGAATATCACATTGTGATGCCCTTGGATTCCCTATAGCTGAAATGATTTCTAGGCTGACCTCGCACATGGGCATGGTACTTCTTTCTTCTCTTTCCTGCAAAATGCAAGTCACTGACCTCAAAAGAGTACTGCAGCACTATTTTTCCCCAGGAGCATCATCAACGCTACGTGTCATACAACCATGCCAAACCATTTGGAGGAGATCATTTGGAGAAGTCTGCTCAGCTCCCTGTGTGCCTGCAGACAGAAGGGCTGTTAACCCAGCTGGCCTCGCTTTTGTGGCGTTAGATAAAACCAACATCGGTATGACCAGACCCTAAATTGTGACAAACACCACAGCTCTCAGAAAACTCTGTGACAACCCCTCATAGGATGATCTGGCTCTGGAGACCTTGAGCCTCTCTACTCACTGTGTGCACACAGGGAGGTCTGAGGGAGCAGACAGACCACCAGCAGTAGCCCACGTTCACACACTGACTGCAGGCAGCCAAATCTGCCCTGTGAAGCTGGCAGAGAGGCCTCTCCAGCATCACTTCAACCCAAGCATCTCCCTGGATGCTGCTATGATCCTGGAGTCCCACAGAGGCAGCCTGTCAGGCTGCTCGGGGCTGCCTCAAAAGCAATGTCCCCAGTGACTATTTTTTTAAACAAACACGAGAGAAGCCTTCAGTAACCATCTATACATGCTACCATGCATACAGCTCTGCAAGCTACCAACCCTTTTCTCTCTTCACAGCCAGTGGATGGGGTAAGGCATTTTTTGGTGTAATTCTTCTATCCTAAGGCACAGTTCACTGCAGTATCACATACAGTAACCAGGCAGCCCTTGGAAAAGGCTTTAGTCAAAGGTGGGACATCGCTAGCAGCCTGCCCTTCCACAGGAAAGGATCTTGCTCTGAAGGGCAACCCAAGCACAGCCAGGTGACAATTAAGATTGCTTTCCAGAGCTTTTGGTCGCAGTATTGCCATGGGTCTCTCCTGCAGTGGTGTCCTGGCTTTCTAACTATGATCCTCAGTATCCACAAAAAGGAGCTGAGCTTGTGAGTCTGTTACTGTCACAGAACCAATAACCAGTGCACTTGGTTGTGCTCTTGGGTCCTTGATTACAAACAACTCCCTTTATCAGAAATAGCAGTAATAGCAAAGCGCCCTCACGAAAGCACTCATCCTTGGTTACAAAACCTTATTATAATTAACCCAGTTCACTTAACTGAAGAGGAAGATGAAACTTTGCCTGATATTCTGTTTCACTGCAAACCTGAAATGTGCTCCCTATTCACTGTGGCTCAAAGACTTCTAGAGAATTCCCAATAAATTTGGGTCATTTTATGGCTCAGAGTGAAAACCACGTGAAAAACTGTGGCTTTTGCTAATTTAGACCTCCAACTCAGCAAGTGCATGTGGGTGGCCTTTTGAAGTTGGAGCAGCAGATCTTCTACTTTAACAAAATGGCTTAGTTCTCCCGCAGTTAGTGGCGCGGGGCCAGTTTGCACCATCTGAAGACAAGCCCTCCTGCATTTATCCCAGCACAAAACTCCAAGAGGAACTCAAAACCCATTAAGACATCTGAGGAGAAAGCTTTGAAAAAGTCTGTGGAAGGTCCAGTCAACTGAAACTGCAAAGCTTTGCCTCCAGTGTGCGGAAGAGAATGGACTGCACAGTCGGAAAGCCAAAATATTAATGTAAGCTCCCACAACATGACTCTCCAAGAAAGACAGCGCTAAAAAAATAAGCGTGGGCCCCAACAAACAAAAGATGGACCTAATGTGCTGCTAATAATAATCCAATCATCAGGACTAGGCTAATTTCCTCCCATACTGCCAGCTCCAGGCCACAAATAATTAACTGCAGAAAAGATGCAATCTTTGTTGTTGTTGACTTTGTTGCTGTTGTTTTAATAAAAGAACGAATCCAGATCCACCAAGGACATAAAGCCAGTCTGATTTGTTTCCTTTCGAAGATTTAGCCCTTGGTATTTGCTGGTTAAGTAAAAAGATGACCAGCAGGATGACGGCAGGTAAAGAATGCCGTGTGTTACATCACAGAAAAGCAAACAGATGGAGCAAAGGACCTGGGAAACAGAGAGTAGAGCATCCAATGGAGGAAGGATCACTGAGCAGGACTGTGCTCAGCAAGAGTTGATGAGAAGAATCAGTGCGCACACGAAGGCCAAAAACTGCTTCCCAATGTGACAGCAATACTCTTGGTATTTCCCAGTGTCCATAGGATTTCATCAGGTCCAGCCTGCAACTATCGGCCGGACAAAATGAGTCACCCTCAGGTGGTTTCTCTTTTAAGGAAGGCAGCTGGGTTGTGACAATCGGCCTTTCCAGAGCAATTCCTACAGCTGTGAGTCTAACCTGGGGGCATATCCAGGAGGTATAGTCAGTAAGGGTCCAGTGCAAACCATTGCTATTGCTCATCTGCCTTAGCTTATTTATGTAGTTTGATGCTTCACCCCCTCCAGCCAGAAGTGGGGACCATCTGGGGGCTCACTACTGACCTCCTGTGCCACCCTTGCCATGTTGTGTGTCTCTTACATACAGTCTGCTGTCAAAAAAAATCATCATCATCATAATAAAACCCCCACTGAGCTACTTAGCAGCTGTGTCATAATTCAAACCTGTGTCCCTACACCTACAAAATCTAAGCAAACTTGTGCTGCTTTCCACCACTGCCCCAAGAGCTCAGGTCCCAGCTGCTCTGTGGGTGCCAGGCCACCAAATCACCTTGATGAAAACCACCCCATCCCAAAACTGCCTCCAGTCCACCACGGAAGCCAAGTTAGCAGTATCAGGATGAACCCATGGATAGATGGGTTACTGTAAGAGAAGTAAAACCTGTTCTTGTCACAGCTCACCACTGCACACACACAACATGCACACACCTCTGTACAAAGCTGCAAAAAATGGTGTTGGGGCCCAGCATCAGGACAAAGAAGCATCCCCAGGTGTTGGGCTGCATTCAGATTCTTGGCTTCTCTTGCAGCTATTGAGAAGCTAAAGGCAGCTGCATCTCTTTGCCTACTTACAGAGCACATACAGTACGTGCAGGCAGCACGAATGCCCTCTTAGAAGTGGTGTACTTAGGAGGGAGAGTTTGCAGTGTTGGTGTGGAGGTGAGTATCTGCCTGGCACTGCCTGCTGCCCCTTCCTATGCTCTGCTCCCTACTGCAGTGCCAGGAGCTGCACCTGGCCAGACACAGCTCTGCAAATGCAGAAAGGCTGTGGGAACCCAGGAAGAACATGAAACACAGCCCTGAACCTCACTGCAAGCCTGGCTCGATCCAAGGCAGGCTTTCAGCAGTTCTCCTTCCCTCTGCCCCAGCCAGCGCTGACAACACAAGGGTGCTAAGGGTAGAGACACGGCCAAATGCCTTGCAGGTGGGCACCTCCCCTCTCCTCATCTCATTCCTCGCTCCCCAGGGGCCCTCTCTCCTGACCACCTTAGAGACTGCCACCGAGCCCTGCCCAAGGACGGCCTCCCTGGGTCTGGACCCTAAATCCCCGCTCTCGGCTGTGATTCACAATCAAAGGGACCCCAGGAGCTGCAGGGAGTGGGGGCGCCCACACAGTGCACCTTGGGCAATACCCAGTTGCTAAAGGGTTAAGGACTGATGGTGAGTGTGCCCTGAAGCAGGGGCTAAGCACCCCCTCTGGGAGGTTACAGGTGGGCACAGCAGCTGGAGTCTTGCTGGTGTCTGTACCAACCTTTTAATAAAGCCCTAAGTATTGACCCTTTCAAAGGGGCTTGAGACAAGAACCTACAGCCTTAGATAGGTGGACTTTCCCCTCTGTCCCTGCTCCTTGGAAGATGGCGCATGGGCATGCACGGAGCCAACAGGCCGAGGAGAACAGACCTACCAGCACACAAACCCATCGCAGCTGCCAAACCAACCTGATCCCGCCAGCTGGTCTTGCTTAGCGGGGCAACAGGGGAGCTGCAAGAGGCAGGAAGACCGAGAGGGAAGTAGTTAAGTTGGAATTAATTTGTCACTCCATATTTAACCAACCTCAAAACTATTAAACAAATCTAATAGGAAATATCCCCCAGATTCCAGATACCTCTGCGTTGCCTGCTGGGGACCAGCCACCGCGCAGGGCTTCAGCCGCCGGGCAAACTGGTGCAGCGGAAGGAGGTTCCCTCCTCCCCCATCCCCAAGCCATGTTTAATTCAAGATTTACCCTAATCCTGTAGGACAGTTCATAGAGGCAGCATAGAGGGTATCCAGCACCCCAAGCTGAGGTGCTGGAAGAAGCAAAGGAGCGCTCATAGCCCGGCTTTAGGGTTTCCTGGCTCTCGCTGGAAGGAAGCACAGGGGATTCTGTAGGGCAGTGAGAGGTTAGGAGCAGTGATTTCTGTCCTGCAGTCATCGGTGTTTTCCACCTCTCCGAAAGAAAAAAAGTATTTCAACTCCTCACACTTCAGTTGCAACTACCACCCTCTCTGCATCTGGAATAAAGAGGGAATTGGGAGATTTAAGGCTCCAGATGGAGTGGAATTGGATTTTATTGCCAAAAACACAAGCTCAGCAGCTAGAATACGGAGAGAAACTAGGGGTGGAAAGCTTGCCTATAATATAACAACAAAAAGCAGCTTTTTCTTGCAAATGGGTGAATCCAAGCCAACCCCTCTGCACGGCTTGAAACAGTTGGCGACAACACTTTTCTTGCTGTGGGATGCTGTTAGTTGTTGCCTCAGGTGTGTGCTCTGCTTTTGAGTGAACAGAAATTCAAGAATACCTTCCCCTGGATAAAGTTAGCCAGAAAGAATCGAATATTACAAGGAACGGAGTTCTGCCTAATTACTATAGCTGAATAAATTGAGATGAGCTTTGCATAAGCATCCTCCCTGCCGAGGATAACCAGCCGTGTAGTTTAGAACGGTAGCCCTCCGTATTTTTAGAAGAAAAAGAAGAAAAGCAAGGCCAGTTGCTGGCTGGAAGAGCTTGCACAGACCTACAGCCACCGCCTGCGCTAGCATTCATCTTTGCCCTGATTAAAGCAACATTCCCCGAGTGTTTCTGCGGGTAATTAACACTTCCCCGGCGTCCTTTCCGTTTGCTATCTGCTTCGGGGTGGGGGGCTCGCTGCCTTCACGAGGCGATATGGGATTTTCCACCCGCGACAGGGCCGGGCTCCGAGTGCCATCTGCCGGGCAGCGCCCGCCGAACCCACAACGCCCCCGCGCCCCGGCCCTTTTTTATTTTTTCCCAGTTTTTCGGGTTTTTCAGCCCTGCTCGTGGGTTTATCCCGGTGAACACAGGCTGTTGGGAAGTGCCTGGGGGTGCTCACCCCGCCGGGTTTTTGGGGCTGCGAGGAGCAGGAGGGCAGGGACCGAGCCGGCTGAACATCCCCACACTGCCCCTAAATGTGTCATTCAGCACAAAACTGGAGTTAAAGCCAAAAAAAAAAGAAAAAAAAAGACAGGCCACTACTATTGAAATAGTGGAGAATGCTGTCTGCTTGTGAACTCAATGCTAACCTCAGCGGGAGCAAGAACACGCTGCTCCCACCCCAGGGAGAGCACCGATCAAACGGCATCATCAAGGTCCTTCCAGCAGCACTGGGAAACCACTCCGAGCTGTCCCGCAGGCACCTTCCTGGGTGTGAAAGCTTGCAAAGCCCACTTTGATTTCCCTAAAACCCAGAAGAATTGCTTTTACAGCTGGGATACTGTCCATTTTATATTTTTGCGTAATATTTTTAAATAAATGTCAAATTTTTTGAGATAGGCGAACCTTTAACTAACACCTTAATTTTTTTTATATCCATTCTTTTCATAAGGGACAAGAACTGAACAAAACCTATCTAGGTATCCTAAAAGACTCCATGATGAAGAGGACTGCAGTTATGAGGAAAGCCTGAGCAAATAAGACAGGTTATTCAGTCCAAGTGTTGCAAACCCCTCTTTACTAAATCCCCATACCCAGACACCCAAACAGGTCAGAGCAAAGACGTTTTTGCAAGAGATTCACCCACTCCTTCCCTCATCACCGAGTGCTCAGGGCCTGAACCGGCTCCTGTTGAAGCCAATAGGCAAACTCACTGTTTTTTATGGCACAAGATCAATTCCCAGGTCTGCAGGCAAAATTCAGACAGAAACGGCAAGCCTTTTTCTCCTGGATATTAGTGATGCACGCCTCTCTGGTTTGGAGCAGGCGGGTTTCTTCAGGTGTCAAGGTGGGAAAAGCTTTAATGTTTCCTTTTTTCTTTTCCTTCAGCTGTTAAAAGGCACAAACCGGCTACAGATCTATCCACTCATGCCATCAGCAAAACAGCAGTGGTTGTTTAAAGGCAGCACCGATGCCTTCCCCTGGAAGGAAGGGAAACCTCAGCGCAGGAATCCTCATTTAACCTCCCTCAGCTGTCACACGTCAGCCCCCTTTCACGGACTTCATGGTCCTCTCTCTGCAAAGCCCAGGCACGTCTGACACCCCTAAGCACACAGCGCACGTCGCAGCTGGCACCCCACGTCCCAGCTGGCACCTAATATTTCAGCTGACACCCCACAACACAGCTGGCACCCCGTCCCGCGGTGGTGCCCCTCCATCCCCAGCACGCAGGCGGCGGCTGCTGCTGCTTCAGCATCCAGCAAGAGCCCTGCAGCTGGTGGAAGACTCGCCCCCTGCTCCCACTGAGAGGAGCTCCAGGGTGAGCGGCCTCAAGGCTGGGACTTAAATAGGATGCAGACAGCTCTGACTTCATCCTTTGCTGTTGCACACCTCCTAAAGGATCACATCTCATCCCTGTCCCCTCGATGGCTGTCCCCTGCCAGGCCAGACCGGGGCAACAGAAACTCAGGAGCTGATGACTGCTCACGCCAGCCCCACGGCTGTTCCCTTTGGGAGCTTGCAACTAGCAGTGAACACAAGCTAGCTTTACACCAAAGATTGCTTAGCTTTAAACAGGAGCAATAAAACAAAATACACCTTGAAAGTACATCCCTTCTGTGCAGAAGGGCTCGCTCACCCTCCTGCAGTGAAGGACCAAGCATCTCCAAACAGCATCTCCAAACACACCCCAGCCCGAGCTGCCCGGCAGCCATCACCCTGAAAGGGCTGGGCACAAACACATTTTCCCAGCCTAAATTAGTCTCTTTTCTGACTTTTCAAGGCATTTTTTTTTCTCACTGAAAAAGGGGGAGGGAGGTGAATAAAGAAAGAAAAGGGCTTATTAGGGCTTCAAAATACATGCCAGTGATTGTGTCCTAATCCCCAAAGAACACCGAGACTTCACCGTCAAGCATTTCAGCCAGAGCCACAGTTTTTACTTTCCTGTTTTCTAGTTAAAGGACTCCATATACTCATATAGGGAACGTCAGAGGAATGTACACCCTTCAAAAACTACACAGCAGCACCACGTTCATCACAGGCTGAGCCCAGCTCAGAATCCTCAGGGCGCCGAGGTTTAAGTCTGGTCCAAGTGTATGCGCACATGTGTTTCAGAGCAGAAATTCCTGAGCTCCCCAAGGGGAGAAAGACCCCATGTAAATACAGTATTTTTTCTAAGCTCTTCTGAGAGGATAAAATTGACTCCATCACATTAGTGTCTGATAAGGAAGAGGTTTAGAAATGTTTTTTCCCAAAGTCTGGTGTTTAACCAGCAGCAGGATTTCCATTAAACAACGCAGGAATTGACATTCTAGGGAAGAACAAATCCATTCTCTTACAGTCATGTTCCCTACAGTGATTCTTAGAAGCTACTTTGACAAAATGTGTAAGAAACAAATCTAGTGTAAGGCAAGATCTGTGTAGCAGCTGTCAGTTTGGGGCTTGCACCTGAACCAGACCACTGCCTCTGAACTCTCGTGCTTAGCAGCTCCTGAAAGAGATCTTTCATGAACGAGTGCTTTCCCCTTTTCATTCATTTCTAGTTCTGGCCTCCATGAGATCCAGCAGCAGGAAGTTCCACAAGTTAATTACACAGGCATGAAAATTTCCTTCCCATTGTTTAAACCTGCTGACTGACGATTTCATCATGGGATTGCATACAGTAGGAAGGACATAATGCCACCCTGCCCACCTTTTCCACACCATTCATCTATGCTCTTTGGCATCCACAGTCTCATGTTACGTGGAAGTCAGCCTACGTTTCCCTGGCTGGACTTTCTCCATCTCTGCTATATCCTTTCCCAGAGTGGGGGACAGAAGAGCGCCAGTATCTCTGCCATTTCAGTGCCACAGGCAGGCACCTGGCACAAGCTGGGGGTGGTTGGTGCCCAAACACCAGCTCATTTTGCTGCCAGCCCTGTTCCACACCTGGGGCACAGACTTAGAACGTAGGGAAGAAAGTCCAGCTTAGAGCTTTCCTGCTATTCCCATGGGAGCTGGGAAAGTGCAGAACAAACAATAATAACAATTACTCCAGCTGGAAAGTATTATTTCTCCTGGCTTCTTTTCTGGCTCAGCGGGAGAGCTGGTTGGAAATTGCTTAATCAAAGTATTTGTGATTGAGGAAAACAGTTTTCAACAGAATAGTAACTCCCCTGGAAATGTTTTGAAGTTACTGTTATTGCTTAACACCAAAAATTAAACATCCTCTGTAAAATAAAGAAATAAATAAAACGAGAACATATAAGTGAACTATTGTCGGTAGTGAAAGAGAAGACTCACAAAAGAATAATTTGCATTTCTGTAAGCAGTTCGAATCCCCCGTAGCAGAAAGGTACTCAAATGACTCAATAACTGTATCACCACTGGGTTGAGGAATGGGGACAGAGGGCCCCATAGGCTGTAGTTTACTGGTAAGGAACATAATTTGTCCAAACGGCAGGATCTGTCCAGCTTAGGAAAATCAAGGTTTGATCCTGCTTCAACTGCCCGTCTGATAATGTATTCTCCCCTGGTTTTAGAGAGAAGTAGGACTTGCCTTGCTTTGCAAGGGAAGGCTCATTTGGGACTTCAGATGGCTCAAAGCTTTTTAGAAAAAGAGGATTAAGACATCTGCTGGGTGCAGAGCACTACCTGTGCTGGCCTTCAAAGGCTCCATGGCAGCTGGTGCAGACCTGACCCAGCTGGGCTTCAGCCCAGGTTGCCGCCTCCTGGAGCACCAAAGCCACAGGCCTCTGCCCTCCTTCTAGGCAAGACCATCAGCTGCCCTGGCACACAGAGCTCATCCTGCCCTAATTGTAGCCCTGTGGGTGAATGTACACAGCCCTCTAAATGCTTTTCCAAGGACCACGTTCCTGCTGCCTGCAGCTTCCAGCTTGCCCCCTGCCTCTGGTTCTGCAGAGCAATAGAGCAGGGATGGGAAACCCCCTCATACATCCCAGCCACATGAGTCCAACAACTCTCCGATTTCACCGTCTCTGTCCTTAGTCTGTGACTCATTGACTTTTTTTTTTTTTTTTTATGATTCTGAGTGAGGTTACAAGGTGTGACATGTACACATTCACACCATGAGCCTCTGATGGTCTGATTCTTGACACTGAGCTTTGGGCAGGCTTGAATTATGTGAGAGTATACAGATTTGGGCCTTGCTAATGGCAGGAGAGAGAGAGGCGAACATGTGCTTTGTCCATCAAAGCTTGCCACAGGCAACAAATTTGATGCTGCTCTCCTGAGAGCCTGGCAGACACTAAGGTGCAAACAAGCAAACAGAGCAAATGAAAATATATTCTGCTCTATGGAAAACACAAGGGTTTGGCTGGTAAATATTTAACACAGGAAACTCCCCTTCCTCTCTACATCTGTTCAGCTTGCTATGACTGCAAGGACAAGAGCTCTGGGGTGCAACAGCACTTGCCTGCTCTGACACCTGACACGATGAACCAAACCTAATACCACTGGGAGCGTTGTTGGGATCCAAAAGCCACGTGGGGCGCTAGTGGAGCAAGGCATTTTAGAAAAAGGCTTTGGGACAGCTGTGCCTTTCTGTCTTCCAGACCCGCGTGTCTTCCACAGGGGCTCTGCCTTCAGAGCACAGCCGTGTATCAAGCCTGTTGTCCCACCTCACTGCAGGGTGCAAGACAGGCAGCAGTGCAAACCTGCCTGAGCACGAGTGGACAGAGAGCAGCAGGAGCCCACAGCCAAGAGCAGAGAACATCTCTGCTCACCAGAGAGCAAACCCAAGGAGCTGGAGCTAGTGGGAGCAGATCTGGGGGCAGATTTCCCACACGAAGGGAGAAATACCACTTGCTGATGAAAGGAGCGATTCATGGAAGTGATGCTTTCAGTGCAGCTTTATTCTGGGGGGAGGAAAAAATGCAGTAACACTCATTTGGTGGCAGCTGGGAGAGTTGTGCTTCAGTGGAGCAGGAATGAAACATCCGACTTTTGGAGGGACTTCTCTTAGTAAAAAGGTTTTCAAGCACTGATCAAGTAGGACTTTCAAGGGGACCCAGAGGAACGTATCCATATCTAATCCATATTTATGTACATGTATGAATGTTATTTCAGGGGGTGATGTAGTTTTGATCTACTTCCAAACTGAAAAGAAGGACGCAGCCATCCAAGCACAAATAATCCTCATTACAGCTGTGCTGACTGCACTTCTCAGCACCCTAGAGAGGACGCAACGTTTCTGCATGGTGACCATCTGTTCTTCCCACTGTGCCCAAATTTGCAAGGGCGAATCTCAACCAGCCTTTGTCCTATGCCTGTCACCCAATGGCCATCTTAGACTGGGTACCAGCACCCTCCATCTCTCCACCACCTAAGCAACAGAAGTACAACACCAGCAAGAGGACACTGGGATGGAGCAAAGGCAGAAGCTGGGGCATTCAGGTAGACCACCAGCATTTGCATGACCCCTGTCCTTCGTTGCAAGTAAATAAAGAACTGGAGCTTTGCCTCTGGAAGCACTGCACCCCCTTCCACCATGACCATGCCAGAGATACCATGTTCTTGTCCTCTGTGTGGAGGCAAGTCATGTTTTAGGAAAAAGAAGCAATTTAAAAAAATCAGAATAGATTCAAGCTACAAATTGAGCTCTTCACTCGGTTAATAATTAATGTTGCAATTGGGTGGTTTTCAGTGGGGGAAAAGGACTGGGATTTCTTTGCTACAGATTGACTACATGAAACAGTGTGTCAGGAAAAAAAAAAGAAAAGCTGTTTTGTTGAATATTTCAACATCTGGAGCCACTTAGTGGCAGGAAAAAGCAACTTCTTGAGAAGCACTTTTCATCTACAGCAGTGGTTTTAAACCTTTTTCTATTTGCAGACCCATAAAATTTCTCTCTACTTAACAAATTTAAGCCTACCGACAATCAGCTCTCCCATCTCAGTCAACCCTGGAGACATTCAACTGCAGGAAAGGCAAAGCAGAGCTTTCCTTGTCCTACACAAGACAGTGTCTCCTGTAGAGCTTGACTTCCCAAGCCAGGCAGCTGGCCACTTCATTACAAGATAATCTGTAGAAATGTGATCTCGCCTCCCTCAGCACGGTGTGGTCTTTTGGTCAGGCTGAGACCGTTGTTATCTGTGGGACTGGTATTATGTGTCTCCCCGACAAAGCTGCTGAGCTCTGCCCACAGGGAATCAGCAGATTTCTGCCTTTAAAGACTATCGCAGAGCTGCTGCGCACCGCAGAGCTAGCACTGACCATATCATCTTCTCTCGCCTGCTTCCCGGAGCTGGCAGCGCCTGGCTTTGCAGGTGCCTGGCACCACTGAGGCTGTCCTGGTGGAAACACCCAGGGCTCAGGGCAAGCCCTGGGGAGTCCATTTGCCTTGGCAGAAGTCCCCCAGCACCAGTGAGGGACTTCTCGCAGCCAGCAGCAAGCCAAGCAAAGGATAAAGTTCAATGCGAGGAATAGCATGGCAAGTTGTAGCAGCTGGAAGCAGAGAATCTGGGCACCATCCTCATCTCCTGATGAGTTTTTTCTCCTTGGACCTCTCTCCCACTCCTAACCCCAGCTTCGATTGGTTTGGCTTGCTTAATTTCTCTGCACCCAATGTCAACACACTGCCAAGAAGGAGACAAGTCCTGCACCTTACCTCACAGTGATGGGGTAGGGTGAATGTGGTTGCAAGTTGTCCCGGGGAAGCATTTCTTACTTATTTGAGCATCAACCCTGCCTCTTTAATTAGCCAAGGGTTTGTCAGCGTATCACTGGTAAATCTACTCAGAGCCCTTCTAGGAAAGCACATGAAAAACACCTGCTATGCCCAGCAAAGAATAGCGTAGATCAGGTCTTCGTTTCTGTTGTTTTTCTTCTCAGCACATTTGATTAGTTTGGTTAATTGAACATGTAACACAAACTATTATCATGCACCAGCAAAAGAGATTTTATGACTCAAACAAATATGGCCATTATTATCTGTTTCTGGCATAACAAACAGGACTATTAGCTTTGGAGAGGCAGTACTTTATGTATGGCTTTTTGGTAAGTTGGCTGCTTAATCAGGATTTATTTTTTTTTCTGTTTAAGTAAAAAGATCTCTCCTTCTTCAGTGGCTGTCTTTGAGTGCTCAGCACGGGACTGCAAGTGGACACAATCCACAGCCCTGTTAGAAGCTCTGCGTAATACCAACATTTTCCATCATTTTAGATTTCTCTCCCACAAGGGAGAATCACTAAGCACCTCCAGCAGGATTGCACCCCTTACAGCACTGCAGACCAGCTCCAACTAGTCCGAGGCTCATTTAGTAAGAGACTAATGAAAACTAATTAGCAAATGTTTTCAGTGAATGAAACTAAACATAGCCAGCCCCAGTACACACCTCTGTTTGTACCGGACATCTTTTCAGCACATTCACCCTTTGCCTCTCCCCTCAAAACTGCTCTGGCTTCCAGTTCAAACAGCGCTGCCTTGGCTGCAGAACTCGCACTGGTTTTACAATACCAGTACAGTTAGAATTGTACTGGGACATGCACAGTCCTACTGGTACAGCAGGGCAAACACTGACTCTGCTTCCTCCTGATGTCCTCTGAATGGTTGGTGTCCACCACATCTCAGTGCCAGCTGCTGGTTGAGGAGGAGCACAGCACATCTCTGCTGAGCTTGCACAGGAAGAGCGATAGAAATCAGCTTTGCTGCTGGGATGGCACTACGCACCTTGGCAGAGTAACCTGCCCGAGAGCACAGTGTTTTTACTGCTCTAAGCACACCTCAAAGGGGTTTTGACATAGCACTACAAGACATATTGATAACAGGAGACAAAAATACCAGGTACTCACCCTGAAAGACATTTCAGGAAATCTAAAATTCTTACACATTTGTTTGAAGATGCATTACTCTAGAGGGTTCCTCGTTGGCCTTGGGTCTGTGACATATATAAAGTGTTCGCTTCACTTCTCATCAGCTCTTTTTGAGCTGAAAAAATGTGACTGACAAAACAGAACTTTTCACAGTAAATGGTGAGTTTCAATACATTTCTTGCTAAAAAGAAATCTTCAAAATCCCTAAAATGGTGCTTTGACTTCTCTTGAAAACACAAATTCACTGTTTCAGACAACTTTTATTTACAGTAACTCAAAAACATTCAGTTTGTAAATGTTTTGCTTGCTGATTAGAATTAAAATATTTGTTTTTAGATACTTTGGATTGAAAATGTGTGATTTTGGACTTTTCATCCCATTTCAGAATATTTTTTGTTTGTTTTGCATTATTCTCTGTTCCCCCAATTAGTTTGCTCAGGAGTAAAGGTGGTTGTTATTTTCACACTTATGACTGAAGAAGTTTCAATCAGTACTGCCGATTTTGCCGTATAAGAAGCTAATATTGTTTCATGGTATTTGGTGGACAGTGAGGAATTTCCCACAGAGGCAGGCCTCCTGGCAGCTGTTCAAATTTTGACCCAAATCCTTCCTTTTTCACATTTGACCCCATGGCTGTTATTTACCATGGAGAGAGAGACTCACTAAGAAGTAACAGCCTCCAACCTTATTTGCCAGGATTTTGAACTGTTATCCAAGGTTAGCTATCTCAGACAGACCTTTCAGCTGTTGGGTAAAAATTAAGGACTAAGAGAGAGGCTAATAACCCTGTGTGTACCCGATATAAATGGTGAGTTGCAGGACAAGAATGAGCTCCTGGTACCCCTGTAGCATTACCAATATCTTGTGGATGCTAGCAACATTTGGGGACAGGTCTCCTTATGCTCTTAAATGAAGGGACTTTAATTTTATTGTTTCAAGGTTAGACAAAATGCAGGAAAGAGATTATAAAGTGGGTGGCAGCAGCTGTTTCTCAAGAATAGAACAGATCCAGTGCAGGCACAATTTCCAGAGGTACATGAGAACTAAGTGTATTAACCAACCTTGGTATGGAAACCAGAATTATATCTGCTCTAGGGACACTGATATTACATAAGGTCTTAAAAGGAATTATTTAAATTGGAGCTTAAAAGGTGCAGTTCTGGACATAAATGTGGATTTGATTTGCTAATTCTGGTCATCATTGAGTTGATTTTTTTTCCCCAGGCTGATGGTTCTCAGTACGCGTATGATGAGAGCTTTTCCCAGTTTTCATCAAAATCTTTTGCAAATGCAGCTGCTCAACAGTCTTATAAAACAGGCTGAACTGTTCACATCAACTCCTGAGTAATGATGTAGTGAGTCTGCATTCATCCTACCCAACCCTTGTTCGATGTCTATAGGCTATTCAACCTGGGATCATCCAATTGTCAATAAAGAAGGACACCTCCAGAGTGCCTTTCCGATCCATAATAAGCCAAACTGATCCCTCCTGAGTTCCTACCTCTTACAGAAAAACTGCAAAGAAGTATGCTCCGTTATTAGTCATAGCGGTTGTTGCTGGCTGCTTCTCATTACACGATGAAGGAAGAAATCTGAAAGCTGGAGTCACTCCAATCAAGAGCACAAAGACACACAAGGTCTGCAAGACTGAAGGGACTCATGCTGAGGTTGTGTGCATGAAACAGCACGTGAGATTACAGATGCTTTGAACCATCTGAAAATAATCCTTTAATATTTAATTAAAACAAACCGAAACTTGTTGCAAATGTTTCATGAATACGTGCCAGTTTAGATTTATCACCATAGGAGCTTCTTCAGTGGGAGAGGACATTTTGACCTCTTGATTAAATGGGCTTAGGATCAGGAAACATGGAAAAAAAGGACTGTGAGCCTCGTAAGACATGGACTCCTTGCCCTCTCTCCATTGAAGTGATCTCTGAACTTCAAACCTCAGCTCTGCCTTCACCATGTTGCTGCAATAATCAGCTGCTGTTTATTCAGTGCTGCCAGCAAACAGTTCCTTGAATAGAGTTCACCTGTATATGTGCCAGTTTTCTGGACTGCACAACACTCCTGCTATTATCGCTTTTTGCACAAATCCTGAATAGAGACAAAATGCTTGATGATAAGAAAATCCTGTTTCAAGCTGCAGAACATATTATACATGCTTTTTTGGGGGGATTGTTTTTGTTTATTCCTGCCCAGGATCATCTCTGTCCTACAATACAACCCAACTCAAAAGTTTCAAGTCTGCCTCAAACTACACACCATGCTTGCCAAATAATTAGTGCAAGCAATTACCGTGGAAAACCAATTTAATAAACAGTTCCATTCATTGGCACTGACCTGACCATCCTGCCTCCTTCACCCACCCTCCCTGACGCAGACACTTAGTAGTTATTCAAGAAAACATTTAGGTCACAAGTTCATACCCTATAGACGTTGGGAAGAGACTTCCAGCCTTGCCTAAATTTTTCTTTCCTTTTTTTTTTTTTTTTTTTTTTTTTTTTTTTGATGCTTGGGTGGTAGAATCATAGAATCATTGAGTTTGGAAAAGACCTCTAAGATCATCTGGTCCAACTGTCCCCCTACCACCAATGTCATCCACTAAACCATGTCCCCAAGCACCACATCCAACTTTTCCTTGAACACTCCCAGGGACGGTGACACCACCAACTCCCTGGGCAACCCGTCCCAATACCTGACTAAATGCCTGGTAGTGTGAGGTATCAGCTGGAAGTCCTAAAAGATTCAAGCCTCTGTGTTTTCTTACACCTGACAAACCCATTCTACAGACAAAGCTCTGAGCAACGCTGGTATGGGAATCCTGGCATTTCTCCTTCCCTCCTCTCTCCTCTTGAGCCTGTGGGCTCAGAGCTCGTTGAGGCTGCAGCCGAGGCTCCTCTGGGCTTCAGCACCACGGCCAGAGGCTGCGACGCCCGGCCTGGTGGGAGATGGTGGGAGATAGTGGGAGCCCCACGCACCTCCAAGGCTGGAGGTTGGGGTGTGAGAGTGGAGCAGGACAGCATTACCAAGTTCTGCCACTGTCCCAGGTGTCCTGCTGGTGGTGGGAGCAAGAAATTATTGGTGGTTTAAATACTGGTGGTAGGGGGATGGTTGGAGCAGATAATTTTGGAGGTCTTTTCAAGCTTTATGATTCTATGAAATGGGAGGGTATTGACGAAGCCATGAGTGGGACAAAAAGAGGATGAACCATGCATCTGTCAAGCCAGCATCTCCACTAGGACCCAATGCAACGAGCCCGTCTCTAGGCCTGGATGCAGAGCACTTAACACCAAAATGTTACTACTAACATGCCACTACCGAATCCAGTGAAGCAGGGATACAGCAGCAGTACGCCCACTAGCCCTAGACCCTAGGTCCAAGCAGTGACAGGTGTCGGATGCACAGATGAGATGGGGGCAGTAATGGCTTTGGCAGAGGTGGGCTGTATCAGCAAGTTACCTCGCAGACCATTTGAACCAGATTAAATGATCTCCAGCTATGCCCAGCCTTAATCCCTGAAATGTGGGCGTATGGTAAAGAACAGTCAGGTGAGAGCCAGCAGAGCAACAATAAAGCCTTTACTGGTGCTGCAAAACAGAGCTACCCCACCACACAGAGACCAAGAGCAGAAGGATCTGAGTTTCTTTCACTAACAAATTCCTGAGAGCAGACAGAGAAGTTACTGTCTATTATGACCTGTTTATTTCTGTAGTCTGACAAACATTAGTAAAAAGGAAGGCCCAATTTCCTTAAACCTAACACAATAAAAAATACCCTTGAAAAGAATCTTATAACCTGCTTCACCCCAAGACATATAAAAGCCCAGAAATGATGGATTTGGACTAGAAATGAGCAAATACAGCTACAATAAAACAAGGCCCATTAAAATGCAACATCTTGATGGAGGTCAAAAATACACGAATGCCATGTTGTTTGGATAACTGCCATCCTGAGGATGGGCTGCTGGACATGCACTGTAAATTATCCAAAACACCCGCTTCTACCAACAGAAGTCAACACTCCCCAAAAGATGGCAAGGCTGTGATCCTCTCTGCTTTGATATATTTAATACAGTGAATGGCAGTAACTGGTTTGACTTGACTGGGCAGGGGAAAGGTAAAATAACTCTTCAGAAGATTATAATCCAATTCCTTTGCAAAAGAAATAAATCTCCATTACTGCCCTACACCTCTCCTGCAGTTTCCAGTTGGACTCTATGTCAAAGGAACTGCTTTTATGATGGATCTGGGGCATTTATTATGACAACACAAGGCATAAACACTGCCCAGCATAAAGTGGCTTGAGAGCTCTGATTTCAAGCTAAATGCAATAAGAGAAGGGAACCTTCCTACACTGGGGAAATGAAGACTGATTTACTGGATTACGGGGGGAGCATAATGTTTTCACTACGGAGACTCTCACACCCCTCTCTAGCCCTAGCCATGAGACATACTCTTGCTATTTCAATTACGCTAAACCCTCCTCCTTTCCCCAGAAAATATTTACCTCTTGCACATAGAGGAAAGACCAGAGCATAAAGGCAATAGCCACACAAAGCATTCTTTCACAGCATCAATCTCACAGAATCACAGAATCATCTAGGTTGGAAGAGACCTCCAAGATCATCTAGTCCAACCTCTGACCTAACACTAACAAGTCCTCCACTAAACCATATCACTAAGCTCTAAATCTAAACGTCTTTTAAAGACCTCCAGGGATGGTGATTCAACCACTTCCCTGGGCAGCCAACAACACTGGTCGCATTTGAAATCTGTTCTCAATCTTCTGAGAACAGATTTCAAATGCGAGCGGTGTTGGGATCCTGCTTGCCAGAGCCCTGAAGTGTCCAGAAGAACATGATTTAGAAAGCTGACTACCTGAAGTGTCAGAAGACACACGTGCTTACCAGCTGGGCACAACACAACTGATGGCAGAGCACTTCCCTGCTCCTCCCAGTGCCTCTCCGGCTGCCAGAGCTCACCCCTGGTGGTGCGTGGACCCCTTCCCCCTCCTGCTGCAGCAGTGCTACCACACAGGAAAGACCCAAACTTCACCAATCCTGAGCGATTCTGTGAGCAGGGCTCTTCAGGAGCTGGGGCATTTGCAGAGAAGGGGCGAGGGCCAGTCTCCTTCCCCTAAGACCCCTCTGCTAGATGGGGGCAGGAGCAGGTCTTTCTCCTTCCAGGTGGGTTAGAGGAGTTTTCCTTGATACCTCATTTTCTGCACAGGGGAGGACTCCTTCCACCTGCATACTACAGCCTGAGGGCTGAGATACTCTTGCATCCCCTGAAAGGTTTATGACAGTTTAATCTCAGCAAAAATCTGAAACTCCAACTTGAAATGCCCCGAACCCAGGACTTGAGTGTCTGAGACACAGCTCTTCTGTGCTCAAGTGGCCTTTAAAAGAACCCCCCTGACACCACGGTGCTCAGTGCCTGCTCCTTCTCTCATCAGTTAGGCACACTGCACAAATACCTCGTGGATTAAGTCCCCCTGGCACAGGAACCTGTAATTTGTGGATCCTGTCCCAGTTTATATGCATGGCAGGCTTTCAGCTGCCTTGCCCCTCCATGCTGAGGGTTTTGCTGCCTAGGCAGGAGTATAGCTTTCAGGCTCTGTGGGAACATTACAGTCACAAATTCTGGTGCCTCTCAAGTTTAGGAGCCCCTAAGGTTAGACTCCAACTAAAAGGGGTTTTCAGGATGGCAGCTTTAGGAGCCTGAATTCCATCTACAATATGATTTTTTAATTGGGTCCAGATCCTCAACACCTCTGCAAACATAGCCCTTAGCAATAAAAATCCAATTACCCATGACTGGAAAAAATTTTACACTAAAGCACACATATACGATAAAGCCCATGCTCCACCCTATGGACTCAGTGGCACTTAAGTGTGTGCTTAAAGTTACAGTTAGGCAGGTGATTTTCTAAACAAGCTAAAGCTAGGGATGCTTGAACACTCCGTTACACAGGGCACACAATCCCACATTCTTGCCATCTCTTGGCTTCTTCCCCCCTGGAAAACCTGCTGCTCTATCCAAGCTCTAATCTGACTGCTTTGCCCCAGGCAGTCAGAAGATCAGCAGCTAGCTCTAAGCCCAGCATATCAGAGCATCCAGACTGCTGGGTTTCCCTCTCATGCCAAATGCTACCTTTCTTCCACCCTCCTCCACCAGAAGATGGAAGATGAAAAGTAAGAGATGGGAGAGAAATTGAAAATTGCTAATCTCTAATTTCAGGTTGATAATTTCCTTTGGCCTTTGGGGTATTAAAATTAAAACACTTTCAGACTGTATTAGAAAAGGCTTCAGTGCTTTGATTGACAACTTTCTTAATAACTTTTTTCTTTGCAGAAGGCATTACATTCAGTTAATCTTTAAATGAAGTCAATTACCACTTCTATCTTTAAGATCAAAGGCTCCCTTAGCCATATGGGGGGAGGGAAGACACCATTTCTATGTACTTTCTGCTTGGGTTTGGTAACTGATGATACAAAACAGCAAGGAAGAATGTCGTGCTTAATCACCCAAGATGATATGATGAAAACCTTTGGGCTACCTTTTCTTCGTATACCAAAACCCATACTTAAAACACATTTCTTTAGTTAAAGACTTCAGAAGTTGTACAGGCCAATCAGTTGCATTCGTATTGCAAAGATTCCCTTTTTATTTCAAGTGACATAGTCATGCTGCACCACCAGACCTCTGTCTGAAATGGTTTTCCTTGCTGTTGTAACAACTGACACCCGCAATGCCTGCAGCTAAGCCAGAGATTGCCGACACAAGGAGTGCTCTCCACATTTTTCGTCTGCTTTCAATATTTGACAGGGCTTTGCACCAGGCACTTTCACTAGGGCTGCTTGAAAGATTATCCTAGAGATGCTTTTTTCTTCTGGGAGAGGGCTGATTTAATGAAATTAAGCCACCTTACAAGTGTAAATTCACTTAATTTTTTGATGGGAAATCACCAAAGCGTTTTGCTCTCAAACTTAAAATGCCTTGTCAGGACTTTGATATCACAGCAATCAAAGTGCACATTAACAATGAAATCCAATTAAAAAGAAAACAAAACTATATCAAAACTGTTTTGACTATACGGAAATTAAATATCACAATAGCATCAAAACTCAGCAGCAGTATTAGAAGCATGTTGACTTTTCTTTTATTATTTTTATTTTATTTTTTTTTAACAAAGAGCCTGGTCAGACAAAATCCTGTTTTTTTCTTTTGAGTTCAGGTTAATAGAATCCTGATATTCCCCGGGGAGCTGCTTGGCCCATGCTGAGACATTCATGAGAGCATGTTGAGCACCACCGAGCTGGGAAGGTGTTGAACCAGGAATGATGATAATGATCCCACCAATGGGGGTATAAAGAAAGCCCTGCCCATTCCTTCAGGTGAACAGGGCACTACCAAAAGAAAGGCTCTGGGCTTCCCAACCCCAATGGGACGAGATGTGCCTGTCACAAAAGCAGCTCTAAACCAAGCAAGGGGCTGTTCTTCCTAACTGCTCTTCCACACTGATCTGGTTGGACTAGCTGGCAATCCACCAGTCATCCCTCTGCACTTTAAGACTCTTGCTCAAAAACAAGCTACTTGAATTGCATGAACAGCTTGTATGCTCACCATCTATTTTGGCAGGCATGAGATGGGTTCCACCCAACCTGCAGCTGTGGCTAATTCAGACTAACCTTCCCTGAGAACCTCCACCAGGAGAAGCCAGCAAAAGGTCTCCTTCCAGCAAGGGTAACTTTGTGTGTTAATTCCCTGAATCAGTGGGCTTTGTGCCTGAATACTTAATACAGCAAGGAAAATGGACACGAGCCTTGTGTGAGCTAACAGAGGCTGCTTCTCCACACCAAGCAGCCTGCATTGGTTTACCTGACCCAATACAGAACCAAATCTTTGTTTGAACAAATACTATTTGTTTGGCAAGAGCTTCTTCTAAGCTCTCCCACTGAACACAAGCCTTGCCTGGGATTCCTTCCTTTGGGGGAAGCAAGAAATCAGCCAACCCTAACATCATACCCTGAGAGCTATGCAAGGGGACTCGCTGAGCAACCTAAAACCTTGGTTTGTAGGGACCAGATCAACCTTTTCACACACTCCCAAACGTCCAAGATCTCCCCAAAGATAGGCTGGGGCCACCAACCCTCCCTGAAAGCAGCTTGCAAAGCAAGCCATAGCCAGCACCCCCCCAACCCCAGCATTTGCAGTCAATGCCAGAGGTGAAAGGATGGGGATCCGCAACCGTATCACTTTGCAATCAGACTCTTCAGCGCAGCCACGCTCTGGGGCACTTTGTTTTACTTCCAGTAAGGGTATCTGATTGGGAGCAGGCAGGGCAGCACCTAGGATTAAGGGGGCCCATCTAGCTGCTCCCTTCCCTGCTGTTCCAGCAGGGTTTGGAGCAGGTGACTCGTGCTGCGTTCCCCCAGGACGCTGCCTGGCCGCCAGCCAGTCTGAGGACAGCACAGAGCAGCTGCCTGGTCTGCTGGGAGCGCCTGGGCCTTGGCGGGGGGCTGCATGTCCCCAGGAAGGGCAAATGCCACCATTGCCTTCTCCCTAATCTGGGATAATTCCCTCTTAGAAATGTGATCAGGCTTGCACACCCCTGGCATCAACATCCTGGGTAAGCCCAGGTGAGGAGGGCTGATTTTTTTTTTTCTTTCTTTGTTAAATCATGATGGGATGGGGTGTGGGGTGTTTTCTTCTTAGCAGCTGGGCTGATAAGAAAACGGATGACAAAAAGGCCACAAAATACTTCAGTCTGTTCTTTTTTCTTAGCACCTCACTTGAAGAAGCTGGAAAGCATCAGAGCCCTGGTGCGGACACTTGTGCTGCCTCCTGAGCAGAAACACGGACGTGAGAAGGGTCTCAGCCTTTTAGAGCACGTTTTCCAGTTCACTCGCATGAAGCTCATTGCTAACCTTATTACCACTGTGTATACTATTGGGAATTCTGCAGCAGATGAGAGGGACAAAAGCAAACAACAGGACTTACAGCCAAAATTTAACTACCCTTGAAACCGTTGGAAGCCGATAGAAAGCCATCTGGTGTATTAGACACGAAACGATGTTTGTACATGCAAGACCCTTTGTTAAGAGTGAGTTATCTAACTGCAGCACTGGAGCCATGGGATGGATGGAGTTAACACTCAAGGCATTACAGTACTTTTAATAAATTATCTGTAAAATACCTCCTTTAGTCTAACCACAAGTCAGGGTCTGATGCAGGAATCAATAGCAAAGATCTTGGTGTGTTATAAACAAGGTCAAATTAGATGACCACAGAGCCTTCTTCAGCTTCAAATTCTATTAAAGGATGTGAAAGGGAGAACATAAGCAGCCATTACTGAAAGAAACTGAGCATTTAGCCTACTTTTGCTTCTGCAAATGCAAAATCTTAAAGAAACAAACAAACAAAAAAAAAACACACCACTAACAACAACAAAAACTCACAGTTAGTGCACCGGTACGCCAGAACTGACTCCTGGCCACATGAATATCAGTGACTTCAGGAGACAAACCAGCTGTGGTGGAAAAGCTACAAAGTTCATGTAAGGTCAAAAACAAGTCTAGGGTTAAGATCAGAATCCATCCAGTTTCCTACAACTGTTCTCCAGCAATGGGGTTGGAAAGAGAGTGCAGGCTAAGAAGTTAAGGCAGGGAAAAACCAAGTCCTGTGCCCCTTTTGTTAAATCCAGGGCAAAGTATTATCACAGCAAGTTTTCAGGACACACATACAAGGCCCTTTATTCCAGACATTACATTAGTTTGGCAGATTCCACTCAACAGATTCCACTCCATGCTCTGCAGATCACTTCTGATCAATGTGACAAAGACTGCTTTCTTATTTTTACTGATGTGGTTTAGTACTTGAAAATAAAATATACCATAAGGCTAACGCTGCTTTTGACACAAGTAATTTTTGTAGCTACTAGCCTATGTTATTTGATTGTGACTGGAAAGAAGGATTGCAGTCACGAAGCAGAGTGTTGTTCCTGACACTTTCTCTGATGAGATGTCAATATTTTGAGAACTGAGATGGAGGAAATAAAAGGTAGGTGGCATCCCTTCTGCACCTTGAAACTTTCAGCCTAAGACGATGAAAGTCTGTCACTGCAGATCCAAAGAGAATTTGGTTGGAAGGGGTGTCTGGAGAGGTTTCTAGTTCAACCTTCCCCTCAATGCAAGACTAACACCGCACACGGGGTTCAGTCACATCTCCAAGGCTGGATAGCTCACTCCTCTGTTTCAACCTGTACTACCCAGTGAACAATGCTTTCCAAACACCCATTCAAATGACATTTGGAAGCGTCATTTTGTGGCATTACCCCTTGTCATATCATTTCCCACCACCAACAGACGAAGAGCTTGGCTCTGACGTCTTTAATACAGTTCTTCAAAGTATTTGTAGGCTGTTAGTAGATTGCCCTTCAGTAGTTGCCAGTAGATCACTGGTGTATAAATATACACTGGTGGCACATCCTGACTGCTATGTGAGTCCTGGTTCTCCCTATGTTCACAATGCCTACCAAGTGGTGAGCAGCCAGCACTTCCCTCTGGTACATGAGAACATGCTTCCTTGGTGAGAGAATTAAAGTAATGATGCTCATGTCATTCCTGAAGGCAGGATATGGATGGGTTCAGGACCCAGTGTGCAAGAAGACATTTCATGCTTGATAAACCTCTGAAATCATTGCCCTGCTATGGACACCAGATGCAGACACACCTGCTCCACACCAACGCTGGCCTGGGATCCCAGAGGGACGGATGCTGGGCTGGGGACCACAATGCACTGCCTCCTGCTCAGACCCTGGAAGATGAAGCTTTTCACCCTCCTGGGCTGAGGAAGGTGAGGTCTCTACACCTAATACCTCTGCAACAGAAACCACCACAACTATCTGCAGGGGTTGATCATGTTTTCCCCTTCCCCAGATCACCTTCTTGTGATTTGAAACATCTATGCTTTCTTTTCACATGCCTATCTTACCTCTCCCTGGTTTTTTACCCCGTATTATAATATATTCTTTTAACCTCACCTCTGCATAGCATTTTTCTTACATCAAGCAGCCTTGCTGCATTTATTATGCTTTTGGGGAGTAAAGGAAGAGCTCTGCATGGTGCAGTAGCCTTGAGGATGGCAGTAAAAATAAAATAAAATCAGGATACCATAAAGTTATCAACATCAACAAAGTGAAGAGCTAAAAAACAGCAGCAATTTTCAGCCTCCTCCGATGGCATTCATTATGTATGCACAGCACAGAAATTTTCACAAAACTTTCTTTCAAATGGACCTGTTTAAATGTATAAAATGTGTAGTGGATTAGGTGATTCTTTAACCAGGCTCCCAACGGGACTTACTTAAGTGGAAACAGCTCTTTAGAGGAACATCCTGAAATTTGTTTTGACTTATCTCCCGAGCTGTCTAGAGATTTAAATCGTCACTCTTAGATGTGGTCTCCTGACTGTGCCTGCAGCTTAAAATAGCATAGGAAATGGGTTTCTAAAAGGCTGTTAAATAACAAAAATGCTGGCAAAAAATAATAATGTTAATTTCTCTATTCCTCTCGAAATGGGGGAAAATGTTATTGACCTGTTCGAGCTCAATAGAAATTTTCTCACAAGTTGAAAGAACTGGTTGTTTGAGCAGATTACATTACCCAAATTGTCTCCTGTGGGAGACTTGATCACTTATTGTCTTTTCTGAGAGCTGCTCCTTTTCCAGTACATGCTCATGTCACCCCCTTTGAAACTGCAATAGAATAATTAAGACCATCCAAAAAGTTCTGTTTCCCAGAAAACTGGGCTTCTGGACAACAACAAACGTCTAGTAAGAAAATGCAGGGTTTTGTTTTAAGTACTTCCTTTAAAACACTGAATGCTCCCAACTAAAAATAAACTCATTTTTCATCCAAAAGCCCAAAGATTTCTCTTTTGAAATGCTACTATGCTATTTCACGAAAGGAAACATTCATGAGTCTGCTATGTTTGGACAAATTTCTGTGGTCATACCTCATGCCTTACAATGCATTTTGGTCATGATGCTTCCCTTACCAAGAGACTGTGAAGCGATATGGGAGAAACAGTTCAAACTATCTGGTCCATAAGGAAGGAGGAGAATGAGGCACCCACAATACACTTCCCATAAAGTGCCATGGGAGCCCAAATTGTTATTAGGGGTAGTGAAGGTGATCTAGCTACCACTAATCTAGTTACCATGAATAACCATAATATTTAGCAAGCACCCAGGAGGCAGAGTAAGCACGATGCAGTGTTCAGTCTGGGTCATTTCCCCATCTGTAACATGAAGGTAGCCATGTGGCTCTTTCCTAGCTTTTGCCTGCCTTATTTCCCTCAACACAGGTTCTTCAGGCTGTCTGTCCCATGCAGGGCAGGGAGCACATCCCTGGGTCTGTTTCCCTGAGGTGTTCCCTGTAGCCATGACGAGATATCTGCAGGGGACCGTCACCTTGAAGACCTTCCACACACCTTTACTGGCATCAAATTAGTAGAAGCAGAGCGCAACGCTGTGAGTTTTGACTCCATGAAATACCTGAATGAGGAACAGCCAGTAGCAGATTGGATTCAAAGAAGCAAAGCTCTGAAGTGATCTTTGCACTGCTCTCACAGGTAAGTCAGAGGTAAAGTGCCTCCTGGAGGGCCCCTGGCACGCCCAAAGAGAGGCCCCAGAGCTGCACCTTGCATCTGCACCCCCTTGTCCTTAGCCCCAGATGCCCCATCCCTCTCTGTCCTGCTGGAGGTCTTTACCTACCTGTGGTGCTCTGCAGCCCCAGCTCTCAGCTATGCCCAAAGCTTCCTCAGGGTTCTGGTCTCTGGTATGGACGCACTCCTCACAGCCTCACATTTGGCCTCCTGCACCGAGAGCACTTAGGGGAGCCTACAGCTCTGTTCCCCCATCCTCACGTGCTGCAGCAGGTTCCAGATGTACACTCTTTCCATCTTATTATTATATTATTATTATAAGCATCCATGTGCCCTGCTGCCAAGGGAAGGCCACATGGGACAGTCACTTGCTCACTCCAGGCCCTCAGAAGCTCTGCCCCTGTCACGCCATCTCCCAGTGCCCCCAAACCCCTTACAACAGCCACCTCTCTCACACAGAGACCACATCCACCCAAGGGTGCTCCCAAAGACACTGGTGTCAGAGCTAAAGTTGTCGCAGGGATAGATAACACAACAAAAGGTCTACAAACCATCTCAGTGATTCAGATTCTGTTACCTGCTTTCAAACAGGGCTGAAGCACACAAGATGATCTTCAGCTGGCCTAACTTCAGGTGGTGAAAACTGCCCCTATGCTGACAAGTAGTTTGGTGTAATGGGGCAGACCCGAGCACCTGCACACCTGGTCCTGATACTCAATATGCATCCTGGGGGATTGATTTAGCACAAAGTTTAGTCTGGTGCCCCAGAATAAACATCCTGACCATGCTTGTGCTTCAGAGCTGGAAGGATCAGCCTTTGATTTGGACCATTACATCTCCACCAGGGGATGGAGAGCATCTGGAGCACACCTGGAGACAAAACGGGGATTTGCTTCAGAACTGCTCTCCTCCTCTGCACTAGAATACTCATTTATTTACAGGTAAAAGACTACATATCTAATCCAAAGCAGTTGCCAAGATGCCACTTACAGTCGCTGGAAAAAGAAGACTTTCTCAGGGTGAGATTAAGAAACCTTACTTTTTAAAAGAGTACTTCAATGCTTCAGTAAAGCTGCCTGTATGTTTTTTTTTGTTCTTTTTTTTTTTTTTTGAAGATTTGATTAGAAAATGCCAATTAATCTGCTTCATCAAAAAAAAAAAAAAAGACCAACAACTTTTCCTGGGAAAGCATCTGTTTTGATGTTGTTTTCTTTCTTCTTTTTTCTTTATTTTTATTTTTAAAGAGACAGAAGTTATAAACAAAAAAAAGAATCCAGTTTTCTGGTTTAAAATTACTTTGAAATTTAAGCTAATTGGAGTAAAATAAATCTTTTAAAAATAAGAAACATTCATAACCAAAGTGAAACATGACCTTTCTGGGGATTTTCATCTTCAGAGGGAAAAGCACACTTTGAGCTCTCATCTATACCGTGGGTAATAAGAAAAAACAGGAGCTATATATGTGTTTTAAACTATTCTTAGTAAAATATTAACAAGCCATGGATGCCTTTTAATGGCTCTTTGGCATCCCCAAGTCTCTGGAGTGGGAATCTCAGACTCCAGCTGAACCATCTGCATCTCAGAGCAGCACCAAGAGCCTTGTGCTGACCGGGCTGCACTACCTCGCACATCCATGGAGGACATTTGCCCTCACCTTGTAGCGCAGTGCCTTGGCAGACCCCGACTCCCCAGGTTCCCAGAAACATCCCAGAGCATCTCTGCTCGAGTTCAGACATTCAAAATGAATAAACAGATAAACAAACACAAAACGGCCCCACCTCATGCCGCTCCCTCCCCTTCCCTCAGCCATCCCGCACACCCTCCGAATGCTGCTCTACAGAGATAAGCCCCTGGCATTTTCCCTCCCAGCCTCCAATCAGCCATTATCATAAGAAAGTGCAAAGCATCTATCAGCCGCACAGCCCAGTGATTTATGTTCAAAGTTAGGATTATCTATTCTGCTCAAATCCCTTCAAACAGGAAACCAGATAAAAGAGAATCAGACTCCGCAGATAAAATTGGAATATAGGTTCATGCAACAGAATGACAGGCAGGTTTTTATCTCACGGCAGCTCCAACCACCTCATTTTGTCAGGAATTGTGCATTATCCACAGCCAGGGACTCGCTGCATGACCTTCACGACATTCGTGCACCTTTCCCCAGGCTGCTGTGTGCGCGGGATGTGGTGTGCAAGCCTCCTGGCCAGGGAAGGGGCAACAACCCTGCAATAACGTCTCTGTTAAAGCACAGCCCCAGGGCTTCCAGGGCATGGTGCCAGACAGCAGAGCTCCCACCAGCCCATTTCTGCTCCCTGCTGGGCAGTGATACACGCTTCTGCCCCTTATAATGACCAGTTGATCTCATCATTACACTGCTTCCACCCTCACGTCTGCAGTTGTGCTCTATGCTTTAAGAGGAGAGAATAAAAAAGTCTGTTGAAGCAATGCACAAATAAATACCATCCTGAGCCGGGCAATTTAGCAAAAAGAAAAACAAGTTTCCAGTGTTGGACCTTTTTGACTACTTCTTTTCCAGCATACCAGGATGCAGGGCTCGGTAATTTATTGCCTCCGTCTGACAAATAACTTCTCTATCCTGTAGCCATTACGCTTCATCTCTCTTTATTCTGCTTAATTAGACACTATTATTGCTGGCACAGTAATGAGACTTTTGCAAGCAGGATCACAACGGGCTAAGGTAGAATGCTTTCTTAATACAGTAGAAACCTTTTTGACAAGACAGCCATTCATTATGGCTGCAAAGCAAGGCACAAAGGCACTTTGTTGGGCTTTTAATTGATTGCCACTTCGTCTGCCTCCCTTGGACTACCTAGCTGTATTCACAGGAAAAACGGGTGGTTTAAGAAGTGGTGGAAAGCAAGGGAGGACCAGATGACCACTCAGTGTAAATGAAGGGATAGGAAGCAAACTCAGCCAACACAAAGCATCCTTTAGGGTGACTGCTTGGGTACAGGGGTGTCCTGCAGTCCACACCGTGAGTTACTGCCACCAGCTGAGATAGGAGCAGGCAGAAGAGATGTGTTAATGCTGGGACACTTCACCAGACCAGGTGGTTTCCAAGTCACATCAAGTTGCATTTATCTTCCCTTTTTCCTCTGGCTCAGGCACTGAAGAACCATGATTCTGTCCGAACCACTTACACGACCTGCATATCCATGTATTTTTCTCTTGGGATATTCTCAAAAGTACCAATTAACCACCTCCTACTTTTTTTTTCCCCCTTCTAGAACACAGACCCAAGTGACCCTCTCTGACAAGTGAGGGACACTCAGACTGCAGGGATGTGAAGGTACCACAGCCAAAACAGGCTTCAACAGCTGAAGTAACATCTTTTGGTGGAAGACTGGAGGCCTGCGAGGAGAGGGGATCAAGGAAAGGCACAGAGGGTGTGAAAAGATCTCTGACCTGCCTGCACAGCACCTAGCATGCCACAGCCCAGCTCCATGCTTGGGTCTCCTTGTTGTGACCACAGCAGGAATCAAACAGGTCTTCAAAAGTCTTCAAAATCTAGGGAGTGTGATCCTGCTTGCAAAATGTAGGGGAACAACAAAACTACTGCCCTCTTATCCTCAGTAAGCAATAGAACTCCACACTTACTTATATTATTTTTAATCCTTTAAATTTTAATAACATTGTTATTTAGCATTTGAGGTATTCAAGACAAGATTATGTTGAACAAGGTGATGACACAGCCAGCTTTGACAGAACTATGCCAGAAGGACACACTCAGGGCAAAGCAGTAATTTATGATTTACGTTGCACTACTTTACACTGGGGAAGAAGCAAATCTGGAGCCGCAGCAGAGCTGGCTGCGGCTGGGACTGTTTCTCATTTGCTGCAGGACAAAGAGCCCAGCAGGACGAAAGAAAGAAAGAAAGGGCCACAAAGACCTTTCCTTACCTTTCCTCATTTACTCAGAGGCTTCATCTAAAGATTCACAAAGGGCAGGAGATTAATTGTGCCAGCTGCCATCTCTCTTCTGTATAACCACAGACTTAGGACCTTTCGGTTCTTTCTCTGCAGTGCCTGCCACAGCTTTGGGAGATTTACAGTCTGTCAGCCCCTAGCATCCTCAGTTTTGTTCTCCCTGAACCTCTCTCTCTGGCATCACCTTCATGTCGGGTCCAATTCCTACCTTAGATAGGTGTTTGGCCATATTACCTGAGAACTACCTGCTTTCTACCCCAAAACTACCACAGTTGTGTCCTGACGCTGCTGTCTATGACAGCCCTCTGCTCCAGCGAGGGCATGGGGCTAAGTCTGAGAAGTGCCCCCAGCCCTGGTGGGAGCTGTCCTGCGCCCCCTGGCAGCAGCCACTGCACCACATCCCTGGGTGCCTGGAAGGCCAAGGCTGTCCCCACAGGTCTCTCCTATACTGAGAGATTCAGAAGAAACCACTGCCACTAGGCCAGCAGCGCAGGTACAGCAGATGTTGGTCATCCCAGGTGTCACCAGTTGTTGATTCAAGGGGTCGAGGCAGAGAAAAGCTGACTTTCTCCTGGTGCAAATCACTCTAGATCCTGGTTGCTGGTACAGAGAGAAAAGCAGCAGAGAAAAGAATTTTCTAGCCTAACTAGGTGGCTTTAATCTGCCATTAACCTGAGCTTCAGCAACTTGTCTGGACCCAGTCTCTGGTAAATAGCCATTGCTCAGAAGCAGCCCGGAGAGGAACAGAACAAGCAGGACCTCTGGTGCTTAGGTACCCTGTGAAGTCCGTGACCATCCTTCTCCATCGAGCTGTGGTCCCATTCCTGGAGACATCCCCTGCAGCACAGCGCCAGCACGGGCACATCCCTGACAGCTGCAGCCACCGCAGCAGAGAAATGCCCTCAAGAGCATTAGACAAAATTATTGCATTTCCAGCTTGCTGCTCCTGCTCCAGCATCCTGCACCACAGCTGTGCAAGAACACATCCCAGAGCTGCAGCAGAGCAGCCAGGAGGCCTGGCAGGAGCTGACTGCCAGCACATCTTCAGCAGCACCAAAGATCATGCACACCTGCATGGCCAAATGCAAGTATCCTTACTGTGTCTGTGCCCCCTTGGGACTTTGGTTTGAAGCTAACAGGTCTGCTACCACGCCATGGTGCACGTGAAGGTGATCCTGCCTGACTTAGATGCCCTTGGCATGGCTGACATGCAAGCTTACAAACGAGGAAGAGTTTACAAGCCTTCACAAGATAAATGAGGATTGCATGAAGAGTCTCAAAAGTGTAAGAGACAGGAAAAAAAAATCAGGTGAAAAAAACTCATGACTCACATTGCTCACTAATTCACGGTGCTGGCAGTATCGAATGAGCCACAGGAACAGAGACCAGAGCTGTAAACTGGGATTACTGCAGAAAATCTGAATTTCCAGTTTGTGCTATTTTTACATCTCTGTCTAATCCATCTCCATCTCACCATATCAGAACTATCTCAGCAGCCCCTAATAGCTTCCCACTCCCCCAGCCATTACAGCTATCATGTATCATTTCACTTCTTTAGCATTCATTAACACCTTTTCAGGCCTCCCTTCAAGCAATGCATCCACAGAAAATCAGTGACATTACCCTGCTGCGAACAGGAGCAGCCCTGGCGTTTCTGGGAGAAATACCCAGGCCAGGCTGGCCCAGCTCCAATGCAAACACCTTCTTAATGCACCTAATCAATGCCTTGATTACAGCAATTTAGTTTTCTTTTTAATGGGCTGCACAGAAAACAGAGCCAAAAGGAAGGGTCCTGGGGCACTGTCCCAAGACAGGACCAAATCAATGTAAAATACTCAAAAAAAAAAAAAAAAAAAAAAGAAAAAGTTGATTTGATCTCCTAAAAACCTTCAGTGTGGACTCTTCTGTTCCCCCATCCAATCCCCACGTTTTCCCCCACCCCAACAGATAGCCAACATCTAACTTAATTTCTCTACTGTGGTTTAAACTCCTTGGGACAAATTACATCTCCTCCATGGGTGCATGTTGGTTCTCTGTGAAACCACCCCAAGGGATCACCAGCCCCACCGCCAGTCCCAGCAGCTTGGGTGTTTCCAAACCTGGGTTTCCCTTCACAGCCAGGGCTTTGCATGCCCACCTATCCGTGGAGTGGAGCCCAGAGCCCCACAGAGATGGGGTGGGCATGCAGAAACAGGTACCAGGGCTTGCTGACAGCCACTTTCCAAATTACTGGTAGATCCAAGGCTTCTTTGTGCTGTTGTGAAGCCATAAAATGGCCTTTAAGGAGGATCACGTTGCACTTCCCTGAAGCTATTTTGTACCATAGGAGAGATTGCAAGCTGATTCAGGGATCAAGCCCAAAGGAGTTCAATTAGGACGTTACCCCCAGCATCTTGCACTCCTCTTGGAACTCCACCCTGGGCAAACCAACAAAAACTCTCCTATTTCTCTCATATTTCTGAGCACTGTTTTCCTGCCTCTCCCAGCCAGGCTCACCAGTTGTTCACAACAGGTCCAGCCCATTCTCAAAGGGCTGTCTTTCTATCCTGTCCCAGGCACACAGCAATGCTCAGCCCTGCAGCTGAGAAGGCTCCGTGGTCCTCTGGGAAACAGTGCCACAGCTCTCCTCAGGGACCTTCAGGTGTGGACGGACAGCTGGACCTGGTCAGAACCAACCCAGAAACCAACCTTGCAGAGAGCTGCCCCCAGTTGGTGTGAACATTGTGTGTGTGCCCTACCAGTGAGAAGATTTTAGCTGCTGAGTTTTGGGTCCTCACAGTTTGCCCTGTGTTAGAGACAATGCATACAGGGAGGCAGAAGACCAAACCCTCTGGGCACTTGTTCCTTTGCATGAAATAGCACTTTCAAGCTACGTCAAAAGCCTGAATGAATTGTTTTTGCAAGGCTCTCTAGTGCCCTGGGATGCAAAGTTCCAGTGGGGCAAAGCAGCGCTGCTAACAGAAATGCAAACATCAAAGTCGTCTTCTGGAATGGGCTGAAGTGCTGATTTGAAAATATTTCCAAAAGATGTTTTGCAGCTGGAGAAACCCAGTATTCTAGCAATAAGTGGGAGAGCATTCCCATGTAAATTAATATTTTCAAATGCACAAGCAAAAGACGTAAGAGTTTTTCAGAGACGCAAGATTGGAAAAATCCCCCCCATCTTAAATCTACGAAGGGCATTTTTGGTAATGGAAAGAAAGGAAACAAAAGCCATTTCCCTTCTGGAACATCAAACAGAATTTTACTGTTGCTCTACTCCCCATATTCCGTCCTCAACAATCCAAAACTTTTCCTACAGTGCTTTTCTGTACCTCAGCTGTTTATCTGTTTTTTTTTTCTTCCAGTTAAAAAAAAAAAAATATATATATATATATATAAATCCCTGAATCTTTATGTTTGCCCTCATAGGGACAGAACTTATCCTTGGCAGCTAGGAGTCCAGAAGGCTTTTTTGGGTTCTTTGGTCAGAGTTCCTGAAGCATTTTGACCACATTATAGCTCATCCACATCTTCCCCTTTTTATTGTACAGTTCCCAGTATATTTAGAAGCAGTTAATCATACATCTGAAATGAGAGATAAGCATTTTACATTTATTGCCACTCTCAGGTGCTGTATCGTTTTTTATCCCTTTGGCTATTATCTGATGCATTTGATCTTTCTGTTTAATGCCTGCTTCCCCCATTAACTTCTTAACTTCCGTAGGCTACTGTGCCTAACGTAATAGGGAAGAGCTTTGATAAAAGCATACATCAGTCAAATTCCCTTACTTCAAGCTTTAACTTGAAAGGGACACTGCTAAGGTGTTTGCCATAATGTTTAAAGTCCATTCCCCGCCCCATCAATCTGCGTTTGCAATAACCCTTTGAAAAGCTAGCAACTCAAATCACTTCCCTTAGTGAAAACTTTTCCACCAACTTGCACGCCGCTCTGCAAGGAGAAAGCAGCCAGACCGTGGTTAGAGCAGGAAACAGCAACGCAAGCGTTCTGGTTTCTATTTCCAGCCCTGCCCCACAATGTGCTGAACGGGTCCTTTCAGGTCTATATGACTCAATTTCCCCATCCATAACTGATCACTATCATATATCCCTGCAGAATTGTCGGGAGGTTGGATTAATTAATAGTTGTAGGATATTCTGAGAAAAAAAAATATCCGTCTTCTTGTGGCTAATGCAATATGACTACACAGTTTCTTCCAAATGTGTTGGTATTTATTTAATTAGAAGGAATAAGAGCGGGGGAAACCACTGGGGGATATTCGCTGTTATTAAGAAATCCCATATGCTGAAGCAGGAGCCACCAGGCGAGAGCCCACACGCTGTACATTTCTGGTTCAGTTTGCCCAGGGGCTGCTCACCGGCTGGGCAGCCCCTTCCTCAGCAGCACCAGGACCCCCTGCCCAGAGACCCAGAGCTTCTCCAGCGGCCAGAATTGGACAGACAGAGCAGAGGAATTAGTGGGAACAGCACAGGGGGTAGGAATGCCATGGCTCAGAAGGCACAGCTCTGCTGTGGCCCTGCTCCCTCCCCTGGCTGAGGACATTTTGGCCCTCTACCTTTTTCTGCAGTCCCTTGCAAGAAATGAACACGACGTGCATGAAGGGTCTCAGCCCCTTCCCCGAGGAATGGGTCACCCAGAGTTGAAGTGCCCAACGTCCCCCTGCCCACCGTATGTCCCTCCTTCCTGCGCCACCCACCTTGCCTGGGCTGCTTGGGGAGACCTTGGTTCTCTGCCCGAAGTAAATCAGAGTTTCTCCAGCTCGGCTCAGAGCAGAAACCACCAGGCTCCCTGATACAGGAATATCAGGGACACAACTGATCTGAGGCCACTGCATCCTCTCCAGCTGGACACTGTGCCAGCGGCCCGGCCCCACCAGGTGCTGTTACAAGTGACCCTAATGCCCACTTTGCCATCCCCCTACCCCTCTCACCTCCACCTCCCCTGCCCAGACAGCCCACTAGCTGAATGTCCATCACGTCCCTGAAAAGTTCTATCAATTTTGCTTTGAGAGGGAAAATGATGGCATGGGCATCTTCAGCTAAGCAAGAAGACTCCTGTACAGTAGGCAGAATTTGAGTTTAATGCATCCCAGGGGAATTACTTTCCCATTATTCCATTACTCCCAATATACTCAGATGCTTGCTTTCAGTTTTCTTTTGCCTTTTTTTTTTTTTTTTAAAGACATTCCTCTAATATATTTTTTTGCTGTTTGAAGTTTATGGAAGCCTCTTAATGTTGTAAAAGCATTGAGGAGTGGGCTGGGAACTGCTCTACACACGTTGCCAGACAACACAAGGAAATATGAGGTATTTAACCAGTCTGGCCATACTATTCCACCTTGAAGAAATGCTGCTTTCCCGGTAAAACCATGGCCTGGGCTCCTACTGCTGCTAGGTGACATGGAGAAGAGGTTGTGTGAAGTTACTGATGTGTATTAAAGGGAGAAAAGTTTCATATCCATGCTGGTTAGGATTCATTGAGAAGCTACAAAATAGTGTGATGGAGATAAATCTGTCTATCATGCAAGTCACCCACGGAATTTATTAAGACTTAACGCCCCTGGGTTACACTCAAACTATCTATTTCACAAAGCAAAGAGGGTTGTTATTTTCTTTCTGACCTCCTGTAAGCTGGACTAAGTAATAAATTCTTGTGTCATATAAGCTTGCCATATCTAATCTGGGGACAGCTTCCCCCTTCCCCTGGTGATTCTGCCTCGAATCTGAGCCCACTGAAATTCATTTGGCGACAGGGGGCAGACGACACGAGCAACTTGCCTTGACAGCTAATTATTTTCCAGCATACCGACCTTTCAGGGGATAATATCACTTGGAAACTCACTTCTTTTCACCTTTTAAATTTGGGTACTTTTGCAGAGCAAAGAGACCAGCAGAGCTAGTGCTCCCCAGCAAGGGCACATATCCTCCTTTTTTAAAAAAAAAAATATATATATATATAAATAAATAAATAAGAATTTGCTACATTAACATTGACTGATAAGTCCATGACCTTGACAGTTCTGCTCCTTTCTCTTCCCCCAGCAACACCGATGCCCAAATCCCCCTCTGAGGGGTGGCACAAGAAGCTCTGACCATAATCACACGTGGCTGCTCAAGCACCCCCAGGTCGCAGCAGGGATGGCCAAGGCACACCCAGAGTCCAGGAGAGACTTTGTCCATGCTGGATGAAGCACAGGCAAGGTCTAGAATGGACTTTGGTTCCAGGGCAGTTTGCACCAAGCTGCATTGTGTGAACAAGGCAAACAACAGGGGAGGCACATGGAAAAGCAGTGGTTGCTCAAGGGGTGAGCATAGAAGCAAAGGCTCTGACCAGAACTTTAGTTGGAAAAAACCCTGTGGAGCAGCATCTTGGAGGGAAGAACCTGTCCACATTCAAATGTGTCATCAACTAAAAAAAGATGAGGCTAAGGATTTTCCATTAAAATGCGCCCTTTTCAATTTTCCAGTGTCATAACCCTTTGGGAAGGTGAGAAGAGTGATTTATTGACCCGTTTTAAGCGACAGCATTGCACAGGGAAGCTCTAACTCAGCTGCGGCCAACAGTTGAGTTCTGCCAGCCCTGTGCAGGTGAACATCTCAAAGGGACCCAAGCAGAGCACTTAGAGGACCACATGAAAGAGAGAATAGTGTGAAGGCACAAGAGATGCTGCCTGGGAACTGGATCAAAAAAAACATGTAATGATTTGTAGAGCCTTAGTAAGCAGAGGGCTTTCTGAAGATGCTGACTTCAGGATGTGGGAGAGAGAGGGGGGGATTAGGACTGGCACCGTGCCATCTCCCTGTAATTGCTATTTATAAAATTCTGCACCTGCAGGACGAGGTGATTGATTAACATGCTTCATAAATCTCAGGCAGTTGAGCAGCTACGACGTGGTTACAATTTTCTTCATAAAGTTCTGGCCATGAAAAAATAAAACAGGTTTCCAAGGGAACCCAGGAGCTTCCACAAACATAGCTATTAGGTTGGATTCTTTTTTTAAATGCAAACTTTCAGATGGAAACAAAATGATAAATGCTCATTTTAAGAAGTATCATTTGGGCTTTGTCCTCCAGTTTTGGAAGGACTCTCGCATTCCATTCCTTTCTGTCTTCTTTTCCTCTAAAGTTTTTCTTCTCTTTCAAAGTTTGGAAAGCCACAGAGCTTTTCCCCCTATATTTTTTCCTTCTTAAAATCTCTCATTTTTATAGCAAGAAATAAAAGCAAACCAAGAACAAAATAAATAAATAAATCCTAAACAAAACTTCAAATAAAAGTGTACCCTGTGTTGCTTGAAACCTATAATTAAACTCACCATATTCTTAAGTATCTCATTCAAAGTAAATGGCATTTTCCAAACAGACCTACTTCTTGCGCTTGCTGCATTGTGTGACTCTGGATCCAATGCAGAATTGAGGAGATATGCACAACTGTCTGCCTTGGTAATGCAGAAATACTCAAGGTATATGGCTGTGAAATCATTGACCGAGGGGATTCATCCACAGTCAGGTGATGGGAGCTGTGCTGCAGAGATGACTACTAAAAACAGGGCTCTGGGTGATATGTATAGTCTGCAATATAAACGCTTCCTTTTCAGCATACAAATCCCATCTCTGCCAGAAAGAATTCCATGATAAAGCAGGAATATTAAACAATAGGTACATCCCCAAGTTTGCTAAGAGTTCAGGGCAACAGATACTATTGCAAAAAACAGCCCAAATGGAAGTGAAGCCCAAGCTGGATCCACACCATCTCCGTGCTCCTTTGTGCAGCAGCACTTCAGGCTTTACTCAAGTACTTCCAGAGGATTTACATATACACATATAAAACCAGTTCTACAGAAATCACAGTCCCCTTCCTCCCTGCATCTTCCTGCCCGTCCCCTAACACATGCCATGAGCTGCCTTCAGCAATGCCTCTCCTGCCTCCATCTCACGGCCCGTTTCATTGCATATCTCTCACCACGGAGATGCTGCCATCATCATGGCATTGCAGAAATATATCAGAAAGGACCAGTTGCCATATGCCACCTAATATTTCAGAGCAGAGCAGATGAATGAATGCAACTTGGCAGAGAGCTTCCTGGTTTGATGAAATTGGCCCCATCTGTCTGTCCCTTATGGAAAGAACAGAGCTGCCAATGAAAAATTTGCTGCGTGCACTCTGATTTTCCCTCTTTCCATTTCTATGGGTGCAATTGTGCAAAACTATTTTTATGTTGCAGTGCCGAGGCTTCATGCCCACATCTGTGCTTTTACACTTCTTTCCCGGTGCTGACATTCTCCCATAGCTCAGTGAAAAAGGAAGCTTTCAGAGTGGAGGACGATTTCAAGCATTGCAATCCAAAAGGAAGTCATCAGAGGCCAGTTCACCCAGAAAGGTTGCACTGAGGAAGCAATGCCTGGTTTTTAGCTACTTCGTGGCCCTGAGGAAGAAAATTTACTTCCAGGTCTCAGCTAGAAGGTAGCTTAAATCTGCCACCCAGAGCACAGCCACTGCTGCAGCACAAAGCAACGAGGTGGCTGAAGAACAGGAGCTCTGCCTGGGCACAAGATCAGCACTTCCACGGTAACACCAGCGCCTGGGCATTGCATGAGCACATATGCACAGAGAAGGGAAAGGCTCTGAGATAATCCACACCCCACCCCCTTCTTTTGGGGAACACTGATTTTATTCCCCACTTCAAAGTACCTCTTGCTTTCCCTTTTTGCACAAAAATTGGCTGAGTGTTCTCAGCTGAGATGGAAGCTTTATTCAGGAGTCATTTCTCTTATTGCTGTGGCAAACTTCACAAGCTTTGAGGACCATGCATTTCAGGCGAGCCGAGCTCCTCTTCCCAGCGGCTGAGGCTGCAGCCTTTCCCTGACCTCTTGCTCTGAAGGTTAACATGAGGTTAACAGTGGAAAAGCAAATCAAAGCCCAAATGACACCAGTTACCTGTTCCGGTTTGTGTTGCTTTATGACTCTGACTCCGGGGAACACATGCCTGACCGCCTGCCATCTCCCCCAGGGGGCTGTGAACTAATAACGTCTCTATTTCCTGCCTGGGAGCGCATTTCAGCTCGTGCCTTTAAAAACAACCAAATAAATTTCTGTCTCTATCAAGCTTTCATTGCGAACAGGGAAAATGAGAAGTCGAGATGATGATAACCTAATCACTGGACTCTTTTAATAAGCAGAATTTCCTCTTAAATAACTGGTTTGAATCTCTGCCAAGCAACCAAGCTCCCAACATTTCTAATACCCAGCCGGCGTATCATGAAAGCAAGTATGATGAATTGTTTTGCATTTGGTTCTTGCATTAAACGAAAGCACCAGTTGGGCGTTAAACAGAAGGGTCACGTTCCCATTTGCAGTCGTGGAAATCTGGTGCCGCTCCCCCAAAGGCTATGGAGCCGCTGAGATTCACTGGGTGACGAAGTGCCACGAAGCTAAAGCTCAGGGCAAGCCACTGAAAGAGGGGAAGGAGTGGTGAAGGCACTGCTGCGTGGATCCTCTTTCTGAAGGGGTTAAGGGCTTGCCCAGGGTTACACAGGGAGTTTTATCATGGACCTCCGGAATGCCAACGCAGTGCCTTTGGCAGCCAGACGTTAGATCAGGTTTCCTGTCTAAATACAGACTGAAGTGCCCTGCTTTGTGTGCAGCTGATGATCTGATACATAATCCCAAAAGAGAAATAATAAGAACCATAGGAAGCAGATTTCCCTGCACTGCTCGGTGCAGCCAGCCTCTTGATCCATTTGCTTTCATCTTAACCAGAGGAATTTTTCATCTCCCATTTTATGATCTTTTTTTCACGACAATAGGTTGGGGCTGGGCAGCAAGGCTGCATGTTATCGTTATAATGAGAACAATCGGAGTCGAGCAGTTATTAATCACCCAGTCATATGATCCATTAAAACAAATTCTTATTAACCACAAGACATATGTTTTTCTCCTGAACTCCAGAGATAATGCCTGAAAGCAGATGGAAGAACTGCACTCACAAATTAAATTTGATGGGGCTTTTAAAAATAAATTAAGTCTGGCAGGCCTCTCTTGTGTTAATTAAGCTGCTACATAACTTTGGGAATGTACCTGTTGCTTATTACAGGTGTTGCTGAGGGGTCTATTTTCTACTCATTTTTTTTCACTGCTTCAAAGACCATGAGCTAAATCCTGAACTGCTGTAAAGCAACACGACCTGGGGAGCAGGGAAAGCTCTGGTGAGCCACTGCAGCTCGTCTGGACTATTTGACTTCTGGCCAAATATCTCAGCGTTTTCTTACAACTAATGCCCATGGATTCAATTCAGACATATTTGCTGGCTCCAAGCCGCACCTTATTTCTCCACGGAGTAATTTAGGGTGACTGTTGTGCAGTGGTACACTCCTGCCCCTGCTCAGAAGCATCTCCCTGTGCGTGCCCCTGCCTGCAGCAATGCAGCTCTAAGGAGTATCAGCCTGCCAGCACAATTAAGCAGTTCTCAGCTGAGATCAACATGAGCGCAGGATGGGACTGATGCTGGAAATACCTTAGGGTGTTGCATACACCAGCACTTGGGACTAAAGGCACCGGCCCTAACCAACACACACCACTGGAAAGCATCAGGACATTGAAAGTGACACAAGGGTGATGAAAACACCCACACAGATTGCTCTGTGGGCAAGTCCAGATATCCACAGAAGGTTGTGTCCATGGAAGTTGCCTCCCCAAAGCCCTGGAAGCTCTATGAGCCCTTTAGGAAAGGGCTCGATTTTAGCGTGCCAGTTCAGCTCCTGAGGTTAGGAAGGACAGTAAAATAGTCACCAATACAACCCAGCAAATTTGCAGTTCCTAAATGTTAGGCATTAGTGCCTAAAAGAGTGTCTAGTGACATTTTAAGCTCCCTGAAGTATCCCTCCTGGTGGCCAGAAGAGAGATGCATATCTTTTCTAAAAAGGAATGGGTTTGCCAGAGCAATCCTCTCCCAGCTCCCTACATTCACCTTGCACAGGATGTTGTGTCTAAAATGGCACCAGGCACCTGAATCAGTTCTTGGGTGTGCAATCTCATTAATCATTGAGACTCCTCTGGTCCATGGAAACAGTCAGGCACTTTCAGAAGCTTATTCATTCCTACAACACAAATTGCTTTGCTTTGACCACAGAAGCCTCAACAACTGGCTTACACTAAACGCCTGATTTTTGGTAGCTAAATTTAGAAGAAATGAATCGCTTTGACTGTATATCATTCCCTAGATGAACACAGCAAGGGCCCAAATCTAACCCAAATGGCTTCTATAAAGATTCAAATCAATATTCTTAGATTGATTTTTTTTTTTTTTTAAATAGCATTTTCCCCAGGATATGCCCAGCGCAACTCAGGATGGAAAGTATGTTTTCACATAGAACAGCAAGGCAAAATAGCTTAAGAGTGTAAATTTAGGAGGCAGACTCATTGACACACTACAGGGGAAATTTAAAGTCAAGACAAGGAGAAGAAAATGCCTCAGGAGCAGCAAGTGGTATATCAAAGGATTTCTGTGCTACTTTCATATCCTCTTTTTATCCACAACCTTCACTAATCACCACCATTTCCATTACCTAAGAAGCCTTTTTTGCCTTTAGAAAGTAGAACATGAATGGCTCAAGTATTTGGGAGAGCTATTTATATACCACACTAAAGTCAGGGCAGGTTTAAATACAAGCAATCTGCCCCTCCTTTATCCCTAGCAGAGCACACATACACAGAGTTAACCCAGAATAATGGCATGTTTAATCAGGGGAGTTATTTGAACACATTTGTTCAATATGGCTGGCAGTATTTAAGGTGTGTACACACCATCTCTCAAGGGTGCTAAAACATAGCTGGAATGAATGGTTATTGCAATGAATATCTGTTTTCCCTTGCTCTCAGAAGTCACAGCGGTATTCCCCCTGCCAGCCCAGTCACGCATTAAAAGGTGTGGCTTAAAATTAAAATGTGACTTAAAATTAGAAGGACAGCCTCTCCCCTCTGCTTCTCCTTTTATAAGCATCATCTTTAATATCTAGATATATTAGTATTACTTCAATGTAATGTCAGCTGTGGATAATCAGCATTCTCACCTATGTTAAGCACCATCCACACCACCTCAAAGACATGTTAAATATTTTGGTGTTTTAAGATTCCCTTTATAGGAACATCTTTGCTAAGTAAGAAGCAGGGCCTGAAGCCTTTACCAGCATCCATAGCTGTTCCTCAATGTTAAATACAATGTTAAATACCTAAATACAAATTCATTTTTCAGCTAAGACACTTCCAGTTTTCAAAACCTGAGATCTTGAAGGGATCCACATGGAGGATCCACACCTGGAAGCCACCCCATTTGCACACAGCAGGACCTGGTGCCCTCTGGGTGACTCCCAGGGCTCATTCCCACAGACGCCTCCATCTGCAGCAGGGACAGCAGCTGCGTCCCACGAGCATAAAAGCCTCCCCTCTGGCTTGCCCCTTTGGCTAACTTCACATTACCTGTCTGCTAACAGGGCACCCTCCTGTAAGAGCATTTCTGAGTGCTGGGGGAGAAGATGAAAAGAGGACTTGGGTTCCCAGCTGGTCCCACAGCTGAGCAGGGGACTCAGGTCCCCAGCAGTCAGCACCGACCTGATCTTCTTCCAAGGACGTTTGTGGTGACAAAAAGAGATAACAGATTTATTAGAAGTTTCTCAGCTTTGTAGCCAGCCTTCTAACTTACATTTTAAGCCTTCAATGTGTGAGCAACTCCAGAATGCCTGGAAGCACATGGCCTTCTCTAACAGCACCCCACAAAGCATGGCACCAAACCACCGTGCAGGCAACCAGCAGCTGGCCTGAGCACAAGGCAGTTCACAGACACAGCCAAAAACCACAGCACTGGTTTCTGCCAGGTGACAGGGTGACAACCAGCGAGCTTCTCATCCTAAAATAATGCCCTAGGAGCTGGGAACCACCACAGCTGTAAGAGCATATTGCCCCAAAGGGATATTGGCATTCTGAGCACCAGACTTCATTTATTGCTGAAGTACCATTTAACATCACAAAAGAAGTGCACTAATGACTCTCCAAGTACCTTATGTCTGTTAAAAATCAGCCTTCCTGCCCTGCTGTACAGCAGCTCTTTTTTTTTTTTTTACCCCATTCTGAATTACAAGGCTTTTCCAGTCCAGAGTCTGATTCAAGTGCCAAAATAAAACCTTCTCAAAGGGCAAATAACTTACCATGAGATAGTAAAGATCAAGAAGAGCCTATTTTCCTATTTATTATACTTATTTAAAACATGAAGACAACTTAACACTTGGCAGACATTCCTCCCACTTAAACATTACAGTGTCAAGGTAAAGCATCTGTTGGCTTGCTTACCGCTGGATAACGAGGAACATTTCTGATATACTAATGAGCCTGAATCTCCTCTAGAGTCTGTAGGAAATGGATGGTACAGTTTAAAGACAATCAGCCGCATGATAGACCCCACGGGACCTCAGAAGCTGCTCTGTCCTGTGCAGCTAGGTGAACTTCTGTTGCTGTTTGCAGCACTCGGCAGTTTCAACACTTCATCAAGAAGTTCTGCTGATTTTTCACTGTGGCTCGAATAGCAAAAGCATGGCTGTTTTCCACGTCTCACGGCAAACTCCAGATCTCCAGAACTGCTCTGGCTTGCAGCACGTGCTGGTAAATGGAAACCAAAGCAGCAGCCAGGGTGTTTTATTCCAGGACAGAAGAATTTTGCAGTGGATACAGATGTTATTTCCCAAAGATAGTTAGCTGGCTCATAAATTTACTGCATCTCTACATCCTTTTTTAAAGCCAAAATTTGTGGGAGAAAAAAAAAAAAGCACATTTTTTGCTCCATTGTTAAAAAACCAATGGTTCTAGGCCTCCATTATTATCAGTGCATGAACAAGGAATGGGAATTTCTGCAGCCACACCTGAACAGAGCCAGAGACCATCAGCTGCTATAAAAATTGCCCTTCTCTTATATCATCACCTCCTGGCCACTGCAAGCACTGCTCAACAGCTGCTTCACCAACCACTGTATCAGCAGAAACCTCTGTCTGTCGTGTTGGTACTGGTCTGCACAACACAGAGGTCTGTCTGCAGGAGATGACAGCACAGAGTTTCCCCTGTATTTTGAGGTGTCAGTGTTTTAGCCAGACCTGCTAAAAAAAAAAAAAAAGCAAAACACACAGCTCCTTCTGAAGGGAAATAAAAAAAACTAGAGGACCAAATGAGAGCTGGTCTGGGCGAACAGCCAGGGCAGGAACAGGTCCTAAAGCACTTGGACCTCAACAGGGAGAGTAGCTCAGTAAACTTGGTACTGAAGGCAGGTTTGGGCAGAAGTCAACAAGGGTCCACTCCTCCCCTGTGCAGCCCCCAAACTAGCACCAGCCCTAAGCCATGAGTTGCTCAAAGCAGGAGGTGCTGCCCCTCAGCCCAGCAGGGGTTTTGACCCACTGCACAACACCAGGGCCCAAAAATCCCATCAGGAGGAGGTGTGGAGTTCGGTACCATCAGGACAGAGGGACACATTAAGACTGTGGCTTAAAAAGCAGTAACTTTGAAAAGATGACAGACTACTGATGGGTTTTGGATAAACCACACAGGGGATTCCTTATGCTCCATGCACTGCAGCAATCCCTACACCCCTACCCCCACAGTCCTCCATGGGAGTCAAGAAAATATGAAATGTATACTATCTTTATGAGGTGACCTTGTCACATACACAGCTTCGAACAAGCAATGTAATGGCATCTATTAGACGCAGTCCAGATCCTCTGTAAACTTATCATGCATTTGATTTACTGCCCACAAGTAAAGGTTTACAACAAAACGCAGAGCCAAGGCAAACGTGCCCAGGCACAGGTCCTGCTGCCAAGCTAAAACCGAGGCCAGGCTCTGCAAAGATAAGATTAATAACAGGCAGAGCACCAAGTAAGCCCAGTGCAAACTATAATGCAAATCAGCATTTCACACTCAAACAAAGCAGACCTTGGAGGTTTGGCTTAAATTTCCATGGCCAGAACCTTTCCATCGCGAGTGCTCTGGATGATCCCAGGAGCTCCAAGGCTCCGCTACCAGATATCTCTGCTCCTGCCTGGCGGCTCCATGGGGTGGCATTTCTCCATGGCAGTTCGCACAGCTGGTTTGCAATGTACGTGGCCAGTCTGTCACTGGAAGTGCCCAGGCCATCTCAATGTCTCAGCTGCTTCTTACTTTCCTTCAAACCATTTATCCCCTCTCCCCCCTCAGGCTTGCCTGCCCCCAGAAGAGCCTTCTGGCAGCACGCTCCCATACTGCCCATTTCTGACATGTCTGGAACAAAAGAAGCCACCAAGCTCCGACAGAGCAGACAACTCCCTTTTTGTAAGCTAAAGCTTTCCTAGCAAGGATCACACACTGACTGCTCCTAGGGCTCCAAACGGCTGAAGGGAAATGCTAAAAGACACCCTAAGATTCTCCTTCTCCTCACCCACTTGCCAGGGGTGTGCATCCCGGATGCTGAAACATCCGCTCTGCCATCAGCTCAAATGCAACCTTTTACACCAAGGACCAGCTTTTCAGAAAGTAACCCCAGAAAAGAAATCCTGCTAGCTGCCCCCAGCTCAGAGAAGATTTGCCTGCTGAAATCCTGCCTTCCTTCTGGGAGCTCCTTTGCTCACGCAGGAGCAGGAAGGCACTTGCATGTTTTAAGGAGAGGAAGGGGCTCTGTGTTCCTGGAGTGCATCAACTCCAAGCCCTTCACAACTCCTGCAGCAGCATTCCTCCTCCCTACCATGCAAAAAAATGGTACCAGGCTGCAAGCCAGGCTGATAAAATGGGATTAGGAGAAATTTAGAGGAATATTTTCCTTCTGATTTCACAGCAGAGGCAGGATCAGCCACTGTTTCAGGATCGGAGTGCAGCCCAGCCCACTCCTGCCTGTTAGAGGCAAAGCAGCCTGCAGAAGTGCACCCCAACACCACTGCACATGGGACCACTGTAACTAAAAGGAGAAAAGCAAAAATTAGCGACTAATCTTTAAGTCTGCTTTTCAAGCATCTCTCGTTTGTACCAATTAGCCACATTGCTGCACTTGGGAGCATTAGAAACCTTTTTATTATTCATCTTTTCATCTTTCTGTCTATCATTCCCTTAAAGTTTTCAACTGATGTGATCTTTACTGCCCCATTCTTCGTTCAGATTACAATAATTTGTCATTTGTGTGCAGACAGTTTCTTAACTGCTCCTGTGTTAGAAATAACCTTCGCAACAATATTGGTTCTTTCATCTCCAGGGTCCCGCAAAGCATACAACTATTGAGTGGGAAGGCATTAAGAATGCAAGGAGACCCCATAAGGCAAGGCATTAAACGCGAGCTCTCTTGCTATGAAAATGGAGGGATTGCACAGTACAATTGCTCAAATCTAGCCTGCATTAGGAATAAAACCTTGCTTGAAAAAGGTTCATGGCACCAATGTTGCTTTATCATCTGTAGCCTTAATTTTGGTGGCTGGAAAAGTACTATTTTTTATTATTATGTTTTTATGGGCAGTTTGGGCATATTGACTCATCCTTTTACCTTTTTTTTTCCCCCCCATAGCACAGTCATTCACAGAGTAATATGCTTCAAGGCCAGACAGAAGTACAATTAGGGTGAGGTAGCTTTAGTTGCTGTGTAACAGAGGGCAATGAGAGACTGTACCTGAAGTCCTATCAAATCTCCTGGCACTATGTAGTGAACCCCAAGAGTCCCCAAAAAATAATTGGGAGAAATCTGCACCTGGAATTTTAATTTCTAGCTTCTCAGGACTTCAAGAAGTCCGAAGGGATCACATCACAGCATGTAATTCCAACACTTGAAAGGGTAAAACAAGCGACCTGCAGAACTATAGCACAATTAGCCCTGATACTGGCACAGTGGAATAGCACATTAAAGACTACCAGGGATTTACAGGCCAACACACAAAGACTGCAAGTCACCACAAATCCTGCTTTTGGTGGAGTTGTCAAATCAAGCTTTTTTTTTTTTTTTTTTTTTTTTTAACAAGACTATAGGCTGGCTAGATAAGCCAGCTCTGCTAAGAAAGCGCACTTGGATTTCTCCAAGGCGTTCAGTTCAGCATCATGTGATGGCTTTATGAAAAATATGAATCATATGCAGTAAGTACACACACACTGCATTACAGGCCACCAGGCACATTTTAAATGTAGTTGTCACAGGAAGATATCTGGGGTCAGTGCACCTTATAATTAGCAGACTCCTCTGGGGACATGCTCTCGGGATGAAGTTGTTATCCCCCCTCACACACATTGGAGTTGCAGACGTGGAAAACAGGAGTTATTCACAGAGGAAATCCTTCCTTTCTCACTAGCCCAGCACTGAATGCATTTGTCACAGCTTCTTTTTCCATTGTGGGCACTAGTCCTCCAAGGAGGGCAGAGGCTGTTCCCCAGCCCCTTTACAAGCAAGGCCCAGTATTGGTGCATGCATGGCTCCAGACACATGCAGCTACTCCCAGATCTCCCCAGCCACAACCCAAATACCCACCCATCAGGGATCCCACTCCCTTGTGCCCAGGAGAAGTCAGGGGTTCAGTTAGACTGGTTCTCACAGGAGGCTTGAAATGGCCATGACTGAAACTCTGCAAGAATAAATTACACAAACATCTCTCAGGATGACACAGAGCTGATCCTGCATGCATTAGGGGCTGGACAAGATGACCCCTTGAAAGCTCTTTAAGCTCCACTTCCTACAGTACTTTTGACATGCCAATCTTGGGTCCTTTTTTTTTTTTTAATAAATAAATAAAAATCAAAGCTCATATCTTTATACATGTACAGCAAACAGAAGTGCAAGCAGTTACACATATAAATGCTGCCCTGCAGATCCTGGATGTCCTCCCCTAGGGTTGCAGCAGGACTGGCAGATATCGTGCACTGTCACACGTGCCAACACCTGCCCTTACCTACAGCTGACTGAAGGCACTACGCTGTGACTGGGGCCACTTGTAGCCAACACCACTTTGTTCAGTATCTCCTCAACGCACCCCAAGTTTAACTCCTTAATCTGTCAGATTTCCTGCATTACCTCAGCCCATTTCTCATCCACAACACAGCCCCACACCTGAAGAGGAGACACCAACATCCCGTAAGACCAGCTGATAGGCGCATTGCAGCACAACAAAGAGTTAAGATTTCCCTTATTTTGTCCTTCAGTGCATGTCGTGCTCTGCTGCCATCACGGACCCCTGGAGTTCTCCTTTAAATCACATACAGCAAGAAAACACCCAGAGCAACAGGTTCATCTCAGGACCCAAGTACCATCGTCATTTACCCCCCTGGTTAAGTGTGGTGTACACAGGCAGGCTCAGATGGAGTTTTTCCCTATCGATGGGACATGCCCTGACCCCAGGCTCCTTCTCAAGGGAAATAACAAACCACCTCAGAGGTACAGCCCCACTTGCCCCACTACTAAAAGCAGCAGATACCAAGTGCAATGGAAGTGGAGGACAGCAGAAAGCATGTCTACCATCACCATGGTGCTCATAAGGGCATGGTACCAAGTCTTGATAATTTTGATCCCACAGAATGCTCCCTTCTTCCAAAACATCCCAAAACAGGATGGGAAAAATGTCCCCTCTGGGGTGAGCCTGCTTGCTCTCTACTGTCAAGCCCAGGGGAAGATGGATGGCACTTGGAAGTCACTGGTCAGAGAAGGAAGAGGGTCAGAGCACAAAGGCCATCTGTCGCCATGCGGGGACACCAGCTGAACAAAGGGGGAGCGAGCCCTGAGCACCAGGACCGTGCTGGGAGCCCCTGGGGAGCTGTAGCCTTCATCAATCAAACAGGGCAGAGCAGGGACACACCAGCATTTGTCACAGCCCCCAGCAAGGCAGAGGCAGGCCCCAAATACATGCAAAGCACCACGGCAAAGGGACTTTTCCTCAAATCATGTGCAAGAGCCATTTTTCCTACCACTACTTCGAGATGTGTACGTGCCACGTACTGCAGAGAGCCTCCTGCTCCAAGCCCCTAGGAGCAGCTGCTAAGCCCTGCTGGCTGCTTCAGCTTTTTGGGCAGCCCGCATGAGTTACATGACTCAAATCCTGGGCAGCACAGAGGAGATTTTGTGGCGTAAATATAGGCAGCCACAGCCATCCCAGGCTTCAGCTGCATTACATATAACCAAGGAGGAATGCAGGCAGCCCTGTCCGTGCACGCCTCAGGAATTATTTTAAACATGTTTGGGGGATTTAGAGCCAGCGTTTATGAAATAGTTGAGGCGTGTGGTAAGAAGTGTAGCAATTAAAATGCTGATGAATAACAGGTTAGGTCCATGCTGTTGGCTGGGGGCTGCCAGCAGAGGTGCAGAGCGATCACCTCGGTGTGACCTCAGTGGCTGGAGCGCACCACGAGGCTCCAGGAGGGCTGCACATCCCCATCCCTCCCTGTGCTCAGCATCACCACGGGATCAGGCTCTGGCTGCCTGCACCAGCATCAGGTGGGCTTACTGCAGAGCTCTCTCTTCTGTACCCTTCTAGAGACAGCCACAGGGTTCAGAGGTCCCACTGCCAAGCCAGAGGCTCTTAACCCCCAGCAGATCCAGAAGGAAGCCGATGGTTTCCATCAGGTTTTCTCGTACCTACTTGGAGCTGACAGTAGGAGAGTGACCTGCTGCTCTCCCTGTTAAATAATCATTAACGTTGGAAAAACCTTCAAGATCATCTGATCCAACCGTCCCCCTACCACCAATGTCCCTAAGCACCACACCCAACCTTTCCTTAAACACCCCAGGGACGGTGACACCACCACCTCCCTGGGCAACCCATTCCAATGCCTGTTTTTCCCATGGGCTCCATCTCACCTCCCTCCACCCCTCAGTGAGCCCCCATTTTCAGCAGATCTGCTAGCGAAGCCCATTGCTCTGCGCAGAGCCCTCGTGGCAATCCATCAGCCAATTTGTCACAGCTGTTCCCAGCGACACCACGGCCATCCTGCTGCACCAGGACAGAGCTGTCCTCGCCTCTCCCACACCACGGGAGGGACAGGTGTCTGGAGCACAAAGGACGACACTTCTTAGAAGCAGAGGCTTTTTGCAGAACATTGCACGTACACACTCATCCCAAAGTGGTGGTAGGCACAAAGAACCCCATGGAAGACTCCAAACAGAAGATGTATCTAACATGCTTCAACTACTAGTGGGGACCAATCCCCATGACCAGACTAGAAACATCCCAAGATAAAAAGGGCTAAAAGGTTCACAATGTGAACATCAGCTCCTCAGTACGGTTCCTTCCCCTAGGCTGCTCCTATCACAGCACATTTATCAACAACCCAGAGAAGCTTTGACTCGTGGGGTGCAGCCACAGGACATGAGGAAAGAGAAGCCTGCTTACCTCTGCCAGCTGGGACCCTGCACCCACGCCTGGAGGACTTCCAGAAGAATCCACTGCTACTGTCCGCGATGTTTCATTTCCAAGGCTGGAAAAGCTTTCCGAGTGCATAAGTTCCTGAGGAAATAAGGTGTTTCTAATCAATAACCAGGTTGGAAGACCCTCAGATTTTCCTTCTTGATAAAACCCTGCTGCAAACAGGCAGTGGGAATGTTTTTCCTTATCATCTCATGGTTCAGTTTGTCAATACAACATATTAATTTATAACATTAAAAAAAAATAAAATAGAACTGCTAGAAACTTTTATTATCCCCACTAACATTTCACACATTAGAACTTGCCAGCATCCTTCATTATCACAGCCTGGGTTGCAAATAATGGCTCTAGATCAGTACATTATCCTATCTTCAGTTAATGTAGGATTTAATCCACATGCTCTTTTTTAATAACGTTTCCCACAGTAACATTCCCATTGACAAATGAAAGCTGACACCTCACTTTTATTCCAATTCAAACTGAAGATTGACTTTAGTTTTATTTTAAAAACTTACTGATATTTAAGGACAATTTGATTGCCTTCACAGTCGCTGGGGCATTATGAACCACAGCTTTTTTTTTCTGCCAAGCAGACACTAATAGAAGGAAGTTTAAAATTTGGTGGGGAGGATTTTTCTTTCAGCTAGAGAACTCTTCTTACACAGCCTGATATTAAACAGCAAGCACTAACCCCATATAGCTCCATACCCAGTTTCCCTGTAAGGAGCGCTCAGCTAGCCAGGTGGTCAGCTTAACCGGCAAGCAGCACCTGGGGCTCTACCACCACCCCCAAACACTCCCAGCACTCACGCAAAGGGAAAAGGACTTCCCAAATCAAATAACCAGCCAGAAAAGCCCTTTAGAGCAGGCTGCCTCTCTAAGCTCACGGATTACTTTCCCCCTTCCCATCATCATGCAAGCTCCCAGTACATACATGCCTCTCGAGGTGCTCAGCCCTCTGCCAGCGCCACCCACGGCCATTTTCAGCAGCTTTCTCGCAGAACTGCCACAAGACACCTTCCTACATCCCCCAAACCCCCCAGCTGCTGCTGCTTCCTCCTGCATCTCCCTCCAGCCCTTGCACCAGGTGGAGCCAGGCAGGAGCCCTTAAAGGGCCTGCAGCGCTTCCCCTGGGGCCAGGGGGTGTTTGGGGCCAGGACAAGCCAGCAATACCTGGAGCACCCCTGTGTTTTCTGCTTGGCTCCTTTGCAAAAAAGTGGGAAGTCAGTGCTGCTTTAGGCAGGACAGGCGTTACGGAGCTTCTTGCCCTTGCCACTTCATTTTGCGTTCCTGTTTTTTCTTGCTGTGTTTGCTTCGTGAAGATTTAGCATGCCACACGCAGCATTGCACACCTTTCTACCTCTAGAAGTAAAGAACGATTTTTTTGGTTTTACAAATCCTGGCTTTTTAGCCCTATAAGCTGCCAGCTGAGTCCCTAGTGTGGTCACCATCTTACCCCTCCCCTGAGTCAGGGATGCTGGATTCCACCCATCTCAGGACGGAGCTGCTCCAATCTGCTGGGAATGGGGCCCAGCACTGGAATAGGCTTCAGCTGCACAGCTGAGATTCAAAGCCTGGAGAGACAGAAACCCCAGGGATTGCTATTCACGGGTTCACTTCAGGCCATCAATAACCCTTAGTGATGTTCCCTGGAGAAGAGGAGCCCATGCGCGTAACAAAATGATGGGCTGAAATTACATAATCAGCATCTCCCCTCAGTACAAAGGGAAACGGCCAGCATGTTTCCATGTTGCTATTTTTTTTCCCTTATTACAAAGATGAAGTTGTAAAGAGCAAGGCTGGTGCTCTTGAAACCAGTGGGTCTGCTTTGCAAGGCTTATTTCAACCTCCTCGCTCCCTGATTCCCACATGGCAAAGAGGCATTACAGTCAAAATGAAGTAATCCTTTGATAAAGTGCAGTCATTTATTTGAAAAGTGTAGTCTCACCATTAAAATGCAAATGAAATGAGTGCTAATATATTAACTTGGAACAGGAGTTGAAATAGCTTATGACAAGTGCGCTTTCATGTGGAATAGAGTTAAGTGATAACAGTGGGTGTGTAAGAGAAAGCAATATTCAGATGTACATGTTTGTTTATTGAAGATATTAATGAAGGACAGTGCCTAAAGAGTGTTGTTATTCCCTCAGCTTGTCTGTCTTTCGTCCCTCCCTGGTTCAAGTCTACTACTGAGAGGTTCCTCCCAAGGGGGGTTTGATCAAAAGTCATCTTTGATGAATGATCTGAGTCCACACAAAAGTCTACACAAAAGCTGAAATGTATTTAATGATCTCCTTTGAAGAGGAGCAGAAGGTCCCCCCCAACAGATATCCATATCCCGTGTGCTGCAGTTGGCGTCAAAGCTTTACAGTGATTCAGAAAAGAAAGGAAAATCTTGAGCCATTCTACTCATTTTCGAAAGATACCTCTTGGGAGTGTGGCAAGCATCAGGGGCGGCTCTGGGGCTTCTCTCTTCTTTTCTGCACCCACTACTGCCCCTTTGCACATTGATGACCTTAGGATCCTCCCCAGTACTGGCCCCTTTTGTCCTGATGCAAGTCCCCAGAAGCAAAAGCCTCTTGGGCAGGCAGGGTGTGTTCCTTGAATTACCCTTCAACATTGGGTGCCTCCAGCTTTCGCTGCAATTCCTTGTCTCTCCTCTGTTCCACAGAGCTCCTGCAGGTGGGCAGTTGCCTGCCTAGGCACCTAGCTTCAGGATAATGAGTGAGACACTTACAGCACAGGTCAAGGCTCCCACCACACACCGCGAGGAAAGACTGGTGGGGAAAGAGGGTGAGAGAGTCCATTTAGGGTTTGCACCACCCATGGGAGAGGTCTCCCTGTAGAAGAGCCCAAAGCAATACCAGTCCCAGTTGGGCACCAAAACCTCCTAAACCCATGGACACAGCCTCAGCCCCTGCTCTGATTCCTTCCCACCACTTTGCAGCTCGGGGAGAGGTGGCAGAGCTGGAGCCAACTGAAAGGTGCTGCAGCCAGAGCCCCCCCTGCCAGGCCAGAGGGGAGCAAAAGCGATGTCGAGGAGGAGAAACAGCCACCCCTGTTTCTCAGGCTGGTGCCAGCAGCACTGACGGCTGCTTCCAGAGCACAACTGCTTCAGCTCAGCTTCTCATCCATATGCAAAGCACTGCTAGTCGCATGGGATCCTCGCTTTTTAGATTTGCTTATTTTTGCACTTTCTTGGCAGTTGTAAGCAGAAAACACACCGCTCACCGCCCTCTGCCCTGTGCCCCCCTGCACCCCCCTCTGACCCCCCCAGCAGGAGGATGCCTTCACAGTGCTCTCCCAGACAGCAGAGGAGCTCTGTGAGAAGCAGCTGGGAGAAAACACCAATTTGCAGAGAGCGTTAAAGCACCAGATATGAGATGTCCAGGCCAGAGGCTGCTTCTTGCTCTGTCTCTATCAAGTGAAGAGCCTGAATCCAGGGAGGGGCAGTACTGGGACATCAACATCATACACTCTCAGTCTCAGTGAGATCTTCTCAAGCACCAGAAATTTCAATATTTCATCCCAACAAGACTGATTTCATCAGCCTAAACCTCATTATGGTGCAAAATCAAGAGCTGGCGTTGTACTGAATTGCCAATGTTTGATGCTGTTTTCCTTCTCTTTCTTGCACAAAGCAAAAGGGAAACAAAGATGTTTCTGGAGGATTGGCTTTCTTTGCTGGGTGCTATTTGCACTCAGCAGAAGGCGTTTTTACACTTGTGAAAGCAGGCTGTGAAAGCAGAAGCACCCAACCTGTTGGATGATGATGCCTGCCTTTGTGTAATGTTAGCTATTGAGCATCACATAACACACCCAGGGCTTTGGTGCCAAGGGAGCCATAGACAGAAAGGAAAAAAAAACTCCCAAGGGTCTGTAGCAGGCAGCTGAGGTCACAGCAAGCTTGCACCCTATAAAGAAACATCTCAAAAATAAAAATATATTAAAAAATAAGAAGAAAAAGATAAAGTGTACTTGAGTATAGAGTTTCACGGCCCTTTGCTGTTTGCCAGGAGTGACCCAAAGCCTCCCCTTTCCCTGAGCAGCCCCTGACAGCTTTTTAAATGCACGGCCACGTGGGTTTTAGATTCACCTCTTCCCATTGCCCTGCTTAGCACTTCTCAAAGGTGCAGTGAGCAGGGCTCAAACAGAGAAATGCTCCCTACCCTTCCTTTCCCTTGAAGCAAACTCTGGGTAGGGAGGTGGAGGTTTTGCCTTTGACCCTGTTATCTGAAATAACTGCTTGACACTTTGAAATGAAATCCTCTTGCCAGTGCCATCACCTTCCCCATCTGCTACGTTTATGCACACACAGGTTTGTTATTGTAGGGTTGCTCATAAGGGCCCTGGCTTTGTCTCCATTACACAAAAGGTTTTTTTCCACCAGAACAGCTTATTAAAGTTCATTCTCTTGTTGTGAGATCATTGTCTAGACAAAGAATTACAGATTTTACCTAGATACACCTAGTCAAGACAAACCCAGGCAGTCACATCCAGGTAACACTATCTTATCGCTGTTCGCAATGTACACCAAGGTAGGTATCTCCAGTTAAATTTCTTCTTGTAAAAACGCCTCTCCTTTTGTAGAGAAGACATAACATGAGATACATATGCTTGATCTGCCTGGATTTGGTTGTTTTTATAAAGTTGTCATCATCTTCACCTACATTCTGTTGTTACTTTGCCACTGCAAGCCAGGACGAGACTGCCAAAAATTATTTGCAGCTCTTGCTTTGCATAAAGAAATGCAAACATATTCCATCAGCATTGGGAATCATTTGGTTCATTTTTACAAACATTCACAGGAAGGAAATGTTGTGTGCAAGGCCATTTTTGGAAATGAGAATCAGCAGGAGCACTCATGCAGAGGTGGCTCCACATTTGAAAGGGAGCTGGGGAGAGGCCAGGGGCAGAGCACGTAAAGCCTCTGTCCCCAGGGAGCAGGGGGAAGCCCTCGCCAAAGGCTGCTCCCAGTGAGCCCGTCCGTGAGCAGTCAAGCTCAGGATGTGCTTACCCCACAGCAATCCCGTCTGCAGAAACCACTGTGGCTTGCCCAGCCTCGGGCAGGCTGCAGTAACTCTGTAATCGGTTTTATTCGTTCCTTTCGCGCATCATCCAGGCATTTCCCAATGCACGGTGCAATACTGGGGTTAAGATCCGATTTTGTTCTGTATTTACCTGCCTTTGAGCAGTTTGGACAGACATTTGCGTGATGTCAGGACAGATACATTTGATGCTGCAAAGTGTGATGTAGCAAATGCCTTTGCGAAGATGACCAAGACGCTATGATGCAAACTGTGCCTAAGTTCAGGGATGAGGCAGTGAATTCCTTTAGACTCATCCATCTGCACTGAAGTCCTTGATGTTGCCTGCAGCCATCCAGGGAGCTAAGAAGCTCTGAACCCTAAGACCTTTGCCAATGACCAACCAGATGATGCAAAGCACGTCATCTAACTGTTTGCTGACTCAGACTCGTGAATGCACATGTTGATTACAGACAGACAACTGTCTGGAGCACCTTATCTCTGGACAAAGGGTGCTACTAGCCAGCAACGTATTTGTTATGACTGCAGTGACAGTAGAGATCCCACAACCGCAGTTTAGGGCATCCCCACACACCGGCTGGTTACCACACTTACATTTATTTTCTGCCTTTGTTTTCTGATCCATGCAAGTGTGTGACACCTGAGTCATGCCAAAATTAATCCTGCTTCCTCTGCAGAGAATACAGTTTTCACAAAGCCTCCAGATATTCTTGCATGGCCAAGAAGTTTCTCTTTGCAGCTTCAATTGGTACAGGCATTGCAAGAAAGGAGAGAAAGCCTGGAAAAGTGAGATAAAAAGATGAGATCACCTGGCACAGGGCAATTCTCACATAGAGCATTAGCACTGCAGCAGTCAGCCCTTTAGAAATGCTAAGGAGTTAAAACTCTTTGCTCCATTTAATCTGTGGCCATAAATACATAGAGATCTTGTCAGTGCTTTCTCTGACAAGCCCAGACTGCTTTTGCTGTCCCGAACGAGGGCGTCCTGCTGGCAGAGCAGCCTGGCCACCAGATGACTTCGTGCTGTGTGTGCTCCAGGGACCACAGAGCCGTGGCCATTGCCTGTCACCGTGCCGGCGTTCCCTACCTTGACAGTGCTGCAGGAGCAGTAGTGCTTGTGCAGAGCATTGCCTGTAGCTGTGTGGCATTTCCATGCACAGGCGTCGAGTTCTCTGAAGTCAAAAAAAAAAAAAAAACAAACAAAAAAAACAACCAACAACCCAGCTCTTTTCTCAGGAAAACAAAATTGAAAAATTCTGACGTGACAGTGCCTGTGTGGGAAGCAGTGAAAGGCAGGGAGGGAGGAAAACAACAAAACCATGCATTTCCCCGCGGAAAATTTTGATTTTGCAAACAGGGCACTTTCCTTCAGATAATTATGCCAGTGGAAAAATCTCCAGCTCTAGCTCTAGTATTTACCACGGTGCAGGCACTTAATGATACGGCTCATGGCAGCAATCACTTGTAACTCTGTGGCAGGCTGTCAGAGGGGATTTTTATTGCAGTTTGTTGTAGTGTGGATTGCAGTGGAATAATATAACACACTTTGAGCTACTACCGATTGCAGAAAATAAGATATCCCATTTGAGACCAAGGTACAGTGATACAAAACCAGAAGAACTCACATTTGCAAAAGCACAGCGCTCCAGCAAGGTAGCAAGCTTTCTCCTGGTGTAAGACAGAACAGAGCCTTGCCTTACTTGAAGGAAACAGTGCTATGCATCGAACAGAATAAGCTTTTCCCACCTTTCCCACCTGTTAGAAAGCATTCCTCTTTGGCTTCTCTAAACAAAACCTATATGCCTGCAATTTCCAATATACGCAATTAACCCTGCTTAGCATTGACCTGGAGTTGAAATTTAAGCGATGCTCCTATGGGGTTATAAGCAATGCTAGCTTTTCACGTGCTCCCTCTGGTCATGTTTTGAGCCAAAAGAGCCTGAAAACCTTGTGGGAATTCATTGCCCCCCTTGCCACTCCTTTCCTCTCTGCTGCTTTGGAAACCTCCCCTTGGCTGGGCTCGTTTCAATGGAGCCCGAGCGAGACCAGCAGCACCACGCAGTTGTTCCAGCTGCTGGAACACACTTGGTAACCTTAGAAATGAGAGAAAACAAACCTGGGAGTCCCACAGAGCTGCTCTTAAGGTCCCCATTCATACCCAAGCATAAGACTCACAAAATGTGCTTTACAAAACTCAACCCCTCTTCCCTACCCCCAGTGTCCCATCCATCCCACCTGCCCCATGGCAGCCTTTCAGGGACAGATCCTGAGTGGTGCCAAGCACCAGGCTCCTCTCCATGGCTCTGCGGGGTGCTTGGCTGTGCTGGGGGAGGTGCTGAGCCCCCCAGGATCAGGCCCTGCCAAAAGATGGGGGGCAACGGTGGTAGCACTAGCAACAGGGAGACAAAAGTCAATTGTTCGGCAACAATTGGGAGGGAGGGAGCCCTGCAGTCCCTCCAAGCTGCGTGATTTATGGCTTGCAATAATATGTTTTGGAGCACCGCAACCCAGAGTGCTGTGCGGCGTGACCTGTAAAAATAAGTCTATTAACCCTAATCAATCTCCCATTATCCACCCTCGTCCGCAATTTAGCCAGCAAAGGAGTCGTCAAGGCCTCTCAACTCAGTTTGAACTAATCCCATTGTCTTCCCTAATCAGGGGCCATGAAAGCAGAGCGGCTTCTCCGCAGCACAAAATTATCGCGCAGTGTTTTTTTTAATTTTTATTTTTTTTTAAACGGGGTTTGGTAAAGGGGGGCGCTCTCCTCTTCTCTTTCATCTTTTAATGAGAAAAATGGAGAATTGTTTTCGTTGGAATTGCCAGGGCTAATTGAAGCCCCGGGGCTGTGGTCAGAACGAGGGGCCAGTGGGTATCAGTTCCCAGGGCAGAGGCGCAGCAGTAGGTGAACAGCTCTGACCAAACTTCCCCTTGTAATTAGTACGAGCATTTATCTGGATTAAGTGGTCTATTACAGAAGCTAATTATGAAGTTGATCAGGGAGAGGCAGCCCCAGCCTTGGGAGGACAAAGGGACCAAGCGCAGCGTTGGAGGACCCAACGGGAGCGGGTTCCGCTGAAAACATTGCTTGAATCCGGACCAGGAAAACCAGGAATACAATGCCTCTTTCTGAGGTTTCTTTTTTCTTTCCTTCCCACCCCTTTCCCTCTGCCAAACTTTAAAATAAATAAATAAAGCTGGAGGTCCTATCAAACTGTCAGTGCCCCTAAATAGCAGTAAATCAGGAAACGCTGCAATGTCCCCTGTTTGGTCCCTTGTACAGCAGGGGAGTGCTCAACCATAATAAATGTGCACCATGGTGAAACATCCACTAATTTAGTCCAGTGGCAAATTAATTTTCTTTTGCTCTATTATATTAATCAAAAAGGAAAAGAAAGAGGGAATGTTATCTTGCTAGAACTGAAAACAATTCTCACAAAATTCCACCCTTTCAGCATGAATTAGAGCAGGGGCAAACCCACCATGGGGCTCCAGCAGATCTTTCAGGATTGATTATTATATTCACTAATGGTTCAGCATTTCCTCATAAAATTAAATTTCTCAAACCCCTGTCCTGTGAGTGCACAGACCCATTGTCACCTCCCAGTGTCCCCCAGGGACAGAGGATGAGACCATGGGGCTTTCAGGGGGTTTTGCTTTCAAAGGCACATTGAAAAAAAATAAACAACTCAAGTGGGCTCTGAACAGAGGGAGGCAGTTTCCAACCACCACTTTTTTGGACTGAAGGCATCCCCACAAAACTGAGGATGAAATGGTTCCTGACCCAAACATCTCCCCCCACTCCAGCACGCTGGTGGATGGGTTGCATCACAGCTGTGGACCAGCACAGATTACTGCACAGAGCAAGGGGGGGGGAAGCATCCTATGCACACAGACACCTGCGTACTGCAGACAGGCTTTGATGTATGAAGGCTCCCAGTTAGAAAGATAAATGGATACAGCTGATCTTGGTAATGCTGTCCCACCAAAAGGACTAAGCTTGAAGCAAGTCAGCCGGAGCTCACAAAAGTCTGATGACCCATGTTAGTACACAATCATCTCTGGTGGGATCAGGGCATTTAGCAGCAGACCCTCAGGTAACTGCTCAGCATGAGAAATCGTACCCATTGATGGGGCTGGGGACACAGGGGCTCTCCAGGAGTGACAGAGGAGAGCAGGTCTGGCCCATGTATACCCACAGCCCCATACATGCTTTGTTTTATACATATAATTATCCATACATCCCTACCTATATCTGCCTATGCAATGTGCTCAGCATGTGGGTCAAAAGAGAGGAAGCACCAACATAGTCTCTAGAAGGGGTGTTGAAGATGCTGTGTTATGAATTGAGTGTGTTATTAGATTTATTTAATGAATGAAGATCCTGATGTGTTATTTACAGGATGTCTTTGGAGATAAAGCTCTATCTCATGGGCTGCCATGGGAAATTTGCCACGCCAAGGCCTTGAGGAAAAAGCATTCATTTTTTTTATGGTGTCTGTTAGGGAGGGAAATTAATGCTATGAAGGCAGCGATAATTTGCTGCTTTATAGGACTGAATTATCACCCTGTCAGCACTGAGACGAAAACCCTGAGCCATGAACAAACGCACCTTTACACCTAAAGCTGGCTGGAGCAGCTATGGTGAGCTCTCATCACTGCGTCAGCTCCATTGTTCCAGTAATTAATTCTGAAGGCTCGTGGATTTCACCTTGTCCTTTCACTTGCTGGGCATGCCTTCATTTGGCATTTCGCTATTCCAAGCTCCTTCTCCAGGCTCATAAATCACACGCAAAGCCTTCCTGAGAACAGAAAGGGGATCTGTTCTCTTCTTGATACACACGCACAGCTTCCCAGAGACTTAACACGAGTTTGGCACGTGCACAGGAGAGGTGGCTGCACCCCGTGGACACAGTCACTGACATAGAAAAATAATTGCAAGAGAAACAACTGCCCAAAAAACAAGAGTACTGTGTCTCTGGATCAAATGTGTTATGCTAAATAAGGCAATTTTATAATATGGCATTATTTCTTCCGTGGAAGAAAGAAGGTGGAGTCCTTACCTATGCTCTACCTTTCCTTGCCCCATTTCTTACTGTCACTTCTCCCCACCACTTTTACTGACTGGATTTTTCTAATTGCTCCCAGATGTTGAAGAAAGCTCTCTTGTCCTGTAACCATGCTGGGTTCTAAGGGACATGGAATGAGAGATGGGGCAGTAAAGGACTCCCATCAGTGAGGAGGGGGTTGTGGGCCTCAATCCTCCTCTTTCGCAGGTTGAGCATCCCTACTGATGGACTTCTGCATCACCTGGGGTCTTCTGGACTTCTACTCTGAATGTTTTCTATGAAAAGGTATGGATTATATCTTTAGCACAGGGCACATCCTTCCTTCCTTCAGAAATAAATACAGCTGCTGTTGGTTCCTCTGAAACACGGGGCTCTGGGAAAGAGCTTCTCTGCTTCCTTCAGGGTGGGCTCCAGGCTGTGTCACCCCAGAGGACGGATGGGGGACAAACTGAGTCCACTTTGTGCAAGGAGGCTGAGCTGATAATTGTCTATGAGATTGAGAATAGAGGCAAATCACCCAAGTGCTTGCTCTCAGCATCCTCCAAATTACTTACTATTAGAGAAGTACACAGAGGGGCAATCAGTTTTGCTCTTCTGTCAAGAAGCAAGGTATGATAAAACACCTGGGAGCTTCCACACTGCACAGGGACCATGCTGGCCGAGGACAAGGCATTCCCATGCCAGCATTCATTCACTGTTTTCTGTGTCCACGTACGATCCCAGCAGCTCAGCCACCCCCTGGTGCTGGGATTTTCCAGCTGTCGGTATTGGCCTGATGCTGCTCCCTCGGCAGGTAGGCAGCTGGATGCACGATGTGTACTTTGGCTGATGGCACCTTCAGCAGCAAAAAGATATTTTCCTTGCACAGGCAGAGAAGACAGCCCAGAACTGTTGCTCAGCTTGTTTTCCAGGAGCCAGGACACCTCCCTGTAGCTGTGCTGTTCTGAGGAGCCACCAGCTCTGATAGAGCGAGCTGGAGCTGATCAAACACTTTCAGATGACCTGAGTTGCACCTTTTCCCCATCTTCCAAGTGCTCATTCATCAAAAATGCAAATTTTTCTAAACTTTGCCAGTTGAAACAAGCCAGGCAGCATTTAAAAAAAGGACAGTTTTGACATTTGAGTTGCAGGGTGCTTCACTCAGCACAACTAAGTCTCATACATTTCAGGCAGCTCTACAGCAAATGGCTATGGAAAAAAAATATTTAGACCTATGAAATATTTTGTATCGATGCATTTTATTGTGATAAGCTATTTTTTGTGTTTCAGGATTTGAATGTTATATGCCCATTTGGAACTGGAGTCCTTTTCAACCCCCTGGGAATTCCTGTGGGGAAAAAAAATCATCTTCCACCCAACCCTGGCAGCAAGGCGGGGGGGGGATTTCAAAATGACCATGGAATTGAAGGAATGGCTACCCATTGCTCAGGACCATGGGACAATCGCACTTCATTCATCAATATTTGCAAAAAGCTCTGGTATCCCCAGATTCACGCAGCTCTGGATGGGTCATGGGTAATTATTTGTATAAAAAGAACCAGTGGGACAATGTTGTTCAGCCCTGAAGTCACTGAAAGACGTTAGTGAGTTTGGCTTCTAGGGTGGTAGAGAGGGAGTGTGAAAGCCAATTATACAGCCTGGATTGTTCCCGAGTAGTTTCCATCACTCCCATTTGGCTTTTATTTGTTCTGTAGGAAACCCGATTATAAATGAGAACCGGGCAGCCTTCAAACACATTTTTAGACGGCCTGCCTCCACCAACAGGAGGAAAGTCAGTAATTTATTTGTGCGCCTGGTAACTATGATATCACTTATGATGTGCAATCCTTTTCTCCATACTGTACCTCCAAAATGGCCTTGCTTTAGAAGGATTACCATACAAAACAGGCATTTCATAGCAAAAAAAAAAAAAAAGCCCATCTGCATAGATAGGCATTGCCCCAAACACAGGAAGCAACCCCCTCTATCAGTGCTAATCTCTGCCCCATCCCTATGCATAACCTAACAGCCATAGAAAACAGGCGTACACTAAATGCTAAATAAGTTGATTGTACAACACAGCATTAACCCACTCTGCACATTTTAGTCTCTCAACGATTACTGCATCGACTGAATGTAGCACACAGAGGCAAATGTAGCTCTTCAGGGAGGCATTGGGTTTAATATCTCAGTCCCTGCAAAGTCACTGGCAAGTTTTCCAAAAACTTCAACAGGATAGTATTTATCGTTAATCCTTATTTCACCACGGTATGAAAGTAGTCATATTGCTCTCATAGCCACATCTGCAAAGCTAACAGAAACCCCAGGTGGGCATCAGGCATGAGAAGCAAGCTGGGTAAAACCATCCCAGCCCTACATCGTCACTTCTCTGTCCATCTTTTATTCCAGCAGCCGGATCCCACTGTACCGTGACACCAAGGAATCCCCATGTGTCCCAGAAGAAGCTCAAGAAAAAAGGAAAACACAGTTGCTGCTCCATGAGCAGGTCAAGGTCTGACTATCCTTCAGCTGCACGTCCCATTCATCATCGCTCCCTGCCCAGCCCAATGTTCACACACTATCTGGTCACCTTTCATGCAGGAAGAAATAAAACAACATCCCAGTGAACAAGAAAACAAAAATAAAACAAAAACAAACAAAACAACAACAGAGAACAAGAGAAAAAAAAAAGATCAGAGGGGGTTATCCGGACAGCAAACACCGCCTCCATCCATCGCAAAGACAAGAAAAACTCTGACACTGTCATGGGGCTGCTGGGACTTTGGAGGCTGCTCTGCAGGGCAGCAGTGGCTCTCTGCACAGCTGTGGCACCCAGCAAGTGCCTGGGCACGCAGAAATCTGTGCTTTGTGTTTCCATGTGCTTTTTGTGGACTGAACATTGATGTCAGCACTGCAGTCCTTAAACTTGTATTCTCATTTTCACTGTTGGATTTTAAAAGCATTTGCAAGTGCTATGGACTGTCATGACCTTTTGCAGAGCTAATCAGCTTTTCATATATCAGACTCAGAAACTAATGCACAATTACAAGACATGCAACCCAGATGATCCCTCTCCAACCTGCAAGGGCCCAACATTTCTTCAAACTGCTAGAGAAGTTCCTTCCCTGATGCTCAGGGCTGCCCTTGAAATGCAGGGTTTGTTCTTCGCTAGCAACGCAGCTCCCATAGAGTGGGAGATTGACTGGAAAATGGCCTGGGTTCAGGGTAACAACAGCCCTGAGCATCGCTGCAACCGAATAATTCATCTTGGAGACATTTTTCCTTGTCAGAGTAAATGTAATTATTTATGTGATATAAAGGAATAGCTCCCTGAGTGGAGAAACCAGTTAAACCTGACCTGTGTCCCCAAGGACGAGTTTCCCTGTGAAATTTCTGGTGTCTAACAAAGACTGAGCTTCTGCTGGCTCTCTCCTAGTAAGGCCACTGCTAGCGTCTCTCTCACATCTACCTGCTTGTTCTTACACAACAGGAAAAGCCCCCCCATCTCCAGGCCCCCAACCTCTGACATACATTACACAGGAGATTACAATTGTCAACTGCTTCTGAAATTCCTGTGGGAAAGAGTTTGAAAGCCCTGAGGTGCTTCCATGCTCCTCTCAACTGCCCACTACCAAAAAAAAAGTGGGGGAAAAAAAGAAAAAGACACGATGAGTAGTATAACAGATTAGGCTGCCTGTACTGAACAGGGGATACAGAAGGCTTGTATTTGCTCTCCTTTTCGATTTAAGGCCCAGGATTTGGCTAGGAGACAGAATAGCTTGCTGCAAACCAAACAGAACAGGCTTCTGTCCGACAGTGCAGGCTTTAGATCAGGCCTGTCCAACACGTTGGGCAAGGATCCTGCCAGATTTCCAGCAAAGAAGCAAAAATCAATCAGCGCAAGACAAATTCTGCAACCTTGTCCAGCTCCAGCTAATGATACTGATCAAGTATGTGGACACTGAATGCCCCGATTGGAACCGCTTCTCACGCTTGCACAGCGTTCCCTCTCATTGCCTCGCGTGCTTCCTCCTACTCCCATCCCCTGCAGAGGCAGGACAGGGCATAAAGAACTCAACTCTCTCAGCCTGAAGGTGAGAGTTTAGAAGAGGAAAAATAGAAGAAATGCCTGCTCCTAATGGGTAATCAACAAAGACAGAAAAGGGAAACCACCTCCAGCATAGCATGGCCGAGCCAGGGGTACCAAAAAAATAACAGTATCTGGTACAAGCTCTCTTTCCATCTCCTCAGCTGCTCCACATAGGTACTGGGCAAGAAAAGTGTCCTGTAGGTTGGATTCCTGATGAGCGTGGGGATGGCTCAGTCCTGCATGAACACCATGGCAGCAGATACCAGTGTCCTACCCCAACAGGGAAAAAAATTCAATGCAGACAACCTCTAATAGAGATTTCCTGAAATTCCTGGAGAAGAATAACTCATAGAAAGCTAGTGAACACTTAGACAATAGAAATTCCTCAGCAACTCTTTATTCTTACACATCACTATTTTCTGAAGATTTATGTCCAGATTTTCTGCTGCAGACACCTCTAGGTCTTTGCTGGAGTTGGCATCCCCTGTGCCAGCACAGGCTCATCCCTTGCTGCAGCAGGGTACCCATGGGGCATGCAAGCAACTGACTGAGAAATCAAAGCCTGAGTGGGGAGCACTGTGTGCTATTGAGCCAGCTGATGCTAACCACATGTGTAAATCCCAGCAAAAATGCTTATGACAATAACCTATTTGCTATAGCTTGCTCCTCTGAGCTCTGAATGCTTCTTTGTTGATTCACTTTGTTTTTGCAGCCTGGCCTGACAGCCTGGGCGACTGGCTTGGAGCCTGCCTGTGAGCTGCATTTTCTTTTACCAAAATCCCACCTACCTTGCTTTATATGTTTTTCGCCACTTTTGTCCGTTCTTTTGGTGGTTAAAAGATTCACTGGTAAACTTGTTCAAAATGCAGGCCAGGAATCATCAGAATAGCAGTTCTTATCCTCTGTAACATTAATTTGATCCGAAACTTTGGCCAGGTTGCCTACAAGATTTTTTTTTTTCCCTTTTTTTTTTTCCTCCAGGCAGGAACACTTTCCCAAAATCTCCCCAGCCTCCTGTGGCTCAGGTCTAACAAAAAATTCACTTGCTATCCATAAAATGGAAGTGATAAAAGCTACTTCCATCGGCAAGTTGTGCTGTGCAGGGCAGACTGGAGGTATCAGTGTGCCTCAAAGCTGCGTGCACCTTGCCAGCCTTCCTGGCACCAAACTACAGAAGGTCTGAGCTGCTACAACATGTCTTCCCAACATTTTCAGTTTCTGCTTTTACCACTCAACAGGGCCAACAGCCAGTGACACTGGTGCCAAGAGGAGGAATGAAGAGGTGACACTGCCCTTCCACAGAGCATGGCCTTGCAAGGCTCACACCTGATGTTATCCTGGGGCTGTTTTGGGGGTCCCTGGGGCTGAACCATCCAACACCTGCAGTGACATTACAGCTTGATGGATGGAGCGCTTTGTCTCTAACCATCTCCTCCACAGAGGAGGCTTCAGCTTTCTGCATGCCCAGCTCTAGTCACAGCCCTGCTCACACCAGCCAGGACATCTCATTGCACCTTTGGGGTGTCAGACAAGTTGAGAACTCAGGTATTTGTTTCTCTAGCCACTGCTGGGCATCTACATTTAAGAATTAACAAATCCAAGAAAAACCTGGGCCCAACCTGAAGCTGCTGTAAGTCAGCACTCACAGTGTAAGTCACCACACAGCAACACAACACACTTATCACCTGATGATGTTACCAGGTAAGTTTAATTAGAAGGGTAGGATTTTATCAGCAAAAATGAAAGAGACATTTACCATTAGGTCTTTCTGGCTTCCAAATCCATCAACAACACCACGCATACCTTGCTTTTAGATAAAGAGGCCAGACGTCTGATGGACAATATTTGTCTGTTAAATGATGGTATCCTTTAGGGAAGGACCCACTGTGCAACATTGCCATGACCAGAGCCTTTGGGATGCAGGGACACAGTGAAGATTCAATTAGAGCACCTCTGTGAGTGTGGGAATACTTACTGCTGATCTGCCACAGACTGTGCTAATTGCCTTGTTCAGGCCCAAAAATGCACCAGGTCTGCTCATTAACACAGAACTACACCCTTAAATTCCTAAGGGAGAAAGCACAGGGAACAGAGACATCCTAACCAACTGCATTCACCCTGGAGCATCTGAGTCAGGCAGCTCCTCCAGCTGCCTAGTGATCAGCTAGCGCCTGAACCAAGGCACGTCGAAGGAAATAAGAGCTCTTCTGGAGGCTTCAGGGGATTGACACAGGGTCACAAGGCAGCGATCCACATTAATCTGATTTTGCATGAATTATCTTCAGCTTGAAGGACTCATTGTCCTTCTTCCTCCTGTCTTTGGACTCGTTCCCTTCCCAAAGTGAGCTCAAATTGACTGAAGTCTCCAGAGGCTCTAGGAACATTGTTGACAGCCGTAGAGCCCAGGATGCTTACACAGACCCTTAAGGACCTGGAGCACAGTCCATATTGTTCAGTAATCATTCAAAGCCTTTGACCAAGAGCTGCTGAATGGCTTTACCAGGAGCCACCTCCTGATGGTCCTGCATGCACAGAGTGGATGGTGACACCTTCCCTGATACCTTCGTACCACCACAGGTGACAACCACCACAGGTGACATTCAGGGGTGATTCCAGTAGTGGATACCAGACCTTTCACACCCAGTGCAGAGATGCTGGTGAACCAACCCTGCCACCAGAGACCTGGAGAATAGCTGTGGCCAGTTACTACCACCATGCACACTCAATGAGAAAGGACAAAGGAATGTTTTACGTCTTTCTTTTCTGAAAATAAACCTGTATATGCATGTGAACACATGAAATTAGGGTCTACTGAGACTGCTGACAAATTCAAGTCCTTGGTAGTTTTAAGAAATAGATCCTTGGGCAACTGTAGGTTCTTGCATGTCATCTCAAAGCATAGGTGACTGCGAAGAGATTTCCACAGGCTACTATGACATGGAGGCACCTGATTATTACCAGAAGATGGTGGGATTTGGTCACATCACCATCTCTGGTGTCTGGGAACCTTCCTCTTTAGCAGCCTGCATGGAATCACTTTAAAGATACAGCTTTTTTGCCCTCTCACACCTCATGGAAAAACCAGCAGGTACGTGGCACCTTTTTGCTTCCAGCTCTAAGCATCAGTACAACTTGGGACCTTCATAGTCAGTCTTGCTGAGTTTGTTGAAAACCCAAAAGCTGTTCTCAGTCACACTCCTTTGCAAATCCCCAAAAGCATCTATTTACATCACGGACCTCCCAAACTTGCACGCACGTGCCTGAATCACTTTATAACCCAACTCAAGAGCCCCAACCAGAAGAGAATCCTTCTTCCCTCTCCCACAGTCCCCTCTTTAAGCCCCAGCTCTGCTGGGACAGCCGTGGTTTGTCCTCCTGCCCCGCACGCTGCATTCAGCAGCCATCACATCACATTTCCAAAAGCATTGCTTATGACTGCCACCACAGATTGAAACACGGAGGGAGAAAGAGGAAATTCAGGAGAGGCCAGAAAGTAAGGAATAATTTAGAACATTATGGAGATGAAAGAAATAATACAATTGGTTTAAAACCAGATGAGCTGCAAAGGGGAAACATTAACTGGCTAAGCTGTGAGCAAGCGAGGGCTGGGAGGATGGGAAGGTGAGTGCTGCTTGATATTGGAGGTGATTTAAATGGAGCAAGAAGGTAGCAGGGGCTGGGAGAGAAACTCATCCCCGAGCCAGGGCCCTTTAAGAGCAGCTGCAGTTGAAATGGAAGAATAAAGAGTGCAGCAGCTGAGGGCTGGAATAAGATTGATTTAAGACTAGATACAATTTAAAGGCAAGGCAGAGGTGGAAGCAGAGGCTGGAATGAAATCAATTTACACCAAGATGCGATTTAAACTGATGAACTCGGGATGTGAGAAGCAGGGTTGGGGGAGGGAAAGGGGGATGGGGAAGTTGCAGACATGCCTGGGGGCTGCCGGTGCTGGGGGACAAAGGGCTGGTCCCAAAAACCTGCACAGAGCCAAAGCGTGCTGCAGCCTGTGAGGGCTGCCTGCACTTGTGAACTTGAATAATCCTTAGGTACAGGCTTTGACCAATCCTAGCTGGTCTCGTGACACCTGAAGTGTTGCTTATCCTAAACTGCAATTATCATTTAATAGTGATCCAGGGCTACCTCCAGAGAGCTACCTCCAAATGAGCCAGGCACCGAGGGACAGGTTCCAGAGCTCCCTAAATCAATTTCTAAAATTGGGGGTTTTGACAGAATCTCTCTCAATTGTTCTTAAGTTAGAACTCAGCTGGACACATTTTCAAAGACTCAATTTTGAGATTTCCTTTAAAGACAAACAAGCGTGCACCCACTATGAAGGAACTGATTTGTCACTTATTTCTACTCACTGTTGCTATATCTATACTATAGGTTGTTCATAGGAAGAGAAGTGGCAGAAAGACTGAATTCAAACAAAATTTAGTGGCTTACCAGGCACACTGAATAAAAGCCAGCAATTCAACTAGAGGATCCACTGTTTCCCCCATGCTGCTGAGATGTGGCTTCTGCAGGTACAAAAAGGTCTCCAGCCTCCTTGGAGGGTCAGCAGATAGCAAGCATTCAAGTAAGAGGCAGCTTGTGCCAACAAGCCTCAAGGATAAGGGCAACGTCCAGCACCCCTAGAGGTTTGTGTGTTATCAAAATATCTTTAGAAGTGTCAGTGGATTTGTGAGGGAACCTGGGCTTCAGCAGGATGAAGGCCATAGTTACGCTGGGTTAAATAGCATTGCTTAAAAATTCAACTCAGCCTCATGCAGCACCATAAATCAGGGAAGTGCCACTGAAATCTGCGTTGGCACAGAGACATGGAGGGAGACTGACTGGAAACAGGTACTGGATGTGGAACAGCAGAAGGCACCCTGGGATAAAATGGCCACGGATCAAGCAAGTAAAAGGAGAGACCTGAGTGTCCTTGTTCTGCCCTTCCCATGACACTACAAGGGCTTTTCCCCTGTTGGAGGAGAGATAAACCACCCGATCCTACTCCTGCTTACATAGGTGTATATCAGGAGCAGCCTCACCTTCAGGTCAATCAAGAATGAGACTTGGAAAATACACTGTGCTACCCAGTTGTGCCAGAATGTCTGTGGGTTAGTACTTTCCACTCCTGCTCACATTTAGGAGGGGGGAAAGGAGGAACATGTGTTTCCATCCTCATCTCCCATGAGAATTTTTCATTTTTTAGAGAACACTGCAGACTTTTCCTTTCTAGGTATTATTGATTTTTTTTTTTTTTGATGGGGTTGTAACAGCTCCAGGGTGGCAAAAGGGGAGCTATGCATGACAGAATAATTGCTGTACCTTAGAAGGTCCCTTCTGCAGCACATGCCTGCAAGCAGGAAGCAGCGTGGGTGTGCAATGTACAGGCGATGCCCTATAAATAAAGCAAGGGATTGCCTGGAGGAAGAACAGGGAACAACAAAGGCTCCACAGAACAAAGTGGCTGCAGAACATAACGTGCTAAACCTGAAAGTCAACAGGGAATGGACTGGATGTGAAAAGAAAATAAAGGCAAAGAAAGCCTAATACCTTAGGGAGGGAGATGTTTACATTGTTAAGTCTTTTATGGAAGCAGAAAAATCTATTTTAAATGAAGGCAGGAATAATTACTGGTCCAACTAAATGCTCACTGGGCAATCTGGATGTAGTTCAGGAAGAGCAGCGGATGCTGGATGTTATTCTTGTCAAGAAATAAATTTATTCAGTTTATGTGCATTTCAACAAGGAACACCCAGACTAAATGAATGGATTGGTGGCGACGAGTGGGGGGACACCACCACACAAGTACTGTATGCTATGAACTCCATCCCCTAAATTACTGGAGGTTTGGGGACCCTGGTAATAAGAGACATTTTCTCTTATCTCTATGTTATTCACTGTGATTTGGGTCTGGTGAACAGACTGGACAGCTTTTGGGTGAACAATGAAGGGGGTGGTGAGCAGCCATTTCATTGCTGACACGTTCATGGGTCAATGTACACATGAGCAAGGCAGCCGCAGGGCGAAGCACACGCCATAGGTTGGCACGTGAAAGTCAGGACATGAGAAAGGGAAGGGCCACCCCCTGCAGGAAGACCACCTGGGGTCATGCCAAAGTCTGAAAGGTGCTGGACAGGGAACAAGGAAAACCAAGGACTGGGAAGAAGATGGGCATAGCACAGAAGAGCTACAGGCACAATGTTGAGTTGGACTTCTCACAACATGGTGAAATGTAAGGGATTTCATGAGATGCTTCAATGGGAGCCTGATGCCTCAGGTAGCTTTTTTTAGTCAACTGAAAGCCAACTAATACCACCCTCCCCACAACCTTCTGCTGAGGAATAAGAACACAGCTGGATACATCTTGCTTGTCTATGACATTGGACTCTTAAATGTCTTAGCAGTGATGTGGGTGGAAACATAAAACGAAGACAGTGCAAGTGCTACTTCTTTGTCTTTGCAGTTCATCAGCTGAGAAAAGGAGCTTTCACTATCCAGAGCCCGCCTCTCAGGTGAGGAAAGCAGTATACATTTTGTAGAGGGCAGAAAGGTGCATCAGTGGGTCGGTGACCTTAGACTCTTCAAGCCACGCTGCTGCACAGCACTGGGTGAAGGACCCCCAGAAAGATTCTCCCATGCTCACTTACCACCAACTCCCAAAGGACAGAAAATCAATTTACTTTAAAAATACTTTCACTTTGCCCACTGTCCCAGCCTCCCACAAAAAAAGGTAATTCAGGTCTTTGCAGGCAGGAGGGCAATAAAGGGAAGCCAGCAATCCACACAGGGTTCAGCAACCATGCCCGAAACACGCTCAAAGGGGGCGTGGGTGCATCAGCACATGTGCATAAATACCCCCTGTTCACCACATCCCACCCCCAGTAAATCCATCACCAACCCACGAAGTCACCGCGCCACTGAGTCTCATAGTCTAGACTAAACAGAAAAAAAAAAAAAAAAACAACACCACACAGAGGAGCTGAGCCCTGCGCGCTTCCCAGAGGATTAGCTGGCTGCGCAGCAGGGAGGTTTGAGCTAAGGCAGATATACGGAGTGCGGCGCAAATGGCCGGCGTCAGCGTGCAGAGCCCTGCCAGCTCCCCAGGGGACTGGGTTCGAGCACATTCCTCAGAGCAGGGTCTTGCTTTCAGAGGTTCTGGGACCAACATCCCTGCAGGTTGTGTGTGTGTGCATCCTCATCCCATCACCCAGGTTGGAAACACAGCCACCACTGCCCTGTGCACAGGGCAACTGCACATAGATCTGGGTGACAGCTTCTACATCAAGTTATTTCAATACAAATAAATAAATACAGGATCCTTTTTTTTCTTTTTTTAAATACTTTCAAAATAAGCTGTTTTGATTTTTTCAGTCCCTGCCAGCTTTTCAGTACCACATCTATTTACCTTACCTTTAAAAATGCATTTAACAAATTCAACAGTAATATTAGAGTCTCTCTCTGTGCTTTATAACCCACCCCCATAAAAGTACATTCATAAACCAAGCATTTTCTGCTAAATGTGAATCCTTTCAAATTCTTGGGAGAAAGAAAAAAAAAGTAAAGGAATTACCTCACTCAGTGGGAAACAGGGATCAGTTCTCCTCTCTCTAGCAGGTCTAACAAGCTGCTACTACCTTCTTCTCAACCAAACTGAAAAAGGGGCCAGGGTGCCTTAAAGTGGGAGCTTTTCACCATGGTTCCCATGTCCCACAGGCAGTGGTAGACAGCCTGCAGCTGCTCCACAGCAGCCTTACCCCCCCAGGTGGCTTCATTTGGAAGACTGAATGATGAAGGCCATGCAGTTACCTGCAACAAGTGCTGGGGGCTGACTGCATAAGGACATTTCAGGTGTTTCCCATGTTTGCTGGTGATTAGTAGATCAAACATTTAGTACCAGGCTGTGGAGAGGGAGCAGGCAGCCCCAAGCACATCTGGAAGTGATTAAGCCCCAGCTTTGGGCTGTCCCAGCCTGGTTCTGGGTCTCGGGGGAGCTGCCATTCATTAACACCTGGCTGGATTGGGGTCCTCACCATTAACCAAGTCTGGGGTCAAGCCCATCACGTTCAGGACTTGCCTCAAGCCTCAGCCCAGCTCTCTGGACTTTTTAAACTCACCCTAAAATCATCACTCTTGGGCAGGTCACAAATCATAGGTTTAATGTGTAAAGCAACCACCTCTGTCTTTCCACAGGGGTCCAGCAGAGTTGCCCCCAGATTCCCACCCGTGTGCGAACATCAGCACCATGCAGAGGAGTCCCTCTGCCTCACGTTCCTTTTCTCAGCTAGCAAATGCAAAGCAGTTTTCTTGTCCCTTGTCGTTAGCTTGATTTTGAACAGGCTGAGAATGAAAGAAAACCAGACATTTCCAGTACTTTTAAGCTCCATTTGGTCTGATTAAAGAAGTCTTTAAAAAAAAAAAAAAGAGAGAGAGAGAGAGAAAGGAGGGGGAAAGCAATAACTTTTTAAAACTTGTCCTGAATGCAAAGGAAAATGGAGTCCACTGTATGAGTAATTCAGAATTAATTGTAGACTTATGTTATTCATGCTTTGCTGGTTGGGGGAAAGAACAAGCACTCTTGAAGTCATTAAAGAAAGTCCTAATAAAATATTACTTAGCTGATGTGTGTAGTCTTATTGGCCCTTAAGGGAACGCGTGCGGCAGAAATGTCCAATTTATAGCTCAGGGTCTGTCTATAAATATGTAGTCCAAAGCTACCACTCTGTAGATACAAGGAGGGGGGAAATGTTTATCTGCAGGATATTATGGCTAACCTAAGACCATGTTTCAGGAAAGCATCGCTACTCAGGAAAGCACGTGGCACATAATTAATGCAAAGTCATTGAGATTGAGACAAGCCTTCAGATCACAAGCAGTTTCTTTCTTGCCCAGCAACTGCTTATTTGCCTGTGTGATATGTGAAGTCACGCTTAGTTTTCTAAAGAAAAATGATTTAAAGATGTTTGAAAGTCATATTGCTACAAGCTCAGCTATGGGGCAGCATCATGGCACTGATGCCTCTTCCCTCCTGGGCTGCAGCAGCTGCAGGCTTTTCCCACTCAAGTTACATCATTTTAGGCAGCTCAGATGCAGAAAGGGCCTGCTGCTCTGCAGTGAATCTGGAAACCAGTTTAACTGTGTGCAATGGTGGATTTCATCACAAGCAAGAAGGGCCTGGGGAGGTGGATGCAGGGAGACATGGCTGGTCCTGCTGCCACTGATGTCCCCAGGGCCCAGGCTGCTGCTGAGCAGGTCGAGGGCTGGGCGATGCCTGCCTGGGCTGCAGCTTGGCCCTGGGGCAGAAATTGGGGCCTCTGCTTCAGGAGGAGGAACTGCATCCCCACCTCCAGGTCCTTGTCCCAGCTTCAAGGGGAAAACATCAAGTTTTGGTCACACTTCCACAGCCCTCATACAGCTGTCCTGGGCAGCTGTGAGAAGTGAGGGAGGATGAAAGGCAGTGATTGAGCAGAGAGCAAACCCCGAGAGCAGCTCGCAGCTCCTGTTAATGGATTTGGGGTCCTGGACCAAGCTCGGGTGTGTGCTGCTGCCTGATCCCCACTGAGGCTGCAAGTGCCTGGGGAAGGCACGGTGCCGCCAGCCCACAGCTCCCCTCCTCCTGCCACCTCTCCAGTGTGGCACCACGATTATTTCCTCCCAGTACTTCTCAGCACTTGATTGTTGCCGTATAAATACAGAGCCAAAGAAAAAAGGAAATAAAAAAGGCAGCACTCAGAGTATTATCAATGACATTTAATCTTAACACCGGGATGACACCTAAAGCGTTTAAACCAACGCATTGCCATGTCAGCAACTGTGCAAACAAGATCAAAAGGCTGCTGTAGCTGCAGCTTCATGTGTTTTGGCAGAGATGCGTGATGGCCAGGGGAGCTCCAGGAGCCATGGCTCTGCACTGATGGGTCCCAAGCACGCAGGGGACAGCTAGCCCTGCAGGCACAGGACACACATGGTGGGCACAGCACCCATCTGACTGCGAGCAGAAGTTGCTGTGCAATTGGTCCGTGTCTCTTCAGTCCCAATGTAACTTGACAAATTTGAGTGTATTGAAAATATATTATGTCATGGTCTGGAATGGATTTTAAACGCACCAATTGGCTCGCTCTGGAACATTTTAAATACCTGTTAGAGTGCTGCCACATGGCCCGGCAGGGTGTAACTGCATAATGAGATGAAATTGAGCAAAGGAAAATTAAGGCCAAATAACAGCAGCAAATTCCTTGGGAATGAGGTCTCCTGTTCCCAGACCGCATCCGTGCCGGGAGCTGAACTGCAGGGAGGGTGTTGCAGTGTGCCCATCCCAGCAAAGCAGTTCCACCCTACAAACCAGAAGCCAGGAGAGCTTAACTCTTATTCCTGAAGCAAGCCCTTCAACAGGGCATCCAACAGCTAATGGTGGTGCTGCCTGAGGGCTGGGGGCACTGGGAAAAAGCAATGGTCTTTCTGAATGGAAAGTAACCCGAAAGGAGTAAAGGGAAAACCCCCCAAAGAGAAAGGGAAAACACCAAATGCCAGGAAACAAGGGCTTCACCTCTCTCTGCTGCTTCTTTTTAGGAACATCTGACTGCATCCTGCACCTCCACCCTCACACATACCCATGTGTCCAGACCTTAGGCTTCAACCAATAATAGCAAATTTCATATCCCAGGTCAAAAGTCATAAAAGCAACATGCTTCTCCCAGGCATGTATACATACTATCTGGGACCTTAAAGTCCTATCATGTAAGCCACAGATGTCTCCTATGCCCCCCTCAGCTCCCTTGCTGTTCCCCTTAACCCTAAACCAGGCCACAATTCCTCCCAGTGAGTCAGGATGTCTGATGGAGCAGTTCTGTGCCTCCTCTGCTTTCATACCTTTTTCTGCCAAAGCTAGTTTGTGTTCTCCCAGGGCTATGAGGAAACAGCCCCCACTTAAATTCCATTAGAGATTGACTCCTGGAGTCCATTTTGACAAATAAAGACACTTTTGCTGGACTGCCATGTTACAGCCCCAAAGCTGGAGGGGGGGACACGTGTCCCACAGAGGCGCCTCAGGGTTTGTATCTCTTCCAGCATTGTTGGAGTGAAGCATGCACAACCTGCACGGGGCTTTTTGGGAACAGGTACCTTGTCTCCAGGCCTGGATGGTGCTGAGTGGTTTCACCACCTGCTAAGCCCCTCTCAAAGCCCGGCCGTGCCTTTGAACGCATGTTCCAGTTGCGCTATAGAAAACCTTTGTAAAGCACTGGCCAGCTGCCTAGAAAATGACTGAATGAGAACCCTCTTTTCTGGCCATAGAATAATCGGTTACCTGGCTATCTATGACTGCTCCACTGCATGTCATCGGAGGACAATTCACTCATAGCAAACTCCATTAACCTCGTATGTGAGCCAAAAGGGTTCTGCATCTTGAAGATGCCCCATGAGTCTCTCCATGACACCAGCTAATTATCTCCTCATTAACAACAACATTAGCATTCCATTTGATATATACAAGTTAATTTGTTAATTGCACTTTAATTACAAAGTTATTAAGAGCTCAGAGGCATTCAACAGAAGATTGCAATTAACACAAGCTGCAAAATTGCTCCCAGCAATTTGGAGATGTTATCGGAAACTGATTCTCTGCATTCAAGTGAAGATGGAAAAGAGACAGGAGATTTATGGGCTGACATCACAAATTCTCTGTTCCCTCTGAAGATGCTTTCATCTGCACCCTGGGAAGCACCAGGAGCTGCCATGTTCAGACACTGTTCAATGTGGCTGAGATCTCTGGCCCATGTTTCCAGAAGCTCTGTTCCTCACCATGCACCCAGCAGAGGCTGGAGGGAAGAAGGAAAAAAGGAGGCATCCATGGGACTCAGTAAGTTGCATGAAGTATTTGGCATCTTGCAGATCAGGCCTGCACGTGGATGCAAAATTGCTGGTGCCTTCTGCTGTTGTGGAGAGGCCACGGTAAGATCTTATTCCTCTTCGGAGTTGAATTTCATCTGCACATTGCACTGGTTATCACCTGCACTGCCCGGGATGCTGAGCACCTCCCTACCTTCAGTTCAGCACAACTCACGTCACCCTCTGCGGTGTTGGGCAAGGTTTTGTTTTATTTTACTAGATGTCCACACAGAGGAATGCTTACATTGCTGGGTGGACACCCCAGGGATGAGGCTGCACCTTGGCCATGCTTCTTCCTGACCCCATGCACACCAGGATCTCCCGGGTAGCCTCCAAAACACTGAAAATCTCAATGACTGAGACCACGTTCTCAAACCCTTGGAGCCCTAACGATTAAAAATAACATAACCTGGTATAACCAGGCATCATGCTCAGGATATAATTAAGGCTTTGTTCCTTCCCAGCATGCTGGGTTTCATGACCAACACCCCAATCTGCTCCGCACCTCCTGGAGAAAACCAGGCAGTGGGGGCTCCCCTGGGCTCGGTGAGATTTCCTGTTCTCTTTTTCTTTCTTTCCATTTATCTGAAGCCTCTTACTGCAGCGTCATTCCTTAGATTAGCTGTCAGATCTGCTGGAAAAATGCACTGGTGAATATGGCCATTATCCACCCAGCCAGACGGAGCAGAACCCTGTCGCTGCTGCGTAAAAAGTGCACGGTGGATGGAAAAAAGCAGGACACTGACCGTAGTACATGCCAAAGGCAGAAATAAATGATGAATACAGAGGATTTACAGGTGGATTTAAGATAAAATTCCACTTTCCTACTAGCCTTACTAATGGTGAATTTCTTAAATGTTTTCATTTTGTAACTTATGAAAGACCGAGTTATGAAATGCCAATTGCACTTTATTAAAAAGGCCCCAAAGAAATTTTCTAACTCCTTTGGAAAAAGAACTTCTAGGGAATAACCACCAGCCCAAGGATTAGGGCATCCCAAAGAATGGGGGAAAGAAGAGAATTACATTTCTGCTAGAGAATTCTATAAAAGTGTTCAGAAACCATGCAGATACAGAAAGGAATTTATTCCCTATAAATTATATATATATATATATATATGTAGGCTCATTTCTACAGATCTGTATTATGCGCATTTCAGCTGCCTTCTGTTCCTTTCATCTCAATTTGTCTTTATTGCACTGTTACCTACGGGACTCCATCCCACTTTTGCAATATAAAACATCTCTGGAAGTACCAAGTTTTCCCCACCATTCCCCCTGGACCTGAGTGTTTTCCCTGTTGCACCACACTCCACTGCCACTGCTGCTCTGTGCTCAGGCTCCCTCTGCCGTCACCAGCTCACGGGGCCAGACACCTCACCACGCCGACACACTGAGGACAGGCTTGGTGACGGCTCTGCATCAGGATGAATTACTTGATTTCATCCAACATTACACTTCATAGCTGAAATTACCATTTTTCTCCTCAAGGTGATTCCCACCCACCTTTTCCAGTGAGAACACTTAGGAGGACTTTGGGAATGACACGGTTCGGAAGGGTTCCTCCTGAACCTGAACTCATGAACTCCACGTTCAGCACTGGAGCAATCACTGCGATGCTCCACAGCACACCAGCTAGATGAGATTTAGTGTGAAAATGATCCATACACACACATCAGTTTGAGTTTCCTAGCAGCAAATCAAAACGTGTCAGCAGCAGTCACCCCCTCAGATTAGTTCTGCACAAGCTGCAGAAATGAAAAACCATTCCTCCGATCTGTCCCATGGTAAGAGCAGGAATAAGACAAGTTATAAATACAACTTTGACAACTCGCAGCAAAACCCCAAATAAGAAAAGCTCCTTTTGTTACTCATTTTGGTGAAGCTGCAGTTCCTCAGCTTTCTGATGTTAAAGCACCGGGGGGGCAGAGCAGAGGGAAAGCAGTTCCCAGAGGGGAGGGCATGGTTAAATTTGCTTTGCATTTTGCTGTGCTAAAGGAATCTCATTCCAGTTAGTTTGCAGTTATCAAAGGTAGAAATAATAATAATAATTACAATTTCTCCTACATTATTACTTTGAAAAAGAGCTAATTCCAGCAGAAAAGTGTCTTTGATATGCTAAAAACTATTCTTGCACTCATCACATATTTCAGTCCAAAGTGGGAGGAATATATTCATAAAATCATGATGTTTCAAAGAACTATCTAGATCTCCTTGGACAAATGCTCAATGATTTTAATGAAAACTGAGGGAAAATTCAAGCAAATGGAGGCCAGAGTAGTTCCTGGACCTCTGCTTGCTGAAGTTTCACATGCTGGCAACACTGTTCCCCCACAAGCAGGTCTCCCTGCATGCACAAGATGCAGATGGAAGAGGACAAGAAAGGACGTCGAATGAAAGTCAAAAATAGTTGGGAGAGAGAGGAGTAGTTCAGGATAAGAGGTCACCAAACGTAAGGACTGCAGGGACAGCATGGAGCTGGGGGGAGATACCTGAGGGGTCCTACACCTAGAGAGGGGGAAAGAGGCTCACATGGACACTGCCCTTCTGGGCTGGCATCTCTGCAAGGTTGGGGCTCCTCATCCCGGTCCATTCCTGAGGGGCTTTCTGCAGAGCACCATCGTGCAGGGGCCCAAAGGTGTTGCTCCCACATCTTCCCTTGAATTTTGCAGTGGGTAAACAGAGCTGTCAGACACCAGGACTCTGTCTACACTAAATATTAAGTGTGAGTAGTAAGTGCCGCAGACTTCCCACGCGCTGGCTGGAAAAAACAGTGCCAGTGTTAAACTGCTTGGCACCACCTCTGAGGGCTGCAGCTCAGGCTCCAGGGGAAAAAAAGGAAAAGAAAAAAACAACCTTGGAAGTGGCCAAACTCGCCTGTTTTCAGGGGACGTTTAAACACAACCTCAGCTGTCTGAGGTATACAAGCTGTTTTCAGGATAAAGACATGGGATTGAGTAAACCTGAAAGAAGTCAGCATTTCAAGCAACAATGATGAGAAACTCCGTGCCAGCTCCATCAGCTGGAGACAGCCAAAATTTTCGACTCAAGACATTTTTAAAACAGGCTAATCTGGCCCAATTGAAATGCTCATCCCAACTATATTTTGAGTGTTTTCTGTCAAAGCTCAAAGGCTTGCAGGACCACGACAACTGAAAAATGAAATGTCTACCAATCAAAGAAAAAGCACCAGTAAAACCTATTTATCTTGATGAAGCAGCTAATTCTCTTCGATTTAGATTACCACAAAAACGCCTGAAATGCTTGCTTATTGGCTGCCAAAAGTCAGAAACATTCAGTCTGATGTTTAGACAAAACTCGACTAATTTTATTTACAATTGATCAACAGTTTTCCCCCCAGAAATTGTCTTCAACCCATCTATTCTGAATCGAGCTGGGTTACCTTTAGACAGCAAAGGCCTTAATATTATTTACAAAGGACAGGAGCTAGCATGGAGCAGACCCTTCTCACACACCCGGGGGCACATGAGTAGACAAATATACGTGCAACAGAACTTTGGTTACAGCAAAAAGCAGGACAGAAGTGCCTTTCTCAGTTATGACATGCCACCAGCTGTGGATGTGCATTTCTGGGGTTGTACCCAGCAAAAACTTTCCCCCACTGCCAGCAAAGGCTGGCTGAAGGGATGAGGCTGGTTTGCTGGCTTTCAGTGCAGTGATGAAACTACCAATTCTGCTGCTGTCTGGCCTAATTAAAGTAAAATTATCAACAGCACATGAAATGCCACCAGAATGTAAGAAATAGGGGCTAATTCTACAAGCAAGCAATTGTATGGCTGACTCAGTGTTGAGAGGTCCAGGACCAGGCCCACAGGTGCAACCAGGTGAAGGAGAGCACTGAATTTACCCCTTCAGTTCCCAGGAGGTGCCCCAGGTGTTCAGCTCCAGGGAGGTCTCCCTTGCTTTTCAAGGAAAAAAAAGCTCAAAAGCTTTTCAAAACCAACAGCACTCCCCTTAATGTTTGTCTCAGTTAAAGAGCATTTCGTTGAATGTCACTGACCAGCAATTCCCATCCATGGCCCTATCCAGCAAAGCACTTTGGCCATGCTTTCACCATGGAGTCAGAAGAAACCTTCACTTGCCAAAGGACAGGACCATGTTCAGCTGATGGAAAACACCAAGGCAGCTTTTGGGGCTGTCTGCTCTACGAGGGCAGACAGTGACTTCTTGCCACCTCCAGACAAGCTCAGCAGCATCCCCACATTCACCCGAATCAACCAGCTTGCTAAAATCTGCCATGTGTGAGCATGTCAGCAAGACCTGCTCTTGCAGGTCCACCCCAGTCTTCTCCAGGGCCAGCAGGGGGGTCCGAGCAGGCAGCTGCAGTTTGGCCATCATGAGCCGGTTCCCAGGAGGAAAGCACCTTGGAGCTCACCCCAGTTCCTGCATGGACCCAGCACAGGAATGTGGTGGGAAGCCAAGGACTTGTCAGGCTCTCTCCTGCTGCAGATTTGCCAGGAGGTCTATAAAAATGTTGCTGTCTCTCAGCTGCTGGTGATTATATTCCCCTTTACTATGGCTGCTGGTAATATGTATGTGTGTATATATAAGGGGGAATATCATTTCTGCACAGGGCTGGCCTCCCCCTGGCCTTTTTCAAACAATAATAGACTAAATATAAAGAGACAGAAGCCGTTACTCGGCTCTTTAACCAGTGCCAAGGAAAATGAATAATTAAGAGCATATTACTTGCAATGAATTTATACTGATGCTTTTAAGTTAGGACCTACTGAGATCCTTTTTAAAATACATCATTCCCCCTTCATCTTTCATACAGAGTTCATATTCCAACCTAATACTTTATAGCAGCTACTGTTTAGAACCGAGTTAAAAGAAAGGCAGGCTTTAGGTTTCCATTACACGCCAGAAAGGAGCTCGGTGTAAAGGAATGAGGCAGTTAATCTGGTTTGTCTGTATTCTACCTGCCTGCAACTTTGCATCTCATCAGCCAGAAGAGATTACTCTGGCACCTTAAGCGCAAGCTGCTAGAAACACAGCCTTAACGAGAGAAAGAATTGAAGTACCCACCAGCAAAGATCACAAACATCGATGCTGCTTGCAAATACAATGGTGCTATGGAGCAATTGGTGCCAGAGGAGCCCTGAGCTGTGTCAGAGCCCATGGGCTCAGTTCATCCCCCCCCCCATTCACCCTCTTTTTTTTTTTTTTTAATAAAAATCACCCTCCTCTTCTGAGGGGGACAGAGGGGACTGTCCCCTGCTCATCGCCCACCATGAGACCAATGCTGCAGCACACGGGTCCAGCAGCCTGGAGGAGGCTTTGACGGCCAGGGAACCCCAGGGGACCTTGTTTCGTGGAGGACTGCAGTCTTTGGGGTATTAATTCCATTAAGTGCTCAGCCAGGTGAAGATTTGCTGGTCAACTGTCCAGTGTGGGAAGCTCCGTGATGTGAAGCAGGAGCCAAAGGACCAACATAAAGAGGTTCAGGGTGCTCTATTACCGAGCTCATTCAAGAAAAGGCTGAGAGGTGATTTGGTTACAAAACCTCCAGGAGAGGCTGTGACACCAACAGGTGAAGTTACAGCAAGTTTTGGTAGCTGTTAACCAGAAGTTAAACAACACTCTCAGGGAACAAGTGCAAATTCAATATTTTTAGCTGTCTCTGCAGGTGTGCTGCCCTGCATGAGCAGGCTCACAAATAGTTTGTGGGGATCTTGGGCCTGAATTACACAGAAGGTCAGCCTGGGTTATCCCTATGGTCTGCTAAGGCCTCGCAGGCTTTGCACAGTGGGTCTTTGCAGAAGACTTCAGATTAATTTTATTGCAAACAAGATCCCCGTAGCAATGTCCCTGGTCAGTGACAATGAGCACAAGGCCAGTATGCAGAAGACAGCAGCAATATAAAGCCGCAGCACACACCTCTGCTCAGCTGGCTCAGCATTATCAGAAGTGGTTTCTCCTGCTGGTTTGGCTGTTTTGGGGGTTTCTTCTGCATGTTTGGCTGCTCAGAAAAGAAGTGCCTGTCAGCTGGCTGCTTGCCTTCCAAAGCACCTGCACACCCAGGCCACTGAATGTATGGAAGATACTATAGCAAGTGGAAAAAAAAAACCTCCCATTTTCCACAGTCAGTTCAGCAGCAGCCCCTTGTGATCAGTGCACTATGCATCCATTTATAACATCTAACCACCATTAATTACAAGCCATTTGTGGTATTTCTCTGGGTAACTCCCCTGTTACTCCCACACTCTAAGGAGGTGTATGTAAGTGGTCATCACAAGCCAGGGAAAGCTGTAAAGGTAGTGGGTTTGTACTGACAACCTACAAAATCCAAGATAACACCTTTTCCTTGGATCCAAAAACCTTCACAAGTTTTCCCTCAGAAGCCAGCCACAAGGCCAGCAAAGAGGTCCCTCTGCTGCCGAGATGCCCGCTTCCAAATGCTCAGCTTCCATAAAGGAGAGGAAACAAATTGCAGCAGCCTTTCAGAACAGCAATAAGCATGTTACAAACTACATTTCATTTCATTCAAAAGAACATTTGTGGAGCATCATCTGTGACCACCAGCAATCTCCCACTCACAGCTGCTTTTTGGCAGCCCTGTTACAGCCCCCAGCAAGGCTTTACATTTAATGGGCCTGCAACTTCAGCAGGTCTCATGAATCAAAAGTTCCTCGTGAATCAGAGCCTAGCTGGAAAACACAAGCTCACTGAGCCCCCAAGTGTGCTGTCTGAAACATCTGCCCTTTAGAAGAGCTCTCACTGAGGTCTGATTGCTTTCATTCAGCTCCACCTTTCCTTCCTCTCCCATTCAGCCCTGGGAAGCAGCTGGACCACACCGATGCTCTGCAGGCTGTTGGGTGAGGACACCTAACCTAATCCACTGCTATTTGTTGCCGCCAGCAAGGAGCTGGGCAAACTGTTGTGTCCCACTCACATGGGGCACTGGTAACAGCAGGAGACTGGAAGGGACACGTCTGGGTTTGATACAAGCTTCGTGCTGTAGCTCAGTGACCCCCACTGAGAACTTCAGCCAAGTCCTCCTGCAGCCCAGCCTGCACTAAAGGTTTTGCTCCTCAGGGTCTGCAAACATCTGAGGCCCAAGAAAGATCTGGAGAGTGGCTCAGCTTCCTAGGGAAATGGTGACTGTCATGAAGAACTAACCCTCCTGTTCCTGAGATGAGTTGTTCTTGGATTCCCCCAGCATCAGCAGGTTAATAGGGCAACGTGGGGAAACTAAAGTCATTGCTGCTTACAGAGCACCAGACTCATCAAGAGTAAAGCATGCCCAGAGTGTTAACACCATGGTGCTGAATGCTAACAGTTGCAATCTTTGTTTTTAACCAAAATAACTTTATAATAAATAAGGTCTTAAGCTGCAATCGCTCTTTAGAGATAGGAATTTCCACCAGGTGAGTTGGACACACAGGAGCAGTATTTGCAGGCACTCGATGGCTCTGATCCCAGAGGCGTTAACCACACCGCTAGTACCCAGGCAATTTTAAATTTCTGTTTGAATATTCCTACAAGTGCCACTCCTGAGTTGATTTAACACCATGGCTGTGGCGTCTAATAGCTCTCCAGTGATTAATAACAGTCATTTGTTCAAAGCTAACAGCCCCAGTGTGACAGTAACAGATAAATTAGCAACATTAAAAATACGCTAAAGAAAACATTTATGTACTGGATCAGTGCAGTATGTGATAGTAATATACATCAGTTGTGCCAATAACTAGCTATTAATGATGAGTGCTATATGTTTAAGCAATTTTTGCCCAGTTCCTTTGTAATTGTTCTGACATTGTTCATATTTAACTTGACGAGATGGGACAGTTCTTACAGACATTAGTGGGGTTTTTATGTGCTCAGACAAATACTGCAAGCAGATGGTGGGAGGAACAAGGAGAAGGTATGGCATTGTGTCCCCATCAGTCCTGTTTGTCACTGAGAAGCCAATGTGCCAAGTAATATTTGGGCATAAATTATAAGGCTGTTTACCACACTACGTCCCCAGCATTAAATGTCATGCAAAACATTTTAATAATGCAAATTAAAATTCTTCTGCTCAGCACATCCCGAGACGCTGTGCTTGCTTACCAGAACTCCCTGCAGTGTGCTCCTGCCCCCAGGGATGGCCAGCAGCCCAGGGCAGCCGAGCCCATGCCCTGTATCACAGCCTTCTGGCCCCATTCCAGCCCAGAGAGGAGATATTTAACCTAACTTCTGACAGATGCCTGAGGCTGGCCTGGCCATGTCCCCAGGGCGGGTGAGAAGAGCGATGTGACATCCCCACTTGATCTCCCAGAAGCTGGGGAATACACTCCCAAGGCCTCGTAGTGTCCACATGTAAAGGAACAACCGACCCAGCTGGGCACATCCTTGCTTTTTGCTCTTATTTGTGCTCATGGAGCTCAGCAGACTCAGACTGTTAGCTTCCACCACTGACATTTAGGTGTTTGCAATAGGACAGCACAGTCTGCAGTTTTCCCTGTACATGTGATTCAGGGCATGCAACAGATGCTGCCAGTTGCCCTGGCTTTGATGCAAACAAGGCTACCACAAGCACTGTCGAGGTGGCAATATTCCTAAATAAATCTTACAAGGCAGGCACAAACCCCAAAACTTAGTCCTAAGTAGCAGAAAACCTTACAAACAGTCTGAGCCCTGATCCCAGAGAGGGGCACGCAGCCTTCCACCCCTAGCACAACAACTGCTCACACAGCCTGAGAGCAAATTTCCAAGTTTACGTGCGGTTGGTGATTCTGCATGTGTCAGACACGTCTCCAAAGGGCTCCAAGAACAGGACCATGCTGTCAACATGCGCACACGTGCATGGAAGTTGGACGTGGAGGCTGTGCTGACAGATACATGAGCTCATTGTTTTGTGCATGTTGTTCTGTGGTGCTCAGCCTCTGCTCAAAAGGCCCACTGCAACGGAGATGATCAGGAAATGTTTCTCTCTCCTGTCACACCGTAATGGACCACTATGATTAGGCATGTCTAGCTTCCTCTAAATACTGACTCTGCTTCCAGACTCTGTCTGGTTTTTGGGTGTTTGTTTAAATGCTCCCATTTTGAAAAATTTTTAGGAGAAAAGAAACATTTTCAACCATAAGATTTCTAATCAGTTGATAAGCAATTTCATATATTAAAAAAAAATAAATGTTATTTTGGGGAAAAATCTCAAGCTACCTCCTACCTGGGATGGTTTCCTCCTGGGACCTCCAGGGATTTTTGCAAAGGGAGGACAGAGGCTGGGGAAGGCCACTGATGAGCAGAAAGACAAAAGCTTTCACCTCTCCCTTGCTGTGATTTATAGCAAAGCACCCCAATCTGAGCCCTATTCCTCCCACCTGCAGCCCTGTTTTTCCCACCTGCTATCAGTAACAGCTTCTCTGCAAAGGCTCTGCAGCCTCACCCTGCAGAACATCTCTGTACTGGTACCTACAGACGGGACTGGTTGTCACTGCCTGTGCAGAGGCATGGAGACGCCTCTCAAAACTCACTCTTGAGTTACCCAACATAAAATCTGGGACCTATTGTCCCATAAATGCCAGCTTACAGCCCTGAGCAGTAGAGGAATATCATCTCAGGGGCGATGTTTGCATCCATTTTATAACCTCTCTTGTAGAAGCAGGAGAATCAAATTTGAGAAGAACTGATTTGAGGTGCAAAAATGCAAGAAAGTATATTTACCTAAGGAAAAAGCATGGGAATAACAGATCAGAGAATGGTTGAGTAAATGAACACTTACAAATTACTGTGCTATACAATATTAGTCTTGAAAATACAGTTAGACAATTTTTCTTCTGGATTACATGACTCCAAGTCTCCTAGAAACTAGTGGTTCTACAGCCTTGCTTTCCAGCTAGGGTTTCTGCCTAGGCACATTCCAGCATGTTGAGACTTTGCAGCGTGCCAGAAAATTTGCCATCTACCCAGCACAGCCTCTGCAATTCCTCACCACTCCCCAGCGCTGAAAGGGGATGCCCTGTGATTCAGCATCTCTGTTTGCTGTCACGCAAAGTTGCCTTCTGCTCCCACATTTTACCCCACCCCGGGCTGTTTGCATGCAGGAGAAATGTGTCGGGCTGTTTTGCTGGAAAGATACCTCCTTGGCAATGCATCCCTGCAAGTCCTGAGCTGCAGGGCGCTTTCTGACAGGGCTCACAAAATGCCTCTGACAGATGGATGTGGTGCACACGTTACATATTGGCTGAGGTGGTCTGTTAGCTGTGGCAGATTTGTGGCATGGGCAGCTGCGATCAAAAGGCTTTGGACGGGTTATAGCAGCAGTCACAGAACCTTCTCCAGATTTAATGGACAGGAGGCTCTGCACTGAAACTTGCCAGCTTGGCTTTGCTTTGAAGGCATGAGTTATGGTTTATTCCCAAACAAGCAGGGGCAGATGTATGTTGAGATAGAGGTGGTGCCAGATCTCAACCCAAAACAACTCATCGCTGCTGCTGACCGTGGCTTCAGCCGACCGGTGTTGGGAAGGGAAGGGCCAGCAGTCCCCCGAGGCCACTGCTGTGCACACGAGACAGGCACGGGCTCAGATGGCAGTTGTCTACCTGGCTCTCACAGACCGGGTGTTGCTAAGCCTTTTTTTCATCACTGCTATCAGCCCAGCCAGAAGCTGCGGTCAGCTGTGCTGCTGCTGGGAAGAGAATTCCAGATTTCATTCATTAAGCCAAATCTCAGTCTGGCTAAGAAAACACGGAGCAAATCAGATTGAGCCTATCAATCACTTGGATTGGCTTTTACATTTCTTACAGGCAGCAAAAGCCTTAATAAATATCAACTGCTGGAGATTTCTGACGTTGCTGGAGAAGTTTTCCAGGTTGCTGGTGGAGCAGAAGTTAACCAGAACCCAGGGCATGTGCTGGAGCCCCGAGGCTGAGGAATGGAGAGGACCACAGGGAACTGAGCCTCAGCCAAGTGTGTATAAACCACCCAGAGACTCATGGTGTGCAGGAAGGGAGAGGAATGTGAACAGCTAAAAAGGCAGGGAAAAGCAGCCCCAGGAATCGTGTGGTGGCATTGGAGGACAATAAAAGCCAGAATGTGCTGTTTGGATTCAGGTTAACTCTTCATTGCAAAGGAGATGGAGTCAAACTCCTCCCGCCTTCAAGAAAAGTCTGTCCTTCAACCCTGAGCTCCTAAAGAGTGAATTTAAGCCCCTGTGAATAGCGAATTTCAGTCACCTGAGAAGCAGCTCCCTGGACCCTAGTGCAGACTCCAAGCACATATTTCTGCACCTGGCCAGAAGGGTTTGTATGCCAAGACAGCTCAAGCAGGAGCACGCTGGCTAAAAAACAAGGGAGCCTAAGGCGTACCTGTAGGATTGCCAAACCCAAACACATGCGTGGGCAGGAGCCATGCCCAGAAAACCAGGGTTGGAGGAGCTCCTGCTGGAGGAGCTCCTGCTGGAGCAGCCCCTTGCCACCCCCAGCAGCCCAGGCTCTCTCCTCTTGGTTCACACGTAGGCGTTGCAACACAGCGGATCAGCAAGTGTCCAAATATTTCCTTTAGCAGCAATAGGCAGGAAATCTGCCTATATTAGTGGTGCAAGCTCACGTTGCAGACCTTTGCCCCCTCGGTGTGAACATCGCACGTTCCATGCGGGTCGGCGCAAGATGCTTATCCTTTTCTGGCTTGTTTCAGACCCAGACTCATTTGCAAGGGCCCAACTGTCATCACATTTATTTTTCTTCCTCATGCTTTTCTTGGCCTGGCCTGCCAGGCAGTGATGGTATGCGGACCCGAGGGACCCCAGATGTGCTACGAAATGACGCAGAAGCATCAATATTTTCACATTGAACGGATGGGGCTTTCTGTTGATCGACAACTCATTGCAGTCAAGGTTGTTTAAGGGCTTGGGCAAGGAGGAGAGCACCGATGGAAACAAAGGAGGGAAGAAATGCTTGAATGCAATAGTCTGGGGGAGATGATTTGGTTTTAATAGGGCTGATTATGATGCACAAGCAGAAATGGAGCTGCTGAAAGCCAGCTCCCCCGGCTTCACTGCTGATAAATCTCTGCACTTCTCTACAAGTGACAAAGGCAGCACCTCCGAGAGAGGCAAGTAGCTCGGAGCTTAATTTTAAAGGCATCGTTTTGACCAAGGGCACTCTGTAGGCTCTGCAAAGGTAGGGCCTGATCCTGTCAAAAGAGATTCCTGTGTGAGCTGTGAGCATGGGAACAGTCCCGGGGGAGCAGATGGGTGTTATGGCACGAGGGAGGGAGGGAGGCTCTGGGGCAGGTCTGGGGCTCGGGTATCCCAACGGTGGGAGACCATCGGCAACAGCTTCTCAAACTTTATAAAGAAGATAAAAATCATTCCCTCTCCCTGTACTGATGGATCAACCGGAATAAAAACAGAGTAAGCAAGTCCCAGAAAACCCTCAAGGGGACAGTGATGCCAACCGCCTCGTTTATGATGAGACCAGTCTGGTTCAGCCCAGGTAAGGGGCAGGAACTGAGACCCGTCCTGCCCCAGCAGGATGCAGAGACAAGGTGGGAAAGCAGCGTATTTACCCTCCCAGGCCATTTGGAGACACCCAAAGTCATTCCCATGCCTCAGTTTCCCATAAACAAATCCAGACAGTAATACCAACCAGTTTTTTAACACTAATTGAAAAGTGCTGCATCATATTCTTGTGTTTTTATTGTTAGTGCAATACTGGCAAACTCTGGTTCAAACTGCAAGAAAACAGCTACGCTGTAATTAATTAAAGCAAAAGCTTGTGATCAAGTATAGCTTGACTGGGAGCCTGTGTTATATGACTTTCCCTCTTGAAAGAGGAATTGATGTTCATGCAACGCAGCCCTGCTGATCTGCCAGGAGATCTCAGCCGTACGGGGACCACAGAGGCAGCCACGGGGTACTTCCCGTCTCCAGCTCCCCCCAGGTTTTAACCAAGCGCCCTTGGTGTGATTCCTTTGGATTTGCGTATTATGCAAGACATTTTCAGAACGTCTGATCGTCTGGTTTTCGTATGCTCTGTGACACTGGGGAACAGAAACCGGGGCTGTGCAGCCTACTTCTAGTGCAGTTCCAGGACACATTAACACCAAGGGCCGGAAAGCATTCCTAAGTAATAATAATCATTAAATAAGAAGGCGAGAAATGCAAGCCAGAAATTGGAGAAACAGAGGTCGATCAAAAATATCATTAGTAAAGGAGAACAAATACACTGAACAGACTCTTTCAAGTTCATGGAAAACCCCAGACACTTCAGGGCACTTTGCCTGCTTGCAGTAAATGGGAGGGTCACGAATTGCTACCTGCCAGCAGGAGCAGGGCGGTGCAAAACCACCCCAGGATGCTGAAGGAAGGCTTACACCCAGAGCTGTTTTTTTTTTTTTTTTTTGGCAAAGCTTTCTAGTTTCTCATACATTGTGAAATTATACTATTTCTCCCTGCACTGGACTTTTATGGAAATGGACCAGACTTGGCAGATGATCTCTGAAAGAAACTCCCCCTTCCAGATTTTTTTTTTAATTATTTGAATAAGAAATAAATGCAAAGGTCATGTTAAGAATGAAAGGGGTGTTCTGAGCTCCCACCTATACGCAGAAGATGGGCAGCCCCATGAACAGCAGAATGAACGTACTCTGCTTTCCTACAGATGTGTGTCTCCCCTTTGATTCATTTTGTAACTGAATTAGGGCTAAGATTGCTGTCATCTCTGCCCATGCCCATAAAACTCCTGTCCCGGTCCTCCCTTGACAGAGATGCTGGCTGTGGCATGTCAGCCTCTGGGCTCAGCTGCAGGAGTCTGCCCAAAGCAATTAGAAGCAAAAGTCACACTGACCAAACCCCAGCCCATTTCCCATGCAGGTACACACGTTTGTTATTTCGGTAGTTACCTTCCCGTCAAATTTGGATGAACTCAGCCAGTGCATTCATGCATGAGAAGGAGAACGAGGACGGACAGAGATACATGTCCTTCCACCAGCTGGCTGCTCGGAGTCCCTTTCCCTCGTATAGGGAGAAAATTTTGCAGCAAGGTTGCTGCTTGCACAAATAAAACTCCAACAGTCGTAAGGATCCCTCCCAGGATTGCAACGGGTGTTCTCTGGTGCCTGATGTCAGCAATGTCTTCAAATGTTGTAGTGAAATGCAATTTATTCCTCGTTACTTGCAAACAGCATTTTGTGCTGGGGACCATGTACAGGGCACTCCCAGTTCCCTCACCCATGTAAGCAGCCACAGCTGTATTTCCTTCCTTGCCCCACCGCCCTTGCTGCCCTCCTGCTGTGCTGTGCCCCCCTCTCCTGATGCTCGATGCCCTTTTCTCCACCAAAACCCCACCATCTGAATGCATCTGAGTAGCCTCCCTCTCTGAAGCCCTGTCCTCTGTCTCCTTGCTTTCCAAATTTCTAATCCAGCTTTCCTACGGAGATGACACCGTGTCTGTCAGTCTATTCCTCCAGCTCTCCAGCCTTTGCTTTTAGATGATTTCTCTTGAATTTCCCAGAGCAGAGGCAGTTCCAAAGACCTTAGTTGTTTCCCAAGCACTGAGACCAGAGCATGCAAAGCAGAAAAAAGAGACTCCCCATGCACATCCCTGTACGCTGTGTCCTCCAGTGCCTACACTTAGGGAAGCCAGGCAAGAACACAGTCCTGCTGCCCCCACAATGGGAATTTGATGAACCGGAGACTACATCTGAGCCCTGGACCCTGTGTGGGGATAACTCTAGAAACTGGGCTGCTGGCCTTGCTAGAAAAGAGGCAAATGGCTCTTACTTTCCTTGCCAGTCAGAGCAGGAGCTGGCGATGGGGATAGGAAGGACCCTTCCAGAGCTGGGTTTGATGCCTGGCACCCAGCACCCAGACAACACCCCCAGCCCCGCTGTTCACCCACAGTAAGTCACAATAAGAGATTTTAATTGGCAATGTATTTTTTTTCACTGCAACATCATTTTGTTGAACTCTGTCTTCATGTTCCTGACCAAAGAAACGACCGTGAGAGAAGCAAAGCTTTCCCTTTGGACTGGTGCCTCATGGCTGGTTTACTAAAACTTTACTGAAATCCTGTAATATTCCTCCTAAAATTGCAGGGAAGGAAGTGGGAAGGAACTTTGGATTAAAGTGCCTGAGGAACGATATCCCCAAGCCTCATGTCACGTCCCTAAGAATAAAAGAAACTATTGACCGTTTGATGGTTCCCCTTTATAATCAATTCCGAATTAGTCTTTGAATATTCATTTGTTATTTCTGCTCCCCACCTTTCACTTGCTTGAGTGGAAATGCATAGAGAGGGCTTTGGGGTTTTTTTGCAGCCTCTTCTCAAGGCACCCTCTGAAGCCCTACAGCCGGGACGTACCCACAGGCCACCGGACTGAAATACCTGGACCAGGCTGCTCTCCTTCGTCCCAGGCCAGGACTGATGGTTCCTGGCAAAAAAATAAAATAAAAATAAAAGGCATCCAAGCCTGGTTGCTCCCCTGCTGCTCATCCCAGCAGCCCTTCCATAGTATCTGACTGGAACACAGCCCGAACAGCCGCTTTCCTTTTGGCGTGGCAAGAAGAAACGTCATTTTTTTTAAATCATGCAAATGAGGAACAAGATCTGTGTATAAAATAAACAGACAAGCCATTTTTCACCTATAATTGTTTCTTTGCCACATTAATAAAAATATGGTGTGTGTTATGGTTAATGAATATGTAAATGAGAGATGATTAATAACTCATTTGGAGAGAAATGGGAAGATTCATTTACCTTCTGCAGTTCCTCTGTTCTTCCCTTCCTCTGTTTGACGTCCCTGCACCTCCCTTCTCTTAATGCCTAAACCAGGGCCCTGTGCACAATGAAACAGTGGAACCAATAATGCCAATATTCCACTCGTGCCCGTGCCCAGAGTGTTTGCTTTTCCTTCCTTTTGAGGGCGCTTATTCCCTGCACAGAATAAATCTTCAGTCACCCCCAACCTCTTGGGCTAAACGTCCTGGTGTGGACATGAAGGTTTGGGATCACGTCCCAGCTGGATAAATAAAGCCCCCTGCCAAGGTGTGCCCCCACGGGACATGGGCGCGGGCTGCTCGAGGGCTTTTCGCTGAAAAGTTCCTTTGAGAGGTGCCTTTTTCCAGCCTTTATGAGATCCATGCCTATGGGCAATACTCCTTTTTTTAGACAATATTATGGGATTTTGTTTTTAATCTGGAAGTTTTCTTTAGAAAGCATCAGAGGGTGAACCATTTCCCTCTCTCCCTGCCCGTTTTTGCACAAAGCACCTCCTGTCTGTGCCACCTTCCCCGCACAGACCCTCCCTAGCCTTGCTGCGTGCCCTGCAGCACTGCCACCGCTGCCGGGATCCCACCACAGCCCTGAGCCTTCACCCTGGGAGCATTCATTTACTGAGGGCTGGGGGTGAGCTCTCACTCCCTGCCATGCAGGCTGCTTCCCTCAAGCACCAGATTGCATTTATTGGGTGGCTGCAACCCCAAAATTGTGTCTACCTCCCCTTCCTGCTCATCGTCATTTCACGTGGGAGCTGCCTTGGGCTGGAGCCCGTCCCTGGAGGGTCTCCCACATCCCCCCAGCATCACTTCTTCACCTTCTCTTTCTTGGAGGAGCAGGAAAAGTCTGGTTGCTGCTCAGAAGAGCCCTTGCCAGAGATCCAGAGCCACTGACCATTTGGAGGAACATTTTTATCCAAACCTGTGGCTGCATCAGTGATACAGCGGGGTTCCCACTCTGCTCCCCTCTCCTGCACTGGTCCTGCAGTCACCTTTTCTCCAGCCCTTTCCCAAAGACAGGCTGCCCATCTTTGGCATGATCCTGCTGCAGACAAAGGCTAATTTCAGCCTGCTAACCCCATCCATGCTGCTGTGGGGCTGGGTCCTGACCCAGAACCTGGCTGCTACAGGCACCTGAGGTCACCCATGATGCCAAAGCTGGATTTGTACCCAGTGCGTGGGACAGGAGGGCAGGACAGATCCCTGCTCCCCTCTCGGAGACTGGGGGGCTGAGATGCAAGGGAGTAGGAGGCTGGGCTGAGGTCTCAGCACCTGGGTGGCCCTGACTCTCCTGGGCGATGCAGGGCAGCTTCCAGCAGCCTGCCTACTGTGGACAAAGTCTCTCAAAGCTTTTTTTTCCCCCCTCCCTGGAATATACTACCCATACTGATGCTCTCTTGCAACAGCCTGGTAAAAAAAAACACAGTGCTGGTGTCAAAGGAATTTTCTTTTGGTTTCACTACAATTAGGTGGGTTAAAGGGGGCTGAAACCAGTCCTTGGCAGTGATTTTTTGCACATTACCTGACTTATTCTGCGGAGTGCTAGGATGTGTTTGAGGTGCTTGGGGTCTTTAATTTCCTCCCAGCTCCTCAGGACACACAGACCCCAGCTGTGCAGCATTTCCGAGGACCTTCCACTAATTCCTTTGAACTCTTTTTATGCATGCTGCGAGCTCAACTGTAAGGACAAACGCACCCTCTCGTGGCTGCAGATTTGCCTTCAAAGAGCCCAGGTTCTGCTTTGCACAGGCATTGGCGAGCCCTCCTGCGTGACTGCGAAGCAGCAGCAGCGTGGCCAGACCCATCCCACTCAGCCTGTCCTGCTCCCCATGGCTCCAAGATGCCCCATAAAATTAGGAAGGCTTCCTGGGGCTCATTTGGGCTCCACAGTGTTTTGGGTGGGCTGCTGCACTGGGTGAATGTTTCCCAAAGGTCTGGGGATGCTCTGGTGCTGCAGAATTTGGGGTCTGATTCTGTATTGGGTTGGAAATAAACCCGTCAGGGTGTATTTGTGTCTCCCCCTCTCCTCCTAATCCCAGGGGATTTTCCTCCCTACGGAGCCTCCAGCCCTTCCCCAGCCTTCACCCCTTTCTCCTGCACACAACACTTGGGGCTCATCACAGCATTCAGAGCTTTCTTCACCTTCCACAAACAGGGCAACTCCTGGAGAACCACAGCTTTCCAGAAACACACACAACTCGTCTTTAGCTCTCCCAGTTACTGGAAAACACAACCCAGAGGGGACAGCTTGGATAAGTGCTGCCTGCCTGCAGAGGTGGTGGTGGTGTGTCCCTCCCTGCAGCTCCTGGGCTCATGGTGGTGTCCGCAGCTCGGGGACAGCAGGGGACCAAAAGGTTGCAGTTAAGGAAGATAAAAATCATAGCTCGATGGGTTTCTCCTGAAATGTGGTTTAAGCTTCTCAAAGACAATCCCAGGCCCACTTCAGGGCTGATTTACCTCTTAGGGAGGACAGCCCATCCCACCCAACTCCATCCATGGTGCATGAGGCTCCAAAAGCCCACGAGGATCCCAGGAGAAGTCGGCTGCTGCAAACCCCTGCTCCTGTGCTCTGTGCTCCCCCATGCAGCGCATGGTCCCTGCCGAGCCGAGCTACCTGCAGCATCACGGGTGGGAATGGCCGTTGCCCAGATTCCTGGGTGAGCCCCGGCAGACAGAACCAGTGGCAGCACCGTGTGTGTCCCCTCAAACTGGGAATTTGCCTGGAGGCATGTCACTGGAAATGCAATATTTTTTTAAGGGGTGAAAAAAAAGAAAAAAGAAAAGCCATGATTAATCATTTGTTCCAATTTTTCATTAAAAGCAAGAATTTTCCTTAAAGTACACATTGACTGCAGAAAAGCAGCTGTTTGTTTTGTTTCTGTAATGCAAACCAGAAGATTTTTCCTGAAGAAGTTTTTGAAAACCAGCTGCTTTGGTCAGCAAAGCAAAAACAAAAGGAAACTGTTGCAACAACTAAAATAACTGTTTTTCTCCGAGCTTCCAAGAAAGTAAAGAAAATTCAACCAGCTGCACAGTGCAACAGGAGCCTCCCCTGCCCTCTCCCACCCCAGGTGAGCGCAGCCCCAGGGGAGCGACATGGCAGGAGGGGAGCAGAGCTTGGTGCTAGCAGGGAAATTCCCAGGGGGCTCTCGGGGACCAAGCCCCCACCAGGACCATGCAGATGTTGGAGCTGAAACCCAGTGCTACATGTGTGGGAGGCATCTGCGTGGCTGCTGGGGGCAGAAGGGACCCTTGGAGCTCACAGCCCAGCTGCAACGGGGGGAAGCACTGGGGCAGAGGCTTTGCAATAGCTGTTTGCAATCACGTTGTATGTTCTCAGCTACCCAGACAAGTTTCCATCTCCTCTACCTTTAACACAGCTTTCCAAGGCTGATGGAGTTCAGTGGACATCTCTGCTATATGCATCTCTGCCTTACACAAGGCATTTCGGCCACCAGGAAGAATAAATAAATAAATAAATAAAATCAAGGTGTCTTTCTGGTTCTTCAGTTACATATTGATTTTCACTTTGGACAAACAAAGTGTCACTCAAAAGCCAACCACTTCCTCATTAATGCACCTTCGGCGAATCCACTTCTATACCAATCAATTAACATGTAAATAATTAAAACAACATTTTAGAATAAAATGTTCTGCCTGTAGGAAGGCCCGGGATGTGTGAATTATGGAGCATTAATTCATACGTAGTTTTCTTAATGGCCCTCGACCTTCGGCCTCGCAGCAATGAAGTGTGCATTAATTCCCCGTATTTCACGGGCTGTCAGCTCACCCCATTTGCATGGAGCGCAGCCCCCCGAGGGGTGCCTGAGGATCCCAAATCTGCAGGGACAGCAGATGCGGGTGGTGCTGGCTCGGCTGCAGCCCCTGCTGGGCTCAGGGGTTGCTGCACAGCTGCCCTGAGGCTCCAGAGGCACCAGACAGAGCCCGGGACCTTCTCCCCTGCACAGTCCAGGGCTTTATTTAACCCAGCACCGGGGTTTGGGGGCTGGGGACCCTCCTGCAGGTAAAATTGCCATCATCTCTCCTATTGCTTAGACAGAAGCCCACCTGATGTCTTAGCCTTGCCTCTCCAAAATGCTGCCACGGCCATCACAGGAGGCCCAGAGCTCAGACTTCCCATCTCTGGACAGAAACCACGGTGACTTTCTGGAAGGCATTGGCAGAGATGAAGTCCCTAGAGAGAAACCACACTGGCTTTTTGGGAGGGATGGATGGAAAGGTGCAGATGAAGTTTCAGCCTTTATGGCCTCTCTGTTCCCTCCTTCCCCTTTCCAAGCAGGGACCCCACGTCCCTTCGCTCCTTCCTCCAGCACAGCCCCATTGGAGCCACACAAGGCAATCACGGAGGGGCAGAACCCACCTCCTATGGGCCCCCCAGCCCCCCCAGGCAGGGGGCACACGCAGCCACCCAGGCAGAGCCAGCACCAGCACGTGGAGGTCTTGCACAGGGCCACGGCCCTCATCCGAGGGGTGCTTCAAAGGCGAGGATGCAAATTCTATTATCCATCCCTCAAGGTTTCCTCCATTCAAATCGAATCTGGGCCCGGAACATGTCTGTGCTCCTGCACTTGGAGATGAGCTTTAATTAAGAGGTAAAATTATTAAAGCTGCAAGTTATTATAGCCTCAGGACCCCTGCCCAGTGATATGAAGCAGATGGTCCAGGGGCAAGCGAAAGCCCTTTAATAAAGAAGCGTTTGCAATTCATGAGCATTAATTATGTCCACTTCTCTCATTTTAAAATGTTATGCTTGTCAACCCCGTTATTGTGTGGAAAGCAAGCATGATGAATTAGGCAAACCCCTTCTGGTTCAGGACATATTCTTTGTGTGACGAAAATTAAAAGTATTATCTCCCAGAAGATAGAGCGATTGGAATATTTAAGGGCTCCCCTCCCTCTGCCCAGCTTTCTCCCCACCACCTCCGCTGCCCTGCCTGGGGTTTGGAGGGCACTGCTGGGACCCGGCCACCCCTGGGGGACAGTGGGGAGGGAGACACCCGGCCCCAGCCCCTGGGATGGGAACCAAGGGTTCTCCAAGCAGCTGTGCAGTGGGGAAGCAATGCCACGCCGGCCAAGCCGTCCATGCTCCTGCCTCACCCCCAGCCCACCCTATCTATTATTTATAAGCCCATAAAACAAAGAATGAGGGAGAGGGAGGGTCCCGGCTGAGCTCCCTGCTCTGCCGCCGTTTGCCATCGTCACCAACGTGCTTCCCTGCCTGGTTTCCACGTGTGCTCGGCCCTGCTGCTGGGCAAGCCCAGGGGATGCCACCAGGCACAAATGAGGTGGAGAGGCCAGCCTGGAGCTCCTAAATCCCCACCCACAGCCCCAGTGCCCACCTGGGTGGCAAAGCAGCTCCAGGGCCAAAGGCGAAGCAGTTGGGGGTGTTAGCAGGGCAGCACCCAGCACCCAAACACGGGTACGAGCCCCAGGAAAGCCAGCTCTGGAGTAAATGCTCCCAAACTTGTGCTGGCGCGGGGCACGCTCTGACATCCCAGCAGCAGCCTCCAAGTGACAATGTCACTCCTTCTTATTCTCATTTTTTTGCCTCTGGGCACCTGAAGCATTTAGTTAGATCACTTACAAGGCAGCAGGGACAGCCTGCAATCCCTCCTACCACCCCAGCAATGAGAATTTCCTTCTCGGTGCTCTGATTCATAGCTAAAAAGCTTCTCCTCGTGTTTTCCTAGGTACAAGCCCAAGTTTTCCATGCAGGAGAGTTCTAGCACCGTGCCTGACATTACAGGGCTGGTGGGAAATAGGAAGGGCTATAAACCTGCTGAGACAGACCGCTTCCCAGCCCCGCAGGCACCAGATAACCCAGGCTGACCTTACAGCGGGGAGCTGCCCACCCTCCCGGTAAGATCTTCACACGCTACACAGCCTCGGTTAAAGATGACATTGTTTACATTCATAGAGATTTATTGGCTCCTCCTTTTGCCCAGAATTAAGCCCCATTGTGGGACCACTTGATTTTTCCAGGCAGAGCAGCCCAGGAAAGGCAGAGGCAGGGGACTTTGCGTGTGCAGGTCACCCAGAGACAGCTCAGCACCAGGTTTTGGGAGGGTGCAAATCCCCCTGGAAATGGACTTACTCCACATCCCCCAAAACATTCCACCCGCTGTGCTGACTGCAAAGTGTCAGTCTGAGCTGGTTAGTATTGAATCCACAGCCTCGAGCCAAAACGTTGATGCTTCAAAATAAAATTGACCCTGCCTGTGAATCCTTACACATAATAAGCAAAATCCGAACACAGGTTGCACAGGATCCAGATACATGGAAAATAAAATAAATAAGGTGGTTTTAAAGCTAGAACAGACTCATGCCACCTTGACATGACACAGTGAAAGCAGGGCAGCTATCTGCACGACTCGGAGTCCAGGCAAGCGGCCAAATGTCACGTTTGCTACCAGGGCCCAGAGCCCTGCAGCCTGCTGCAAGTGCCACAGGAACCTGCTGCCCGCTCTTGCACATTTCCAGGGATCAGGGATTTTGTTTGTTTGCCTGTCAGCTTCACAGGGATTTGTTTTTGCTTCATGATGTAATTTGGCCATGATTTATTTATAGCCATGCTTATAAAATATGCAGCCCCTTCTGAAGCCTCTGTCCACATGAATGCTTGCGGGGACCAAAATAATTGCCACATATGCTGTCGGGCAAGCACAGCCTCAGAGGAAATGCTCTCAGGCTGCTGCAGGACCGCAGAGCATCCTCTCTGAGGCTGGGAAATTCAGCCAGGCAGCACCCAGCATGACCTTTTGGTTTTAACACCAAATTTCATGCCTTTATTCCCATTTCTGCCTTCACTGGCCACATCCAGATGCTTCTGGTCACTCCCTGCCAGAAGCAGCTCAGCTGGTGCCACCGTCAGGGCTCAAAGCCTTTCACAGACTATTGCTGCTGCAGGAGATGTCCCAGCGCAGTGACACTTGTCACGGGGTGTCCCCAGGGGTTGCTGTGAGACCTCTTAGGGAAAGGGGTGGGCGGCCCTGCTGCAGCTTTGTGAAGGCCCTGGCGAACTCCAAGAGGGAAGCACCTGCTGCAACCCCCCAGCACAGCTGGGGACCCCCAGGACCAGGAGCTAAACGTGCCTGGGGCACCCGGGCAGAGCCCAGCCCGGTGCTTGCGCCCTGCTCTCCCCTGGGAGGGACCATTCCTGCACCCATCCTTTGAAGGGCACCAAAAGCATCCAGAGAAGCAGCTAACACACCCAGCAGGCACAGGGGCTCAGTCTGCTGCCCACCTGGGGACTCGAGGCCTATTCTGGTGCCCAGCACACCCAGTCAGGTTTGGGGCACAGCTCAGGACCCCCGGGAGAGCCGTGCACGTTCAGAACAGCACCTGCAGCCAGGCCCCAGCCCAGCTCTGCAGGTCGGGCACCAAGGGCTGAGCTGCTCCAGGGACTCTTGGGTGTGCAGTTACCTCCTGGTGCCAGCAGACCCCTCACACGTGCACGTGTGTAATTTGCTCATGCAATTAGCTCTGGACACCAATATCTGCTGAGTGCCTGCGCGCACACTGAGCCTGCCCAGTCGCATGCTGCTTTCCAGGCATGACACCGCAGCCGAAAGAGGCTCAAATCCCCCCAACACCCATTCTCCCCGTGCTAAAATCAAACATTTTTTGGCTAAGTTAAACACTAGCATACCTCATCCCAGCTTGTGGGTAAATTCCATCTGTTCCCTGAGTCCTGGGTCAGCCACACAAAGGGGTGCACTGGGAAAACACAACCTGCAGAGGTTTAATGCTGTCAGGGCTGGGAATCCTCCAGCTCTGCTGCTCCTGGGCTGCAAAGAGATCAGGTGCAGCTCCACCTGCACAGCCAAGGCACTGGAGGGGGGTCTCATTAAGGGGAAGAGAGATAAAAACAAGATTAGATAAACAAAAAAATGGAGAAGGAAAAATACAATTTGTTAGCCCTGCTTTCTCCCAGGGCTATTAAATGCTCCCCGTGCCCTCGGTGTGGTCAGTAGGAAGCGCTGCCCCACCGAGGGCAGATGGCATTGCCTCCAAATCCCCCCCAGGTGCCTCATGGTCAATTAGAGGCGAGCAGGAACCAGGGAGCGGGGTTAGAGATTACGCAAAGGGCCAGGCCGGTGGCACAGCAGGGAGCTGCTCTGCTCATCTATATCATAGACACTAATTTGGTTTAATTTACTTCAAAGGCTTTCCTGGAGGCTGTGGCGTGTGCAGGGTTGGGATCTATTTTTCTCCAAAGAGGTTTGAAAGGAGCCAGGGCCTTTCTCTTGAAAGCATCCCAGGGAGAGTGCTTTGGGTTTTGATTTTTTTTTTTTTTTTATAAGGACTGTCTCCAAAGGCAGATAAGAGGGAGCCCTGGGAAATGAAAGCCAAAAAGAAAAAGAAAAAAAAAAAAAAAAAAGTACATATGAAAGGAAACACAACCGACAAAGACCGAAATGAAGCAGTCAAAGCACTTTAAAATAAAGCCTGTCTCCACCCTGCGCCAGCAATAAAACCATCCTGCAAAGAGCTGGCCAAAAATTCCCCAGGAAAAGTCCTTTGGTGAAAGGGAAAGATGTTGAATTATCCCCCAGGAAGCGAATAACCCAGGCACGACTCGGCGCTTTTAGCCTTTCATCAGTCCGGGGAGAAGTGGCTTGTTAATGCCGGGAGGCTTAGCGGGAATGTAAACCCAAGCAAACAGCGTGGGGCTGGGGGGGTCTGCGGGCCGCCCCTCCTGGGGTGGGGCAATGCAAAACCCCACCGGGGACAGCCCTACAGAGCATCCCCCGAGCAGTATGCTTTCAGCTGGGATCCTCCTTGGCTGAAATCAGGATTAGACCTGCTAAATCCTCCTGGGTGCTTCTGCAGCATCTCAGACACCTCCCGCCTTCGAGGCAGGGGATTTCAGCGCCTGCACGCACCCCATCATGGCTCAGCACCCCAAATTGTCCTGCGGCTGAGGAAGCACTCTATAAATCACTGCACAAAGAGGCCGTGCTCAGGGAAGCATCAATAGTCACGTTAAATAATTACAGGGGGAAAAGTTGACCAAGGGAGAACAGGAGGGCTGTGGGGTCAGCACTGCAGGGCAGAGAAGGGAGGAGAGGCTGGAGGCTGGGGGCGGCCGAGGGGCCGGGGGGGTCTGGGGATGGGTAGGGGGGTGCAGGAAGAAAAGCCACCGTAGGCTCTGAAAGCAGGTGGAGAGCACCCGAGCCAAGTCCTGAATGGATCTAAATGTACATCCCTAACCTCATCGGAGCTCCAGCCCTCTGGGGGAGGTCCCCCCCTGCGCCTGGGAGAGATCAGCTGGGGAAGGCTGGAGCGGCTGCTTTTATTCAAGGCACAGTTGTGTTTATTATTGTTGCTGTTAATTAAAACAAATGGTACAGCAGCAACAAAGGAGCTACAAAACCTGCTCAAACCAGGTGTGATTTGAGTCTTCTGTTAGTCTTGAGCTGGGCTGAAGTGGGCAGCCCATCCAAGACAGGTTATCTAGCATTATTTGTGTCCCTGAACAGAAGCAATAAAATTAATGTTGGATGTCGTTCATTTTATTTAGTTAATAAATAAATAACTAATAGTGATAAACAGACTAAGCAGTTAATTTACCTAAGGTAGAAAAGGAAATTTAAAAGACAATTTGCATCAGCGCCAGGGCCACTTGCTCACACTGCTTCTCCATGCAGGTTGCACAGGATAATTAATTGCATGCTGCTAACAAACTTGGCCACTTTGCTAATTGACTTGAGTTTGTCCCGAGGCACGTCTGAGGCTCTCTGCACGGTTCTGGCCCATGGCATGGCCTTACAGGCGCCGGCTTTGCCTGAGGAGCCTCCCTCGTTCACTGGGAGACTGCGGCCAGGAGGCTGGGAAGGGGCTGGGGCATCTTTGGGTGGCTTTGGGACCCCAGGAGCAGGGAACCGCGGCTCCGAGGTGCCACCATCCGGCTGCAGCCCCGCATCACAGGCAGCTGAACGGGGACAAGGGGCTGCGAAGCAGGCAGCTGCTCCGAGGCAGCACGGATTTTTTATTCCTGCCATAATTTTTCAATTTACAAGGCGATAAATGAAAGAGGAAGATGAGGTTTGCTCAGCGCATTTGTCAGAAGTATTTACTGCTGAGAGCGCTAGGAAAACCATTTAAACAAATGCTTTTATGATACAACACACATTAAAGAAACTTCCCTAATATTTTTTTCACCCCTCTTTGCCGCTTCTCCCATCCTGCTGCTGTTCCATTCAGCTAGCTGTTTTATGGGCTGCCTCGATTTTAATTGGGCCGTAGCCCCAGGGCGCATTGAAATTTTTGACTCTCATTTAGCTCAAAGCGTGCATGCAGCTGATCGGGCAGAAATGCCTGGTCCTGCCTTAATGAATTTTGCCATCTAACAAGTCGGGAGGGCCTGGCATGGAACGGAGCGCCCGGTGTGGGTGAGGCACCTCCAGGCCAGCTGCTGCCGGTCCCCAAATCCATCCCAGAGCCGGGTTCATGTGCTGGGGCTCGGGGGCCGCTCACCATGGCTGTATGGTGTAACAGTGGGTGTACGGGGCTCGGGATGTTGTTTAGGAGAGGGTGCTTCGCCAGGAGGGGAATGCCAGCAAATCTGTGCCCAAACCTCAGCCTAGCATTGGTGATGCCCTCAGCCTGAGGAGGTGGGACTGGAGAACCCTGGAGCTGCCGGCCTTATTCTTACCCGTTTTCTGTGCCTTAACCCAGCAGTTCCCAGTAAGAGAAGCCCGGTGAGGTGGTCCGTGCGGCCACCCCAAGGGCGAGGAGCTGCCAGCCAGCCCCGGGCACGGGGACTTGACGCCTGTCCCACCGCCGCCCAGGGGACACGGCCACCCGCAGCCTTCCGAGGTCGCAGCCCCGGGGTCCCCCCGTTTTCCCCGCAGAGGACGAGGGCGGCTGGGGCAGGGCCGGGCCCGGGACGCGGCGCCCCCGCGGTGCCGCCTGCAGCCGCCGGGAGGCGGCCCCGCACCGCGCTGCGGCCCGCAGGGAGCCGGAGCAGCTCCGGAGGGGCGGAGATTGGCTGAATTAAGGGAGGGGGGAAAAAAAAGTAAAATAAAATAAAATAAAATGTAAAATAAAAGAAAAGGGAAACGGAAAGAGAAATAGAAAAGAAAAATTAAAAGAAAAGAATATACAAGAAAAAGTAAAGTAAGATAAAATAAGAAAAAAGTAAAAATAAAATAAAATAATAAAAAAATAAAATGTAAAATAAAATAAAATGTAAAATAAAAGGGAAAGGGAAATTGAAAGAAAAAAGAAGGGAAAGGAAGGGAAAAATTAAAAGAAAGGAAAATATAAGAAAAAGTAAAGTAAGATAAAATCAGAAAAAAAGGAAAATAATAAAATAAAATAAAATAAAATAAATAAAATAAAATAAAATAAAATATAATAAAATAAAATAAAATAGGAAAGAGCCCATCTGATACCAACGTGGGGCTGGGGCTGGGTCTCAGAGCAGCCGTGCCTTGCAGGCCTTGCCCAGCAGCTCCCACCCCCGGGTGCAGGGTTTGGGGCATGGCCACAGCCTCCCCCCTGCCGCCAGTGACCCGGAGCTGCGCTTCTCCAGCCCAGATGAGCCAAGCCCGGCGAGGCAGGTGGGGGCAGTTCGGGTGGAAACTGATGGCTGTTCCCCTTTGGACCCTCCCCACGGGAAAACCAACCTAGAGCTGTCATTCCCAGGGGATGCAAACCTTCGCTTTGCCTCCACTTCAGAAGTCACCCTGTTTGGTGAGCTTTCGAACAGGCATCCCCGGGATGGAGCAAACACGAACTGCTGAGGTGCTGCCGGGAGCTGCTCGGTCACACATCTACAGCACCAGGTGAGGAGGCAAAATGGAAGCTGCCAGTTTTTTTTGTGCCTTCTGAGCTAGTCACCCAAAGTTATTATTATATTTTTTTTAATCTTTAATTTTTCCATGGGAAGGGAGGAAAAAAACCCACCTGCATTCCTACCTGCTCCACAGACGAGACTGGAAGGGCCATTCGTGTCCTTCCCGCTGGGTGCATAGTGCCAAACGAGAACCCTCTTGGGCTGAGGCAGCACACACCACAACGAGC